>NC_091848.1:25762800-27012800 GCF_037783145.1 Equus przewalskii | reverse complement strand
GTGCCAAAGAGGCGCAACATCATGGACAAGGGTATAGTAGTCTGAAAATGCATGGCGTAGCTAATAACCCATAAGGCACGGAGCAGAGGATACCTGAGGCAGGATAGGGGCAGGCATGGAAGCAGGACAACAAGTGAAATGGAAAATGGGGTGAAGGCCCCTGCGTGCCATATAAAAAGAGAAGACTTGATTGTCCAGGTCAGCAATTCTCACCCGCCTGACATGGGCCAGGAAGCTGGTTCCTGTAACTTGGAGGCTTGCTGGGGGTTAAAGAGAGAGATAGCCACTCCAGGAGGGGCATTACTTAGGGACTCTGGGAACTAGGTTTTAAATTTCGTTCTTTCAGCATCATTCCCTCCTTCTACCCCCAGGCCTTCAGTAAAGAAATGCTCAAAGTGATTGCCATGCCTTGGTCACCTCTCGGGGCTTTAAAGGAAGGCCCTAGTCCCAGGCTGGTACTAAATAGGGCTATGGCTAGCAGGGCCACTGCAGCCTGGGGATGCCAGTCAAAACTGATGGGGGAGATAGTAGAAGATGCTGGATAGAGGCAATCTGGAACAAACGATGTGGTGAGAGAATAGAGGGCAGATTTATGGAACGTGGAAATATTCTTTGGGGACTTCCAGAAATATTTAGGGAGGAAACCTAGTAAAAGAAGAAATTCCTGCAGTTAAGCAAAGTGGAGGCTTGGAGGCTGATCATTTAGATCCTAAAGAGCTCTATGACCACAAAAGGATCGAGAGCCTGGTGACATTTATTCTTTTAACAGCTCTCAACAGTCAATGCTGAGCTGAGCCTCTTTGCCCAGGAAGGCCGGTTGCCCGGGAAACTCACTCACCCGCCAAACGCTCTCTGCTGGTACTGCTTCCACCCTTCGGCCACACAGTCTGCCTGAAGGTTCCCATCCAACTTCAGGGTCCATTTGGCCTGGGGTTTCACCTGCTGGATCAGTTCTTGAAATGTCTTCTCCCATGCCCTAACATCGAAAACCACTCTCTCCCTCTGAGGCTGGGAGTCCATGTTTAACAGGTAAGTTTTGTTTTCCTCGGCACTCAGCAAGAGAAAAAAACAGTTTCAGTTTCTATGTGAGCTGTTTCCTATAGTTGGGCACACAGAACAAGTTTTTATTCTGAACACAGAGGGCAGCAGAGTTCTGCTAGTTTGTGAACAGGCCTTGCTAAGAGACTTCTGAGTGTGAAGCTCTGCTCTAGATTCTGGGGGCGCTTATAAGTTAGCTGGTATCTTATTTTTCTCTTACTTTTACACTAGGCAAAGCATTATGCTCGGCACTGGGATGAGAAACAGTTCCTACCACCATAGATGCTCCCACCCTCATGCAGACACAGGGGGGTAGGTGGGAGGAACATGTGTCCATCACTCGTCTTGTGCACCTGATGAATCCTCACCGTAGTCTTCTGAGGGGGATTATTCCCTGTATCTTGCAGGTGAGCTGCACAGAGAGCTGGGGTACCTTGCCCCAAACCAGCCAGCTAGTAAGCAGTATACGTGAGACTTGAACCCGGACCTGAGCAATTCCCAAACATGCCATGTCTCCACCCACCTCCCTTCCTGAGAAGAAACAGAATGGCATTTCAGGTTCCAGGCTGGCACTCTGGAGCCAGTGTGAGAGGAACCGTCTTGAAACCTTGACCTGGTAATTTAGTCTAATGAGATCTCCTGGGTGCTGGGACAAGACACCAGGATGAATGAAAGGATTAAATTCTGCCATTCGCTATTAAATTATTCTTGCAGGGCAGTGAGCAAGCAGGTGTGGAAGCCATCATTTGGTGGCAGGATAGAGAGAATTCCCATTATGGGTCAAGGGATTGGGACTAAATTCAAAGAATCTGAGATTCTAGAAAGTAAGCTCTGTCTCTCTGGAGTTTAAATTCAAATGGGAGAAATAAGACAAGTAGGACGCTTATGTCCTTGGAAACCCCACTACAGTTACTGTGTCCCAGACAGGAGCAGCCTAAGTCGTCTCAGGCTTTCTAGACTTTAACCTGCTCTGTGAGAGCAGAAACGCCCTCCCCTTCTTCCCTCCCCCCCCGCACCAGGATATTCCATTCTATACAAATTCTCTCTGCTTTCATAACTTCACACATTGAGGGTACCTATGTCTACACAGATGATATAGGAAACTCTTGTCTACACAGACAATTATAGGAACTCAGAAATGGACCCATGGGATATTAGAACTGGAAAGCTCTTAGGAATCAACTGTTCTCTTTTCCCTCTGATTATGATACATACGAAAACTGAGACCCAGAGGAAAGAGGTCTCCCGCCCAAGATTACACAGAAAACTAATGCCGGGCCCGGCCCGGTGGCACAGCTGTTAAGTGCGCACGTTCCACTTCTCGGCGGCCCGGGGTTCGCAGGTTCCGATCCCGGGTGCAGACATGGCACTGCTTGGCAAAAGCCATGATGTGGTAGGCATCCCACATATAAAGTAAAGGAAGATGGGCACGGATGTTAGCTCAGGACCAGTCCTCATCAGCAAAAAGAGGAGGACTGGCAGTAGTTAGCTCAGGGCTAATCTTCCTAAAAAAAAAACAAAAACAAAAAAAGAAAACTAATGCCAATAGAGGAGCAGAACCCAGACATGCCCTGTGCCAGCTCTAAGCTCTGCTTATCTGCCCCTGCCATGCATAGGCCTTTTCCCCACCCTTTCTGTCCTATTTCTGTTGGGTTTAAGAACACAAGCCCTCTCTTTTCATCCTTTATCTTCAGAGCGTGCCCACGTCCCCTGTCTCCTGACTCCTCAAGTGGTCTTTTTTCCAAAAATCTAGCTTTGATTGGTCCACTGTACTCCCTGCCATTTCCCTCTGTTTCCTTTGACGTATGCAACTGCTCCAGGCTGGCCTGGTCCAATGGACAGGGGACGGGGAGACTAAGAGTGTGAATTGAGATTTGAGGGCTGGAGGCAACCCACTACCTTCCCCACCATCACAAAGAAAAAGAAGAAGAAAAAGAAGGAAAAAGAAGGAAAGCCCTTTTAAAACCCCACAGATGCATGGATGTCACTTGCTTCTTTGTATCAAGACATTGTGACTCCAGGATAATAGAATTGTGGAACTCGGTGGGTGGAAGAGACTTCAGATATCATCTCGTGACCCCCTCCTCCCATGTCACTGAGAACCAAGTTGTGGAAGTGACTTACCCACGTCACACAGTGTGATGTGTTCACCTCTGGGCTTTCACTAATGGTTGATACCTTACTATAGATTGGTTAAAGAACTCCTGAAAGACAGTCGAAAAAGAGGAAGGACCCCCAAAGGGAACAAAGCACAGGTCAATTCTGAAAAAGGAAGGCAGAGGAAAATTTAGAGTCTCAGCAGTTCAGAGCTGTAATGAATCCGCAGGATCATCTAATTCTGCAACGGCAATGTTGTCCCTCCCCTGTTCTTGCCCAAGACAGACATTGCTAATCAACACTTGCACCCTTCTCTCTGGATCTGGGTGTAACTTCAGAATCCCTTTCATCACAGTGTTCTAGGCAGCCACTACTGACTGATTGGTAGATGAAACTTTTTTGCCGTTCTTGCAATAGTCCAGCTCCCTTATTTTACAAGTTGCAGAAACCAAAGCCAAGGTAAATTCGGTATAACTAGGGCTGAAGTCCAGTTTTGTAATCTTAGGTTTGCACCCATTTTCAGAATATCACATGACCCGTCACAAGTAAGTTTACCACAAAGCCTAACACAAAGAGGTGTGTTCTTCTTAGGGACATTTTAGGCTTGGATAGAAAGGAGACTAGACATGAGTGATAGGGATTGAGGGGGTGAGATTGAAAAAAGAGATGGAGGCCCTGTCCACGGCCGTCATCCACTTGATAATTTATTTCTATAGTTACTTTAGCTTGAGGGTGGAAGGGGATGGAGGGACTTGGTTTGGTTAAGCAGAGAAACAAGAAATGTAGTCCATAATGTGGCAATAATTTTACTTACGTTTTAAACATCTCTTTGAGTAGTTAGCGTAAACTCTGTAGATATGTGCAGAACAGATATAGAAAATGTTTAATGTGATTGATGTGGGGAACAATGAGGCTGGATGATTCCTAACCTAAGCCTATTTCTCCTGCTCTGGACTGGAGTCCCTGCTGTGTTGGTGACGCCAGACATCTCTTCACCTCCTGGACCCTGGGATGACCTGTCTAATAAGGGGAGGAGCCAGGACTCAAATATATCTGATGCCACACTAAATCTCATGAAAGCATGAGTGAATCCAAAGAAGGAATGAGTTGCTAATGTTAGAAGAAGAGACAGAAGGCACCTGGAATCTGAGTGGAGGTCTTCATGCTGCAACTCTAATTAGCAATCTCTGGGCTGGAGCCCCTGGGCACATCCTAGGAAGGACTCCTGCTCAAGTTAGGACTACTTTTCAGCAAAAGTTGAGCCTGGAGGGGAAGAGAGGCATTGAAATCACATCATCCTGGAATGTAATGGAAGCGACTGGTTCTGCTCCTCAGCACTGCCCCTACACTGCACATATGGATAGTCACAACTGCTTAGAATGTGGAGCCAGTGAGTTAAGGGAAAGCAGAATTCGACAGTTGTCTTCGAAAGAGCAAACAACACGTTTATCAAATACCTATAAACTGCCAGCCCTTATTCTCAGGCAGGGCACAGTTTAGCAGCAAAGACAGGTATTTAAAGGGGCATCTATCTTTCACTTTCTTATGTCTCACTCTTCTCAGCTGGTCCTTCTAGTTAAGAGGATAGATCTGGAGCTAGCCTGCCCGGGTGGAGTCCTAGCTCCTCACTTACCACCCTGGTGGACTTAGGCAAGTCTCTTAACTTCTGTGTGCCTGTTTCTCCATCTAAAAAGTAGGGATAACAATACTACCTACCTCACAGCACTGTTGTGAGTGTGGAATGAGTTTAAAAAGTTACTGGCACTTAGTAAGCCAATAGAAGTGTTTGCTTTTTTTGTTGTTGTTGCTGTGTTGCATGTTCCTTTGTAAGTTACCATAATGTCTTTCTTCAACATACTGGGGGATACAATAAAGCAAAATTACAAATACACATATGTATGTATATGTAGGGTAGAAAGACCTCCTGTGAGCCTGAAGAAAACTGAGCCCGAGAGAGCAGTGACCAAACTGAGGCTGCCCAGCCAGTCATGGCCACCAACACATAGAGCCCCAACTCCCATTCTTGACAGCCACTTCTTCTTTTTCAGCACAGGCAGTCTTAAAATGAGAGTCAGAATTATTTAGGCTCTGTTCCAAGGCTCTGGTGAAGATGTATTAAAGTAGGATTTTTACGCAACCCACTCCTCCACCCCCACTGCCGGCCAGTGCTAGGAAACAAACAAGCTAAAGTTACACCTGTTCGTTGGCTTTGCTCCTGTCCCTTACTTATTTACCCAATCCCTAACTCTTGTCCTCAGGGATCACCTCTCACATTAACTACCTGCACCAAGTTCATATCTCAGACTGTGCTTTTAGAAGAACTCAACCAAGACAAAGCGCAACTCAATTAATTTTTCTTCACTTCCTTCCCCTGTGTGAAAAGGCATTTTCCAGTCTGGCACATAAGGAGCCTAGAAGTCATCACTCCCATCTTCACAAGTAGAAAAACTTGAACAAGCTGAAAATCAACAACTCTTCTTAGATCCATCTGAGAATTAGGGTCACAGGGCAAACTGCTGCCCTGAAAACTGGAGAGATAGATGGACAAATACAGAGAATCACAGATTACCAGAGACAGAAACCCAGGAACAGAAGGCACTGCTGGAAGCAGTACCAGCTGTCATTAGCCAGTTACTGGAGGCTTAGTGAGGACGAGCTTGAGAATTTAAAAATCCAGAGGCACTCAGTCTAGGGGGAGTCCACACACTTTTGTGAATTCTACCTCCGGGAACTCTACTGGGTTCTCGTTATAAGATGGAGAAAAATCTTTTTATGACTCTGGCAGGGGGACGAGAAAAATAACCATTTTTTAAAGCATCCAGAACTCCTGTTCTTAACAAGGTCTGCCCTCAAGGAAAACTATTTCACTGGAACATAACACGCTTGGGTTTTACTAAAACCTAACTGACCCTTGGGATGGGAAATACTTAATGCCAGCCCCCTCTAGCCTCCAGTGAGGGGCATGGGAACTACCCCACTCCTTCTCATGATTGTATTTCTGCCTGGTAATGAGGACAAAGCCCATCAAGCTTGGAGGGATGAGAAAAGAAAGCCGGGCACATGCTTGATGGGGCAGGGCTACCCCTGTGCTGTTCTCTGGGAGAAGAGTCAGGTCCACACAGATCAGACTAATTCTCTTCTCAGCTTATGATATCTGGAGGAGAAATAAAGAATTCAGTTAGCCATCAAGATTTCTAAACATATAACCAGAATCATTAAAACATCAAGCTGTAGAAGAGATTTTAAAGCTCTTCTAAGTCCCATTCTTGCTCACTTTGTAATGGTTAACATTTGAATTATAAGTAGAAATTCAGATACTATTCTCAGGAGGAAAAGTGCTAGACTTAAAATTAGAAGACAAGGGTTCCGCCTCCAGCTCTTACTGAGTTTCTTAAGCTCTTTAACCCTTAATATCCTCATCTATAAAATGGAAATAATAATACCCATACCACTAGATTTAATGATGTATATACCAATATTGTATAGATATGAACCATAACTATAAAATACAGGATAGTATTAGTTCAAAAAGAAAACATATGTAGAGGCTTGAAATAGTGGCATTTGGATGGAATGGAGCAGCTGAACTCAATATTTAAACAGTAAAGAAGAGATAAGGACCCACATATGAAAAGGAGAGGTATTTAGACCAAGAACTTAGAAAGTGTCTGTGTCTTCGTGTTGAAGAGAAGAAAAGCAGAAGATAAAGCAAATCACCAAATTTTAGAACACTTTATCTCTTAGAGTGTACCATTATCCCCATATCCATGTTGTCCCTACAGTAACCCAATGGCTTATGACTCTTAATAAGGAATGTTTCAGAATGGATGCCTCTAATGGAACCGTGCAAAATGTGGATGTCCAGGCCCATCTCTGGAAATTCTGACTCTGCAGGGAGGGCATGTATTTTCAAAAAGCTCCAAGAATGATACTGAAATACACTCGTGTGTCAAAATCACTATAAATTAAAAATCTGAGGCTCGGGAAGTTTGAGCTATTTGCCAAGATCTTACGTTATGAGTGGCAGAGGCAGGAGGGGAAGCCAGGTGCTTTAAGTCCCACTTGTGCACTTTCTTCCACCGTGCAATTCTAGAAGGCAAGGTAAGCCTCTATTAGTCCAGTCATTATGGCTGAGTTGACCTGGCGTGAGAAAACAGCTCAGTGTCTGATGGATGGAATCCAGAAGACAGCCACAGTCATAATGTATGAATTTAATTAACAGCAGTGAACACTGAAATCCAGAGAGGAGAGCTAGCAGAAATAGAGACAGATCAGTCAGGGTCATTACTATGTGAAGCTGAGGAGATGCTGTGCAGCCTGCTGATGGTCATACCACTCAACGGAACTTGGGTTTTTACCTCTGCAGCCTCAGTCTGGCCATGAGAGTGCAGCTCGGGCCTCAGTGAGATCTCTGTGACCCCTCCTGACGTCAGTGAGAATTTTAAACCTGTGCAAAGAGCAGCCAAGACCCCAGGCCCTAGGCAGTGGCAGGAAGCAAGCAGGCTCAAAGCTACAAGCCCACCAAGAGGTGGTTTGGTGAGTGTTTTAAAGGATTCTTGATCTTGACCTCAATGTAGCTGTTTTGCAAAGATTCAGAACTGTCCCTCCAAGGATAGTTCACGAGGTTCATGCTGGAGCAGTTTCAGAATTTGACCTAGAGTCTTCCACTGAAGTTATTGATTTCTCCCGAGCTCCTGCTGGCAGGTCAGTTTTACAGCCTATTTTGTGTACCTCTCTGTGGGGCACTTTTCATTCTCAGCCACAGGATTGAGGAGTCGGTTTCCCAATGTTGTAGGGGGAGAGGAGGTCAATTCTATCTCTCTCCCTGCCAACTTTTCAGAGATTTCTTTGTCTATCTCATTTTTTAAAATCCATATACATTCTAACCCTGTTTCAATGAGGAGGGGCTTAGCTGGCCCTGTGATCACCTTTAATTATTGGGTATCAGTCGCGTGTGTCAAGTCTGCAGAGAGAGATCAGTGAGGGCTACTGCTTCAGAATGAAACCCGCTGTGCACACGACCCACTCCGAAAACTGAGAGGCTGGCAGATTACAGGTGATGAATCCTGCTTGAGGTGTCAGTGCTGTTGCACTATGTTCTCTCCTTGCTCTCCCCTTCAGCCATGATTTATCATGCTCTGTCATGTCCAATTTTAGTCACAGCCTGATGGATGTCAGAAGGCTGTAAACACTCTGAGGTTTCACTTTTTTGTGTGTGTGTTTTTTTTTTTTGCCGCTTTGTATTTGTTATAATCCATGTCATCCGATAACAGATTAATTTTTGGATCCACTTTTTGTTCTTGTTAAGCTCCTGAGGTTTGAGAAATAAATATTTAGAATGCTAATATGTGGAACTGAGCTGAAAAATTATTCTGGCACAGATATTTAGGGGGAAGAAAATGAGATACTGCCCCAGGAATTTGATAAACATGAAGAGGATCAGATTCAGGGTGAGAGGATCTGGCTTTGGATCCAGGCTGTGCCACTAGCTGATTGCCATGATCTGGACAAGTTGCTTCACCTCCCTGCCTCATCTTCCCTTTGTGCATAATAAAGCATTAGACTAGATGGGCTCTGAGTTCAGTTCCAGTTCTGGCATTCTGTGAATGGATCATGGCTCTGGATCTACGTTAGGGATGCAGAAGAGTCTTCCTGTATCCTGTGCTAGTGCTGTTGACAGTATCAGGTTGTCCCGAGTGTGTACTGGGTAAAGAACTTGAGTGCAGTTCTTGGGAAGGTTGAAAGCCTCCCTCCTGGTGGAGCTTACTTTTCCCTCAGAGAAAACCGGGGAGTAGGTAAAGCTGAGGAGGAGATTAGAACACACCTGCTGGAAGAGGAAGAGAACAGGATGTCTAAGTCCACGCCTGAGAAGAGGGAAGAATGGTGAAGTAAATGGGACTACTTACCTTGGGAAAGGGAAGATGCACGAGACAGATGGCTACCTGTAAATACCAAAGACTCTCATGTGCAAGAGGATGCAAGGTTATCCCTGATAAGTCCAAAGGACTGAACTACATGCAGGAGAGAGGAGCTACAAGGAGAGCATTTCATTCACTATAAAGGATAACTGAACAAAACTGTCGTTCCAAGCTGAACAAAGAAGGTGCTCTGTCTCTAAAAGCATCCCAGGAATTTTGATGTAACATAAAGAGGGTCAGATTAAGAATTAAAGACCTGGACTGGAATCCAAGCTATTCTATGAAGGGGTTGCAGTGACTGAGCAGGGTGACCGCATGGTGAGAATATTGAATATTTCAGCACCAAAGATTGGCTAGAAGAGATGACTTTAAGGCCTCTTCTAATCCTAGATTTATGAAAATGTTCGGATGTATTTCCCCCTTCGCTGGAATTGAAAAGAAAATACAGGAGAATCTGACATGGCCCTGCTTGGCTTGGTACAAGTCAAAGTATTGGTATAAGTGGGTTAAGTGGGTATTTGTTTACAACAAGATTACTTTAAAGTCTAGGCACTACATTCTCCATAGCTTCCTCTAACCCTTAAATCAATGAGCACACAACAATCTTGATTCATTTACAGCAGTTGGACATCTTTCCATTCTTCTTTGCGTGATTTCCTTAAGTGCAACTGCTGATAGATTTGAAGTGTTACAAGTACTGTTGAGTCTAGATTTATGGATAAAACCTACTTGAGAACTGAAAACAAAACAAGACATTACTTAGAATCTGTGCTTACTTTGAGAGGCGTGATATACTTTTAGTCTGCCAAGACAAGTCAGCTTTGTTGAAGAAAATCTATCTTAGACTCCTGACTCCATTCATTTTCAATGACCTTCATCTCCATTCATTTAAGTCACTCAGTCTAGTAGGCAAATACCTGATCTTGTCATGTTCTAGATTACGCATTTGTCTAATCACAACCAACTCTCTCATTCAGCTACTCCCACCAATCCTATTGTTAGACCTTGCCAGCCCCTGACCTCTCTACTGTCTCCATCTGTCAGCACCCAGCTGCCTTTACCTCCTTCTCTCTCCACCTTAGAGAATGCGGTCTGACAATGGGACTTGTCCCATTTGACTGTTAAAAATCGAACCAAGGATTAATCTACTTCCCACTTTATTCAAGTACAGTCATGCACTGTGTGATGACATTTCAGTCAGTGATAGATCATATATACCATGGTGGTCCCATAAGGTTAGTACCATATAGCCTAGGTGTGTAGTAGGCTATACCACCTAGGTTTGTGTAAGTGCACTCTATGATGTTTACACAATGATGAAATTACCTAATGACGCATTTCTCAGAACGTAGCTTCATCATTAAGCAACACATGCCTGTATGTAAGCAGCCTACTGAATGCTCTTGGGAAAACACACATACACATTGAGGCAACTGCTCATTTATGTTTCTCAATCTTATAGAGCCTTCTGTATTGCCCATAAATCTCTCTGCTTCCTTCTCTTCCACTCTACTATAGCTATTTCAAACTGTGTCCACTCTCCACAGAATTCCAACCCTGCCATTTCCTGGTTCCCTCTCAGGAGATGGAATTCCTTGTTCACAGAGAAAGCTGAAACCTTCAGATGAGAATTCCCTCAATTTTCTGCCAGCAAACCTATAAAATCTCTTTTGTCTGCACCTATCCCTTTGTCCTCCACTGCTGTTTTGATAACAGAGACATCCTTCCACCTAAGTTGAGCAGTGACTTTAGTCCTTCCCCAAAAGCTTGACATTTTAATTTCCCTGTTCTGTAACTCTAATTTTCTTCTCGTCTACTGGAGCCTGCCTCTCAGCATTTAAATGTTTTGAAGTCTTTCTCATCTTAAAAAGCCCCCAATCTGGGGGCTGGCCCCGTGGCCGAGTGGTTAAGTTCGCGCGCTCCACTACAGGCGGTCCAGTGTTTCGTTGGTTCGAATCCTGGGTGCGGACATGGCACTGCTCATCAAACCACACTGAGGCAGCGTCCCACATGCCACAACTAGAAGGACCCACAACAAAGAATATACAGCTATGTACTGGGGGGGCTTTGGGGAGAAAAGGGGAAAAAATAAAATCTTTGAAAAAAAAAAAAAAAGCCCCCAATCTGGACCTTACATCCCCTTTCAGCTGCCACGGATCTTTTTCCTCCCTGACATGGCCACATTTCTCAGATGAGTCACTTACACACTCACTGCCTCCACTTCCTTACCTCCCACTTACCCTTTCACCCATGACATCTGACTTCTGTCCCCGACACACCACTGAAACCAGTCTCACCAAATTTTCCCTCAAACTCCTTGTTGTTAAATCCATCGAGTAATTCTCAGTCCTCATAGTACTTGATCTCTGTGCAGAATTTTATACTATTGGCCTCTTTGAAATGATCTTCCTTTGACTTCAAAATACCACCCAGTCCTGTTTTGTTTTTTCTCCTTAACTTCTAGCTACTCTCTCAGTCTTCTTCGCAAGTCCCTCTTCCTATGCCTGTTAGTGTCCCTCAGGGTTCTGCTTTCTCATTTCATGCCACACTCTTCTTAGAATCTCTCAGGCATCCCCATGTGTAATTGCCTTATATACCTTGAGGTGCACCTACAGTTCCAGTCTCTCCCGGGGTTCATAACCTTATCTTCAGTTGCTCTCTGAACATCTCCCCTTTGATTTCCACAGGACCTTCAGTATGTAAAGAATTTAATTTATTATTTTCTTCCCCAAACCAACGTCTTCACTTTGTTTCCTATTTCAGTCAATGGCATCACTGCCACCCACCTGCTAGCACAAGCTGGAAGCCTAGATGCCCCTCTTTCTCCATTGTTTCCTGAACCCTGAATCAATCAAATCACTATACTCTGCCAATTCTTCCTCCCAAGTTAATATCTCTCAAATCCCTCCATTCCCTCTGTGGCCACCCTAGTTGGGTCACCATTATCTCTGTCCTCCTGGCCTCTTTAATCCATTTTCTAAGCTGCACTGAAAGTCATCTATCTAAAGTTCAGATATCATCATGCTAATCCCCTGCTGAATACCACGTTTCCTTAATACTCTTAAGTGGAAATCCAAACTCTTTGACTTGACCCCATAATCCTTCATAACGTGATGTCTGTTTGCCTCTTCTGACCAGGATTTCTCAATCTCAGTCATTGACATTTTGGGCTAAATTGTTCTTTCTTGTGGAGGCTGTCCCATGTATCATAGGACATTTAGCAGCATCCCTGGCCTCTACCCACTAGAAGCTGGTCATATCACCACCCCAGTGTGACAACCAAAAATGTCTCCAGACTTTGCCAAATGTCCACTGGAGTGCAAAATCTACCCTTCTTCGAGACCACTGCTTGAGACTAATCTCTTACTATACCCTACACCTCATACATTTGAACTTCTAGCTGTACTCAACTTTTCACTGTTCCTCAAATGAACCATTTTTTATTTCATATTTGTAACAGCTTTATTGAGATATAATTCGCATAGCATACAATTTACCCAAAGTATACCAATTCAAATGTTTTTAGTATGTTCACAGAGTTGTAAAAGCATCACTACATTCAATTTTAGAACATTGTCATCACCTGAAAAGAAGCTTCATACCCATAGGCGGTACCTCTCCATTTTCCCCCAACTTTCTTAGCCCCTGGCAACCACCAGTCTATTTTCTGTCTCTATAGATTTACCTCTTCTGGACATTTCATATAAATGAAGTCAGGCAGCACCTGGTCTTTTATGTCTTAGCACAATATTCTCATGATTCATCCATGTTGTAGCTGTATCAGTACTTTATTCCTTTTTATTGCTGAATAGTATTCTATACAACGATATTTTTGATGTTTGTTTCTATTTTATGCACACTCTTCATTTCTTTGTCTTTCATTCAGACTTTCCTTACCTTTGTTATATGATTCTGTCTTTGAACACTGCAACCCATAGTCTCTAACCTAAGTTCTAGCAACAGAGACATAGAGGGGATTTGACAGGTCACTCTAGAAACCATCTTGCTCTGATCTTGTATTAATAATTGGGTTTCTCCTCAGAGAAGACTTCTTAATCGTCTTCCTCTATCCTGCCCCCTGTCCTGGCCTGTCCCCTCACCCTTGCAACCCGGCTTGGTAAAAGGAGAATTTTGGGGTTGTTACCATAGTGCCCTGTGTATAATTTGATCAAAGCACAGCCCTATTTATTGTCTGTCCTACTCATTATTCTCACTAGTTTAAACTCTTTAAAGGCAAAAACAATGTATTAATACTTCCAGCACCTAGCATGTTGTCTGGTACATGTTAAGTATTTTAATAAGTTTTTTGTTGAGTGAATGAAAAAAACAATGAGTCACTGCTTTGAAAAACTGCCTAGTATTGTGATTTCCTTGGATTTGGGCCTGGCTTGATCCTGGTCAGGCTTGCCAGAGACGGAGTCTTGCTTTTGCACAGCATGGAGAAGCTTTGACAAGGACCTGCTGTCAGTTTCTCTGATCACCTCCCTGGGCCCCTGACTGTTGCCTTGCCCCTGCCTTCATCTTAGGTATGCACATCACCATCTCTCTTGGATTCCTCCTCGACCCTCTTCACATTGACTTGCTGACTGAACTGCCATCTCCCACTCTCACAATTCTCTTCTGATCTTGTGCTTTAGCCTGTCTCTTGAGTGGGTGCTTAATGTAACAGACCTACACAGCTAAATAAATGTATCTGCAGTTTTTAAACCACTTCTGGAACTTGGTTCCAACTCAGAGAACACACTAAATGGGGCATTAAAAATGGGGCAAAAAAATATGAATATATTTTGAGTCGCTTCCCATCATCCATTTAATCCCATGGTGTGGTAGGGTAGGGAATGGTGAATTGACCCATCCTAGCCCTGGGGGCAGGAGGAGTGTCAAGATTGGTCTGAGCCAATTAGCAAAATTGTATTCCCCTTCAACAGTTGCAAGAAGTTCGAGAGCCCTGTTCCACGCCAGTCAGCTCCTCCTCCTGCTAGGTCACGTAGTGTGCAGAGAAGAACTCTGGGACTGCTGCAGCTACTTTGTCTCCTTAAGGAAGTTAAGTCTAGGTGTGAAGCTGACGCTTCAGAGGCAGAGAAGGGCGATCAAAAGAAACTTGTTCCTTGGCAACATCACTGGGCTGTAGCAAAAAACTCTTGAAGAGTTTTCCTTATCTCAGTTAACTGAGCACATTTTTCCCCTTTATTGTCTAGACCTGTTTGAATTAGGTTTCCTGGACCTTGCAGCATAAAGGGTATCCTGGTAGACTGGAATAGGTCCAAGGACATATGAGCCAGGTGCCATGGAACCCTGAAGGCTGGCAAATGAGGCCATGGCCCCAGCTGATTCCCAGATTACACAAAACACAAAGAATATGAAGATCCTGACCATCACTCCCTCTGGCCCCCTCTCTCTCCTTCCCAGGTTTCAGGAATGCAGAACTGGCAAGGAAAACCACCATAAATGTAAACTTTGTCAGTCTCTCCTGGTCTAGACCTAAATGTCTAAAAGATCAAAAAATAATTCTTGACAGATTCAGGTTCAACATATAATACTGGGAAAGCATAGACCCGTGGAATCAGAGCAATCTTTTTAATAAATAATATTCCTAGGGAAGAGAGAGGATATTTAACTTGTGTTCTGAGAATGTTTAACTAAATAGATATGCTTTCTAAAAACATCATGCAGTTTTGTAGAGGAAGGACCGTCTGATAGCAAAGAAAATCCCAACGAAATATAGACAAACGAGAGGGCACTGTGTCCCAAGGAAAACCAAAGCAAGAGAGAGCAAGTTCAAAAGTGTCCCCCACAAATCAAAGGAAAGGGGCAAGGAGGTAAACAATTGAAGAACAATAAACACATAGGGAACAAATCCAGAAGATCTCATTTAGGCATAAAATAAAATCCAGAAAGAGAAAAGTAGAAATTGAGGAGAAACAATGAAAGAGGGAAGAAAAAGAGAAACATTTCTTGAGTCAAAGAATGACTTACATTTCCGTTTGAAAGGATTTCATAAAGAGCAATCAAATTAATTGAGTTCTACACATATATACACCCTGGTAAATTTTTCCCATATTTCCCTTAAAGAAAATCTACATGTATCCAGGGAAGAGTGGGAGGAAAAAGCTTACCTGCAGAGAAACAAAAATTCAGTTGGCTTCAGATCATTTCTCATTAATATTAAATGCCAGAAGGATAAGAAGCAACATTTGCAGACTTAAAAGAAAAATATTCAAGTCTGAAAAATCTATCAAGTTGTTTTCACTTGCAAAGAGGGGAAAAGATATTCTTAACAAGAACTCATAGTACATATATATATATATGTACAGATAGTATATATATCTGCACTTCTCAGAAACCTTATTAAAACTCTGCCCTGAAAGGTAAGTAAAATAAAAACTCTAGGATGGGAATGTCTTTAGTGCTTCAGTATTTCACATAAATTTTGCTGTTAGCATCTGATAGATAATTTTTACCATATTTAGAATGATTCATATTATTTTTTTAAGTATTTTTAAATGTGCTGTATAAAACCAGTTGGTCTTTTTTTTTATGCTTTTTGGTGAGGAAGATTCACCCTGAGCTAACATCTGTTGCCAATCTTCATGTTTTTTTTTTTTCTCCTGAAAGCCTCAGTACGTAGTTGTATATCCTAGTTGTAAGTCATCCTAGTTCTTCTATGTGGGGCAGCACCACAGCATGGCTTGACAAGCAGTGTGGGGTCCATGCCCAGGATCCGAACGTGTGAACCCGGGGCTGCTGAAGTGGAGCTCATGAACTTAACCACTCACTCATGGGGCCAGCCCCCTGGGTAGTTCATATTCTTACTATTTTGCATAGAGTTTTAATCATTCATATGTAACCTTTATGAGGCAGGGAATTTTTCCCATTTTGTTCACTCCCATATCCAGTGACTGGAAAAGCATTTAGCACGTAGTTAGCGCTCAAGAAATATTTGTTGGAGGAATGACTCAACCAGAAGTAGGCGCTGAATCAAGTTCAATGTCTTTCCCCTACATGTTTTTTCTTTTTTAATAATTAATGTTCTGATTTATATTCATGGACTTCCTAACACTGAACCACCCTTGCATGCCTGGAATAAATTCTTCTTATTGACAGTATACCATTCCTTGAAGATACAGCTGCATTTGATTTGCTATGATTTCTATAACTAATCTTATATTAGATGTTGTTGTTGTTTTGTATTTTTTGGTTGCTGTGTGTGTACATTTGTTTTATTTTTGTTTTCCTACCCAGAATCCGTTCTCCCTTCTTTTAGTAGGAGACCCAGTTTTCCTTTGGAGAATTATCGCTTCCTCACTCTCAGCCCAAGGGTTCAGGTCAGGCTAACTCTACCCCTGCTCTGGGACTGGACACAAAATCGTCTCCTGGCTCCTGGAGCGCAGATCTGTCCACAACGAGTGGTGCATGGGATGATGGGCATGGGAACCAAGCTGGACCAATGTGTCCCTTTCTGCAGTCTTGAGCTGGAATTGTGGGTAGAGAAATGCCTTTATTCTGGTGGAGTTCAAAGCTGATGGAAAGTCAGGTTGTACCTGCTGGTCAACACTTTGCCACAGCCAAGTGAACGTATGTTTGGGAATGAAACCAGCGCAAAGGGGAACTTTGAGTACTTGTTTCCAGCATGCCAAAGGACATCCTCTCATATTTTTTTGGTAACACAGACAAGGAAGCTCTCTATTTTCCTTAAGTCAGTTTGATACAATCAAATACAACATTCATAGAATTGTCTAAATTTTTTGTGTGTGTGTGTGCTTTCTATCCAGTTTTGGTGTTAGGTCTATGCTAGCCTCATAAAAAGATTTAGGAAAATTTTTCATTTTGATTACACTCTGGGCTATGTTGGAAAACTAATCACTCACACCTCCTTCAACTCATATTCAGAACACATTGAAAAATAGACGCTGGACTTAGGAGGGAATGAAAATACATACACCTTCCATTGCTGGCAAAGCTGGACTGAAGAACATGGTGAGCTACGCAGCCAAAATAGGGTCCTGCTGAAATGAACTCCCCAGTCACTGGAATGTACTAGAACAAAGGCTTTTCCCACTGACGCCCCAATGCCCACATATACAAGGTGGGGTTGCCTCAAGTCAATGCCGGTTATTTCAACTTTTCCAAAGAATTATCTATTTCACTTAGATTCGTCATGTTACACTTTCTCACTCTTAATGCTTTATATTTTTATTTTCTCCATTTATTCAAAGCCCAAATTCCAAGAGATTGCTTATTTATTCATCTTTTTGAAGAATCATTTCTTTTATTCGTTAGTTTAATTTTTTTATTTTTAGCATTGTAAGTTATTAATTTCTGACTTTCACATTTTGAAATATATTGTTAAGGTTTTTCTTTATGACCAAGTACATCACAATTTTCTTCTACTTCTATGGGCACATAAAAAATACATATTCTCTATAAGATACCAAATTCTACATTACCTAGTAAATTTGTCCTACTGATTATGTGATGAAACTCAATTATACCCTTTTTATATTTTCTATTTGGTCAATCAAATTCTGAGACAAAGATGTTAAAAAGTTCTTTAATTCTATTTTATCAAATTTTATTTTTATTTCTAAGAGTTGTGCTTTCTATATTTTGCTATGCGTTGTTTAGAGTACATGAAAGTTTGTGACAAACATATAGTCTTAGTGTTTTTAATCAAATGGAAAATAATCTCTTTTTGTCATTTTTACTCTTGTCCTCAAATTTTACTTTATCTGATATTGACATCTTTGGGGTTTTAAAAAAATTTACTGACAAATGTTAAATATTTTCATTACGAAATATAACATACAGAAAAAGATACATAGAGCACAAGGGTGTGCCTTGACGAACACTCATCTAACCACTACCCAGGTCAAGTAACAGAATGTAGAATATTGGCAGAACTCCAAAAGCCAGCAACAGTTCTTCTCAACATTCCTCTCAAAAGTTACCTCTTGACTTTTATAGGCATCGACTCCTTTCTCTTCATATTTAACCAGCAAGTGTGCATTACTTACTCTAACCTTTAGATTTGACTGTTTCTGAAATGTACATAAATAAAATTATTCAGTATAAATTGTTTATGTCTTACTTCTTTTGCTTAATATTATATTTTAAAGATGTACTCATCTTGTTGTGTATAGCTATAGCCTTTTTGGTTGTGCTTGTTGATGATGCTATATAGTATTCCATTGTATAAATATACAACAATTTATTTTTCTCTTCTCCTGTTGTCTGACATTTGAGTATTTCCAGTTTGGGGCTATCTCATAGAATGCTGTTATAAACATTCTTGAACAAGTTTCTTGTGCACACATTCATTGGCTATATAACAATAAGTTAAACTGTTAGGTCAAAGTGAGTATCTTCAAATTTAATATAGATTGCCAAACTTATACAAAGGCATTGTACCTATTTATAACTCCTACGTGGATGGATGAGTTTCTGTTGCTTTACACTCTCACTGATAATGAGAAATGACTAGTCTTTTTAATTATAATCATTCTAGTGGATATGTAGTGATATCTTCCAGAAGTTTTAATTTTGCGTCTCTAAGATTACTGTTGAAAGTAGGTGCTTTTTCATGTTTCCTCTTTGTGAAATGCCTGTTCAAAACTGTTGCTAACTCTTAGGTTGTCTTCCATTTTCTTATTGATTTGTTTTTTTACACTGTATTTCCTGAATATGAATTCCTTGTAAAAACCTTCTCTCACACTATGGCTTGTCTTTTTACTCTCTTAATGTTATCTTTTGACTAATGGAATTTCTTCATTTTAACATACTGAAATTTTTCACTCTTTTCTTTTATGATTAGTGCTTTTGTGTCTGTTTAAAGAAAACTTTACCTACTCTGAAATATAAAGAAATTCACCTATTGTATCTTGTAAAATATTTGTTTGTCTTTCACATTGAGGTCTCAAATCCCCTTTGAATTAATTTTTGCATATATTGTGGTGGGGGTCAAGCTAATACCATTTACTGAAAAAACTGTCCTTTCTCTACTGTTTTGCATTGTCATCTATATCACGTATCAAGTATCCAAATATATTGGAATCTGCTTCTGGATTGTCTGTTGTAGTCCACTGGTTTATATCTCTGTGCTAACATCACACTGTTTTAAGAACTGCAGCTTGATAATGTCTTCATATCTTGTACAACGTCTTCCTACTTGGTTTCTTTTTCAAAAGTATCTTGGTTATGATTGTCTCTTTGTATTTCCATATAAATTTTATAATCAGCTTATCAAGTTCCAAAAAAACAATCTTTCAGGATTTTGATTGGGATTGCATTGAGTATTTAGATCAATTTGGAAGAAACGTTGTATTTATAATACTGAATCTTCCAGTCTATGCGCATATTCCATCTCTTCATTTGGTTTGGTCTTCCTTAATGTATCTCAACAATATTTTATGGTTCTGCAGAAAGGCCTAGATATTTGATGTTTCTTATGCTTTTATAAATGGTATATTTTTAGAATTTTATTTTTTAACTGCTTGTTTCAGATATATATGAATACATTTGATTTTTGGTATTGATTTTGTATCTAGAAAATGTACTACATTTTTAAATTAGTTCCAATAAATTACCTGCAGATTCTTTTCGATTTTCACATACACAATTATATATCTATGAGAATGGCATTTTTATTGTTTTCTTTTAAACCTCTTGTACTTTTTTTCTTTGTCTTGCTCTTCTGCACTATCTAGAACCTCCAGAATAGTGGTGAATGTAAAAATAGAAATCAGACATTTTGTGCTGCAATTACTCTGAGAGAGCAGCTTTCAATACTTCACTGTTATGTATGAATTTGTTGAAACTTTTATGTAGCTACCTTCTGGGCTTGCTATGAACTTTTGTCAAGAATAGATGCTGAGGAAGCCAGCCCTGTGGCAGAGTGGTTAAGTTCATGTGCTCTGCTTCGGTGGCCCATGATTCACTGGTCCAGATCCCGGGCGTGGACCTCTACACTGCTCATCAAGCCATGCTGTGGTGGCATCCCACACAGAAGAACTAGAACAACTTGCAACTAGGATATACAACTATGTACTGGGGCTTTAGGAGGAGAAAAAAATAAAGAATAGATGTTGAATTTTGTCAAATGCTTTTCTTCATCTATTCATATGATTATACAATGTTTTTTCTTCTATACATGTGGCAAATTAATTGATAGATTTTTTGTTATTAAATGAACCTTGAATTTTTGTAATGAAGCCAACTTGAATGTGGTTCATTATTCTTTCACTGTGTTGCTAGAATCCATTTGTTACTGTTTTGTTTGGGACTTTGCATGTATATTAATAAGTGAAACTGAACGGTAATATTCATTTTTTATACCATCCTTGTCAGATTTTGGTATCCAGACTATGTTGACTTTAAAACAACAAATTGGAAAGTGCTCCCTCTTTCTATTTTTTGGAATAGTTTGTGTAAGTTTGGCATTATTCCTTACCTAAATGCTCAGTAGAATTACTCATGGAAACCATTTTGAACTTGAGTTTTTTTATTTTGTGTTTTGCACTTATATGATTTCTTACTATTTACTCTTTTTTCCTTTCCTTACTTTATCTGATTTGTCTTTTTTATTCCATTATTTCCCTCTTGCGATTTTTTTAGTTCTACTGTGTATTTCTATTTTACTAATGGTTAGTTTTAAACATATAGCAAATGCACTTAAACCTATCCAAATACAGATTTTAAAAAGTTAGATCCTAATTATGCTTATATTCCCTCTAGAAGAATGCTTTCCCTCACTCTATCCCCCTTTTGTCTGTTAACATGATTGGAATTTTAGCTCTGAGTTGTTAAAATATTTATTTCACTATTCCTCTTCTATTTTAAGAAACGATTTATATTTAAAAAAGAGATTTACTGGATTCATTGAAAATCAGTATTTTTCTTACATACTTCATCTTTCCCAATCTGATCACTTTTTCTTGATTAAATTTTAACTTAGAAGGCATATTTCTTCAATTCCTTTGTAAGACATTTGTCGGTACAAACTTTTTGAATCCGTGCAGTCTTTGGAAAACCAAAGGAATCACAGTCCTTTTCCACTGATATTTTTAAAATATTTCCCAATATCTTCTAGATTCCAGTGTTGCAGATAAGAGCTCTAATGTCAAATTATTCTCTTTCTCCTTGTCAGTAACTTGTTCTCTCTTTTAACATTTGTAAAATGTGCTTTTTATTCCTGGAAATTAAAATTTCACCAGAAAATGTTTGTTTGCATTATTTTTATTAATCATGTATATAATTCTGTGACTTTTAATCCAAAAATGTTGATCTTTATTCAGCTCTGGGAAATGTAAAAGAAAAATTTTTATTATTGTTTCTCCATTCTTTCCTTTTTTTCCTCTGGGGCTGCCTGTCCTTGTTAATTATATATCCTTTGTCTATCCTCCATTTCTGTTTTATTTTTACTAATAATTTTAATTGGTTTGTCTTTTTCCCTCTATATTCTGGAGTATATTTTTAAGTCTATCTTTTAGATCACTAATTCAGTTTTCAGTCCCTCCACATATTTTCACTCCTTCTATAGATTGTTTTAATTTCAGAAATGTTTTTAAAATTATTTTTATTCATTTTTGAGGGTTCTTTCTTATCATCAGCTTTCTCTTCCATAATTTCTTCCTGACTCTCATTGAAACTTTGTATCAAAGAGTTCTCATTCTTGTTTTCTCTTTTCTCCACTCTATTGAAACAGGCTTGACTTTATTTTTGATGTGCCTCCCTTTAGGCTTCTCATTCTCTCAAATTTCTGTATTTATTTCTTCTCCTTCTTCTTTTGTATTTTCGTTCTTATGAACACAGGCCTAGACCTGCCGGCACCGTCATTGCAAATTCCCTCCACACTATTAAGGCTGGGCTGTTGGGGACTTGAAAGCATTGGACCCTTTCCAAGTAGATCAACAGCAACAAGAAGACTGGCTAGGATTCCTGAATTAGGAAGGGGGAAGGCCATTGGGCTCGCGAGCTTGTCCAGGTTCATGGGAGGGAAAAGGGGACAGTGGAAAAGAGCAGTGCCCCTCGGGAGGCCTGGCCCATAGGATAGCTCATGCCAACAGGGCCAAGCTCCTGAGAGGGCTGTGAACACCACACTAACTGGAAGGCCAGCTGCTCCTGGGCTTTGCTTTCTCTCTGAGATGTAAGCCATCGCCCACTGCAGGCAGATCCCAGTGGTTGCCTGAATCATCTCCATGGAAACTGAGGCTTCAGTCAGGCAGGTGGGACCTCTTCCAGGCTTCCTTTCTTCCCTAGACTTTGGCCATGGGGTAAGCCATCTCAAAGGAGTACTGAGACAGGGGGCGAGTTCAAAATATATGGTTAGAGTATTTCATTTCCCTTCGATACTTTTAGAAAACACACGCTACTATTTAAAATGTGGAAGGTATAAACAACTGTTATTTTTAAAAAGGGAACTCACAGGATCATGGAAGTCACCTCATGTGTGGAGTGGGAGATGCTGTGCAAGTTCATAGCTTGGAGCCAGCCAGGCCCGTGCTCCTCAGCAGTGAAGCAGGGGTGAGAGAACAGCCCTGGGCCTCTCCCCAGCAACCTAGTGAAAACCAAATGTGAAGCAAATCACTGTGAGAATGCAAGCTGATGTTACTATTAATATCACCAAGAAATAGAGTTACAATGTTAAAAATAGGTTGCCTCATGTAGCAATAAAACTCTCTGTCATTGGAAAAATTCATGAGGAAGTGGCACAACCCTCTCTCAGAGATGTTTGGGGAGATGTATGTGTTGGACTTTAGAATTGTTAATCTCCAAGTCCCTTTTCAATTTTCTAAAAGTCTGTGATTCATCCAGCACTTGGACGTGTCATAGGGCTGGGAACCAAAATTTCCCTGAAGTTAAACTCAACTCCATAAATTTGAAATCAAGTTGGAGCAAATACATGTTCTAAATTGGGGTAAAGTATGGTCTCAATAAATGGCTGATGCACACAGACTTCTCTTTCACTAATGACAGAAAAAAAAATTACAATGGGAATTGTCTAGTAAAATTACTAGCTGTAGTCCATTGTCATCATCCTGGCAGGCTGAGGGAGAGATGAATCCCAGACTTAATTACCAAAATTGACAAATTCTCTCTCAAGCCCTAAGCTCCAAGGCCACCTGCTCCTGCTGCCTCCTAGGCCCAGACTTTCAAATCTCCAGTCAGTGCCTAGATGTGGTATAAAGGGATGAGGTCACAAGCTACGAGTTATCAAGAAAACACATCCGCCCATACTCAAATGAAACTGAGCGAGAACCGCATCTCTGTCAGTTATCACATCCAATACATTCTGAAAACTAATGAGTCTTGTTAGACTTCCACTGGAAACTGACAGTAGTGCCCCATTCTCATGAAACCAAGTATCAGCATGCAAAATAAAAGAGAAAATCGAATCTGGCTCTGATTTGAATCTGGCCTTTCTTGATTCATTAATTCAACCAACACTTACCAAGAATCCTTTTTGTGCTGAGGCACTTGGCTTAGCACCATGGAGGGGATCCAGAAAAGAACTGGTGACATGTTCTGTCCCTAAGATAGCTATGGTAATAGGTGCTAACAAACTATGACAAAGTAGACAATGACCGGGATAAGCAGAAATAGTTGGCTCTGTTAAGTGGTGAGAGGGATGTGGGAAGGTTATTTCTTACCAAGAGAATCAAAGAACTTTTCCTGGTTAATCAGTGTTTGAGCTCAATCTTGAGGAATGGGAAGAATACTGATGTGCCAGGATGAAAGCAAGCCAAGGCCCAGAGGCAGGTAAGTGTGAGGAATATTCATGGGGCAGGAAGCTAATACATGGCATTTATCAAGTGCTTACTGTATGCCAGGTGCTGTATAAATCTCTGTAAACAAATTATTTCACTCAGTTGAGAAAACTGATGCACAGAGAAGTTGAGTAGCTTCTTCAAAGTCACACAGCTTAGAAGTGATAGAATTGGTATGTTTGGTGGTGGTTATAGGAGGATGTGTAAAAGCCACTGATACGAGATCAAGAGGATATTGGATGCCAAGCTTAGAAAACCAATTCCAGCTCTTGAGATAGTCTCTCTAGATTTGTTATTGAAAATATTCAATGTATTTGTTATTGACTAAATTTCCCACTCATCACAGTGGTCTGGGAAATCTTGAAAATTTAGACTTCTTTGACGGAGGGAAAGTGGTCAACTGCTATTCCTTTCGTCACAATGTGGTTCTTAGCTCTGAATTCAGCAGAACTCTGAGGCGATCTTGGCAAAGCCTTACTATAAGTTGGAGCCACTTTACTCTGGCAGAGGAGGAGGAAGGAGCCTTGAGAAAGTCCCTTCAAGAGATTGGCAACTGAGTGGTATAGAATGGAGTGCCACCACTCACTCCAAACTGAATGAGAAAGTCCTATTCTGTGGAGAACAGATACAATAAACTGGAACAAGGATCAACAAACCCAGCAGACCAAACTCAGCTTGCCACCTGTTTTTGTAAATAACTTTTTATTGAGACAAAATCATGCTCATTCATTCACTTATTGCTACTTTCATGCAATAATAGCAGTGCTGAGTAGTGGCTGCAGAGACTGTGTGCTATGCAGACACTAAAATATCTGGCCCTTTACAGAAAAACCTTGCCGACCTTTGAAATAGAAAAATCAGAGAATTCTAGCATATTCAGATTGGAAAGAAGAATGGAGATTATTTAATCCATTTCCTTTTCCCCTCTCCATCTCCGACACACAGATAAAGAGGCTGAGCCGCAGAGAAAGACAGAGATTTACCTAAAATCACAAAACTGATGAGGGACCATAATTGGGGTCACTAACCATTAGACTCGTGTTGCTTTTAACACATTGATCCTGAAAGACTAAAGGAACTTGTTTTCTAGACAGTTATTCAGTAAGGAATTCCTGAGATGCTGGGTGCTGAGATCCATGCTTTCTCGGGATTCTGTGGGAGATGAGACGAGGAGAAGGCTTGGTGTCTTCCCATCGTGTGGTCCACACTAGAAGTGGTCATAGACCTCACACAGCGGAGTTGTACCTGAACACCCTCTAAGGTCGGCGTATGAGGGAAAATCAAACAGCACCAAAATTTCCCTTTAAACTCCCTCAGGAAGGCCCCACAATACAAACTGGCTTATTGTCTCTCATTCAGTCTCATTCAGCTGACCCTTCAAGGCTCAAACTGATTTGTGCCTTTGGTGATGCGTCAGAAGAAGTAGCTGACTTGTGTTCCGCAGCCATGTAATTCCAGATGCGTTAAACTCCAAGCAGCACACAGAATAAGACATAGTGAGGAGATGGCAGGCTCTCCCCTCCCATCGCACAATCAGCGGGCCTGGGCCCTCTGCTTATGGAGTGGAGACCAGGTGGCACCCCACATCATTCAAATCTCTTTCCTGCCCTCCTTCCCCCCTCAAGCTTGTATAGTTGAGTAAGTGTAAGCTGTGCCTCCACCAGGTATTTGAAGCAATTTGAGGCAGTGTGTGGTGAAGTTCTCTGTGTCTAGGAGAGACAGTGTTGGGAGCGTGTGTGGAGTGTTTGTGTGTGTGCATGTAGGGGATTTGGGCACAAATGTTCAGAGAAGTGAGAGATTTTCCCAAACAGGAAAGTCTTCTTGGAAATGGTGAAACTTGATGTAAAAATTTGGTATCAGAGATTTAGAGGATCTTGAAATTAGAATGTCATTTGAGGGTCAAAGACTCCCAGGCCATGCCCAGTGCAGGAACTGCACCTGCAGCATCTTGAACAGACAGCCTCTGCCTGAATCTTCAGGTGGCACACTCATTATTTCCTGGGGAACCCACCGTGTGCTCAAACAACTTCAACTGTTGAATAATTATTCTGTATATTAAAATGAACTTAGTAGATTCTAGTCCTGCTTCCCAAAGCCACACAGAATAAGAGTCTTCTCCTTTTCCTCATGATGGTTCTTAGGTTGCTTGCAAGTCAATCAGATCCCCTTCCTGCCCCATCTTCTGTCCTCCTGGTCACGGAGCGGCATGGATGGATGGTGTGCATATGTGCACGTGTGTGTGTGTGTGTGCACATGTACGTATGTGCTGGGATGTGTAAGGGAGGGAGAGGAGGACAGAACTCCAGCAGTTCTGAATCAGTAAGTTATAAAAACCAAGTGAAAGAGGGCGTGGAAGAGTAAACAGGCCATACGGCACAGGGCATTATATGCCAAACTGAGGCGATTGGGGTTTAAGGAGGAGAGTAACACAGCCTGAGTGGTAGTTTAGGAAGATTCTCCTGCCTATATAGAGAGGAAACATTTTAGAGAAGGCACATTAAGAAAATACTGTAGGAGTCCAAATGAGAGACGAAGAGGCCTGAGCAAATTATAGGGCACAAAGATGAGGAGACAAAGACACTTTCGAGAAAAGTTCAGGAGAGAACTGAAGACTTGGTGACTGATTTAGACTTTGAGGTGGAGAGAGGGACCAGGGATGATGCCAAGGGGTGATGGGACAGTCAACAGATGGAACATCTCCAAAAGGCTACCACGATCAGAAATTTTCATTCCATGGCCTTGGAGCACACGCTCCCCCCGCCCCAAGGAGTCTCTGCAAAGAGAGAAATGATACATTAACTGCAAGAGCTGGCAAGAAGCGAGGAACAGGAAACACTAATTACAGGCCAAGATAATTAACCAGCAGGTCTGGGATCAGCTGCATGTAACCTCAGCTCATCTGCTCCTGCAAATGGCCAAGGGAGGATGCGAGGGGAAGAGTGTGGGCAGGACGTTTTGCAAATGTTAAGGGAACAGCTGAGCTCAGACCTTGGTGACACTTGAGTTTGATGTGCTTGGCACTTTGGCTCCGGTTTCTGGAGCCCTTGGGGTGCCAAATGCACTGCAGCCAGCCGGCCAGTTGTCCAAACGTCACTTATGCCTCAAGGCCACTAATTACTGGGCTCCCCTTTAGCCTTATTGCTAGACTCCATTAGGGGCTTGTTGGTGACATGTACAGGAAATGGATTGAAGGCCATTAGACCATCCAGGTTGAGAAAGGTCAGGTCTGGCCTCTTGGGAGAAAAGGCTGAACTCTAGTTTTATAGTCTGGTGTTTGAAGCAGGAGAAAGATCTCAGGACTGAGAAAGAGAAATATGGTTTTGTCCCAGGCCAGCCACATGGCCTTGAGTGAGCAAATTGTTTCACTTCACACAGCCTCTGTTTGCTTATCTGTTGCTGGGTCATAAATAATCCCTGAATGTGAAGATTAGATGATGTCAGAGGCATGAGAAGAAGCATCTAAGGAGCTATTGTTACTGCTGTGGATGTTAATTGCTAACCTGAACATTTAGGTACATTGGACTGGGAATGGAGAAACAGAGTTTTCATCCTATTTCTGCTAGTATATTGTATGACCTGGGGCGAGTCACTTCTTCTCTCTAGGCCTCCATTTCTTCATCTGAAAACTGAAGGAATTGATCTAGATCAGTGATTCTTAACCAGAAATGTACACTAGAATTGCCTGTGGAGCTTCTTAAAAATGCAGGCACTCACATTTTACCCCAGATATATTGAAGTCAATTCTCAGGGGATATTAGAATCTCATGCTCACTGAGAAGCATTGGAATGGACAGTCAGGCCCTGCCTGCCTCCCACTTCTGCTCCCCAGACACCTGGAACTAGGTGATCCCCACCTGCAGGTTAAGCCTGCCCACAGCCTCCAGCATGGATCCTGTCCTCAGGCCAATGCTATGGACCTCAGCATCAAATCCTCCTCTTGCTAAACTGGCTCTGACCTCCTGTTTCAGTTGTGCCTTGAGCCCTGGCCAGCTGTCAAGATGTGGTCTCACCTTCTTCCCTGGGGGAGCTACATTGCTGGGCTTATCCTCATTAGCAGGGTAATGTCTTGCTTTTCTCAGAGTCTGGGGTCCCATTCCCAAATGCCAGGGTAATGGGAGGAGACCTGCTATTGGCCGAACAATTGCTTACTCTGGACCACCTGCTAGAATCATCCCAAATGTCCCCTGCTCTTGGACCCCTCCTTTTGTCATGCCACACATCTCTGTCTGCCTCACAGAGAACCCCCCACCCAACCAAGATTCATGTTGGACACTGTGATGTGGCTTCCCAGGACTACATGTGGCCTGTTGCCCAACCAAGCAGGTAACATTTTCTGCCTGCAACCTGCCTTAGGCCTATGGCTTCATTCCTGCCCCATGCCAATCTGATTCCTACTGGGTCCGACTGCAGCCAAAATCATTTTGACCAGTTCTGCTCTACCATGCAATTTCAGTGGTTTCTAATACTCCTTCTAGCTGAAAAGTCAGAACCAAAGTGGTTGCTTCGGACCTTAGGAAAAGCACTGGGCCTCTCTGGGCCTGTTTGCTCATCTGTAAATCAGGAGCACCAATATCTGCCTTATAGCAGTATTATCCCTGACTTGAATGCTCCTCCCTATCTATTAACTGAACTAAGTCTTACTTGTCCTCAGGCCTTAGACCTGAGACATTGCTTCATAAAACAGGTTTCCCTTACCAACATTCCTTCACCACTGTTATGTGTCCCAATAGCAACATGTACTTTTCCTTTGCAACTCTTTAAACTCATGAAATTAATTGTTAATTATCAGCTTAAAGTATCTTTCCGCCACTAAATCATAAAGTCCATGAGGGCAGAAACTACCTTGCTCACCAACATTGAGTCGCCCATGCCTGACACATAGTAGACATGAGACATGGCTCTGATGACTGACAGGTGAGATGTTGGATGCATCTGGCAACATAGCACGTGCTCAGCAAGAAATAATGCTTCCTCTCTGCTCCTAGAAAACACAACTAAGCTAATCCCAGGGTGTGAGCCAGCAGCACAGGGGAGCACCAGGGCAGAGCTGAGCTTATTCCTAAGGTCTATGCCGGTCTTCCTTCTGGGCCTTCCTTCTGTGGCAACCCACAACCCTGGCAGGAGCCACAAGCAACTAGAAGTCTAGTGAGAATGATGTCCACATTAGCAGTTATCACCCCTGAAATTCTCAACGTTAAAAGAATCCCATCTGAGGATATTTTTTAAAATACCAGTGCCTGTGCCCAATCCATAGAAACTTTGTTTTAATTCATCTGGAATGTGGCCTGGGCTTTGGTATTGTTCAATAGTTTTCCCAGGTGATTCAAATATGTGGCCATGGATGAGACAGTTTATCTGGTCCAAGGACCATTGTTCAGATATGAAGGTGAAGCACAGGAAGGAAAGGCATTAACCCAAGGATCCACAGTAGTTACGGCAGAGCTGGAGCTAGAACTTAGAAGAGCTCACTTTCCCCCCACAGCTCCTCCCACTGCAGCAAGTAACAAATTGCAATCCCTTTATTAATCGCAGAGGCGGCTTTCCTGGCATCAGACAAGGCTGGGGGCAGAGAGCTTGTTTTTTCCACCCTGGAAAATCTGTTATTAAAAGCCTGTTTATGCAAGAAGGATATAATTAAAAGTGAATGAGTGTAATCCCTTTATCGCAATGAATATTAATTAAAGGTAAACACAGCATCAATATTCATTTAGAGGAAGATGGAGGCTGAACTGCAGATTGCTCATACCAGGGTTGTCAATCACATCAGAAAGTAGCAAGATAGTAGGACCCCAGTAGCTAGTGTTTCTCTATTTTCCTCTAATCCTCTTGGATTTAGAAGTTAGCCAAAATGCAAATCTACTGTCAGCATGGGCTCCATGACCTTGCACTCTGTGTGGGCACAGGTCTGCCTTGCTCAGGACACAGCCCTCAGAAAGTTTTAAGCTGTAAAGACTCTTCCTTATGTGGGGTTGGCATGCTGGAAGGACAACTGTTCTCTTCAGCCATCCTGGAGAGAGAGGGGCCAAACAGACTCATGGGCAACCATGTTATTGTGGACTGTGAGCACTGGGAGAATAGTAGAAGCACTTAATTTCCCAAGGAAGAATCCCCATGGCCACGGCAGGTCCCCAGTTGTGACAAATCAGACTCAGCTGGGGAGGCTATTGAAAATGTGGATTGCCAGGCCTCACCCTGGTCCTACCGAATCAAAACCTTTTTGGACTGAAGACTGGGAACAAGCATTTTAACAAACTCTCATGTAAATTCTACTTTGTAGCCAAGCTCAAGATCTTGGTTTTACCAGGTCAGCTAGGGTCTTAAATCATTTCATTCATCGATTCATTCATTCACCTGATAAATATTTACAAATCATTAGGCACTGTGCTGGTCATAGGTGAAGACATAGACCAGTACTCTGTTTTCTAGTTCCTTCTGGTCTAGCAAAAAAAAATAACACATAAGAAATATAGTACCCAGTGATGACTGCAATCACAAAGGGAGGAAAACAATAGCATAGGAGAACAGAGACAGGTAAACTCAACTCTGAATGGGGAGACAGGAAGATTTCACAGAGAAGATCAATGGAGAACCCGTGTGAGTAGCATGTTCTCCCAGGAGTGAAGGTACGGTGCCTTGGAGACACAGTTGGCGAATGGATTTAACTGGAAGGAGGAGAGAGAGGTTTTTCATAAGGCTGATGAAAACTAGATTGTGAAGAGTGTGAATACCACACAAAGGCATTTGGATTTCATCGTGTCAAAGAGAAAAAGAGACTCAGGAGGCTAACATAGACATTGGAGGGTTATGGTGGGAACGCATTCAGAGACTGCAGATTTAAATGCCTCTTCATCATATCAGACTTAGGATCAGACAAGCGTTTGGAGGATTTTAAAAAGAAATGACAAATAGGAGACTAACATCTATTTAGGAGCCAACACAGTAAGTGTTTGCCAGGAGTTGAGAGAAAGAAGTGACATCTTCCTACAGAAGCTGGAAGTGTCCTGAATAGGTGAGGAGGAGAAGAGAAGGTATTTTAACATTCTATTTGGCAAGGCTTGGCACTGGGACCAGAGCAGTGCTGAGCAAGGGCACTAACCACTATCGTAGGCCAAGAAGGTCTTGATAGGCTTTTTAAGCTATGGCCATGGCAGCCAGCTAACAAGTTCTTAATGAGAAGCTGGCCATGTTTGGCTACAACAGCACAAACAGAGCAACAGCAAGGGGGCCAGCTCTGACAACCAGGAAGGGGTGAGCTCTGTACTCATACAGGTCCCATGTGGGACATTTTAGAAGGGAGTAAACACATTCTCTTCTTTCTGAGACTGATTTTATAGAATCAGAGTTCCTCGGCTTTGGCAGGGCCCATAGAACTCTACCTTACTGACTCTTGCAGCTCAGAGATGAACAAAATGAATGTCTAAGGGTGCAAGGATCCTCCCACGGTCACTCTGTCATCTAATCCCACCTGAAGTGTGACCTTCTTCCTTGAAGTACCTGTCCTCTATGCCCCTGGTTAGCAAACTCAGCTGCACATCAGAGTCACCTGGGGAGTTTTAAAAACTATTGATGCCTGGGTGCCACCCTCAGAGATGCTGACTTAATTAATGTGGAGCGGGGCCTGGGTATTGAGAGTTATAAACACTGCCAAGGTGATTGCAGTGTGCAGCAAAGCTTGAGAGCCACAGCTCCGTTCTTACTCTTAGTTACACAGTCAACTAACAAGCGTTATGAGGAAATTAAGCAGTGATTCCGTAACTGAGGGGTTAGCTATGAGTGCTATTCCCATTTTGTCGGAGGATTCTTTTTTTCTCCTTTTATACATATCTTGCTGATATTCCTTTCAAAGTCTGAAAGCAATTCACACTTATTGCTGCAGTCCAAACAATGCAATAAATGTATTTTTCTATAATCTAAAATTAAACTATATCTGTGTTCTCCCCTATTGATAGCAACAAAAATGTTAAACTCCTCTTCCCCCACGTTATACATAGGGTTCATTTTGGATTTGGGATCTAGAATAATATTGATTTATTTTTTTATAGTCAACAATTATTAAGATTTAATTTAAAATTTCCTTTGCTTCTTTACTCAAGGGTGTTTCTCTTTCTAATGATTTTCTCGTGTATTCCTTTTTTATTTTGCTAGACTAGAGCATTCAGAAATTCCTATAGGGAGAGTTGTTGTACAGACTTTGTATGTCTAAAATGCTTTTATTTTGACCTTACGTTCTAATGACCATTTGAGTCATTATACAATTCTAGGCTCAAAATCATTTCCTCTCCTAACATTGAAGATAATGTTCCATTATCGTTTGTAGCCATTATTGACAATCAGAAGCCTATTGTTTATCTGATTCTTTCTTCTTTGTTGATGGTGTTTGTTTTCTTCCTGAAAACTTTTGGATTGTTTTTTCTCTTTATTTTCCAAAATTTTGCTAGGATGTGTCTAGGGTTGATTTTTTTTTTTTTTCATTTATTCTGCTCAGAGGTCTGGTGTACCCTTTCAAACTAAAAACACATCTTTCTCCAGCACTGGGATATTTTCTTCTAGTATATCTTGGATTTTCTTTCATTTGTCTTGTCCATTCTCTCCATCTTGAACTCTTATTTTATAGATACTGCACTTTTGACTCTGTCCTCAAGTCTCTCAACTTTCTCTACATGTTTTACGTCCTGGTCCTTCTGTTCTAAGAAGTGGCAGAATTGCTCACCACCATCTTACAACACACTCATTTTGTCTTCAGTTATGTTCAGTGTGCTCTGCACACCAATTATTGACATTTTCTTTTCAGTAAGCATCTTTTAAAATAGTTCTAAGATCTCTAAAATCTCTAATTTTCATAACATCTTGTTCTTATTTCATAAATGTAAGTATTAACTACATTTTCCTGTTTTAATTGATTCTATTTTCTCTTTCTTAGGATACTAATTTTTCTGTTTGTTGAGTTTGGTTTCTTTTTTACACAATGCTTTCCTTAAATCTTAAGCCACTCTTGGCAACATTTTCAACTTTGTGTTAGAGATTGCTTTTAATGCCATCTGAGAGTTCTTTTTATTTGCCAAAATCTGACTCTAGTCCTACGATGGAGGGATGGGATGTGTTCTAGATGATGAGTTGTACCTGTGTCCAGTCTTCTCGATGTGCGGGCTCCCAGTTACGCCTGGATGTCACAGATACTGCCCTCTCTCTGCAGCCCCAGTCCTCAGAGGCACCATCCTGTTCTAAGGAGACTCACCTATACAGGTCACCATCTGGCTTAGTGAAGGGAGGATGTGAAGACCATAGCACTAGCAGTGGGTCTTGAGACCGTCCAGATCTAGGGAAGTCTACTGCTGATGCTCACATGAAGAGGAACTGTGCCTCTCTTTGAATTTTATTAGCACTGGGCTCAAATGGGATATATATAGAACCAGCCAGAACTTGACTCAAAGTCAAGGGGACCTTAAGCACTTCACTATATTGCCCCTCCTTATCCTACAGATATATCTATATCTATGCTATCTCTCTCTCTATTTCTATATATCTATATATAGATGTATACTATATCTATAAGTCCATATATTTATATATGTTAGATATCTCTCTATATATATCCTTATATCTGTATATACTGATATATACTGTATAGAGATCTATATAGCTCTATAGGAATATATATAAATAAGAATGTACAGTGTTTTCCACCAGACCTGGCACGCAATAAACGAGAACTACTATGAAAAAGCATTGTTAACTGAATGTGTTACTCTCAGCAAAAGTCATATACTCTATGATTATTTTCTCTGTCTCTACTCTTTCTTTCTTTAAAATCAGACTTTGAGCTGAAATGAGTCTCAGAAGCCATTTATTTTAATCCCTTCATTTTCACTTTTTAAAGGTTAATTAATTCATTAGCATTTTAAGGTTAATTAAAACATTCTCATTGTAGAAAATATGGAAATTACAGAAAAGGTAAAATAATATAAAGAAACAATTCATCCATAAGCTCATCACAATTAGCAGTATCAGTTCCATAATTTATAAACTGTGACCCAGGCAGGAGAAATGGTTGGCCCACAATCTATCAGTGAGCAAGTCATTGGTTGATCTCCTCCACACCAGTCCTCTGTGCTTCTCTCTGAAGCAGGAAGACTTTGTTTTTTCCTATTGGTTAGAGGAACACAAGATTGACTACCAGCCTGGATAGAATTATCATCTCAAACCAAAAGCCCAGATAAACTCTCAATTCTGCCTACTCATGCCTTCTTTTCTGCCTGTAATCAGGTTGGTCACAGCTATGTTTGTCTCTTGAATTCTATGGCCCCTCAGAGTTAAAGAAATCATTCTGCTCTTCACTTGTCTTAAAGTATTAGTGTGACACATGTTTTCTCATTACAGGCGTGGAGGCCATGCTAAGATCAGTCTTGTGGAGAGGAAAGGAGAGAACTGTGGGGGCTGTGCAATTAGTCCCCTGCACTGCCTGGAAAACGTCTCTAAGAAGCGGAAATATACCTCCAACTTGATGTCCTTCTTCTGCCCAGGCGTTTGCTCAGTCCCAGCTCTATGCTCTTAGTCTTAGTATATACCTCCCTATAGAATTTATAGGGTATTTGTTTACAGATCTGCCTTACCTGATGGACTATGAATTTCCTAAAGGCAAGGAGCCAACACCTAGCACAGTTTCAGGCACATAGCAGAGGCTTAATAAAAGTTTGATGAATGAATGAATGTTTGAATAAATAAATTTTACTAAGGAGTTTTACCAAATATTTCAGAAGCACCTTTGTTGATATAGAAAGACAGCCCCAAGAACAAATAAGGTAACTTCATCTACCATACTAAACATGATGTAAACAACAGTGTACTTCACAACTAAATCATTTTAACGAGCCTTTCTTCTATTAACATAGACATTTACTCCATGACTTACTCCAGAGTTAAGAGTGGAAGACATGTGGGTGGTCATTTCCTTTAACACCACGATTATTGCTTGAGTTTATTCTACAGAATCCCAGGAGGGTGCTAATCTACATTCCCGAACGTCCCCCATGTCAGGGATACACCTGCTGTCCAATTCACTCTATTCCAAATTCAGGAAAATTCACTATTTTTAAAGACCATAACTTAGGAGATACAAAGAGAATTGGATTTAACATTAAAAGTTTAGATTTGAAGCCCAGGTCTGCCATTAACCAGTTGTCGGGTTCATCTCTTTACTATTCTAAGCCTTATTTTCCTATCTTGAAAATAGGAATAGGTGGAGGAAGTCACTGGAATTGTGGAATGTTGTCTTACAGGGGACAGGAATGCCTTGCTTATGGGCGTGAGGCTAGTCAGTGGAGAGACCAGTCTCGTAACTCTAATCTGATGCCTCATCCTTCCTGCCTCTTTCCTCCCATCTTTCCGGTCCTGTCTCTAAGAACACAGGTTCTGAGCCACCCTGCCTGGGTTTGGATTCGGTTCTGCCATTGATTGACCCCCACAAGTACTTCACTTCTTTGCCCATCACTTTCCTCATCTGCAAATCAGAGTAATCATAGTATCTCCACATAGGGTCCTCTCTTCCTCCTATTCAATTTTATTTCCACAGTCTATCGTCATAATGTCCTTGTATTTACTCTCAGTTCACTTACCCCCCTTCTCTTCTGTGTGCTGTACTCACTTTGCAAAACCACAACCCTAGTGTATCACAGCTCCTCCTACACTCTCTGCCTGTCCCCATGCAGCTGAGTGGAGCTTGAGAAAAATTCACAACCACACGGACTACCCTGCTTTAGATACAGAACCAAGGACCACAGATGTGCCCTTAAGGCTAAGCAACTGCCATATTATATTTCCTTAGACCACTCTCTCTCCCACCCTGCTAAAAACAACTTCACAACTCCCCTCCCCTCAGTCCACCTTCGCCCCCACTCTCAGCTAATAACCTTGCTTTCCACATGTCTGAGAAAACTGAAGCAATCAGAAGAGCATTTCCAAGGTCTTCTGCAAATATATCTATAAACCTGCCAGCATTTTCAAACAAGTCCTCTCCCTTCTCTCCTGTTACTAAAGAAAAATTGTTCATCTCCTATCTAAAGCTGCTACAGGTTGGATTGTGCCCTCCAAAAATTTATATGCTGAAATCTTAACCCCTGGCACCTCAGAATGTGACCTGATTTAGAAATAGGGTTATTGCAGATGTAATTAATTAAGATGAGGTCATTCTGGTGTAGGGTGGGCCCCTAATTCAGTACGACGGGTGTCCTTCCACAAAGGGAAATTTGTTCACAGACATGCACACAGGAAGAATGCCATGTGAACAAGAAGGCAAGACCAGGGTGATGTGCCTACGAGTCAAGAAATGACAGAGTTCCAACAAACCACCAGAAGCTAGGGGAGAGGTCAGGGACAGATTCTCCTTCCCAGCCCTCAGAAGGAGCCAACCCTGCCAACACCTTGACCTTGGACTTCTAGTCTCTGGGACTGTGAGGCAATGCATTTCTGTTGCTTAAGCCACACAGTTTGTGGTACTTTGTTATGACAGCCTCAGGAAACTGTGACAGTAGCCAAGCCCCCGGTCACCTGCAGTGACTAGATTCTGCCCCGTTTAGGCTACCCAGCAGTACTCCCTTTCTCTCTTAGAGCGTTTGTTTTCCCTTTTCTACTGTATCATTCTCATTAGCATCCACACAAGCTGTTATTTGTCCAGTCTCAAAAACAAAATATTTTTTAACTTCCCCTGACCCTGCTTCCTCTACCTTCTGCCACCTCTCTTCTCCGCAACACTTTACAGGAAAATATTTATGTTGATGTACTTACTGTCTCCAATTCCTCTCCTCCTATTTTTTCTTAAACACTCCATACTAGGCTTTCATGCGCATTACTCCACACATAGCATTTTTGTCAAGGTTACCAACAACTTCCCCATTGCTAAACCCGATGGCCATTTCTCACTTTTGTTCCTATCTGAGCCATCAGTGACATTTGACACAGCAGGTCATTGCTGCCTTCTTGAGGCACTTCCTTCCCTTGGCTTCTAGGATAGCACAGTCTTGGCTTAGTCCTTCTTCTCTGACTCTTACTTCTCATTCTCCTTGGGTGGTTCCTCATCTTCTCCCAGACTCAGGATGTGGGAGACCCAGGGCCCTGTCCTTGGTCCTCCTCTCTATCTACACACATTCCCTTGGTGAGGTTACCCAAGCTCAAGGTTTTAACTACCATCTATCTGTCAAAGATACCTAAGTTTGTACCTCCAGCCAAGCCTCTCTCCTGAACTCTAGAATCACATATCCAACTGCCCACTCCAATAGATAGCACAAAAGTAACATGTCCCGGAGTGAACTCCTGAGCGTCCTCCGAAAGCTTGTTCACCGGCATTCCTCTCCATCTCTGCAAAGGGCAACTGCACTCTTCCAGGTGCTCAGTCCAAAACCTGCTATTCATTTTCAACTCCTTGCTTTCTCTCATGTCACAGGTCCAAGTCCTATTGACTACATTTAAAATATATCTGGAATCAAAATGTTTCTCACTCCCTCTGCCGAGCTATCAGCCATCTCTCACCAAGATTACTGCCATAGCCTCCTAAATGGTCTCCCTACTTCTTCCCTTGTACTCTATGCTCTATTCTCAACACAGCAGTCAGAGAGCTCCTGCATAGCATGAGTCACACTAAGTCAGCTTCCTCTCAAAGTCCTCCAGTGGCTCCCTACTTGATTAGAGAGAAAGCCAAGCCCTTTCAGTGGCCCCCTTGGCCCTTCATGGCCTCTGCCCTCCTTTATATCTCTGACCTCATCTGCTCCATCCTCCCCATCCCTTCACTCCAGCCATGGGACTCCTCGCTGGTCCTAGAGCATCCAGGTTGCTCTCACCTCAGAGTCTTTGCACTGGCTGGTCCCTCTGCCTGGAACCCTGGTCCTCCAGGTAACCGCATGGATAATTTCCTTACCAACTCCCCCTCCACTCGCATGCCACTTCCTCAATGAGGCCTACCTGGACCAATTATACAATAAATAATTTTTATTTATTTATATAGTAAATAAATTTTATATATATAAAATTGTGATCCCTACTTTCAAATACTCCCTCTCCCTTCCCCTTCCCCATCACTTCCTAATACACAATAGAGTTTACTTATTCATTATGGTTATCACATATTTTCTGTCTTCCTGTACCAGAATGCAAACTTTGGAAGACAGGGATTTATTTTCTGTTTTGTTTGTTTATGTATGTGTTAAGTGCCCAATAACTATTTGCTGAATGAGTGAATAAATAAATGGCCAAATGTAAAGTGTTTAGAATAGTGTCTGGCCCAAAGTAAGTGCTTAATAATTAGTAGCTATCATCAATATTACCTCCCATTATTCAGATCAGATTTTGCAGCCTGAAGATCTAGGAACCTGGCTTGCAGAGCACCCCTTGAAGGAAAGACATGGCGGGATGGGTGGGGAGAGCTTGCAGATTGATGAAACTTGTCCAAGGCTCATTTGTTTCCAATTGACTGTGTGTGGGCCCTTTTGGTTTTCCTCCTGCTGCCCTCTCGTGGTCGTCCTGGGTGGATCCCTTGGACCTACCCTGACAGGGCCCTGCTAAAGCCTCTGCTCTGCACTTCGCAGGAGAACTTCAGGTCCACGTCAGCCAGTGAGAAATGAAAATTAGTAACCCCAAAGAAATCTTAGTCTATTTCCGCTGGTACCTCATTTACAGGATTTTTTAGTCCTTTAAGGGGAAATAAGAGAATTAGGCCCAAACCCAAGAGCCGGTAATAGTTAATGCTAGAGCTGGTAGTAGTTAATGCTATTGAACAAAGATGCATAGATTCCGCACAGCCTGGCGAGTCATTCCGATGATCAGTAGAGAATACAAATAGCTTTTAATTTTTTTTTTTTTTTTGATGGAAGGGTTTTCAAGGGAACTGACTTAATGTGGTTTTACAGGACCACTCTGGCTGTAAATTTGAAAACAGAGGGTAGGGTGCAACAGTAAAAGTAGGGAGACCAGTCAGGGGACAATTGCAATAATCCTGGTAGGAGAATCTGATAGCTCAGAACACGGTGGCAGCAGTAGAAGAGGTGAGAAATGGTTGGATTCTAAATACGTTTTGAAAGTAGAGTCAGTAGAATTTCCTGACTGGTCGGATCTGTGGCATAAGAGAAAGAGATGGGTCAAAAATGACAGCACGGTTTGGGACTGAGCACCTGGAAGGATGGGAGCCTTCACAGCATCTCACAGAACCCATGGACACTCTTGCATTTAGAAAGTATGTGTGAGAGGGTCCGGGGGGCAGGGGAAAGTTGTATTAAATAAATTGTTTTGTACACAAACATTGCATCTATGGCTTCTGTAAAGCAGAACAGACCAATGTTCTTGAATTTTCTCAGAAACAAGAAAGCAGTGTTCGTCCTGAGAATCATTCATTCATTCATTCCTTCTTTCCCTGCTTTTTTACCCTGCCCAGGAAAATTCGTTTTTTGAATAATTTCCATAGAACATAACAGCTCAAGTCTAACATATTCTTCAATGAAAATGCGATTTTAGTGACGTCCATAAGTCCACACCCCCCTGAGTGAACTTAGACCCTCAACATTCAGGTCTTGTCTGAAAGCCCTAGAGTTGGTTGAAAGCCCGCTTAGCAAGAGGGGTGGGTATTTAAATGGCTGAGCGGAGTACTGGGGAGAGGAGAGGGATTGTATTTAACATTTCCAAAAACTTGGGTGAGGAGGAACGCTGTCTTCTGGTCCAGAGCCCTCTGAGCTTTTGGGCTTCCTGCCCACTGGCAGCATCTCACCCAGAGACAGAGCCTGACCTGGAGGGAGGGCTTTGTTGGCGATGAAAAGGGGGCAAGAGCAGCAAATGGGGATCAGGGGCCTCCCATCCCCTCATTACTAATATGAATTTACCTTGTATGTGTAACTTATGATTATGGGAATTTGGGGCCACACGAAGCAGCAAGATCAAACGGAAACCTTGAACTGGTTGTTTCAGAGATCAATTTGCCTGGAAGACTCAGGGCACTGTAGAGAAGAACACCGATGATGTAAAAGCACGGCTGTCGTCAGCACCCAGGACCCCAAAATGGGCTAAGTTATGGCTGGGAGAGAGCCAAGAGCTCTACCCTGCGACCCTTAAAAAAGTTTGTGCGAGGCCACGAGCATGCTGTGGCCGCGCTCAGAGGGAAGCAGTGTTAGAAAGCTTTCCAATGACTCACTCCTGTCTAAATCAAAGTGCCACCAAGGTTGCTCCTTTGATAATGTCACCCTCATCTCCTTCCCATTTGCCTTCTTAAAGGAGCAAAAGAAGTAGAATTAAAGCTTCAAGAAGCTAGCCCAGGAGCATAGCAGTTAAGTTTGCATGTTCTGCTTCGATAGCCCAGGGTTCACTGATTTGGATCCTGGGTGCAGACATGGCACCGCTTGGCAAGCCACGCTGTGGCAGGTGTCCCACATATAAAATAGAGGAAGATAGGCATGGATGTTAGCTCAGGGCCAATCTTCCTCACCAAAAAGAGGAGGATTGATGGCAGATGTTAGCTCGGGGTTAATCTTCCTCAAAAATAAAAGCTTCACATCCAGCAAGTGGGCTTCATATGTCATGTGTGTGATCACTATAAAGGTTAGAGACAGCTGTCTGAGGATGTAGTGGCTGGCCTGTCAGACCAAGAGGGACCCAGGCTATCTCTGAACACAGCCAGAGGAAGCAGAGGAAGCCTGGACTGAGTGATGGGGGAGCTATAGTTTTCTAAGGGTGTCACTGGAACTGGGCAATCACACATCCGTCACCTTTGACATTTGGGGAGAGACACTTGAACTTTCAAAATGCTCCTCAGTGAATAAAGAGGGTAGACATTTGCTCCCAGGAGACCTAGCATGGGATGGACAATAGAATGTGAGATGGGAATGAGTTACTCTGACCAGGAAGCAGATTTCCAGTGCAGAGAAAGAGGCTCAAACATAGAGTCCAGAGATTTTGATTCCATTCTTGGGGCTGACTGCAGCTGCCACTGAGTCTTTGTGATGTGAACAGGTCATTTCCATGCCTAGGACTCAGTTTCCTCATCTGTGAAATGGACAAGATGAACCTCATGGCCTCTTCAGATAATAATTCAGTTCAGTCCAGTGGTAACATGAGCAGATCACTCTGGCATCTGAGTGGAGGCTGGGCTGGAAGAATATTGCTTGAAGGCCAGAAGATGAGTTACCATTGAATTACCAAAGAATTACCATCACCATGGCCTGAGAAAGACATGGTAATGGTCTGAGTAACACAGTTGTATCAGCTAGGTACTGCTGAGTAACAAGTCACCCTAAAACTTGCCATCTATTATTTTTCATAAATGTACAGGTCACCTGGAGGTTCTGCTGATCTGGGCTGACTCAGTCTCGACTGGGCTAACTCACCTGTCTGTTTTTGGTCAGCAGGCAGGTGGCTGGGGACTCTCTGGTCAGCTCTCCTCCACGTATCTGTCACATCTCTCTAGCTGCGTGGCCCAAACATGTTCTTATGGCAGTGGGAGAGGTCCAAGAGAGAAATCAAGTGTTTCTTAAAGCCTCTGCTCACATAGAGTTTGTCACTGTTCCATTTTCCAAAGTGAGCGTCCTAGCTGAGCTGAAATTCCGTGTGAGAGACACAACCAGAGGGCACAGATACAGGGAGGCAGGAAAAGTGACGTTATCAGTCCTCTACGGAGGCGGGCTAAAGAGAGAAGTCAGACACAAGAAACACCAGGGAGAAAGACAGAAGGTGACTTCAAACCAGTTGGGACCTCAGCGCATCTCAAAAACTTGGACTGGGTGAAGAAGATCTGAGCAGAGGAAAGCACTAGTTTCAGATCATTTGGAGTTTGTCCCTGAATAGAGTCAGGTTGCCCCAAGTCTGAGTGACTAGGAAACAAGGTGGGACCTGGAAACCACTTCACACAGAGTCAGTGAGGGGACTCACATGGAAGATGCTAGGCCGACTGGGAGTCGAGGTGGGTGCTGGGGAGCAGATATTCCTGGAGAAGAGAATTCAGAGCCCCCTGCCACAGATTCTTCTGCTCAAAACCCTCTTCTCTAAAAACATGCCTCACTTTGTACAGCTTGTCATTTTCTTTTTTATTTCCCCTCATTTTTCAACAAAGTTCTTTCCCAACGTCATACTGAATCAGTTACACTAAAAAAAATAACAATAAAAACAAGAGGTGAGGGCTCAGGATGGGGGAGGGCATGAAGCCGGGCAGCCAGATCAGACAGAGAAACACTCGATGGATGTGAGATTCCAAGGGTGCCCTGGGATGCTACAGTGCGCCAGCAACATCCTGCCTACGTTCTCTGCAAGATCCTGTCTATCTGTGCAGACCTCAGTGGAGGACTTTGTGTTTTGTTTAAATAATTCTGGTCCCAGTTCCACCAACTTACCTTCCAGGAGAAGGACTGTGAGAGAGGAATGAGGATGGACATGACCAGCCCCACTGCAATTTCCCATTCACCGGGGTTGAGGTCCACCAGTGCTGCTGGGAGGTAACTTTCCCATATTTGCGATGTTTGTAACCCTGAGTCTGTGTCTCCTGCCATAATAGGCCATAAAACCATTTAGACAAAAACAACAGGAAGAGTGTACGTCAGCAGAGCTCTTCGTAGTTAACAGAAGGTGTTCAGATGTGTTTCTTCATTTGATTCTTAAACTACCCTGGACTGTCAGCTTTACCAGGACAGAGAAATCAGGTCTGTCTCATTCATTGTATGCACAATGCTTGGAGCAGTGAGTGGCACATAACAGACACTCAGTGCAGATTTGAATAAATGAAACTTATGAGGCAAGAAAAAAGAGTCATTATCCCCTTTTATATTTGATGCCCAGAGTCTCAAAGTAGCAAATAACAGAACAAGGACCAGACCGAGACTCCCAATCCCAAGGTCATTGCTAGATATTTTGTCCTATGATGCTTCTAGGTCACTGGCCTCAGGGAGCAACGAACCCCAAAAGCATGAGTGTGTGGAGCAGCCGTGCAGTGCACCGAAAGCAGGCAGATTCCCTGGAGCTTTCCAGCACAGAGAAAGATTTATGGAAAAAAAAAAACCCTCAGGACAGAGATGTGGGTGCGTAGCTGGCAAGAAGCTCCACGTCCTCGCTGTGCAGTAAAGGTGCGTTCCCAGTAGGCAGGCACTGGCAGGAACCTATGCAGCTCTTCAGCCTCCCCTGCAGCAGAGTTTCAAAATGCAGCTTCTCTGCGCCGCTAAAGCACTCAGCAGAAAACCCAGATCCAAACACATCATGGTTGTATCTAACTGATCCTTGCATGGTCCACTGTTTAGGTACTGGCCATGGTTAGACTCAGGACTCATCACTCCCACGACTTCTTCTCTAGAGGAAGTAACCAAGCGCTTAGTGTTACTACAAATCAGGAGGCTAATGTACATAGCCGGCCATTGAGAGTGACTACACAACATTAGGTTCTTAAGGCTGATAGGAACTCTGAGGGGTCCACAGCCTAGGTCCCTAGACATGAGGTCTGAGGAGCTGCTGAGATGACGTGCATATCATGAGTGCTCTGGAGGAGAGGGTCCTTGGGTTTCATCAGATCCTCGCAGGGGTCTCTGATTCAAATCCAGACACACAAGGATCCGGAACTACCTCTTCAGGCCCCCAACTGCCCAGCTTTGCTCAAAGCCCCGAGGATGGGATATAGGTCCTTTGCAAGGCAGCCCAGGCCATCTCCTGTCATCAAAGGCTGCCCCTCACAGAGAGTGAGGGGTGGGGAGGTTGTCCCTCGTAGTACCCGAACAAAACGTCTCCCTCCAGGTGTCCAGCATATGGGATGAGAAGCAGAGCTGTAGCATAGGGATGCTGGGACAGCCTCCAAAGTGCATCAGCAGACAGCAAAGCAACTGCTTTTTAAATGTGTGCATTTAAAGACTAGAATTTAATTTATTTAATGTGTTTAAAGGTGTGTATTTAATGCCTATTTCCCCCAAAGTGAGGTTTTTTAAAATGAGAATTTCTGCTCATCAGTCTCAGATCAGCCTTACATAGAGGCCAGGCCTAGAGCTGGTGGCATCTGTCAGCCCCAAATTCTAGTGGACCACCCCCAGGATGAGGTTTCAGTAATGATGGCAAAGCCCCCAAGTTTGTGCTGAAAGGGATCCTCTAGTGCCATCTGGTGGCTGACATGTGTCAATGCATGTTTCACAACACATCCGTACCAAGTTTATTACTTCTGACCTTTTCAAGGATTTCAAAACTGAACTCAGTTCAAATTCCTCCCTTTTCCTACATGTCAGTTGCGCCTCCAGGATGGTATAAGCAATGTGCCACGCAGCTTATCAGTGGCAGAGCCAAGACTGAGACACGTTTTCACACACTCCTTCCCAAGTGTTTTCCCATTCTGTGCAATGTTGTTGTTTGACCTTTCTGCCCACTTCATTCCTTCCCTGGACAGGAATCTCCCGAAGGAAACCAAGGTCTGGGCTGACTGCCCTCCTCTGTGCTCCCACAGTTCCTTCCACCTTCCTCCGTCACAGCATTCTCTTGCCAGGTTACCCTGACCAACTTTTCTGTGTCCTTCCCTCAACAAAAGCAGAGACTGTTTACACTCTGCACCCCAGGGCCCAGCCTGGAGCCTGGACCACATGAAGGGATGTGTGAAGTCACCCCTCACCCAGGCAAGTGGCACAGCATGTGTCTGGGCCAGGGGTACCCTTGCTGTACCTGTCACTATGACCACTGTCCTCCTATTCTGTGCCATGGATCCCATGCGCTCCCAGGGTCCTGAAAGAGCAAGACGTGGTCCCCTTTGGATGGAGCTCCAGCCAGGTGGGAGGCCTGGCAAGGTCAATCATTGAACACAATACCGAGAGGGGCATCTTACACATGGGTGCCCTAAGGACAAAGAGAAAACACTGAGGTGAGGCTGTGAAACTCAAGGTAGTTTCAGAGCAGGATGTTCACGTAGCTTCTGAGACTTGAAGGTGAATTCAGCAGACCTTGGCAGAGGGCATTTGGGCAGCAGGAACAGCCAGGCCCAGAGGTGTGAGCAAGCAGGTATGCTAAGGGTATACCTGGAGAACAGGGAACATTAGTGGATTGTTGTGGGGAGCGGGGAGGGAGCCCAACCTCAGAGCCGCACAGGGCCTTTAATGGCCTTTAGTGCCAGGATATGGAAGCTTAGCTTCTGTTTCTAGGACTGAGATCCCTGTGAAGGATTTTAAGGAAGGAAACAGTGAGATGGGGTCTAGGCAGCAGTGGGGATGATGAATCGGGAGACATTCAAATAAAGAACACGGTGCAGGGAAGATGGTAGAGCCATTATTCTCAAACTTTAGTGTGCATTAGACTCTCCAGGAGAGACAGTTTATAATGCAGGTCCCCAGGTCCCCTCCAGAGATTTGATTCAATGGGTCTGGGCTAGGGCCACAGAAATCTGCACTTTCAGCAGGAAGCAAGCTGTTTGGGTGCTTCCAACATAGATGGTTCGAAGGCTACACTAGGAACCACTGGAGAATGAGAGCAGGAGAGAGCCAAGAACAGAAGGTGGCAAGTAAGGAACGTGAAGTGAAAGAGACACCTGGAGGTGGTGGCTGAGTAGGAAGTCCGAGGGGTGGGAGGGGCAAAGGGAACAGCAGTGGTGCCTGAGAAAGACTGTGTAAGGAGCAGAGACTGGTTCCCCAAAGCAAACTCATCAGGAAGGTTAAATTAGGCTTGAGCAGAAAAGGGGTTGATTGGATTTGGGCCACCTGATCTTTAATGGCTCCACCCAGCAGTGGTTTTACTGGAACAGAGGGAATAGAAGCCAGACAACAGAGGGTAAGAAGTAACTGAAGAAGAGAAATACTGATGCTCAAGAGATATTCCTGCCTCCAGAAGCTTGACTGAGAAAGAAAATGAGAAAAAGGATGGAAGTTGTATAGGAAGGGAAATACTGTGCCACAGAAGGATTTTGTTTTTTAGATGAATACCTTTCTATATTATGGAGGAGGAGTGGGCTGAGGTCACAAGCAGAGGGTCTAGGAGAGAGGGGTGTTGGAGGAGGGACGCTCCTGGAGAGCAAGCAGAAGTTTGGGAGAGGTCCCAAGCCCCACGAGGTAGGAGGAGGGACACCCCCCTTCCTGAGGCAGGTGGTAAGAGGAAGGGGAAAGCGCAAGTGAAAATAGGTTTGCAGGTTGATTAAAGTCAGGGGCAAAGAAAACAAATATAAATATATCCACTCCGTCAAAATTTGAGTTGATATAAGACTGGGAGAAACAATGAATTCATTAAATAACTGAACAAAGAGTCGAAAAGACATTAAGAGTCTAGAGTGAAGAGCTAGAAACCAGCTTTAATAGTGCAAATGTAAATTCTGCACTGGGTTTAAAAATTAGCTTCCACAAATACAGGAGGACAACTTGACCCAATAGCAGTCAACAATTAGAAAAGAATAATTGATGATATTCCCCATTTGACTAAAAAGGATTATGAGACTTTTAAAAGCTAAGAATTTTGGGTTATCAATCTGGGATCGTGGGGATTGGCAGAATTCTAGCCTACCAACTGTGGCTCCACCCCTTTCTAAGGATATGAGGGCGAGGAAGAGTGGGTGATATGATTGTCGTGACAACTTAGCCTAGACTCTGCTTTATAAATTTCTTTTTGAAGTCACTCATTTGCAAACCTTGATATTTTAACTACAATTGGAAATCAGTTCTTTGTGGTCTATCTCAAAACAGATTACACTGACTTCACCAAGTGACACTCACAAATCTCCCTGATCACCTGGGAAATCTTTGCAAGATTCAAGATTCCTGAGACCTCCCCAGCTCAGAGATTCTCATTGTGCAGGTCTTGGGGGTTGGCGGGAGCTGTCAGTGGATCATTCTGATGGTCACTTAGGTTTGGAAGCCACTGAACAGGTTAGGAAATCTCTGGAGGTGTCCGGTTCCTATCCTAAGAGACTAAAGAGACACAACATTCTTCCTTGTGCATCACAAGCATTCAGAACCATTAGATTGTGCCTTTAGCGGGTATGACAACTTACATGCTTGAAACTGCGGTTAATTATGGTCTACTAATGGCATTTGTTGGTATTGCACATAAAAATGTAGGAAAACTTGCTTAGATTTGTAAACTCCCTTGCTTAAAGAGTTTAGTTTTCAATATAAATCCAATCACCAGGTATCTAGTTTTCTAATTTTTTCAAATGACTAGTCATTTGTGAGCAGTGTATCTATGCCTAATGATGCCCTGGATGTCACAAAGAGAGACTAATAAAGTAATAAGTGGTGGTTTGGAAGCAACTCATCATACACGAAGAACACAACACAAACAAATCCCCTTTTGTCTTTATCCTTTAGGTTTAATTTTATTAGTTGTCATGTCTCTTTGAGTTATAATTTACATACCATGAAATTCACCCATTATAAGTGTACAGTTGGATGATTTTTAGAAAATTTATACAGCTTTGCAACCATGACCACAGTTGTAGAACACTGCCGTCACCTGACAAAATTCCCTCACGCCTGTTAGCAGCTTTACAGCCCAAGGGACCCTCTGATTTGCTTTTGGTCTCTAGTGTTTTGCCTTTTCTAGAAATTTCATGCAAATGGGAACACAAAATATTTAGTCTTTCATATCTGACTTCTTTCACTTAGCATAACGTTTGTGAGGATTATCCCTGTTGTTACATATACGAGTAGTTCAAACCTTAGTTTTGCTCTTAGATTTCAGTCTATGATCCACTTTTTAATTCATTTTTGTGTATGCTGTGAAGTAAGGGTCTAAGTTTATGTATTTTTGTATGTGCGTATTTTTGCATATGGATATCCAATTGTGCCACCACCACTTTAAAGGCTGTCTTTCTCCATTGAATTGTCTGGGCATCTTTGTTGGAAATCAATTGACCATAAATGTGTGGGTTTATTTCTAAACTCTGTCTTCTGTTCCATTGATGAACATGTTTCTCCTTGTAGGAAGGGTGAGTAATGATTTGCGAAAATTTTGTTTCAGTTATATTTACTAGGTTGCTGTATAAAATGTGTTTATTGTGGCAAGAACATTCTCTTGAAAAATATTTATCTAGGCAGTGCCAGATAATATTCACAATAAGACACAAAAAGAAGGATCCTAAAATAGGCTATCGGGATCCACAAGGATTGTGGAACAGAGTATAGACTCATTCTTCTCAGAAGGGGAAACTGAGGCTCAAGGGGAGGAAGTAACTTATCCAAGATTATGCCCAGATCCAAACCCAGGTGCCCTTCCTGGAAGCCCCCATATTCTTGCTGCACCACCTGTCCCTCCCTGCTCTTTAGCACCTCCTTAAACTTTCTCCACCTCTCGCTGCATTAGCGCTGTCCTGCTGACAGCAGCTGGCAGAGCCCACGAAGACACACAGCTGGGCAGGAGTCCCAGGCGCACAGCCCACTGGTGCTCTTATCTTCTCCCAAATCCTCAACCTCCCCTTTAAGACTCACCATAAACAATCTCCCCCAAACACTGCATTGCCCCCCCACCCTACCCCCAGGCGGGTCTGGCCCCAGATGACTGTTCCCTGGCCTCCTGCCCCTCCCTCTTCAGGGACAGTGGAGTTGGCTTCTCTTCAGGGACTCTTCTCAGAATGGAAAACAGAAAGCAGCACCATCAACTTCAAAAGGCTCTTACACAACGGCGGCATCTTACTGAGAATCATGTAAATAACCCGGAACATACGGATTGAATTTCGGTCAACTTACCCAGGAATGTAGTAAGTCAGGGGGTGGATAAAGGCTGCCCCTGGGCCCAGGCACTCAGATCACTCCAAAGAGTCATCTGCCCACTGTAGGGAGCTCTCCTGTCCCTCTCCACTTCCAGGGACTCCTACCCTTAGCAAGGCACAGGCACACTTGACTCCGTCCCTGACAGGCTGCGCTCCGTCATGATGGCAGTGTCCCAGGCAGCTCCCCGTCCCCTTCCTTCAGAAGAAGACGATGCTTTCAACCCAGCAAACGGGGCAGAATGTGTGCTCATTACTTCATTCATTCATCCACTCATTCAACTGGTATTTATTGAACACTGTGTGGGGTACGAGGGGGATAGGAAAATAACAGTCAACAAGACAGCACAGTCCTGCTTTCATGTCTAGTGAGAGAACTCCAAGTTATCTGAGTTTTCGAATAGAAGTAAGTTCCCAGCACTGGCAGTGTTCAAGCAGAAGCTTATAGAGACTCAAGCATCCAGTGGAGAGTTGGGTGGCTGACCTCCAGGACCCCTCCCAAGTACAAAGTTCCATGAAGTTCGAAGTTCCTGGAACTGTGTCGCTGCTCCCCTCCTGCCTCCTGCCTGCACGGTGCTCTGGGAAGCTTTGGTTGGAAGGCATGAGCACTCCCCAGAGAAGCAACAGTGGGTCCAGAAAGAGCAGATGCCCATCTTTCCTGCTGAGAAAACCGTTATCATTCTTATTTCTTTCTATTTTCTCTCTTCTCTTTACCCTCAGAAGACAGCTGAGAACTTCCTCTCGAGTGAGGATGAACCTGAAGAATAAAACAAAAACAGCTAAACAAACATAAAAGTTCTAATAAAATATTCCCATTGGGAAAGCTGCAGAAAAGATACATGAGAACTCTCTGTATTATTTCTTATAACTGAATGCAAATCTACAATTACCTCAAAATAAAAGGTTTAATTAAACCCCCTAAAAGTTGTTGATAATTCGATGGTGAATACCTAACATGTTACCTTTAGGGGAAGAGAGTGAGAGATGTAAGGAAAATCTATACTATTTTTCCAACTTTTCTGTAGATCTGTAATTGCTCCAAAATAAAAAGTTTAAAAACAATTTTTAAAAACACAAGAAACTGCTCACTGATAGAGAGGGAACCAGAGCACTGGATTAGGAATTAGTAGACACTGACTTTCTATGTGACTTTGGGCAAGTCCTTTCTCCTCTCTGACCGTCAGTTTCCCCATCTTTAAGATGAAGGTGTTTGACAAGACGATCTTCATCTAGTGTCCTATCCCACCCGTGGCCTGATCTGTGGTCCTATATCTTTATCACTCTCACCTGCTCTTCACCCTTTTCCCAACCCAACTTCTCAGATTCCCCATCTGCAATGTAACGACAAACAACATTCACTTCAAAAAATTGTTAAATTAAAAATGAAACAGTGGATGCCAAGCGCCTAGGGCATAGTAGATACTCAGTAAGCAGTAAGCGTGGGGTCCCTGCCCCTTTGCCCCTTTGACCCTTCTTTCCCACAGAGCAGAGCTCCTCTCTTAGTTCCTCCACCCCTCCCCCACCCCACCCCTTCTACTGGGAGCAAGCCGCAGCCTTTAACAAAAACTTGGGAGGTTGTCACTGTGCTAGGCAAGAGGCAAAGTGGAATGCTCATGTCCTCACCTTTCTTTTCCGTTGTTTCACCGGAACAGTGGGTTTCACACTTTGAGTGCATCTGAATTGCCTGGGGAAGCACAGATGGCTGGGCCCCACGCACCGCGTTCTCATTCAGTAGGTCTAGTGCAGACTTCAGAGAATGTGCGACTCCAGCAAGCTCTCGGGTGATAATGCTGCTAACCTGGCTTCTCTGCAAGCTAAGAGGACACCCACACACCCCATGTTTCAGAGGAAAAGCAGACGTTCCAGGGAGCTTGGCCCCCAGGGCTGGAGCCAAGGAGGAGAAGGAGTTGCAGGCCTGGGGGGACTGTGACATTTAGGAGGGGGTCTGGGAGATCAGAGCAGGGACCACTCCCACAGAGGAGTAGAGGGAGGAATCACCCCAGCTTTTCCTCTTTTTTCTCCCTTCCCACCCAAAATGAGGCAGTGCCCCACCCTCCCCATCCCTCAACCGCCATCCATCAACTCCCCCCAACCCCCCGCACTCCTCACCCCCACCCCTAGGAAGGCTCCAGAGCCAGATGAGGTTGGGCTCAGGCTGAAGTACTGACTGCGAGGGCAGAGAAAGGGAAGGAAAACAGTGGAGGAAAAGTTCCAAGGCCCAGGACACACAAGCTGGGCGGGAAGTGGAAATTGAGTCAATTCCAGACTGGTTTGTTGGGGAAATGTTCCTGGGTGGTTTGGGAGAAGTGCGTAAATAGGAGCTTGCATGTGGGTGTGTCTGTCAACACCATGTGCTCCAGTGGAAAGTGAGGCAGAAGATGAAGAAGAGCTAACTTACTAAGTTTCTTAAGTAAGTGCTCTGCCATGGACTAAGCACTGAACACATTTCATCTTCATGGTGTAGGCATCGTCCCTCTTCACACGTAGGAACCCACACAGGCTAACACCCGATGTCGGACCCTGGACTCTCTGCTGGTCAGTACTGCCTCATGACCTTCCAGATCTGTCACCCCCTACAAGCTGTGTGGCTTTGACCCAATCAATTTTTCTGAACCCGAGTTTCTCTGCTGGTAAAAAAGTTGATGTTAAGTACTCCCAGGAAGGTTTTGAGTACAAATAAAACAGCGAGGTGAAATGCAGGCTGTGGTGTGCACTCAACCACCCACCTAAAGGTTAACAGCAATGACCATGGCCTCTGACTTTCATGAGGGTAGCCACTTAGAGGTCTTATGTTTGGTTCTGGGCACCACTGGGTTGACATTTTCATACTGTTTTAAATAAAATCATTACTCACTGGTGCAACCAATGTTTTATTATTACTAATTCCAAAACCATTGCACCATGGAGCCAGAGTTTAAAGAGAATTTAATTGTAGACCAAAACATGCCCAGTAGCTATGCCTGTTTTTATAAATAATTCCTGTTCTAAATTCTCACTTGGTGCAAAAAGCTTTTTTGGTGTATTTCATTTTTCAGTGTGTGGTATATAACGTTTTCATTGTATCCGTGTGCAGAATCTTGAAATATTCAGAAAAATAACAACAGCAATAATATTCCTCATTTTTATAGCACCAAATGGTAAGCTGAAGAGCAAATTATGTCCCTTCATTATAGACAAGAAAACAGGCCCAGGCACGGGATGCTCAAGTTCTTAGAGCTGTGTCCATCCATCCAGGTGGCGCGGGTGCAGACGCAGTGCCCTTTGTTGTATACCATGCTACTTGCACAGAACATGTGAAAAAAAGAGTGTGCCACTCTACCCAATATCATCCATCCAGCCCCATCTTCACTCAACCAGCTGTCTTTTCATTAGTGTGTATCAGCCATACACTGGGAAATGCCCCCTTAGAACTAAGACTATGCTTGGAAGGGTCTTGGAGATTGTCTAAGGATTAACATGAAGTATAAAAGTTCTGCAAAGTCAAGAGCATGGCTTAAGATCACACTGCCAGAAGGGGCTGGGAGCCTCCCCAACCATTCTCAATGCACAGAGCTCTGAAGAAGCGGTGTTTATCCAGTCAGCCCCATTGCACCATGGAGCCAGAGTTTAAAGAGAATTTAATTGTAGATGCAATTATCAACTGTTGGAGCTAAACAGGATCCTAAATAATGTATTTATTTTTCAAATGGGGATATTGAAGTTCAAAGACCAAATGTGACTTGTCCAAAGCCACATACATTTCATTTTGACAACGATAAGAATTAGTAACCACGATTTCAATTTAAGAATTAAACCATACACCAGGCACAGTGCTAAGAGATTTTCATGTAATGTCTCATATAATGCTCACAACAGAGGAGGAATGGAGGGGAGGAGACAAAAGTTCTTCCCCAAGGTCAAATATCCAGAGAGTAACAGTCTGGATTCACAGCCAAGTCTGTCTGACTTCTTGTCTCCAACTCTATGTACTACGGCCTCTTGTGACATTGTGATGTATTATAAGAAATATGTATTTGGTCTTTATCCTTATTTCTGGTACAGAACTCCTAAAACGCTTGGAATTTCCTCAGCAACCAGAAAGATAAAGATGCTTTTTTGTTATGTTAATGAGGTGACTTTTGGATCCTCCCTAAGATGGGAGCTAGTTGCCAGGGGAACCAACTAGGTGATTAGAGGGTTGGAACTTTCTGTCCCACCTCCTGACTTCCAGGGAGGGAAAAGGGGCTAGAGGTTGAATCAATCACCAGTGGCCAATGATTTAATTAATGGTGCCTATTCAATGAGGCCTCCATAAAAACCCGAAGGATGGGGTTGAGAGAACTTCCCAGTTGGTGAACATGTGAAGATTTGGGGAGAGTGCTGTGCTCAGAGAAAGCATGCAAGCTTGGAGCCCCTTCTCCATACCCTGCTCTACGCATCTCTTCCAACTAGCTGTTCCTGAGTTATATCCCTTTATAATAAACCAGTGATCTAGTAGGTAAAATGTTTCTCTGACGTCTGTGAGTTGTTCTAGCAAATTAATCAAACTCAAGGAGGAAGTGGTGGGAACCTCTGATTTATAACCAGTCAGCCATAAGTACAAGTAACAACCTGGAATTGTGATTGGCATCCTGAGTTGGAGGGGGTTGTTGGAACCTCCAATCTATTGCCAGTTGGTCAGAAGCACAGGGGACAACCTGGACTTGCCATAGGCTTCTGAAGTGGGAGTGTAGGATTGAGCCCTCAGCCTGTAGAAGCTGACTATCTCCAGGTAGATAGTGTCAGATTTGAGTGGAATTGAGTTGCTTGGTGGTGTGGGGGAAAACTCCTCCCCTTTCACACTTTAGAATTGGGTAAGGAACCCAAATTACCTCTCAATCTGCTTTGAGCAGGATCACTGGGAGGCATGGTGGAGGATAGATTGAAAGTTGCAGGCCTGGAGAAAGGAAAGCCAGTTCAAAGGTGCTCATGAAGTTCCCAATGACACAGTGAGGGCTTGAACTAGAACAGCGGCAGAGGGATGAAGAGATGGAGCTATTTCAGCATTTGCCTGATGCACTGCTGAGACTTGGCATAGATGTTAACATGAAGATAAATGCTACCATCCACAGGGAAGCCCGGATGGCCCACAGTATTTGTTCTATGGAAAGAGATATCAGCTATGAAGAGGTTGGTCAAGGGTGTTCTTGATCTTTCTCTGGGCATCATAGAATGGACTAGAGTATATTTCAGATACAGCTTTGAGCCAGGGCACAGTCTCTCAAAGCACACCAATAAAAGTGGCTCAATTTTTTTAAATGCCTCAAAACAACAAGGATGATAATAACATAAACCCATCAAGGGCAATCTCGTGAACATCGCCAGCTGGGTCCAAGGGGGTCTTTCTGAAACGTCCAGTCCAATGTTATTTCTAATAATATTCATTCCAACAACTTTTTATTGATTAAACACGTTTGTGTGTGAAGCACTCCTAAATATGAGAAGCACTGTGTAAGACACCTTGGGGAGATATAGCAATGAGGTAGTTATAGATGTATTCTCAAGGAGCTAACAGTAGAGTAGAAAGTATAAGATAAAGATTTAAATGACTATAACACGAGATGGGCCGAGATAGATGACTTAAAGAGGGGACGTAGAACGGCTCTGAAAGTTGAAAGAAGATGCTTCTAGATGGAGAAGCATGAGGGAGGTGGCAGTCAGGGAGCCTTCCTGGAACAGATGACAAGAGAGTGATTTAGAAGGGTTTTAGATGTGTTCACTCCATATCTCCTCAGTTCTCCAGGAAAACCCAAAAGGGTTCAATGGAAAGGTATTATTATTATCATATTATAGAGAGGGGGACTGAGGCTTAGGGAGGCAAACTTATTTTTCAAGATTCATACCACCAGAAAGAGTGATAAAGCCAGGATGAAAACTCAGATCTTCTGTTCCCCATCCCACTACTGGTTTGGCCATGTCTCTTGGGATATGTGGGAAGGGCTCCTTTATATGTCATAAGTCCCTATCCCAACCGTGAGCAGCTGACTTTATAGACCATTTCTCAGGCTCTGGGAATGACTTTGGGCTGGCCTTGGCCAACTTGCTGTGTTGTGGAGCTTTGTTGACTGTATTCTCTGTAAGCATGTCTCTAGGGAGTTGTATGGATTCACAGGGCTCTGGAAGTTTCCTCTTGAGACCGTTGTCCTGGAAAGAGTCTGGAATGACTCTCAAATGACTTGATTTTTTCTCAGTAACACAAACACGAGGCATTTCCCAGAGTATGTATTCACATGTCCTCTGGCTTTTTAGGTAGTGGAATGTTGTGGTTAAGATTAGAGACTCTAGAGTTATGTGAATGTCGCTTTGCCACTTACTAGTTGTACTGCATTGGACAACTTACTTAATTTCTCTGGGCCTCAGTCTCCAATCTGTACAATGCAAATAATAATAATGCTTAACTCAGATAGTTGTTGGCATATGCTAAGTGCTAGACACATGTGAACAGTCATTTTAATTATGCCTTTTTTATTCTCAAAATAATATAGACTTTTCTGCTTCCAGTGACAATACCTTTTAAAAACAAGGGCAAAATAGGGGCTGGCCCCGTGGCTGAGTGGTTAAGTTCGCGCGCTCCGCTGCAGGCGGCCCAGTGTTTCGTTGGTTCGAATCCTGGGCGCGGATATGGCACTGCTCATCAGACCACGCTGAGGCAGCGTCCCACATACCACAACTAGAAGAACCCACAACGAAGAATATACAGCTATGTACCAGGGGGCTTTGGGGAGAAAAAGGAAATAATAAAATCTTTAAAAAAAAAAAAAAAAAAACAAGGGCAAAATAAAGGTTTTTTCAGCTATACAAAATTTGAAAGAATTCATCACCAGCAGATCCACACTAAAAGAAATATTAAAGAAACTCTTTCAGGCAGAAGGAAGATCATAATGAATGGAAATATGGACCTGCACAAAGGAATGAAGACCACCAGAAATACTAACTACATGGATAAATATATAAGACATTTTCTTACTATTTGAATCTATTTAATAGATAGTTGTCTTTTTTAAAGAAAATAAAATCAATGTACTGAGATGTTCACAGTATATGTATAAGGAAAATTAATGACAACAATAGCATAGTGACAGGAAAGGGAAAGTGGAAGTATATTATTGCAAGGTTCCTATAGTACACATGAAGCTGTATAATATCACTTGAAGGTAGTCTGTGATAAGTTAAACCCTAAAGCAACCAGTAAAATAACAAAATAAAGAATTATAGCTAATGAGCCAACAAAGGACATATAATTAAATCATGACAAATACACTAATTCTAATCTAAATTAATCTAAAAGAAGAAAAACAAAGAGAATAAAGAACAGACGGGACAAATAGAATACACAAAGAGCTAAATGATAGACTCAAATTCACCATATCAACAATCACAATAAATGTAAATATCCTAAGCACAAAATTGAAAGGTAGAGACTGTAAGATAAATTTAAAAAAGCAAGACTCAATTATATGCTGGTTTTAAGAAACATATTTTAAATACAAGCATACAAATAGGTTAAAAGTAAAAAGAAAAAGATATACCACACTAACACTAATTAAAGGAAAGCTGAATGGCTATATTAATATCAGACAAAGTAGATTTCAGAACAAAGAATATTACCAGGAATAAAGGTCATAGTTGTAAATAAAATAGTTAATTGATAAACAGGATATAACAATCCTAATTTTATAGACCTAGTAACAGAGTTTCAAAATATGTGAACCAAAAACTAATAGAACTGCAAGGAAAATAGAAAAATTGGCATTTATAGTTAGAGATTTCAGTACTCCTCCCAAAATCGTTGATAGAACAAGCAGACAGATGTCAGCAAGGGTATAGAACACTTAAATAACATGATCAAGCAACTTGACAGGTAAAGACAACTCCACTCAACTATAGCAGAATACACATTCCTTTCGAGTGCACATGGAATATTTAGCAAGATAAACTCTATTTCAGGCCTATCACTAATCTCAATAAATTTTAAATGATTCGAGTCATCCAAAGTAGGTTATTTGATCAAAACGGAATTAAATTTGAAATCAATAACAGAAATATTTCTGGAAAATCATCAAATATTTGAAGCTAAATAACACATATCTAAATAACCAAGAGTCAAAAAAGAAACCAAAAAGAAAATGCTAAGTGAATGAAAATGAAAACACAGCATATAGATATCTGTGGGATGCTGCTAAAGCTTGCTTCTGGGGAAATTTATAGCACTAAAGATTAAACCAAAATTAAACTCAAAGTAAACGGACTAAAGAAAATACTAAAGATCAGAGGAAAAACTTAATGAAATATAAAACAGAAATTGGATGGAGGAAAGCTAATAAAACCAAGAGCAGTTTCTTTGAGGAGGTAATAAGATTACCGAATTTCTGTGTCGACTGATCAAGACAAAAAGAGAGAAGACACAAATTACCAGATTCAGGCATCAGAGAGATGACATTACTAAAGATTTGGCAAATGTTAAAAGCATAATAAGTTAATATTGTGAACAATGTTATGCCAATAAATTTGACTGCTTAGATAAAATGGACAAATTCTTTGAAAGACACAAACTACCAAAGTTCACTCAAAATGAAGTAGATAACCGAATAGCCCTATATCTATCAAAGAAATCGAATCTGTAGTTAAAAATCTTCTCACAGAGGAGAAGGGGGAGGGACACTTAGGCCTAGATAACCTCACTAGTAAATTCTCCCAACACTCACGGAAGAAATAATATCAATTCTACGCAAACTCTTCCAGAAAGTTGAAGAGAAGGGAATCCTTCTCAACTCACTCTGTGAGGCCAGTGTTCTCCTGATACAAAAACCAGACAAAATGTTACCAGAAAATGTCAGAGCAATAACCCTCATAACCATAGATACAAAGTTTTTTAACAAAATTTTAACAAATGAATTCAACAGTATGCAAAAAAAGTAATGTATTACAACCAAGTGGGGTTTATCCCCGGAATGCAAGGTCAACTTTCTGGAGAAGTTAAGAAAATAAATCAATGTAATTTATCACATTAACAAATTAAAAATGAAAATTCATACGACCATCTCAATAAATGTAAAAAAAGCAATTGATAAAGTCCAACAGCCATTCCTGATACAAACTCTCAGCAAACTAGGAATAGAAAGTAACTTCCTCAGCCTGATCAACGGCAGCTACAAAAAAAAAAAAAACAGTTAACGTCTTTCTTTTTGTTTTCTGATTTTTTTATTGATGTCATAATAGTTTAGATCATTGTGAAATTTCAGTTGTATATTATTTCTTGACTGTCACCATGTAAGTGCTCCCCTTCACCCCCTATGCCCAGCCCCCAGCTCCCTTCCCCTGGTAACCACTGAATTGTTTGTCCATGTGTTTGTTTATATTCCACATAAGAGTGAAATCATCTGGTGTTTGTCTTTCTCAGTCTGTCTTATTTTGCTTAGCATAATACCCTCCAAATCCATCCATGTCTCTTTTTATGGGTGAGTAGTATTCCATTGTACATATATACCACATCTTTATCCAATCATCAGTTGGTGGGCACTTGGATTGCTTCCATGTCTTGGCTACAGTTAACCTACAGTAAATGTCTTTCTTAATGGTGAAAGAATGTATGCTTTCTCCATAAAAGCAATAACAAGGCATTTATGTTCACACTCACCACTTCTATTCAATATTATAATTTTGGTTCTAGCCAGAGCAACAAAGCAAGGAAAAGAAATAAAAAGCATCCAGATTAGAAAAGAAGAAGTAAAACTGTCGTCATCCCTTTGATGATGTGATCATTTGTTTAGAAACTCTGATGGCATCCTAAAAACAAGCTACTAGAATTAAAATGTGAATTCAGCAAGGTTGCAGGATAAGAGATCAATGTATAGAATCAAGTGTATTTCTATGTATTAGCAATAAGCAATCAGAAATTATAATAAAAATATCATTTACAATGAAATCAAAATGTATGAAATACTTAGAGATAAATATGACAATAAGTAGACAAAAACCATTCATTGAAAACAACAAATTATTACTGAAAGAGAAATTGAAGAGGAACTATATAAATTAAAAGATATAATGTGGCCATGGGACAGAGCACTTAATATTCTTAAGATGTCAGCTCTCCCCAGATTGACCTATAGATTCAGCACAATCCCAAACAGAACGCCAGCAGGTTCTCTGGCCGAAATTGACAAACTCTTTCTAAAACAACTTGAAAAAGAACAGAATTAGAGAGCTAACACTGCATGGTTTTAAGTCAGTGTTCTTACTCATTCTGCATAATCCTACATCACTGATTTTCTCACTTCACTTTGTGCCATGACTGTATCTCTTGCTCCTGCTTCAGCTGTTGAAACCCTGCTCATCTTTTTAGTACCATCTTGAAGGCCACTATCTACACACACTTTTCGTGATCCTCCTACTCCTACTTTCCAATTATATTAATAATGATTATTACTGGTCGAGTCCCCATAAGGGCCAGATGCTTTGCGTGGTTTGCAGACAATACAAAGGAGTTTTTAATCACCGATTCTGTACACACCCAGATACATGAAAATTTTTGTTTGAACACACACTTTTCTCTGGAGGTCAAGAGACTTTGTTAGATCTTCAGAGGTGTTACAATTTAAAAGACTTTAAGAAAACTATGTCCTTGAAACAATATGTAAGAAAATTCTTATCCTTACTCCCATCTTATGGGGGTAAAAAACAGAACTCAGGCCCAGAGTTGTCATGGCTTACCCAAATAACCATACCACCTTAATGAAGAGAGTGCTGAGCCTCACGTACTAGATGCTTAACTATTGGGGACTACTGGCACGTCTTCAGAAGAGTTACCATTTTTTCTCAGTCAGATATGGGTAAAGATAGAAGACCCATACAGTTTTGTGCCTCTTCCACATGGTTTTGGGGCTGAAAATATTTTGAGGCCCAACCTTTTAAAACAATTGCCTGAGGAGTAGCCAGCTTTCCTGAGATGTTTTTTGTGAAGATGTATTTTTGATTTTAAAATCCTGCTTTAAAAAAGTCATTGTCATTCCAGTTTGCTGTGTTGTGACAACTGAAGTGTTTAAATTCCGCCCTGTGGTTTGGCCAGAGAATGCTGCCGGCCACAGGCCCATGTGCTCCGCATGGCCCTGAGCTTCAGCCAAGCTGTCCTCTGGGCCGGGTCCAGCCAAGAGGTCTTCCCAGCTCTTTTCCAAAGAGCTTTAGTTTCCTTATGTTTTTCCTGAGCCTGGGAGTGGCAGGAGAATCAAGAGGCCTAGGTATGCGGTTAGCTCCCCAGGTTATCCTCCAGTCTCTCACCAACTCATTTCCATCTCCCACACCCTTCTCAAACACGGATCTTTAAAAACACTAGCTAGCTAATCATATCAATCTTCATTTAAACATCTTTTCTGTCTCCCTATTGCCTAAAATTCAGCAGTGTCCTCAACCCTCTCAAGGTTCTGGATCAGCAGTAAATTTTCCACACGTAGCGTAGCAGGCGAGACTCCTTAAGCTCTGACCCCCGCTTACCTTTCATCTCTTTTCGCATCTCGGTAAACGGTGCCAACATCACCTTAACTCAGAATTCTGGGAGTTATCTTTGCTTTTTCCTTCTCCCTTATTCTTCACTCTCAATTTATGGTCAGGTTTGTTCAGGCTTTCTTACAAATATATTCTTACAAAATATATTATGCATTTGTTCACTTGGCTCCATGTCCACTGCCACCACTCTGATCCCTCCAAGCATTCTCTCTCCTCATCAGGGCTGCTCTATGACTCTGAGGGGCTCTAGGCACCTCTGCCTTGATGGGCCCCTTCATCCATAAAAAGATTAAATAAAAAATATATTTTAGTGCTGTATTGGCATAAAGGCAAATATAATCTAGGCTGGATTCCTTACTATATATTCATTATTATTTTATTTTTTTCTTCTGCTTTTAAAAGAAATTAAAGTTAAGACATTTTCACGGGCCCCAGGCTCTGTGCCCACCGTCTCTAGCAGATGAATGGGCCCTGGTCCTAACTACTGCAACAGCCTCTAACTGGCCTCTCTGCCTCCCCTCCACTAAATCCATTTTCCCCAAAACACCTGGAGGAATATCTTTTGTCATTGTAAATTGGATTGTGCCACTCCCTTCTTAAACACCCTGACCAGGCACTAAGGGCTTTGCATTATAGGGGATAGGAATAAAGCCTCTGGATCATGCCCTCCACACAAGTAACTGGCTGTGTTGATTTATCTCCTTCCGCACCTTCTTCTATGATATGTGGAAAATTATACAAAATGTCTATGATATGTACAAAACATGGATTGTTGGTGAGCCTATTGTTTTTTCATTAAGTAAATGGTATCCTAACATATGTATCATTCTTCAACTCGCCCTTTTCACTCAACAGTAAGTCTTGGAGATAAATCCATGTCGATGCTTATATATCTTTCTCATCCCCTCTAACTGGTGCTCCATATTCCATACTATGAATATAGGATATTTAGCCAATACTATACTGAGGCCTATTTTTCAACTTGACAAATAATTCTATGATGAACATGCTTGCACATGTGAGTGTTTCTCTAAGAAATATTTTGAAGTAAGATTCTTGGTTTGTAGGATACATACATTTTTCTTATACTAATAACCCTAGTTTGCCAAGTGGCTGCGTCCTTTTATATTCCTACACGCATTGTAAGAGTGGGCCCATTTCTCCACGTTTCCACCACACTAACCATGTCCAACATTCTCCAGTAATTCTTTCTGAAAGGGCCTGCAAATGGCAAGCTTTTAGAGTCTAAATATGTCTTTATTTCAGCTTCACTTACATGATCCTTCAGCCAGTATAGAATGATAGGTTTACAGGTATTATCCTTTTGGACATTAAGATAGTCTCTATTTCCCTCTTGTTTCCAGGTAGCTGGTGAGAAATCTGAATGTTAGTCTCATTTTTATTCTTTCTCTTTGGTAATTTTTAAGGTTTTAACTTTGTCCTTGATATCCTCACTGAAATTTTACCAGAGGCAATCTAGGGGTAATTTTGTGTATCTATGCCACTGTGGCTTCATAAATCTTTTCAGTCTGGGAATTCATGCCTTTTCTCAATTCTGGGAAAACTGACACCAATGTTTCTTCAAAGATTGCTTCTCTTCCCTTCTCTTTATTTAGTTTTTAGTGAAAATTCTGTCAGACACCCATAGCACCTTCTGCATCTATACTCCCTTTATTTTTTTCGTACTTTTGACTTCTTTACCAGGGAGAATTCCTCAGCTTGGTTTTCCAAATCATTAGTTAATTTTTCAGTTGTGGCCAACCAGCTATTCATATCTATGATTGCGCTTTATTTTTAATTTTAATAATTATACTTAACCTAGTTACATTTAATAAATGCAAAATTGTTGTTTTATTTTCATTAATTATCCAGTTGCTGCTTTTTTGCATTTCAACCTGCTTATGTTTCAAATCTTCCTTCTATTCTTGTTTCATAGACAATATTCCCTCCTTTTGCTGGAGAGAGCTTACTTTAAAATCCTTTTCTTATGGTTCTATTAACTCTATTTCCTTCCATGAAATTCTGCTCATGTTGAGTTTCTTATCCCTTCCCCATAGACAGGCTTTAAAAAAATATTTGTTGATTCTTGTTGGGCAGTCTTTCTGTGGTGGTGGTTCCTACTCCTTCCCAAGCGACTTTGTGCTGCAGCCTTGTCCGTTTCCAGCTTCCCAGTGGGACCTTAACGGCTTCCCACATGGTCAGAATGGGTTCCCACCGTGGCCTCAGCTCACGGCTGTAGCTTCTCATCTGCTGTACTCCTTTTACAGACCTTCTCATTTTCTCATCCACAGATAATTCCTTTTCCTGATTCTGAGTGCAGTTAGTCATTTATTAATCTCATTTTTATGTCTTTCTTATTATTTCTATAAATTGGGTATAGAAGCGGGGAATTTCCATGTGTTGAAATCCAGGTAACAGAGCCCATCATTTTAAACCTACCACCTCTTCACTAGCTAGCTTGTGCTCATTCTATTCAGCTTAAACCACCATGACTTTGCTGACCACTTTGTATAACTGGGCCCTTCTATTAGTCTCTGGCATAGAACACTATTCTCTTCCTGCATGGTTCTCATCACGATTTGTAATTACAGATTCAGTTATGTGTTTATCTGTCTTGATGCTTTCTAAAAGTTTAATTCTTTAAACATCTATGCATTTGAAAGTATGTATATGTATCTATGTATTCAGGCCCTTGAATTATTGTAGTGAAAGTGTGACACAAGTAGACAATTATTTGTTCTATAATTTGACACATGCAATAATTTAAAGTATGTATAAGGAACAAAGGTAATGTTTACTTCTGTGTTGAGTGATCAGAGAAGATTTCCCAAAGAAACTGACATTTGAACAAGATTTCAAAGGATAAATGAGAAGACATTTTACAGACAAATGAGAAAGAGAAAATATCGTTAAAGACCAAGAGAATCAAGTCTATAAGTGCGTACAGGCATGAGAGAGCATGAAAGAATCTGGAATATGCAACTGGTCTTGTACAAATTCTAGACGTTAAAGTGTGTATGTGTTGCGGGGGTGGGGGGGGGGGGCCCGGTGGCACAGTGGTTAAGTGCACACGTTGCGCTTTGGCAGCCTGGAGTTCGCTGGTTCCAATCCCGGGTGCGGACATGGCACCGCTCGGCACGCCTTGCTGTGGTAGGTGTCCCACATATAAAGTGGAGGAAGATGGGCACCAATCTTAGCTCAGGGCCAATCTTCCTCAGCAAAAAGAGGAGGATTGGCAGCAGATGTTAACTCAGGGCTAATCTTCCTCAAAAAAAAAAAAAGTGTTTGTGCCTAAGTGTGCTGGTGGCAGGGAAGAATATGGAAGTGAAAGAGTAACTCCATTTAAGATTCCAAAAGCTCAGTAGCTTCACACAAGTTTTTTTTTACTCACGCAAAGTCTGCTGCGGGCCCCAGCGACTCTCCAGGACAGCTGTCCTCCACATGTTGGCTGAATACTGCAGGCTACTTCAATCTCTTGGCACCTCAGGTCAACAGGAACCTCCAGGGTTCAGATGCTACTCTAAGATATTTTAACTATATTCTATAAGCCAAAGAGGGCAATGAAAGTTTTGACAGAGGGAGAGAATTAATGAGACTTGTATTTTTATAAGAGTGGTACTAAAGGCGGAGAAACCAATTAGGAGGTTGTCAAAATAATTCAGTGAGAACTAATGAAGCCCTCCACTAATGTGGGGGCAGTGAGGAATGGTGGATCTGCATGATAATGGGTTTGCAAGATACTTGTATATAGCCAATAAGACTTATTAATTGATGGCATATGAGGGGAAAGGAAAAAAATAAATCAGGGGTGACACTCCAATATCCGGCTTGGGTTTCTGAGTTGACAATGGTTCATGTACATAGTTGGTGCAGGAGAATGAGCAAATTCGGAATGGAAAGATAACGACCTCTGTCCAATGGAACCTTCAGAGGGAGGTGGGAATAGACACTTGATTTGCGGGTGAGGAACTGTGGGAAGATGTTTAGGCTAAATAAATAGATTTGTAAGTGATCACTATGTAACAGTATTTAAAACTATAGTGGTGGAGTGTATGAGAAATATTCAGGAAGAATGGTTAAAACCGAGATTCATAGCTTCAGGAGGGCCAGCAGGTCCCAGAAATTATATGCCAAGTTTTAAGAGTATGTGTATATTTAGATTTTTCTTCAGAGAAGGCCCATTCCACTAATGTTTATTAAGGTCCTACTATGTTCAAGTCAAAGGCACTATTCTTGGTAGTGTGAATAGAGCAGTAAACAAAAAATACAAAAATACTTGCCTATTTGGAGATTATGTTATTCAAATGGAGTGGGAAGCAAGCAACAAGTAAATAATTAAAGTAAATAGCATCTTAGCTGGTGGTTAGTGCCATGAAAAAAAATGAAACAGGATATGGGGATAGCAAGTGTGGGTGGAACTAGAAGTAGTAAATAGAGTGGTCAGGAAGGACCTCACTGAAAAGGTGACAGCTTTAGAAAGAATTGAAGGAGTTGAGGAAGTGAACTATGTGGCTCTATTGGGGATATTCCAGACAGAGGAAATCTAGCTTTCATTAGATTCTCAGTGATTCATCAGAAAGATGAAGAGCCATTCCTCTGAAGTAAAAAGAAAGCCAAGAAACAGGTAGAGAAAGAATAATCTGCAAAGGAGTGCTGGTGATTGGTTCTGGGATTCAGAAAATGTGTAAAGCCAAGAGGATCTGACAGACTGAAAATGGAATGGTGTCAAAGGACTGGACGTCTTGGTGAGGTTGAAGTCTAGATATAGGAGCAAAAGACCTAGAAAGATAAGAGATGGTGGTCAGAGAATGGGGTGTTACAAATTTAAGATTTCAGAGGTGGATAGGGCTAAGTAAGTAGTAAATGGCTAAGATGAAGTTTAAGAAGTCATCACTGAAGACGAGAAAAGGCTCACCCAGAGCCCAGGCTCACCCAGGATGTCAGGAGGAATTGGCAAACAATGGTGCCACATGCCTAAATTCTTAATGAAAGGAACAAACAGGCAGAGAAACAAAGATGAATGATAGAAGAGCAGGGGAATTCAGAAGGAGAGTGGAAAATTAATGGTCATGAAATAGCAGTAGGGAGTTAGGGAAGTGAGGACCCCGACTCCTCTGTAATCTGAGTCCTTCTCCCTACACGGTCTGACCCCAGCTCTCCTTTTGCCTCTTACGGCCTAATCAGTTCTGTCCTGTGGTTGAATCTGCTGCTCCATGTGAACTTAGCTTCTGGGCAACCCCTAGGAAGAGGAGACCTAATATGAGTGGATTGCAACTATAGTTGGTATAAAATAGATTTAGGTACAAATGTAAGGGAAGGCTGGAGGATATATTGGTTTCCTAGGGTTGTCATAACAAAATACCACAGACTGGGTCACCTACACAGCAGAAATTTATTTTCTCACAGTTCTGAAGTCTAAGATCAAGGTGTTGGCAGGTTTGGTTTCTTTTGAGACCTCTCTCCTTGGCTTGCAGGTGGCTACCTTCTCGCTGTGTCTTCACATGGTCATCCTTCTGTCTGTGCCCTAATCTCCTCTTCTTAGAAGGACACCCGTCATATTGGATTAGCACCCACACTAATAGCCCCATTTTAACTTAATCACCCTTTTAAAGGCCCTCTCTCCAAATAGAGTCATATTCTGAGACACTGGGGGTCAGGCTTTAACATATGAATTTTGAGGAAGAGGGTGGGAATGAGCTTAGGCTAAGAGATGGGAAAAGGGGAGAGTTGTCCTCTCTTATATAGAGACCAAAGTAGGTTCTGGAACCCGCAGGCCTAATGGCAGCTGAGAAAGAATGAAGATTTTGCTCTTTGAGAGAGGTCAAAACACCTCAGCTTACCTCTTTATTTGACAATACTGTGTGGTAGAGAGTCAGGCTGTGTTGGCCAGGCAAGGACCACTTTGAACCTTTAAAAACACAACTTTCTTTTTAAAGTACTCATCTCAGTTAGAGTGGCCTACAACCTAATATAAAAGAGCGTGGGTGTAGGGAAATCTGAGTTCATGGTCTCAGCTGCACCACCTAATTTCTATGTGACCCTGGGGCAATGCATTTCCCTCCTCCGGGACTTCATCACCTCATCTCAGTATTATTAAACATATATGTAAAGCGAAGATGATAATGTATGGCCTTTATTGGTTCTTTTGAGGATGAAATGAGTAAAAAAAGAGAAGCGTTGCTCTCAGGAATACCTTCTTCTGTGTCATCCCAGAATGCACCCTCTTTTTAAAACTACTTTGAGATCTTCTAAAACTTTAATGCAGTGTTAATAGTAGTGTAAGAGTATGTAGTTACATACACTGAAACAGAGATATCATAAAGTGTTTAAGTAGGAATGTGCTTTAAGAAAACGAAACACGTAATCCAACATCATCATTGTGAATCAGAAATCCAAAGCCTAGATGGACAGACAAAGAACTCAAGGCTTCCCACTGGGTGGGGCAGAATGTGGCCTCCATCACTGGCATCTTGACCCACAGCCCAGTCCTCTTCCAGTATGCTGGGCTGCTTTTACTGAGCCCACGCTCTAGACTGATGTTTCCAACATTTAGTCCTTTACCTCTACAATTTTTTCATATACATGAATACCATCTATACTATTATTTATTTTATATTTTTCTTTCAATCCTCTCAGGATTTTTTAAACTAAAATCCACATATTTGAAAGTGTGTTACTACCATAAATGTGGAAATAAAGACAATGACTAAAAAAAATTGTGAAATTCTAGTAGATTACACACTATTGCCTCCATAAGACTCTGATCCTGGGACCTGCCTTTCCTTGTTGAAAGGAAGATTCGTTTTAATAGCATAATGGCACTACTTTCAGACTTTCTTCTTAAAATTATCAGAAGTGAGAAAGAAATGAAAAAGGCAGGACTTCCTTGGTATATGAGGTGACTCACGCAACCCCCCTTCCAACCTCTGTCTTCCTTGCTGCCTGCCTCTGCTACGTAAGCTGTAAAAGTAAGAACTGGGCTTCCCAGCCTCCCTTGCACTCAGTGGTGACCGTGTGACACAGCTCTGGTTTGTGATACATAAGAAGTTCCCCAGTGCTACCTTTTCCTCTTTTCCTGCTTAGAATATGGACATAACATCTGGAGTTACAGCAACCTTTTTGTGACCACGAGGTGATAAGTACGAATGTAAAAGCCCATATCCTAAGGCTGACAGAGCAAAAAGAAAAAAAACAATGTTGAGCAGCTGCCCCAGACCTCCCTCCCTCCCTCTCACTTCCTGCTGTGTGAGGAAAACAAATTCTATCTATTTCAGCATTAGTCAAGCTTTGTCTTATTACCTACCAAACAGAATCTTAACTGATCTAGTGTCTGTTAATTCCATGTATGTGGCACCTGAAATCAGCTTGACACCACTGGTGGCATGTGTTCCATGCTTTAGGGGAACCTCACCCAAGAGAGCCTATATTAGTTTAATTGGGGTGCCATAATAAAGTACTGCAGACTGGCTAGCTTAAACAGCAGAAATTTATTTTCTTACAGTTTTGGAGACTGGAAGTTCAAGATCAGGATATTGGCAGGTGTTTCAAAATTCAAGGTCATCGTATTCTTTTAAGGCATCTCTGCTTGGCTTGCAGATGGCTGCTTTCTTGCTGTGTCCTCACATGGTCTTTTCCTCTGTGTTGTCTGTGTCCCAACCTCCTCTTACTATAAAGACACCAGTTATATTGAACTAGGGCCCCGCTAACAGCCCGTTTTCATTAATCACCTCTTCAAAGACCTTACCACCAAATAATCACATTCTGAGATACTGGGGGTTAGGGCTCCAACGTATGAATTCTGGAGGGATATAACTCAGTCCGTTACAGAGCCTAGTAGTTTATGTTTCGAACAGATGTCATTTCCCTTCCCCGAAATCTTACAGTCACGTGATAGCATGGCTCATGGATGTTCACAGTCCACAGGCAGGATCAGGAGTCTGCAGAGGAGGGGGAAAGAGTCCTGGATTTGAGGTCAGGAGGCATGGGCTCTAGAGATCGATTGTCTTGATTGTCCTCTTACTGGCACACTTAGTCTCTCTGAACCTCAGTGTCTTCATCTGTAAGAAGATGTGAATATTAAATGCAATAATGTATATGGAAGTATCTGATAACACTAAGGATATTTCATCAAATCTAAAATGTCATCAATTATCAGATACACCATTCCGTTATATGTACTCAAAATGGCAAAATCGTGCCATTTAAAATTACAGATTCTGGAGCCCCACATCAGATTCACTGATTTTGAATCTCCTGGGATGGAGTTCAGGGATTGGTCTTTTTTAAATTTCCCCTATTTTTCTGATGATCTGATAGGTTCCAAAGCAATGACTTTGAGCATACTGTCAGTCCGTGTGTTGTACAACCCAAAATTGACTTTTTTAAGGTGCGAGCTTCAGGGCTGTTTATCAGGTTCTTAGATTTTCTATAGGAAGCCTGGATTTCGGACTTTGCCAACAAAAATCCATTGCCCAAATAGTTTACATTTTCTAACACATTCACGGAATTCCAGAAAGTCTCAGCTCGGGAGTTGCATATAATAAATACTCGAGTGGAAGATGTAAACCAAGCCTGGTTCCAGTGGTTGGAATGCTGCAGCATTCACTCTCCTAGCAGGAGCCTCTGATCCCTTTCCCTGACTACAACCTGGGGGTGCTGAGCCCACATCTGTCATTCCACACTTCTGTGATTCTAAATGACATACTGCGAGTTCCTGATGTGCATATTTTAAGCTTTTTTTGTCAATTTTTTTAAAAAGCTAGTTGAATCTTCTTAACAATTGTTGTTCTGAATTGCTGTGATTGAAACCTGAGTAATGTAATGCTGTGATCACCACAGATAAAGCAAGAGTCAAGAGGAGAAGGCCACTCTGGACTCCTCGATGCTCTTTACAGGTCATTAGCAATCCACCTGACCACCTCCACTGCAGTGTCATCCCGTGGTCCTCACACCCGCATTGACGTGTGCTTCTTGACCTCAACAGAGTCCAATCCTCTGATTTTACAGTGGAGCAAACTGATGCCCCACTTCCTCTCCCCCCATCCAGCCAAGAAAGCAAGTGACTTGCCCAAGGTCCTGTACAAGTTAGCCGACCATATTGAGCGCACTTCCAGACCAACGTTCCTTCCATTGCTCCTACTCCCCATGATCTATCAATCGTGCCTCAGGGAGTTTTTATCAGAAGGTCGGGACAATATCACCAACGCAATCCAACCCCTTGGGAAACTGAGTGCATGCCACTCAGATCATTCACTGAGCCACACAGCTCCTGTTTTCATGTAGATTCCATCTGAGCCTTGGCTAACTCCCAGGGAAGCACATATCAGATCTGCTGTGTATTGGCAGAACTTTGGCTCAGAACATATTTCAAATGCCTCCCATTGAACATTGGCAGGCTTGAAAAAACATGGCCGGGAAATTACTGCAAGAGGCTCTATTGCTCTCTGACACTTTACAAGAAGCTGGTGGCTTTCCCTCCGAAGCTCTTTCCTCCATGCCCGGAACAAAGGACTGCATTTCCCTGTCTGTGCCCTAAATTAGGAGAAGGGAGGGAATGTCTTTAGTGGGCAGGGCCCTCTGCACAGCAGTGTGCTTCACGCCAAGCTCTTTCTCTTTTGGTTTTAAAACCCTTGTGTACCCCAAGAGAAATGTACTCCATGTGTTTCTGATTTGTTTACACTTAAATCATCAAAATGTTGTTTGTGAGAGTTATTTGATGTCTGAGGAGCCTGTAAGTCTTCTTCAGGGGACTTTTAAAGGTTTTTTTCCTACTCTTCCTGAAACAGAAAGCGACACTTTGCTGAAACACTGCCTGAGTGCAACCGTCTTCTCTCATCTCAAATACCTGCACCCACATTATCGACCGCGGCCTCTTAACGCCAGGCTTGGCAAGGCTGACATTCGGAAGTGTTAAAATAGAGAAACTGGAGAGAAAAGGAAGCGAGGAGAATTTCAGCAGGATTCACGCTACAGTTCCCCAGAATACACCAAAGCAAGGTTATCAGAGGGCACAAAGCACGTGTGTTTGCTGCCTCCGTCAGAGCGAGTGGTAGCCCTCTCTCAGGTACACCACTGGACAGCCACAAAAGCATTTTCGCAAGAGAAGCTCACCCAAGCCTCACAGCAACTTCCATTTTCCAGATGAGGAAACAGGATCAGAGATGTTAAGTATTGGGCCCAAAGTGCACAGCTGGCTTGAATAGAAAGGAAAGATTACAGTTAAATTCTGACTCTGAGACTAACATTCTTTTCAAACTTCTTCAGATTAAGTTTCTCTGTGAATGTTGTGTGTATTCGAAATGCCATATGAATTACAATATATTAGTGAGAAGTAGTACAGTACAGTGGGTAAGAGTTCAGATTCTTCCCTATCACTTTCTAGCTGTGTGACCTTGGGTAAGTTACTTAACCTCTCTTGGCAGTTTCCTCATCTGTAAAATGGGGATAACGTTACTACCCACCTATTCAAGATGGAAAGATGATTGAAGAGAATTAACACAATACTAGAACAGTGCCTGACACACAATGATCAATATATGTTAACTATTCATGGTATTGACAGTAAGGAGTCATAAATATCTGGATAATCCTGGCAAGTCAGAGAACCTCTCTGAGACTCAGTTTTCTCATTTGCAAAATGCATGCAGGATAATAGCATGACCCTCACAAGTTTGTGGGAATAATTGAAATGGTGTTTGTGCCCAGCACTGTGCCTAGCACAAAAAAGGCTCTCAGTACAATCTATTTTTTACTCCCAGACATCTCTCTCCCTGTTCAGTATTGGTTGTCATTTGCGGAGCGAGTAATTTTCTTTTTATTCAGCTCAGTTTAGATCTGGTGCTGCATTGCTCCACAAACCCTGGGTCTCTACGTGTCTACAGACCTGGGGAGTGGGGCATGCTGGCCGTGACAGACCCTCTCTGGGCTGGATTAGACCTCAGCACACTCCGAGTTGGTAAATAGCACAAGTACCGCTTTTAAGTGGGGAGGAACAGCTGGCCAGCTGCAGGACCTGGTGCTCCCTCCCATCCCGGGCCAGCAGCTCTGTTCACGGGAGACCCGTGGTTGTTTGCTGACAGACTGAGGCTCTGGGATTTGGATCTCTTTTCTTTCCTAGTGTAGATGTCAGAACCGCCTTCTTGGTTGGTGGTTTCTGTTTAATTGGTGTCCTTTTGCCAGTGTCCTGAAGAAGAGCAGAAAACTATAGCAATCTGGCAACAGAGACTAAAGAGAAACTGGACTTTGTCCCTCTACCCTCCACACACATGCACGCGTGCACACACACACCCACACGCACACACATAGTGATACAAATACCTATTTGTGCCGCTCAGTTATTTTCTCTCAAGGGCTGGAGCCAGGAGAATAAAGGAGGGAACTGGAGGAGCAGATCTTTTGAGAAAGAAGACAGATTCTGTTCTGTCAGGTTCCTGCGAGTGTGTGTAAGAGCGAGTCAGAGGAGAGAGAGAGAGGAGAGAGGAAGAAGCAGAGGGAGAGAGGGGGAGAAGGGCTCTGTTGCAGGCAGGGGAAGGCGTGACCTGAATGGAGAATGCCAGCCAATTCCAGAGACACACAGGGACCTCAGAACAAAGATAAGGCATCGCTGACACCACACCGGGGACGAGCTCACAGACAAGTCAGGCCAGGGCGACCAAGGCCAGGCAGCCAGGAGCACCCAAGGCAGGAAAATGAGGTGAGTGCCAGGGCAGGAGTGGGCATGGGTGCCCTTTCAGGGACCAGGTGTCAAGCAGCCTGGAGGGTCTGACCTTGTGTCTGGACAGACTCACCTGTGCGTCCTGTGGGTGGTACAGGGGGTTTCTCACCAATCCTTGGGGCTCTGAGAAGGGAGAAGTGGGCTGGGCGCCTTCCCCGGGACACCAGAGACATGCAACTCGAAGTGGGAGACTTTGGGCAAATACTGCCCCACGCTGCGGAAGCTCAGATTTCTCCCTCTGCCAGCATAGGGTGCTGCCGGCTGACAAATGTCACTTTCCTCCTGTTGCCCACAAGGCTGTTTTGCTTTCTTCCTCTGCAAAGAGCATTGGTTTATCTCTTCCAATACTTTGTGAGTCAGATATGTGTTTGTGTGTTTACTTCTTCAGACCGGAAAAGAAACCAGCTTCCGACAGCTCAGCTCTGTGGTTTTTTAAACCTTCAGAAGTTTGCCAGTCAAAACCTCAATTTAGAAAACTATAATCCTGTCCCCATTTTACAGTTCCTTATAAATTTCTGCATTTCTCGCTGAAATCAGAGGCAGCTGGTGGCATGAATCAGGCTATGAATTGCACCAAATGGCTCTTAAAGGGATACCACAAATTTAAAAATAAAAGAGCCTTCTGAGTTCTGAAACTCTGACTTTAAATTCTAATTTTTTTAAGTTCTTCAAATTTCCTATTCCTCAGCCTATACTTGGAGTTACTGCATCCTTCTTACCAGACATTCCTTATAAGTTTTCCTCTGCAAGTCTCAAAACCCAACCACCATAATTATTTTTACTACTTACAAGTGTTAATGCTGTTAAAAGTCCAAAAAATAAAGAACATTCTGCAGACGCATTAAATCCCCAAACACCTCTTTTCCCACTAATTTTCCTCTCAATTGGAAAAGCATTTCTATCTGTTTCTCTTTGCAAAGTCGCCTAGCAACTTTTCTGGTTCTGGGACCAATGAGGAGTTTCAGACTGTGTTCAGTCTTTGGACTCAGATTACCTGTGGTTCAGAGAGGTAATCGGGTCTTTAAGGTTAACTCAATCATTCTGTTCTTTTTAAATCCATTGTAATTTCAAACCTGCCATATAACTTCATTTTTCTTTCTCCTAAAATAGATGAGATTTAGTCTCATCTACGTGGAATGACAATTTGATTGATCTGTCACTATTTCAGTCCCTCCCTGCCACCCAGGGCCCCAGCCATTGCTAACTACAGGGCTGGTTAACACTTCTCTGTCTTTGCGTTCACTCATCCTGTAACCCCGAAAGGCTTTCCCTCTTATTTTCCACCTCAAGGACCAGACTGCTCAAGCTGGCTCAAACACCACCTCCTCTGGCCAGCATCCCCAGAGTGAGCATCTCCTCCTTTGTGCTGTCTCTGTCCTTGGGAGCTACATCTCTTCTTGCCGTTGTAATATCTTCTTGTTTAAATGTCTACCCCTGCTTCCAAGACTGAACGTGCCTTAAGGTACAGGGTCTATGTCTTGTTCATCTTTGTATGCTCAGCACCCACCATAACGTCGGTTTCCTATCAGGCATTCAATAAATATTGGCTGAATTGAATTCAGTTGTTGAATAGCAAAGCAGCCACTGGGAAAGTGCTCCACGAGAAGTCTCCAAGGGGTCTTGCCTCACATGGACACAGCACTTCAGAGTGTGCAAAGCACTTTGATAGGCACTGTCTCATCTGATCTTCAGATTTGGGATGAGGTAAGGATTTATGGAGAAGGGAGGATAAAAGCAGTTAAGCAACTTGCCCAAAGCCACACTGATCATCTCGAAAAGGCCTAGACTCACACTTGGGTCTTTGGGCTCCAAGTCCAGGATTTTCCCTACTATATTCCACCAGACTCTCAACCAAGTGTATCCTTCAATGCTGGCAGCCATCAACCCCAGCTGCACATTAGGATCATCTGCACCGCTTTAAAAAACGCCAATGACAGAACTCGCTCCAGACAATTAAACATAATCTTTTGGGAAGGGGCTTTGGTATTAGTATCTTTTTTTAAATTTCCACATAAAGCCATGGATTTTTGAATCATTTTTCACAGCATTAATTGCTTTGGCCAGATGCCTGGGCATGATATGGGCATGGACCCAGCAGGTTCCTCTGTGAGCTTTTGTAATTCCCTTTTTCTGTTGAAGCTAATTCACCATATGGTACTGGGCATGACATACCACCTCTTGAGGTATCCTTTTCATCCTCTGTCAAATAAGGATGTTGTCAAAGGGATCTATATAGTCCTTTCAACTCTTCTACTCAAAAACAGTCTTGGCTAGTGTAGATTGAAGTGGGGAGAGTAAATGAAGGGGATAGAAAGTGCTACTCATTCCACAATCCTTGATATATGCAGGCATTTTCATGCATTCTGATAGCCTGCTCCTACAGTGGAGCCTATGAAATCCCAGCTTTATGTATTACTTTTGACATTTCAAGCAAACGTAGCTAAACTTTAATTAGCTGGAGAATAGATAGCAGGTGTCGGGAATTGTACAGCCTGTGCCTGGTGTACAAGAAGCCAAAAACATTCAGAGAGTGTGATGGGGAATGAAAGCCACCACTTACATTCGTCAGTTTGCAGCCGCTAAAGCAAGCAGGCAAGCATATGTTCGAGCCCATTATGTGCAAGGAGATATTTGTTTCATATGTTTGAAACTGTTTTGAGATGCAAACAAAATAGAACAGAAAGATTCACAGGCTTTCCTCCCATGTTGACCTGTTGGCTACCACCCGGGGGCCGCTGAGGCTAGACAGGGCTGTCCGCTGCCAGCCCTTGACAGAGCTAGCGTTAAGGGGGCTCACAGTCTCCTCCATGTGGTCTGAGAAAAGCAGACATGGAGAAAGCTGACCTTTCAGCCTTGCATAATCTGAGCATTGCTATTGCAAGGAAGTCGGGTTTGGGAGCCAAAGCTCATTCCTAACTCCTGCTTTTCGGGAAGCAGCAAGATGAAGCAATCATAACTAATGTTTGCCTAAGGAAGAAGAGTTAACAAAGTACTTTCCAATCTGTCCTTTACTCCTTTAGGGACCCTGTGGGAAGTCATTGTTATCACCACTTAATGGATGAAGAAACTGAGACCTCACATGACTTCCCCAAGATGCGTCAGATAATTAAAGTCAAAGCCTGGACTTGAATATAGCTCTTATAAGCCAAGATCAGTGCTGTCCCCTCCGCAGGAGGAACTGAGCCAGAACTCCCAGCCCTAGTAACATTGGGACATTTCCTCACTTGAAAGTGGGGCTACCCGGGGCCCTGCAAGTTAGAGTTTCTGGAATCAGCTTTCCTACGAATTCACTGGAGAGCTTGGACCTAAGCTTTCCCTTCTCTCTGCCTCGGAGGCCCTCCCTCCACAGGCTGGTTTAAAAAAATATTGACCCTGGCAATTGAATTAAAACATTTTGTTTCTTTAGTTGCATCTCACTGTTGCTATTGTAGGGGCCTTGGAAAAAACATAAACACTTTTATTTTCTTTGTATTAAAAAACTAGTACAAAACCCTTCTAGACAAATTTGAACATTTCATATATTGTACACAAAAATAAAATAAGAACATTCATGTTCCCAATTCAGAGATAACCACTGCTAATATCCCAGTGTATATCCTTCTAGGCCTTTTTGCACTTACCTATTTACCATGTATGTAAATATTATGTGAGACAGCTAGATAATCTATATATACAGTTATCTTGTTGTGTTTACAGACTTAAAAATTCATGTGTATGCATAGATACACATATATGCATCTGTATACTGGGGAGAGAGGGTTAGGGAGAAACAATTTCCTGATTAGCAAAGATGTAATTATTAATCCAAAAATGCTGGTATAATTTCCCAGCATTGACTTTTTAGGATATTTAAGACACTGTCCCCACTTTCATTCATTCATTCTTTCATCCACCGTCTATTATATACCAGCTTATGTACTAGGTCCTTTGCGTATGTCATCTCCAATGCTCATGTGAGTCCTATAATCAGAGATTATAATCCCCATTTTACATATAAGGAAACTGGGGCTCAGAGAGACTACTTACCCAAGACTTCACAGCCAGTAAGTAGAAGAATTGGGATTTGAACCCAAATACATCTAACTTCAGGGGCTGTGCCCGGAGTGTGATACATGCTCTACTGGAAGCACGGACAGGGAGCTGTGGAATATGGAGGAGGGAAGGTTACCCCATAGCCTGGGAGGCTCTGAGCTGGATGGTGGAGGATAAAGAAGACAAGCAGGTGAGGAACGAGCAGGGCATGTGCAATGGGGCCAAGGCATGGATGGGCATGGCACGCTCCCAGAACGACATGACAGAGCGTTGCTGGCACTGAGATGAGGCTGGACAGGCAGATCAGCACTAGATGAAGAAGGGCTCATCAGCTGTCTGGGAGCAGATGCTTTATCCCACAGGCTAGTGGAATAGCATGGTCACATAGGTGTTTCAGCAAACCAACTTTGGTGGAAGATTGCCGAACAGTATTAAAGAGGGGAGAGGGAGATCACTCAGGAGGCAAGAGCAGTAGGCCGGGTAAGAACGTTTAAACTAACTCACTGGAGAGAAGCAGATGGAGCTCCACACCACAGGAAGCAGGATAAATAGGACTTTGGAGAGAAGTTGATGAGCCAGGTTTGGGACGTTTGAGTTCAAGGTCCTTGGGTCTTGCAGGGGGATCAATCTATTAGGTGCCTGGTGTGGTATATATTGACCATTAGGGTTTTGACTGGCCTTGGACATTCTGCCTCATTGCATCAGCCACTTTGGGCATGCTCTGTAAGTTGTGTTGAGTTTTCCCTGCCCTTTATGCAACTCTTTGAATCTTCCATTATCTCTCATTGCTACACCTGAAAATAAATTGTAGGATTTTGATCCTTTTATATGAACATTTACCAAGAGGAAAAAACACTTGTTTTGCTCATTTTTCTTAACTCAAAATTTTGCATTCCTTATTGATTTTGTTAAATCTGTGTAAGGTACTGCAGATCGCATCATTGTGTATGTCTCATCCCAATATTACCGTGTTACTATTACTGACTTTTTAGAAAACCGAATCAAGAGTTTAGGATTCTTAAAATAAAGCTGAGCTGAAGAAATAATATCAACTTTCACCTAATTATGAAATATACATTTTCAACAGTCAAATGATATATGTCAGAGTCCCAAATGTGATACTTTCTGGGAAAGTTTAATGGTATTATCAAATCTTCAAAAGAACACCTAACTGGAAGAAACTTTAGAAATCCTCGAGTTACCATCTTCCTGTGTTATAGGCTGGGTAAGCAGGGCCCAGAGGGGAAAAGTCATTACAGCAGGTCCGCGGCAGAGATACTGAGAACTTGGTCTCCCGGCTGCTGATTTAGTTAAATGGTGAGCACCTGTGTCCGCGAATGTACGTCGATCCATTCCTGTCTTTCAGGCGGCTCCTTCTCTGCCATGCTCTGTGCTGCTTCTTGCTGAAGGCTGAAGCCCACACTGTGGAGCTCAATGATATGTTTGGCCAGATCCAGTCACCCGGCTATCCAGACTCCTATCCGAGTGATTCGGAAGTGACGTGGAATATCACAGTCCCAGAGGGATTTCGGATCAAGCTTTACTTCATGCACTTCAACTTGGAATCCTCCTACCTTTGCGAATATGATTATGTGAAGGTGAGACCCCTCATGTTCCCTGACTGGGCCGGTGTTCTACTGGAGAGTCTGCTGGGGGTTAGAGAAGCCCAGATGAATTAGTTGTTGTGCTTCTCTTCCCAGGGTGGCGGTCCAGTGAGGGAGAGACACACAGTTACAAGGTGATCAATGAGGTTAGAGGTGATATGTCAGGTGCAGGCAGAGTGGGTAGACCTAGAGAGGACCATGAGGGAAACTGAGGCTGGCGAGATGTGACTCAGCAAAACACAACCTCCTCTTTTTCTTTCTGTTCTCAAAGTCTTTTTAATATTTTCACTAACCTCTGCTCTAAGGTCACCTTTAATTCAACAAATAGAAAAGGGCAGAGACCCCGGAGTAAGCATTAATCAGACTGAAACACGGCCATCATTATGTCCAAAGATGAGGCATTAGAAAGCATTGCCCACTCTCCTAAATAATGATCAAGTGTTAGGGAAGGGTAGGGTACACGTTAGTAGACAGGACGAGGTGAGGTTGGAAGGTTGGATTGGGGTGCGATTCTGAAGGGCATTGAAAGTCACATGCTAAAAAGTTCAGATTTTATGAGCCAAGAGTATGGACAAGAGTAGGGGGTCAGGGGCCAGCCCCATGGTCAAGTGGTTAAGTTTGCGCACTCCACTTTGCGGCCCAGGGTTTCCCTGGTTCAGATCCTGGGTGGGGACGTGGCACCGTTCATCAGGACATGCTGAGGTGGCATCCCACATAGTATAACCAGAAGGACCTACAACTAAAATATACAACTATGTGCTGGGGGGATTTGGGGAGAAGAAGGAACAAAAAAGAAGATTGGCAACAGATGTTAGCTCAGGTGCCAATCTTTAAAAATAAAAAGAGTAGGGGTCACTATCAGAGGTAGATGTAAAAAATGTATTAAAGAAGAGCAGGAAATGATTACAACGTCAAAACAATGTGCCCTAGAATTTAGAGAGAACCCACAAACGATGCCAGGGGTGGGAAGCTGTTCTCTTTTAAAAGTGGGGCTGAAGGGGTTGGTTTTGCATGCTCTGCTTCCGTGGCCAGGGGTTTGTGGGTTTGGATCCCAGGCATGAATCTACACACTGTTCATCAAGCAACACTATGGCGGCATCCCATACACAAAAAAATAGGATTGGCACAGATGTTGGCTTAGGGACAATCTTCCTCGAGCAAAAAGAGGAGGGTTGACAACAGATGTTAGCTCAGGGCCAATCTTCCTCACACACACACACAAAACAAACAGTGGGGCTGAGAAAGGTTGGAGTACTTCTGAGAGATCATGTTTATTAAGATTGTATCTGACTCACGAAGGTGTAGAGACCTAAGAACCTGCTTTCTAAGCTCTCTCTGGCTTCCTGAAAGAGGTTCTCATCAATCCACTCTAGAGTAGCCTTCGTATATTTTTAGTATTAATGTAGCCTCATTTTGCCACAGTCAGTAATTCAACTAGTTAGCCTGTACTAACCATAGTGTTTGATCAACAGCAGAGCAGTGAGTTTACAAGGTGCTTTTACACTTATGATACTCATTCAACCTTTAAAGCCATCCTATGAGATAGGTACAACTATCCCATTTTGCAGGCAAAGAAACAAGCCTAACAAGGTGAAGAAATTCACCCCAGGTTGTCCAGCTAGTGAGTGGTAGATCAAGGTTCCAAACCCATATCTCATGACGTTCAGTCCCATGCTCTTTCGGCTACATCAGCTGTGCTCCACTGAGTCCCAGGAATACTGCAGGGGCTTACAAGACCACTAGAGGGGGGCAGGGAGGCCTGGTAAGTGGAGCTATGAAACCCTACCCTGCTGAAATTCATTTTAAATGTTGGGTATTGCTTACCATATATTTTGGGTCTGCGTCAAATATTCCATTTACAACAAGTTTTCCATGACTAAAAATTTTCCAAAATTGGTGCTGCATGGCAGGGTTTCTCAATTTCAGGACTATTGACATTTGGGCCTAATAATTCTTTGCTAAGGAAAGCGGTTTTGAGAATTATAGGATTTTTAGGAGCATCCCTGGCTTCTACTCCCTAGATGCCAACAGCACTCCCCCTCCATTTGTGACAACCCAAAATATCTCCAAAAGTTGCCAATATCCGCAGAGGAGCAAAATCTCCCCATTTGAGAAGCACTGCTCTGTGGGATGCTGCCCCTCTTTGAATGTCCTCCACTAAGGACTATGAGAATTTAAGAATACAAAAGACCTGGTCCCTTACAAAGAGAGATGAGCCTAGAAAAATAGCCATTGTACAAGATGGAAAAGAATAATGACAATAAAGGACTGAGAGGTAAAGAATGAGAAGAGGTGGAACTGGTTGCTCTAAGAGATGAAGTGGGTTGCTAATCTAGATTGACATGCAGTTTCTACAAATTCATTAAAGATGGAGCCCACTTCTCAGAGTCACAAAGATCGAGCAGGGGATATTCACCGAGACCGTAAGTGTTCATCATCCTAAAGTGAAATTTCTGAGAAAGGTCAGTTATATCTCCCAGGATGTAGCCTAGCCTCTGATAGAGCAAAGCTCCAGGAGAAGATGCATTATGGGTAGGGGGCAGAATCCCCCAGCCCATTCTCCCAACTAATGCTGGTCATAAAACTATGGCATTCTCAAATATTTGGATTCAAGCATGGACTTAACCAGGAGGAAAATGACCAAAGATTGGCTTAACATGGCAGTAAGTTCCATGGATTTAGACAAGCCTAGATGTGAATGTCCCAACTTCTTTATTCTCTACTTTCAAACATGTCTACCATCTAGAAATTTTGTCAGTGAAAACACTTGCTTTTATTGGTAGCTAAGGCTTCAAGACCACAGAAATTACAGAATTTTTTTTCTCTAGTTGTAACCATGGCTTATTTTCATGATTCCCCCCTCCCTCCACCCCAAGAATTGACTCTCAATTCATAGGTACTGAGCAATCGTTTCTCACAGGTTTTCCTCTTGTTCAGACAGATGCCAACTTTGACCTTGTTAGGACTCCTTTATCAAGATGATAAACACACAATAGAGGATTTAACTCATTCCTTTGCCCCCAAATAAATCGAGTCTCCTGGCAAGACAGATTAAGGAGCTGACATCAGCTGTATTTTGTAGTGGAAAAAAATGACAAGGTACTTTTCGAGGACAACAATAGAATCTGAAGACCTTATGTGACACAGAATTAAGGGCACTGGAATACATTTCTAACCAGAGTTTGGCCTTTCTGGCTGGAGAATATTTTGGAAATTGATTGATGGTTTCAATCCTAGGTGGTGAGGCACCTTCCTGAAAGCTCAAGGAGATGGAACTAGGCCTTCTGGAAGGGCAGCATGGTCCCGGGTTCTTGCCTGGGATTCAGGAAATGGCTGTTCTAGTCCCAGATCTGCCACTAACTCCCAAATGATCTGGAGTGGATGAGAAAATCTTATAGCACACTCTTTGCTCCAAAATTAGACTTGTGACCTCTGGGCATAGCAAAGAAGCAGTCTTGCGGCAACGCTGGGACTGAGCTGCCCACCTGAAGTGCCCCATTGTCCTTGCAACTCTGATTTGGACACGTTTTTCCAGTTTCTTTGGAAGAAGGAATTAACATATTGGGCAGGGGGAGCAGGATGTGTTTCTCTGCTTGTGCCCTTGCCCACATGTGCCCAGCAGAGTTCCCCTCCTGGAGTTGAGAGATCACAGAATGTCAGGCTATGGGGAACCCTGGAGACTCATCTAGTCTCATGTTGTTGCGGTTATTGTTTTTCAAATATTTTCTCCCCAGTGCACATTTTCTTCTAACAAATCTTCTAGTAGGCCCGATACAGAAAACAGAAGTGGGCTGCTCAGGTTGAAGGTGTCTCTGAAGCTCACTCTGCTCACCCGTCCTCCTTGGTCACACCTTGCAGGAATTACAGCTTGAATGTTGCTTAAGTTCCCGTGGGACAAAAGAGGAGACTGAAGCTCAGAATTCAGGGACAAGACTAGTACTGTGGCCTCTGAACTCCCCAACCCAGGATCCTTCCACATATGGTTGACACTCATTCACTTTTTCTAATTGTCTCCCACCCTGGCACCTCTAGAATGTGAGCCTTTCTTGGCTATGAATGAGAGGAAAGCTCCTCCCTTTCCATCCGAATACGTGGGCATGCTATGTCACCCCTGGATAAGTCAACGTCATGCTACAAAATCCTGTTTCTTCATCTATTCCATGAGGGGGCGAGATGAGATGATCCCTAAGGTCCTTTAAATTCCAGAGTTCTAATCCTAATCCTCCTTGCCAGAACTTTCCAGATGCCCCCACCAAACCCTCATTGTCCTAGTTAGGGTAATGCACTTCAGGTAATAATATGTTACAATGGCCACTTCTCAAAGTTCCATTGCCACAAGCGCTCCAGTAGGAGCCTATAGTCTGCTGGGGATGCCTTAGTGACATGTCATTTAAAGAGGACTTGTAAACATATCATGCCATCACTCTCCTTTACCAAGCAACTTTATTTCCATTTGATGGGATAATATCCCCTGTTTTGAGGTTTTTTTCGCTCTGCAACTGAATTCCCCTGGCAGGCCTAGGAGTGCATTTAAAGGAGCCTCCAGCTCACAGGAATGCTTTCCAGCCCAGCCCAAGCCCACAGACCACCTTTCCCACCCTGGCCCATAAGAGTGATGATGAGAGAATGGCTGATGCTGCACGTCAGTAGCTTGAAGAAGAGCAGGACCCCAAGGCTGTGGGCCGCATGCTCTCATTTTATGAAAATTCTTCTCCAGCCTGATTTTCCGCAGTCCTTGGTCTTCAAGGCATGTGCACATCTGTGAGACAGCATTTGCTCCCTTGGAATGTGGCTGCAATATGTGGATTCCTGCAGTGCACAGATGGGGTGTATGAATCACAGCTGGTTAACGCTGCAGGGGAGGTGCAGGGCACAGACGCTGGCCAGGAGTCGGGAGGCCTGGATTCTTGTGGTCATTCTCTACTATCTACGTAACTTTAGGCAAGTGACTACTTCTAGAGGAAACTCTGTTTTCTCTTCTCTCAAATACAGGGTGTTGAAACAAATGGTCTCTAAGGCCCACCTAGACCTACTATTCTATGGATCTAAGACCTCAGAAATCATGGTTCAGCTCCAGGATCCTCATGACCAAGGCCCAGGGAAGGGCAATTCATTGGCCAAGGTCACACTGGGACCAGAATGTATATCTCAGGACTCTCAGTCATTTCTTCTTTTAAAAAAATTAAATAACAGTGGAGTCTCGTCTTGTGGATGCTTAGGTTTTTAAGTGTAATGTGATATAAGCAAGTATAAAGTTAGGCAAATATTGTCTGTAGTCAAACTTAATCTCTTAAGTATAGCTGAGCACTATCTTTTAGTATGTCCAGAAGAGACTTTTTTTTCAAGAAATGCAACAAATTACAGTTCCTTTGGTTGAACATCAGATGAAGTGGTTGGCTTGTATTTAGAAAGGAGCCCTGGAGCTATAGGTACTGAAGGATGTTCTTAGAAACCAGAGCCACCAAGGAACAGAAGGTTTGTACATCCTACTTTCAAGTTCACTTCATCACATCTGTTCATTGGAAAAGCAGACAGTCAAAACCTGTGTTCAGTTTTTATTCTCTCTCTCTTTTTTTCACTGAGTGTATACAGCTCAACTGTCATCTGTTAAGCACTCATATGATGTCACATCACTGTTCTCCTGTTAACCCTATATCCTTGATGTAGTCAATGTTTCTTTCATTCTTTCCGCTGTTAGCTCCTTAGCTCACCTCGTCTATGGCAATATCCTCCTAAGTGTCTACCAGCTGTCAGTCTCTGCCTGTCCAGTCCACCCTCTACCTGTGTCCAGAGAGATCTTCCTAAAACATCGCTTTGATTGTTCCACTCTCAAAATGTTTCAGTGGCTCTCCACCACCTACAGAATGAAGTCTAAGAATCCTACTGAAAATCTACCGTAAGCTGGACACTGCACCAAAGACAGGGCCCATGAAGATGAATAAGACAGTACCTGCCCTCAAAGAATTCACAGTTTCGTAGTGTGTCATGAGACGAGTATAGAATTAATAAGTTAAAGGTGGGCAAAGTAGCACAAGGGGTGAGAGGCAGAACATAATTTGGAGAGTGGTCATTTCTGGATATTCAAGAAAGGCTTTAGATGTTTGAGATAAGTCGTGAGGGGTAAATAGGAATTCAACAGTGCAATTCCCTAATTGTCCTCCCTATGCATCAGTTTCATCATCAGTACAAAAGAAAAGGTGTTCATATGACACAGTACCTTTCTCACAAGTTGTGGGAGGGTTTAAATGAAACGATGGCTCTAAGTGGACTCAGTATTGCAGAAGGAAATCATGCTCAAGGGTTCGGAGACTAGGTTTTAGAACCAGTCAGGCTTGAGCTCAGGTCCTGCCTCCATCTCTGACTGCAAAATGGGGATAATATGAATGCCTATGTCATCGGCTTGTCGTGAATGCCAAATGAGATAAATGCTTTAACGACATATGTCCAACACATAATGTAATTAGCTCAATAAACACTGTTATAGTGGTAATGGTGGCAATGGTGTGAGTGATAAAGTACCTGCTGGTATCACCAGACGCTCAGTGAATGTCCATTTTCTCATCTACTCTGACTCCACCACTAACTTGCTCCCTATGACCTGGCTCACGTCACTCAGTCTTTTCAGGCAGTTTATGGAAAAGTCCTTTGAAAGGATGGATCAAATGCAGGAGGTCGTTTATTTCTCCCGTATGTTTACCTTGTAGTGACACAATTTGTGGCAATTTCTAATCTATTGGTTCATTTGATTCTTACGGAATAGGAAGAGCAGAGATTATTATACTTAATTTACATAAAAGGAAGTTGAGGCACAAGGAACTTAAGTGGATTTGCCAAGTCTCTCTAGAAAGCCAGGTCTTAATCCCTGGTCTTCCTACTCCCAAGTCATGATTTTGTCTCTCTGTTTGGCCCTTCTCGGAACAGGTTTTACTCTGAAAGGGACCTTCATATGCTTCATGCCTATGCATTATTCCTAAGGCAACACTTCCTATCAGAATAATTTAGTAAAATTTAATAAAACGGGAGGAACTTGAGGGTTCCTGTGTTGTCCAGATTTTGTTAAAGAACTTTCTCTTTTATCCTGACTTTGAGAGGAAAAGTATTTTACAAAAGTAATAGGAAATGGAGTCTGAGCTGTGAAGCGTGGGAAAGTGCTCAGTTTCTCTGTTTGGGGTACCCAAGTTCTGTTGGTGAACTCAAGGTCGTTCCCCTAGGCTGTCAGCCCCGGAGTTTAGGGCCCATGTCTGTGGTTTTTTCCAGCAGTGAGCACAGCCCTGGGGCAAGACAGGAAAAGGCATGTGTCTCCTGGCAGTGAGCAAAAATGAAAGGGCTCTGGTTAGAAATCAGCCACTGACTCCTGCTGAGATGCCGGGCAAGTCTCCTCTCTGCTCTGGGCCTCAGTTTCACCATCTGCCCAGTGAGGAAATTGGACTAACGGGCCTCTCCAAGCCCTTCCAGTCTTGATGGTCTACAACTCAGAGTCTGGAGTCTGGGGCTCCCTTCCGCAGGCCTCACGGGGTCAGTCGCTTCCTGCTGTGCAGTTGAGAGATAAGTCGTCCCCCGCCCCTTGTGGCCCTGCTCCAAGCCTGGCTCCTCTGACCCCTGGGCTCCTAAATTCTGTGAGTGCTCTGCGTTTACTCAGAACGTGCCCTCGACCTTCGGGCTGTGGCTGACCCCAGCTGCGGCTGCAGCTCTGCCAATTCTCTGGGAGTGGACAGGAGGCCTTGGCCCCTGAAGGAAAAGAGAAACAGATGACCGCGTCTCACGAATTTCAATTGTAGTCCCCAGCGGGATCCTTCCACTCCAGAGACACCAGGTCCCAACTACCAATTCTAGCTGATTCAGAAGGATCAGGAGGTGAAAATGAGCTTCAGAAAAGTGTGACAAAAGCTCATTTTATGCAGGAAGTGCAAAAGCACGGGCTCTGAGTGATGGAAAACAGAAAGAAGGTGCCAGGGCTGGGGCAGCGAATGCGAGTGAGTGTGAGGTGGGAGTGCCCCCAGGGTGTGGGTGCACCTGGTGTGCAAATCTGTGTGCTGTGTGTGCACGGAATGCTCTTGGATGCACCCTGGTGAAAAACAGCTTGAATTTACTTTGGTGTGCTCATAGAGGAAAAACCTAGGGAAGAGGAGTTACTTATTTATTCAACAAATATTCATTAAATGCCTACTATTTACTAGAACTTGGGGTATAGAAGTAATTAAAACAGACAGAATTGCCTGCCAGCCAGGTATTTACGTTGTGCTGCGGGAAAGAGACAATAAACCCTAAACATAATCCAACAAGTGAATTAGGTAGTGAGTAGCCGATGACAGGTGAAGAAATGAAACAGAGCAAGGTGAAGAAATGAAACAGAGCAAGGTGAAGAGGGCCCGCCAGAGTCGGGGTGGGGTCATGCTGAAATGTGTTGGTCAGGGTTGTCCTCATTGAGAGGGCGGCATCTGAGCAAAGGCTTGAAGAAGTTGAGGAACTTAACCCTGTGACTTTCTGGGGAAAAGCATTCCAACCAGAGGGAACAGCCAGTGCAAAGGCCCCAATGTGGGAAAGTGCCTTGTGTGTTTGAAGAACAGCAAGGATGGCACTGTGGCTAGAGCAGGAGAGACAGGGATGGGAGATGAAGACAGAGAGCTTTGGGTAGGGGACAAGGAAGGAGGGCCAGATCTCCATGGGGAAATAGGATCCCTGCTAAATGCTGAGAGGCAATGGCAGACTTTATAGGCTGCCTTCACGCCCATGTTTCATTTGACCTCCTGACTCTTAAGAGGCCAGAATGAATGTCCACCCAGTATGTTTGTGAAGACTGAGGCCTGAACACAGAGGTGTGCTTGTAAATGATTAAGCCCTGGCCCTGAGGGGTAGGTTGCATAGAGGGGGTGTGGGGAGAAGTGTGCAGTAGCACAGCATTCACCACTCAGATATCCCAGACATTATTAATAACCTTGACAGCACAGGTAATAGTAAAATGCTAAAATAGGAGATGATGAGTTTTTATGTAATTTTTTTATTTGCAATATAATTTATTTGATTGTAAGTTTATAAAACACAATATGGCTGTGTTTAACAACAGGATCACAAAAATCCCTGAAAAGTTGACAGTTGGTTCCTATAAGCTGGTATGAGCCAGCTCCAGCACACTGCTGCCTGGGGAGGTTAAAGTGACACATGACATAAGTCGCAAAGCAGTGACCAGAACCCAGGTCGTTTGGTTCCTATTCGAGTTCTCTCGAAGGATACCCATGGGCAGATTTGAAGATGCATAATGGGCTGGGGCAGGGCAGGGTCGCAGGCAGTGGCAGATTCCAACTTGCACATTCTGGGAAACTCTGCCAGGCAACCCTGGCCCATGGTGATTCCCTTCTCTCCACTTGGTACTTACTTAATCACTGCTTTCACCCTGGTTCTGACTGTGACATACCTTGAGCCAGGCTGCCTCTGCTGCAGAAGAATACAACAACACTTTGTTTTTTCCTGTCCTTAGGCTATTTTCGTGTCCTGAACTATTTGGGGCTCAGCCTCCCTGTCCCCGAGGGAATTTGCATGTAAATTGGCCTGGCTCTGAAGTCACAGAAGGAGTGGGGTGGGGAGTCTGAGCCATTCACAGGCCAACAAGAGCATAAATCCTTCCTGATCCTCCTTCCCAGCCACCATCCCAGACTCTCCCCGCCCCCCACAGGACTGCTCCCACTGAGACGGTGGGCACTGCCAGTTTCCCACCTGCGGGATGCCTGCTTCCCAGGCTCGCGGTGACCCCTCCCCAGCCAGCTCTTTCTTCTCCCCGTGCTTCTGCTGCCTGGAGACGATCCCCTCTGCTATCCAGAGCCCTCCCTGTGAATGGGCGATCCTGCCTGTAGCAGTGGGATTCTTGGACTCCAAGGACCTGCCAGCTGTCTCTCAGGCCCCTACATTGTTGATGTGTCTGACATTTGCATGTACACAATACCTTCTTAGCAGGCCACCCAGCGCAATTAGGTTTTTACTCTGATTAACAAGTAAATAAGAACACTGTACTGGAACTATCATATACCTGGCTCCTCACCCTAACTCTGCCATTATCTGGTCATGTGACTTTGAGCCAGTTACGTCTCTGAGCCTCAGTTTCCCCTTCTAAGAAAGGAAGAAGATAGACTGGGTCACCTTTGGTGTCTTTTCCATCTCTGACTGTCTATGGTTCTCTGATTCCAATTACTGAACCAGGCCTGGAAGTCAGGACATCTGGATTTTGTCTCAGGTCTGCTATTCTTATGCTGTGTGGCCTTTGGGACTCATGCCACCTCTCTGGGCCCAGAATCACAATGTCTGCCTGAAGGGCATTCATTACAAGACTGCCATCAGAAGCAAATAGAACAAAGAAGGTGAAGATACTCTGTCAACTGGAAAGTTTTACAATTTCAACTACTATTACTCCTCCACCTCCTCCTCCTCCTGTTGTTATTATTATTATTATTTTATGGCCAAATGACTTGGGCCAAGACTGAAGCATCAACCTTTAGCCTCTTTCAAATGAGGCCAACTTGAGTCTTAGACCCACCAGCTGTGCTATTTTTATTTACATAGCTTTCAAGAACTTCTGAAATGTAACACGCGCGCACACACACACACACACACACGTTTCCTATTTTTCCTAGTCCCTGGTTTTTGTCTGGCATCTGGTGACTTTAATTTGCTCCTTCTCATGATCTTTAACTGTAATTTGAGTAACTGGGTAAAGTAGCAAGGTTGGGCTCTTAAACCCTGGGGCAGTCCCCAGAGGTGACAGACTTGCAGTAAGGGTGACCTCAGGAGCACAGAGCACTCACTTGTGAGTCAGGAGTCCTGGGCCCAGGGCTGTCACTGAATCATTGGCCTAAATTCACACATCTAGAGAAATCCTTTGAAGCACAGGCAAGTAGAGAGATTCCTGGACTTACTGCTATTCTCTTGTGGATGGAAGCTTTCAGAGATCCCGTACATCACTCTGGTTCTCTCTCATAAAATAAGGGTAATAACCTTTCCATGTCACCCACCTCCCAGCACTGTTAGAATGCTTGTAAAATGCAGAACTTGTAAAATGCACAGGGACCTATGATGCCACCTGCCACCTGAGGAGACCAGGCTGCAAGGACTCTCTGGGTTCCCTTCCTGCTCCATCATCCTGAGATCCTGGGTCCTTATAAAAAGGGAAGTCTGTGCTGATGGCTTCAGCGAGATTAGGGAGGAAGGAGTGGAACCTGGAAACAAGAGGGTATCCAGAGTCAGTTTCAGTCTCTTAATTCTTCAAACGTGTGAAATTACCCATGCCTGACCTAGCTGGGAGTCCAGCAAGGCATCATCTCAGTTGGTTGAATGTCAGTGGTCCTGTTCTTCTCGCTGATTGTCTGAGCGCTGACTGTATTTCGGTCATCTTTGTAGATGTTTTACACATGTTAACTCATGTCATGTTCACAACAGTCCTATGAAATAAGTACTATTATTTTCACTATTTTACAAATGAGAAAAGCTATATACAGAGGGTATTAATTTCCTAGGGCTTCCATCACAAATTACCCTAAGCCAGGCGGTTTATAACAGAAGTTGATTCTCTCACAGTTCTGGAGGCCAGAAGTCTGGAATCAAGGTGTCAGCAGGGCATGCTCCCTCTGGAGGTGATAGGAAAGAATCCTTCTTGTCCCTTCTAGCTTTCTGGTGGTTGTTGGCAATCCTTGGCATTTCCTGGGTGTGGCAGCATATCTACAATCTCTGACTCTGTCTTCACACTTCCCTCTGTGTGTATCTCTTTGTCCAAGTTTCCCACTTCTTATAAGGATATCATTCATTGGGTTAGGGTGCACCCTAATCCAGTATGATGTCATCTTAACTTAATTACATGAGCAAAGACCTATTTCCATATAAGGTGAAGTAAAGTCTAAAGGTTAGACTTAGACTTGTCTAAGTCTTTTTGGGGAATACAATTCAACCTACAACACAGAGAATTTAAGCACTAATTTTCCCAACATCTAATAATTGGTAAAGCCTCGTGTGCAACTCATATAAAGATGAAGTCCCACATGATTCAGTCTCGGTAAGGGGTTCCACCGAAAAAACAGAAAACAAAAAATTGAAAACAATTGACAGTTCAACTCACTCTCTTGAGAAACCAGAAGGACAGAGATGTTCCTATCACAAACATTCTTAAATGTTCAATTCCTCCCCCACTGATCTCTCGCTCACTCTCTTCCTTTACCCAAAGTCTTTGTGAACTCCACAAGGCACTCTTCCGCCTCCCCTCATCCGTCCTCCACACCCCATACACTGACTCCCTCTAGGAGCTGACAATCGCAAAAACTGTCCCCTGACATGAGACTCTCCCTGCCATGGACTACCATATGTGAATTTCAGTTATTCTGAGTTTCTTGATGGTTTTATCAGAATTTTATTTTTCAACATATTGTTTGTGTGGAATTAAAGATTTTCAGCTCTGTTGGGACCCAAGGGCTAGAGAAAATGAGAGGAGGTGAGAGGGTGATGAGAAGCTCCCATAGCATGACGATAAGGATGGGAAGACTCAGGTGCTTATGAGCGATGAAGGGGCTAGAAACCACCCCTGAACTTCCAGCTGCTTTAGTTGCCCCTCCTGTGTGTTCCCTTTGTTTGTTGACTTGAACTAACTCATTTTATGCCATTGGGTAGAAGCTGGAGAGAAGTAACTGTGGGCCTGACTTTCTTTTTTCAATACTTTTAAAGTATAAAAACAGAGGACGAAAGAAAAATTACCTATAGTTCTGCCAGCCACTGTTAACTATTGGCTCTAACTCCTACCACTTTTATGTTCAATGCAAACTTTCAACATAGTTGTAATTACCCTATACATTCAATTTTTCCTGCTTTGTCACTTAATATAACCTACTAAGAATATTTCTAGATCATTGCAATTTCTCCATTAATGTGATAATTAACAGCTGCTTAACTAGGTTAATGCCATTTTAACTGTTCCCCTAGAATTGGAAATTTACATTCTTTCTAGTTTTTTTATTATTATGTATAGCTGCTACACACATCAATCTTGGAAGGTAGTGAGTTTCTCATCTCTGTAACTGATTGTGAAAAAGTGGGATGAGTTTTTTTGTTTGTTTGTTTGTTTGTTTTGAGGAAGATTAGCCCTGAGCCATCATCTGCTGCCAATCCTCCTCTTTTTTGCTGAGGAAGACTGGCCCTGTGCTAACATCCATGCCCATCTTCTTCCACTTTACATGTGGGACGCCTACCACAACATGGCTTGCCAAGCGGTGCCATGTCTGCACCCAGGATTCGAACTGGCGAACCCCGGGCCGCCAAAGCAGAACGTGCGAACTTAACCGCTGCACCACCAGGCTGGCCTCAAAGGGATGAGTTTTTGATAAGGGTGTGTTACAAAGATGTGAGGTTAGACTAGGTACCTTTAAAGCCCCAAAGGAGCCATGAGATTGCAATTCTCCAAATTTCAGTTCACAAATGTCAGTCTTATTCTTTGTCCAAAATTGTTTCCTTACTCCCCATATCAGTTACCTATTGCTGTGTAACAAAACGCTCTAAAACTTAGTAGCTTAAACAATGTCCATTTGATTTACCCATTATTCTGTGGTCAGGAGTTTTGGCTAGGCTCAACAAGATGGTCCTTATGCTGGACTTACTTGAGGTCATTCACATGGATACAGTCATTTAGAAGCTTCACTGAAGCTGGAAGGTTCAAGATGGCCTCCCTCGCCCATCTGGTAGTTGGGGGTACTGTCAGCTAATTGGTCCAGAGACCTCAACTAGGCCTACTCATCTCTGCTCTGTATCACCTTTGTTTCTCCAGTAGGCCTGACATGCCTTCTTTACATCATGGCCTCAGGGCAGTACTCCACCTAGGAAAGAGCTACAAGTCCCATTGAGGCCTGAAGGAGTTACAAGGCCCCTTGGACGTGGCACACCATTTCGTCACATCATGTGATTTTTGTCAAAGCAAGTCACAAGGCCAATGCATGAGCAGCAAAGCTGCTTTGCAAAAAGGGTCTGTGTACAGGAATGGAAGGGATTATTGTACGTATTTTTGCAAACAATATATCACAGCCTATCCTCTGGCCAAAATAATTCATGTGCCTCCCATGTGTAAAATACACTTTTTCCCCATCCCCCCAAAGTCTCATCCCATTAGCATGTCAGGCTTGAAGTCCAGGACCTCATGATTTAAATGGGCTCCAGAGGCAGATGAGACACCCAGGATATAAATCCTTGAGTACAGTTTCTCCTGATCCAGAGACCTCTGAACCCCAAAGTTATCTGCCCTCCACAGACCCAATATCTTCCTGTCTCGGTGATACAAGCACAAGACAACCACAATAGAACTCCCATTGATAAATGGGAGGAATAGAGGCATATGACAGTTACTGCTCCATAGCAATTCTGAAATCCATCCAGGCTCATGTTGCCTACTCCAGAGACCAGGAATACTCCTTGATTAGAGCCCAGTTCTGCTCCCTGGGGGATTCCTCAGTCCCTTGCTCTCTGTAGCTCTTGACTCTGCCCTCTGGCTTCTCAGCTTCACCTTCTAAGACATTCTTCTTTTTCCTCCAAAATGTCCCATGTTTACAGCTGAGTAGTCCTTTCCACCTACTTCCTGTGCATTGAAACTTGGGGCCTAGAGGCCTGTTTTCATTTTAAATTGTCTCAGTCATTTCTAGTTCATGCTGGTCAGTACATCTCCCTTGAAATTTTTTGTGTGTATCTCTTATATGTCAGAATGTAGTACACGCCACTGGACAAAAACAAGACCCACAGTTCTTTTCAAAGTAGGCTGTCTCTACTTTGGAAGGCGTGTCAAGGTACTATGGGACCATACCCTTCAAGTTCTTCATTGCCCTTTTGTCTAGCTGACGGGAGTCCTAGGCACTGCCTTAAATCTTCTACATCCTCACGTAGTGTCTTACAGCCACATCTTTGACTTGATTTTTATCCTGCAGCCATTTTGCTTTTAAAATAATTTGCTAGTGGAGAGACTAGGCACGAAAGATAGTCTTAGTTTCCAACCCAGGTAGTCCTAGGCCCTCTGTATTTCCTCTAATTTCTGCTTGCACACTGAAAATGTACCTCTTCCTGGAGTACCTTGCCATATACAGCTAGAATCACGTATCTACACTTTCAACATTCTCTCTGGTGATCTCCTTAGCCAGATCCACAAGTTCGTTAAGTACATTTTTCTACCTTCTAAATCGCCATAGACAAGTTGGGCCAATGGTTTTACCACTACGTGACTCAGGTTACCTTTTGTCAAACCTCTTATAGCAGTTTTCTCTCTGCTTTTCTAACCTCTACTTGCTAGACGATCCCAAAAGTGAAACCACGTGTTCTAGTTTTTTGTTACTACAGCATCCTACTTCTGATACCAATAACTGTATTAGTCAGAGTTCAGTCAGGAAAGCAGAGCTTCTGTGAGTGTTGTGAGGTAATGGATATTTATGGGCATTAGAACTCATAATTATCGGAGGAGCTGAGGAAGTGAAGCTTGGGGACAGGGAGTTGGAGGACCACAGAAAGCTCACTAATCAGTTCTCCTGAAGTCCTGCAGGAATGGAAATGTTGGCATCTGCAGAGGAATCTGAGAATTCAAAGCCCATCTAAGGAGCCAAAGTGGTGCCATAAGGGGGAGCCCACAGGGAGAGGTCTGTGAGAAGCTGTTGGCTCTGAGCAGCTACCACCTCTGTGGGTCTACCTGCAAGTGTCTGGTGGTAGGTCTGGGCCACTGTTGGCCATCAGAGCTGGTGGTTGAAAAGAAGAGCTGGATGCAGAGTGGAAGAGAGTTAGGACAAGTTAGAACCTACTACGCACATCCACATCTGTCCATCTCTGTAACTGATCACAAAACAACCTTCAGAGCATAAAGACTGTTGACTTCTAGACTCACACAACTCCTTTTTTTGGCCAACTCTACCCTGGAAGTACACAGCAAAGGAGAATCTAGGGAATTGACAATGGGACAACCCCACACACTCCTTGAATGTCTGCCTAAATTAACTCTGAAAGACCCTTCAAGGGCCCAGAGAAGATGTCAGAGGGCCTCCAGGATGTAGCTTGGGAGCAGTGACAAGCAAAGCCATGAGGCATTTGGATCTATAGGACAGACAGCCTTTGTTTATTTGCCTAATGCCATAAAGGAGCATGAGCATTATCAGCCAGAGAATTGGGATGCTGCAGTTGTGGACGTGGAGCAACCACTTACTAGATAATGACCTTGCCCGATTCATTTAAATCAGAGCTACATTCTCCATCCGTTGGTCCAAGGAGCTGATGGGGAGCTGTCCATGCCTTTGTTGAACTCTGATGAGATGACTTTATGCACATGTGAAGAGCAGCCATAGCTGTCCTCCAACTGAAATTTGGCCAACTTTTCTGCTTCCCTGCCTTAGTTTTGCCTAGGAGGCTTGTGCTGTTTCTACTAAGGTAGAAAATTTGTGGAAGACAGACTTTGGCTTCTCCTCCTTGGATCTCTCTTCCCAGCTCCCTGTTCTCAATAACACCCCTTCTCTACATCAGGCTGTGGTGGGAAGGGAGGAGCATTGAGACTGTGAATACCCTCAGGCCTCCTCTATTCCTTCTGCCTCCATGATCTCCCTACTCCCCACAACCCTCCACCTACTAATTCTACCTGCCTAAATGTCACTCACTTTTCCATCCCAGCTCAAAAAATATTCTCTTCTCCTAAATGTCTTCTGACTCCCCTCAGCTGGATGCAATTTTTTTTAACCTTCTTTAAACCCCTGGGGCTACACATCTTTCATTGCAATAACTATACCCCAACAATACCCAACACATACACATTTCAGTACTTATCTTATTCTCCTAAATTTCACATTCCCAGAGGCAGAGGACTTGCTTATTAAGCTCATGCAACAAATAAATAACTTTTGGCAACTTCCACATTACACTCCAGACAGGACTTGGTATATAAATATTTGTTGAACTGAGTTGAAAGAAAACAAATTAGGGATATGCATCCACTTGTTGGTGTCCTAAATAACAATAGTCTGAAAGGACATGGCTGCCCATCATAAATAGAAAAATGAAGAGTCTGTGATCCTCAGCCCTATGGTTCTCTATTATTATGAATTTTGTGTCTTCGTTTTCGTTTGATAGGGTATTTCTCTCCATCATGTTAATATGATGGCTCTAGAAATGGGACAATCCACATGGAAGCCAGAGCTCAATCCTGTGCCTGTACTCAGACGCAAATGATTTTTGTAGAATTTTACAATTCATAGGAGGGGCTGAAAATATTAACCAGGGCCAGTGACCCCTCTGTTTAAGTTACCCCTGGAGCTGTCGCTGAGCCACATCCTCTCTGGGAGATAGTCCATGCACCCAAGATAAGGTTTCAAGAGACCCTTGAGCCAGAAAAATTGTCTGGCAAAGTGTCTATGTCTTTTGTCATGTATTCTGTGAGTTGGTGTTTCCTTTCCAGGGTCAGAACAGTTTCCGAAAGCAAAACTGATATCAGGAAATGCTTGTAGTTATCTCTCTACCCTTGGGCAAGTCACTGCCCCTCTCTGGACCTCAGTTTCCTCTAGAAGGAGGGGGATTGAAATAGCCCTTAAAGGTTCCTTCCAGCTCTGACATTCCAGGACTCTATTCTGGGCTCCAGGCTAAATTCCCAGGGTCCCAAGCTACTGGATTCCTCTTCCCTGCTTCCAAAGGTGTGTATGGCTCAGATTTTCCCATGAGTCGGCTGGGGCATGCTTACCTGTCCTCTGGAATAGTGTGGCTCTGCGGGTGATGACTACTTATCTGCCATCATGAAAAGATCCTTAAGCCTGGAGGTCATTTATCACAGAACTCTTCATTAAATCTCTCCCTAATCCAAATTATCTCTAGTTGGCTTCACTTGAAAGTGTCCATGCTATAGGCGTTACAGAAGCCAAGAGACCTTGGGGATGCCAAATTACAGGAAGGAGGCTGCTGTGTCTGGAACTGCTAATGCTCAAGGCGTGACTATTCATTGGTAATTGATTTTATATTACACAGTTATAGACCACAAACAAGTTCAAGTCCACCAAGTTCTTCAGCAGGAAGCAATCTGTGTGTTGAAACTCCTGTTCACCATCTTCTAGTTGGTTTATTTGATGTATGGATGTGATGACTAGTTAGAATACCTGTATGTCAGAATTGGAAGAGAATTTAGATGTCAGCTAGTTCAAACCCCTGGTTTACCAGGTGGATAACTGAGATCTAGAGAGAACGTGACCATGTAACAGTTTATAGCAGAGTCAGGAACAGGGCCCAGGACCTCTAAGGTCTATACACCTTACATGACTTCAAAGCAGAAGTCACCAACATAGTGCACTCTAGATCATGTAGTTACTCAAAACAGAATCCCTTTCCCAGGCCTTTAGTCTAAATCTGTTCAGTCTCATTTTTATTAAGTTCTAAAAGACCAGCTTAACTGGTTTCTATTTTATAGCATATTTCACCTAATAAACTGATAAAAAGACAGGAAATAAAACACTACATGAAGAAGACACGAGAACAGCAAAGGTATTACAGTCTGGGGATGTTCAATACAGGGCAAGCAACATTGCACAACTCATATCCCCAAGACGGTTGACCTTCATAACAATGTCCCTGGATCACCAATGAAGGGATAGCATGATTCACTAAGAAAGCAGGGATTTCTATGAAGCATTTTAATAACCACTACACCTAAAAAAATATTTTTTAATTCTATTTTAGGTAAGATTTCAGCTATCTGGAAAATTCAGTTAACCAAAATAACAAACCAGCTGTGATGTTCAAGGAAGTGACATTTCAGCTGTGTTCAGAGAAGCACATTCTACAGTTATAAGGCTAGAGTGAGCTCGGCTAGTATCTGCAGAAAAGGAGAATAAATAGCAAAGCTGTGATCTCATCTTCTGTTTACAATTCAATTCCCAAAGTTAGTGATTAATTGTCCCTGTGTTTTGTTGGCAGGGAAAATTGTTTTTCTTCAAAACTCCCACTCGTTTTAAATAAATAAATCATTAATTTCAAAACAGAAGTGTCAAATGTCAAGATACCTCTGACATTTGAAGCTAATGAACAAAACAATGAATTCATTAGAAGCTACTAGAGATAGGCAGCCTTTGAGAACTTTCCTTTAGTGACTTTGAAAGGCAGAGGAAATCATTCTTGGTAAGAGATTTTTCTCATGCATCTTGGCTAAAACATTAATCTAGAGGTTACAACCACAAATATGAGGTTAAAAGAATCAGGTTAGGTGTAAGATGATGGAATGGTGGGCAGGCCAAGTATTGATAGTCAACCACATATACCAACCAGCTACCATGCTGTGCTTCCCAAATCAAACGCACATAAAATCAGCTTTAGGCAAGCAGTTTAGGATCTCTGCTTGGATCTCAGAATTTACGCAGGGCCTCTGGCTCTTCCAAAGTAGAGAATTCTTTTAGCAAATAGACAATTTTTGCATCTGGGTCTTGACACAAACATCATGTCTGGATGATTTCAGTAGTTTTTGTATTATTAAGACTACCTATAAATATAGTTCTGATTCCATGACTTCCCTGCTCAAAAGTTTTCAATGTCTTCCCTTTACTCATAGACTTAAGAGTCACTTCTTGTTACGGCACTCAAGGTGAACTGTAATCCAGTTTCAAACTGTCCTTCCAAGTACGTCTTCGCCTCCAATCCCTACAGAATCCCTGGCTTCTCGTTGTTCTCAGAATGGGTCTTGCACTTTTAGTTCTTGATAATAAATATTTATTGGGTAACTGCTATGTTCTAGGTCCTGTTCCCCACACTGAAGACACATCTGTAAAGATAATAGTCTTGTGCTTCTGTAGCTAACATTCCAGTGGGGACCATTCACCCCTGAGTGTACTCCCAGTGCTATGTTCCCATTAAAGCACATGTCACACTGTGTAATAGCTCTATCTGTGTCTGTTTTCCTCTCTCTGAACACTGCCTCCCCTGCACAATTCTATGTCTTCCTCATTTCTCATCACCCCCTATCCCATGCTTTGTTCAGTGGCGGGTACGCACTGAACGCTCAATGAATGATTTATATTGTATATAAAGGTTCTTTTCTTTGGAACAGTGGTAAGTTTCTGTTACGTATAGAATCCATCCATGAGCTTATCTAACTATTTCTGAATTTTAACATTGAGTTGTTTTCAACAAATAAGCCATTTGGTTATTAACAGGAATGACAAATGTCAAGTTACTTTTGATGGAACTAAGCAAAATGAATGAAACAATGATTGGATGGTCACATTGCCTTATCCTGTAATGCATCTTTCCTCAAATCCCAGAATCCCTAATCTCTTTCTTTATATTTCCGAGGTCTACTCATGGGCAGCCCCTTCCTCTTTTCTCCTGGAGACCAGCAGAGAATCTAACTTGCAAAGCTGCTCATCTTGTTCCCTTTCTCTTTAACCTCAAAGGTAGAAACTGAATACCAGGTGCTGGCAACATTCTGTGGCCAGGAGACCACAGACACAGAACAGACCCCTGGCCAAGAAGTGGTCCTCTCCCCCGGCTCCTTCATGTCCATCACTTTCCGGTCAGATTTCTCCAATGAGGAGCGATTCACTGGCTTTGATGCTCACTACATGGCTGTGGGTAAGTTGGAGAACTGGGTGACTCATCCACAGATCTCCCTTTCTCCCCAAAGACTAAAAGTGCATGGTGCTGTCTTCTTTACAAGGAACACCTGTATACTCACCACATAGATTCTACTGTTAATATCTTTCCTCATTTGTTCTATCACATACTTATCCATCTGTCCTCTATCTATCCATCAATTCATCTTTTCTGATGGATTTCAAAGTAAATTGCAGACATCAGTATACTTCTCCCCAAATACTTCAGCATGCTTACCATTTTGCTAGAGTTCAATATCTATTCACAGGTTTTTTTCTTTTAATATAAAATTTACATACAATGAAACATCAAAATCTTAAGCACATTTGTTGAGTTGAAAAAATTTATATTCGTGTGTAACCTGTGACCCCAAGAAGACGTTGAATTTTACCATCAACCCAGAAAGTTCCCTCATGTTCGTTCCCAATCACACTCCACTCTCACCTCCCTTAGAGGCAACAACTGTTCTTATTTTGTTCCACTTAGACTAATTTTGCCTCTCCTAAAACTTCATATAAATGAATGCGCACAGAATATATCCTGGGGGCGTGAGAATTCTTTTACTCAACATAAAGTTTTTGAGATTCATTGACGTTGTTGCAGTGCGTCAGTAATTTGCTCCTTCTCCTGGCAGAAGAATTTTCCATTGTATGAATATGCTATGATTGTTTTATCCATTCTCCCTTTGATGGACACCTGAGTTCTATCCATATTTTGGCTCTCACTAACAAAGTTTCTACAAACTTTCTTGTACAAGTCTTTTTGTAAACACATGTTTTCATTTCTATTGCATAAATATCTAGGAGCAGAACTGCTGGATCATAGGGTAGGTGTATGTTTAGTTTTATAAGAAATTGCCATACCTTTTCCAATGCGTTTGCACCATTTTATATCTCTCCAGCAATGTATGAGAGTTCCGGCTGTTCCTTATCCTCACTAACACTTGATGTTATCAATTTTTAAATTTTTAACCATTCTCCTGAGTATGTAGTGGTGCCTCATTATGGTTTTAATTTGCATTTCCCTGGTGACTAGTGATGTTGAGCATCTTGTTATGTGCTTGTTGGACATTCGTGTATCCTTTTTAGGGAAATGTATATTCAAATTTTTAAACCGAATTAAGAACATACATCTTTTTATCTTTATACTTGTAATGTTTTGGACAAGGCTTGACCCACAGTAGGGACTCAGAAAAGAAAGAGGAGCATGGAGTAAAGTTCAAAAGCCCAGACTGTGGAGCCAGGCCCCTGGATTTGAATGCTGGCTCCACCATTTACTCTTTGTGTGACTTGGAGTCAGTTTTTTAATGCCTCTAAGTCTCAGTCTCATCGTCTGTAGAATGGGGATAGTAACAGTCCTGCTTGCTATTGTTACAACTGTTAGAGGATAGCGGCACCACCAGGAATCAGGTTGCCTGGGTTTGATCCTGGCTGTCTGTGATCTTAGGTAAGTTACCTCACCTCTCTCAGTTTCAATTTCCTCATTTGTAAATGGAGGTAACAGCTAATTCTGGATTTTATGTGAAAATTAAATGAGGGAATGCATGTACCTCCCAACAAAGTGAGTGGCCCATACTAAGTGTTCTGGAAACGTTAACTGTTGTCTTCTTCATCATGGCTGGGTTGATTGACGGAGAGACTCTACCTGCCCCGCAGATGTGGATGAGTGTACGGAGCGTGAGGACGAGGAGCTGTCCTGTGACCACTACTGCCACAACTACATCGGTGGCTACTACTGCTCCTGCCGCTTTGGCTACATCCTCCACACAGACAACAGGACCTGCAGAGGTGGGGCCCAGGGGTGACTCTATACATCACCCTTCTGTGCCACATTTTCCAGTAAGATTGGGGGAGGCTCAGAGGAAGGACTGATATGTAGCAGGAACAGTTAAAAATGAAGTCAGAGAGCTGTGCCTCAGATACCACATGGACGAAGATGCTAAAATGCCCACTAGTCTGGAAGTCCAGGTGCAGGTTCCCAAAGGTCTGCATTTGAGAAGCCCTGGCCTCTAGGCCATTTTTCTTCCTGGGCAGCAGGAATTTCTAGTCTGTGGTCCCTGTCTCCTCTCCTACTGAGGGAATCAGCCTGGCCGGGTTAAGGGAAAACCTGGGTTTCCCAATCCTCTCCCTCTGAGCCATGAACTAGACCTCACATGGCAGTTCTATTTTCTCTTCTCTTCCATGGCCCCTTAAGTTCCTCTGTGATAGGGAGAAAGGAAAGAAGAGAGGAGAGAGAGGCAAAGAGAGAGACAGGAAGAAAATGTCCCATTCCTTCTATCTCTCTCTGTGTTCATCTCTCATCAACGTGCCTACTTTGCTATAGTCTCAGGCTGGGGCAGGGGTGGGGAATTGGAAGCGTTCAGCCACTTTTCTGTGAGGACCTCCCCGGCTACTGGGGTAACAGCCACATAAGCAAGTGGTGAACTGTAATAACTGCTGTACAAGGAGTGTGGACACATTCCAGTCAGGCCTGAGTCTGCCCGGAGAGGTGGGCAAACCCCTCCCAGAGATGGTGCCCCTGACAGAGATGAAAGGACAAGAAAGAGGGGGGCATTCCAGCCAGAGGGGACGGCTTCTGCGAACATTCAGAGGCATGATGGAATTCGGAAACTTTGGGGAACTACCAGTAGATAGCATGACTGCAGGGCAAGGATCTGTGTTCTAGAAAGATCACTTGGAGGCTGAGTGAGGGATCTTGGAGGAGGACAAGGCTGGAAACAAGAATTCTTTTCCTTCTTCCTTCAGAAACTTCTACTTGCTTCTGAATAAAATCCCTATATGACCCCTGAGGATAAAGCAGGCACTCACAGGCATTTTCTTGAAGAGGGTTATATTTCCTACGGCTTTCATTCAATAAGTATTTATTGAGTATCTACTATATGCTGATTTCAGTGGGGGGCTAAGAATGAGCAAGTTTTCTCAATCTTTTTTTCATTTTCATCTCTGCCCCCAGAAGTCTTTTTAAACATTCTGTTCTTAATTGTCCCTACCCATGAAATTTTAATTCCACAGATATACTGTATATATGTTCATGTGTCATATGTCTGTCTCTGTATTACATATAAAAAGAGTAACAACTCCCCCCCCAAAAAAAACCAACTTTATCCCCCGTGGGGGTGATATTACCCCCATGAGAGTGAAAATGAAAACAGATGGGGATTCAAGAGACCTCATTCTAAACCCTGTTCTGCAGCCCTAGCTGTGGGATTTCAAGTTAGTCACACCTCCTTTCTGGGCTGCAGTTTTCTTATTTGCAATAAGAGGATAAACAAGAATTTAGAAAGGATTGGCATCCCCAATCGAGGAGGGGTCAGCCCAAGGGGAAAAGTTCAGTGACAAATGAAGGGGCCTTGGGCAGGGCTAAGCCATGGCCAGGGTCCCGGGATACTGGGTCCCTGGTTGCAGCTGCAGTGGGGACAAAGCAGAATCCCTGAGGTCAGGGAACTTACAGTCTAGATGGGGGAAAGAAAACCCACAAACAAATGTATTACATCATGTCAAGTAGTGGTCAGCAGCATGCAGAGAAACCAAGCAAAACCAGAACCCAAGAGGGAGGGTGTGTGGAAGGTCCTTTGTTAGATGAGGGATCAAGAAAGGCTTTGAGCAGAGACGTAATGGAGTTCTGGGCTGAGGGGGAGCAGACAAAAGAGGACCAGACATTCCCCAGACACTCCATCTCAAAACCTTTCCAGCCCAGACCCCTCCTGTCCCCGCCAATCCCAGAGAATCTGATGCAAAGGTCACCACACTCACTGCCTTTGAGTCTTGACTCAGCAAATTGCTTGGTGTGTGACCTTGGATAAATCACTTCCCCTCATTGAGCTTCAGTTACCCCATCTGTAAAATGGGGCTAATGATTCCTCCCTTGCTTGCCTGTGGCGACCACTGGGAAAATTGTACAGTAACAGATAAGGAAGGGGTTGCCGTGGCCATGGTTGTGGCGTACCACTTGGCTTGGTGTGTTTCCCGCAGTGGAGTGCAGTGACAACCTCTTTACCCAGAGGACCGGCGTAATCACCAGCCCTGACTTCCCCAACCCCTACCCTAAGAGCTCCGAGTGCTTCTACACCATCCAGCTGGAGGAGGGCTTCATGGTCAGCCTGCAGTTCGAGGACGTTTTCGACATTGAGGACCATCCTGAGGTGACCTGCCCCTACGACTACATCAAGGTAAGCCTGCAATGGACACTTGCCCTGGGGATGCTGGGAAATCTTGGCTGAATTGGGAAAATTGATGTTCTTGGCCCTCTACCTTCTCCCAGAATAGAGGGCCAAGCAGCTTGCTTCCCCAAAAGTAATTATTTGGAATAACATCTACCAGCTTAATGAGATCCAGTCTAGGGATCTTACCTGATCCAAAACTAGCCCCTTGGCCACCTGCAAAATCCCTTTTGTCATGGAATGTAACATCATAGTGAAGTAACACCAGGGGTGAAGGTCATAGGGACCATCTCAGAATTCTGCCTACCACACATACTATCCCAGGAGCTGTGCTATGAGCCTGATCCAGGCACTTAACCTCTTGGGGCTTTACTTTTTCCCCTCGCCACAATAAGGGTGACAAGATGAAGCTGTCGCCCAGGATTGTAGGAGTCACTGAATGAGGGTTAAGGAGTGCTGGTCCTCAGAGATGGAAAGAAAAAGAGTTAAAGGCATAAGAAGGACCCAGGACTGGGAGTTGGGAAATCCAGACCAGCTAATAGTGCCTGTTCTTTTCTCTCCATCCTCACTGCCTCTATCCTAGTCCAAACCCTGTTATCTCCTAGTCAACTGCAAAGCTTCCTAGCTGGTTTTCTTGCTTCACCTCTTGCCCTACACAATCTGTTCTCCTATAGCCTCAAGGAGGATCCCTTTTTTTTTTTTTTTTTTTTGCTGAGAAAGATTCACCCTGAGTTAACATATGTGCCAATCTTCCTTTATTTTGTATGTGGGTCACTGCCACAGCATGGACACTGATGAGTGGTGTAGGTCCATGCCTGGGAATCAAACCCCAGGCTGCCTAAGTGGAGCACACCAAACTTAACGACTAGGCCATGGGGCTGGGAGGAGGGTCTTTTTAAAAGCCAGATTTGATCAAGATGGCCTGTGGAAATAAACATGAATTCCTCAACACAGTGTGGCCCTTGCCAGCCTTTCCGACCTCACGCCATGGCCCTCCCTCTGTTCCAGACACACTGGCCTCCTTCTGTTCTTAACACTTGCCAGGCTCTCTCCCACCTTTGATCTTGATCTTTGCATATGCTCTTTTCTCTGCCTGGAGTATATTCTCTCCTCCCGTTCAAATGACAAGCTCTTATTCATCCTACGTGTCTCAAATCCAATGTCACCTCCTCAAAGAGGCCTCCCCTGACCACCTATTTAAAGTTGTTATCTATTATGTTACTGTCTATTATAGAAATGATGAATTATATAGGTTACATAGATTTTACTACATAAATTATAAACATAGAGTATGTATTTGTACTACATATGTATATCATTCCAATTATTTTTTATAACCCTTACCACAGCCTGTAATTATTTTGTTTGCTATTTATTGTTAGTCTTCCCCGACCGGACTGCAGGTTCTTCGAGAGCAGAACTCTTTCCTATCCTGTGCCCCTGGACAGAGCTCTGCTCTGCCCCTGTCTAAGCCACAGTATGTTCATTCTTGAGCAGAGAATTGTTAGCCTGCCTTGTCCACTTCCAGGGATGTGGTAAATTATAAAGGGGAGAGTGGCGATGAAACTGATGAATGGTAAGACCCACTAAAAGCATCAGTGGATACCATGGGTTCACATAGAGGCTTCCAGAAAACTCTGGGGTGCAATGTAGAGGTCATCCCTGTAACAGCCACCACTGCTCAGTTGTGATCCTCTTTTTTTCTCTATCTTGCCCCTCACAGATTAAAGCTGGGCCGAAAGTTTGGGGGCCCTTCTGTGGAGAGAAAGCCCCAGAACAAATCAATACCCAGAGCCACAGTGTCCAGATCATGTTCCGCAGCGACAACTCTGGCGAGAACCAGGGCTGGAGGCTGTCATACAGAGCGACAGGTGACTCAGCCTCCTCCCTCCTGGATCACCCTCGGTCACTGTGCTCAGCCTCACGGGACAGTGGCTGAGGGAGGAGGGGTGCAGGCCTGGGACTCCCCTGGTGATCTGGTGGGATTCCCAGCTCTGCCACAGAGTAGCTTGGAACCAAGGTACATTCTCTGTCTTGACTAAGTTTCCCATATATAAAATGGGGGCAACGGCAGCAATGACAATGGGTTTGAACTAGACTAGTAGTATTCAAACCTTGCTGTACTTCAGAATCATGTGGGGAGATTTTTTTTTAATTTTGTTTCCTGAGCGCCACCCCTCCACCCCCTGATTCACTGGACCTAAGAGGACCCTTCCAGCTCCAGCTTTCTCCAAGTCTGGGGCAGGAATCAGTGTGGGCCCTGTAGCTCAGAATGTTTCATTACGGTGGTTTACGCCCTTGTGCACCCCCTCTCAGACTAGCGAAGCCCATGGGTCTCATTCCCCAGTAGATTCTGGCACAAACCCTGGTAAAGCCATTTGACTCAAGGGGTCTACAGTAACTCAAGGAAGAAGAGGATGAACATCAGTGACAAGACCGCAGCTGGGTGTGACTAATCCAATTCATAGACTGAAATCCTGGCCCTGCCTGCATTGTCACATTCAGTGCCCAGTTCAGCAGAGAGGAGTCAAGAGGATATGAACAGAGGAGAAAACATGTCAGGGTAGGACCAGGCTGGGAATCCTATCAGATTTAGTCTTTTGAAGAGAAGGCTCAGAGGCATGTGATCCCAGTCTCTCCGCCATTTTGAAGAATGATCTGGAAAGAAAGAGCAATTGGGGTCATTCGGAGTGGCCCAAGAGGGCAAACTATGCCCAAGAAGTAAAAATTACAAGGGTATAAATTTCCGCTGACTAAGGACACACTATTCCTTCAGTCAGAGGAGTCCAGCACAGAAGGAACATGTTTGGGAGGCATTGAACTCCCTGTCACTGTAGGGATGCAAATAGATGTTTGATGTCATTAAGGAAGCTTCAGACAAAGGTTATACCCATTGGCATTTAATATCCTTTCCAATCCTGAGTTTTGATGAAACCCTTTGGCCAACTACCTCATGTTACAAATGAGGAAATAGAGGTCCAGGTTGGAAAGTGACCTGCTCAAGTTTCCAGAGTCTGTCTCCTTCAGGCCCTGGAGGTCCAGGCCCACATAACCCAGTTCTGTGGTTTTTCCACCTCCATCAGGCCTTGCATTCTGGGGTCTGGCCTCTGGCTTCCAGATTTTCCTTATGTTCTCACCAGCTGTCCTTTCACGGTTCCCCACAGGGAATGAGTGCCCAGAGCTCCAGCCTCCCATTCATGGGAAAATCGAGCCCTCACAAGCCAAGTATTCCTTCAAGGACCAGGTGCTCGTCAGCTGTGATACAGGCTACAAAGTGCTGAAGGTACCGGGCCCTGCCTGGGGAGGGGGAGCCACCAGGCCAGAGAGATTCTCCAGAGCCTCCCAGGGCAGGTGGGCTTCCAAAGCTTGTCATGGTCCCACCACAGTATTTCCCAGCTTCCCCATAAACCTCCAAAATGACCTAGAAATTCCAGTCTTCTGAAAATCCAACGCATGTTTCCCTGACTCTCACTTCTAGAAGTGGCGTAAGAGTCTTTTATCAGAGAACTGGCTGGTTTGAATTTCAAAAAAATCTAGATCCACTCAGCCCTACAATCAGGACAGCACAACCTTAACAAATTTCCTCAGGCTTATGCGGGGAAACTGGGACAGGAAGCAGAGACTTAAAGGAGGCAGATGGGCATTGCTCACTCTCCCACCCTCTGAAACGGCAGTTCTCCTAGCACTTACCTGGTTAACCTAAAAAACAAAAACCACTTCCCAGGCCCCACCTGAGACCAGGAAAACCAATCACTGGTCCCCACCCAGAGGTTCCTGTTCTGTTGCCCAGGTGAGTCTGATGTGAGCCAAGCTAGAGGACCACTGCTGTCACAGAATGGTTCTCCAACAGGGGTCCCCACTGCAGCATCACCTCACGTGTTAGAAAGACGAAGTCTTGGTCCCCAGGCCAGACCCACTGAATCAGAAACTCTAGGGGCTGTGCCCAGCAGTCTGTGCAAAAGCCCTCAGGGATGCTGATGCTTGCTCACATTTGAGAGCCACTGCTCTGAAAAAGGAGTCAAGCGGACAGGTTCCCCTTCAAAGACAGTTGCCCAAACCACTTCTTGTACACAGTCCTTGCCTCTCTCCAGAGTCTGAATGGGGAATTTGAATTCAGCATCTCTCTTTCCCTTCTCTTCAAGCTTTCCCTTGGAGGCTCATGGTTGGAAAATCTCAGTCGAGGACAGCTGGATTTGGAGCTTGAGCTGGTTTTTCTGGGAAACAGCCACCAAACCACTCTCCTCCTTCTTCTCACACCTTCTTCATGTTTCTTCCTAGGATGACGTGGAGATGGACACATTCCAGATCGAGTGTCTCAAAGATGGGACATGGAGTAACAAGATCCCTACGTGTAAAAGTAAGAAAACAAAATCGGGTGATTGTATGGGTAATGAGCTCCCCAGCACTGGTGGCATCTGAGCAGAGACATACAAGGCTGACATCTTGGCAGATGAACTCTAAGAGAGATGGGGGCAGGAATTCAACAGACACATTAGGGTTGGACAAAAAGGCTATTCATGCCCCTTTCTGTAATAAGACTTTAGGATTCTCAAAAAAACTTCTTGTGGGTCCCAGTTTGCTTTCTAAATATTAATTTTACCTCTGCCTACAGACAGGTTGCCAAACTTGCTAAAGGAATAGCATGTCTCCATGTCTGAAACTAGCTCGGGCAATTGCTAATTCAGGAAACTATGTTGGCACTGGTGCCCAGAGCTGTGACCTTGCCAGTCTCTATGCGGCCTTCTGCCATATCCACTAAGTCTTCCGGGACAGCTCATGCCTTAGGGCTGTGGAGTCAGCACAATGGACCTGTGTGAAGCAGGGGTCACAGCTCTGCACTGGTTCTTGGAACCCAGAGTTCTTGCCTTAGCTCTGCTCCTAACCCATCCTGTGACTACGGACTAGATTCTTCACCTCAACTGTAAAATAGAGTTGGGACTAGCTTTAATATTCTACAATATGGCCCCATGGTTCTAAAATAACATAATCCATATAAATCACTTAGTGAGCTCTGTAAAAATATAAATTGCCAGCCACCACTGCCTCTCCCCCTACCAGGTGATTTCAATGCAACACTTGTAAGGACTATGATTTTAGGAAACTTATCTATGGCAACAGTGATGTCTGGAGGCATGGTGACAGAAACAGTTAGAGAAAGAAAGAAGAGAGGGAGGGAAGCAGAGAGGATGTGCTTTGGAATGGAGAGGTGAGAAGTCAAGAATTCGGGTTGGACCTGCCCACCCCCATTTCATGACTTCATGCAAACTTTGGAGTGGTGTCCTCTTCCCTTCTAAATGGCTTGGATCCAGTAAGCAGGTAGATCCACTCCCATTGGCCCAAGGGGGACACTCTCAAAGCAGGGCTCCCTTGAGGCAAATCCCAGGCAGAACTTTGGAGCAGAATATGCTTGTTTTTAATTTTTTTAAATCTATATAGATGATGTGGCAGGAGTCAGAGCCCAATGTGGTGAAAGGGAGATGGTTTATGGGTTCAACAGAAAGTTTCCACAAAGATTTACTGGATACCTGTGCAGAGGTCTATAGGGAATTCAGATGGAAAATACAAGGTCCAGCCATGGAGGAACTCACATGATGGTAGGCATATCCACCATCTCCTCCAACACACAGCTTATGTGTAGTGCTGTGACTGAGTTCTACCCAAAGCACTTTGCAGGGCAAAGCAAGGGGACGTTCTAAAGGACGAGGTAAAGGAGGATGTGGGGTGTAGATGACAGCGTGTGCCTTGGAGCCAAGAAGTTCTAGATTCAAACCCAGACTCAACCAGTTGAGGGTCCCTAAGCAATTAACTCAGACTCTTTTGGCTTCGGTTTCCCACGTTCTAGATTTTTCTGAGAACTGAGTTAATGTTTGTATCATACCTGTGGAGCACGAGGAAAAGCTCAATGAAAAGCTTATTTCTTCCTCCCACACAACCCCCTCTCTAGGAAGAGGTTTGGTTCCTCTCACTTTGCTTTTTTAGAAAGTAGGAAAACTTAATAATATTTTTTTTTCCCTGATGAAACACACACACTTTTGATTGTAACAGAAATGTTGGTAGAGTACGGCACTATGTATATGATGGTTCTATTTTATGTGACTTATGTTGGTATACAAAAGAATGCCTGTCATTTTGAACTGAAGAAAAGAAATGTTTTTTTTCTCCCTAATATGACCCAATTGTCCCAGCATAGCCTAGATTAGGACTATTCAAATCCCCAGACTCCTGACATCTCTGCTCATTCACTAAGTAGGTATTTATTGAGCATCTCTCCATCCCAAGCATGTGCTGGGTCCTAGAGGAGATGCAAAGACAAAAACGACTGAGAAATTGAGAGTCCTCAGAGATTATGGGATTAGGAACAGACAGGAAGTGTGAGTAGGCGGTGAAGAAACTTGCACTGGAGCAGGAAGTGGAAATTATGGGTGGTTGTCCTGGCCCTGCCTCCACCTTGCTGTGGTGACCCCGGATAAGTCCTCCTCCACTCAGAATGCCATCTGTCAAATGAGAGTTGGTACGAGATGACTGCAAAGCTTGCTCCGAGGGCAGAATATTATAATCCTCATGACCCAGGATTTATGACTGTGCAAATTTTCAGAGTGGTACAAATTCCACAATCCCAAACTGTCCTTCACACTGGCTGTACCTAAACTGTGCGTTCTTAATCAATTCTGGTGGAATGATTTCTGTATTTCCTGCGTGAACTGTTTCTGCTTTGCTTGCTAATTTTTCTCTTTCTCTTCTTTTTCTCTCTCTCTTCCTCTTTCTGCTTCCTTTCTCTGTACCTCCTGACCCCTCTTTGATCTTCACCATGGTGGCAGAAACCGAAATGGATATGGAGAGCGAACTCGAGTCAGAGCAAGTGACAGAATGAATGACGGGACCCCACACAGTGCAGACATCCGGGAATGGATCACTCCCAAGACCCCCGGGGTCCCAGAGCTCCTCCACCCCTCCCCACCCCACCAACACTCCAATTCCCATTGCAGTGTGGATTAGAATGGATGCTGGGAAGACAGCCCAGCCTCAAGCAGCTGAAACTGCTGTGTGTATGAGAACAATTCTCCATGTCAGGGTTCATGCGTCATTCAAACATTACTCTGGAAAATAATGAAAAGACAATGGGGGATGTTTTTTAGCACCTCTAAGTGGACTGTACTCTTCTCAAAGGAAAAATGACTTTGGTCCCAGAGACACAAGATTTAATATACAATCACATGGCTGACCAGGTCAAATGGGCCCTGGTTTCTAGTCCACGCCACAGCTGAATTTTAATTGGGGCAGAATGCCTGTGACTTTATGACTTTAATATTTTTACCCGTTGCTACTTTCTTAACAACCACGAGTAGGTGAAACTAACAATAACTCATATAGCATGGATTTTTAGGAAATCTAGACATATTCTTTTGCCAGAAAGTTTCTCTTCCACCTACACCTTACACAGGGCTTAAATTCCATCATCAGATGTTTTTTCTTCTGGAGCGTGCAAATTTTGCATTTCTGAAAATTCCTTGATTAAAGTTTTTCAAAACATAGGTATCACACTGGAGAACAGCGGTTGTCAGTTCTGGCACCATGGAACATCACTGGGTCATAAATAATGATAAAGAAAGGGCTTTGGAGTGGCAGCCTGCATTCTGGGAATCTCTGCTTCAGCCTGAACAAAGTCTGGGTAGACATATCAGAGAACTCCTGCATTACAGGGTGACTTCTCAGTCTATTTGGTGATTTAATGGCCTCTCAATGAGGGGAGAACCCCGCAAGCGTAGACAGTGAGAGGTCCAGAGACTGAGGTGCCATCCAAAGGCAGGGGAGCCCCTGAGAGAGGAGATGGGGCAACCAATAAAGACAAGTGTCAGCTGGATCAATATTTTTAAGGCCACAAATTATAATAGATATTGTACTCAGTGTGATAGAGGGAGTCATAATTTAGGCAGAAGATTTGATATGGACCCAAATAATTGCAATACCAGACAACGTAAGATACATGCATCTGAGAGAGATGAATAAAAGTCTCCTTAGGGAGAAATGAGGAAGTAGCCTGATCTGATTAGAAGAGTGAGGAAAGGCTTTCAAGAAGAAGCAGTGTCAGATCGAGGCCTCGAGGGTGAGTCCAGAGCATGGACCACAGGGTTTTCTCCGTGTGAGGAAAGCAGCAGGTGAGACAGCAGCACAGCTAGGGGTCTGTGATGCTGGAGCACCAGTGCACTGGGGGAAGGGATGAAGATGAGGTTGGAATGGGGACATCCCTGGGGCCTGAGTATAGGGTGAGCTGATTGTATGTAGTTCTCTAGGAAGCCCCCAAATTGTGGCAAAGCATGCTCAGGACGGCAGGTCAAGAAAGGTGTGTCTGAAGGAAAGTAAACGGTAACAAGAGGTGACAGTGGAGACAGGGTGTGGGCTGCTACATTGCATCCCGGAGAATGATGAGAAAGAGAGGCCAAGGGAATGGAAAAAGGAAGAGCATTTTGAGTCCAGAGTGTGGAAGTGGCCAGAAGAAGCTTCAGAGAAAAGGATGAGACCCTTCACAGAGCGGAAAAGAAAAGACTAGCTGAAGAGGCAGGGTCTGGATATAGCATCTTTGATTGTGCCAGGCAGAGCTTAAAGGCCACTCGAAGGGCAAGTTGTCTCCAGGTTCCAGAGAGATGTGGCTCTCTGCCTGCCATGTACACTTGGGGAGAGGTGCACCCTTTCCCTGCTCACTATACCCAGGCTGAGGTCACCTCTATTTCCACTATTTATCACTCTCCCTGTCTGGTTGTAGGACCAGCTTTATCCATGGGCAAATTTACTTCTCTAGAGTTAAGTGAAAGTAGGTCCTCTATCCAGAAAATCTCTGCCCACCAGTGCTGGCCATGTAACAGGCTCCCAGTAGTCTGACCACCTCGCCATGTCTAAGACCAACCCTGGAATTCCTCCACCTCGAACTAGGTAATAAGTCTTAAGGATAGCTTCAGCAAAATGACCTGCTAGACCAAAGTTAAGATAGACAAGAGTCATACTACCAAGATCCAGGAACACATCAACGGCATTTTCTAAAAGAGGAAGAAAAATCTGCTGTGAGACCCAACAGGAAAATGCACTTAAAATTCTTTGTAGCTTCACTTAATAAACATTATCGCCTCTTGTTATCCTAGTGCTGACCCTCCCTTGCTTTCCTTGCAGAGTAGTAGTGTGTCTCTACTTTGGGGTGATCAAAACAGATGGGAATGATTTGACCAGGGAGCTGAAGGCCAGGACAAAACACTAAGCAGTTCTCTTGGCTTTTGCCTCCCTTGTGGATAGGAGTTACCTGCATTTACTCTCATCCTTCACCCCTGTCCTCCACCCTGGAGGACCTGCGAGTCACCTATAGTTTAAGTTAGCTCTGTTCAATCGGAAAGATGCATTTGTAGTCCTAAAGCTAAAAATCACATTTCTGAGTAGCATCTCAGGTGTAAAGTGCCATCTCTCTTTATGACCAGATGAGGGAAATTCGGGAAATTCTGCCATAGTTTTGGAACGCTGTCTTCTGAAATTATCAGAACATTGACAGCTAATGTCTGCCGTTACCCAGCTAATATTGATTATAGGCCAATTTAGCTAGAAAACAGATCCTTAAGAACTGTCAGTTTGGTTTACTTAAAAGAGCACTGAGTTTAAGGTCAGTTCTAGTTGTCTGACCGTAACTCACTGTGTGACCTTAGACCAGTCAAGTCTCCTCTCTGGGCTCACCTTTAAAGACGGTATTCTAGATTGCCTGCCTTCAGGTTCCTTTTCAACTGTGAAGTTATATGAGTCTTCTATGATTCTTCAATTCCGGCAGAGGCTGTTAGACCTAAGATTAGGATTTCCTTAGAAATGAGCACCATCCCCTAATGAGGCCCCTGAAGAGACACTGACAAACTGGGTCCTCATCCTCTGACCTGGCTCACAGCAGACTCATGCTGGACTCTATCAGTGCTGGCAACTCCCCTAAGATCTAGCTGGACTGGCAGCACCTCTAAGACCACCTCTGAGAAGCAGGCATCTTTGGTCTTGTTCTGCAGCCATCCCCAATGTCCCTGCACCAACAATTGGAAACAATGAGCAGATGAAGACTCAAAGTTGGTCCACGCCTGACTCTACCCCCTGCCTTCTGTGCCTGCAGAGAGCCAGCAGGGTGGGGCTGTGGACTCATGCAGGAACTGGTTTTCTTTTGGTTTGTTTTTGTTTTCTTTATGCCAAGCTCCACTGTGAACACATTAACTGCTCTTATTCAGCATGTGTTGGGTCTGGAAGAACTGAAGATTCTTTGGTTCACATGAGCCAGAATTTTCTCACTGAGCCACAGGCTTCATGCTTGGGCAGAGGAGGCTAAGAGGATTGCACAACAGAACTGGAAGTCGAGGAAAGGGCCCTGGCGGGGAAAGACTGTGGTCGGCTCAAATCTCAGCAGACCTGCTCCTGCCCTGGAATTGACACCAGGCCAGGTGAGTTGACCACACGATAGATGAGAAGGACCCCAAAAGTAGGGCCACTGGTGACTGCTATGGGAATGGTGCCCCATCTCATAGACTATAGCACTGCTCTCTGGAGTTGCGCACATCCATGTGAGACAGACCAACCAGATGGCCCCAAGAAGAAGAACAAAGGGTAGTTGAGGGGTCTCATTCTCTTCTCTCTCAGTTGCAGACTGTGGAGCCCCAGCAGAGCTGGAACATGGGCTGGTTACCTTTCCTACCAGGAACAAACTTACCACATACAAATCTGAGATCAGATACTCCTGCCAGCAGCCCTACTACAAGATGCTCCACAATACCACAGGTGAGCTCCCCATGCTAAAGCAGCCCACTCCTGCTTCACACCCTCTGAGTCTCAGGGTTAGGCTGGAGGCTGAAACAGCCAGTCCATTGGCCACAGTTTGGGAGGAATTGGGAAGAGAAACTCTTAGAGACATGCCTCACCTCTCCCTGCCTCAGGCTAACACCCCAAGAGTTAGACTGTATGGTAACCCAACACCCACACATACACACTCACAGCCTCTGGCAGAGAAGTAACCCTCAGGGAGATGGGAAGGCCACTGGGCTCTGCCTCTGCCACAGACTAGTGCTAAGAAAATTCTCGTAATTTCTCAAAGCATCCAAGTCCTCACTTCAAAAAAGGAGCAGTAAAATAGCTCACGTTGCTATTGTAAGGCTCAAACAAGATGGTGGACACAAGTGTGGGTTGCTAAAAGGTTTGTTAGGTGGAGAAGGGAGGGAAGGGACAGTGCTCCACAGAGAACGTGGGAACCTAGGCTGTGTGGCTAATGAGGAGACGTGTCTGCTAGGGCCCGGGCAAGGATCGATCAGCCCCCAGACAGGCAGGGGTCAGACTGCACAGAGCCTTGGACCCCATGCTGAAGAGTCTGTTGTTTATTCTGAGGGGAATGGGGAGCTATTGGTGATTTTGAGCAGAGGAGGGACATGGTCAGATTCTCACTTTAGAAAGCCCTTCAGACTGCAGAGAGGACTAGCTTAGAGAGAACTGCATCAGAAAGGCTGTTTGGAAGACTCGCAAGGATCCACAACAGAGGAATTAAGAGCCCAGCTCTGTTTTCTACGTGCTACAATCAACCACTTTCTCTCTCTGCCCCAACCTTTCCTGACTCTCCCAGGTGTATATACCTGTTCTGCCCAAGGAGTCTGGATGAATGAAGTACTGGGGAGAAGCCGACCCACCTGCCTGCCAGGTACCTCACCCTCCAAGTCCTCTGCCTCATGGTCTCCCATTCAAGGCCCTTGGGGGCCACAGGTGCTCTTGTTAATGGAGTAGGGAGTGAGACCATGATGCTTTATTGTTTTTTAAGAGATCTCTTCAGAGGGTCAAAGGTCAGAGAGGCCCAGCCTCACACCTTCTTTCAGCTTGTTCTATCATGCCAAGAGCCTTCTTGTCTCCTCTGCCTGCAGTTCTGCTCCCTTTCCACCAGGTTTTTCACCCCACACAGTTTGTATATGCACCTGTTGTGCATCAGGAAAATCAAGAAAGTGGGCACCTTGTCCTCAATCACTCATTATGCTGTAGAGGAGATGAATAGCATCAGACAAATAACAAACAACTCTAGGAGAGAGTAAGAAGTTCTTCCAAAGAGCGGTGTGTTCAAGTCTTACCGATTGCTGCCGCTCCGTGGCTCACCTACTGTCCTCACTTTAAAGTGAAAAAAGAATTTTGTGGTAACAGAGAGTGTCACTGTGCATACAGATTTGGGGGATATTTTGTGGATATTTGCTTTAGCATTAAAAGTATGGATGATTTGCATTGCAACCATAGTACATACATATATTCAAATCTACGACTTAGAAAATTATAGCCCCAAATGCACACTGTAGGGTTAAACAAAGAACCCACAAAAATTAAATTTAATATTCACCATACAGAAATTTACACTTTAAAAAAAAAGCAGGAAGAGCAGTAATTGAAGGATATAGCCGTTCAAGAAAGCGCTGAGGAGCCGTGCTGATTCTGTCCGTGCGTTTGCTCAAACAGCCGGAGCTTTGCTGTATGTTTAAGTGTTGGGTGGCATTTGTGTTTTGCTGAATTAGAGTGTTGGGTAAACTGAGATAGTGTGTTATTTGAATGGTCCATTTTAGTTACCCTTGATATCTCATTAGGCTCCTAGATGTTAGATGAGATGTTAAAATGGAAAGGCTAAGGAGTCGTCTACCATTATACTTAAGAACTGATGAAAGTGTTGGTGTTTGGGAGTCAGTTTTGGCCGTCATAGGTGCTATGAGATCCCAGAGAAGGAGGAGTCCCTGCACGTGGCTGTCTGGGAGTGGAGGGATGAGGACTGGAGGGATTGGGGAGACTTCACTTAGAGGGGTTTTATGGCTAAGAAGGAACTTGTGAGGAGGTGACACAGGGGAAAGGTCAACCTCCCCACTCTGCTGACCTCCATCAACTCATTTAGGCTTAGCCGGAAGCATACCCAAGGGCCACAGTGAGTAAAGCCTCAGAGATGAGGAATGGTGGAGCTGTGGCAAACTGGAGGGGCAAATTCCCATTTGGCTAAAATACTATATGGCCCAAAGAAAACAGCACTGCAGGTGGATTCCATGCTGGGCAGCCATGCTGCAACCTCTGGAGGGAGAAGAGGCATTGAACTGGGAGTCAGAGCCTGGGTCCTAGTCCTGGTGCTATAATTTCCTAATTGTGGTATTTGATAAGTAATCTCACCTCTCTGGGGCTAGGATTCCACACCTCAGAAGTAAGGGAGCAGAACCAGGTGATCCATGACATTCTATGACTCTGAATGATCATCATCCTCTATATTTAAACAAAACATCTTGGACACAATGAGTCATGAAATTCTTTTAATATCTGGTATTGGGAAGAACAATGGTGTATCATTGGACCAGGACAGAGATTTCTAAATTCTGTCCTCCTAAAACAATGAAATTGAACCCAAGCAAGCAAGAATGGAGAAAGCCATTTCATCTAGCATCATAATATCTACCTTTCCAAGGAAACTGCTAAGCAAATGTTTTTTGCCCCTTATTTTACACGTGAGAAAACTAAGGATCAGTGAAGTGTAATGATTTACCCAAGGCTACCCACAGAAAGCTAGGGGCAGAGCTGGAAGGTGAACCCAAGAATTTTGATGTCAACACCAGCAATCCTGAGCCATTCTTGACTCTGATTATGTTTCATGCCATCTCATGAACCCAGAATTCGAGAATATCACATTTTTTTAAGGGCCCTCCCTCAATACCTCTAGTCTTCTAGAGTCCAAGTCTGGCTTCAGCACAGCTGAAGTTCTAGTATTTCCAGAAGGTTCTTTTGTCCCAGGAAAGACTGGATGGAGAATGCTAGCAGCCAATCAGAATGGCCCCATTTCAATGAGCCCTCTCAAAGTTTTGTTGCATCATTCAACCTCTTTAAAGGACAAGAGAATATCAAGAAGAAAAACAGACATTAGTGGAAAAAATGAAGCTAAAATCAGAAGAAATGGGCTCCACTTCTGGCTCTGCCACTAATGACTTTGAATACCTCACTTGTCTTCTCTAACCTCAATTTCTCCATCTGTAAATTAGCTGTTCTCCAAGCTTCCCCAGTTCTGACATTCTGTGACCTGGGGCATGATACTAGCACCTTGGTTGAAGAAAGGCATCCCTCAGTGCTGGCTTTGTTGTGACCATGGACTGAGCAATTGGCATGTCCCTCACCAGAAAAGGGCCTTTCAGCACTAAAGGAGTTGTGCAGGGCCAATCATCGACTTGCCTTGAGGTGTCATTTGTAGGCTTCTGCATATAGTTGGGAGTCTGGCTGTCAACTCTCAAAGGCCAAGCCACAAAGGGTTAGCAAAAGCCAGCTCACATCTGGCCTGGGGTGAATAACAGAGTGTCTCAGGATCATGTAAGAAGCATTTGGCCTCAGGAAGCGGACCATCTGCAAAGCATTCGGTTACTGAAAGCATGACCTCCTCAAGTTGCCAAGAAAACTCAAATGCTCCTTGGTCTTTAAAGGATTGTTGAAAATGTCCAGGGCCAAGGAGTATAGCCTGGCCATTTGCAACTAGGAGGCCCACACTCACAGGGGACTTATCTCCCAGGCCTAAGAAATCCTGATGGGAATGGCCCATGTGAGCTTGTTCTTAGTCAGTGATGGGCTGGTACTGAAGACCCTCTGCTCATGGGCCAAAGCATTTTGCTGCAGGAGGCTGGTGGTGCATGTGCATGCTCGGGGTACAAGTCGGTGGAATGAAGTTTAAGCAGACCTTTCTTCTTCCCCTGAAGGTACTACAGGGTTTCTGGGTGCAATGATGGGTGGCTCGGAGCAGGGTCCATGCATCATTGCTTGTAGATTATGCCACCTTTCCTTAACCTTGGGTTCCTTGGGCATCCATTCATAGCATGAGTCCTTCAGGCCAGAGAAGAAAAGGTTAGAGGGCCCATGACTGTGATCTTCATATGTAAGGAGGCGTTGTGGGATACAGGATAAGACATTGATCTTAGAATCTAGTTAAGCCCCTGCTACTCAACTTAACAGCCATGTGACCTTAGGCTAATCACTTAACCTGGAGAGTTTTACTCATCTATAAAATGGGGGTGGCCAGGACAAATAAAATAAAAATGAAAGGAATTTGGAATTGAAGTATCCTTGGAAATCATCTTGACCAACTGCTTCATTTAGTAAATCAAAACTTGAAATCCAGAGAGAGAAATTTACTTATCCAGAGTCATATAGGACATAGGAGAGAAAAGCTGAGTCAAAGCCCCAAGTGTCTTGGCTCCCAGTCCATTGTTTGCTGTGACCTGCTAGACAGTCCTTTAGCTTCCTTCCATCTCCCAAAGCCCATGATTTATGGTTTTCAGAAGTTTTCTAAGCTCCCACTGCATGGCCCACTTCTGAGTTATGAGATGCCTTTCTAAGGAAGAAAAGGGAGAGGCGGCCACTGTTAGAGATAGGCATGGCTAAAGAAGATCTAGGCCAAAAGTGATCTTGGCTAGAAATGGTTCGGGATGGTGAAGCCCCATGTATGAAAAGGTCAGTTCCATGATGGCCCTGGCTCCAGAAGTCCAGACTATAGGTGGGCCAGATTAGAAAGACATAGGCCCAAGATGACCCCACGCAGAACTCTCCGAGGGTTGCATGGCCCTGCATGATGTAGGGTAGGGTCCTGTGGTGGCATAATCTACAGTGGGTGAGGTGTGAATTTCTTTCAGTGGCTCTTTTCACATGGCTGACCTGACCAGTCTCTGTCTCTTGTCCCCGTTCCCTCCTTCTCCTTACAGTGTGTGGTCAGCCCTCCCGCTCCCTGCCAAACCTGGTCAAGCGGATCATTGGGGGTCGGAATGCTGAGCCAGGCCTCTTCCCATGGCAGGCCCTGATTGTGGTGGAGGACACCTCGAGGGTGCCAAATGACAAGTGGTTTGGGAGTGGGGCCCTGCTCTCTGAGTCCTGGATCCTCACAGCAGCCCATGTGCTGCGCTCCCAGCGCAGAGATAACACAGTGACACCGGTCTCCAAGGAGCATGTTACCGTCTACCTGGGGCTGCATGATGTGCGGGACAAATCGGGGGCTGTCAACAGCTCAGCTGCCCGAGTGGTGCTCCACCCAGACTTCAACATCCAGAACTACAACCACGACATAGCTCTGGTGCAACTGCGGGAGCCTGTGCCCCTGGGACCCCACGTCATGCCCGTCTGCCTGCCGAGGCCTGAGCCCGAAGGCCCTGCGCCCTACATGCTGGGCCTGGTAGCTGGCTGGGGCATCTCCAATCCTAACGTGACAGTGGACGAGATCATCAGCAGTGGCACGCGGACCTTGTCAGATGTCCTGCAGTATGTCAAGTTACCCGTGGTGCCACACGCCGAGTGCAAAACCAGCTATGAGTCCCGGTCGGGCAACTATAGTGTCACGGAGAACATGTTCTGTGCCGGCTACTACGAGGGTGGCAAGGACACGTGCCTTGGAGACAGTGGTGGGGCCTTCGTCATCCTTGATGACTTGAGCCAACGCTGGGTGGCTCAAGGCCTGGTGTCCTGGGGGGGGCCTGAAGAATGTGGCAGTAAGCAGGTCTATGGGGTCTACACAAAGGTCTCCAACTATGTGGACTGGGTGTGGGAACAGATGGGCTCCCCACAAAGTCTAGGGGAGCTCCAAGTGGAGCGGTGAGCTGACTGACTTCTTCGGGGCCTGCCTGCCATGCCCCAGCCCAACTGAGGCTGCACACCACTCTTCCAATGGCACACTCCATGCTACCCACCAGACCAAATGGAATGGAACATGCTGTTCCCATCCTCCCGAGACAGCCCCCTGGACCCTGAGAGGCAGGAGTGTGGCATAGGAAAGGGTCTCTACACAGGAGACTTGGGTCCATGGCCTTGGGCAAGTTGCTTCCTCTCTCTGGGCCTCACTCTCCCCAGCAGCACAATGAGGGAGCTAGACCTTGGGCCTGCTCAGCACTCCTCTCCACCCCAGGGCCTTCTTCACTCCTATTCACTTACCACACCCATTGGTGCCACTGTCGGTGTAACTGAGCTTGGAACTGGTTGTTAGAACATATTTTCTTACATTGAGCTGAATGCTGAGTCCATGTATCTTCCCAGCGCTGCCCTCTCGGCGCAGACAGGTCTAGTCCCTCTTCTAGGAGAACGCCACTCAGTTTTGGGGAGACAGGGGTCGTACCCCGGAGGCCCCTCTCTCCTAGTGAAAGGCCTTACGTACTTTTGTCCCTGAGCTTTCCCTCCCAAAAGCTTCTGGCAGTCTAAGCCTTATCGCTTACGTTCCCTGCTAAAGGAATTTCAAAGGACAAAGAGAAAGCTGGGAAGGTTCACAGAGACTGGGGGAAGGAGAAAAGCAGTGGGAGGCTCCCCAACCCTGCTAAATTCCTACTGTCAACTCAGAACAGTAATTTGGGTCCATATGTCACTCTTGAATACCAGCTGACAACACAGAGTGTCCACATCTGCCACTCCAGACAAGCATGAAGCAATCTTCCAGCCTTGAAATACGTCATCTTAAAAGGCTACTTGAGCCAAAGCTCTAGGCTTGGAGACTCAGCTGGATCCTGGGAAAAAGAGAAGGTACACGCTATGCCCTGCTGCGTTTCTGGGCAGGAGAATGGAAGAAAGGTGGCCTTAGGACGTTAGGAGTGACCTGATCCCACCAGACTGCCCAGTGTGCCCATGGTCTGAGCCCTTCAGAGAATCCACCGTGGATTCTGAACATCTATCCATGGATGCTCAGAGGGATCCACTCCTCCAGTTTCCAGGAACCAGAGTCAAGACAAGCAGAGACTTGCTAGTGAAAGGCAGTGAGAAGAGATGGAGAAACATGAGTCCTGGGTTCTAGCCCCAGCTCTGCCTCTAACTGGCTGTATAACCTTTGACAAATCACTTTCCCTCTCTGGGCCTCAGTTTCCCAATCTGTAAAAGGAAGGCATTAGATCTCCCTCAGGGTCCTTCCAGCTCTAGCGCTCAGTGCTTCTGATTGCCAGCAGCCTCTCCCTCACACACACCAGGCTTATCGTCCTCCTTCTTCCCGGATGTCCCTCTCCTACGGATTCTCCATCAGAGAAAAGAAGCCAGAGAAGGCCCTGAGAGGGATTCCAAGAAAACAAGTGGGAAGTGTCTACTTTTCCAAGGCAGTTCATGAAAGCACACTCCTACGTCTACGAATGGTGTATGTAGAGGATGCTGCATTTGTCTATTTTCTATCACAGGCTTCACTGCTCTGTCAGGTGCCTCTGCACTCCGTTTCTCCTGTCAGGGGTCTAACGTGGAAATAAACCCTCTATGGATAACCAACAGCCTTTGTTTTAGAGTTTGGTTATTGTTGATGTTTGGTTTCTTTGACACTTTAAAGAGAAACTAGCCTCTCATTAAGCCAAAATCTCTCCCATTTCAGAAAAACTACAACTTTTGCCACCTGGACATCATCTAAAAAGGGGTGATGAGGAATGGGGTTGATTCCTGACATGTGTCCTCTCAGGGGCTGCACGTTCCTTCATTGAACCAACTGCCTTTTAGGTCCTTGACTTCAAAGAGCTCAAACTAGCATGCAAGGCAGCGTCGTGTGCATGTAGGTCTCAGACAGGCTAAAGGAGTCAAGCAACATAAGAGATTGCAGTATTATGGGAACTTAACGGAGGGAGAGATTCATACTCTGAAGGGGATCTGGAGAGCTTTACAGGGAGGTTTCAAAGGATGCACTGGGAGATGGGACAGAAGGGTCCAAGTGGACAGTCAAGCAGGAGGGCATGCATGAGCAGAGTGAGAACAGTGGGGACTGAGGGAGAACGGAGTCTTGAACACCATGCTGGCACTCTGACCCATAACCAGTGAGTCTCCAATTGGGGTCTATCAGAATCATCTGGGGTGCTTGTTAGCAATGGAGATTCCTGGGTCGCACCCACAGGAAGTTCTGTATCAGCAGGTCTGATGAGGGCAGCAAGGTGTGGAAAGTAGGGTGAAGCTGAGCTAGAAAGAGTGATTAGGAAGCTACTGCAACTCTGGAGAGAGTTGGCAAAACCCTACCAGACCCAGGGCTGTGACAGTGCAGACATGGAGGCAGGGGGAGTTTGCATATTTTGCGTATTTAAGTGCTGTATTGACAGCTCTTGGTATAATGGCGTCTTGTGAAATACTGCAGGTGCAGGAGTATGGGAGAGGCAATGACTTTGTTTGGGGTTTATATCATAATGAAAACATCATGCTTTTTACACTATTGAGAACTAAATTTTGCTTTACACATTATATGTAGCTGGTTTCAAGGATGATCATGTCTTGTGTTCTATTACATGTCAGATTTTTACTTTCCTCTAGACATTTGGACTTTTATGTTGTAACATATTGAGACACTGAGGTGTCATGAGGTTACCTGGAAAGCACACTATGACATGGAGTGGAGGAGACACGTTACCCTCTGCTTCTCCCAGTAATATTTTTTACTGGTTTAGTGGCTGATTGAATAGGAGGGTTGAAGAAAAGGGAGGCAAGAAGAATGAGGTCCACGCAGACATGAATAGACATCTGGAATAACAAAGAGGAGAAGGTTAGTGAAGGGTGGAGACCAGGGCTTGGTTTTGCTGTGCTTGCAGAGTTTATGAGCAATTCAGCTGGAGATATAAGGAAGGAATAAGGAAGAAAGGAATATTTCAGAAGAGAGGGCAGATGAGAGACACTGATTTGAAATCCATCAGGGTATAGGTGGGATGATGGCATGGGAGGAGAGGGTATTATCTACTGGAAGTTTGCAGAAAAGAAAAGGGGCTGAGCACTGAGCAAGGGTAACACCTGTGTGGAAGACGTGGAGAGGAGAAGAGAAAGCCCAAGAAAGAGACAAAAAAGAGGGATCAGAAACACAAGAAGAGATGTGCTTCAGAAGCCAAGGAGGGAAAATGTCAAGAGGGATGAAGTGGTCAACAGAGCAAGTGCCACAGCCAGTCCAGAGGAATGCCTCCACGCTGAACATCCCTGGGGATAGGGACCAGGCAACTACTGTGAACTCTGAGGGAGGAGCCATGTTTAAAGTCCCTAACCTTCCCTCCGTCTCCTCCTCTTCCTCCTCTTCTTCCTCCTTTCTCTTCCCTTCCCTTCCCTTCCCTCCCTCTCTCTTTCCCTCTCTTCTCTCCCTCCCCCCATCTCCAGACTTCTCCTGTATTTTTTTCTCTTTCCTGAGGCAGGAAACTACTCTCCATCCTCCCTTCTCTGTGGCTTATAGTAAAAGCTATATGCTCAGTTCTCCAGGTTTTGATTCCTTGAAACCTACCAATCTTTTATCACGATGCCTGACTCTTCAAACGAAAGTCTGTGTTTCCATACTTTGGTTTCCACTTTTCTCTTTCAAAAGTCAAAGCTCTATCTAGCCTCACCTAAAACAATGGACGCTCCAACTTCAATAGTGGGGAGCCACAGGGAAAGAAGAATTCCTAGGGGTGAAGAATACATGAGCTAAAATTTCAAACAGTATCCTCCTATATGTGTAAATATCACTGTGGAAGTTCCAGGTATGGGCCCAGAGCCATTCTGTCTCCGTCAATGGTTGTGGATCTATTAAATATTCAAATGGCTGCTTTATTTCCATGTTCGTGCAAGGCATGGCACCTTCTTCTTCTGAATCCTCCTCCAAAGAAGAGGGAAGGATATGGAGACTGAGTGTCAACTCCTCGTGGAAGGGAGGAGAGGGAGAGACTGTGGAATGAATGAGAAGCACAGAAAGAATTTTGACTTTAGGAGAAGAAGGCTTGACCATGTTTTGGAGGCATAGACAAAGGAGACATGCAAGAATCAGGAGAGGGGGCAAGAATCCCCAAAGTCAGGTCCCCAAGAGTTTGGAAGTGAGGAGATCCAGAGCCTAGAATTAGTTCTGAAGAGAAGAAAGTTTACAGAGGAAGTAGGTTGGAGAGGTGGATGGTTGGGGAAGCTTCCATCCAGCAGGCTTGGAGAATCTGCTGGGAATGAGAACAGGAGGTTAGCCTGGGGCAGTTGGCCAAGGGCATCCAGAATGATGATATTGGAGATGTTGAAGACGCTGCCAAGGTTGCAGGACATTCATCTATGATTTTCCCCAGCCCTACTCAGCATCCTGGTAACAGTTACAAAGAAGGCAGAGGGCTTGGGGTATGAGTGCTCTGGGAAGACATGTAGGTAAGAGTTAGTGGTGCTGGCCAGAGTGGGTAAAGCCCAGAGTTGGAAATCAAGAGACTTCAAATTTAGAGTCTTGCCACTAACTCATAGAGTGACTTTTGGCAAGTCAATTCCCTTCTCTAGGCTCCAGTTTCTTTAGCTATAGGGTAAGAAGGATAGACTTGATGGTCTCCAAGATCTGTTTACCTATAAGGTTCTGCATGTCTACGTCTGTGAATCCAAGTCAATGGAAACTGAGTACAGAGCAGGCAGGTACTTGTTGTGGGGGTCTTCAATCCCCCATGGCCCTGAGGAAGGGCTTCTCTGAGGAGGAGAGATCCCTGTGGATGGAGCATGAACATTCTTTATTAGTCAAGACTCTTTCATTTATGTGATGGAAATCCAACATAAACAGCTTAAGGGACAGAGAGAGAGAATTAGAGGCTCACATACCTAAACAGTCCATACCAAAAGGCTTCGGGTAAGCTTAGATCAAATACCAGGATAAAACCTCTCTTGCTTAACTCCTCATCTTCTAGCTCCACTTTTTTCTCTGTTAGTAGCATCATTCTCAGCAGACTTAAGTGATCATTGCCAGATCTGGGCTTATAGCGAGCAGTTTAGCAACCCCAGCAGAGAAAAGTCTTCTCTTTTTCTAATATGTTTAACAAAATTCCCAGGTCAGGCTTTTATTGGCCTGACCAGGGTCACATTCCCATCTCTGAGTAATCACTGTGACCAGAGGGCGAGAGGCTTTAATTACTCAGGTCTGGGTCACATTCTCTCCCTGAGAACAACAGGTAAGGTCATTCCAACTCATGACATATGGACTAAGAATTGGGGAAGAGGAGACTCCAGAGCGAAATTGTGGTGCTGTTAATGAAAGGTCCGATGGGTATTGGGAGATCAAAAATAACAAATGTTCCTAACAGAGGGTGATGATCTGGTAGCCCCAGCAAAGGGCAAGATGGAGCCCAGAGCGTGATCTGTGCTTCCCTCCCTTGGCTGCAGTGTGTGGGATCCCCAAGTTCTCCCGGAAGCTGATTGCCAGGATCATCAATGGACGCCCAGCCCAGAGGGGAACCACTCCTTGGATTGCCATGCTGTCACATCCGAATCGGTTGCCCTTCTGTGGGGGCTCCCTTGTAGGTAAGGAGAAGGTAGAAGGCATGGGGGACCCAGAGTTTGGGGGCAGGGTGGAAGCAAAGGCATCTGACCCTCTTGCCAGAGACCCACCAAGATTACCTCACTGGCAATCACTGTCCACACTAGCAGCAGGACCCAGAAGTACAGTGTGGTAGAAAGAGCCCTTAGCTGGAGCCAGGAGACATGTGTTCCTGTTCTACCTGGCTCCTTCAGTCAATAAGCACCTACTGAGTCCTGGTCAGTCTCTGGCACTGGGAAGAACTAAGTTAAGGAGTCAGTCCCCCAAACCTGGATCACAACACAAGGTACTTAACATGCGGCTCAGAGGCAGTGTGTGCCAGGGCTGTGGGACCAGGGAGAACCAGGACACTCACCCAGGAGCAGTCAGGGAAGGGAAGTTATGAAGGTCTTGAATGCCATGCTTAGGAATATAGATTTTATCCTGAAAGCTGCTGCAGGTTTATAAGCATGTTCTGGAAGAAGTCCTCTCCAGGGGCAGAATAGATTGAAAAGAAGGTGAATCCAGAGGCCAGGAATTTGGTGAGGGGACTATTGCAATAGTGAGGAGGGAAGTCATTAGCCTCAGAACAAGGGCAGGGGGCAGGGGATGAAAATGAGGCAGATTCAAAAGCATTGGGACACAGCATTGTCAGAATTTTGTAATGGAGTGCATGCGGGTGGGAGTGGGAGCAAGGACAGGAAAAGAAGGGCTGCCAGCTCTTCCTGCTGCAGTTTGCTCTGGATAATGTAAGGTCCGTTCCATCTCTGACATCATGAGAAAAATGGATAGCATGCCAGAGTCCCCCGCCAATTCCTGGTCTGATCCCGTCACAGAGGAGGAAGGCCTGGAGGGTTTGTCTGTGTCTGGGCAGCTCACGTGCTGCTAGCTTGCCTCTCACTGCATCACCTCCTCCAGGGTGCAGTCAGGTAATGACGGCTCCACATCAGGGATCCCCAAGGCGAGGCACCAGGCCTGGATGAGGGCTTCAGTCCTGACACCCTGGGATATGTGAAATGGCAACCAAGCATTAGCCTTCCTTTGCGAGGAATTGATCTTTATAATCCCGAAAACACAAGGAAGAATGGTCTCACACTGTGGAGCCACCCAAAGGGGCATGGAGAGTGAGTCTGGGTGTTACAGGGGCAGCCCAGTGGGAGCAGGCAGAGGAGAGGACCAAGAAGGAGGGGGAAGGGGCAGAGAGACAGGGCTAGAAGGACAAAGATAGAGAGAACGGAGAGGGAGAACATGCCAGAGACATGGAAAATAAGAGGAGGAAGTGAAAGATTAAGGGAAAAAGAAAAGGAAACAAGTAGACAATAGGAAGAAAGACTGGCGGGGCACAAGAGACCTGACAGAGAGGAGAAATTGAGAAAGCCAGAAAAGCAGGGTGGAACCAAAGAGAAGACAGGATCAGAAGAGGAGCAGAGAGATGGTGAGGGGGAGAGGCATGGTGAGCAGAAGGGAGGGGAGATATTGCTGATTTTGCTAAAATGTGAGTAGGAGATGTTGTATGTGCCTACAGTTTTAAGAATTAAATTAATCTTCTTAAGCCTTGAGTTTTTAAGGTCAATAACATCCAACACTTATTTGTGTCTACTGCATGTTTATTCCCTATCACTCATGCACGGAAAGATGTTTGAAGTATACTTCTCTACCCTCAGCCAAGCTACACCTTCTCTCCCACTTCACCCTCCCCACAGGTCTCCTAATCTAGACTCTTTCTCCTCCTCCTGTTATTTGTAGAGCAAGGGAGGTGGGAGAGGGCAGAGGAAGCAGGAGAGGAGCTGAGGGACAGAGGAAGGGGGAAAGCATGGTTTCAATGCCCACACCGAAGCCTGAGCAGACAAAGTGACTCAGGGACTCTGACAGTGTTGGCAGAGTAGGGAGGCAAAGCTTCATCTTTGGACTTATCATTGCACACCCCTGGGTTCATCGAAATGGCCCAGAGCCCTGCTTTGAAGCAGGCTCTCTTGCCTCATCCCACTTTATCCACCTGGAAAATTTGGCCAACAGTCCCCGTGTGGACAGGGATAAAAATATCTCCAAGGGAAAAATTGTGGCCTATGTGGATCTCTTTCCAGAACCCAGTAGCCCGAGCATATAGCTGCTCCTGAGGGGGCCAAGTAGAGCCTGCAACCTGCTCCAGAAAGGTCCCTCTGCCCTGAACTCTGAACTCAGACCTGATGCCCCCACCCTAAAGCCTTGGTGACTTTCTTTCTGCTTGGCTCATCCTGGTTATGCCTTTGTGCTCAGCTATTTATAGGTTTCTTTTCCACTCCACCTAAAGTATGAGTCAAACTTTGACCCTATATTAAGCAAAGGGCAGGAACCTGTCCACTGAGGGAAAAAGACAGTTGGAATACAAGAAATGCACTAGGCTGACCATCAGGAGACCCAGGGTCTGGCCCTGGCCCTGCCACTAACCTGCTGGGTGACCTTAGACATCCCTGCTTTCCTCCAGGCTTCATGACCCATATCTATAAAAGGAGAGGTTTGGGTCAGAGCAGTGGTTCTCAACCCTGGTGGCAGTAGAATCATCTGAGGAACTTTTAAAAGGCATTTGAGCCTGGGCTCCACCCCAAGACTTAGACGGTCTGGCTTCAGGCCCAGGCATTGTTTTCTGTTCATTATTTTTTTTAATTCTCAAGGTAATTCTAATGTGCACCCAGAGTTGAGAAGCACCGTGCTAGATCAGTGCTTTTCAGACTTTAATGTGCATAGGAAATACTTGAGGATCTTCCGAAAATCCCCAGATTTTACTGATGAATGCAGATTCTGATTTAGTAGATCTGAGGTGGGGCCCGAGAGTCTGTATTTCTAAGAAGTTCTCAGGTGAGGTTGCCGCTGCTGGTCCAGGGGCTGCACCTTGATTAACAAGGCCTGAGGGGCGGCCAGTGAGCACAAGGTTTTTTGTGGACCCATCTTGGGCTGTCTGGAGCTCACCAGCTCCATGGGTTTAAGGCAGCCCTGAAATCCTCTATAAAATGTTCAGTCTTGGCCTGCGTTGGAATAGGCAGATGAAATCACAGATTTAACTCCTAATCTTCAGATTAGGGTCTCACGAGTGTCTGACTTGGGACTACAATATGCAATGGAGAGGAGTGCCAATGGAGAAGAACAGTGTAAGGGCCCTCAGCTCGGGACAGTGGGAGGCAGGCTGGGCAGTGCAGGATAGCATGCGTTCACCATTCTGTCCTCAGGCTCCAACTGGGTTGTGACTGCGGCTCACTGCCTCCACCAGTCGCTGGATTCAGAGGACTCAAGCTTACATGACTCAGACCTGCTCAGCCCTTCTGACTTCCAAATCATCATGGGTGAGTGAGCTGATTCCTGAAGCTAGGGGTGGTTCTGAGAATGGGGTGTGTCCACTCTCTCACTCACTTATCAGGGCACGGAGCCTGGGGTGCAGAATGAGCCAGGACTGGAGTCTAGGGACCCGAGTCCAAGCCCAAGCCCATGATTTTCAGGTGGTGGGACCATGAGCAAGTGATTGAAGTCTAGGCCTCGGTTTTTATAATGGTAAAATCAAAAGCCCAGTCTAAATAATTTCCAAAGATGCTTCAGGTTTCTATAAACCCATGGTTTCAAGTGGATCATACACAAACAATCCAAGTTTCCTGTCTCCTTTATAAAATCAAGACCACCAGCTGATTCAGTTCAGTTCAACCCATAGTATTTACCTCCTGACACTAGGCCAGGATCTAAGGACACAAGCATAATTAAGACCTAGTTCCTGCCCACAAGGACCTTACAGTCTAATAACAGAATAAAATATGAGCATGGAGACCTCTAATACAAGATAGAAAGCAGCAAGTTCTATAGAGAGGAAGAGATCAAGCGCCATGGGAGTGCACAAGGGAGAGACTTCTAACTGAAGAATCTAACTCAAGAATCTGAGAGGCTTCATGGAGGAGCCAACACATGACGCAGGCACTGAAGGGTGATTATATGGTTTGAACATGTGGTAGTCAGCATAGGAATGAGCATTATAAGGCGATGGGATCAGCTTATGAAGAAAGACAGAGGTGGGAGCCCATGAGAAGATGGGGGAAGGGCAGATGGGGGAGTTGGCTGGAAAAAGGTGAGCGAAGGGCAGTGCAGGGGTTAAGAAACATGGGCTGATGGGGCAGGGGCCTGACAGGGAACAAGGTGTGACCTAACCCCCATGCCTCATGTTCCTTGTTCTTGCCTAGGCAAGCACTGGAGGGTCCGGTCAGATGAGAATGAACAGCAACTCAGTGTCAAACACATCTTCCTCCATCCCCAGTATGATCCCAACACATTTGAGAATGACTTGGCTCTGGTGGAGCTGGCAGAGAGCCCAGTGCTGAATGACTTCGTGATGCCCATCTGTCTGCCTGAGGGGCCCTTGCATGAAGGTACCCCTCCCCACCCCTGGTCTCACCTCTGCAGAGCAGCAGGTGCCCCCACAGGGATTTCCTCTTCAGCATTGGTGAGGCTCCGGTGCCAGCTGAGCCCGCTGACGGTGTCTGTGTGATTCCTCAGCTGCCTCTCCTAAAATGGCTAAGTCAGAGCTGGTTCTGAGGCAGCACAAGTAGCGGCAATGACACAGTAAACAGGCTCGATCAGTACCATAAGTACCGTATCAGTCAGGGTTCAGATGAGAAGACAGAAAGCAGGCTAGTTCTTAGAACAGAGAAAACTTAATACAGGGTGTTGGAGGACGGGAGAAGTAGGAGGGGAACGCTGAGATGATGGAGATAGTACTTGTAGGAAGAAGCCACTGGCCCTTGGGCTGTGGGAACAAAGGCAAGAGGTTGGAGTCACAGAACCTGGAAGCCTGGAAAGGGGCCCTGTGGAGTGGGAACTCAGACTCTATGGAAGAGGCCCTGTGCCGATGGTGCTGGGGAAATTAGTTGGAACCAAGTGCCACTGCTGGGTGAGGAGTCTTTGCCAGGGTGATGCCAACAGTAACGGCAAGACTTCCTGGAAGTGCCTGCTATTTTCAGGAAGCCCCCTGAAAAAGCAGAACTGCCATTTCAGAGTCTTATCCACAGTATCACAGAGTAGAGTATAGAAGGGTAAATTTGGAGCTGAGGGACAATAACTTGATCACCAGCAAAGGTTCAAATACCCACGGTGACATTACCTAGTTGGGTGCCCTTGAGGAAGTTGCCAAACCTCAAGCTCCTTACCTCTACACTGGAGATAACATGCCATGAGGTGGTTGTGATATTTAAATGAAATAATATACTCAAACATATGCAACGTGGAGTACAGGCCAGCCCATGGCAGCTGGCTTCCTTTTCATCTGTTCTAAATCCAGTGGTGCCATGTCATACCTAATCTCCTTTAGTTCAAAGATGTTATTAAAAATGGCTGAATGGAATCTGAGAAGTTTCTAGGGGCTGTGAGCCAGAAGGAAAGGCACAGGTATTGTTCTGATTCATCAGATGCCACGTGCCTATTATGTGTCCATTGCTTTGCATTCATTGATTTACTTCCCGGTTATAAAGCCTTGAGAGATGGTATTGTAGTCCCATTTTACAGGTGAGAAAACTGAGGCTCAGCAAGGTGAGGTAACTTGCCTAAGATACAGCCTGTAAGAAGCAGATCTGGGGCTAAAATCCAGGTTTTCCAACTTAAAGCCCAGTGCTGTTTTCAGTTTCCAGGCTCTTTTTCAAGTGAAGAAATAACTGCTCTATCATGCTCAACCCATTTCCACATCATCCCAAGATCTGTCAACTTCACAGCCTTCCAAAACATTACAGCTGGGTGGGGTTTTAGAGGATACCAAGTTCACCTTCTGCATTTTAAGGATAGGGAAACTGAGGCTCAGAAGGGGAGGAGTGAGTGCCTACTAAAGGCAGCCTAGCATGTTGTTGACTAGGCTGGACTTTTTATTTATTCACAGTTATAGATTGAGCACCTACTGTGTGCCGGGACTGCTGTGGGCATGGGGATACAGAGCGAACAAGATAGATGAGATTACTGCTCTCGCGGAGCCTAGATTCATCCTAGTTGGGAATGGGAGAGAAAACTGAATAATAAGCCAGCTAACGTCTCAGAAAAAAAAAATGCCCAAACTCTGTGGCAGGTAACCTCCAACCCAGCAGTCTTCCTCCCTACCATGCTGCCTTTCTCAGAGGGGGCAAATTCAGTCCCTCCTCCACAGGCAGAGGATGACAGGACTGCAAGATGTAACCCTTGGAAAACCCCCTTGACAGCCTTTCTGCCCTTGCTGTGTCTTCTCTCTTCCAGGGGCCGTGGTCATCGTCAGTGGTTGGGGGAAGCAGTTCTTTCAAAGGTTCCCAGAGACTCTGATGGAGGTGAAGTTCAATTTATACCCTACAGAGAGTGACACCTCTGCCCTGCCTTGGACCTTCCTCCTCCCAATCACCCTCAGGGATTTGGAGGCTGGGGCAGGGGGTGGGTGGGAGATGCCAGGAGGCCAGACTCACCTCCAAAGTTAAATGAAACTGAATCCCAAAAAGCTTGACTTGTTGGTTCAACATATCACGGGGCTCTAGACTCTAAACATTGTTCAAGGTTTCCATAACTTAATAAAGGCTCCATTTATGGAAATTCTTCCAGAAAACAGCAGGCTTGGACACCCCAAAAGGTGATTCGTCTGTACACCGTGAAGAATCACATACCAGAGTAGTCAAGAACGGGCCAAAGAATGGGCCTTTGGGAGCCACAGTCCTTGCAGTAGTGAACTTGACTGTTGCATTTAGAGGTTCACATTCATATTATGTCAGAAAAGAACACTGAACTAGGAGTAAGGAGCCACGGCCCCAAGTCCTGGCTCCTATTAACTTGCTGGGTGATCTTACACAAGTCACCTTGCCTCTCTAGACCACAGGGTAGCATCTCAAACTGCAAAGTCAGGGGCAACACTAGGTGTCCTCCAACAGCTGCGTGGCTCCGACATTACGGAGTTCCATGACTGCCTCAGCTAATTCTAAATCTTTCAACTTATGTTATTTTAACATACTTTAAAATTGGGCGTTTGCAACAACCATTCATCCCTTCATCTATTAACTCCCAGGTGTTTATTTGGTGCCTCCCATGTACCAGACGTTGTACTAGCTACTAGGTATGCTGGGGGGTAAAAGGACAGGCCTGGTCCCTGGCCTCCTTAGGCTTACAGTCAGGTGAGAGAGAGGGAAAAGGGTCACCAATGTGAAGATGTGATGATGAAGAAGTATGGATGCTCCGGAACGTGTAACAGGGGATCTGATCTCCTCTTGGAGTGCAGAAGGGCTTCCCAGAGGAGGGGACACTTAAACGATCCTTGAACAATGAGTAGAGGTTAGTCGGGCACTTCACGGTTTGCTGAGGATTTGTGCTCACGACCACCCTGCCCTGACTTCCTCTCCCCACTTATCCAGGAAGGCCATGACCCAACAAGGACCTGAATGGCCTCTGGTCCCCTCTCAGCAAGGGCCAACAGGAGTGTACTTTTGGGGCATGTGACCCATTCAGTTCTCGGTTTGGCTGAATGAGACTCATGTGTTTCCTCATTTTATTCCTGACATCTGCTCTAATATTTACCCCCAAGCTGAATCAAGAACAATAATAATTACAATACCTTACTTTTATGTATCAGTTTATCATCTCAGTTCAAAACAATATTTCCTTAGTATCAACTATGTTCCAAGCTATGTAAGGTAGACATGGACAAGATACAGACCCAGTATCTAGAAGCTCCGACTGCAGCGAGGAAGAACGGAAGCAAATGCTTGCTGTGAGGCGAGCAGTGGTAATGCCTACAGTACCTAACAGACATATGGTGTTAGTATTTACAAAGCATCTGCTCATTCATCTCTTCTTTGTATAATTCCATGTGACTAGTATATCAAATATTGTGACTTCCTTTTTTCATATGAGGAATCAGACGTAGAGGTCCGAAAAGCAGCTATTAAGCCATACACCCCAGGTCCCACAGCCAGTAATAGTAGTGGAGGGGGAAAAGAAGACTAACCACAGATTTTGCATATATTGCCATATTCAAAATAATGCATGTGCTAGGCAGTATTATTATCTGCATTTTACAGATAGGAGAACTGAGGCCCAGAGAAGGCATATGAGTTGCCTGAGGTCACACAGAGAGTTCACAACTGAGACTGTACCAGAACATGGATCTCCTGACTCTCCATTAAGTGTTACTTTACCTGCTCCATAGGGCAGTTTCTGAGACCAGGTTTAAGGTCCACCCAGGTTCATCCAGGAAGGGGACAGGGAGGAGCCAAGTCTAGGGATGTCAGAACAGCAGGGACTCCTCAGCCAAGGGTGGGGACCAACAATGGCCTTGTGTTCTAGATCGAAATCCCAATTGTTGACCATGACATCTGCCAGAAGGCGTATGCTCCACTGAAGAAGAAAGTAACCAGGGACATGATCTGTGCTGGGGAGAAGGAAGGTAAGTCAAGTGGCTGGCATACAAGGGCAGCACCAGCCAGGCTGTGGTGCAGAGCCCAGCAATGGAAGAGCTGGAGACCTCGGAGGCTGAACAGTGGAGGGAGGGGGAGGAGAGGGCAGAGGAGGGGGGCAGGCAGGAGAGGAAGGATTCCAGTGGGGAAACTGTGTCAGAGAGAAGAATGTTAAGGAATTTCCATCATTGCCCTCTCCAAGCTCAACTTGTCTCCTATTGAAATGAGAGTTCTGAATGTGCACTTTTAAAATCATTGCGCTCTGAGGAGGCCTGCCCTGGCACTGCTCAGCCCAGGTTTGGGTCAAATGGTCTGCTGCGCCCCCCCGTGCCCAATTCTCTGAACTACAAGTCAGACGTGGGAACAAGGAGGCTTCCTCGGATCGGGGCTAGGGAAGAGGACAATTTAACCCGCATCTCTTTTTCATCCAGGGGGGAAGGATGCCTGTTCAGGTGACTCTGGAGGCCCTATGGTGACCCTGGATATAGAGAAAGGCCAGTGGTACCTGGTGGGCACCGTGTCCTGGGGGGAGGACTGCGGAAAGAAGGACCGCTACGGAGTGTATTCCTACATCTACCACAACAAGGACTGGATCCTGAGGGTCACCGGGATGAGGAATTGAATTCAGTTTCTCAACCCCGGCACCACCTGTCCATGGTCAGTCAGCAGCAGAGGATAATTATCTGATGGAAGATGCCCCTCGCTCTTCAGCCACCCACCTCATTCAGCCCAACCATTACTGGCCCATAAAGGGGGTGTCTCAGCCCCCTTTTCACTCACTTTAAAGAAGCAGAGTAGCTGAGTGATCAGAACACATGGCCAAATCTAGGCTCACTTACTTACTATCACTTACTAGCTTTGCAACACTGGGCAGGTGACTTCACCTCTCTGAACCTCAGTTTCTTTGTCCATATTATGGAAATGGCATACCTTACCTACCTCCTAAAAGTCTGATGAGGATCCCATTAATTAATATATTCAGAGCACTTAGCACAGTGTGGGCATAAAATAAGTGCTCAATAAATGTGACTTAGCAGAAGGTCAGTGTGTCTACCAAGCAGAAGAAGTTGTTTTACAATTCCCAGCTGGGTCTTAGGGCTGATTAGTGTACACCCTTCCCCCCAAACTTGACCTTCTCCCTCATCTGCCCCCAAATGCTCTATGCTTTTTGCTACTGTGCACCTTTCCGAACCCAAATCCCTGCCCCCATAAAAAAGTAAAAGAAGGTTCTTAGTCCTATAGCACGTCCCATAGCAACACACATATAAACATGAGCTAGACACCAAATTGTGAGAATGCCTGAGAGACTCAGGCCAGGGAGGGAGGTTGGGAATGGCGGATTGGGAAGTTAGACACCAAGTTCTAGAACTAGCTCTGCCCCCAGCTCCCTGTGTGACTCTAGGCACAAGTTCCTTCCTCTCACCCCAAAGTACCCTCCCAGCTCTGACAATCTAAGATCCAATGAAGCCATTTTCTCCTGGTGAGATGAGTTAAAGCCAAAGTAACCAAAATGCCAAAGTGACCTTAGGCTTCAGTAGACCTTTGATGCAGACCAAATACTGCTGCTGCTGCTGCCACACCCACTCCATCCACCACACCCAGGTTCCTAAGGACAAGGCTCAAAGTGCTAGCCAAGGGAACTTTCCTTATTCCCACCTGGAGCATCTGCTCGAGGCCAGGGCCTCCTTCCCTTCCTGAGAACCTCAGCTGCACAAGGTCAGCCTTGGTAGGCTAGACCCAACCTCTGCCCTCCCCTCCCTATGTCCACAGCTGACCCCAAGCAGCCGTTCCCCTGATTCCTTGCCCTGGACACCCAACCCTGCAAGGTCATAAGTGTTTCCTAAGCAGAATGCCTTTCCCTCCAAGAGCCACCTCCTCTCTCAGGAAGCTTCCAAAGACCTCATGCCCCCTGAATTCTGAGATTAAGCCCTTTGAGGGATCAGAAGCCCCAAGTCCCTGTCTTCTATTCTATAAAAACTGGTCTTCATGGGATATTTCAGTTCTCAACTTGCACTGCAGCTGCTGGAGTCATTCGGGGCCTCTTGCTGAAAGAAGATGCTGAGGAATGAGAACTTACGGACATTAAGCCCTTAGTCTGAACACTCAGGAAAAGCAATTCACAGCCTTCTTCTGGTTCTATGAGCAAGTCATTCTACCTCTCTGTGTCCTGCTGTTTATTCTACAAAGGGAGGATGGCAATGTGTCCCAACTCCAGCAGATATTTGTCAAGCAAGCTGGAGCTCTATTTCAGATACTGAAAAAGCATTGCGATGCAAAGTTTTGGAATTCTCCTAGGGCATTCCAAAACACCATACTTGCCTGTTTCACTGCCTGGGCGCCCCCGTGTACCTGGCTGTGCTGACTGCTATGGAGACTACTGAGACGAAGACTGAGATTCATCCCTTCCGGGAGCTCCTAGAGGGAGAAGTGACACATACACAAGTGACTACCCTGTAACAGAGTGAACCCCACCAAGTACTATGTTTTGGAGCAGTGTGGAGGCAGAAGAATGGCCATTCTGGTATGGAGGGATTGAAGGAGGAGACATCAGGAAGCTGTCCCACAGGAGACGGTGTTGGAGCTGAACCTTGAGGAGGGTGGGCATTTCCACAGGTGAGACAGAGGGAGGCCTTCCAGGTGGAAGCAGAATAAGAGTAAATGTCCACCTAGGCTTTTCTCAGATTATGTGACCTCTCGCAAAAATGTCATGTCCAGTAGACCAGTCTTCTGATTCTGGGATCACAGCTGTGCATCTAGAAAAGCATTTCTCGTTAAAGTGAAACAACTATAGGACTCAAAACAGCCTCAGGATTTGTGTACAAATATTGATTTCTGGCTGGAGCAGTTTATCCTGTGTATTTCCCCCACTGCAACTTCATCTTTACCCTGTGGAAATGTCTAGATGTGCCACGGGACTTCAGCTTACCCTTGATCTACAAGCACTTGTTAGATATACCAGCCCCTGCACTGCTGCTAAGGTCCAAGAAGCCCAAATCTCTCACAGTCATAAAAGCAGAGGGTTGGAGTGTCTGTTAGGACCATCTTGTCCAACACCATGACCTCATTCTTGAACGTTTCTAGAGATAGAAAACTCACTACCTCCAAATGCAGCCCATTCCAACTTCAAAACGTGCCGCATCTTAAGTTCTCTCTTCTATGCAACTCAAATCCACCTCCTAGAATATAGTTTGTATATCTAAAGCTGTGATTCCAGACCATGAATGTCATTATTAGCAATAATGATCATGCCTGATTTCATTAGCAACAGAAGCTGTTGTTCTTGTGGGTAACTATGAATTTGTTCCAATAAACATCTGCATTGAGTCAAAGCATCCTGTTTGGCTTGTATGTTTTTCCTGTGCTGATGACTCTGGTGAGTTGTGTTTTAATTTATCAATGTTTTGCTGTATTCGATTAGAGATTATAATGGAAAGATGGTATTACCAATACAAAAGCATGTCTTGGGTTTTTCAGGTTAGTTCTGATTAAATACCTTGTCCTATAGTTCCTGTAAATTATCAAAATATCCCAGGATGCCAATCTTTCAGCATCCAAATTACATTTCTTGATTATCGCTCCCACCCAGAATAGAAGAAAATATTTTGAGGGGATCACGTTCTCAATGTTTGCTTCAGAAAATGTGGTACCATGTCTATGAGTGGGCTATTCTGGATTGGAGTATGTACTTTCCTTCTGCCATGAGTTAATCTTGTTCCCCGGGGGCAGGAACCAAAGAAATAGCACTACAAAGAAGTCCTTCAAGCAAAGGTAGGCAAGATTCAGGGAAGGGGAATCTAGACCACCCATGTGGCAGAGAATGGCCAATCTGGGTCTAGAATGAGTCTTGAAATCAAGAGATTCAGTTTCTAGTGCAGTATAGGTTGACTCCCTTACCCAGCTAATTTCTCCATCTATAACTGGCAGAAAAATCTTTGCCCTCCCCCGTCTGAGGGTTGTTAAATCAAATGAATTAGCAGATAGGAAAGAACTTTGGAAACTAAAATTAGTTCAAATATAAAAACTTCTATGGGAAATAATGACTAACATTTTCAAGCATTTACTATCTTTTTTTTTTTCTGAGAAAGATTAGCCCTGAGCTAACTACTGCCAATCCTCCTCTTTTGCTGAGAAGGACTGGCCCTGAGCTAACATCCATGCTCATCTTCCTCTACTTTATATGTGGGACGCCTACCATAGCATGGCATGCCAAGCGGTGCCATGTCCGCACCTGGGATCGGAACTGGTGAACCCTGGGCTGATGAGAAGTGAACGTGTGAACTTAACCACTGCACCACCAGGCCAGCCCCAAGTATTTACTATCTAATTGAGACCGTATTAAGCTCTTACACAATTCTCCAATTTAATCCTCACAATAACCTGTCACAAAAGTACCATTATTATGCCCAATTTACAGGTGAGAAAACTGAAGCACAGTGAGGTTTAAAATGTGGGCCAACCTAGAAACAGCAACACCTCAGTAGCAATGAGCACATCTACTGTCCAGATTTTGATTTCTAATACTTCCTCCAGTAAAAGGAACAAGGGCTCCTCAAAGAAATGGCTGATTCAAGGACTAGGGCAGGAAATGGACAAGGTCAGCCTGGAGCATCTTGCACCGGAAAGTAAGGAAGTCACACAATGACAGGGGTATGTCAAAGTGACACAGGGCCAACTAGAAGCACTCCAATGGCCTAAGCTGGGACAATTTGAGCAATAAAGCAAATGAAATAGTATTGTATTATAACCCAAAGTATAAAGTAAACATCCATGAACATAGACTTATATGAATAAATTACTGAATAAATAAATAAATAGAGGAGAATAAATAAATGTCCAATGGAGAAAGTCAAATAATTAATGTTATACTTTACCCTAAAGGAGAAGGAGCATAACTCCCCACCCCGTAAGTGTGGGCTGTACATAGTGACTTCCTTCCAAATAACGCATATGAAAATGGGGGAGGAAAGAGAAATGTTATAGTGGAGAAACCTGACAAAACACTACCCCAGCTAGGTGATCACAGTTAATATCAACAGCAATAAGTCACATTGATAAGCTGTGATGACAATGGCACTGTACCTCTGGGTTCTTCCTCCTCAAGTCTCATAACCCCAGTCTAATAATGAGAAACATATCAAAAATCCCAATTGAGAGGTGATGTCAGCATCATGGTGGAGTGAGCTCCCCCAGGACTCTTTCCCCTCCGACATACAACAAAAAGGAGCAACCACATTCCAACAAAAAATATTCTAATAGCACAGGAATCCTCAGAGACCCACAGCAGCCAAACAATGGAGGGCAGAGAGGCTGGAGCCCCCTCAGAGAAGCTGGAATGGGGTAAGAGAGAACTTCGCTCCCTCCCCTAGAGACTGGGATCGCTGCCACCGGAGGATCTGAGAGGAAAGGAGTGGGGGCGGGATCCTGCATCAGGGGGATTATCCAGGACTCCCACCACCCTTGCAGCCCAGATGGAAGCCTTCTAATGGGGTGAAAGCTTTCAGGTGGGGTGATCCCATCAAGCCAAGTCACCAGGAAACCAGAGAGCGAGAGCTGATCGGGAAACCAGGTCTGCGCGCAAAAGAAAGTGTCCCCCCTCCCCCAACTTGCACTGTGCACCACCAGCGCAGCTGAAGGCAGAGGGCTCAGAATACGTGGCTCTCGACCCCCATCTAGTGGCGACAGGCTGTAACTGCAACTTAATAATAGTACTATGTGCAAAAACCATTCCTCTACCATCCAGCAATTTATAAAAGTTCCAGACCAGAAGGAAAACAATAAAAACGCAGAATTATGTCCTGAGGACTTGGAAATAGGTAAACTAAGCAACAATGAATTCAGAATAGCTATCATCAAAAAACTTAATGAGGTAAAGGGAAATATAGAAAAACAAGTCAACAAGTTCTGGAGTTACTTCACAAAAGAGATTGAAACTATAAAGAAGAATCAATCAGAAATACTAGAGATGAAAAATACAATGGATCAGATAACACAGAATACAGATTCCCTGAATGCCCATGTAGACACCATAGAGGACCAAATTAGCATAATCAAAGCCAGGTTGAATGGCTCCAGACAGAGGAAGAAAGAGAACTAAGACTAAAAAAAACTGACGAAAATCTCTGAGAAATAGCCAACTCAATGAGAAAATGCAACTTAAGAATCATCGGTAGTCCCGAGGGTGTGGAAAAGGAAAATGGAGAAGAAAGTGTGCTCTAAGAAGTAATAGAAGACAACTTCCCAAATCTAGGGATTGAGAGAGAAATGTGCGTGGAGGAAGCTTTCAGATCTCCTATATTTGTCAACGTAAAAAGACCTACTGCAAGGAATATAGTAGTAAAAATGGCAAAAATGAATGATAAAGAAAGAATACTCAGGGGAGCAAGGCAGAAGAAAATAACCTACAAAGGAATCCCTATCAGACTTTCAGTGGATTTCGCTACAGAAACCTTACAAGCTAGGAGAGAATGGAATGACATATTCAAAACTTTAAAGGATAAAAATATTCAGCCAAGAATACTCTATCCAGCAAAAATATCCTTCAGATATGAGGGAGAAATTAAATCTTTTCCAGACAAACAAAAGCTAAGGGATTTTGTGGCCATGAGATGAGCTCCCCCCCCCCCCCCCCCGCTGACAAGAAATCCGCAAGAAGGCCCTCATACCTGAAAAAGGGAAAAAAGGAAGAAAGAGGTCACAAAACACAGATTAAGTAGACAAATAGAATCAGAATAGGATAGCAAATATTCAACTATAGCATTAGGATAAAGGGAAGGAAATCACCAAAAACAAAGACAATCTTATCACTATAACCACAAACTTACAACACAATTTGGAATAAGAGATGAAAATAATAACTTAGGAGGGGAGGAAGAAAGGGACTGAGTCAATTTAGGCTAACAAAATAAGAGGTCATCAGAAAATTGACTATGTTATGCACGAGATTCTGAATACAAACTTGAGGGTAGCCACTAAACTAAAAAACAGAACAGAGACACAAAAAAGAAAGAAAGAAAAAGCTAAGAAACCCAGCATAAGAAATTGCAGAAGTCAATGGGTAGGCTAAAACACACAGGACGAGAAACAAAGGAAACACAGGAAAACCAGAAAATGAGCAACAGAATGACAGCATTAAGCTCTCATGCATCAATACTCACCCTCAATGTAAACGGGTTGAACTCTCCAATAAAAAGACACAGAGTGGCAAGATGGGTTAAAGAACAAGATCCAACAATTTGTTACCTCCAGGAAACACACCTCATCTCCAAGGACAAACACAGGCTCAGAGTGAAGGGGTGGAAGACAATACTCTAAGCTAATGGCAAACAAAAGAAAGCAGGTGTTGCAATGCGTATATCAGGCAAAGCAGATTTCATGATAAGGCAGGTAAAGAGAGACATAGAGGGCCAATATACAATGATCAAAGGGACATTTCATCAAGAAGAAATAACACTTATAAATATCTATGCACCCAACACAGGAGCACCAAAGTTCATATAGCAACTATTAACAAACCTAAAAGAAGATATCAAAAATAACACAATAATAGTAGAGGACCTCAACACCCCACTCACATCAGTGCAGAGATCATCCAGACAGATGATCAGAAATCAACAAGGAAACAGTGGAGCTAAACGAAAAGCTAAAACAGTTGGACTTAATAGACATATATAGAACACTTCATCCCAAAACAGCAGAATGCACATTCTTCTCAGGTGCACATGGAACATTCTCAAGGATAGACCATATGTTGGGAAACAAGGCAAGCCTCTATAAATTTAAAAAAATTGAAATAATAACATGCATCTTTTCTGATCATAATGCTATAAAGCTAGAAATTAATCACAAGAAAAAAGCTGAGAAAGGCACAAAGATGTAGAGACTAAACAATATGCTATTGAACAAGCAATGGATCATTGAAGAAATTAAAGAAGAAATAAAAAAAATATCTGGAGACAAATGAAAATGATAACATGCCATACCAACTCATATGGGATACAGCAAAAGCTGTATTAAGAGGGAAATTCCTCGCAATACTGGCACATCTTAACAAACAAGAAAAATCCCAAATAAGCAATCTCAAACTACACCTAACTGAATTAGAGAAAGAAGAATAAACAAAGCCCAAAGTCAGAAGAAGGAGAGAAATAATAAAAGTCAGAGCAGAAATAAATGCTATTGAAACAAAAAAGGCAGTAGAAAGGATCGATGAAACAAAGAGCTGGTTCTTTGAGAAGATAAATAAAATTGACAAACCCCTAGCCAGACTTACAAAGAAAAAAAGAGAGAAAGCTCAAATAAACAGAATCAGAAATGAAAGAGGAGAAATAACAACAGACTCCGCAGAAATACAATGGATTATAAGAGAATACTACGCAAAACTATATGCCGACAAAATGGATAACCTAAAGGAAATGGATAAATCCTCGGACTCCTACAATCTCCCAAAGCTAAGTCAAGCAGAAGCAGACAATTTGAATAGACCAATCACAAGGAAAGAGATTAAAACAGCAATCAAAAGCATCCCAAAGAATAAAACCCCAGGACCAGCCAGCTTTCCTGGGGAACTCTACCAAACTTTCAGAGAGGATTTGATACCTATCCTTTTCAAGCTATTCCAAAAAATTAGAGAGGATGGAAAACTTCCTAACACTTTCTACGAGGCCAACGTCACGCTGATACCAAAGCCTGACAAGGACAGCACAAAAAAGGAGAACTATAGGCCAATATCACTGATGAACATAGATGCAAAAATTCTCAACAAAATTTGGCAACCTGAATTCAGCAATTCATCAAAAGGATCATACATCATGATCAAGTGGGATTCATACCAGGGACACAGGGATGGTTCAACATCCACAAATCAATCAACGTGATACACCACATCAGCAAACTGAGGAATAAAAACCATATGATCATCTCAATAGATGCAGAGAAAGCATTCGACAAGATCCAACAGCCATTTATGATAAAAATTCTGAACAAAATGGGGATAGAAGGGAACTACCTCAACATAATAAAGGCCATATATGACACACCTACAGCCAACATCATACTCAATGGGCAAAAACTGAATGCCATCCCCCTGAAAACAGGGATGAGACAAGGATGCCCTCTATCACCACTCTTATTTAACATAGTACTGGAGGTCCTGCCCAGAGCAATTAGGCAAGAAAAAGGAATAAAAGGAATCCAAATAGGGAGGGAAGAAGTGAAACTCTCGCTGTTTGCAGATGACATGATCTTATATATAGAAAACCCCAAAGAATCTATTGGAAAACTTTTAGAAATAATCAACAACTACAGCAAAGTTGCAGGGTATAAAATCGATTTACATAAATCAATAGCATTTCTATACTCTAATAACGAACTAACAGAAAAAGAACTCAAGAACACTATATTATTCACAGTTGCAACTAAAAGAATAAAATACCTTTGGGTGAATTTAACTAAGGAAGTGAAAGACTTACGTGACGAAAACTACAAGCCTTTTCTGAAAGAAATGGATGACGACATAAAGAGATGGAAAGACATTCCATGTAGATGGATTGGAAAAATAAACATAGTTAAAATGTCCATTCTACCTAAAGCAATCTACAGATTCAATGCAATCCCAATCAGAATCCCAATGACATTCTTTACAGAATTAGAACAAAGAATCCTAAAATTCATATGGGGCAACAAAAGACCCCGAATTGCTAAAGAAATCCTGAGAAAAAAGAACACAGCTGGAGGCATCACAATCCCTGACTTCAAAACATACTACAAAGCTACAGTAATCAAAACAGCATGGTACTGGTACAAAAACAGGTGCACAGATCAATGGAACAGAATTGAAAGCCCAGAAATAAAACCACACATCTATGGACAGCTAATCTTTGACAAAGGAGCTGAGGGCATACAATGGAGAAAAGAAAGTCTTTTCAACAAATGCTGCTGGGAAAACTGGAAAGCCACATGTAAAAGAATGAAAATTGGCCATTCTTTTTCACCATTCACCAAAATAAACTCAAAATGGATCAAAGACCTAAAGGTGAGACCTGAAACCATAAGGCTTCTAGAAGAAAATGTAGGCAGTACACTCTTTGACATCAGTATTAAAAGGATCTTTTCGGACACCATGCCTTCTCAGAGAAGGGAAACAATAGAAAGAATAAACAAATGGGACTTCATCAGACTAAAGAGCTTCTTCAAGGCAAAGGAAAACAGGATTGAAACAAGAAACCAACCCACTAACTGGGAAAAGATATTTGCAAGTCATATATCCAACAAAGAGTTAATCTCCATAACATATAAAGAACTCACACAACTCAACCACAAAACATCAGACAACCCAATCAAAAAATGGGCAGGAGACATGACCAGACATTTCCCCAATGAAGATACATGGATGGCCAATAGGCACATGAAAAGATGTTCATCATCAGGGAAATGCAAATCAAAACTACACTAAGATATTACCTCACACCCATTAGAATGACAAAAATAACCAAAACAAAAAGTAACAAATGTTGGAAAGGTTGTGGAGAAAAAGGAACCCTCATACACTGCTGGTGGGAATGCAAACTGGTGCAGCCACTGTGGAAAACAGTATGGAGATTTCTCAAAAAATTAAAAATAGAAATACCATATGACCCAGCCATCCAACTACTGGGTATTTATCCAAAGAGCTCGAAGTCAGCAATTCCCAAAGTCCTGTGCACCCCAATGTTCATTGCAGCATTATTCACAATAGCCAAGACGTGGAAGCAACCTAAGTGCCCATCAACTGATGATTGGATAAAGCAGATGTGGTATATATATACGATGGAATACTACTCAGCCGTAAAACAACAAAATCCTCCCATTTGTGACAACATGGATGGACCTTGAGGGAATTACGTTAAGTGAAATAAGCCAGATAGAGAAGGACAATTTCTGTATGACTCCACTCATATGAGGAATTGAAACATGTAGACAAAGAAAACAGATTAGTGGCTACCAGGGGAAAGGGGGGGGTGAGGGTGGCCACAAAGGGTGAAGGGGTGCACCTACAACATGACTGACAAACAATAATGTACAACTGAAATTTCACAAGATTGTAAACAATCATTAAACCAATAAAAATTAACTTAAAAAAAGATTTTAAAAAATCCAAATTGAAGGATATTCTACAAAATACTTAACCAATATTCTTCAAAACTGTTAAGGTCATCAAAAACAAGGAAAGTCTAAGAAACGGTCACAGCCAAGAGGTACTTACAATGGGTTGAACTTTATCCCCCAAAAGTATGTGATGAGTCCTAACCCTCAGTACCTCCAAATGTAATCTTATTTGGAAATAGAGGCCTTGCAGATGCAACTAGTTAAGATAAGGTCATATCAGAGTAGAGTGGGCCTTTACTCCAAAATCACTGGTGTCTGAGACACAGACACAGATACATGAAGACAGAACATTATGTGATGACAGAGGCAGCTGTAAGCCAAAGAATACCAAGGATTGCCCGCAACCACCAGACGCCAGGAAAAGGAAAGGAAGGATTCTCCCCAAAAGGTTTCAGGGGGAGCATGGCCTGCCCACACTTCCACGTCAGACCTCTAGCCTCCAGAACTGTGAGACAATAAATTTCAGTCATTTTAAGCCACCCAATTCGGGGTGCTTCAGGTCACACAGCTGATGCCAGGCAGAGATGAGGTGGGCACCTTGCTTCTCTAGCCCATGATCCAGAACTTTTCCCTGACTCTCAGCGGCAACACCAGTGTCAAGATGTTTCTAGGTTAGTGTTTTCCTGGAAAGAACAGCCCCCCTTTACTTTGCAGTGGTCAACTGAAGAAGGGGAAAGCCTTCCAGGCACGGGGGAGAGCATATGTGAAGGGGCAGTGGGTGTTTGGGGGAAACTGCATGACCTGGTGTCCCTGAAGAGCCAGACAAATTGGGAGAAAAAAAGACCACCACCAGGAAGATCTGAAGTGTCAGCCAGGGATGCTCCATTGGTTTTGGAAATAGGGAAACATTTGAGGTTTGGGCACCAAGGAGAGACATGATCAGCTTTACCTTTCAAATGAGGCATTAATGCAGAGGGTAAACTGAGGGAGAAGCGGCTAAAGGCAGGGAGACTCAAGATGGCTTCCGAACATCAGGCAAAGGACTCCCTGGTCCTGAAGGAGGGCAGGCCTGTGGAGAGGGGGAGAGGAGTCTGCTTCCTGGAGCTCTGAGAACCTAGGGCTGGGCCTGAAGAAGCCAATTTAAAGAGATTCCCAACCTCTCTTAACACTTCGGTGTGAATTAGTGGAGAAGTAGAGAGGAAACAAGGAAGAGGCAAAAACTCCGAGGCAGTAATGGTTTTCCAGGCCCCTGGTCTTTCTGTGACCTGTGGCATCATTGTTAGTTTCCAGAACGGAAGCCATGGGGTTCTCTGAACTTGAGGGCAAGAGACAAAGATGGTCTTTGCAACCATCTCCTGCATCTGTTACATGTTGGCCTTTTTTTTCAAGATTAGGAAAATGTCTTTCAGATGTAAAAACACTGGCTTAATTCACAGCAATGGGCTTCTGATCACAGGAAAGAGCCAGGACCCTTTCAACACCGAGGCAGATCACAAAGGCTCCAGTCCCCTCTGAGGAGTAGGGTGTCATACAAGACAGTGTATGACCGGGGAGAGGTGTCATGCCTGGAGGGTGCCCAGGGAGAGCATGCTGAATGATGAACAGATCGGTGCGGGTGGGAACATATCTTCTCCATCAACATCTGCCAGTCCCAGGGGAGGCCCCTGCAAAGTAACAGGTTATGATCCCCAATCCATACCAACAGGCTAGCACCAACCAAAGCAAGGCCCAGGGATCTGAAGAGCACAGTGTAGATGCTGTCCAGTCCTGAGGTCTCAGAAGATTCTGACCCATTTTGAAAGTGAACACTTTCATCTTCCCTTGAGTTGTTTATCCGGTGACATTATTCCACCTTGCCCATCTCCTGGGACTATCTGGCTTATTTAATCCTTGGCCATTAAATGCTCACACGGTGGCCCAGGCTTGCCAACAGGATCCAAGACAACAGAATCCTTGCTTTAAACAACTCCGACAAAGTCTCCCTTCAGTCTGAGTTTGCATGTCCAATGCCCAAATCCATGTTGGCAGTCTAGGCCTCCCACTGTCTTTTTATTTGAGAGCATTTTAAAATTAAGATATACTTCAAACACACTGAGAAAAACAAAGACAAAAATCCTCAACCAGACTTGATGAAGCAACACATCCCATTCAAGGGACATGGGCAGGATTCCAATCCAAGGAGTAAGTTGGTGCCATGAGAGAGAATATGCTTTGGGCCAGTGGAAAGAGTCCTGAACCCTAACTTTGAAGCCCTGGGATCAAGTCCAAGCTCTGTTGCCTAATGGCTCTGAAAGTCCACGCAAATCACGCCCTCTGTTCCTCAGTTTCCACAGCCACCCTGTTGAATTTCTCCTTCTTCCCAACCTCTCTACATGGAGAGCCCAGGGCTCAGTCCTCGGGCCTCTTTTCTGTCTACCGTTACTCCCTGAATAATCCCATCTAATCTCATGATATTTAATGTCTTCTAAGTGCTGATGACTCCAATTTTATCTCTAGCTGGGACCTCTCCTCTGAACTGCAGGTGTAAGTATTCAACTGCCTCCTTGGCATTCTCACTTTAATGTCTAGCAGAATGCCTAAAATGCACCTCACACTTCACATGTCCAAATCCGACCTCCTGATATTGCCCCCCAATATGTTCCTCACACAGCCTTCCTCATCTCAGAAAGTGGCAACTCTATTCTTCCAGTTGCTCAGGCCAAAAAACTTTGGGCCTCTTTGCCTCCTCTTTCTCTCAGATCCCATATCTGAGTCATCAGCAAATCCTCTCAGCTCTCTCTCTCTCTCTCTATATATATATATATATATATAAAATATACAGAAAATTATATGTTTATATATAAATACATATATAAATCCATTATTGCAGTTATATATATAAATAAGTGAAAATGTATATAAAATTATATATAAAATATATCCAATCTCAATCCCAGTTGCTGCCATCCTGGTACGGCCGCCATCCTGGTACGGCCACTGCCCTGGAATAGGCCACTATCGCCTCTTTTCTGGATTACAGCAGGAGCCTCCTGGCTAATCTGTCTTCTTTCATTCTTGTCCCCTGTGGTCTATTCTCCACATGGTGGTGGTAAATTGGATTGCATCACCCCACTTCTCAAACTCTCCCAGTGGCTTCTTGTCTCGTTCAGATTAAAAACCAATGTCCTGGCAATGACTGGTAGCATAGCTTCCAGAACCACAGCAACACACAGCCACCACAATATGAGAACTGACAGAGGGTGGTGTGGTTCCCCACCAGGATGAACCTGGGCTGTAATGATGACAGCACTGAATCTTAACCACTGTAACACCAGCGCTGGCTCTTCCCTGCCTATCTAATCTAACATTATAACTCTGTCCCCTGCCCTTCCTAGCTCCCTTGCCTGCTTCATTCTTCTCCTTAGTACTAACACTAATACACCACACAACTCACTTGTTTATTGTCTAGTTCCTTTGTTATCCATAAGGTCAGCAATTTAGTCGCTTTGCTCTCCACGATATCCTGAGTGCCTAGAACAATGTCCAGCACATAATATGTACTCAATAAACATTTGTTGAATGAATGAATCTTGAAAATATGGAATATCCCATTATGTCCTCAAAATAGTACTATGACCCTATTAAGATGGGAGTGAAGAATGATTGGGCTTATTTTAAAAGTGAGAGGATAAGACACAGACTGAAATTCCATCACTACCACCCAAGTCCTCATACAAGGCCACACCTCTCAAGGTGACCACCTTTCAAAATGTGAATACCTTTAGAGAGAGGTCTAGTCAGACTAACGTGTAAAAGATTGCTTCCAGAAGGAACAGAAAGAAAGATATTATAGATGTTCAGATAAGAGGGTCAAACTCCAAACAGACCTAGGCAGACTGAAATCCTGGGGTCACAACTAGGTGACCTGCTGGAGGGGTCAGGATCAGGGCAACATCCCACATGCCTGAGGGCAAAGAGGGCTAAGCAGCACTTGGTGAGCAAGGTCAGCACTAGCAGGGACCCTGCAGATCTCTGCACCTCTTTGCTTTACAAATGAGGACACTGAGACCTAGGGGAGGGGAAAGACTAAGTCACCCAAGGTCAGCACACAGATGTCTAGACAATGGGGAAATCAGGGCTGAAACCAGGTTGTCCAGCTCCCAGGCCAGTGAGCATTCTATACCACGACTACCACCCTACCCAACCTCACAAGCCCTTCCCAGAATAGCCATACAACAGGCAGCTTTCATTTCCCTGATGCATGTGGCAGTATCCATACAATGCCAAAAATGATTCCAAAGGAAATTCCTTAGTTGGGAGTCCTACAGAGAAACAGAATGGGACTTGGAAAAGAACTAAATTCTTTCTGGGCTATGTCAGCCAATGGGAATGGAGCCCAGAAATCACTGGTGTTTTCTGTTTGGGAGCTTTCTAAAATAGCTATCTTTGGAGAATGAAGAGTGGCTACCATGATGCTGGAAAAATGAAGTCATTGCTTTGAAATAAATATGAAGAGAAGAAAAGAAATGACTTCACATATATTAAAATAAACCAGTTCTAACCCTTGAGCTGGGAAGTTAACCCTTGCCTTCCATTTTTTTTCCTAAAGCATTTACCAACAGAGCTGAAATAACAAAGAGAAAGAGCACTTCAGGACTCAGAGAGGAGGCTGCCAGTTGAAATGGAACGGGGAAACAAGAAGAGGATGAGCATGCGCTCTGTATCAGGCAATGTCACAGGCAGTGTATTATTTATTCCCTACAATAGCCCTCCATTTTTGACAAAGAGGAAAATGAGGCTCAAAGAGATTAAGTAACTTTCCTAAGGCCATACAGCTGGTAAGTAGCAGAGCCAGGACTCAAGTGTTTCTTGACCCCAAATTTCATGATTTTCCCTTACTGCCTATTGGACAATGCTGGTCAATTTCCTTATTTTCTCTAGGCTTCAGTTTCTTACCCATAAAATAAGGGCCCTAGATGGAGATGTCTCATATCTGTCTTACAGCTCTGGTGGTTTATGGACTTAATACACTGAGATTGTCCTTAGTTGGCGATCTCCTTGGTTCTCAGGGCTCCTGGCCCCCAGAAAGAGTTCTCCCATTGGGCTGGTCCCCTGTCCTGAAGAGTTTGAGGGAAGTGAGGATTTCATCCTCTGGAACCACAATTCAGTGCCTGTGAGTCTCTTCCTGGCTTGAACATCAAGACCAGTGCACAGAAGCTCTAGTGGGAGAGAGCTTGGAATCCTGGAATGTCCCTTAGTTTATTTATAATACCTAGGCTACATCTAACAAGTTCATCATGTGGCATGTGGCCATGTTCACAGAGAAAGAACTGTCCCAGAGAAGTTCTTTGCAAGACAAGGTCTGAGCCAGTGAGCAAGGCTAGATCTCTCCATCTGTAGCAAGTATAAGAGATAATAAGGGGAGGCCTCCATCGATTGCAAACATCCTCCTACAGAGCAGGAAGAGTCTTAATGCTTTAGAAGAGTTCTGGACTAAAATTAGGTGAGGGTTCGACTCCTTGAACTGCTACGACCTGGCAATGGGACCTGGGGTAAGTCACTTCTGCACTGTGGTCACATTCTAGCAGGAAGTATAGCCATAGACAAGTAATTATAACAAAGTTTGATGGTCATCTGGGCAAAGTGGCAGAGCTCAATACTGAAGCTTCTCAGAGCAGGATAAAGCCATCAGAGCAGGCAGACAGGCTGGAGCAGGAAGGTTTGAGGGAGAGTCAAGTCCCCAGGGCAGGGGGTGGGGAGCGCACAGGGAAGCTGAGCCCTAGTCCTAGAAAATCCAAGGCAGGTCCACGAGGAAGTTCTCAGGGCTCATCATTATAAGACTGGGTGCAAGGGGAAGTCTGCTCCTCAGTGAGAAGCATTATACCAGGCAGCACAGGTGGATCACCTGTGAGTCTTATTCTAATTCAGATGCTCAGGCCTCAGGCCCAGAAATTCTGACTCTATTGGTCTGGGCTGGAGGCTGGGCACCGATATTTCCTTAATAGCTCCCCAGGAGTTCTAAAGTGCAGCCAGGGTTGAGAACTTCTGCAGTAAAGAGAGATGGCTGAGAGACAGGGCCTGCCCACTGAGTGCCCACTGGATCCCAGCACCCAAATCAGGGCTTGCCAGATAGAAGGTGCTCAAGATATGTGGCCTGGATAAAGGAATAAATACTGCATGAATGAAGTGAAGGAAGTCACCAGCCAGTCACTAGAAGCAGAGCAAGGGCAGGAGTAAGACTGGTCTTACGCTGAGTCCCCTAGAGGACTGACCAAGTGCTGCCTACACCCCTCCTGACTACAGATAAGACTGGCCCAGACTTTGAAGCTGGAGCTAGATAAAGCCTTATGTGGGGGCCCCAGAAGGGGATGGAGGGGATGGGGGAGGGTGATCCAACAGCCCATTACAGATCAAGGACTGCGGTGAATCCCAAGCACACACATTAATGACTACTAAGCATGACAGAAGATAGCTCGTCTTTATTAAAGTAGCCCATCTTCATATAAGCGGCCCTCCTCCCTCCACCACTAGATGGTGGTGACTTTCTATTACAAGGGGAGTGGTGGGGGAAGGGGGAGAGGCAGTCAACTTACTAACAGAGGTGGGGTGAACGAGGACCCTCAGAAGTGCAGGGTGGCATCCCACTTTCTCCTTTCTGCCTCCCCCGACACCCCACTTCATACCCCTACTAACAGAAAGTCTTCTCTCCTTCCACTCCAAACCCTATTGCATCCCACTTCAAAGAAATATAAGATTCACCCACATACCCGTGCACTTCACTATGAGCAAAGCACTTCACATCTTTAACACTCCCTTCTTACTAATGACCCCCATCCTGGTGGTTCTAGGTGGACAGCTGATCTTTGGTGAGAGGGCCCATGCATGGCCATGTAGGAAAGCCCCCCAGTGAGGGTTGCAGCAAAGGGCCCAGGAGGCCAGGCCCCTGCTCCTATGTTCTGGCCATCAGAGCCACTGAGAATCAGGCAGACTTGGTCCCTGACCTCTGGTCCCTGAACTCTGAAGACTCTTCATTATAATGGAAAGTCATTATATTTGTTTCCTAGAGATTTTGTGCTTTGCTTCTAACACTCTACCTTCTAACCTCCCCTAAATTCTGGGCCACTTCATATTCAATGGGTGGAAAGCCTAGCTCTGTGGGACTCCACCACAACCACCATCTCTGAGCCAGGCAGACCCCAGAATCCACCTTGAGTGGGGGGAAGCTGGGAGTGTGGGGAACAGAAGGGACCCTGGGTGCCCAGCAACAAAGGGACAGCCTAGAGCCCCCACCTCTCTCTCTTCAAGAGGAACCTCTGCTGTGTGCATAGAGGCAGAGCCGTGGATGAGACTCACACACTAGGCAGAGGCTAATTTAAGGCTGCAGCTCCAGGTGTGGGAGATAATGAGGGGTAGGGGTGCAGAGTTAAGAAAGCAAGGATGAGCTCATCACTGTGGAAAGACCTTTGAGATCACCTCATCCTGTAATTTTCATAATTTTTTAAAGCAGTTGAATTTTTTCATACAAAACTCTCAAATGGAACTCCATCTAAGACGGAGCTGTTCTGATTAAAGCAAGAGAGGAGGTAGGAGTTGGGGATGGCTGGTTTGACCAGGATAGGAAGCCCACTTACTCAGACTACCTTCCAAATCCAAAAGTTCCTGAGGGACCTATGCAGAACGTTGAGGCCCTGGGTTTCACTTTGAAAAACCAATGGTCTAGCCCAAATCCTTAATTTTATTGATGGAAAAACTAGGTGATTTGTCGAGGGTCCCCACCGAGTCAGTGGCGGCACCAGGGCTAGAATTCAACCCCACTCCCACCCAACCCAGGTCTCTCTTCGCCCCCTCGCACTAGCTGGCTGGCCCCTACAGGCCTTGGGACCTTAGAGTGCCCCCGGGCCCACCAAGGGGAATCCTAGAAGGAACTGCGGAAGGAGAACTGCAGGTAGATGATCAGCAGCAGGACCGTGGCCCAAAACAAGCACCACGGGATAGAGAAGAAGTTGCAGCCTGAACCCTCCTCGGCTTGCGGCTTGGTGGGGCTGGGCGCCCGGGAGAAGGTGTAGGTGGTCGCCTCCTCCTCCAGCAGCTTCTCGCTAGGCTTCCAGTGCACGATGCCCTCCTGGCAGGCCTCGCAGAACTCGCCGCGGTGCCGCCGGTTATCTTGGCGGCTGGCCACGTGGATGCGGTACTGGCCACCACGCTCGCCATAGCACTGCTCACGCAGGCTGGTGATGAGGTTGTCCACCAGGCTCTCGATGTTCTCCTCCAGCATGCTGGACTCGTCCAGCCGCGAGGTGCCGCACTCGTAGCACAGCTGCTTGAAGACGCGCATGCGCACGGAGCCTGCCCGCTGGGCACGGTCCAGGTGCATGTGGAAGAGGATGACCACGTGGGGCGACTGCCAGGTATGCCAGCACCAGGAGCAGTGGAACCTGCGGGAAGGGGGAGCAGTAGGAGGAGAGGATGGAGTGGAGGTGGTGGAAACAGCTCCAGGAAGGGGGTTAGGGGAAGTAGGCAGAGCCTAGAGGTGGAGGTAAAGGTGGTGTGTTTACTGCCCCATGGGTTCATTAGCTATCCCCAGGCTGCCACCCAGCCTGCCCCTTGTGCCCTGTAGGACCAGAGCGGGCACCTCAGGATGCACCTGGCATCCAGCAGAGCTCTGTCCTTACCAGCCCACCTCCTCGGTGCTCTGCAGAGGCCTCGGATCTCTCCATCCCAATACCCGCAGGCCTTGCCCTTGGGACTTTGGTTCTGGGCATCTTTCCTCATCTGTAAAGTGCTCACGGTGCACTAGTGAGTTCTTCCTGCTCAGATTACCTTTGAGTCTGATAGCAGGGAATGGCCTGCACCATATAGGAAACGCTTAAGCCATCCACATATTCTTAGCTGTCAGCACCGACTGAACAGGCTAGACTCAAATCAGGAGAAAATGACACCATCACCACTTCTCACCTCTGGGCCAGTGGCAAGGTTAATACATCCCAAGGCTCAGAGTGAGCTGACTTGGGCCAGCTGGGGATCACAGGTCACCAGCCAGGTCTGGAGGGGCCATAAGCCCTCCCCACTCAGCCCCACAATCTTTCCAGGTCTTCAGAAAGCTCCTAGGCCCTGCCAACAAATGTCCAGCCCTTTGAGCCCCTCTCATCAGCTAGTTTAGGGGTTTCATGTTTTCATTCTCATCTCTTCTCTTTCACTCACATCCTTTGAGGACTGTTTCCCCTCTCCCAGACTAGACTACAAAACTTGGCTTGGAAAATAGAACTGGAGGGACCTTAGAAATCACTTGATTAACACTTTGTTCTACTCTGAGGCACAGAAAAGATGGTGATCCGTGTACACACAGCTAGTTAGAGGCAGAGCCAGTACCCAGCACATAACAGGTGCTTGATAGATGTTTCTTCAATTGAATTGAATGGACTGAACCAGGGCAGGAAGGAAGGCCTTGCTTCTCACCCCCAGGGTGCACCACCTAGCCTCCCATCTTATGTCCCAAAGGTAAGTCTTTACGTAATAGACCTGTGGACAGTAGTGCTGGAAAGTCATCTCAGATATGATTTTACATACAAATCATCTAGGGACCTTGTTGTAATTCACATCTGTTGAAATGCCGATTCTGAGTGAGTAGGTCTAGAATGAGGCCCGAGATTCTGCATCTTTAACAAGTTTCAGATGATAGTTATGCTGCTGCTCCGTGAACCGGAAGGCAAGGATCTAGGCTAACCCCTCCTTTTGCAAAAGGGGAAAATGAGGTCCAAGAAGGTAAGTGAATTACTCAAGAGCTGTGGAGCTAAGAGAAGAGGCATTTTCCAGTACACTTCATGTGTACAATACTTTATATTAAGTCAAGCTAAATTAAATAGACTGAAACTGAACTGTCCCAGGACCAGAGCACAGACCTTTTGACCCTCAGTGGACCTGAAACCCTCCTTCTCTTAGTTTTCAACCATTTTTAAGAGATTATTAAAATCTGAAAATAGGTAAAATGTCAGAGTTTAGAACGAATAAATATATTCCATCTCTTTTTCTAGAAGGGGAAACTATGGCTCAGAGAAGGAAAGTTACACATGTGCTCAGGGGAAGAGCTAGAATCAAGTTCAAGTGTCCCAATTCCCAGGGAGGGACCCTTTCTCTGCCTCCCGCTTAGACTGACCCTAAGCACCTGGGTTCTCCAGGTCTCCGTCTACTCTTTGAAGGTGCCCCAGGGGCTGCCTCCAGGGCCTCTACTTACTGAGGTACTCACCTGCCCGAGGCATGCAATTCCAAGTACTGCTTCCAGCCAGGGGCCAGCACATTGTGCTTGAGGTTGGGATCTATGATGAGGTCCCAGCTGTCAGCCGGCTTTGCCTCCTCCATCTTCTCGTAGAAGACTTTCTTCCATTCTTCGGTGGTCACGCTTTTACACATGGTCTCGTCAGTGGCGAGGGTGGGCAAGCTCCACCTGAGTGAGAATACAGAGAGCGAGGGCAGGTGCAGGGCAGGGCAACGCAGTCTCCACGGTCTAAAAATCCTCATCGACAGGACTGGAAGCAAGCAGGACCCAGCTCCCTCCTTTGTCCGCAGTGGAACCTGTTTCCACGGCAACCAGGCAGGGTGCCAAGAGACAGAGCTTGGGGAGAAGAGAGTCTCCTAGGGGGTGTTTCAGGGCCCTGAACTGAGTCTGCAGAGGCAGGGTTTGTCGGTCTCAGTACCCGAGGCAGGATGGGGGGCCTGAAAGAGGCTGAGCTTCAGCCCAAGTCACTCTGGCCTGCAAAGGGCATGTGGAGGCAAGGACCTGGGAGCTGGTTCAGCTTCACCTTCCTGCCCCTGAAGGCATCATCAGCATCTAGCTGCTATGGTAACCATGATGCCTTAGGGAGCCAAAGAGAATTAAGGGATGGGAAGATATAGACCTGTTAATAGATGCAGCAATAATAATAAACTCTCTCTGCACCCCCACACATCTCGTGACCAGCACTTGCCATTTACAAAAATGACTGGAGGTCTCTTTACCCACAATTGTTATTGCCACGGTACAGATCAGGAGCCTGGGACTCACTAAGCTCTTGAGGCCATACCAATTCATTAATTCATTCATTTCAAACATATGCCAGGTTCTATGACAGGTGGTTGTAACTGGGTATGTACCGAGTAACCAGAACACAACGGGATCTGTGCTGTGACAGCCAAGTGTAAGACCAGCCACCTGTGCTCAAAGGTGGGAGCCATTCCATCAGCCTGGCAGGAGCAGAAAAGATGATTTTCAACTTGATTGTAGAAGAGGAACACAATATCCATGGGAAAAAACAGCCTTTTCTATAGGTGCCTCTCCTGCTATTTTTTAATAAATCATTTTTCCTTTATAAAAGTCATACAGGTTTATTATAGAAAAATTGGAAAATATAGATAAAATAAGGCAAAAATAAGACTCTTCCTAAGATCCATGCTCAAGATAATCACTGTTAATGTTACGCCATATGTACCCTGCCTGCTGTTCTTCTGTATGCGTGTGTATATGTGTGTATATGCATTTATGTGTATAAACCTACACATATTCTACATACCACGCTGTGATCTATTTTTTAAATAACAATATATCATGAATATTTTTCTAGCTCATTAATATCACTCCAACCTGTAGGCTGCCTGTATTCTGGTGTAGGGCTAGGCATAATTTATTTAGCCAGTCCTCTATTTGGGGGCATTAAATTTATTTTTTTTTTCAGTCTCTCACAATTATACTCTTGCTATCTATTTGTATAAAACCTATTGATGAAGCTCATGGACCTGCATTCCAGGCATCAGAGATGATGCTTCCTGTAGCTGGAAAACACATCTCTTCACTCTACTCTCTACGGAAGCTTGATGTGGCAGAAGAATCTGAGCAGTCTCTTCAAGCAGTGTGACTTGTAGACAGCCTGCAGATCCTGAGTGTAGGGATGAAAACAAGGGCCTAAATCTCCCGTCTGGTACCGGAGACCGTCTTCCAGTTGCTCCTCTGCCTCTGCATGAATGCTTGGTGCCTTGACCTACTTTATTTTAGCCTCAGTTCATTCATCTTGGCAATGGGATGATAAGGAAGGAGTATCTGTAGTGATTAAAAGCAGGGTCTCTGGAATCACTTGCCTGTGTTCTTTTTGAATTGCCTTGTATCTTTCTAAGTAGCTATTTGATGTGTATCATTTTATTCTGGCAAAACATGTATCGATGTTCTTTGTGAACATATCTTTAACTTGCATAGTAACAGTAATCACTGTATAGTACTTACTAGGTATCAGGCATTGTCCTAAGTGCTTTATACATATTAATTTATTTCATCCTAATAACAACCTCTATAGGTAGGTAATAGCAGCAGCAGCTCCATTTTGCAAATATGTAAGCCAAATCAGAGAGGTTAGGTAACTTGTCCAAGATCCAACAGCTAATAATCAGTGCAACTGGGATTTGAACCAAGATGACTGTCTTCAAAGCCACAGCTTTAATCACTGTACTGCCCAGCATGGAATCTAGAACAAGACATTTGCTAAATAAATGTGTCTTTCTCATCACTGGGTATGGTCATTCCGGACTCTGAGAGTTGAGATTCGTGTCCTTGCAGCAAATGGCTCACTAGGCCACACTGAGGCCACAGCCCCTGGGAAGAGGAGTAAAGCGTGTTTGACCCACCAGACTCCCTGTTACTACTGCAGATACCACCTCTGCTGCTGAACTTAATGGAGCAACAGTGTCCACAGACCCCTGATGGCCAGTGTAAATATTTTAGAGCTGAAAGAGAAATTCAGCTTGAAATCTTACCAAAGAAAAGATAGCGCATGAAGCCATTCCTATGAAGCCATAAGCATTTGGTGATAGGCACCCTGGTTCAGTGGAAGGAACACTGAACTGGAAGTCTGGAGATATAAATATATATCCCAGCTCTGCTACTGGCTGACTTTGTGATCTTGGGCAAGTCATTTCTCTTCTCTTGGCCTCAGTTTGTCCACCTGTTTGATGAAAAATTAGATCAGATGGTAACATTAAGGCCCCCTCTGATTGGAACGACATATGGTTTCAAAGACCTTTGTACCTAGAAACCTGAATCCTTGGGGCAGAAGGTAGGATAGAGGCCAGCGGATGGAGGAGGGAAGCTTCTAATGAGGCATTGCAAGTAGTGTCTGGAGTCAGGGTCTGTCTCATTGGGGCCTGCTACATAGCTGAGGAGCTCTGGGGAGGTGTCACTCCACTAGCTTTGTACTGCACACAGTAAGAAGGACAGAAATTAAATCGGAGCCTTTGACTATTAACACTAGAAAGGATTTTTAAGTTCATCAAACTTTTATCCTTCAAGTCACTATTCTTGCCTCTGAATTAAGGCAGTCAATGCCTAATGAAGTGAACTGACTTAACCAGCCTCAGAGGGATGAGCTAAGCTAAGGGGTGCTAAGGTTGCAGCCATGGGCCAAGGTGAGAATGGAGGCCTAGGACATTCCCAGAAAGTTTGTGAAACTAAGAGAAGCTTATGGAACTTGCCCTGGAGCCAAAGTGTGTTACCCAACCAGGAACGAATTCTCTAGAAGTATTTTGCAGTTGTTACTACAATAAACATTATGATGAAAAACAAGAACACAGAAGGTAAGAATTACCAGCATTGTGTGTGTGTGTGTGTGTGTGTGTGTGTGTGTGTAATCAGCTGATGCAATTCCCATTGGCACAAGTTATGTTTAATTTAGGACCTGAGCTTGCTATGCAGAGACCAATGTAACACATCCTTCTGTATAGCAGAATGTTTTTTCTAATAAAATAGAATTTCTATCAAGATGGGTAACCCTATTGAAACTTGTTCTCTGTCAAGTGAACTCCGATGCTATGAAATCCACAATTTAGAGATTGCCAATCTAAACATCTTTAAAGCCAATGGCCTCACCTTGGCCAATTTCTTAAAGTTTGTGATCATGATTTAAATCCATAAAATGGTTTAAAACTAAATCCCTAACTATTATTATCCTGTAAATATCCCTGAGATTTGGAAATGATAAAAAACACTAAAATGCAAGAAAGAAAAAAAAAATAAACCAAATCCCCAACTAGAAAATAGAATAATGAAAAAAACAGAAAAGAAAACCATGTCTCTAATTTGTTATTTCATTCAATAAGAAATACTTTATAAAGCTTATTATTCTATTATTGCTTATCAAAATGTTACAAAATAAACTCTGTCACTCTTGAAATGATGCATTAATGGAAAGTGATTTTCATCCACAGGCAATTCCATACCCCTAAGGGGCATTTGGGAAAGGGGAGGGGTATTTGGGGGGGATGAGTCAATTACTAGAATTTCTACTGGCACTCAGTGCCCAGGGACCAAGGATCTAAATGTGTCTGACAGTTCCACAACAAAGAATTTTTCTTCTCAGAATGTTCCACCCTTGCTGAACCCAATAGTAAGCACCTCCATAATCTGTTGGTTTATTGGTATAAAGAAAGAGTCCAAGTAGTAGTCTCAGCTTCCAATTTAATGGAACTACTGTTTTGTTCCCTGGTGGAAACATCCCTCCATTGGGAACCAAGACCTCTAAACCAGCAGAGTCCAAAGTTGTCAGGACAGAAAGCAAAGAATCAAACAAAAAACAAACAAACAAAAGCACTAGTGTACCATTAGGGGTAATTTTGAGAGAGTATTTCCACCTCTTAATTCTTGGGTCTGAGAAAAACAGCACCAAATCTTGGTTGCTAATTCAGAGCATATGCCACATCCTGGAGAACATTACCCCAGCCCGGCAAGGTGCTGTCATGTAGATGGTTCTATAACTGAGTCTTCCAAAGGCCATCCTACTGTTCAATCAGACCAGATGCTTCAGGGGGATATGGTGAGATGAATGAATTCCATGTGCATGAGCCTATTGCCAGGTTTCATTCACTTTAAAATGAATTCCTTTTCAGAAGCAATGCTATATGAAATATCACCGTAGTAAATAAGGTACTCTCTAAGTCCACTGCTGCACGTCTAAATGCCTGTAGCAGAGAGCAACACTGAACACTTGAGTGGGGCGTGATTCCTTGGAGAATCAGCCAACCACCTGGTGGCAGTTTAATCATACTGGACTGTTTCCATCCACGAAGGGGCAGAGCTTTGTTCTCACTGGAACAGACAATTACTATGCACATAGGTTTGCCTTCCTTCTCCACAATGTTTCTGCCATTTGTGGACTTTCAGACTGCCTTGTTCACTTTTCTGATACTCCTCTGCTTAGGCCCTCAGCTTAGCTGCTTAGGCTTTCTCACTGCATGGTGGTTGGTTTCCAAAAAGGAGGATTTCAAGAGGAAACAAATGGAAGCTGCCAGCCCTCTTAATATCGGGGTCAGAAATCCCAGAACATCACCCCCATCATATTCTATTGGTCAAAGCAATCACAGGGCCAGATTTAAGAGGATGGGAAATAAACTCAACCTCTTGGTGGGGAAGTGGCATGTGCCTACAGAGAGGGAAGGAATTGATGGTGGCCATCTTTGGAGACCATCTTCCACAATGCCCAATCATTTCTTATCCTGCAAAAAGCTTAGTGCCTTGAGAAAGCTATGTCAAATTCTATGATGTAAGTAGAGGTTGACGTCATTTTGCAAAAAAGTAAACTAAGGATTGGAGAGGCAAAGTAGCAAAGAGTAAACTAAATCCAGTAAGCCCAACCCCAAAACATAACCAGAAAAGTACTCAGCCTACCGCTACCACCCACCCCTGCATGCTAATCATGATGTATAACAATATTTTCCTCTCCTTCCCCTCCTTCCCTCACTACCACCATTGAGCTGTTCTTCCAAGCCGTCACTCAATTTTGTGAGTCGCATGTGCCACTGTTGTGCAGGGCTCTATCAGAGCTACAGCCATGCCTCATCCCCATTTGTCACAGCCCAAATTCTCAATTCCCCCAGTCTTCATGCTCTTGATCTCTTATCCCCACAAAACTCTGTTTTATTTTTGTGCTTATTTTTATTTTCTGCTCATGACCTGACCTTTGGCCAGGAAACATTCCATAGCTTGTAACAGAGGTACTGTGCCATGGTCCGGGAGGTAAAAGAAGGGCATATTTGAGAGAAATTACCAAGTCTTCAAAAACTGTTGTCCTCATTTTCAGGATATTTGATCCAAAATAAAAGACAGCTTCTTTCCCCTTATTCTGAAGAAGGGGCAAGGTCCAGCAACATTACATGTCAGGAAGCAGCAAATTTTTAATTCATTTATGGATTCAAAAAACTGAATTCTCAACCACTATGTATCAGGCTGTGTACTAAGCACATGGATATGAACTGCATGAGTCTCATTCTTTCCATGTCCAATGACGTCAATCAACCAGGTCACCTAGACTAACTTAGAGCCTTTTATAACCTATGACATGAGAACTTAGCCTAATGTATGCTCCTGTTGTTGGTCAGCCACTACCATGGAAATGCATCCTCTTCAAAATTGAATTGTGTCCCGCTCCTAGAGATTAGCATCCCAGGGTGGTTCTAGAAAGATATGCAGCTGTTCAACTCTAACAACTTGGTTTTTCATGGAATGTCTAGAAAAGAATAAGGGTGCAGTCCATTATCAAAAAATCTTACACTGTGGTTGAATATCATACTCATAGAATTCAGAGGACAGTGCACAACTTTCCTTTACTTTTCTGTCAAGTCACCCATCAGCACAGTGAGAGTCCACCAAGGATGCATGTCCAGAATTTTCCCTTCCCTCTCTGATCTCCTTTCTGTCTTCTCCTCTGCGATCTCTTCTGCTCTTCAGGTTTATCTTCAGGGCCCTGATTCAGTCTTCAGAATGGAGCATCTTCAAGCAAATAAAGTTTCCTTCTACTAATACTGACCACCTATCACTGCATAACTTTGATTCGTTAGCCAAGTTTCTCTCCTTTCATTCTATTATATCAAAGACCCTTTACTCACCAAGGGAAAGATGAGAAGGAAAGTAGGGGATGAAGGAGGAGGAAAATTCCATTGTGCCACACACTGCCCTCTCTCCAAGCATGACCTCTCCAAGAAAAGCAATGAAGAAAAACTCTGGTTCTTTCCTTTGAAAGTGAGGGGCAACTTCTCTGGAGAGCAAATGTGTATTTCATGGCAGTTACAGAATAATCCCAGATCATGGTTGCATTCAATTACTTTGACTGAGCCTCCACCATGTGACCTGGAAATATAAAAGTGTATAGAACAGAATCAAGGAGCGGAAGGGGTCTGGGAGGTCATCTAGCCCAACCCTGATCAGACGCACCAGTGACTGATTCATCTCATATGAAGCCTACAATAGGCCCAAGATGACCAGCTTTTAATTTAGTGTGAAGGGGACTCTTCACTCAGGGTGAGGAGACTATTCACTGTCAATCTGCAGACAGACCCAGTGATCCACGACTATGGTGACTACTGAAGTCCAATAACCACCGATGCCTGTTGACAGTCAAGCGGTCACCCAGCCTCAATGTGAACCCCACTGCCATGGAGCTCACTCTCTCCAGAGGCAGTGGATCTATCTAACCTCTGGCTGTTAGACAGCCCTTCTTGGCTGTATGCCAACCTCTCCCTCCCTGAAACCTCGGCTCACTGTGCCTTGCAATTCAGAGCACTTAGCAAAGTGCCAGCCCAGCGTAAGTAGTCATTAAATATAACCACTTTTAGATGAGGAAAAAAGTGTTGTTGCTTTTCTGTTAGAAGCTTCTATGTAAATAATTTGTAAAAGCTGTATTGCCAGACTGTCACTGCTTGTTTTATTTTTTAAACATGAAAGCTTTTATTAAGAATATGTAATATTGAGGTGAAATACAAGTTTAGGAGAAAGAGTATTATTTATTCTATTTGCTGACATAATTTTCTGTAATGGTAAAAGCATAAGTCTCTATTTGTTAATCTGTGTATTATGGAATCCTTCAAACACATATAAAAGTGAAAAAAAAACAATGAAACTCCACATATCCATCACCCAGCTTCAACAACCACCAGCTGTCTACTATTCTAAGACATTTTCTTCATCATAATAGCTGAGATTTCCCTCAAAATCATATGGGTAGAGGTATAGATAAAACATGATTAACCATGAGCTGGTCGTTGATGACTCCAGGTGGTGGGCACATGGGCATTTATTATACTATTCTCTTCACTTTTCTTATGTTGAAACTTTCCATAATAGAAAGTAAATCAATAAACAAACATTCTTTTTCTTTTGCTCATTGTTCTCTCCTAGTTTTTTGCTTTCAAAACCGTGAACTCATTGTTCTTATCTCTTGTGGCTGTGGGTTTCTAGTTTAACCCTTTGTGGTCTGAATTTTTCCATACATCTTCCTATCCCTGCAATGATAACCTTATAAATACAAAATAGTCTAAACTTGTCCTCTTATGGCTTCACAAATACTCGCCAACAAATGTCTATACTTGAAATACATGGTGTACACATACTATCTAGGTAATTAGCAGTTTCATTTATCAAGATGCCTAGCTTCTTGGGCCAAAAGAATTTTTTATTAAAGCAACTGGACAATCCTGGTAAGCCATAAAAGTTAAATAGAGTTCCATTCATTTAACATCCATCCATTGAGTAACTCTTAGATGCTAGATGCTGCACAGACTGTGGGGCACCTACACAAATTATTCTTCACTCAGCTCAGAGTAGTGTTGATGTAAATTTTATAGTATTGATGAAAGGACCACAAGCACCCTCAGCATCTAGAATATTGTTCAGCATGTAGTAGATCCTCAATAAATGTTTGTTGCATGAATAATGTATAAGCGCATTGCTGAACGTCACATTCTAATGCCCAGCCTTCTAACAATAGATTAATTATTGAGAGGTGGCTTTTGTACTCAGCGAGGATTTAGTCTCCCATATTCATCTTTCCAGGGCCTCATCTTTTGACTGGCTTTGGCTTGGAGGTTAATTTGGAAGTTTAAATGTAACTTTTTGGTTGCAATATTTGATATAGGTGAATGGACTTGGAGAGTTATGTGCTACATGCGAACAGGACAAAAGAACAGTGAAAAAACCAGGTGCATCCTTCACAGCCAGCCACTTTAATTGTTAAGTCAACTGCTTTACCAAAAACTGCTCTCACTTCCTCATAGAAGCTAGCACTGATCTTTCAAGAATTTAAGTTAATTTCTTTGCAGATCTGATTCAAGAACAGAGGAGTAAAGGGGTCCTCACTTGTTAGCCACATGGGAGCCCAGAATCTTCAGACTCCAGATTCTCTCCTCCCAGAAGAGTCATTTTCTTCCCCGGGATCAATTCTAGACCCGGATTGACTCCTTGAAGAGTGTGACTTCCACTCTTCAATGAATGAGAGAGAAGTTCCAGGGAGAGGGTTTCTTTCCCTGAGTGGGTTGGGTTGGGTGGCAGATGTTCAATGCCAGACATAGCCAGGAAGAGAAGTAGGCAAGTGAGCCCTGAGTCTAGAACTGGCAAAGTACCAGGACTGGAAGGCCGGCCTTCGAGCAGGTGTGAGGTCTGTCTTCCAGCAGGCTGTCTGGGGCACCATCTCTAGAAGCTGCGGTTCCCCTCCATCAGCTTCCAGAAGCCAAGCCCCCGCTCAGGGAGCCCTGACAAGCTCCACCAGAAGGGAGGTGACTTTCACACCAGGTAGAAGGCCCAGGGTCTGAAGCCCCTTTTGTGAGTGCCCATGGGGAACATCCAGAAGGCCCAACAGATAAACACTCCAGCCCAGAACTGGCCAAGTCTGCACCAGAGTGAGCTCATGGGTCAGAGTGGCCCAGGCATTGCCCTACATGAGAGCCACCTGTGCCTGACTAGTCCTTTGGCATCCGTATCCATTTCAGTTTAGGTGGTACCTTGACTGTTTTCTTTGGACAGTCTGTCATTGTTAGACTGAACTGAATTTCAGACATCTGGGGCCCACACTTCTGGAAGCAACAGGCATCTGGTATAACTAAGTATGCCACGTACCTCTGCATAAATATACAGGTCTGCCTTAGGTGTAAATATGATACTCAGTACATATCTACGTACATAAACTCTCAGAAACTGCAGGAGAGAGACGGTGTTAGCAAGAACTATGTGGAAAGAGTGAGAAAGAGAAATTAGAGGTCTGCATTCTGTCACTGACTTGCTGTGTGACCCAGAGAACTTGGTCTTTCTGGTCCTACATTTCTGTGTCCCTAAAATTGGTGGAATTGTACCACATGTCTATATGTTTCCTCTCTACTCTAACCACCTGTGGGCCCACAATTGTATGACATACCTGTAGCTTTGGTAAATGCAGGATTTCGCTCTTCGAAATCCTTCTAGATCCTCAGAAACATATACAAGGAGCTACTTTCTATTTTCCTAATGAAGAGATATTGCTACGCCCATAATTTTTCCTTATTAAATATTTACTGAATAAATAAAGACTAATGGTTATCTAGAAAACGCCTGAAATTTTTAGATGACCAAAGTTATAAAATAACCACACCCTGATTCAGACAGCTCTAGGTTATAGTTTCATCTGAATTGGTGTGTCTTCCAAGTTTTTTCTGGTTCCAAGTAAACTCAGCAGGGTCTATAAGAGAAGGATGCTTAAGTACGAAAGTCAACCCCTGCTCTCACACTTTAGGGCCACGCACTGGGTTAGCTGCTTAGCATGGCACTCAAATTATCCCATGATCTGATCTTAGTCTAACTTGCCAAGTATAGCTCCCACACCATTACCCCCTTTTTTTTTCTGGTGAGGAAGATTAGCCCTGAGCTAACATCTGAGCACATCTTTCTCTATTTTATACATGGGATGCCTGCCACAGCATGGCTTGATGAGCAGTACATGGGTCCACACCCAGGATGTGAACTGGCAAACCCTGGGATATGAAAGTTGAGCCCACAAACTTAACTGCTATGCCACCAGGCCGGCCCCCACATTACCCTTTTTCAACCTACCTGGTGGATGCCTCTCTTTTCCCAGAACAGGATCTAGAATCCCACCTCTTCCTTTGCCCTTGCTGTCCCTCCCACCTGAAATGCCTTGATCCCATCTTCTTAGAGCACCATTTTACCCAGCCTGGTATACTTATTCCCCTGTACTGGGCCTGGGGCAGGGAGTTCCTATGTTCTCTATAGCAGTCCACATTTTCCACACCACAACAAGAAGAATTGCTAGCATTTACTGAGCACTTACTATGCCAAGCAGGCACCCTGCTAAAGCTCTACATTTTTTCCTCACATCAACGCCATAGAGTAGGCTCGTGTTTTTCTGCCTTTCTTGGATGACTCAAATAAGCCTTGAAATGGTTCAACCACTTGCCCCAGGTAACTTGACCAGTGGGTGGTAAAGGAGGGATCTGAACCTGGGCAGTCTGATGGAGGGCCCATCCTCTTTACCACCGTGTCATGTAATGGCAGGATTAATGATCTGTCTTCTTCAAGAAGCTCCTCTGGCTTACTTGTTGATGCATCAAGCACAGTATCAAAGAAAGTAGGCATTGAATGAATGAGTTAAAATCCTGCATGCACTGGGAAGATCCCCCACTGTTGCCTGTGAGAACATGCTTTCTCTCTTCTAGGTCACTCCAAACCCTTTCTGGTGCCTCTACTACACTCTCCATGTTATTTTGCGTATGAGTGAGTTGTGACAATTCTAATAGTTCACAAGCCCTTTAAGGACAGAAGCTGTGGCTGCCACAACCACACAGGCTCAGTGAACTTTTCTGGGAACACAGGCTGACTTGCAGGAAGAACGGAGGGATCTGCTGGGCCCTAAGAAGTATGGCTACACTTCCTGCCCTCATGGACCTCCACTCAGATTGGAAAACTAAGTCACACATTCATAGCCCCGCCTTTGACCTCACAAGAGAAGCAAAGAAACACATCTGCAAATTTGCTCCACACAAGCTGAGTTAACCCCTCTCCTCCAACTTAGAGACTGTGAAAGACTTGACTATCTCATTCCTGCTCTGAGGGATTAGGCAGTGATGTGTCCGTTGGGTAACAGTATTTGCAGACATTTCATAGATTACTGAGCTAAGTGACTCACCTGGTCTATGGGACATTCACTCACACACCAGAGTCTATCACTGTTGCTCCTGGGCGATTCCTACTGATTGTTCATGTCACACCTGCTGTGCAATGGTGCCACAGGTCAGATACCCCAGTCTTATGAGAGATGAAGACTGGATTCTGGAATCAGCCTGTCTGCCAAATCCTGGCTTCACCTCTTCCTGGCTGTGTGACAATTGGTACATTGTAAATGTTGAGCAAATGTTAGTCATTATTATATCATCTTTGAGATGGAATGGACTTTAAAGATCATCTAGGTCAACTGCCAATCCTAAAGAAAGAATCTGCTCTCTAACTTTGTCTGCATTGCCAGTTTCTGTTTAAGTATCTTCTCCTACAGTCAACTCACTACATCATAACAGGCCTGGTTTTGAAAAAGTACTGTCTTTTACTAAATTCTTTCTTTCAATGAGGTGAGCCATCTGTTTTCCTCTTTCATCCATACAGTGGCCTTAGGTTTGCTTTCTGGACCCACATTGACCAAGCGTTACACCCCCCATACACACACTTCATGGCCCTCTTCAGATGCTTAAAGGCAGAAGCTATTGTGATCTTTGGGGATTTCCCAACCCTCATCTCAAGGCACAAGCCTCAAAAAAAGTCTCTGTGACTAAACTTACATTAAATACAGTACGCTAAAGTCATGGCGTCTCCAGGGAACTTCTCCTCACCCACAGCTTCCTGCCACCTTTGAGGTATTAATATATGAAAACATGTCCAGGGCAAGGACCCTTGGCTTCCCTTCTACTCCATTCTATCCATTCTATGATTTTCCCCAAGTCTTTAAAGAACATTTACTTTGAGAAATCAGGACTTCTTTATTCACAGTGATCTGGGGCTTGAAGACCTGCACAAGCTTTAATGCCTTCAAAAGGGACTCCCTCTGTCCACCTTCTTGCTGCCCTACCCCTCATCTCTACCTATCAAAATCTGACCTTTCTCTCACACCCAGTGCAAAACTGCCTTCCCCAGAGAGCCTTCCCAGATCCTCCCCAGAGGATAATATCCCTCCTTCTTGATCTTTTCCTTGTTCCTCTACTATTTTGGTCATTATCTCTTTGTACCTTGTATGAAGGTCAAATCCATGTCTGAGTACCTCTGTCTCACTCATCACTGTGGCTGCAGAATGAAGGAGTGTATTCGATGGATGAAGATAAAACACCCATACTATGCACATCTCCTAGGTAACACTCCAGATGTCCACCCAGATTCCCTCCTCTACAGATGCCCCCATCCCTCAGCTAAGAATCTGATGGCTCCCTGGAAACTGCCCTTCACAGTAACCTCTGCAAGGCCGATGACAAGCTGATTCAAGGACTCAAAGTCCTGCCCCTCCTTGCCTGATTTGGGACAACTCCGAAGAACTATCTCAGTTTCAAGGCTCCCCATGGGATCAACTGAGGCTCAGCTGCAACCACATTGAGTGATGATTTCTTCTCTGTCTAATCCTGTCTTCCTCACCTCCCTACAGGTGTAACTTCTGAGAGTTCTCCCCAGTAAACTCTGCATGCGACTCTCCATCTCTGAGCCTGTTTCCAGGAAACTCAATCTAAGGCACTCTTAGACTCTACACAGAGCATCACTACTGCCACACACCTGGTGCATCTTGCCTTTCTTCACAAGCCTGAGCAAGTGAAACTGGAGCCAAGGGAATCTGATGTAAGACTTGAACTCAAACACTGCAAGGGAGTGATTGAAAGAGAGCCGCAGAAAGAGAGATTTCCACTGGAGGCTCAGGGACTGAGAGGACCTGGAACTTCAGACCCCAACACTCCCTCCATGACATGGGGTGGAGAGTGAGGAGAAGATTAAAGATATCCACCATGTTGTCCTCAGCAGGGACCATATAAACTGAAAGGGATGAAGAGAAAATAAGGAAAGTAAGATGCAGAGGGAGAAAGAAAAGGAGGGAGGGCAAGTGGAGGAGAAGAAGGAGAGAAAGAGCATGGAATGGTGAAAGACTGGGAGACACAAGAGAGCCACAGGAAGAAAGAAACAGAGTTGGAGAGAAAGGAAGGAAAGCAGATTACTCTAAAGCATGCTTTTCATTTCTATAGCAACTTCTTCTAAATGTGTACTTCTTTTATATGTTTAGAGTATTACTATGCTTCTTTGTGGCTCAATTGCTTTTATAGAGTCCATTGGGATTGGGTTTTTATTTTTATTTGGCTTGATTTGGTTTATTTTAGATTTTCCTGTTTGATCAAATTAGAAAGAAGATCCATGGCGGCTCAGTGTTTCCAGCAGATGGTTAGCACGGGTTCCCTCATTCAGATCACACCCTGGAGAGTGGTGATTGTCCTTTAGACACGCACCAGGAGTGACTTACCCAGGCTAAGAAGGAATCCTTCACCTCTTCCGCTGCCCATTCCCATGACTAGGAAGAGGAGATAAGTTTGGATCCCCTTCTGATCATTCATTACACAGAACGACAAGCACAATCCAGAAAGGCATTGAAAAGTAATTTATATTTCTAGGGACATTTCTAGAGAGGCGCCAGATGGGGAATTACATTGTATAACACAAAACAAAGTGTCCTTAAATTCTTTTCACCCATCCATTTCCCATTTACCATATATAGCAGTTAGACCTCTAAAATCGTTTTCTTTTTCTTTCTCCCAAACCACACAGAAACCCATCCCTTGTTGGCTCTCCTGAGTACCTCCCCCAACAAAACCTGTTGAATAATTCTCCCCATTCATTATTCCTGTTGGCACAACAAAGGCATGTTGGGGGGGGCGGGGGGCGGGTAGGGAGGAGCAGAATAGTGCTGTCTCAGGAAACCCAGCTCCTGAGTGCATGCACTGCCCTTGGGCTCTAATTCTCTGCCTGGCTATTTTTATATCTTGTGCCAGGAAGACACTAACACAGACTCTTCCCCTGTTTCCCTCGCATCCAGTGAATTGCTGTGTCCAGTGGATGTGATGACTTAGAGATATGTGATGACTTAGAGATGGGTGATGGCATGGCCTGGAGAGAGGAATTCAGGGAGGGGAGTGTCAAGTCTGCTTTCTGGCCTCATCAAGACTAGCCTTGCTATTCAGTTTCACAGGTCAAAGTGAAAAGTTTGTCATTTTAAGCCCCTCCACATCTCACTTAGTGGTAAATTTTCCTGACACTGGCAAATAGTCCATTGACATCCTTAATTCCCAGTGCTGTACCAATTGTGTCCTTTGGGTGTTTTTGCACATTTTGGTGAGAATCAGAGATATGGCCTATCAGGAATGGTTATACTGATGCTTTTTTTTTTTTTGTGTGTGAGGAAGAGTGGCCCTGAGCTAATATCTGTGCCCATCTTCCTTTATTTTGTATGTGGGACGCCTCCACAGCATGGCTTGATGAGCGGTGTAGGTCCTTGCCTGGGATCCAAACCGCCAAAGCATGGAGCACGCTGAAATTAACCACTATGACGCTGGGCTGACCCCATGCTAATGCTATTTAGACAGTCATATTTTAAAAAGGACAGTTAGTTGGCAGCATGCAGGGTGGATTGAAATGAAGAGAAATAGCAGAGTGGTCATCTGAAGGCCAGGGCCATAGTCACCCCAGGGAGGGAGGACTTGGCAGGAAGCACAGTGGTTAAGAGCGCGCACTTTGGAGTCAAACAGACAAGACTGAAATTGAGGCTCCGCTGCTTACTATGAGTGTAACTGAGAAGCTTGTATCCTCTAATGCTTGTTTCCTCATTGGCTGATTTGGGGGCTGGGTGGTGGGTGGAATAATGGTTCCTATTTCACAGGGTACTTGTGAAGATGAATGAGATAAAGATATGGAAATTTTACATTTACTTTTAAAACTTTGAGCTGAAACCAGTGGTGGGCAGAAAAAGGCAGAGTTTTCTTCAGGGTAAATGCCAATATCAGCACAATAATCCAGAGCTAAGCTTTGGGCAGAGAGAAAGCAGAATCAACACAAGTTCCCAGAATAGTTCTGTGACAAGGAGGCGTGCTAAGCCATCCCAGACCTGTAACTTCTTCAGGCTACTGCAAATAGGAGTTTAATCCCCTCTGGAGGAAAGAATCAGGGATTCAAGCCCCAGGTTTTCCACAGGTGGAGCTCAACTAAATAAAGGGTTCAAACCACTACCCTCTGGGAATGGGCTTCCAGTCAGCCCTCAAGGCCATCAGGGACCAGACCCAGAGGCTCCCTTCCCACAAAAGAATCCTGTGCAGGGCAGATGTGGCTGCTCTGATCGTGGGCAACGTGACCTCGGTCTCCCCTTAGATGACAGCCACGCTTGCCAAAGTTTTGACGGCCTTGCCTAGTCTGTGTAGCTAATATGTTGGCTGAGCTTAGAGTCGGGTTTTCATTTCTGTTGCTATGTTTTTTCTTCTTTTTTAGAAATTTTACCAGTTATTCAAATAGTTTCTTTCCAGAAGACCTGGATTTAAGCATTAGGATGTAAGTAGACGTTTAGTATGACTCAGCCTTGCTTTATAGGTCTGCTTATAATTAGAAAGAGACATCCCTACGTTATGTGTTATGTTAGGTATGTGGAGGGGTTGCAATTAGCACATGGGCTTGTACCTGTATTTTAATTCATACATAACTGATTTCACACTGACAGCCAACTTCAATCTCAATCTAGTACTATCTGTACACGCATTAGGTATTCACATTACGAAGACTTGATGTTGTAGTCCACACAGATCCATCTCTACATGACATTATGTTCCAGATGCATAGTGCTAAAGCCAAACAAATAATTATAGCAGAATTTTATTCACTAGCTTTTCCAAAAGGAGACAACAGTGACCAAACTCACAAGCTGTAGCAACATCGCTCAGATTCCATGTTTCTTCCCCTCTCCTTCTTGCCCTGTGTCCTCCAGCACCTCTCATTTGCTGCCTCCACCTCTCCACACATTGCCCGCCTCCAGCCTCTGTGATCTCCGTTTTTTCTCACTCCCATCCCTCTCCCTTTGTCCCTAGGCCATTTCTCTGTGCCATAAAATCCTTCTTGACCCATTCCCACGAAAGTCTACAAACTGGACTGGCAATGGCAAGTGTAGTGAGGGACAGGGAAAGTCTGGAGGAGAGGACAGAGAGGTGGACCTGGTGTTGCAGGGTACACTTTGGTGGGCTGGGGGGGAGTGAAATATATGGATAATGCCTGATTAACATTAATTTTCACAACAGAGTCTTAGGCTTATAAATGATAGATACACATGCAATCATAAATTTATTTTATTTAGTGCCTCATAAAACATATTATAATCATGAAAATAAAAATTAATTTATGACCTAACTTTCTTGAAAAACAGTTTAAAATAGCACAAAATAGAACATGTTCTATATTTGAAAACAGCCAAAAATGTGTAAGAGGATAATATATCCATTTCTCTAGGATTCCCCAGCAATCCTATGTTTAGAAATGTATGCCTAAAATATACTGGCAAAAGTAGAAAATTATTTGTAGTAGGCAAAGATTGAAATCAACTGAAATGCTTATCAGTAGGGTACTAGATGAGTAAAACATGGAATACCTGCCCACTGGAGAACTATGGAACTGAGCAAAGGAATGAGCACGGTCTCTATAAACTGTTATAATCTCCAGGATCTACTCAACATAAAAATTTTAAAAAGGAAATAGATGGGCCGGCCCGGTGGCGCAGTGGTTAAGTGCCCACGTTCCGCTTCAGCGGCCGTGGGTTCGCCAGTTTGGATCCTGGGTGCGGACATGGCACCATTTGGCAAACCATGCTGTGGCAGGCGTCCCACATATAAAGCAGAGGAAGACGAGTACGGATATTAGCTCAGGGCCAGTCTTCCTCAGCAAAAACTGGAGGATTGGCAGCAGTTAGCTCAGGGCTAATCTTCCTCAAAAAAAAAAAATTTAAAAAGGAAAAAGAGAAAACCAAGTGGCAGAACTGTATATAGAGATTGCTACCTTTGATCTAAGACTGAGAGATAAATATTTGCATATATTAAAAATAAATGGAAGGATCAATTAAAAACCAAAGGAAGTTCTTGCTTATCAGGGAAGGAGAGAACAGAGTGGATCAATCATGAAAAGAAAGACAAACAGACATTATGTGGCTCTTGATATAATGCTATAGGAATTATACTGCACTAACCATGAAATAGTCATATCAAAAAATTAAATCTGATTCTGATCAGGCCTCCAAATAGTCTAGAGGAAATATAAGATACGGGAGAATACCTCAAACACCACCACAAGGATGCTACCAGCAAAGCCGAAAACGCGGAAAATTCTGTAAGACACACTTTTTTTTCCCAAATAAATAACTGGCAAAGGAAAAATAAGGGAGGGAGGGACTATGATAAATTAAAAGAGAATTGAGATGTACAATCAAATGTGATGTGTGGACCTTCTTTGGATACTGATTGAATCAAATAGACAGTAAAAAGCCATATTTGAGATAACATGAGAAATTTGATTATAGACTGAGGTAGATAATTCTGAGGAATTATTGACAATTTTGTTAGGTGTGATAATGTCATTGTGGATTTTTAAGAGTTTGTCCAAAATTTTTAGAGATGCGTACTGAAGTATATAAGGGTGAAGTGACATCATATTTAAGACTTGATTCAAAATTCTCCAGCCATGAACAAAAAAATAAAAGGACTCAATGATGCCAATGTGGCAAATCTTGATACCTTTAGTGTGGGGGACGGATATATGGAGGCTTGTTGTACTATTCTCTCTACTTTTAAGTATGTTCAGAAATGTCATACTAACAATTTTACATCAGTAAGAACAAAAGCAGAGGGTAAAAAAGAGTAAAACTGTAAATAAGATGGATCCAGAAATGGAGTTTATGCACAACTGAATCCATGTCCTCCTACACATGTGTTACAGGAGCGGCCACAAAACTGGCTCTATGTTTGTAGCCACCAATGTGATAGAGGAAATAAGAAGAGTGAGAAGGTTCTTAGCGTCTACACGGCAAACACAAACAAGATTGTCAGGTAGAGCACCACCAGCAATGCTGAGTCCTAAGCAAAACCTCTCCTATGGGTCTTCATTAGAGAGCCACCATGAGGTACTGTGAAAAGCGCCGTCCTCAACAACACGTTGAAAACAAACCCAGGAAGGCTTCCCTGGGGCTGCGACTGACCTCCTGGGCCTGCCCTTCACCATCCAGCTCTCTCAGTTCTGGGAGACTATGGCCCTCAGAAATGCCTAGAGCTCAGGCAGGGGAAGCAGTGTAGACATAGCACCCATTCGTTTCCCTCTGCTTTCTCTGAAATCCTCCTGACCAAGAATTGCTCTCTGTTCTTCCCCACTGGGAACTCTTTGCAGAACCAATAGTTGGTCCGTTGTAATACTCTGAATGAATAAATGAGGACCAGATTATTAAGGAGCCTCCTCAAGGGCTCAAATGCTCCATGCTATCGATTTTACAGTGGCTTCCAAACTGGGCTCTGATTGAAATATGCTGAACATGCTCTTTACCCGAAGTAATTTGTCCAGCCATATTTTCTATCTTTAAAAGTAAAATTAAGATTCTGTCTCTACAGAATTCAAATCTAAACGAACAAATTTTCACCAAACTTGGATGCTGTGTTTGGAATAGTCTGATCTAAATTAGATGCTGTGTGGCATATGTAAAAGTTATGAATGTCCTTGAGTGACAGAGAGAAGAAACAGCCATCCTTCAGGGTGGCTGAAACAAAGCATAATGAAAGGCCATGAGGAACACTAATCTGGAGAAGCATGCCGTGCACGCAAAGATTCTGCACAGAAAAAACCGTGGTTTCCTTCAAAATACAATAGTAATCTAGAAGCAAGTGTCTATTTACTTCTGGGTGATTGGTGATGCTTCTAAGAAACACAGGAAAGGTCAGCCAGATACAAACTCTACACTTCCTGGACGTGACCTCCAAGCCCGCACCATGCCTTTGCTCGTCCTCTGTCCTCCAATTTTTCCTTAGAGGCAGAAACTGGTATCCTGACAGGAAAAGTGACTAACCAAGGTCACAGAGCTACTACAAGGCAGAACTAAGATTCGGATCCTAGATCACCCGACTCTAAGCACAATACTCTTTGCACAAAACCAAGATAGTTCTGGAAAGAGAGGGCTTGGAGGGAAATGAAAGACAGGAAGGTGAAAAGCGCTATACAAGGCAGAAGAAGAGGCTGAAAAGGGAGTTGAAGGGCATCCAGTATTTTGCCAAGTCCCAAGTTATGAAAAAGCCTCAGCAGCATTCCCTGTGAATCAAGATGAGGGGTGCTTCCTAAGGGAGTAGGAAGTGGGTTAGAGAGAAGGGCAACACAAGGCTACTCCATCTCCCTAAGCTGGACCCAACCCTGCCTGCGTTTTCCCATATCGTTTCCTCAGTCCACCTGTCATTGGCATTCTGCTAGGCTGGGCGGGCTGACGCAGTGGAGGGGTTGGAGCTTTGTTATATCTGCCTCCAAAGAATCGACCTGGAGCTTTCCTATCCTCTGTAGTAGACTGAGGGCTCTGGAAGGTGGAAAGGGGAGAGAGAGGCCTGGGTAAACTCTATATGCCCTGTCTGCTTTCCAAAGAGTGCACTCAGTACCTTCCTGATGTCAGCCAGGCTTTCTGAGAACTCCATCCCATTCCCTCTAAACACTGGGAACTCCTTTCATGGTTTCCAGACTTAGCCCCTCTTCTCTTTAGTATCTTGGCTCAGCAACTTGCAATCTATGTCCTATAGCTAGGGCCTGCTACCCACCAACTGGACTTTCAGCCCCTGCCTCTGCTTCTAGAATCGATCTCTTGTTCTTTTGGAGGCAGGGCAAGGTTGGGGGGTAGATTTATAGAGGCTTCCACATTATGTTTCAAGTAATAGAAATTCCAACTCAATATAGTATAAGCAGTCAAAGGAATCTACTTAAAAGCCAACCTTTTGGGTACCCTCAGCCAGGGGTGGCTTGACCAAGTGGCTCAACAAAATCACTGAAATCTGTTTTGTTTTGTTTTTCCTTTCCTCTTTCTCTTTATCTTTAGTGGCAGGAACTTCAAGTTTGGCTGCCCCAGTAGTCGTAAGATGGCTACCAGCATGAACCAGACTACATGTGTTTCTTTTTTCACATCCAGTGAAAGAGGGTAAGCTTCTTTCCCACAATCTTAGTATAACGGCTCTGGCCCTCCCTTTGATTAAACCAGGTAGGGCAATCATCCACAGATGGACCAATCACTGCAGCAAAGGGGCTGAAATTATACCACTGGTTTGGGCCCATTACAGCCCACCCTGGAGCCCTGGGAGGTGAGAGGTGTCAATCCTGCTCAAACACCAAGGCCGCTACCCAAAGGGGGAAGGCAGGGATGCTAAGAATCTGATGATATGTACTACAGTTTCCACAGCTGTTTAGGCCACAGTTGAGTCTTTTCTTTTTATCTCCAACTTTGCTCCATAGCCAACCCCAAAAGGTATCTGTTGGGCCTTTATATGTTCTGGCTGTAGGACCAAAATTTTCCAGGCTGCGGATTCCCCCAGTGGCTGAGGTCTGCTGTTCAGAGGCGCTGCCAGCAGGGGGTCGGTTGTGCCTTACTCTCACCTCGTGTTGTGTTCCAGAGTCACTCCCTCCTTCTGTAGGGAAGCGTTATCTCTATTTTTTTATGCTATCTCTAGTTTTTGTTTGTTTGCTTTATATTTTTAGTAATGCTATCATTTGATGTCTCCCCTTATATCTTACACTTCTATTATTTATTTACTAATTTCTCTCTTGTAGCTCAATCTCAAATCATAACATAGTGACTAAACTGAACTAAACAGAACTCGGCTTCTTTTTATTTTATTTTTTTAATTGATATCATTGTAGAGTCACATGCAGTTGTAAGAAATAATACAGAGAGATGTCTCTTACTCTTTATCCAGTTTTCCCTGATGGTAACATTTTGTAAAACTTCAGCATAATATCACAACCAGGCTGTTGACATTGATGAAATCTACCAGTCTTATTAACATTATCCCAGTTTTACTGGTATTCATTTGTATGTGTGTGTGCATGTGTATATGTTGTTCTATGCAAATTGATAATTTTATCATCTGTGTAGGTTCATGTATCCACCACAGTCAAGACATTGAATAGTTCCAACAAGGCAAGAATTCCTGGTGTTGCCTTTGCTGTGGATTGAATTGTGTCCCCCCCCCTCAAAATTCACATGTTGAATCCCTGATGTCCTATGTGACTGTATTGGAGATAGGGTGTTTAAGAAAGTGACAAAAGTTGGGTCAGCCCTGGTGGCCTAGTGGTTAAGTTCAGCGCACTCTGCTTCAGTGGCCTGGGTTTGGTTCCTGGGCATGGACCTACACCACTTGTCTGTCAGTGGCCATGCTGTGGTAGCAGCTCAGATACAAAAAGAGGAAGGTTGGAAACAGATGTTAGCTCAGGGCAAATCTTCCTCAGGAAAAAAAAAGGAAAGTGACTGAGATTAAATGAGGTCATAGAGTAGAGCCTTGATCTGATGGGACAGTGCCCTTATAAGAAGAGATAGCAGAGAGTTTGCTCTCCCCCCACACCCTGCTCGCTCTCTGTCTGTATGCATGCACATAACAAAGGCATCATGAGATAGACAGCGAGATAGAGGACACCATAAGCCAGCAAGAGAGGTCTCACCAAAATCTAATCATGTGACACCTTGATCTCAGACTTCCAGCCTCTAGAACTGTGAGAGAGTAAATGTCTGTTGTTTAAGCCCCCCAGTCTGTGGTAATGTACCCTGAGCCAACCAATACCCCCACCACCCTCCACCTCTTCCCCTCATTCCTAAACCCTGGCAATCACTGATCTGTTCTTCATTTCTAAAATTTTGTCATTTCAAAATGTTATATAAATGGAAAATTCGGCTATTGGCTTTTTTTTTTTTTTTGGTGAGGAAGATTTGCCCTTAGCTAACATCTGTGCCAATCTTTCTCTATTTTGTATGTGGGATGCCACCTCAGCATGGCTTGATGAGTGGCGTGTAGGACCATACTTGGGATCCAAAGCTGCAAACCAGGCCACTGAAGCAGAGTGCGCAAACTTAACCACTAAGCCACCAGGCCAGCCCAGCTTTTTATTTTTTTTTAAACTTAGCACAATTCCCTGGAGATTCGTCGAAGTTGTGTGTGTCAACAGTTCATTCCTTTTTATTGCTAAATAGTACTCCACAGTGTGGCTATTATACTGTGGTTTGTTTAACCATTCACCTATTGAAGGACATCTCAGCTGATTCCAGTTTCCAGCTATTACACATAAAGCTGCTATGAACATTCTGGTACAGGTTTTCATGTGAACATCAATTTTCATTTCTTTGATATAAATGCTCAGGAATGCAATTTCTGATGGTATGACAGTTGAATGTTTAGTTTCTTTAAGAAAATTCTAAACTATTTTCCAGAGTGACTATACAATTTTACATTCCCACCAGCAATATACGAGTGATCCAGTTTCTCTACATCCTTGCCATCATTTGGTATTGTCATTATTTTTTAATTTAGCCATTCTGATAGATGTGGTATTAGGCCTCATTTTAATGTGATTTACCAAATGTTTAAAGCCTTTACTCCATACCCCAACTAGCTAGCTGTAAGGCCAAAAGACCCTTTCCCTCGTCATTCAAGAGACATTTGTTGAAATCAACCATATTTCAGTGTGGGTGCTAAGAGTGGAGTATATGTTTATAGATAAGAGAGTGCCTGTGCTAAGAAAACTCAGAGTCTATTGGGAATGGCTGTTGTTCATATAACCACATGATCATGCAAAGATGAGAGGTGTCGTGAGAGCGGAATAAGTAATGTCTCTGGAAGCACAGAGGGGAATTCCGATTCATATTTCCAATTCTCAGGACAAGTTAAGGTTTTTTCCGAGAAGGAGCATTGGTGCCACCTCTGTGGAGGGGAGAGAAGGACACTCCACATAAAGAAAGAGCAAAGGCAGAGAGGTGGTCCTCACATCCTTCTATGGTGCTGAGTGCAGTGACAAGCATTAAATAGGCGTTCATAATCGCCTGTCCGCCAGAAAAATTATACACCAACTTCAATAGGTTCCTACAGAGGTGGTGATATGCATACAGTCCAAGGACGGGTGTTCTGCGACCATTCTTCTCCTCCAAGGAAAACTGATAAGAGATTAATCAATAAGACAGGAGCAGAGGCTTAAGTTTGTTCGGCAGCATTTGTCAGCTTCCTGACGTGAATTTGGCTCTCTGTGTTGACTTTCAGAAATGACACAGACCGCTAGAAAGTCAGATCTATATGGATTGTTCATGTCCATGCACATAAACACTGTGAGATATCTGTTTAAATGCACATGTATTTAGAGATATACATGCACATGTAAATATATATATGTATATGCATGAAGTATAATTTACATGTAAGCATATAGATTTATGTATACATTCATGGTGTTATTTTCTAAAATCCAAACAGAATATTTTCAGTTTCTAGAAAAGTATTCAATGTGATCACAACACCAACACACAAGTGGTAAAATCTATAATGAGATGACATCTCTCCAAAGCCAGCCTTGGGCCCTGTCCAGGTAGCCAGAAACATTTGGATGCCCAAGGGCTCTGGAGGATTGCTAAAATTAGCTAGAGGAAGAAGAGGCAGACATATCTTAAGGATGGCCAGGAGCTGAATCCAACTTCACTTCTGTTTGAGTCAAGTGACTGTTAAAAAGCTGTCAGTTCCACACTCAAAGGGGCTTCAGAATCCATTTGATCTAAGTTCCAACTGATGTGTAAATTTTTCATGCAGCATTGAATTAGTTCTCTATTGCTGCATGACAAATTATCCTAAAAGTTGTTGACTTAACACAGCAATAAAATTATTATCCCACACGTTCTTGGGGTCAAGAATTAGTGAACAGTTTACTTGAGTCCTTCTGGCTCATGGTCTCAGAGGTGCAGTCAAGATGTTGACCAGGGCTGCAACCATCTGAGGGTTTGACTAGAGTTAGAAGATCCACTTCCAAGATGGCTTATTACATTGTTGACTCTTGGCAGGAGGCCTCAGTTTCTTGTCACATGGACCTCTCCATAAGTCTGCTGAGTATCCTTATGACATGGTGGCTGGCTTCCCCCAGAGGGAGTGATCCAAGTGAGAGTGAGGTGGAAGCCACAGTGTCTTTTATGACATAGTATTGGAAGTCACGCTGTCATTTGCACACTATCCTATTGGTTATGTAGGTCAGCACTATTCATGTCGGAGGTCAGACAACACAGGGCATGAACACCAGGAGGCAAGGATGATTGGGTGCCATCTTGGAGTCTGGTATATCCACCAAGAGGCCTCCCACCTCTTCTTGGATGCTTCCAGTAATGGGAGCTCATTCCACAAGACAACCTGCTCTACTTTGAGACAGCACTGACAGCACTCCTCTCTTGCTTTGATTTGTCAATACTACCCCTATCTTTTTAGTTCTTCTCTGTATGTGGGGGCTCACAAAACAATTCTAATCCCTCTTCTAAGAAAAATAGCCCTTCAGATATTTGAAGACAGTACCCTGTCTCTGAGTCATCCTAAGCTCTACTCTACTCCCACTCCTTAGTTCCTTAATCAATTTTTGGGGAGCTTTAGGACAAGATTAATTGCTTATCTTAAAATATTTCTTTAAAAAGAGGTGAGGGCAATTATCCCCTCCAGAACTCTCCCTCCGCCTACTGTCCCAGTCCTTGTCTCAGAGTCTGCTCCTCTCCTTACCCAGGACATCTGTCCTGTGGGTGGTGCCCAGGTGCCATCTCATCAGCTACCAAAACCAGGCTTAATTTTCAATCAGAAGTTCAATCTTTCTTCAAAAAGCCCATCTGAATTGAATACAAATTTTACATGGGAGCAGAAGATGAGAAACCCACCAGGGTTTCTCAACAACTTTACAGCACACATTAACCCCAACGATCATTGACCCAAGATACAAAGGTGTAAGCATAGTGAACTCTGTCTTGGGTCAGTCATATGTAAGGGTGATGGAAATATCCCTATTCAAAAAGCCCTGGAAAGCTAGAGGATGGCAGTGATCTTATAAGCAGACAAATGAACCAAATGGTATCTGAAAGTCAATACTTACATACTACCTTTGTGACCCTCAGAGGAAGGGGCCCAAAGGTTCATATTCTAGTTAAAGATCCCACTCGGGGCTCACTGTGAATGTTAGTTAAAATAGATTGCAGCTGTACTAGAAATAGATTTCTCTCTTACAGAGCTGCATGGATAGACAGCATAGGACTGGTATGGCAAGTTCATGATGTCAAGGACTCAGACTCCTTCCATTTTGCTGCTGAGGTAAGCATGGCCTTGATCTCATAGTCAAAGAGCATTATTCATGCTCTGGGAAGCAGAACTGAAGGAGGAATAAAGAAGAAGCAAAAGGGCGTGCACCAGCTCTCTCATAAAGAAGGTTTCCAGGGGCCAGCCCCGTGGCCGAGTGGTTAACTTTGCATGCTCCACTTCAGCGGCCTGGGGTTTGCAGGTTCAGATCCTGGGCATAGACCTACACACCATGCATCAAGCCACGCTGTGGCAGCATCTCACATAGAAGAACTAGAGTGACTTACAACTAGGATATACAACTATGTACTGGGGCTTCGGGGAGAGAAAAAGAGGAAGATTGGCAAGAGATGTTAGCTCAGGGCCAATCTTCCTTGCCAAAAAAAAACATGCCTTAAAAAGAAGGTTTCCAGAAGACACTATATGAACTTCTACTCACATTCAACTGGCCAGAATTGAGTCACATGACCACACCTACCAAAGAGGCCAGGAAATGTTGTCCTTATTCTGGATGGCCTTGGGCCCAACTAAAACTTTCATTACGATGGAATACAGGGAGACAAGCTGTCAGGGGATAATCAGCAGTCTCTGCCACTGTCCCTGAGTGAGATCCCAGGTCACATTCACTCTGGTCAGATTTTAGATGCAGCTACGCATATATATTTATAGTGTTGGAATCCATAGAGATGTGGCCTGGCATAATCTATATATCAGTTAGCTATGAAACACCATGTGGATGAAAACCTACAAACATTTTATTACATTGGTCAGCTAAGAAATTATTACTTCCTTTATTCCAAGAAATATTAAAGCAGTTTTTGGATAATAATTCAACAATGAAACAGGAAAAAAAGGTACATTAAATAGGTGAGAAAATGCGGTCAGAGAAATTAAAAATGAAAAAATAAGATGAACGAAAGCTGCAAAGTTATTACGTTTGTGTTTTAAAGAAGATTGCATGCAAAATCAAAGTCATTGGTCACCTACCTGAGCCAAGTCATCACCCTGGTGACCTGAGCAGATGATGTCACATATCTGGTTAGTACTCTGTCTTGTAGTGATGCATAATCTAGAGTGGCTTTGTGTTTCCACTAAACTTTTCAGCCATATAGGTGCAAAAGAGAAGATTTTCTTAAAACTTTTCAGTGATTTTCCTCCCAGTAAGCCATGGATGCTTTTTGTTTCAACATTTTCTTTTTTTGCCTACCTGTAGTATCAGCAGATATTAATTTAAAATGCATAGAAGACCTTTGAAATATTAATCAATCTTAAGTAAGCTTAACTTCTTAAGAGCATGGATTACATTTCTTGAAAAATTCTTTAACGTCTTCACTCAAAATCTCTACATCTCTCCTTCCTGGTCTTAACTCAATCCTTCCCAACCAAGCTTCTATGTCATCACCTGTACTAAGGTCATTCTTACCAAGGTTATCAGTGACTTCCATCTTGGAAAATCCAATGGTCAGTTCTCAACTTTCATGTTACCTGAACTTTCAATCAGCTTGTTTTTTTTTAAAGCAGTTTATTACTTTCCTTTTTTAACTACTTTTAAAAGTTACCTTCTGGATACTAAACTCTTTTGGTTTCCTTCTACCTCAGCTTCTTTTGCTAGCCCAATTTCTCTTCCAGCTGTCTAAATCTTGAGTGCCCCAGAGTTTATTCCTCAGTCTTTTCTTCTACTTTTACTTCTTATGTAAGCTCATTCAGTTCCATTTATCTCATAATTATTCTCACATGTATACATCAAGTCCTAATCTCTCTCCCACATTTATGTTCCATCTATCTGCTGGGCATGTCCACTTAGATGTGTAATAGTTATTGCAAAGTTACTGTACCCCAATAGAACTTGAGTTGTGCCTCTCCCCCTGACTAGTCTGACCTCCACCCCTCTACTACCAGCTAAGCCCAAACCCAGGAGTCATCCTGGATTCCTGTTTCCCTCATTCCCCATAGCCGATTCATCAGCATGTCCTGTGCACTCTATCTTCAAAATATGCCCTGAATATGACCGCTTATCACAAGCTCCACCATTTCACCCAGTCCAAAGCCATCCCATTTCTTGCCAGAATTTTTGCAATAGTGTTCTAATTTCCTACCTTGCTCCCACTTTTGTTTCCCTAAAATCAATTTTCCACCCAGCAGCCAGAGCGATAATTTCAAAATGTAAATTAGATCATACTACTCCCTTGCTCAAGTTCTCCAATGGATTTCCATCACTCTCAGAGTAAAATCCAGTTTCCTTACCATGCCCACATGTCCTCTCTCTCCACTGCATCTCCTCTACTCTCGGCCTCCCTCCTCTGCTCTTCTGTTCTGCCCTCCTGCTGTCCTTCAGGCATACCAAGCTCTCTCCCACCTCAACACTTTCACCGTGTAGTTCTCTTTCCCTACACTCCTCCCGGGACCGTCTCTTGACTTGCTCTGTTATTTCATTCACATTTCTGCTTGTTGTCTCCTCTGAGTGGCTTTCCATGGACCAGCCCATTACCTCATTTTTTTTTACCATTAATTTGTCTTCTTTTTAGTGCTTATCACTAACTGGTAGTATATTACAATAGCTATTTGCCTATCTGCTCATTACATTTGTTTACTTTTGTATTCTAGTGCCTACAACAATGCCTGGCACTTACTAAACATCAGGTGAATAAAAAAGTGGAATACTCATTGAAATGAATTTCTCCAGCCTGCTTTCAGAATAGGACTTGGTATTTGCATTAATAATAGTGTAAAATATATCTCTTAAAAAAGCATTCTTTTAGGCACCTGAGCACCTCCCAACTATATCTTGGCAAATCTATTTATGCCAAATTCCTTTCTGTCCCAGCAACTCAAACCTCAGTAGAGTCAGAGCTGAGCTCATGCTGGTAGTAGAAGCCTCTCCCTCGGGAGCTCGTTGCCCCTGAGAGGTGTGGTCGCCTCAGCCCCCAGGTGTAATTTGAGAAAGTTGGCCTGGTGAAACTCAGCTGGTTTTTGGAGCCCTTTGTTTGCCTGTGAGGAATAAAAAAGGATACACAGGATGATGCTGTTATAGTTGTTGGTAAGACACAAGGGGGCAGCAAATCCAGCTCTTATTTTTAAAAGCAAAACAGGTATTCTTGATAACTACAATTTGATGTTCAATAGATTGGAAAATTTCAGTATATCCATACAATGAGAATTAGGCAGCAATGAGAATGAGTGAACTATGGCTACAAGAGGCAACATGGGTGAATCTTACAAACAAAATGTTTGGTGAAAGAAGCAAGACACAAAAGAACACATATGGTATGATTGCAAGTACATAACATTCAAAATTAGGCAAAGCTAGGGGCCGGCTCCATGGCCAAGTGATTAAATTTGCACACTCTGCTTCGGCGGCCTGGGGTTTAGCCAGTTCAGATCCTGGGCGTGGACACGGCACCTCTCATCAGGCCATGCTGAGGCAGCGTCCCACATAGCACAACCAGCAGGACCACAACTACAATACACAACTACGTTCTAGGGGGCTTTGGGGAGAAAAAGAAGGGGAAAAAAAGATTGGCAACAGATGTTAGCTGAGGTGCCAATTCTAAAAACAAGAAAAAGTAGGCAAAACTGAACTATGTTGTTTAGGAGGCACACGTAGGTGGACAAACTATAAAGAAAAGCAAGGAAATGATAGTCACAAAAGTGAGGTTTGTGAGGATTGAGGGGCTAGTGGTCAGGATGGCACATACTAGAGGCTATGAGTCCTGCCGAATTTATTTTTCCACCTTTGCAGAAGTTACATAGATGCCAAATTTATAATTACTTGCTAAACTTTACATTAATGGTTTGTAACTTTCTTCGTAAATAAGTTTATACATTACAATGTCTTTTAAGGAAAAGAAAAGAGGTTAAGAAAGTGAGTGAGAACGGAGAAACAGAGACAAGTAGAAAGAAATAGAGATCAAGAAATAAAGTAGCAAAGAGAAGCTTGGAGATAGATAAGAAGAGGAGAGAGATGCTGAGAGAGGGAATAAAAGAAAGTCGGGGAGAGATGGGAAGAAAGAGAAAGAACCAGGAAAGTCTAGAAAGAAATTTTTAAAAGAAGATAACGTGAAAGAGAGTAAATGACAATGGTCAGTAGGAGAGAGGAAAATGAAGAAAAAGAAAAGATAAAAGATGAGGGAGAAACAGAGGGACAGTGAAGGAAGAGGTAAAGAGGGTTGAAGACAGAAAAAGTGTAAAAGATGAAGACACAGAGTTACCGGGAGGAGATATCAAACAGTAAATCCAGAAAGGATAAGGGAAGTGCATCTGGCCAGGTTAGGCAGGGTGGGCAGTCACCCCTGAGACATCAGGGAGCCTCTCTCTTGAAGTGGGCTGCAGCTAGAATATGGTGATGGCAAAGAAAGATGCTGAGAGACCTTCAGTGTTAGCAAAGATTTCTTCATCTGTGGATCTGTACAAGACAGTCAGGGCTGTGAAAGGCAGGGCTGGGGCCAACACAGGGATGATGATCCTCAACATCCATCAACACGATGGACTCAAGACTTCATGGCTGCCTATCTTATTAGTGACCCTTATGTAAACACTACCAGTACTCTCTCTCTTTGCCCGACTACTTCCCGGTATAGTTTATAACCTCCCCTCCTCCTGCCTCCATACCCTCCTCCCTATCCTTGTACCCTTGGTTACTTGGTAGGAGTCCTTGGCCTCAGAAAACATGCTGGACATACTGCTGATGCCGTGGAGACATCACAGTCTCCAAGTTGGGGAAACAGGTGGTACAGGCACATTCCATCCCATTGCTCAGAGAAGGATGTTCACTCAAAGTTATACCTGAGCAGGTAAATTGATCGGTTAAATAGGGACATTAGTTACCCTCCTCAGCACCTTATCCCTACACGTGTTCTCAGCAACAAAGGTTTCTATGATTTGGAAAAATTCCAAGTGTCATCAGGAGTCAGTCTAACAATTGCCATTTTTACTTCTCATCTAACTCTGCTTCTGCCTCCTGGACAAACTGTGCCTTTCCCACACAGGGAATTTATCTAAAGGCACAACTCTTGGGACCTGAATCCCAACTCTGATTTATTTTGAGAAGCCCTTCTCCTAGAGAAATCTAATAATAATTCTGGCTAAAACTCAAACCTTGGCCTGAGTCACAAAAGGGGAGATTGGCCAAGGAATGAGAGCATAGGCGCTACTAGGAAGACAGCCCGTGTGCTCTCTGGGGCCATCCGGAGCTTTGTGAGGGGGTGAGCCAGAGGAGGACGTGCGTCCTTGAGCAGGGAGTGGGGCTTCTGTTGGAATCAGAACTGTGAGAAACTTGACCTTTCTTGGGCCTGGACAATGAGGGGCTGGAGATCCGTCAAGGTGTCCTTGCCAAGATGTGCTTTGAAGTCCACACTCTTAGCACCCCTTCCACCCAGACTTCATAAAAACAAAACAAACAAGTACATAAATATTGCGTAATCATCTGCGGCAGCCCCGGACAATAAGGAATAGTGTCATCAAAGGGCCAGAAACTTGAAGACGTGTTTTCAGGGGATGATGTAGATGGGAGGAGATTGAGAAACATTTGGACCCACCAGTCACACGTGAAAAGAGGGCCTGAGAGGAAAGTAAGCGAGTAAGAGCCCTCCCAGAATCTGCAAAAACCACCAAGTGGAGCAGGAGGGCTGGGGATAAGGGCAGGCCCTGGGCAGCTGGGGGATCCAGCAAAGGAAAGATGGGATGGAAAGGAAGTCATGGTAAGCAATGAAGTAATCACTATAAACATAGTTATGAAACAATGTTAGGTTAGAAAATAATTCTTGAGACATGAGGTACACAATGCAAAAACTTTAATAATCTGTACAACTTATAACGCTAGATGAGCTTTGTTGAGTAACTATGTACAGACACTGCACTGACCACTGTACGTGCATTATCTTATTTAACCCTGATATAATACTGACACAGTAGATCTCATAATTATATCCACTTAAAGGATGAAGAAACCAAGGCTCCAAGAGAACTTGACCAAAATCACACAGCACCAAAATGTCCCCCAGGCTGGTCTGACTCTGAGACCGTGCTTTTAATAATGGCAGAATGTTTCCTCTCGTGTGATTCCAACAAAAACTAAGGAGTCCACAGGACAGGCAGAGTTGGGTGTTAGGAAATCTTTGTTTTAGAAACTACCCTGACTGGAAGGCACTGTGTGATGTTGTTCCCAGCTTTCCCACATGAAAGTGACAATGTAGTTTGATTAGAGCACAGTTCTTTAAAGTCCCTTCCAGCTCAAACAATTTGTGAAGTTGACCCCCTAGAGACTCTTTCAGGAGTGATATTTCTGGGTTTTATTCTGCTTATTTTTTTAAAGGTTCACACTTGATGGATGACGGTGAGCAACAAGGTGCCATCAGATCCTGACCAGAGATAATTCTTGCTTCAGTATTTTCCATTCTGGGCCATTCAGGGCCAGGATACAAGCACAGTTTGAAAAGTGCCCTCAGAAAGTGTCCCCCTTTGCATCCAACAGTCCCAGATAAAACTCCATCCTCTCCCGTGGCATTGCTCTGGAGTCTCAGTCAAAGGGAAGACGCAGGGATGTGATGCAAGTCAAGGAACAAAGAACCCTCAACAAGTGTCCACGCCAGGACTCGCACAGTGCTTGGAGTGCTTCAAACCAGCCTGTCACTCACAGGCCAGCCCTAGTGCTGTGTGTTCAAGCTTAGGAAGCAGCTGGAGGCCAGGGGACTTGTGGACAAGGCATAACCTCACCAGGGAGCGGCAAGTGCCTACAGACGCCTCCCTTCAAGTCGTAAGCCCAGAGGACCCTCTGTGCTTCACTTCCACCCCATACTGCACACCTACTTCCTTTCGGAGGTCTGGACTTTTCTATCTACTGAGACATTTTGAATTCAAAGCCTAGAGTCTAGTGACCAGCTTTAATCTCCAAAAGGACTTCACTGCTCCTCTCTCCATTTCCACCTGTCAAAGGAAATCCATCCTTCAGGGCCTAGCTCAAATGCCACCTTTTCCAGAGGCTTTCCTTGATTCTCTCAGTCTCAATTTCTCTCTCTCCTCTGACCCCAAGGGTCACTTCACGGTCTTCTCTCATGGCCCTCATGGACAAATAGAGGGGCAGCATCACATGAGGCCAGCAGCATGCACAGAGCCTATTGGAGAAAGCACTGGATCCAGACTCACACTCAGTGCTAGGTGTGCTACTCATCTGGCCCCAGACCTCGCCACTCACATTAGTAATCATAACACATATTTCCCTGGCTTGTTCATATGAGCCTAACCCAAGAAGCACATATTCCAGGGAGACGCCCACACCCCGCCCCCCTCCCCCGCTGAAATATGAGTAATGTGGGACACATGGAAGAGGACCCACCCAGAGCAGAGCCTCTGCTCAGCTTCAGCTAAGGATGCATCCTGAATGCAGGATGCTCACTAGCCTCAGGCATAGTCCATTCTCTAGAAGGAGGTACAAGCAAGGGTATGCAGGGATCACTGCAGAGAGTATATGCAGACAGCCTCAAATCTTCTTGTTGCCTTCATAAAGCTACTCCAAAGCATTCTTAGAGGCTGCCCTATCCTTACCAGGACCAGGTAGCCCAAAGTTCTGGAGCCCTGAGGGGGCATGACCAGGAATCTGCCCCCTCACAGAAGTCACCAGTGCCATGACTGCTCACGGGAGTGTCCTGAGCACATGTACAGAAGAAGAGGGGAAGGGTTCAAGGACAAGTGGCTTGCCTGCTCCATATGGACAACGTGACTTCACAGGGCATGCGGGCCCATTCTGGACGCTCCTCAAGATGACCACTCTCCCTGGGGGCAGGTCCTGACTTCTTTGACCTCTCTCAGCATTGTGAATAAGGTGGCCAAGGTCATGCCCCTGCAAGCTGGAACCTGTCAACACTGACCAGAAGACACAGCAGGAGGGAAAGCCTCCAGCAGGAAAAAGCCCCAGCTTCACACACCCAAAGCCAGAGAGAGGGAGGGAGCAGACCAGCGCTGCCCTCTCCTCTTGAGCTAGGGTGACTGGGGAGAAACGGGGCCATGGAAGGGGAGAGAATAGGAAAAGAAAATTGAGAGTGGAGAGTGGACAGAGAAAGAGAAAAAGTGTAATAGTGATAAGCGGGCAAAAGGGAGGAAAGAGGGAGGATGCATGGTGGGAGGGAGGGAGGACAAAGAAAAGAGGAAAAGAGGAAGGGATCTTTAGAAAGAGTGAAGCAGAGACTCAAGGGAAGAAGTAGAGGGAGAGAGAGCAATAAAAAGGTGAGGAAGAGAAGCAACAGAACAGCGTCAAGAGATAAGAACAACAGGACAAAAACAAGAGAGAGAACAAGAAGAAGAAGAAAGGCTGGGCAGGAAAGTTCAAGGAACAGAACAGAAAGGAGAAGAAACTAGGGGAAGCCAAGGTGGAAGAGCAGAAATAGAGAAGGAGCAAAGCAAGAGACAGAGACAGGAGGAAGGGAGGGAAGAGAATCCTCGAGATAAGGGAGAGATAAATTTTCACATATTAAGGTGTATGTAGCTCTTCTGGTTTAAACCTGATTCAGCCTGAACTAAAGAACTCTGACTTGTTACAGCCTGTCAAACATACATTGTACATCTGCTTTAATCATGTTTTTTTTTTTAAGATTTTATTTTTTCCTTTTTCTCCCCAAAGCCCCCTGGTACATAGTTGCATATTCTTCATTGTGGGTCCTTCTAGTTGTGGCATGTGGGACGCTGCCTCAGCGTGGTTTGATGAGCAGTGCCATGTCTGCACCCAGGATTTGAACCAACGAAACACTGGGCCGCCTGCAGCGGAGCACACGAACTTAACCACTCGACCACGGGGCCAGCCCCTGCTTTAATCATTAAGATAAGGATGCATTAAAGATTATCTCAAAGTAAAAGAGTGCACTCTTTGAAGATAAGGATGCATACTTCCTTTCCCAGATGCCAGTACAGTAAGGCCAGTATCGGTAAGACAAGTTGAAGACCCTTTCCCAGACATCAGGGTCATGTTGACCTGCTAATCTGCAACTAAATATCTCTTTGAAACTTTGATGACTACGTATCCTGGTCGTGTTTGATGTATGTTCTTTGTTCCAAAAAGGTATAAAACTCTACTGAAAATCATGTTTCTCTGGAATACTCTTGTCCTGGGCTAGTCCTCATCTTGGCTCAAGTAAACCTCATTTATCTCTCCTATCTGTAGAATGGTTACTGGTTATTTGTGTCAACAGCAAGATAGAGTGGAAGGAAGAAAGGAGAGAAACAGGAAAGACAGCATCAGAATCCCAGAAAGAACTGAAAGGAGCAAGGGAGAGAAGAGAACACAAAATGGGAGGAGGGAAATGAGAATGGCAAAGCAAAGGGCCAAGGAGAAGGACAGAACAGAGATAAGGAATTTGAGGGAGGAACAAGTATAGATAACAGCGGGGTTGGGTGCTAAGGAGAAGAAGCATGTGGGGGATAACATCAATAGAAAGAAGAGGGGAGCAAAAGAGAAAGAATTGGGTCAGAAACAGGATCCAGGAACTCTGCCCACTAGTCGTCTAAATCTGATCATGTCTGAGTCTCACTTTTCTCAACTGTAAAATGAAATGCTTACTTCAATGATTTTTATGGCAATTAAATACAATAATGGATGTAAAGCATCAAAAATATCATAGTCACTTAATGATTCTCTTTATTTTGTGGATTATATTTCTGATGTCAACAATGAACTAAGTTTCAGGAAAACAAGGATCTTGTTTTACTCACCTTTGTATACCCACTACCTGACACACATGCCTTGGCACATAGCATGTATTAGTACCCCCTTATCCACAGTTTCACTTTCCACAGTTTCAGGTACCTGCAATCAATCAAGCTCCAAAAATATTAAATGGAAAATTCCAAAAATAAACAAGTCGTAAGTTTTAAATTGCATGCCATTCTGAGTAGCGTGATGAAATCTTGGGCCATCCTGCTCCATCCCACCCAGGACATGAATCATCCCTTTGTTGGATCCCCAGTCATTGACATCATCTGCTCCTGACATCCAATCATCGACATCCTCATGGCTCCATGATCCTCCTTTTGGCGTATCATCAGAAGGTCAGTATGTAGTAGCCTAACACCATATCTTTCACCTCCTTTCATCTCATCACATAGGCATTGCATTATCTCACATCATCACATAAGGGTGAGTATAGTAAAATAACATATTTTGAGGGGCTGGCCCAGTGGCGCAGCAGTTAATTTCGCACATTCCACTTCGGCGGCCAGGGATTCGCTGGTCGGATCCCAGGTGCAGACATGGCACTGCTTGGCACACCATGCTGTGGTAGGCGTCCCGCATATAAAGTAGAGGAAGATGAACATGGATGTTAGCTCAGGGCCAGTCTTCCTCAGGAAAAAGAAGAGGATTGGCAGCAGATGTTAGCTCGGGGATAATCTTCCTCAAAAATAAAAAGATATTTTGAGAGAGAGATCACATTTGCATAAATCTTATTACAGTATATTGTTATAATTGTTCCATTTTATTGTTAGTTTTTGTTGTTAATCTCTTAATGTGCCTAATTTATAAATTATCATAGGTATGTATGTATAGTAAAAGACATGGTATATACCAGGTTCAGTACCATCCGCAGTTTCAGGCATCCACTGGGGGTCTCGGAACACATCCCTTGTGGATAAGACAGGACAACTGTACGTGTAATGTGTATTCAAATGAATTGAACACAGACAATCAAAGAAAGGAAGACAGAATTCTTAGAAGCAAAGAAGATAGACACAGGAAAAGAGAAATGAAGACAAGAAAGAGACAAAGCAGCAAAGAAATAAGATTAAAAAGAAAAAAATGGAAGAAAAGAATGTAGAGGAAGGAGAAACAGGAAGCAATGAACTTCACCAGAGTGACAATCAGGCAGCTCAGGTGGGCTGCTGCCACTTGGCAGTGAGAACTGTATTCCCTGGATCTCTCAGTCCATAAGCTGCCAGACTGACACTTCCGGCTGCATGGAGACATGGAGCTGCAATAAGTGATGAGGCAGGAGGCACCTCCGAGGAGGATCGCAGGTATATGTTGAGAGCTGAAGAGTTTGTGACCATCTGTCACCTTTAGGGATTTAATAAAAACCCTCTGAGCCCAGCCTGACTTCTTCAAGCTCCTTCTAATTTCAGTACCTTGTTTCCAGGCAATGAACTCCACTTGTCACAGCCACACTGACATATTGCCAGGGCACTAGAGATCTCAGCCCATGGCTACCTTGAGCAGATTGGGAAATACAGAGTTAGTGAGGGCTGAGTAAACACCCTATTCGATAGAGAAGTTTGCCTCAAGGTACAGTAGAAGTAGGTAGGATTGATTACTGAATGAATCAACCAATCAGTCCCCTTAACTCCCACCCTGCTGCACACCTGGACATCATCTCCTCCAAAGGGACCTCTTCAGAATCCACTGTTTGGATGAACTAAGTATGGGGGCTCAGTATATCGGATTAGTACATATGTGGGTAAATGGTGCATTGGTTAAACTAGTTCATTAAATCAGTGAGCGTGGAAAATGGGAGGAAAGTTTGGACAGAACGACTTGATGACCCAGTGGCATCATATGGGGAAGAGCCATTCTGAGGATCATCATTCATCATGTGTCCTAGGAAATGAGGGTGTAGCGGAAGGTGGAATGAAAATAAAAGAGCTATTTCCTGTTGAACGCTGAGGCACAAGCATCACAATTGTGCTGCCCAATGACCAAATATAACACACAAAGGAGAGGGGCTTTCTCCCCCATGGAACGCTGTAGAGCTCTGGTACATGATAGCTCCACTGCATCATGGTCCCCAATTCCAGTGGGATCTGTGGTATCCAGGAGAGCAGCAGCAATGCCTAGTGAGGCCAGGTGGTACCCAAGGGGAGATGGTGGTTCCTGAGAAAAGATAGTGGTGTCCAGAAGAAAGCAAGTAGCAAAGGTGTCCAGCAATGAGAACAGTGTGCAGCTGAAGAGTGGCAATGCAGCATCACGAAGAGCAGGTTTTAAGGAAACAAACAGAAGCAGAATGAGTGTCAGCAGAACCTGTGGTTGGCAGATAGGGGGATGCCCAAAGTGGAGTGCCAGGACAGAAGCAGGGAAACCACAGCCACCCTGATAACGCCCAGAGATGATGGTTGGGGGAAGTGCTTCCCTTATTAAAATGATACTTCAGTCCCCAAAACTGTCAGGGGGAGGGAGAATCTACTCTTTGGCACAGCTGAACCTAACAGTCTCTGGTTGTCTTTCCTTAGGATCCACCCTCTGTGTTGGTCAGGACCTAGCAGCCAGCTTGCAACCAAAGGGAAAAGGCCAAAAGCATCAGATGGTTGTTTACCCTGACAACACTGAGCCACATCCTCCCTCCAGATTTCTGTGGGGAAAATAAACTCCAGTTTGTTTAAGCCAGTGCTGGACTAGTTTATATTACAATTAAAAGCATGCTATTTCCAACCTTGAAAATAACTGGAAGGAATTATACCCAGGAACATATAGCTAGCTACTACATGTAGCCCCACTCCATGCCACAAACCCCAACACATCTTCCTGCTTCTCTTTACTGGGTCCTCTGTCAGCTACTGACCTTGTTGGTGTCAGTGGCCATCTACTATCCATCACCCAAAAATGCTTCAAGCACAAGACTCTCCAGAGTTCAGACCCAAGAGAGAAAAAGCTAAACTAAGCAAGAGGCAGACCTAGACTCCAGGGGTAATTTGTTAGCAGGGGAGGAGTTCTTTTATTTATTTTAGAAATATGGTTTACAGCACCCATAGAAAGGGAGCAGTTGAAAATATAGAATTCCAAAGGAATGGATGCTGGTGCAAGATAAAGGGATTTTTCCCAACAGGAGAACAAGTTCTTATTCCTCTGGGCCCGGGGGGGGAGTAAAGGTGATAACTAAATATAGTCTCAGGTATGCAGGCAGGAAACTGAAGGAGTGAAGTTGAAGAGAAGGTTCTACTGAATGGGGGCTGTGTACAAAAAGGTAGGCTGGAGGTTTGGGGAGAAGTAATGATGGTTTGGAACAACCTTTGTGGGGAATGGAGAAATAGCTGTTTGAAAGGGTGAATAAGCCACTGTCAGGAATTTCCCCAAGCTTACATATAATAAAATGAGATTTCTGGTTATAAATGGCAATCTGAGTATTTTCTTTGATTTCAACTCCGTTCCCACATCACATAAAGACAAGATAAAATAGATAATTTTTAATATATAAATCCATAAGAACAGACAGAATGGGAAAGGAGACCTTAGACGTCAGGAGAATGTAACACAATTTTGGAAAATCGAATTGGTTGGATGAATATTAAAAGAAAGCAAATCATCAGTAGTCAGAAAACTGGAAGTGAATGCCTAAGGGTAAAAGCAGGATGTTTCACTGACCTGAGGCATCAGCATCACCTGGGAGCTTGTTCAAAATACAAATCTCTGGCTCTACCACAGATCTGCTGAATAAGAAACTCTGGGGAGTGGGGCCCAGACATCCAGGGGGTTCAACAAGCTTCTCAAGTGATTTGTATACATGCTAAGTTTGAAAAGCCCTGCAATAAGTAGGGTGTCAAAACCCAGAGTTTGGGGAATTGTATCTAGTACCTCTGAGGACAGGAGTTCAGAATGAGGCTAACTTCTAAAGAACTGGCTGAAAGTCTGTTTGAAGAGGGGTTAGAATCCCAGATTTCTTCTCTCAGTTCAAGCAGTCAGAGAACCATACTAACAAGGGGTTTACTTTCAGAAGATGATGAAGCGGGTAGACTTGAAGCAGATGGACCAAAAATGCCTGAGAGTGAGAATGAGTCAACATACTCACAACAGGGAGATTATAGAGAAACCTGCTTACTAAAGTGCCTTCTTCTCCCTCTTGGCTTTCAAAATGTTGGAGATCAAGATTGTAATTATCTCCCTCCCCAATGAGGAGATGGGAGGATTCCTCTGTAGGTAGACTGAGAAGCCTACAGATACTCACATGATGGGGTAACCACCCCTCCAAAATAAAGCAGGGTCTCTCACTGTTCAGCTACCCTGCAGTGAGGCTCACTATCCTGCAGGCCCCATGAATGCCCTTCCAATCAGCACTTTAACGATCCCTTAAATATGAAGAGGCAGCCAAAGATCTCAAGACATTTGAAGAAATAATATAATGCAAAACACACAAAAACAGACCAAAATAAGGAACTCTAAGGAGAGAGAGAGACAATGCAGGAAGCAGAAAAAAAATGCCTCAAAACTGTAATTAATGCCCTCTGAAAGATAAGCTATTGCATACATGAAACAAGAACAGAAAACTATAAAAAGAGTACTCAGAAAATAAAAAAGCCTTCTTAGAAATTTTAAGATTCTTTAGGAGAAATTAAAATTGCACAGAAAGGATTGGAAGGTAAAATTGAGGAGATGTCTAAGAAATCAGAATGACAACAACAAAAAGGCAAAGAGGACATAAAAGAGAAGAGACAAGGAAACTAGAGGATCAATCCAAGAGATTCAATTTTTTAAGGACGCTCCATAGTGATCTCATAGCAGCTAGACCATTTTGCATTCCCACTAACAGTGTGCAAGGGTTCCAGTTTCTCCACATCCTCGCCAACGTGTTGTCTTTTGTTTTTTTGATACTAGTGATCCTGACAGGTATGAGATGATTTCATACTGTCATTTTGATTTGCATTTCCCTGATAATTAATGATTTGGAGCATTTTTTCATATCTCTGTTGGCCAATTGTACATCTTCTTTGGAAAAATATCTATTCAAGTCCTTAGCCCATGTTTTAACTGGGTTATTAGGGTTTTTTTGCTAATTGAGTTGTAGGAAATCCTTACATATTTTGAAGATTAACTCCTCAAGTACCATATGATCCATCAGTCCCACTTCTGGGTATTTATCCAAAAGAATTGAAATCAGGATCTCATTATTAGCACTCCTATGTTCATTGCAGCACTATTCACAGTAACCAAGTTGTGAAGAAAACCTAAATGTCCATTGACAGATGAATGGGTAAAGAAAATGTGGTATATACATGCAACGGAATACCATTCAGTCTTTAAAAAGAAGGAAATTCTAGGGGATGGCCCTGTGGCACAGCAGTTAAGTTCACATGTCCCGTTTCACCAGTCCAGGGTTCAACATTTCGGGTCTTGGGTGCAGACCTTGAACTGCTTGGCAAGTCATGCTGTGGCATGCATCCCACATAAAATAGAGGAAGATGGGCATGGATATTAGCTCAGGGCCAGTCTCCCTCGGCAGAAAAAGAGGAGGATTAGTGGCAGATGTTAGCTCAGGGCTAAGCTTCCTTAAAAAAAAGGAAAAAAAAAAAGAAGGAAACTCTGCCATATATGACAATGTGAATGAACCTTGAGAATGTTATGTCAAGTGAAATAAGCCAGTCACAGAAAGGCAAATAGTGTATTATTCCACTCATTTGTGGTATCTAAAATTATCAAATTCATAGAATCAAAGAGTAGAATGGTGGTTACCAGGGGCTGGGGAGCGGGAAATGGGGAGCTACTAATCAATGGGCATAAAATTTCACGTAAGCAAGATGAATAAGCTCTAGAGATCGTCTGTACAACATTGCACCTCGAGTCAACAGAAATGAATTACGCCCTTAAAAATTTGATAAGAGGGTAGCTCTCATGTTGAATGGCTTTATCACAGTAAAATATATTTTTTTAAATCCAAGCAATTCAATATTTGAATATTAAAAGTTCTAGAAAGAGAAAATTATAAAAATAAATGATTTTCCAGAACTGAAAAACATGAATTTCTTGATTTAAGGGACCCAGCAGAAGTTTGGCATAGTAACTATAAAAGGAACCACAATAAGACATTATTATGAAATTTCAGAACAGTAGTATTAAAGAAAAGATTCTAAAATTTCCCAGAAATGGGGAAAAGAAGGTTACACACAAAAGTTCAAGAATCAGATGTGGACTGTATCTCTCCACAGCTCTAGAAGCTAGCGGATGGAGTAAGGCCCTCAACATTCTAAGATAAAATTATTTCCAACACAGAAGGCTATACTCAGCCAATTTTTCAATTAAAATGAGGGAAAAACAAAGACATTTTCAGACATGTCATGTCTCAAAATATTTTTTTCCTCTCATGCACTCATTCTTAGCAAGTTACTAGAAAAGGTGTTACACCAAAACAAGAAAATAAAGCAACAAAGAGGAAGATCTAAGGATACAGGGAATAAAGGATCTAACACAGGAGAAAGAGGAAGGGAATTTTTAGTTTGACGATGTGGAAAAATCTGTTGTTATAAAAAGCAGCCAAGGGAGGACTCTGCAGAGGAGAAATCTCTTCATGACCAGCAGATTGCAGGGCTTTGATTCCCATGCCACAGTCTAAAGTGTCTTTGTGTGGTTTCATTACTGGTGTTTCCAGGACGTAGGAAGCATTGAAGTCTATTATTGGAAGAAGACTTGAGGTACATCAAGTTCATTACTGATGGCAGGGAATATTCAGGTGGCTCACTAATGAGATGGGAACTAGGGAGACAAGAAAGGGTGAGATAACATGTATCATGTAGGGAATAGCGGACCTAGGAAAAATCATCCTTTATCTATTTATACTATGAACTAGGACCATTTATCTGGCTGGAAGGGCTCATTACTAAGACAAAGGTCAGGGAGGAGTTACCATACTAGATATTTAAAAGGAAATATACAATAAGGTAAACATCCACCATTGGAAATTTCTCACTGGCCACATTTCCTTCCCATACTCCTGTCTCTACATGCATCATCTCAGAGTGTGCTCCTGCAAGTTCTCACGGCTGGAAGTAGGAAACTGCAATTGACTCAACTTCAGCAAGGTAATAGTTTAGTTTAAGGATCTCTGGTTTGAAGATGGGGCATAAGGTTTCTATTTTTTCCTTTTCTTGGAAATCATCCTAGCAACCAGCAGAATGGGAAGCAGAAATTCAAACTCTGCCTCAGAGAAACTAGGAGATTGCTGAGACATTTTTTTTTCTGCTTCCTGCATTGTCTCTCTCTCTCCTTAGAGTTCCTTATTTTGGTCTGTTCATGTGTCTTTTGCAATATATTATTTCTTCAAATGTCTTGAGATCTTTGGCTGCCTCTTCATATTTAAGGGATCGTTAAAGTGCTGATTGGAAGGACATTCATGGGGCCTGCAGGATGGTGGGCCTCACTGCAGGGTAGCTGAACAGTGAGAGACCCTGCTTTGTTTTTGGGGGGCAGGGGGCAGTTACCCCATCATGTGAGTATCTGTAGGCTTCTCAGTCTACCTACAGAGGAATCCTCCCATCTCCTCATTGGGGAGGGAGATAATTACAATCTTGATCTCCAACATTTTGAAAGCCAAGAGGGAGAAGAAGGCACTTTAGTAAGCAGGTTTCTCTATAATCTCCCTGTTGTGAGTATGTTGACTCATTCTCACTCTCAGGCATTTTTGGTCCATCTGCTTCAAGTCTATCTGCTTCACCAGCTTCTGAAAGTAAATCCCTTGTTAGTATGGTTCTCTGACTGCTTGAACTGAGAGAAGAAATCTGGGATTCTAACCCCTCTTCAAACAGACTTTCAGCCAGTTCTTTTGAAGTTAGCCTCATTCTGAACCCCTGTCCTCAGAGGTACCAGATACTTACTTGTTGAAACCTTTAGTCACAAAACTAGAGGAAGCAGGAAAGGTTAGGGAAAGAATTGGAAGTCCATGAGGAGTATGAGACAGTGGAAAAGAGGATGCGCAAAGCTACAGATCTCAGAAAGAGATCATAAAGTACATAAAGTACACTTTCTAAAGACAGGAGAACACTCTGAGATGCAAAACCTAATTATTTTGTTTGTAACTGGAGGGATATAGTGTACAGATAATGGCAAGTTCCCTGAACCTGGTTTTCATGTGAAAGTGGAGGAAGCAAGGTTGAATTACACAGACAAGGCATAATTTCAGCTAACAGTCCACCCATGTGGTAGTGGGAGAAAAGAGACTTGCAAAATGAGAAGCCCCATAGCTGCCTTTTTCCATTATTGGGGAGAACTAAAAGCTATAAAAACTCATACTGAAAACTCAGAATCAAAAGAAAATTTTTCACTTAAAGCATAGGCCTGTGCCCACCTCCATATGAACCTCCTGGAAGTATCTGATGCAGGAAAAACTCACCTTTGTCAAAAGTGAGGTCGCCAAAAGGAACTGCAAAAGATCCATGCAAATATCCTATAAATACAAGGGAGGAAAAGAAAAAGAAATCAAATAAGATATAAAGGACATTTACCAGGAAAAGAAAAAAGTTGCTTTGGATGATTTGAAAATTGTAAATATCACCACAAAATTTTAAAAAATAAAAGAAGATCTGATTGCAAAATTGAAAGGACACACAATGTTCCAGGAGAAAGTAACAAAGAGGCATACTATAATAAAGCTACCGAACTTCAAAGACAAAGAACGCTTTGGAGAGCTATGCAAAAATATTAAGTCATTTACAAAGGAAAAAATAAGGCTGACCTCAGATTTCCCCAGAGCAAATTCCCATACAAGAAAATAGTGAAGCAATGTTTATAAAACACTCAAGAAGAAAAATTGTAACCAAAGAATATTTTATTCACACAAAATGTCATTCAAGTATAAAGGCAAACAATAAACATTCTGAACATCTAATGAGTCCTTCTTGCAGAAAATACTAGAAGATGAACCTCAGTCAGCCAGGAGATAAATGAAAAAACAACAACAGGACTGGCATTGACATTGATTTACTTCACTGCAGGACAAAGATTAAAGCACATGCAGGGATTATGGTAACAATGCAGAATGTAAATGTAGTGATCATGACAATTTAGAAATGACATATCTAACAGATCTGAGAAAAGAACTGGGAGAATAAGTTGGTACTAATGTACATTGAATTCACTCATCTTTTCTAGCAAGAGATCAAAGGATATCATTGGAAGCTGATAAATCAAGTAAAAATAATGCAAATTTATTTAGCAATACAAAGGTAAATGCTAAGAAAAATAGCAACTAAAACTGAATAGACGAGTGAAGGAGAAGAAAAAGGAAATATACTAATTTGTGACTGCTCACAGTGTGGAGTTAATAGATTCTATCCAAACAGATATAGAATTAAAGCTTTTATCTTAAGTTATGGTTATAACAATAAACTTTAGATCAAAAATAAATACTTTCCAAAGTATTAGAATAAACACACATATCCCAAAAAATTACAAAATACATTGATAATGGATATTAAAACACAAAAACATAAAATAAAATAATATGATAAAGGAGCCCCTATCAGACTGTCAGCGGATTTCTCTACAGAAACCCTACAAGCTAGGAGACAATGGAGTGACATAGTCAAAGCTTTAAAGGATAAAAATCTTCAGCCAAGAATACTCTATCCAGCAAGAATTTCCTTCAGATATGAGGGAGAAATTAAATCTTTTCCAGACAAGCAAAAGTTAAGGGAATTTGTAACTAAAAGCCCTCCATTACAAGAAATCCTCAAGAAGGCTCTCATACCTGAAAAAAGAAAAAAGGGAGAAAGAGGACACAATCCACAGACTAGGGAGACCGATGGATAGAACCAGAACAGGATAGCAAATATTCAATTATAGCATTAGGGTAAAGGTAAGGAAACTACCAAAACAAGGACGATCTTAGCACTCTAACTACCAATTAATAAGACGAGTTGGAATAAAAAATGAAAATAATAATTTAGGAGGGGAAGAGCAAAGGGTCTAAATCAGTATTGGTCAAGTAAGTAAGAGACCACCTGAGAATAGACTATATTATACATGAGATTCTAAATACAAACTTCAAGGTAGACACTAAAATAAAGTACAGAACAGAGTCACAAATCATAAATAAGGAAAAATCTAAGAAACCCAGCATAAGAGATTGCAGTATTAAATGGGTAGTCTAAAGCAAACAGGAAAAGAAACACAGGAAAACAAGATAATGAGCGACAGATTAACAGCACTAAGTCCACATGCATCAATAATCACTCTCAATGTGAACGGATTGAACTCTCCAATAAAAAGACACAGAGTGGCAAAAAGGATTAAAGAACATGATCCAACAATTTGTTGCCTCCAGGAAACACACCTCAGCCCCAAGAACAAACACAGACTCAGGGTGAAGGGGTGGAGGACAATACTTCAAGCAAATAGCAAGGAAAAAAAGGCAGGTGTTGCAATTCTCATATCAGACCAAGTGGATTTCAAAATAAGACAGGTAAAGAGAGACACAGAGGGACAATATATAATGATCAAAGGGACACTTCATCAAGAAGAAATAACGCTTATAAATATCTATGCACTCAACACAGGAGCACCAAGATTCATAAAGCAACTATTAACAGACCTAAAGGAAGATGTTAAAAACAACACAATAATAGTAGGGGACCTCAACACCCCACTCACATCAATGGACAGATCATCCAGACAGAAAATCAACAAGGAAATAGTGGAGCTAAATGAAAAACTAAAACAATTGGACTTAATAGACATATATAGATCACTTCACCCTGAAAGAGCTGAATACACATTCTTCTCAAGTGCACATGGAACATTCTCTAGGATAGACCATATGTTGGGAAACAAGGCAAGCCTCTACAAATTTAAAAAAATTGAAATAATAACAAGCATCTTCTCAGATCATAGTGCCATAAGGCTAGAAATTAATTACAAGAAAAAAGCTGAGAAAGGCACAAAGATGTGGAAACTAAACAACACACTACTGAACAAGCAATGGATCATTGAAGAAATTAAAGAAGAAATAAAAAAATACGTGCAAACAAATCAAAATGATAGCATGCCATACCAACTCATATGGGATACAGCAAAAGCTGTATTAAGAGGAAAATTCATCGCAATACAGACACATCTTAACAAATAAGAAAAATCCCAAATAAGCAACCTTAAAGTACACCAAACTGAACTAGAGAAAAAAGAACAAATGAAGCCCAAAGTCAGCAGAAGGAGAGAAATAATAAAAATTAAAGCAGAAATAAATACTATTGAAACGAAAAAGGCAGTAGAAAGGATCAATGAGACAAAGAGCTGGTTTTTTGAGAAGATAAATAAAATTGACAAACCACTAGCCAGACTTACAAAGAAAAAAAGGGAGAAAGCTCAAATAAACAAAATCAGAAATGAGCGAGGAGGAATAACAACAGACTCTGCAGAAATACAACAGATTATAAGAGAATACTACAAAAAACTATATGCCAAGAGAATGGATAACCTAGAGGAAATGGATAAATTCTTGGAGTCCTACAATCTCCCAAAGCTCACTCAAGAAGAGGCAGACAATTTGAACAGACCAATCACAAGGAAAGAGATTGAAACGGCAATCAAAAGCATCCCAAAGAATAAAACCCCAGGACCAGATGGCTTTCCTGGGGAATTCTACCAAACTTTCAGAGAGGATTTAATACCTATCCTTTTCAAGCTATTCCAAAAAATTAGGGAAGATGGAACACTTCCTAACACATTCTATGAGGCCAACATCACGCTGATACCAAAACCTGACAAGGACACCATGAAAAAAGAGAACTACAGGCCAATATCACTGATGAACATAGATGCAAAAATTCTAAACAAAATTTTGGCAACCAGAATTCAGCAATTCATCAAAAGAATCATACATCAGGATCAGGTGGGATTCATACCAGGGACACAGGGATGATTCAACATCCGCAAATCAATCAATGTGATACACCACATCAACAAACTGAGGAATAAAAACCACATGATCATCTCAATAGATGCAGAGAAGGCATTTGACAAGATCCAACAGCCATTTATGATAAAAACTCTGAACAAAATGGGCATAGAAGGAAACTACCTCGACATGATAAAGGCCATATACGACAAACCCATAGCCAACATCATACTCAATGGGCAAAAACTGAACGCCATCCCCCTGAAAACAGGGATGAGACAAGGATGCCCTCTATCACCACTCTTATTTAACACAGTACTGGAGGTCCTGGCCAGAGCAATCAGGCAAGAAAAAGGAATAAAAGGAATCCAAATAGGGAGGGAAGAAGTGAAACTCTCGCTGTTTGCAGACAACATGATCTTATATATAGAAAACCCCAAAGAATCCATTGGAAAACTGTTAAAAGTAACCAACAACTACAGCAAAGTTGCAGGGTATAAAATCAATTTGCATAAATCAGTAGCATTTCTATACTCCAGTAATGAACCAACAGAAAAAGAACTCAAGAATACAATACCATTCACAGTTGCAAAATAAAAGAATAAAATACCTTGGGGTAAATTTAACTAAGGAAGTGAAGGACCTATATAATGAAAATTACAAGGCCTTTCTGAGAGAATTGGATGACGACATAAGGAGATGGAAAGACATTCCATGTACATGGATTGGAAGAATAAACATAGTTAAAATGTCCGTTCTACCTAAAGCAATCTACAGATTCAACGCCATCCCAATCAGAATCCCAATGACATTCTTTACAGAATTAGAACAAAGAATCCTAAAATTCATATGGGGCAACAAAAGACCCCGAATTTCTAAAGTAATCATGAGAAAAAAGAACAAAATGGGAGGCATCACAATCCCTGATTCAAAACATACTACAAAGCTACAGCAATCAAAACAGCATGGTACTGGTACAAAAACAGGTGCACAGATCAATGGAACAGAATTGAAAGCCCAGAAATAAAACCACACATCTATGGACAGCTAATCTTTGACAAAGGAGCTGAGGGCATACAATGGAGAAAAGAAAGTCTTTTCAACAAATGCTGCTGGGAAAACTGGAAAGCCACATGTAAAAGAATGAAAATTGGCCATTCTTTTTCATCATTCACCAAAATAAACTCAAAATGGATCAAAGACCTAAAGGTGAGACCTGAAACCATAAGGCTTCTGGAAGAAAACGTAGGCAGTACACTCTTTGACATCAGTATTAAAAGGATCTTTTCAGACACCATGCCTTCTCAGAGGAGGGAAACAATAGAAAGAATAAACAAATGGGACTTCATCAGATTAAAGAGCTTCTTCAAGGCAAATGAAAACAGGATTGAAACAAAAAAACAACCCACTAACTGGGAAAAAATATTTGCAAGTCATATATCTGACAAAGGCTTAATATCCATAATATATAAAGAACTCTCGCAACTCAACCACAAAACATCAAACAACCCAATCAAAAAATGGGCTGGAGACATGAACAGACATTTCTCCAAAGAAGATATACTGATGGCCAATAGGCACATGAAAAGATGCTCATCATCACTGATCATCAGGGAAATGCAAATCAAAACTACACTAAGATATCACCTTACACCCGTTAGAATGACAAAAATATCTAAAACTAATAGCAACAAATGTTGGAGAGGTTGCGGAGAAAAAGGAACCCTCATACACTGCTGGTGGGAATGCAAACTGGTGCAGCCACTATGGAAAACAGTATGGAGATTCCTCAAAAAATTAAAAATAGAACTACCATACGATCCAGCCATCCCACTACTGGGTATTTATCCAAAGAGCTTGAAGTCAGCAATCCCAAAAGTCCTATGCACCCCAATGTTTATTGCAGCACTGTTTACAATAGCCAAGACGTGGAAGCAACCTAAGTGTCCAGCAACAGACGAATGGATAAAGAAGATGTGGTACATATATACAATGGAATACTACTCAGCTGCAAAACAGAACAAAATCATTCCATTTGCAATAACATGGATGGACCTTGAGAGAATTATGTTAAGTGAAATAAGCCAGCGAGAGAAGGATAATCTATGTAAGGCTCCACTCATATGAGGAATTTAAAATTATGGACTAAGAACAGTTTAGTGGATACTAGGGGAAAGGTGGGGCGGGGGGTGGGCACAAAGGGCAAAGTGGTGCACCTACAACATGACTGACAAACATTAATGTACAACTGAAATTTCACAAGATTGTAACCTATCAATAACTCAATAAAAAAATATTAAAAATATTTAAAAAATGAAATAAAAAAATAAAATAAAATAATATGACAGAACTAGGTTAAACACATCAGTGATAGCCAACAGTGTGCTAGCAAATGCTTAACAACAGGACTTGGGAAAACAAAACAAAACAAAATGTCTTAACTTGTAGCTTTTGCTGATTCCCATGGTGTACATACTTCTACCATGGCCAATTTTGAGCTACAAATCTTATGTCATTGAATGTGAAGTTGAGAACTTGTGAGCTGGTATGTGCTGGTTCCAGCACACCACTGCTGATAGCCATAAATTTAAATCAGCTAAGGAGAAGACTTTCATATGGGATTACAGAGCAAAACCAACTTAGTACTATATATAGGAGACCTTCTTAAAAACAAAGTAGTTGAAAATTTTGAAAGTAAAGTGGTGGGCAAATGCAAAAAATAAATAAAAGCAGGGAGAGTGATTATTATCTTATATCAGACAACATGAATTTAAAGAAAACAGTATTGAATGAGATGTCTCAAATAGTGCTATTTTATACCAATAAAGTATATAAATAACAATGAAAAAAATAACAATTATGAATATCTATGCACCAAGTAACATAACATCGATAGCTACAAACAAAAATTTTAGGAGTTATGAGGAGAAACAGATGAAAAATGAATTAGTAAAAAGATATTTCACTCTCAGTACAAGGAATTCCAAGTGAACAAAAATAAATAAGGATATAGAAGACTAAGTAGCATAATAATACATTGATACACTTTATGTCAAATTAAACATACTTTGGGGAAAAAACCCTCACTTTCTTTCCAAGAAACCATGGAAAGGAAGAGTCGTGAAAATTGATTACATATTAGACCATAAGAAAACATCAAGAAAAAATTTTAAGTAGATAAATACTACAGACAACATTCTCTGATCACAAAGAATAAAAATCAGATGTTTATAATAAAATCTGAAAACAAAATTCTCTTACTATCTTGAAATTTTAATATTACAATTTTTAAACAATTCTAGAGTCAAATGGGAATTCAAAACTGAAATAGCAGAATATATTAAAATGAATAATAATTACCACAAATTATATCAGAACTATGGCAGTGTTCAGAGAAATTCTATAGACTAAATTATTACATTAATAAACTAAAAAGAATTAAAATAATTGAAGGAAGCTTCTAACTTTAGAAGTTAGAAAAAGAACAATAAAAATAAATAGAAGGAACCCACAGCCAACATCATACTCAATGGGGAAAAACTGAACTCCACCCCTCTGAGAAAAGGAACAAGACAAGGGTGCCTACTCTCACCACTCTTATTCAACATTGCACTAGAGGTTTTGGTCAGAACAATTAGTCAAGAAAAAGAAATAAAAGGAATCCAAATAGACTTTGAAGAAGCAAAACTGTTGCTGTTTGCAGATGACATGATTTTATATATAGTAAACCCTAAAGAATCCATTGGAAAACTATTAGAAATAATCAACAACTACAGCAAAGCTGCATGATACAAAACCAACTTACAAAAATCGGTGCCATTTCTATACTCCAGTAATGAACTAACAGAACGAGAACTCAAGAATACAATCCCATTTACAATCACAACAAAAAGAATAAAACATCTAGGAATAAATTTAACCAAGGAATGAAGACTTATACAAATGAAAGCTATAAGACATTATTGAAAGAAATTGATAATGACATAAAGAAATGGAAAGATATTCCATGCACATGATTTGGAAGAATAAACATAGTTAAAATGTCCATACTACCCAAAGCAATCTACAGATTCAATGCAATCCCAATCAGAATCCCAATGACATTCTTCACAGAAATAGAACAAAGAATCTTAAAATTCATACGGGGCAACAAAAGACCCCAAATAGCCAAAGCAATCCTGAGAAAAAAGAACAAAGCTGGTGGCATCACAATCCTGGACTTCAAAATATACTACAAAGCCATAATAATCAAAACAGCATGGTACTGGTACAAAAACAGGCACACAGATCAATTGAAGAGAACTGAAAGCCCAGAAATGGAACCATATATCTACGGACAGCTAATCTTCAACAAAGCAGCCAAGAACATACAACGGAGAAAGGAAAGCCTCTTCAATAAATGGTGTTGGGAAAACTGGACAGCCACCTGCAAAAGAATGAAAGTAGACCACTGTCTTTCTCCATACACAAAAATAGACTCAAAATTGACCAAAGACTTGAAGATAACAACTGAAACCATAAAACTTCTGTAAGAAAATATAGGCAGTACACTCTTTGACATCAGCCTTAAAAGGATCTTTTCAAATACCTTGTCTACTTGGACAAAGGAAACAAAAGAAAAAATAAACAAATGGGACTTCGTCAGACTAAAGAGTTTCTACAAGACTAAGGAAACCAGGATCAAAATGAAAAAACAACCCACCAACTGGGAGAAAACATTTGCAAATCACATATCCGACAAGGGTTTAATCTCCACAATATCTAAAGAACTCACACCATTGAACTACAAAAAAACAAACAATGCAATCAAAAAATGGGCAGAGGATGTGAACAGATATTTTTCCAAAGAAGATATATAGGCACATGAAAAGATGCTCAACATCACTAATCATCAGGGAAATTAAAATCAAAACTACATTTAGATATCACCTTATGCCCATTAGAATGGCTATAACCACCAAGACAAAAAATACCAAATGTTGGAGAGGATGTGGAGAAAAGGGGACCCTCATACACTGCTGGTGGGAATGCAAACTGATGCGGTCACGGTGGAAAACAGTATGGAGATTTCTCAAAACATTAAAAATAGAAATACCATATGACCCAGCTATCCCACTACTGGGTATTTATCCAAAGAACTTGAAATCAATCAAACAAAGAGACCTATGCACCCCTATGTTCATTGCAGCATTATTCCCAATACCCAAGATGTAGAAGCAACCCAAGTGCCCATCGACTGATGATTGGATTAAGAAGATGTGATGTATGATCTTTTTTAATGTATTGTTGTATTCGATTTGCTAGTATTTTGTTGAGGATTTTTGCATTGCTGTTCATCAGGGTTATTGGCCTGTAATTTTCTTTTTTTCTGTTGTCCTTGTCTGGTTTCGGTATCAGGATGATGTTGGCTTCATAGAATGAGTTAGGAAGGCTCCCCTCCTCTTCAATTTTTTGAAAGAGTTTGAGAAAGATAGGTACTGTCTTCTTTGAATGTTTGGTAGAATTCACCAGGGAAGCCATCTGGTCCTGGACTTTTACTTTTTGGGAGGTTTTTGATTGCTGTTTTGATCTCCTTACTGGTGATCAGTCTATTCAAATTTTCTACTTCTTCTTGGTCCAGTTTTGGAAGGTTGTATGTTTCTAAGAATTTATCCATTTCTCCTAGATTATCCAATTTGTTGGCGTATAGCTTTGCATAGTATTCTCTTATTATCTTTTGTATTTCTGAGGTGTCTGTTGTAATCTCTCCTCTTTCATTTCTGATTTTATTTATTTGAGCCCTCTCTCTTTTTTTCTTGGTGAGTCTAGCTAAGGGCTTGTCAATTTTGTTTATCTTTTCAAAGAACCAGCTCTTGGTTTCATTAGTTTTTTCTATTGTTTGTTTAGTCTCTATTTCGTTTATTTCTGCTCTGATTTTTATAATTTCCTTCCTTCTGCTGATTTTGGGCTTTGTTGTTCTTTTTCCAATACCTTTAGATGCACTTTTAGATTATCTATTTGGGATTTTTCTTCTTTGTTGAGGTAGGCCTGAATTGCTATAAACTTCCCTCTTAGAACCGCTTTTGCTGTATCCCATAGATTTTGGCATGTCGTGTTTTCATTTCCATTTGTCTCCAGGAAATTTTTTATTTCTTCTTTGATTTCTTCATTGACCCAATCGTTGTTCAGTAGCATTTTTTTTAATCTCCACATTTGTGTGGCTTTTCTGGTTTTCTTCCTGTAGTTGCTTTCTAGTTTCATACCTTTGTGGTCAGAAAAGATGCATGGTATTATTTCAATCTTCTTAAATGTATTCAGATTTGTTTTGTGGCCTAACATGTGATCAATCCTGGAGAATGTTCCATCGGCATTTGAAAAGAATGTATATTCTGTGGTTTTTGGAAGGAATGTTCTGTATATATCTACTAAGTCCATCTGGTCTAATGTGTCCTTTAGGGCCAGTGTTTCCTTATTGATTTTCTGTTTGGATGATCTATCCATTGGTGTAAGTGGATAATTGCAACAAAAAGAATAAAATACCTAGGAATAAATTTAACCAAAGAGGTGAAAGATCTGTACACTGAAAACTATAAAACATTGTTGAAAGAAATCGAAGAAGATACAAAGAAATGGAAAGATATTCCATGCTCTTGGATTGGAAGAATTAACCTCATTAAACTGTCCATACTTCCTAAAGCAACCTATAGATTTAACTCAATTGATATCAAAGTTCCAACACCATTTTTCACAGAAATAGAACAAAGAATCCTAAAATTTACATGGAACAATAAAAGACCCCGAATAGCCAAAGGATTCCTGAGAAAAAAGAGCAAAGCTGGAGGTATCACATTCCCTAATATCAAAATATACTACAAAGCCATAGTAACCAAAAGAGCATGGTACTGGCACAAAAACAGACACACAGATCAATGGAACAGAATTGAGAGCCCAGAAGTAAACCCACACATTTATGAACAGATAATATTCGACAAGAGAGCCAAGAGCATACGATGGAGAAGGGAGAGTCTCTTCAACAAATTGTGTTGGGAAAACTGGACAGCCACATGCAGAAGAATGAAAGAAGACCATTCCTTTACACCATGCACAAAAATCAACTCAAAATGGATTAAAGACTTGACTGTAAGACCCAAAACCATGAAACTCCTAGAATAAAACATAGGCAGTACACTCCTTGACATCAGTCTGAGCAGCATATTTTCAAGTACCATGTCTGACTGGGCAAGGGAAACAAAAGAAAAAATGAACAAATGGGACTACATCAAACTAAAAATCTTCTGCACAACAAAGGAAACCATCAACAAAGCAAAAAGACAACCTAACAATTGGGAGAAGATATTTCCAAACCATATATCAGGTAAGGGGTTAATATCCAAAATATACAAAGAACTCATACAGCTCAACAACAAAAAAACCAACAATCCAATTAGAAAATGGGCAAAAGATCTGAAAAGAGATTTCTCCAAAGAAGATATACGGATGACCAACAGGCATATGAAAAGATGCTGCGCATCATTAGCTATCAGGGAAATGCAAATCAAAACTACAATGAGGTGGGGTCCAGCCCGGTGGCGCAGTGGTTAAGTGTGCACATTCCGCTTCTCAGCGGCCTGGGGTTTGCAGGTTCATATCCCAGGTGCGGACATGGTACTGCTTGGCAGAAGTCATGCTATGACAGGCGTTCCACGTATAAAGTAGAGGAAGATAGGCATGGATGTTAGCTCAAGGACAGTCTTCCTCAGCAAAAAGAGGAGGATTGGCAGTAGTTAGCTCAGAGCTAATCTTCCTCAAAAAAAAAAAAACCTACAATGAGGTATCACCTACTCCTCACTCCAGTCAGAATGGCTATAATTAACAAGACAGGAAACAACAAATGTTGGAGAGGATGTGGAGAGAAGGGAACCCTTGTTCACTGCTGGTGGGAGTGCAAACTGGTGCAACCACTATGGAAAGCAGTATGTAGTATCCTCAGAAAATTAAGGATAGATCTAACCTATGATCCAGCTATCCCACTGCTGGGTATTTATCCAAAGAACTTGAAAACACAAAGGCATAAAGATACTTGCACCCCTATGTCCATTGCAGCATTATACACAATAGCCAAGACTTGGAAGCAACCTAGGTGCCCATCAAGGGACAAATGGATAAAGAAGATGTGGTATTTATACACAATGGAATACTACTCAGCCATAAAAAATGATGAAATCCTGCCATTTGTGACAACATGGATAGACCTTGAGGGTATTATGCTGAGTAAAATAAGTCAGAGGGAGAAAGTCAAATACCGTATGATCTCACTCATAAGTAGAAGATAAAAACAACGACAAACAAATACATAGCATTGGAGATTGGATTGGTGGTTACCATAGAGGAAGGGGGGAGACGGGAGGGCAAAAGGGGTGATTAGGCTCACATGTGAGGGGATGGACTATAATTAGTTTTTGGGTGGTGAACAGGATGTAATCTACACAGAATTCGAAATATATTATGATGTACATCTGAAAATAAATTAATTAATTAATTTTAAAAAAAGAAGAAGATGTGGTACATATATATACAATGAAATACTACTCAGCCGTAAAAAAAGACAAAATCATCCCATTCACAACCACATGGATGGACCTTGAGGGTTTTATGGTAAGAGAAATAAGCCAGACAGAGAAATGCAAATACCGTATGACTTCACTTATTTGTGGAACATAAACAAACTGATGGACAAAGAGAACAGTTTAGTGGTTACCAGGGGGAAGGAGGGTGGGGGGTGGGGCACAAGGGGTGAAGGGGCACATTTATATGGTGCTTGACAAACAATAGTGTAACAACTGAAATTTCACAACGTTATAAACTATTATGACACAATAAAATAAATAAATAAATAGAAGGAAAGTAGAGGGAGGAATAATAAAGGAAAAATAGATATGTTACAAATTCAAAATCAGGAAAAAAAATATTTTTTAAGGGTCCAAAAGCTGGTTCTTTGTAAGGTAGGGTAATAAGCAATAAAAAAGATCTGCTTTTAATCCAATTTTTAAAAAGGAAAAACACAATTACATCAAGTGAGATATAATAGAGGAAATCAGTGCAGGCAGAGGTGAACTTGACATAGAAGAGAGTACTTCGCTAAACTCTGTGAAACTAAATTTTAAAATCAGGATGAAATGTATAATGTTCTAATAAAATTAACTTTATTAAAATATAATACGCGAAAATTGGTCTAAATGAATCAGTTGCCACAGAATATATCTAAAATTTGTCAAAAACCTGTCTTCCCAAAACTAATCTGTCAAAACAATCTCACATGGGACTATTTCTGAACCTAAAAAAAGCAGGTGATCCCAATGCTATTTGCACTGTTCTAGAGCACAGACAAGGAAGGAGTTTCCACTTTGGAACTACTCCCTCCAAGAAAAAACACTACGGAGAAAAAATATATAGAATAATCTCACTTATGAATATAGACATAAATTCTAAATAAAATATCATCAAACAAAGCAGCATATTAAAAGACTAATACGACATGACCAAACCTGCTTTATTCTAGGAATAAAAGATCAATTCAATATCAGAAACTCTGTTTATATAAGTTACCATAACAGATATAAATGTATACATATATTATCATTTCCTTAGACACTGAAAAGCAGTAGATAAAATGCAATACCTGTTCTGGATAAAAACTTTTAAACTGTAAGCAGTAGATCCACCATTAGTATGATAAAATACATTTATCTCAATCCCCAAACCAACATTTATGCTAAATGAGATAGATTAGAAACATTCTCATTAAAATCAAGAATAAGATGCAAATGTAAATCCCACAGTACTAGGTAAAATTTCATCTTACAAGCTGTACAAGAGTCTATCATGATAACAATGGAAAGAAAGGCAAGTTGAATATTTCTTCTATTCTCTTGAGTAATTATATCTTTTTAGAAGAAACGATGACAGTGAGATATATCCAAAAATAAATCACAAACTAATTTTCATTACTATACATGAAAGCATCCTGAATTATAATGCATGATAATGAAGCTTTACTGTTGACCTACTTAAGGTTTTAAGGGATTAAAAGATGATAGAATACACCTAAAGACAATACAATATTATATGTCAACTATACCTTAATTAAAAAAAAGCATTTTCACATGACCCAAGTTGCTATAATAAGTCTATACATATCTCTTTTAATGATTCCATAAAATAACACTCAGGGAAGCTACCTAAAACATTGTACTTTTAGGATAAGGATATATACATAAGGATATGGATATATACGTTCACTATAAATAATGCTACAAAGAACATTCCCCTCCTTTTGGATTATTTATGTAAAATACACTATGAAAAGTAGATACTAGCTCAAATGATACCTTGATTTTTACTGGAAAAAATGCCTCTTCTCTTGCTGTCATACTTATGCAAAAGAAATACTACTTTGTCTAGCTTAAATAGTTTTCTTAATAGGATTTAATTTCCAAATCTTCAATTACTTTTGCAGTTTCACTGAAGTTACGATTTTTTATTTTAAACAAAGATGATAGAGGTCTAATTGGTATGGGAGCAATTGGACATTCACAGGCAAAACAAAAAACAAATCTTGACCTAAATCTCACACCTCATACAAAAATTAACTCAAAATGGATCAAAAACGTAAATGTGAAACTATAAAACTTTTAGAAAAACATAGAAGAAAATTTTCAGGATCCAGGGCTAGGCAAAGAGTTCTTAGACTTAACACCAAAAGCACCATCCATAGAAGGAAAAATTGACAAATTGGACTTTACCCAAGTTAAACACATTTGCTCTGTGAAAGACTCTGTTAAGAGGATGAAAAGACAAGCTACTGAAGAGAAAATATTTACAAAACACAAATATGACAAAGGACTAGTATTTAGAATATATAAAGAACTCTCAAAACTCAACAGTGCAATAAGGAGAGATTAGTAAAAGGACACAAATTTTCAGTTGTAAGATGAATAAGGTCTGAGGATCTAATGTATAACATGATGACCACAGTTGATAACACTGTAGTGTTTAACTAAAATTTGCTAAGAGAGTTGAACCTAAATGTTCTCAACAAAAAAAGAGAACAACAAACAGTAAATATATGAGGTGATGAATGCGTTTAATTAACTCAATACAGAGAACCTTTTCACAACGTATACCTATATCAAATTATCACGTCATACCCTTTAAATATCTTACCATTTTATTTGTCACTTAAACCTCGATAAAACTGGGGGTGGGAACAACAGTAAAAAAAAGCCCCAGGGGGCCGGCCCTGTGGCCGAGTGGTTAAGTTCACATGTTCCTCTTCAGACGCCCAGGGTTTCGCTGGTTTGGATCCTGGGCGCGACATGGCACTGCTCATCAGGCCATGCTGAGGCAGCATCCCACATAGCACAACAGAGGCACTCACAACTAAAATATACAACTATCTACTGGGGGGCTTTGGGGAGAAGAAGAAGAGGGGAAAAAAAAGAAGATTAGCAAGAGTTGTTAGCTCAAGTGCCAATCTTTAAAAAAAAAAAACCCAAACAATCAAATGAAGAGACATTTCACTGACAAGGATACACAGATTGCAAATCAGAACATGAAAAGATATTCAACATCATTAGCCAACTGGGAAATGCACATTAAAACCACAATGAGATATCCGTACATATCTATCAGAATAACTAAAATAAAAAATGACAATACCAAATGCTGGTGAGAATGTGGAGAAAATGGATCCCTCATAACTTACTGGTGGGAATATAAAATGGCAGGGCTGCTGTGGAAAGCAGTTTGGCAGTTTCTGAAAAAGTGAACATACAACTTCCATGTGACTCAGCAAGATTTCTGGGCATTTATCCCAGAGAAATGAAGACTCCTATTCACACAGAAACCTGTACACAAATGTTTATAGCAACTTCCTTCGGAATAGGCAAAACCTGGAATCAGCCTAAATGTCCTTCAATTGGTGACTAGTCAAACTGTGGTATATCCATCATGGAATACTACTCAGCAATAAAAAGGTACCAAACTACTAATATAGGAAATCACTGGAATGAATCTCCAGAGAATTATGCTGAGTAAAAAATGTCAGTCCCAAAAGATTACATACTGAATGTTTTGATTTATATTACATTTATGTTACAACCTTGAAATGACAAGACTATAGAAAAGAAGAACAGATTAGTAGTCATCACGGATTAAGGATGGGGTGGGGGCAGGTGGAAAGTGGGTGTGGCTATTAAAGAGCAGCATGAGAGATTCTTCCGGCAATGGAAATGCTCTGTATCTTGAGTTGTCCATTTCAATATCCTGGTCGTGATATTATAAGTACAGTTTTGCAAGACTCTACCTTCGAGACAAACTGGATAAATGACACAGAGGATCTCCATATTATTTCTTACAACATCATGTGAATCTATAATTACCTAAAACTAAAAAATTTAATTTTTAAAAAGCTGAGGGGTTTTTTTTTGCCTTCGAAATTACTGACAATGGATACAATAGGGTTGTCAACGTTTGACACACACATTATTTCAAGAAAATAATTTTTAAAATCACATTCTGGCATCAATATTTGAGCACCAGTTGCAGTTGGGTAGTAGTGTCTAGCTTCAGGCTTTTGGCAACTGGCTGCATTATTCATCAGCAACACTAAGTCACTGAGACTCTTAAAAAATCCCAACCAATGAACGTTATAAAAACCACTAATAACAAGGACCCCCTTGTTAACAGGGATCCCCTAAGAGGACCCCCTTGAATATTTTAAAACCTCATATTAACAACAAATAAGAGTTTGAATGTCTTAGCCTACATACAAAAATCAGACGGGTCTATAAAGAAAAATGCTTAAAAATATTTTGTTGACTATTTCAAATGACTGTGTAATGATATTTTCTTCAATCAAAAAATAAAAAGGGGATATACCAAATTGACATTTTTCCAGATACATTTGAAAAGTTAAAGTCTTCCTTTAACTGCAAGAACATAAGATCAATCTCCTCAAAATGAAGGAAATTATGGTGATGGTGAGATTTATCAACAAATTTATATTGTGTTAACCTTATTTATCAACACCTTTCAAAAATTCCACTTAAATAAGAATACGCTTAAATCAGATTTGGAAATATATCGATTTTTTAATATGAAGATTAGGTTTAAAGATCTGTGTGATTAATCCATTTGTGATGGTGTAAAACAATGAGTCAATATTTGCAGGATAATCCAGGTGGGTAAGATTCCTGTTCTACCACTGCATTAGTTAATTGCTGTAATTAGGGAAAGTTTTAGATCTAACTCAAACTTTCATGTCCACTTATTTGGAAAGAAGATACTTCTTACAATAGCCTCTCCAACTAGACTTTGTTTAAAAGAGGTTTCAATGTACTATTGTAGTTACCGCAAAGGTAACAAGAGGTAAACTCCTAATCTGTGTGTAACAGAAGATTTGACATTCCTTCAAGTAAATTTAGAAATTAGCATAGACATTGCATTAGCAGGAATCATTAATTTTGTTAGTTATTTTTAAATAAAGAGACTCATATTTAAATTTTAGTTGCATAAGAAATGCGTAATATGAGAATGGCATCTCGACTCCAGGCAGGCAGATGAGCAAATTGTGAGCGAAGAAGAGGCGGTGCTGAGTGGTGGTCCAGGTTTCTGAGAGCCCGGTGGGCGCTCGATGGACGAGAGGGTGTCCCCTTGATGCCTTGGCGGTTCCACCCTGGTTGACCCACTCGAGCCCAAGTCGTTGGCCTCTAGCCAGCACCCACCAAGGCGTGCAAATCTGACTCGTTTATCCAACAGATGAGCATTAAGCCACACTGTGCGCCCAGCGCCCTTGCCAGAGGCAGATAGCGCGCTGCGGCAAGTCGGAGGACTAAGGATGAATGGGGACCCAAAGCGGATCCAAAGTGCATCACTCACTGAATCTGCCCGCTGGCGAGGGCCAACTCTGAGGGGCGTGGACGGGAGCATGGCCAGGGTTGGGGCTTGTCGCCCAGGAAACCACCCTCCCGCCCGCTGCACTTCCAGGCCCCAGTTTCTTTTGAAGACGGATGCCCTGGGTGGTTGTCGCGCCCGGACCCCAGCGAGGGAAGAGGAATCTCTGAGGCTTAGGGGCACCGAGGCCCCTGCGACAGCGTGGCCGCTGCCAGGCCAGACCAAGGGCAGCGGCGAGTCCCCGGCCGTCCCTTGCGACGCCGCCGCGAGCATCAAGGACAATCGATCTGGCTCGGGTTGGTTGCGCCCGAACCTGGTGGTGCCTCGCGCCTGGGGTGGCCGACCGGCCGTTCCCCCGGGCGCTAATCTCCTACAGATGCAGGTCTGCGTCCCCTTAGTCGGGGAGAAGCAGAAGTGCCGACGCCAGAGAGAGCCGCTGCTGGGCGGGGGTAAGGCAAGTCCCTTCCTCACCCTCGGCCTTGGCCAGGACCCGAGCAGGGTTGGTGGCGGGAAACAGTGCGGCAGTGCTAACAGACTCCCACAGTAGTAGCTCTGGAGGTCGCTCATCGTCACCCCCTGTTTCTGGCTTGGAGAGGGGGAAGATTGACTATGAAGTCGCCTTGAAGGGATTCCTGCTCAGGCCTGCAAGTCACCTTTGCAGGTGTCTGTTGTTGTCCAACAAGGAGCCACAGAAGCTTGGCCTGATGAATGACCGGGATGTGAGTGCCAGCAATTAATCAGCAGTTGAGTCAGCAAAGGGCAAGTGTCTTACCTACCAACCTCATCTCCTCACTACCTCTCTCCAAGAGGCTCCCACTGGCTCGAAAACTTCTCTTCCTCAGTGAATTCCAGTAGACGCGATTTTGGAGTCTCCTTCAAGGTCCAGTTCCTCAAGAATAGTCCAGGAACTCTCTCCACTTCCTTGCGTCCTCCAGGGACATAAGCCCCAACCAGGACCAGCTTTATAAGAGGTCCAACCCGTGCAGTCACGTGGGGCCCACGCTCAGGACACTGCGCACACAGAGCCCGCTGCTTGTTTTAATGCTCTGCTGTTGCAATCTTGAAGTTCTTAATTTTTGAACCAAACGCCCCAGATTTTCACTTTACACTGCACCCAGTAAATTATGCACCTGGTAGTGGCCCCAACTCTCATCTTTTCCCACAGGCCTTCTTCTGTGACATTCGATTATGTAATAATATAGCTAAAAGGGATTCCTTTCTAGACCTACTGAGACATCAAGAGACAGGAAGGACCATTCTATTGACTAAACTGAGCCTTGCTGAAATCATGAGACTTCTGTGATCCAAAGCTCATCTCCTACCCCTCCTCCTTATGTTTCAGGGCCTTAGAAGAATATGCAGAACGTGGAAGTGCCACACCTGTGAGGGCAACAATGTTTGGCTCCTTGCCTAAGGCAGATGCAGGTGAGAAATCAGCTGATCACGTCTTATGCTCTGGGCCTGCTTTCACAGGTGCCCTGGAAGGGCAGGTGCAGGCTCGGGGGTGGGGCAGAGCAGAGAGGGGAGTCTGCATTGTGTGATGTGACGTGGAAAGAGCGAGAGACTTAAAGAAGGAAGCTGAGAGGCTCTAAAGCTGTGCTGTCCAGTGCTGTCGCCACAGACTATGAGCGGCTATTGTGCACTTGAAATGTGGCTAGTCTGAAATAAGATGTGCTAGAAGTGTAAAAGGCACGCCAGATTTTAAAGTCTCATTTTTGAATGTAAAACAGCTTATTTTTATGTTGGTTACATGTTGAAATGATATTTTGGATATATTAGGTTAAATAAAATAAAATTAATTTCTCTTATTCATTTTTACTTTTTAATGTAACTACTAGAAAATATTAAATTATATATGTGGCTCACATTATGGTTTTTTTGGAGAGCACTATTCTGCAGATTTTGGAGTATTGGAAACTACTTACTTAAAATATTCAGGGGGCTGGCCCGGTGGTGCAGCAGTTAAGTGCTCATGTTCTGCTTAGGCAGCCCTGGGGTTCACTCGTTCAGATCCCAGCTGCGGACATGGCACCGCTTGGCATGCAATGCTATGGTAGGTATCCCACATATAAAGTAGAGGAAGATGGGCACGGATGTTAGCTCAGGGCCAGTCTTCCTCAGCAAAAAGAGGAGGATTGGCAGCAGATGTTAACTCAGGGCTGATCCTCCTCAAAAAAAAAAAATTCAGAAAGACTGCCTTCCTCCAAAAATCTCACATTGCCTTTCATGTCCCAGAAAGTCCCCCTACCTGTCCTTACCCTGTCCCCCACATCTCCCGCAACCTTACTAAACTAGCTAACCACAAACTACAGCCCTTAGCAGGTAAAAACCTGTAGCCTGACCACAGGCAGCCTAGCATCGCAGAATTAGAGTCACTTATACAGGACAGAAGGGCTCAAACTTCTGTCACCTGTTGCCACTAGAACAGTACAGGTGCTGGCAGAGCTGTTTCTACTGCTTTGGCTGTTTTGTCCAGTTTTGCAGAAGCAGACTGTAGAGAAACTGCAGAGAAGGGAAGGAAGAAGTAAGTGAGAGAGGGTGGTCACCGCACCAACCTTCGCTCCAAGTTACATTGTTCACAAATTATGGGATTATGGCGGCCTTGACCTGACTTCTTTTTGTCAGTCACACCACCTTAAAAAGTATTTCGTTCTGGTGAAGAAATTGCCTGGTGCTCTAGTCTGAAGGATAGATAGGAACAGCACATTATCTGTAAATTTAAGCTCTTGCTTGAGCAGCCTTCGTTAGTTATGGAATGTACAATGGGTGGACTCCAATATCTTAATCTTCGGTGTTTTGAATGGCTCTTAAAAGCAGTGTGGTAAGCGAAGATGTTAGCTCTAAATCAATGTGTATTGGATGCTGGTCCTAACCCAATCCTCCTAGAGCCACTACTTCCCTGGAAAGCAGCCCTAAATACGTACTTACGAGAACTGAGGCCCAGGCCTATTAGCATGTGAGATTCTCAACACAGGATCTATTTCTTACGGATTGCCTTAAAGAACTGCTGTGAAAGGGATCTGCCCAGCAGCTCTGGTTGCAGTGAGAGCATTTGCTGCCATTCTCCATTCTCTCTTTGGGGATGCCTTCACTGGCATGATTGAGTTCGTTTTCATATTGACCACATTTTCTAGAATGATTCAATTTTGTCTTCCCCCAGAAAGATTTGGCTTTGTGAGCTACCTCACCCAAGAGTTTGCTTTGCCTACCCACTGCTTACTCCTTCAACCAAGAGGCTCAGTCTCGGCTGTGCTCCTGAACTGCTTTACCTCATGAGCCACAGTTTGACCAAAGCCCAGAACCTGAATCTCCACCCTCTTAGACACCTGCGGATGACTGAAATAAGACTCTCTCCCATCAGCGTGGGAGGACCTACCGTCACACAGACATGTCTAGGCAAGAGATTAAGAAAGCTTTAAGCAGAAAAGCGTTGGCAAGTTGAGTTGGACAGAATCTCAATTCAATATACTGCCTTTCTGAGGCTTCAATGATTTCACCCAACTTGTAATGTGCAACTGCACCTTTCAGCCGTAATGAAGTCAGCACTCCAAGATAGGATTGAGTTATCTCCACCAAAGTATGATTCCATCCAGGAATCAAGGAATTCCTGGAATTTGGGGGTCAGGAGGAGGACTGGTGCCATTGACTAAATAACCTGGATTCTGGACTTTCTGCCACTTCTAGAAGGTTGAAGCTCCAACACTCCTCCTGGCACTGAGTAAGACATATATCAAATAGATGTACAGTAAGAGGAGTGAGCTTGGTCTTGTCTTGATCTTTCACTTTTGGCAGTGAAGTCATCTGGGCCTGTAGTTTTCTTTGTTAGAAGTTTTTAAACTACAAATTCAATAACTTTAATAGAATAGGACTATTCAGGTTGTGTACCTAAGTGAGCTTTCATAGTTTGTATGTTGTAAGGAATCTGTCTATTTCATCTAACTTTTTGAATTTATGAGCATATAGTTGTTTGCGATATTTTCTTATCCTTTTAATGTCCTGGGACCTGTAGTGATGTCTTCTTTTCCTTTCCACACATTGGTAATTTGTGCCTTTTCTCTTTTTTATCAGTCAGGCCAGAACAATCTGGCACTATTAATATTTTGGGCTGAATAATTATTTGTTATTTGGGCTCACCTTCTTAGGAAATAGGATGTTTAGCAGCATTCCTGGCCGCTCTACCCACTAGATGCCAGTAGCACTGCACCTCTATCTTTACCCCCACTCTTGTTGGGACAACCGAAAATGTCTTGACATTGCCAAATGTCTCCTGAGGGGCAAAACTGGTTGGGAACCACTGCTTTAGACTGTTATCTTTTAGAGCAATTAAAAATAAGAAAAAATATATCTTTTGTATTTTACTTTCATTTTAACCATTTCTGAAGATCTTCATTTCTTTGTGTAGATCCAAGTTTTCTTTGCTATCATATTCTTTCTGTTGGATGAAGTTTCTTTAACCTTTATTTTAGTGCAGGTCATCTGATAAAACATTTTCTTGCTTTTTTTAGTCTATAAGTCTGTTTCTTCTTCATTTCTGACAGGTATTTTCCATGGGCATAGTATTCTAGGTTAATAGTATTTTTCTCTCAGTGTTTTAAAGATGTCACTCCATTGTGTTCTGGATTACATAGTTTTCAAGTCTGCTGTAAATCTTAACTTTGTTCATCTGTAATGTGTCTCTTTTCTGTGGCTACCTTCAAGATTTTCTCTTTAACCTTGATTTTTCAGCAGTTTGAATATGCTATGTCCCCATGTGTAATTTTTGGTATTTATCCTACTTGGAAATTTTTCAACTTCTTGGATCTGTGGTTTGGTATATTTCTTTATTTTTGGAAGATTCAACCATTCTTCAAATATTTCTTTTATCTCTCTCTTCTTCTGGGATTCCCAATACACATTTGTTAGACTGTTTGATATTATCCCACAACTCTTGAATACTCTTTTGTGTTTTCTTCACCCTTTTTTCTCTTTGCATTTTAGTTTAGGTAATTTCTGTTGACATATTTTCTAGTTCACTGACACTCCTCAGCTATGTCATGTACTGATTAGTTTTGTGAAAGTATTCTTCATCTCTGTTACCATCTTTTCTATTTCTAGCATTTCCATTTGATATATAGAGAGATATAAATTTCTCTGCTGAAATTTTCTATCTGTTCATTCATGTTATCCACTTCTTTCATAGAACCTTTAGTGTATATGATTACTGTATTGATCAAAGTTATTTTAAATTCCCTCTCTCATAGTTCCAACACTTAGGTTATCTCTGAGTCTGGTTCTGTTGATTGCTTTCTCTCTTGACAATGGGTTATTTTTTTCTTCCTTTTTTACATGTCTCACAATTTTTTATCAAATGCCAGGCATCTTGTGTAGAACAGTGGAAATTAAGAGAATATATGCTTCGAAATAAGCTTGTCTCTTCTGCTGCTAGGTCAGTAATGTGGGATGTTAATCAGTCTAATCAGTAGTTAAGGTGGGTTTGGGTTTTATTATTCCACCTTCAATGCACCACTAGTTTTGATTTTCTCTCGTGTTACCTTATGTTTAGGGTATGGGATGGAGAGCTGAAAAGACTTTCTCAGTGTTCCCATTTCACTCTTAGCTTCTAGCCTTCCCTGTGAACCTGAGACACAAAGGGATCTTACTCCATGCTTTTGCCTTGCCCCCTGATTATTACCAGATGCTTGCTAGCCTGGTAGTGGGAGCCGGAAGACTGTCAGTCATGCTGGTCCAGCCCATCTTAGGCAAGTCTTGTATGCCTAGGTCTTGAGAGTGGGGCTTTCTCGGCCCCTCAATCTCCCACGGGTGGACAAAATTCTGCCTTATATCATTGATTGGTCTTGAGAAGATGAGAGTCTCCTGGCCCTCTTCCAGTGTAGGAGTCCTCTAATTTTTCTTGGCATGGGATCCTGGGCCAAGACTGTTTCCTGCCCATCCTTACCCAGAGGTAGGAGTTGTTCGTTTGCCCTTCCCTACTCCCACCCTTACCCAATATCAAAGGTCCTTTACCTGTGCCCTGGAGGCAAGAGAGTTTGCTGTTCCTTCCCCAGTGGCTAAAAGCTATAATTCATAGGTAAGGAAGCGTTGGAGCAGGACTTTTGCTTTTCCCACAACGGGAGCTTACTCCCCTCTAACAGGCCTTCACCACCCAGGGACACTCTGGTTTCCTGCCTTGTCCCAAATCTTTCTCATCATCACCCAGTAGAGAACAGGGAGAAGAGACTGAAAGTGGGAGCAAACTTCCTGTTTGTCTGAGGCTCCAAAGATCTCTATATTCTCATACTAGTCCACACTTGGCCTTTGGCAATTCACTAACAATGTTAGCTGAATTCTTACTACCTTATATGATACTTGATGTCTCTGCTTCAGTGATCACATCCTATCTCTTCTTGGTGGGGGCAGTCTTTCCTTGCATTAGGCTACTTGATTGGTCTGTAACCCTAGATAGGGTGACCAGCCATCCACTTTTCCTGGCACTGAGGAGTTTCCCAGGACATGGGACTTTCAGCACTAAAACTGGGAAATTCCAGTTGATCACCCTAGCCTCAGCTCTCTGATAAGTTCAAGAAAAGTTATTTTGTAGTTTTTCTGGTTGTTAAGGTAAGAGTGATACTCTTTCTAGATTTATACACCCTAGTCAAAAGCCAAATTTCTAAAATATTTATGTATGTTGAATCTGTACAAAAACGGTTCTTGAAATAGTTAAAAGCCATATGGGGAAACATTTGTTTCTTGCTAAAGCAGAGGGATTCTTGTTAAATCTTCCTTAAAATAATTAGAAAAGTGAGTTAGTCTCTGCCATTTTTTTTGTCTGTAGCAGATTTATCTGATTACTTAAATGAACGCTAGTTGAAGAGGTGCATTCATACCTATTCTTTCTACAACTCTACTCAATATTCAGCTAGCACAAGATTTGGACTTTACTCCCATCTCCTATACATTTTTTAGTGAAACTTTAAAGAAATATATTTATGCTCTTTTGTGGAGGAGGAAGAAGGCTGAGTACAGCAGTAAGCTTTCAGCTCGAATATTGACCACCTCTGGATAATTGTGTATGTGTGCACATGCATGTGTAATCTTGCTATGAGCTGCCTGGGGACCCATATTTGATTTATATTGCCATAAGTGGTACATCTGGTCTTGTTTTTGTTTCAGATATCCTGGGAGCCAGAAATGTTTGTGACTTCGTTAGTCCAGCCAGCACTAATGACTATGAGGTAGGCAGCCTCAAGGCAATGCTCTGTATTTTGTGTGATGAATCAAACCTCCATCATTTGCTCAGTTAGTCCTCTGAGTATCCTTGAGTAGTATCCAAGAGAAATACTTATGGCCTCTTGATGAGCTTGGTGGCTGTGTATGGGATAGCTTCCTATTTAATGGTCCAGATGGTTTGATAAAAACCAACACAGAAGTCATAAGACTAGGAGCATGTATGATCTCAACAGCTGTGGGGTTTTTATGACTGTAGATATAATAATTGCTAAGATTTGAATAGTGTTTATTATGTGTCAGGAATTGTCCTAAGAGTTTTACATTCATTAGCACATTGAATCCTCACACATAAAAACTTCATAACAACCCTATGCTATTAGGTATTATTATCCACATATTAAAGATTAGGAAAATCTGAAGAACAAAGAGGTTTAGTAATGTGTTCAAGGTCACACTGATAGCATGTGGTAGCATTAGGTCTTAAGCCCGTGCAATCTGTTTGCAGAGTTCTTTTAACTGCTGTGACAATGGTCAAAGACACAGAAGAGGTAATGATTTCAGCCTACAGGAGGTTGTATAAGAGTGGAAGTTGTGTATATGTGTAAAAAGTCGTTTAAATGACATTTTGATTTTAGGTCATATACCAAACAGAGATGTACAGAAAGCTAAAAGAGGGCATGCTAAGAAAAAGGATTCAGAAAATGGTACAGTGATGCCTTAGAGTCACTACAAGTCAACAGAGTGTGTGAATTACTCAGACAGGTGCCGTCATATATTTGATGGAAATTTCATGTGATGCAGATAACTCAGTAATGGTGGAAATGGTGAAAAAACAGTTTGCAAGAAGATCTTTACTCTGTTTATAAAATACCTGAATACTTTGTTTCAAAATTGAAGATTACTCAGAAGCCACTTGCCATATGGAAGAAATTGAGGCTGAAAAATTTTGTCAGTTCCATTTATAATAAAGTGATTGAGAATAAAACCAATGAATGCTATGTGTCAAGAACTTTGGTTTAAAGGTGACAACATGGACATTATCAACTCACGTGAAGCACATTGAGATTCACAAGTGACTAGAAAATCCCACAACTCTCCAAACCAGTTCTTGTAATCCAGAGGACACACAGGAGAGCAAGACAGTCTACAGGTATACCCACAACTTTTGTAGAGTCTGTTGTCAGGGACTCTTGACTTTCGGGAAAGAATAGGATGTGTTGAGGGCTTGTGATTGGTTTTCAGGTCAAGTTATCATTATAACAAAGTATACTTTCTAACTATGGATGGGATAAAGCCTTTTCACCTAACCTGAAAGCAGTCCTCTCTACATCTATTGGATAACCTAGATAACTTTATACAGCTCTTAAGTGGCACTCATTTATGTGTGAACCTGATATTCTCCCAAAGGCAAAAAACATATGGTAGTGATTTGGAAAAGGAGAGAGTACTCAGTTTGTGTTAAAAGATATAATAATATAGAAGTTCTGTAGGGTGGCTTCTTAAGGATAACTTTGACCATGGTCTGAAATGTTTAGAATATTGGTAATCTAGTGTAACTTGTGGCCTTTAATAAAATGATGTTATTTTTTTTTAAAGATTTTATTTTTTTCCTTTTTTCTCCCCAAAGCCCCCCGGTACATAGTTGTATATTCTTGGTTGTGGGTCCTTCTAATTGTGGCATGTGGGACACTGCCTCAGCGTGGTCTGACGAGCAGTGCCATGTCCGCGCCCAGGATTCGAACCAACGAAACACTGGGCCGCCTGCAGCGGAGCGCGCGAACTTAACCACTCAGCCACGGGGCCAGCCCCTGAAATGATGTTATTTTTGCCTTACTGTAGTACTCGTTCTCAAGACAACTGAAACAACCAATTTAATATAACAAGCTCCACTGCGTCATGATAATCTGGCATTTTCTACTCAAAATACTTGAATGAAGATGTACTTTTGAAGGGCCAATTCAGCGTTTAAGGTATTGTCCACAATAAGGAGAAAAAGAGCTTTGCTCTACTAGGATCAGCTCTACTCCAAAACCAGGGTGATTCCTTTTTTAAAAATGATTATTACTTTCTAAATTGATTGATCCCACAGAAGACTGGGTGTGAGGCTTGGTGAAAGATACATTATGAATAAAGGATGCAGAGAACTTTGAGTTGGAGCTTTTCAGTGAATGTGGCTTCTCAAATCTCCCCAACTTCTAAGAGAGCTGGTTAGGCTGCTGATACTCAGATTCTGCCTGCCCAGGGTGGGGAGCTTTCCAAGCCTTTTCTATCCTCAACTACATTATCCTGAAATTCTAGCATATTAACTCAAATGGCTACCATAACTGCCTTTCACAAGCCAAATCATTTGGATCCAACATTCAGGATCCAGGAACAATCCTTGCTAAGCCATCAGCACTATCTTGCCACATTGCCTGCAGCTCATATTATAATGATTAGGCATCATACCCACACAGTCATATTGTGATGGTATAAGAAAGAGGGAGCTGTGAGGGGCATGTGCATTGGTTCTCTCTGATAGCAAAAGATATAGTAAGAAGCAGAGCAAAGCTGGTCTTTCCAGGTCTTACCACACACATGGAAAGCTGTGTATGTGTGTTGGATGTGTTCATGACCATTGTCAAGATGCTTATGGGCACAACAAAGCCCAGCTGCCTATGTTTTTGCCATAGCCTCAGTCAATAGCTTGCCAAAGATGAGGCACTACCCCCAGACCTGGCTGCGGGAACCATTTGGTTGATCAGATTTACCTCTCTGGAACATCACAAGGCACAGGCAGCTACTGACTAGCTGCCAGAGTCAGAAACTATGATAACTGTTATAATTGTTTCCTCACAGAGTAAAAGTGAAGGCTTGTGTAATAGCATATGTGGTACTGTGAACCAAAAATGGCAAATGTTACTGTTTTTGGAAGTTTATAGAAAAGTTGGCCCCCAGTAAAAGTATTTCGTATACACATAAGAAATAGGTGTTCACATCCCAGATTCCATTAGTGCTCTTTGAGGATATATGAGTGGGAATTTAAAAGTACTGTCTGTGCTGATAAGTTTAATAAGGTGATTTTCAACTTTTTTTTCATTGTTCCTCTTCCCATAACAAGACTTTCTATATTTTCTCTTAAAGTTTTCACAAATTTAAGGCCAGTTGAGGAATATTGCTGTTCCCACAGGTGAGGGCTAATGAAAAGAGGAGGATCTTATTGTCACTATGATCAGCACTAGATACTTCATTTTTGGATTGTGTTTGGAGAGAGGCAAGCATCTCTGCTTCTCTGGAGTAGGAAGTTCAGACTGTAAAAGGTAGGATTTTTCTCTCCTTACTTTTAACTTGGGGGAAAAAATTAAAGAAGTAACTTTTTACATTGACACTTTTTCTTGTTAAAAGTTGGATAGTTGTTTTTTAGTTTTGCAGGTAGTTTTACATTGGAAATAAAGAACTAAGGTGGTAGATAGAATCGTATCTCTGAGTTTTAAACAACTTAAAGTAGGCTTTTCAGAAACTTACACTAAATTTTTCTTAACTTTTAAAGATACCTAATTTTGTGAGTTAATTGCATTAGAAACTAAAGCGAAGGAAGTTATGTCTTGGAACTTTACAGACTTTTACACTTTATGCTTTGGGAGTTGACTATACCTGAGGGTGGCTGGATAATAATGGATAGGATTCGTGTGGTAGCATTTGACTTATATGATTGAATGGGAAAAGGACAACCAGTGAGCTCGTTATGCATTAAAATATGAACACATAATTTAATGATTACACTTGTGTAATCAACACCAAGATCAAGAAATAGAAAATCGCCAGCATTCCAGGAAATTTCTGCATATCACTTCCAAATTACAGCCCTTCTCCCCACAGGCGACAACTACCCTGACTTGTTTGGTAATTCTTTTTTTTAACCCATGGTTCTCAAAATATGGTCTGGCATCAGCATCATTGGGAATTTGTTAGAAATGCAAATTACCCTGGACTCTTCTTCAGACCTAATACTCTTACAACTTTTCTGTGGGATGCATATTTATGTGATCAAAGTGTAAAGAAGTGATTCTCCAACTTTAGCATGTATCAGGATGCCCTGAATAGCCTGTTAAAGCACAGATGCTGGGATCTACACCTAGAGTTTCTGATGATCTCTTTCTGTTGTCTGTTTTGTTCACTGATTCTAACTTGCTTACATGCTGGGTATGTTTGACTCAGTGCTAGTCATTGCACTTGAAAGGTCATTTTGTGGGAATAATTGTGAGGCCTATAATGAAAGTGCTTTGCTCCAAAGGGTATCTGCATTTGCTTCTGCCAGGCACCTGGGGGCACTGCCAGTCTGGGACCTCCTGCTCAAAGTTGGATATTTTCTGGACAACTCCAGAGATTCTTACTGTGTTTTAATTCTCTTCAGATTATTTCCTTCTGCACCCTGAAAGGCCATCAAAATGGACATTCTAGTTTTCTGGGATTAGCTAGTGCCTTCTGAGAAAAAAACGGCTGCAGGCTTATTTACTTCTTCAGATTCCTGACTCCTCTTTACTTTTAGCCTGATAATCCCTTTCTATTTTATAACGTCTTTGATGCTTTGAGAGAGGTTATTTTAAATATATTTTATCCAGTTTTTTAGTTGTTTTCAGCTGTAGGACTGATGGGAGCAACCTGAACCACCATTAGCAGAAAAGGAAAATCTGGAAAATAAATTATTAATGTACAGTATTTTGTGAAAACATTAAAAATAATAGATGCTTATATCCTTGAAAAAACTTCTCTTTTTTTTTTTTTTTTTTTTTTTTTTTGCTTACAACTTTAGGACATGGACACACAAGATGGTTTTGGTACAAAAACTCTCCTTCTGAAAAGATTCCCAAGGTTGCATATTTATGACCTTTAACCACTCCAAAATGATCTGATATCTATTGGTGGGTTCCAAGGAATGCTTCTCACAGCTTCACAAAGCCTCATGAAATACAGAGATGTGCCTGGTACAGGATTCATTTTGCAGTTTGTGGTACTTTCTATGAGGTTTAATTTTTCCATAGCTTTAACCAGTCTGGAGACACCAAATTTAGGAAGCATAGATGGCTTCACTCTTATCCCTCGGAAGGTTTCTGTCTGAGATAGCATACAGAATGCCCCAAACTTCATTTACCATCAAGTTCTAAGCATTTGATGGAATAATATTTTTACCACCTCCTTCTCCACCAAAAAAGTATGTTGCATCATCTTTTTTTACTATTTGAATCCTGTGTCAGGTTGATCCTTTAAGTAGGCAAGATTCTCAAAGAGAAAATACCCCTTCCCAACCTGTCCATGACAAGTCAGAATACATCTCTTCTGGGCAGGAATGAGTCTATTATATTTACCTTTACATACTTTTGAAGGGTATTGGAGGTGGAAATACACTAATGCTACAAGCGTCCATTTGCAAGATGAGCTTCTAGGCTTTCCAGAGGTCAGAGGTTGTTAGGAATTTGGTGAGATACCTCATCTGGAATACTCTAATTGGTGCTTGACAATTAGGATTTGTAACAATCCCTATAGGCCATGCTTGGGGCAGGAATGAACCAACTCCCATAGCTATTTCAGATAAACTCTGAAGCAACTCTAAGGATGTTTGACAGTCACTTAATAAATGTCAAGATCCTGTGAAGGGGGTAAAGGTTGGCTGTGGTTGAGCCCATGACCTCTGTAAGCCCATGGGTCAGGATAAATGTCAGAATTTAATCCTGATGGTAATAAGCATTAGCTTATCTCAGATAAAGGCTGTTACCCGACTAGTTAGAGCAGAGAATGCCTAAGGTGGGAAAGCAGGTACTGCTCCCCAGTGCCTTTCTTTTCTCTCCCTGAGATGAGCCGTGGATCTGTGGGCTTATGAGACTAGTGCAGGATGGGAGTCCCACCAGATCAGAGGGGCACTGAGTCTCCTCAATCTGTTTTTTTCTTTGTCAGTTTAGAGGGCAATGTCATCGATATCTAAGCCAGTAAACCTATATTTTAGCTGTGTTATTACTGGACCTAAAGTTCATGTTTTGAATACAGACTGTCAAACTGTACCACATGATGTAGGTACTCTCCAGTTCAGAACTACAAATAATGGAGCGGGGTGCTTTCCATATAACATAGGGGCTTTCCAGCCATGGGACTTTTTAAGTTACAAGGCAACTCATGACCCACCACAATCTACCCCTTTGTTGATAACTTTTGTCTAGACATGTTGACTCCACACCAATATGATGCCATCATTGTTTTCACATAATTCACCACTTAAAAATAGAAATATTGCAGTCAGCATGATGCAGAGTGAGTTGTTCCCTTTGTCTCTCCCCTCTATGTTACAACTAAACAGACATTCATTAACCAACAGAAGACCCCCTATACAGCATGACAGGATGCCTGAGAGATCCATGCAGCTATACATCTGAAGGTGAGTGGACTGGGTCCCCAGGAAGCAGAGGAACTAGAGAAGTGCCCCCACCCCCACTGCTCTGGTGGCCACAATCCAGGCCCCAGATCCTCATACAGTGGCTGGCGGGACTGTGAGTGGAGGCAGGGGCAGCCTGGCCCACACAGGAATGTTTTTGGAGTGGTAGCCTGGCCTGCAGGAGCACCTACTATGCCACTGTGGCTCCATCCATGTGAATACTCCCTACTGAGTGGCAGCAGCTCAGCCCCCATGAGGGCCCCCCCTGCTGAGTGCAGCAGCCAGTGGTACGCACCTGTGAGTCAGTGTCAATCCATGACAGTGCCCCCTACCTAGTGCAACAGCCCAGCCTGACCCACCTGTCTAGCACAACAGCCCTGCCTGCGTGAGCGAGACCTGCCAAACAGCTGCAGCCAGCCTGTGTGAAGGCAGAGCAGCTCCACAAGCACAATTACCAGCCGACATGGTGGGATCAGAAAACATAGCTCCTGCCCCCACCATGAAGAACTACAGCAACACTTCAGAGCAGAAGGAAAATGACAAGTCTCCAGAAACCAAATCTGAAGTCACAGAAGATTACAATCTAAATGATAGAGAATTCAAAATAGTTGCATAAAGAAACTCAGTGGATTACAAGAAAACACAGAAAGTTCAATGAGCTTAGGAATAAAATTAATGAACAGAAGGAATACTTCACCAAAGTGATTGAAGCCCTTCAAAAAAAACTGTACAGAACTTTTGGATATGAAGGACACAATTAATGAGATAAAAAATAATGCAGAGGGGCCAGCCCCATGCATAGTGGTTAAGCGGCCTGGGTTCATGGGTTCAGATCCCAGACGTGAACCTACACCACTTTTCAGCCATGCTCTGACAAAAACCCACATATGAAGTGGAGGAAGATTGTCACAGATGTTACCTCAGGGCTAATCTTCCTCAGCAAATAATAATAATAATAATAGTAATAATGTACAAACCATGAGAAGTAGAGCAGGTCTTATGGAGGACAGAATTAGTGAATTAGAAGATATAAATATAGAAGTGCTTCAGGTGGAAGAGAGAACTAAGATTTTTAAAAAATGAAGAAATTCTTTGAGAAATATCTGACTCAATTAGGAAAAGTAAAGTAAGGATTATAGGTATTGCAGAGGGAGAAGAGAGGGAGAACAGAGCAGAGAGTTTGTTCAAAGAAAGAATAGCTGTGCCTGGTGGTACACCAGTTAAGTTTGTGTGCTCCACTTCAGTGGCCCAGGGTTTGCTGGTTCAGATCCCAGGCACAGATCTACACACCACTCATCAAACCATGCTGTGGCAGGCATCTCACATATAAAGTAGAGGAAAATGGGCACAGATGTTAGCTCAGTGCCAATCTTCCTCAGCAAAAAGGGAAGGATTGGTGACAGATGTTAGCTCAGGGCTAATCTTTCTTAAAAGATTTTAAAAAGAAAGAATAGCTGAGAACTTTGCAAACCTGCAAAAGGAACTAGTCTTACAAGTACATGAAGCCAATAGAACTCCTAATTACATCAATGCAAAAAGACCTTCTCCAAGGCATATACTATTAAAACTGGCAAAAGTCAATGACAAAGAAAAAATATGAAGGGCAGCAAGGCAGAAAATAACCTACCAAGGAACCCCTATCAGGCTTTCAGCAGATTTCTCAGCAGAAACCTTACAGCCTAGGAGATGTGTTCAAAATACTGAAAGACAAAAACTTTCAGCCAAGAGTACTCTGTCTGGAGAAATTATCCTTCAGATTTGATGGAGAAATAAAAACTTTCCCAGATAAGCAAAAGCTGAGGGAGTTCATTGTCACTAGACATGCCCAAAACAAAAAGACAAAGGTTTACAAAGCTTTGAGTAAAGAGATAAACAGAAAGACAAAATCACAAAATTAAACCTCTCTATCAGAATAGGTTAGCAAACACTTAATTATAACACAAAGGTAAAGGGAAGGAAACCATCAAAAATAACTATAAACACTTCAATTTAGTCACAAACTCACAACACAAAAAAGAATAATTTGTGACAACAGTAATTCAGAAGGGGAAGTGGAGAAGGATGGAACATGCTGTTGCCCGCAGCCATAAAGGGCAAGGAATGACAGGTACTGCCAAGGCTACTTAGTTGTTTAAGCAAAGTTTATTGATAAAGGGAAACGGAACAAGGATCAGGGATAAAGGGGAACAACAAATCAGTACTTACAACATCCACACCACAATCAGCCAGGGAAGTCCCAATGGTTTGTATGGTGGGTGGGAGTGCCGATTGTCCAGGTCTAGAGGCAAAGCGTCCTTTCCTCAGTGAGACTTCCCAATTATTCTAAGCCTGTGACTCCCTTTTATCCCAAGGTTTCTCTGGGTTCCAACTCAGGGTTTTAGACATTTGGATATTTTGAGTTATTTCTTCTTGTTCCCACGGATGGGGTGTTTTTATCTTTTTTGTTCCCATGGATGGGATGTTTCTAAAGCCCTGTCAGGTGTCCATTGGGGTGGACAGCCCAGACAAGGAACATGACGCAGGACATATTTTTTTTTGCAACTTGTGCCTTAGAGTCAAGGCCGAAGTGGCCATCTTTAGCCCCAAGCCCAGACACATTCCTTTGTGTGGGGTCCAGGCCCAGTGTCCTTGGAAGGTGGTAGTATCAATGAACTCTGTACACCTGCTTAGGCTAATGGAGATAAGAGGCTATCAGGAAATGGATTATCTTATCTATGAGATCTTTTATGCAAACCTCATGGTAACTACTAAACAAAAAATCAGAGCAGATCCACAAATCATAAATAAAGAGAAAACTGAGGAAACCATCATAGAAAACCACCAAACTGAAATGGCAGTCAGAAAAACAAGGGAAAAGAAACAATGAAAATATAGAACAACTGGAAAGCAAGGGATAAAATAGCTGTATGAGGCCATCCTATATAAATAATCACTGTAAATGTAAATGGATTGAAGTCTTCAATCAAAAGACACAGAGAGGCTGGATGGATGAATAAACAAGACCAAGCCATATGCTTTACACATTTCAGCTCTAAAGACAAACATAGGCTTAGAGTGAAGGGATGGAAGACAATACTCCAAGCAAATGGCAAGCAAAAGAAATCAGGTGTTGCCATACTTATATCAGACATGGCAGACTTCAAGATTAAAATAGTAATGAGAGACATAGAGGGGCAGTATAAAATGATAAAAGGGACATTCTACCAAGAAGATATACCACTTATGAATATATGTGCACCTCACACAGGAGCACGAAAGTATATAAAGCAACTATTAACAAACCTAAAGGGAAAAATTCACAGCAACACAATAATAGTAGGGGACCTCAACACCCCACTTATATCAATGGATAGGTCATCCAGACAGAAAGTCAACAAGGAAACAGTGGCCTTAAATGAAACACTAGACCAGATGGACTTAATAGATACATATATAGAATGTTCCATCCAAACATAGCAGAATACACATTCTTCTCAAGTGCACATAGAACATTCTCAATGATAGACTATATGTTGAGAAACAAGGCAAACCTCAATAAATTTAAGAAGATTGAAGTCACATCAAGCATCTTTTCTGACCACAATGCTATAGAACTAGAAATCAACTACAAGAAAAAAGCTGGGAAAGTGAAAAATATGTGGAGACTAAACAACATACTACTGAACAACCATTGGATCAATGAAGAAATCAAAGGAGAAACCAAAAAGTACCTGGAGACAAATGAAAATGAAAACACAGCATACCAACTTTTATGGGATGCAGCAAAAGCAGTACTAAGAGGGAAATTTATAGCAATACAGGCCTACCTCAACAAACAAGAAAAATCTCAGATAAGTCATCTGAAACTACACCTAATAGAACTAGAAAAAGAAGAACAAAGCCCAAAGTCAGCAGACATAGGGAAATAATAAAAAATTAGAGCAGAAATAAATGAAATAGAAACCAAAAGAACAGTAGAAAGGATCAATGAAACTAAGAGCTGATTCTTTTGAGAAGATAAACAAAATCGACAAACTCTTAGCCAGACTCACTAAGAAAAAAAGAGAGAAGGCTCAAATAAATAAAACTTAAAATGAAAGAGGAGAAATTACAACAGATACCACAGAAATACAAAGGATTATAAGAGAATACTATGAAAAACTATATGCCTGCAAATTGGATAACCTAGAAGAAATGGATAAATTCTTAGAATCATATGACTTCCCAAACTGAATTAAGAAGAAGCAGAGAATCTGAATAGACCAATCACAAGTAAAGAAATTGAAACAGTAATCAAAAATCTCCCAAAAACTAAAGTCCAGAACCAAATGACTTCTCTGGAGAATTCTACCAAATATTCAAAGAAGATTTAATACCTATCTTTCTCAAACTATTCCAAAAAATTGAGGAAGATGAGACCCTTCCTAAGTCATTCTACAAGGCCAACATCACCCTGATACCAAAACCACACAAGGAAAACACAAAAAAGGAAAATTACAGGCCAATATCACTGATGAACATAGATGCAAATCCTCCACAAAATATTAGAAAATCAAATACAGCAGTATTTTTAAAAGATCTCACACCACAATTGAGAGGAATTTATACCAGGTTTCCAGGGATGGTTCAACATCCACAAATCAGTCAATGCGTTAAGCCACATAAACAAAATGAGGAATAAAAATCACATGATCATCTCAATAGAAGCAGAGAAAGCATTTGACAAGATCCAACATCCATTTATGATAAAAACTCTCAATAAAATGGATATAGAAGGAAAGTACCTCAACATAATAAAGGGCATATGTGACAAATACACAGCCAACATCATACTTAACAGTGAAAAACTGAAAGCTGTCCCTCTGAAAACAGAAATAAGATGAAGGTGCCCACTCTCACCATTCTTAGCCAACATAGTACTGGAGGTTTTGGCCAGAGCTGTTAGGCAAGAAAAAGAAATAAAAGCTATATAAATTGGAAAGGAATAAGTAAAACTTTCACTGTTTGCAGATGACATGACTCTATATATAGAAAACTCTAAAGAATCTACCAGAAAACTATCAGAAATAATCAACAACCGCAGCAGAGTTGCAGGCTCCAATATCAACTTACAAAAATCAATTGTATTTCTATACTCTAATATCAAACTAGCAGAAAGAGAAGTGAAGAATATAATCCCATTTACAATCACAACAAAAGGAATAAAATATCTTGAAATAAATTTAACCAAGGAGGTTAAAGACCTATACACTGAAAACTATGAGACATTATTGAAAGAAATCAAAGAAGACATAAGGAAATGGAAGATATTCCATGCTCATGGATTGGAAGAATAAACATAGTTAAAATGTCCATACTACCCAAATCAATCTGCAGATTCCTCACAATCCCAATCAGAACCCCAATGACATTCTTCACAGAAACAGAACAAAGAATTCTAAAATTTATATAGAACAAAAGACCTCAAATAGCCAAAGCCATCCTGAGGAAAAATAACAAAGCTGGTGGCATCACAATCCCCAACTTCAAAATATACTACAAAGCTATAGTAATCAAAACAGCATGGTACTGGCATAAAACAGACACACAGATCAATGGAATAGAATTGAAAGCCCAGAAATAAAACCACACATCTATGGACAGCTAATTTTGACAAAGGAGCCAAGAACACACAATGGAGAAAAGAACGTCTCTTCAATAAATGGAGTTGGGAAAAGTGACAGCCACATGCAAAAGAACGAAAGTAAACCATTATCTTACACCATACACAAAAATTAACTCCAATGTATTAAAGAATTGAATGTAAGACCTGAAACGATAAAACTCCTAGAAGAAAATATAGGCAGCCCACTATTTTACATCAGTCATAGCAGTATGTTTTCAAATACCATGTTTTCTCAGGGAAGGCAAACAAAAGAAGAAATAAACAAATGATGGGGCTGGCCCAGTGGTGCAGCAGTTAAGTTCGCATGTTCCGCTTCAGCAGCCCAGGGTTCGCAGGTTTGGATTCCAGGTGCAGACCTACACACTGCTTGTCAAGCCATGCTGTGGCAGGCATCCTACATATAAAGTAGAGGAAGATGGGCACAGATGTTAGCTCAGGGCCAGTCTTCCTCAGCAAAAAGAGGAGGACTGGTGGCAGATGTTAGCTCAGGGCTAATCTTCCTCAAAAAAATAAAAATAAAAAAACAAATGATACTACATCAGACTAAAAAGTTTCTGCAAGGCAAAGGAAACCATGGACAAAATGAAAAGACAACCCACTAGCTGGGAGAAAATATTTGCAAATCGTATATCCAACAAGGGCTTACTTTCCAAAACATATAAAGAAATCATACAACTCAAAAACAACAAAACAAACAACCTGATCAAAAAATGGGCAGAGGATATGAATAGACATTTTTCCAAAGAAGGTATGGAGATAGCTAACAGACACAAGAAAAGATGTTCAACATCACTAATCATTACAGAAATGCAAATCAAAACTAAAATGGGATATCACCTTACACCTGTTAGAATGGCTATAATTACCAGGACAAAAAATAACAAATATTGGAGAGGATGTGGAGAAAAGGGAACCCTCATACACTGCTGGTGGGAATGCAAACTGGTGCAGCCACTATGGAAAACAGTTTGGAAATTTCTCAAAAGATTAAAACTGGAAATACCATACAATCCAGTCATCCCACTACTGGATATTTATCCAAAGAACATGAAATGAACAATACAAAGAAACTTATGCACCCCTATGTTCATTGCAGCATTGTTCACAATAGCCAAGAGGTGGAAGCAACCCAAGTGCCCCTCAACTGATGCATGAATAAAGAAGATGTGTGGTATATATGTACAATGGAATACTACTCAGCCATAAAAAGACAAAATCATCCAATTTGCAACAACATGGATGAACCTTGCGGGTATGATGTTAAGTGAAACAAGCCAGACAGAGAAGACAAACACCATGTGATTTCACTCATATGTGGAAGATAAACAAACACATGGATAAGGAGAACAGATTAGTGGTTACCAGAAGGAAAGGAGGTGGGAGGGAGGGTGAAAGGGGCAAAGAGGCACATATGTATGGTGATGGAAAAACTAGACTATTGGTGGTGAGCAAGATGCAGTCTATACAGAAACTAATATATAATAATGTGTATCTGAAATTATACAATGTTGTAAACCAATATGATCTCAATAAAATAATTTAGAAAAGAGTGGGGAAAGAATAGAAATATTGCTTTCACAAATAATAAACTTCCTTGTTACAAATTCCCGTTTACCACAAGGTGTGGAAAACCAGGACCACATGAAATTCACTCAGTTTAGCCCCTTCCTTATGGACATATCTTATTGAATCCCACGTGTTTGGGGAGTTGTCTAGGATGTAGGTATTTTCCCTCTTTAATAGCATATGGTCTTCCTCCCTCCCCAGGTAGAATATAATCTTAAGGTTTTAGACCGTGTGGTTTTAGACCACCATGTATCTTATGGCTACCATTTCTTCAGCATTACTGTTGCATAGCTGGTCATATATAGTAGCTGTATCATGGATCTCTGAGGTTGCCCTGTAAATCTGAGCTTCAGAAATTATATAGTAAATTCTGTTCCTGAGCCTAATAGAGGTTTTGGGGAGCCATTTAGTGGCTCCAGTATTGGTCTAGTTAGTCCCAAAGAGCAGCTCCTGCTGTATTCCTCAGGCAACCATTGGTGTGCATGTGGTCCTCATATCCAGTAGGTAAGAGAACTCGGAGTGGACCTCTGGGTTAATTTTTGGTATGCAATACAGATGTTAAAGTATAAGACCTTTATGAGCATCTTTGATATTATAAATACTGGTGCCTATCCCCTTCAGTTTGACTCAAGAGAAACATATTATAGATAGGATTGGGAACCATTCTTAGGAGAGGAACAGCAGGGAACAGGAAGTGTCTCAGTGTGTGGGAAATGGATCATCTCTCTGACAGCTCCAGTTAATTGGCTAACTACAATTAACCCTGTTCCAGCTGAATAGAGATTTGATAAGTTTAATGTGCCCCCGTCCCCACATGTATTTTCTCTTACAACTGAAGTATGAGCCTCCCATTTATTATCATTTTTTAACTTAGCCTTTGCATAGGCTATCCAGGTTCTGAAATTTGCCTGTTTTTTTACTTAGTACCATGACTTCCCATCCCTCTAATGTTCTGGAATAAAGTATGTATCTTCTGCAGTTGGGATCTGTATTATTCTATATCTGCAGCCTCTAGACTAATTAGATAACTTGGCATATAGTCACACATATGAAATTTCATGTTTTCTTGAAAAAAGTTAATTACTACAGGTCCTCTGAAATACTTGAGATGTCCAGGGCAATGAGTGCGATCATTCCTTCAAGGTAGAACTATCCTCATAACCGGTGCTGTTGTACTAGAATGAGGACTGCTAGCCTATTGACTATAACCTTATTTAAATTGGTATTATAGCCAGCCCTTCCAGAATTTATCTTCACTGTTTTCAATGTGGGTAGCAGGTATCTCTTTGAGATTCTTTCCAAAAGGTTCCATGCAGAGTTAGCTCCAGCTCCAGCTTTATGTCATTGGCGTTGAACTTTCAGGCAATGCCTGGTCAGAGCTCCTAGCCCAAAGAGTCCCCAGAGAGGAGCGCAGTACTCACTCTCTTCACTGGGAACTAATACCTGAAATAGTACAATAAACATCTTTGTCCTACTGCACTTCTTTGTCTTACTACAATAAAAAATTTTTTGAGAAGACTTTTGAATGAGGATGACTTCAAGAACTAGCCAGTACAACCAGTGCTCTCAAGGGAGGGGATGGTTGACTCATTGGTTTGGCAGCAGACCAGTCCAGTTCTTCCCCTGCACCATTCCAAGCTTGTTTCTGAAGTGGTTGGAGTCAAATAGCCACTGACAGAAATTTTTATAGAACGAATGTTGAAGTTGTATACAAAGGGTAGAACAGGGTCATCCAGATGCTTTCTATAGCTACCTGAAGTCGTCTTTTGGTCAACTAGGATGAACTATGATAGGTAGCTAAAGGTTCTTCTTTGTATGGGGAGGAGAGAAGAGGATGGAGCAGAGATAGTAGTGTATCTTTCCTATCTTTATTACCCATTCAGGGTTTCCAGACCTATCTGTTGTTATCTCTGTTGACCTGTAGACTCCTGCAGGGCACTTTTGGCTTGGTTTCCATGAAACATTTGTGTTTCAACCACACTTCGCTCTATACTCCTACATACTCACTAGTCTGTTGCTTGCACATAAAGCCTCCTGTTTCCAAGTGTTCCTAGTAAGAGAAGTGTTCTAATCTGGGGACCTTGGCCTCCCCACTAGAGGAATTTGTCTTAGAACTGTATGAAGTTTGGATATTAGGATTGAAGAGCAAATGGTATGGTTGACACTCTCTTATTATTTCTCTTGTTATTTCCTTACCATGATATTTATGGGTTGCCCATCAACTTGGGCTTTTTCCACCCTATCTTTCAATAGCCAGACCAATAGGTCTTTCTACTGAGAACCCCTTCTTTCTCTGTTTTACATTTCCCCCCATTTCCTTTTGGTTATTTTGGGAGCTGCAATTCCCAGAAGCCGTATTTTCTAAAATTGTATATAGGAGCCACTGCTAGTTATCTACTCCTCTCTTCATTCTTCTTTTATTCTTGACTAAGAGAAGGCTGATTTTCATGGAGGTGGCAGTGTGCTCAGCTAAAAGACTATATTGCCTATCCTCCACTACAGATAAGGATGACAGTGTGACACAGTTCTTTCCAATGAGGTGTAACTAAAGGTGTTGAGAGGGGTTTCTAGTAAAGCTCCTTAAAAGGGGGTAGCCTCAGGGCATGTGCCTTTTTGACCTTCTTTCTTCCCCTTCTTCCTGCCTGCATCTTAGAGGGGATGCTGGACATAGAATAAACATCCTGCAGCAAGATGACCATGTGAGGAAGCCAAGAGAATAGTTTGTGTCACATCTGAAAAGGCTGGATTAACAGGGCAGATAGATGCTATGTGTGAACTCAGACTCCATAATTTTTGCACACTACCACTACCCCTGCCACCTTAGGGTTGGAAAAAAAATCCCTTTGTCACAACAGACCCATATGGCTTGCATATCTCTAGCATTGTTTGAAGAGGACTGTGCTGCCAGAATTTCCCCTCACCATCTGAGACTTTGACTTTTTTTGCATCTAAATCCATTAGAAATAACCATTTGTGACCCTTTGTCCCAAGGTCAGAACTTAACATTTCTGATTAATGGGAGGTCTAATATCCTCCAGTGGAGTGGGGGCATACAATCTGAAAGCAATTCAGTAGACAGCAAGTTGCTCAATTTTGACAATTAGATCAAAAAAATTATTATCTACAGCTACTAGCTTTTAAAATGGTAGTAATATGAATGTATAGGAGGTGGCTTTATAATACATTACTAGTTTCAAATGTATAGATTTATATTTTAAGTTTTGTGGAGATGAATTACTTTCTTTCTAGATTCCCATTTATTTTCAGCCAATTATTCCTATTTTGTAGTATTTGTAATAGTGGAACTTTGGAACAGATTTAAGATCTCCAAATATAAAGGGTTATTATGACAAGCTGCAAAGTTCCCAGGAAAGTCATGTGTTAATTACTTAGATGAATTTTGTGGTGACAAAATAGTATGTACAAATGTCTCCATTTATAGAAAGATCATTTCTGTGTGTACATATAAATTATCTGGAAGTCTGTTATATCAAGCTGTTATTGTTTTTTTCCTAGATGAATGGGATAGTAAATTTTTCTTAGTGTTCTATTATTTTTAACTTTTCTATAATGAGCTGGCATTAACTTTTTTCATAAGAATAATTTTTTAAAAGATGAAAAATCTTCCTCTTGATGGACATTTAACAAGAGTAAAAGAACGTAGCTGAGAAATGAAGAGCAAGATCAAGTCAGGAGCAGCAGGAGCCGAGGGACTCCTGCTCTTGCTGCCAAGACACCAGCGCAGCCGACGAACGAGGCAGACTGCTGCGGGCTCCCGAGTTCTGCCTGAGCTGCTTCTGAGCTGCTTGTGGGACCTGAATGGCAATGAGCCCTGGCTGTAATATCAGGATGCTCTTTCTTGTCTGCTTTTACTTCCTCAACTTATCTTACCCTATCCTATGTTAGCATGTCTCTCTGACCCTTAAAATATGTACTTTGCTTTATTCAATAAATACTAGAGTCTGAGTTGTATGCCAAATCCCTGGGTAATGCTGAGGATATACCAGTGGGCCAGACAGACCTTCCTGGAATTACAGTCCGCAGTGGGGGAGATAGATGCTAATCAGATTATACAGATGAATGGAATGAGACAGAGTGGGATAAAGACTATGAAAGAACAGAATTGGCTGCTAAGAGGTAGAACTACCAGGCAATAGGGGAGCCCCACGTTATATTATGCACTCAGTGTCCATTCGGAACTCAAGCTGAGAACTGTAGGAGGGGCGGGAGTCAGGGAAGTGATGATTGCGGTGGGGGAAATGTGTCTTAGGCAGAGGAAATAGCATGTGTGAAGGCCCTGAGCAACAGTGAAACTGACAGACATAAAAAAGTGAAAGGATGGTGGCTAGAGAATAGAAAGCAAGGAGAATGACTCTAGATAAGTTTGCAGAGATAAGCAGAGGCCAAATTACATAGGGTTTCATAAATTATGATAGGATTTTGGCTTTTTTCCTAAGCAATCAAACCATTGAAACATTTTGAACTGGAAAATACCTTAATCAGGTTAGTTTTCATACTGGCTGTGGTATGGCAAATGGATTGGAGGAAGAGACAAGAATGGGACTGGAAGAAACAGGAGGCTATTGATAAAGTGTAAATATCACAGTGATCAGTAAAGGGCCAGTCATAGATTTAGTCATTTATGTTGCTACTCTATTTAAATGAGACAGTATTCAGAAGGAATTGTAGACTCTGACCCAGAATTTGTAAACTTGGCTAACTATTATAGTTAGCAGTCTCTGCTTTTGAAATGGCTGCCCATCTTCATTCTTCTCTATAAGGGATCCCATGTTGGCCATACCCGAACTTATGGACAGTGCTCATGTCTGAGTTTTGAGGTAAATTTTTGCTTTTCCCAAAGTATTGAAGCCACAGTTATGAAAAGGATCGAACAAATAATGAATGCTCTCTACGTGCCAGGCACTGTAGTAGGCACTGGCATATGGAGTGAGTAAGCAGCGTCCCTACCCTCATGGAAGTAATTAAATAGACTAGGGGCAAATATGAAATCTTGCAAATGTAATTACAGACTGTGAGATGACCACGTCTCCTTGCCTGGTCAGCCACTAAACAAAATCTTAAGGTCATATTCTTCATGGATCCCGGGGCCAGGGCTACCTGACATGATTGTGTGATTTGAGTATTACACAAAGATGCCTAGCCAAGAGAGTTAATGGGGACTAAAACCCTGCCAGAATTTCCCTTGCCAAGCCACACCCTTGTGCAAGGCTACATCTGCCCAGAGGAGGGGTATGGTTTTCTCTGTACCAAGGTGTCAGAGGTCAGCGGCATCTCCTCCTCTGATATTACGAGGGAATTCTCTATTCTCAAAATTGAATGGGAGGCTCCACCTTGTAAATGTGTAGCTTCCCTGAGCACAAAAATGTATCTGAGGTGAATGTCAAAGGCATGAGTGGGTGTAATTGTAGACTTAGAAAAAAATGGAAAAGAAAGAAGGCTGAGAACATTGATATTTTTTAGCACATAGATAAATCTTAAAAATGGATCCTGCATCTACAGGAATTAGAGACCTAAGACAAAGTAGAGAAAGACAACCCAGTGGTGGGACAGTGGAGGAAACACCTGGACTGTGCATCTTGAGGCGGTTGTACTGGATGAAGGAACTCGTGGGCATCACATTGGGGAAAGTCATGGCGGAAGAAAAAAAAGGATCCATATATATAATTATGCATCAGTTTCTGTACAGTCGCAAACCTGGCTAATTGAACAAAGCTTTACGCCCATAATCTTAAAATGTCAGACTCAGTTTTGAAATCGTGGACTCTCAGTTTATGGGAGTGGTCCTGCTTCTGGGAAGAATCCTGCCAGAATAAATCCAGAAACAAAAAGCAAGGACTAGGAGCCCAGTGTCTTGAAGTTGTGGCTCTTCCCAACAGTTGTACCACATTTGACTACCGGAATAGACCTCTCTGAGCCATAATTACTTCATCTGAAAATAAAAGGCTGCCTTCCTCAGGGGGTTATGAGTCTTGAAAGATATTGAGAAAAACTTTAAAAACCATGAGGAGCTAAACAGGGCAAGTTTTTCATGAAACGCTGAGTGTCAGAGTTCCAGTAGCCTGACTCTGACTTGGGTTGAGCTGGCTGGGTTGGCTGAAGCTCTACCTTGGAAGGGCCTGGGGTCTGGGCACACCTGTCTTCTGGCTGTGCCAAGGGCTTTGACTACACTGTAGCATTGATAACTGAAAAGATTTTAGTCATACAGACCCAAAACAATTGGTTTCCTGCTTCAGACAGATTATGTTCTGAGCACAGGTTGTCTGTCTTCTAATGGAATCTGTGGTCAATTAGGATCATCTCTCCTTTTTGGGGGGGCCCATAAAGTCAAGGTAACTCTAATGCACCAGCACCAACCTCACCAGATACACTGGAGAGCTCCCTCCTCCTTGGCTGCTCGCTTGTTGGGCAACCACATCCTACACAGGACTGGTCCACTGCCCCCGCCTGAGCTGCTCCTGAAGCTCAATCCCTCACTTGCTCTTTTTCTCTGGCAGATATTTTGAGCTAATGAGGATCATAGAAAACAGTGGCAATGATAAGTAAAAGCATCTATATCAGCTTTTTTTTTCTCTCTTGTGATCATTGCTGAAACAGTAGTAACCAAATGAAGTTTAATCCCTCTATAATTTCTAACTAGAGCAGGAGCCCTAAAAGGCATTTCGATGTACCTTCCCACAGTCATGGAAGATTGCTTTCCCCTCTTTCCAAGTTGCTGAGACAGAAGTACAATGTTCAATCCATGCCCATCTGAAAGGATGTTGTGGTGCAATTTGTGTAAGGACACTACAAAGGTCAACAAACTGGCAAGGTGGTCCAGGTGACAGGAAGATATATGTCATACATACTGAATAAGTGCAGCAGGAGAAGGCTAATGACACCACTACCCACATGGGCATTCACCCCAGCAAGGTGGTTATCACTAGGCTAAAACTGAAAAAATATCCTTGAACATAAAGCCAAATGTCACCCAGTAGGGAAGTAAAAGGTAAAAGTAAAAGTAAGAAAGAAACAATTGAAATGATGCAAGAATAATCTTATCTGCAACTTCCATTAAAAATGGAAGTATGTGTGAGGCTGGCCTGGTGGCACAGTGGTTAAGTTCACATGCTCTGCTCTGTTTCATGGTTTGGATCTCTGGTGCAGACCAACACACTGTGGCATCCCACATACAAAATAGAGGAGGATTGGCACAGATGGTAGCTCTGTGACAATCTTCCTCAAGCAAAAGAGGAAGATTGGTAACAGATGTTAGTTCAGGGCCAATCTTCCTCACCAAAAAAAAAAAAAAAGAGGAAGTATGTGTTCTGCTAAAATGAGTATGTATGTATATGTGTGTGTATATATATATGAATACATTCATATAACAATTCATTTAATATAAATTAATATATAAATATTAATGAATGTATAAATATCAATGGATATATATTTATTTTATATATTAATTTATACTTATATTAAAAATATAAATATATATCTCAGTGTCTTTATGAAGACCACTGAGGAGGTTTCCTTATCTCCACACCAAAAATGAGTTTTCTTCTCATGTATGGCAGACTTCCTTATTTTATGGAAACCCTAATCTTGCAACAGATCAAATTCCTCATTTTTATGGATGGCTCTGAAGCCCAGAGTACACATATGACAGCAAACTTGGCAAAGACATGAACAGACTACACATACACAAAAGATATAAACATGGCCCTTACACACATGCAGCTTTACTCAGAGAAATGCAAATTAAAATTACAGTGACATGCCATTTCTCGTTTATCAGATTGGGGGAAATTGAATAGTATGATAACATTCTGATGCAAGGCTCTGAGAAAACAGCTACTCTCATATGTTGTCCGAAAAAATGCATACCAGTAAAATCATTGTGGGGGAAATTTAAAAACATCCAACAAAGGTCCATAATTATTGACCTTTTGATCCAGCAACCCCACTTCTGGGAATTTATACCTCCAACAACAGGAAAATATGTGTCATGAGAATATTTGTGGTGGCATTGTTTGTCACTGCAATACTGGAAACAACCTAAATGCACATTTCTAGAAATATATTCCATAGAAATAAAAATTTCAGTATATAAGGACTTGTGCAAAAGAAAGTTCAGTGTAGAATTGTTTACAGTGACATAAAAGAAAAACTAGAAATAATGTGAATATTCATCAATAAGGGTTGGGTTGTTCAGCCAAACCATGACATATTGTGCAGCTGTTAGAAAGATTGTTAGATCTGTACCAGCTGACTTTGAAAATATTTTTCTTTTAATAGGCAAGTTAAGCCATTTACAATTATTTGCATGACTGATATATTGGGTCTCAACTCTATAATATTATTTGATAATTATCATGCATGTTATGTTTGCTGTTTTTCTTTGTGTAATGCATTTTGGTTTTTATTTTTTAAATTTTTTTAATTTAGTATTTGTTCTACTAGTGACCTTTGTACTTATATATTTTTAATGCCCTTACTCTCCAGTTTTCTATTTAACCTTTTACTATCCAGTTTTCCTTTTCAGTCGTTCCCCAGAACTCTTACGCATTGCCTGTATAACAATAGGCAGGTTCTGCTTTCATCTTTATCATTCCCTTAGCCTTCCATTTTTAATTGCATTATTTCTAATTTGTCAGAACATGTAACAGTTGTATATTATTCTGAACCCAAACTTGAAGTCTTAGATCTACAATTAAATATATTAAAAATGTATAGACTTCCAGTTCCAGTTCTTGAAATTAATATAGTAAAGCAGACTTCAAAGCAAAAAAAGTTGTCAGAAATCAAGAAGGGCTTTACATAATGATAAAGGGGTTAATTCTTCAAGAAGACTTAACAATCCTTAATGTGTATGCACCTAACAACTAAGCATCAAACTGTATGAGGCAAAAACTGATAGAATTGCAAAGAGAAATAGATAAGACCACGATCATAGTTGGAGCCTTCAACACTCCTCTATCAGAAATGGATAGATCCTGCAGGCAGAAGATCAGTTAGGACATAGCTGAATTCAACAACATTATCAATAAACTGGATATAATTGACATATAACTTCAGTCTTTACTGTCCTACATGCCATGTCTGATTTTCAACCAAAATACATGACACATAAAAAGCAAAAACAGGGGCCAGCCCTGTTGCCTAGTGGTTCAGTTTGGCATGCTCCACTTCAGCAGCCCATGTTTGGTTCCTGGGCACAGACCTACACTACTTGTTGACTGCCATGCTGTGGTGGTGACTCACATGCAAAATAGAGGACGATTGGCATAGATGTTAGCTCAGGGCAAATCTTCCTCAGGCAAAAAAAAGAGAGGAAGATTGGCAACAGATGTTATCTCAGGGCTAATATTTCTCAGCAAAAAAACAGAAAGAAGCAAAACTATAATCCATAGTCAAGAGCCAAAGTAATCAACAGAATCGGACTTATATATGACTCAGATGTTGGAACTATGACTTAAATAACTGTAACATGCTAAAGGCGCTGGTGGAAAAAATGGACAACATGTATGAAAAGAGGGGAAATTTCAGCAGAGAGATGGAAACTATAAAAAAGAGTCAAAGAGAAATGATAGAAGTAAAAAACACAGTAATACAAACTATTGCATGCATTTGTGGTAAAAAAAAAAAATACTCAGCATACACAGCATCCTTCTGTGATAAAGAAATCTACCGAAAATCTACAGCATCATTCTTAACTGGTGAAAGACTGACTGCTTTGCTGCTAAGATCAGAAACAAAGCAAGGATGTCTACTCCCAAAATTCCTATTTAACGTCAATCAAACTCGAGTTCAATAAGGCAAAAGAAAGAAATTTCATACATGTTGGAAAGGAAGAAATAAAACAGTTTCTATTCAGGGATGCAATGATTTTCTACATAGAAAATTCCAAAGAGTCTACAAAAGATTCTACAAAACAGATACTAGAACTAATAAGAAAAGTTATCAAGCCATAAGATACATGTCAATTTACAAATATCAATGGAATTTCTATATTGTAGAAATGAATGATTGGAAGTTCAAGATTTTTAAATAGTACCATTTACAACATTCCAAAAGTGTGAAATACTTAAGTATAAATCTAACAAAATATGTGCAGGATTATATGCTGAAAACCACAAAACACAGCTGAAAGAAAGTAAAGCCCTAAATAAATGGAGAGATAAATTGTATTCATAGATTGGAAAATTCAATACTGTTAAAAAGCCATTTCTCTCCAAATTTATCTATAAATTCAATACAATTCCAATCAGAAACATAGTAGTCTTTCTTGGAGAAATATATGAGTTGATAATAAAATGTATGGGGAAATACAAAGGACCTAGAATATCTCAACTTTGAAAAAGAACAACAATGTTGAAGGACCCGTTACTTCCTGATTTTGATACTGACTATAAAGCTACAGTAATAGAGCCAGTGCGAGCCTGGTGAAAGAAAGACATGTAGAATGAAGGAATGAGATAGTTTTATCAGGTGATCTAAGAGTTGATCATTTCAGACTAATTTTCCCAGCTACTCGTAGATCCTTTCAATTTGTAGACTCATGTTTTATTTTATTTATGGGAACTTATCTTCAATTATAGTTTTTAAATAATAGTTCCACTATTTTATATTTCCTCTTTAAGGATGCCAATTATACCTATGTTGCACTGCCTGTCTTCTGGGTCAGTCATTTCCTTTCTGATCCTTTTTACTTTTTTATCTCATTTCATTTTCTTGGTTGTTTGCTTGTCTTTCTTCAGTGTTGCTTATCAAATTTCCATTTGAGTTCACTATCCTTGGGTGCCATAGTGAGATGAATGGTGGTCCCCAAAAAGATATGTCCATTTGGAACCTGTGAATGTAACTTTATTTGGAAAAAGAGTCTTTGCAGATGTAATTAAGTTAAGGATCTTGAGATAAGACTGTCCTAGATTATCTGAGTGGGCCCAAATTCTAATGGCAAGTGTCATAAGAACAGGAGAAGACATATAGAAAAGAATGTAATGTGAAGATGGAGGCAGAGATTAGAATGATGCATCTATAAGCCAAAGAACACCAGCGATTGCTGGTGGCCACCAGAAGCCAGGAGAGAGAGATGGGAGCTAGGAGAGAGTGATAAAAGTGAGAAGAGAGCCTCCAGAAGGACCCCCCTGCCCACACTTTGATTTCACACTCCTGGCTTCCAGAACTGTGAGAGAATCAATTCCCATTATTTTAAGTCACACAGTTTGTGGTAATTTGTTAAGGCAGCTCTAGGAAACTAACAGTTACTTTCTTAAAATTTAGTTTTCAATTCTGAGATGATTTTTCTTTTGCTTCTTGTTTCTTGAGTTCAAGCAACTCTCTTTTAATTTCTTCATTTTTTTCCAAATCAGTTTATGTTTCTAATTTCTGATGAAAGGTAGTTTTTCATATTTCCAAATACACATTTGAAGTTGTTTGGTTCTCTCTGAAATGTTGTGTTGCAGTCTTCATCCACGTCATGGTTGGTTTTTGTTGTTGTTTGGGTTTTTTGGTTTATTTTGTTTTTTATCTCCTTTGGAATGGTGGAGGATTTTCATCACTTGAGATGTATTGATTCTCTCTCTTTTTTTTCTTTAATTAGCCTTGTGTAGATTATTCCATTTTCTTCATCTCTTTTTATGGATTTGGGATGGTTTACAAGATTCTTAGTTGAATGGTGCCCTCTTCTGTCAATGTGGCAAAGTTCAGCTTCTTTAATGCCTGCTTTTCGTGGTTGGGGGAGGGATTGTATGTCTTCTATATGAGATCCAAGCCTGTTATCTGCACTGAAGAATATAAAAATCTACCCTAGGGCCCTCACCTTTCCAATTTAGTATGTTTAAAACTTACTGCTGTGTCAGGAAGAGCTTCCAAAAACACATAGCATATTCTTGCATTACCCCAAAGTGATAAATTCACATTTCCTTATAGAAGATGCTTTCTCTGAGCCATCCCCAACTTCACTCCCTACTTCTCTCTCTTCATATCATGTACCCTCTCTCTCTGGAAACTACAGTTTTGGTACATCCCACAAAAATGAGGAGGTGTAAACCAACAAGGAAGCAGTTCTGGGAAAAAAAGGAACAGAATTCGCAGGGAAGAGGGACACAGGGAATTTCTGAGATGATGATGAAGTGAAGTTCTAGGACAACACCTGTTTAGCGTAGGATTACAGAACACCAGTTCGGGAGGGATAAACCCCCACACCCCCTCCTTGAAAAATGAAACTAATAGAATATCTAATATTTATAAATAAATATACTGAGAAAAGTTTCACAGTTCTGTTAGAATTTGGGGATAAACCAGTGATATTACAAAAGAACACTAGGCAAGCAAAAAATGTAATCATTAACTCAGGGGGGAGGTTTTGAAGAAAGGAAATGTAACCTTGAAACATAACTCAGCTACAGATAACATTTATGGGTTTTTAAAAAAATTTTACTTATTTTTCTAATTGCAGTAACAGTGGATTCTAACATTATATAGCTTTCAGATGTACATCATAATATATTTCAAATTCTGTGTAGATTACATCATGCTCACCACCCAAAAACTAATTATAGTCCATCACCTCACATGTGAGCCTAATCACCCCTTTTGTCCTGCCCCCTCCCCCTATGGTAACCACTAAGCCAATCTCCATTGCTATGTGTGTGTTTGTTGTTATTTTTATCTTCTACTTATGAGTGAGACCATACGGTATTTGACTTTCTCCCTCTGACTAATTTCATTCAGCATAATACCCTCAAGGTCCATCCATGTTGTCACAAATGGTCGGATTTCATAATTTCTTATGGCTGAGTAGTATTCCATCATGTATAAATACCACATCTTCTTTATCCATTCGTCCCTTGATGGGCACCTAGGTTGCTTCCAAGTCTTGGCTATTGTGAATAATGCTGCAATGAACATAGGGGTGCAAGTATCTTTATGCCTTTCCGTTTTCAAGTTCTTTGGATAAATACCCAGCAGTGGGGTCGCTGGATCATATGGTAGATCTATTCTTAATTTTCTGAGGATACTCCATACTGCTTTCCATAGTGGCTGCACCAGTTTGCACTCCCACCAGCAGTGTACGAGGGTTCCCTTCTCTCCACATCCTCTCCAGCATTTGTTGTTTCCTGTCTTGTTAATTATAGCCATTCTGACTGGAGTGAGGTGATATCTCATTACACTTTTGATTTGCATTTCCCTGATAGCTAATGATGTTGAGCATCTTTTTATATGCCTGTTAGCCATTTGTATATCTTCTTTGGAGACATCTCTGTTCAGATCTTTTGCCCATTTTCTAATTGGATTGTTGGTTTTTTTGTTGTTGAGCTGTATGAGTTCTTTGTATATTTTGGATATTAACCCCTTATCTGATATGTGGTTTGAAAATATCTTCTCCCAATTGTTAGGTTGTCTTTTTGTTTTGTTGATGGTTTTCTTTGCTGTGCAGAAGCTTTTTAGTTTGATGTAGTCCCATTTGTTCATTTTTTCTTTTGTTTCCCTTGCCCAGTCAGACATGGGACTTGAAAATATGCTGCTCAGACCGATGTCAAAGAGCTTACTGCCTATGTTTTCTTCTAGAAGTTTCATGGTTTTGGGTATTACATTCAAGTCTTTAATCCATTTAGAGTTGACATTTGTGCATGGTGTAAGGGAATGGTCTACTTTCATTCTTTTGCATGTGGCTGTCCAGTTTTCCCAACACCATTTATTGAAGAGACTCTCCTTTCTCTGTGGTATGCTCTTGGCTCCCTTGTTGAAAATTAGCTGTCCATAGACGTGTGGGTTTATTTCTGGGCTCTCGATTCTGTCCCCTTGATCTGTGTGTCTGTTTTTGTCACCATACCATGCTGTTTTGGTTACTATGGCTTTGTAGTATACTTTGAAATCAGGGAATGTGATACCTCCAGCTTTGTTCTTTTTTCTCAGGAATCCTTTGGCTATTCAGGGTCTTTTGTTGTTCCATATAGATTTTAGGATTCTTTGTTCTATTTCTGTGAAAAATGTTGTTGGAACTTTGATATGGATTGAGTTGAATCTATAGATTGCTTTAGGAAGTATGGACATTTTAACGATGTTAATTCTTCCAATCCAAGAGCACGGAATAGCTTTCCATTTCTTTGTATCTTCTTCGATTTCTTTCAACAATGTTGTATAGTTTTCGGTGTACAGATCTTTCACCTCTTTGGTTAAGTTTATTCCTAGGTATTTTATTCTTTTGTTGCAATTGTAAATGGGATTGTATTCTTAATTTCTCTTTCTGCTATTTCATTGTTAGTATATAGAAACGCAACTGATTTTTGTACGTTGATTTTGTATCCCGAGACTTGACTGTATTCCTTTATTGTTTCTAAAAGTTTTTTAGTGGATTCTTTAAGGTTTTCTAGATATAAAATCATGTCATCTGCAAAGAGTGACAGTTTCACTTCTTGTTTTCCAATGTGGATTCCTTTTATTTCTTTTTCTTGCCCGATTGCCCTGGCTAGGACTTCCAGTACTGTGTTAAATAAGAGTGGTGACAGAGGGCATCCTTGTCTGGTTCCTGTTCTTAGAGGGATAGCTTTCAGTTTTTCTCTGTTGAGAATGATATTTGCTGTGGGTTTGTCGTATATGGCCTTTATTATGTTGAGGTATTTTCCTTCTATACCCATTTTATTTAGAGTTTTTATCATAAATAGATTCTGTATCTTGTCAAATGCTTTCTCTGCATCTATTGAGATGATCATGTGATTTTTATTCTTCATTTTGTTAATGTGGTGTATCATGTTGATAGATTTGCAGATGTCGAACCATCCCTGCATCCCTGGAATGAAACCCACTTGATCATGATGTATGATCTTTTTAATGTATTGTTGTATTCAATTTGCTAGTATTTTGTTGAGGATTTTTGCATTGCTGTTCATCAGTGATATTGGCCTGTAATTTTCTTTTTTTGTGTTGTCCTTATCTGGTTTCAGTATCAGGATAATGTTGGCTTCATAGAATGAGTTAGGGAGCCTCCCCTCCTCTTCAACATTTTGGAAGAGTTTGAGAAGGATGGGTATTAAGTCTTCTGTGTGTGTTTGGTAGAATTCACCAGGGGAGCCATCTGGTCCTGGACTTTTATTTTTTGGGAGGTTTTTGATTGCTGTTTCGATCTCCTTACTGGTGATTGGTCTATTCAAATTTTCTACTTCTTCTTGGTCTAGTTTTGGAAGGTTGTGTGTTTCCAAGAATTTATCCATTTCTTCTAGATTATCCAATTTGTTGGCATATAGCTTTTCATAGTATTCTCTTATTAACAGATAACATTTATATAGTCAAAAATGTAATCATTGGATATTGGTTTAACCACATATGATACCATGAAGACAATATTGGGAGTAGGGTATAGAAGTGTATATGGGGTGAATTGTAAGATAGCTAAATTTTCATCTTCTATTGTAGTAAATAATTTCTAAAACTGAAAAATAAAGTGGCAGTACAACCATATTTTTAGAAAAATGGAAGTAAATTCCATAATAAATATCTGAAAGATTTGAAAGTGGTTGCCCCTGGGGAAGAGGAATGGAGAGGTGGGACAGGGGAGAAGGAATGGAGAATGAGTACATTTGCTCTGAAACTGATGTGACGATCTGAGGATCGAGCTTAGGAAGCACTAATGTGGCATCTCGTGTCTCTTCCCTCCGTACCAGATCGCTTCACTCACACACACAGCAGTTCCCTGGAAGGCAATTCCCCTCCACCTTCTCTACGTCTTATCATATTCTAAGACTCAAATCAGGTCCTATATTCTTCTGAAAGTCTTCCCTGTTTGCTTGAACAAAATTAGTCTCTCAGCTCTCATATTCATTACCTATTATACTTTTTTAGCATCGCATCATGTTTTGTTTTATATCATCAGATAGTAGTGACTTGGAACTTGCAGCAAATTCCGAGCCCTCAGAGGAGGCAGGGGAATACTAATTGTTCAGTTGATACAAACATGTCCCAAGAGAGGGTGCAGTCTTACTTCCAACCCTTAGGCTGGTGATGGGCACCCAATGCATAGAGTGAGGGATGGGAAAGATAAGGGGCCAGGAGTGGGAGGGGGAGCAGGGGAACTAGGCCAAGGTGCTCAGCATTTACCCCTCCAAAAGACATTTCCTAGAAGAGGCCTTGAAACAGATAAGAAGGAGGAATTAGTGAGCAAGGGTAGGTGTTTGAGATATTGGGGTTTTTGCTCTGTATTTTTCTCCAGCCTAACAAGTTCTAGAGAAAGCGTTATAAAAAATCTCAACAGCAACTACTGTAGTAATCTAATCCCTTCCCTCAGTCCCTTTTGTGTTCCAGTCACTACTGACAGCCCCACTAAAGATAACTGTGAGGCCTGTGTTCATACAATTATTGAAGTCACATGTCCACTACCTCTCAATAAGTCTACTTGAGGTCTGACCTCATCCAGGAAGCCTTCTCTGACCATTCCATCTGACTTGTGATCTCTTGATTCTCTGAACTCAGAGCATTTATTCCTGTATCACTTCAGAGCAGGCATAAGGGTGCCCTGCCCAGACCCTCTTTACCAGTATGTACCTCCATCCCCCAGCTGCTACATGCTTGGCAGCTAACAGCCAACACCTGTGACCTTCAGAGGCTTTTTCTCCTAGGCAATGGGGCTAACTTACTGAGAGCTGGGGGTGCCTGGGTGTTTTATATCTACCTTCTACTCCCCCACACAGCTCCTTTGCTGTGAAACAAACTATGAGGAGTCAATTACTCTCCAAAGTCTCTACAAATTCAGGTTGAAGCTGATACTTTACCAGAAATTGCAGCTTTGCTTAGCCTCTTCTCCTTCCCTAACCTGCTTCTCCCACTCCCTTACTAGTTTCTTCCCAATTAAATCACCAGCACCTGAATCCTTGACTCAGGATCTGATTCTGAGAGAACTCAATTTAAGACAGCTGGTACCAGAAATTGTCCTAGAAAGCACAATCTGAGGATGAGATTCTGGAGTTGGACCATACACTGGCCAAACGGAAATGACTCCATGCCTAGTGTTACTAAGCCCTCGCATGCTGTAGCATTGCAGTTACTAAATCTTTTACCCATGATTAACTGAGACAGGACACAGGTAGAAGGGACAGCATTAACTTGTTCAATACCTTCAGCACTTAAGAGATGCAAGGGAAATCGTAATTATAACTACTGTAGAATTTCATCATTATCACTGAGTGTCCTTGACACATTGAAGAGAGAAAAGTCATGCCATTTGCAGCATAGAATTATACACTATTCAAAAAAACAACTCCTGGTATGATTCTGAGCCCTGATAGAGATAGACCATCTGATCTTAGGAAATCAAGTAACTCTGGGATCAGAGCTGCCCATCCTGAGCTGAGAGCTGTCAGAACCACCAAGTCATAATGTCAGGCAGGCCCAGCAGCAAGCCATCGTGTGACAGAAGTAGTGTATTCTGGATGCAGCTGGAGCTGGTCCAGAGGGCACAAGTAATCTCATGAACAGGTGGCCCGGTCCTCACTCATCACTCATGACCAATGCACCAATACTTCTCTGCTAACAACCATGACCTCATGGGGGAGTTTTCTTTGGCCAAATGACAGAGGAGGAAAATAACCAGGCCTGACTCATGGGTTGTCAGATATGTTGGTATTAGCCAAAAATCAACCATCTACCTTGTGTGGAGAAGTGGCCTTGGTAAGGATAAGTATAAATAGACTCATGAACAGTAGTGAATGGCTTGGCTTCATGGTTAGGGGCCTAGAAGGAGAAAGATTATAAAATCAGAAATGAAGCAGTCTAGAGATGAAGCATATAGATGAACCTATGAAAGTGAGCTCAAAATATAAGCATCTTTTTACCACTTGTTTAATGACCACCAGTAAGCATCCACACAAAGGAGTCATTAAGAAACCAGCTGGACAGAGTGACTCTTCCAATGGATGTCAGCTTACCTCTGTTCTTGGCCATCCCAGTGTTTGTGCAATAGTGCAATAGAACCATAAACATAGCAGTAATGATGGCAGAGATGAAGATACTATTTATCGGCCTACGGGCTCCCTCTCACCAAGGTGGATCTAACTGCTCACATTCTTGAATGTCTGACCTATCAGCAACAGAAACAACACTTAGTCCAAATATGATATCAGCCCTCAAGTAGAATAATCAGTAACTTGGTGGGAAGTTGATTGCCTTGGACCCTGTCCACTCTGAAAAGGGAAACATTTCCTTCTGACTGGGATTGATGTATATTCCAGGAATGGGTTTGCCTTTCCTCCCCACAGGCCTCAGATCACTATCTAAGGGCTCACAGAGCATCTGAGTTAACAGCATGAAACACTGCATAACAATGCCTTAGATGTGGGGCCATGGACACAGACCATGGGACCCACTGGTCCTACCACATACTACATCATCCAGGAGCTGCTGGCCTAACAGAGGGTTGAATCAGCCTCTTAAAGATACAATTAAGGTACCAGCTTGGAGGTGATACCCTGTTAGGGTTGGGTCCTGTGTAATCAATAGGTAGAACATATGAGTTTGGCCATCGACTGGTAGAAGTTGGAAGTGGCCCTACTTATCATCACTCCCACTTGAAGAATTTGTACTTCTTGTCCCCACAAACTTAGGTTCTGTGGGTCTAAATGTCCCGGTTCCCAGTATACATATGCTTCTACCAGGGGACACGTAAGAATCCCATTAAACTTAAAGCTGTGGCTGCCACCTGGCTAGTGTCAGTAGACCAAAAGACACAGAAATGAGTTACCATACAATTGAGGGAATTGGCCCTGGTCGTCATGAGGAGGTAGAACTTTGCTACATACTGAGGTGGGTGGGGAGATGTTTGGTGCTCAGGAGGTTCACGGGGACATTCCCTGCTACTCCCCTGGCCAGTATTAAGTGTGAATGGGTAGTTACAGAGCCATGGCCTGATAAAGGCATGGTAAACAGTAGCTCAGACCCCCAGGGCTGAAGATCTGGACCATCTCACCAGGCTAACCACCAAGACTAGCAGAAGTGGTAGCCAAGGGCAAGGGGAATCTAGAAAGGGTGGTAGAGGAAGAAAATGACAAATGATTAGTTACAATCTCAGGACCAACTGCAGTAGTGAGGGCTGTGACTTATCTCATTAACATACCTCTCGTAAGTTTTCCCCCAGAAACTTTAACCAGCAGAATTTTGAAGAAACTGTGACTGGATGGAAGGAACTTAATGAGAGAGGCAAGCTCATCTGTGAGGTACAAGAGGCAGATGGAGCAGATCCTGTAAGTACCCACCCTCGGATCCTCTCAGACCTCTTTTACCAGTTCTGTGCAGCCATCCCCCAGCTTCCGTATGCTTTACTGCAAGTGGCTTAATCCTGAAACCTTAAGAGGCTTGATCTTGGCATTGGAGCTGCTTCACCTGTTCCACCACTTCCACCACTTGATTGTCAGACCCAAAGTAACTGAAGTTTTACATTCTCCCAGCCACAGGGAACCTCATTAGTCAATGACTGACTGGTGGGGGCTTCAAAAGCTCGGTTCCCTGCTTCTAGACAGGACAAACTCTCAGGTGCAATTTACACTCCAGCATTCTTTATGGGATCAGGCTGAAGCTGGAACTTCACCTGGAAGTGCCCCTTTGCTGCTCCTTCCTCTTTCCTATCTTGGGTCTATTCCTTACTGATTGCCTTAGACAGCACTTTCTTAATCAGTCACAACCAGCCAATCCTTAATTCAGAGACTGATTTTGGGAGAATCTAAGTGATGCAAAACACGCTCCCTTGTCCTATATGAAACCATCTTATGCCATTACTTTTGCAAGCTTTTGTTGATATTTAGGCGACCTAACAATGTTAACTTCACTCTTTTGTGAACATGTAATTTGACTACTTAACTAAGCCAAAAATGCCTTTGAAAGCAGGGATCTTGTCTTATTAATCATATTTCCTTCTCTGTACAATGGGAATAATAACAGTACCCTCTCATAAAGTTATTGTAAGGATTAACATTTAATGTGTTAAATACATAGAAATGTTCCTGGGATGTGGCAAGTGTTGTACAAGGGTTTGTCATTGTTGGGTCTTTTCCCCAGCTTTATTGAGATGTAATTGACACATACATTGTGTAAGTTTAAGCTGTACAACGTGTCGATTTGATACACTTACATATTGCAAAATGATTAAGAGCATAGCATTAGCTAAAACTTTCATCACTTCTAATTACCATTTCTTTTTTTGTGGTGAGAACATTTAAGATCTACTCTCTTAGCAACTTTCAAGTATATAACACAGTATTATTAACTGTAATCACTATGCTGTACATTAGATCCCCAGAACTTCTTCTTATAACTAGAAGTGTATACCCCTTCACAAACACCTGCCCATTTCTCACACCTCCCAGCCCCTGGCAACCACCTCTGTACTCTCTGCTTCTATGAGTTCAGGTTTTTAAAATTCCACATATAAGTGATATCATACAGTATTTATCTTTCTGGATCTGACTTATTTCACTTAGCATAGTGCCCTCAAGGTTCATCCATCTTGTCTCAAATGGCAGGATTTCCTTCTTTCTCATGGCTGAATAATATCACATTCTATATATATACCACATCTTTAACCATTCATCTTTTGAAGGACACTTGGGTTGTTTTCGTGTCTTGGCTATTGTGAATAATGTTGCAATGAACATGGGAGTGAAGATGTCTCTTCAAGATCCTGTTTTCATTCCCTTTCATTCCCAGAAGTCTGATTGCTGTATCATATGGTAGGTCTCATTTTAATTTTTTGAGGAAACTTCATACTGTTTTCCTTAGTGATTGCACAATTTACATTCCCATCAACAGTGCGCAAGCGTTCCATTTTCTCTGCATCCTCACTGACACTTATCTCTTGTCTTTTTGATGATAGACACTCTAACAAGTGTAGGATGATAATCTCTTTGTGGTTTAGATTTGCATTTCCCTGATAATTAGTGATGTCAAGCATCTTTTCATGTACCAGTTGGCCATTTGTATGTTTTCTTTGGGAAAATGTCTATTCAGTTCCTCTTTCTTCTGCCCATTTTTTAATTGAACTGTTAGGTTTTTTGCCATTGAGTTGTATGACTTCTTTATGTATTTTGGAATATTAATCCCTTATCAGATATATGATTTGCAAATATTTTCTCCCATTCTGTACATTGCCTTTTCATTGTGTTGCTTCTTTTGCTATGCAGGAGCTTTTTAGTTTGATGTAGTCCCACTTATTAATTTTTGCTTTTGTTGCTTGTGCTTTTGGTGTCACCTCCAAAAATTTGTTGCCAAGACCAATGTGAAGGAGATTTTTCCATCTGTTTTCTTCTAGGGTTTTATGGTTTTAGTTCTTATGTTTAAGTCTGTAATCTATTTTGAGTTAATTTTTGTGAGTGGTATGAGATAGGGGCACAATTTCATTCGTCTGCATGTGTTTATACAGTTTTCCTAAGACCTTTTACTGAAGAGACTAAACTTTTCCCATTGAGTACAGGCAGCATACAGTTGGTTCTTGTCTTTTTAACCCATCCAGCCACTTGATGTCTTTTGACTGAAGAATTCAATCATTTACATTTAGAGCAATTACTGATAGGTTACAACTTACTAATGCCATCTTATTGTTTTCTGGCTGTTTTATAGTTCTCTGTCCTTTGTTCCTCTCTTGCTATCTGCCTTTATGAATTGATGACTTTCTTTTATAGTATGCTTTGATTCCCTTCTCTTTATCTTTTGTGATTCTACTGTAAGTTATTGCTTTATGGTTCCTGTGGCTTATATAAAACATTTTATATGTATAACAGTCTATTTTACGCTGATAAGAACTTTAACTTCAATCACATACAGAAACACTACCCTTTTACTCCCTGCTTTTATGTTTTTAATCACGATTTACATTTATTTATCTTGTATATTCATTAACAAATTGTTGTAGCTATAGCTATTTTCAGTACTTTTGTTCTTTAACCCTTATACTAGAGTTTCGTCAACACACCACCATATTACAGTATTAGAGTATTCTGAATCTGACTGTATGTTTGTCTTTACCAGTGTGTTGTATGTTTTCATGTTACTAATTAGCTTTCTTTCACTTCAGTTTGAAGAACTCCTTTCAGGATTTCTTGTAAAGTAGTTTAAGCGGTGATGAATTCATTTAGCTTTTGTTCATTAGGGAAAGTCATTATCTCTCCATTTCTGAAGGACAATTTTGTGGGGTAAAATATTCTTGGTTGGCAGTTTCTTTCTTTCAGCTCTTTGAATATATCATCCCATTCTCTTCTGGCCTGAAAGCTCTCTACTGAGAAATCCGCTGATAGCCTTATGGGGGTACTCTTGTATGAGAGAAATTTTTTTCTCTTGTTTCTTTGAAAATTCTCTCCTTGTCTTTGATTTTATACAGTTTTATTATAATGTGTCTTGAAGAAGCTCTCTTTGGATTGAAATTTGGAGGTGATCTATTAGCTTCATGAACTTGGATGTCCAAATCTCTTCCCAGGTTTCAGAAATTCTCAGACATTATTTCTGAAAATAAGCTTTCTACCCTTTTTTCCCTTCTTCTCCTTCTGGGATTCCAATGATGCATACATTATTTCTCTTGATGGTGTCCCATAAGTCTCATAGGGTCTTTTCATTCTTTTCTCTTTTTGCTCCCCTAACTGGGCCATTTCACAATCTCCCCCTGGGTTGTGTACTGCAGTGGAGGCCAGTGATTGGGGTTGGGTTGGGGGTATGCAGATACACAGCTGGAGGGCCTTGCTACAGTGGTCCAGGCCAGTGGCAGAAGACAGGGCCTGATCTAGGCCCACATGCAGCTGTGGGGGCCCTGGCTGTTGGCATGTTCTCCCGTGGCTGCACAATCTCCCTCTGGTGTGTCCACTGCAGTGAGGGCCATAATAGATGTCAGGCCAGCAGTGTACAAGTGAACAGCTGGAGGTGCTAGCTCTGAGCCCATGCACAGCAGTGGGAGTCAGCTGCAGGGGTCTAGGCTGGTGTTTTGCACTGGTTCAGCCTCAGAGCCCTGAGCTGGCTGCCAGTGTGGTTCCCAGGCTCTGGCAGAGCACGGGGCAGGGGCAATGGAGCAGGGAGGGACTCAGGTGGCTGGCATCAGTGAACCTGTAGGATGAGAGCTGGTGAAATATGCAAAGGATCTGTGGCAGCTGCGCTAGCCATTGGTTCCTTCTTCAGGGGTGAAAGCTGCTGAGTTTCTCTCTAGAGCAGGTCACTGTGAATCACAATCACTCTTGCTGCATGGCTATTATTAGTAGTCCCTGCTTTTCTTTTTGTTCATAGCCCATCTCCGTATGTTTCAGCTTCCTGTCTAGGTGGAGTGAAACTGCAGCAGATCCTTCGTGTGCTATCCCAAACATCTGGAGAAGCTGGTTTCTCACCCCACTCTTCCTCCATGGCTGGGGGAACTATTTCTAGCTGTGAAGTTCCCTCTTGGCACTAAGCAATGCCAGCTTGAGGGATGGGATGATGTAGGCAAAATGAAGCTATGTTCTTCTCTTCTTTTTCAGTTATTCTCAGGTTTTTTGTTCCACTATGTTGCTAAAATTTCTTAAGTGGACTCCAGAGCTCTCCAAGAGCTATTTTTGTTCATAGCTAGCTGTCTAGTTATTGGTCTTTGTGTGAGGACTGAGGCCGGGATTTCCTATGTCTCCATTTGGTGACATCACTCTCCTTGTCATTATTGTTGTCATTATTATCTTTGTAACTCTGTCATGTGACACCAGAACTGGGCACAATATCTGTACACCAACATTTATCAGTTGAATGAATGAGTGAATGGGTGAATGGATATAGATGGAGAAAAGGACTAATTTAATATTTTTTAAAAGTGCTGAAAGAAGAGGATGGAAAGAGATAGTTGGCAGGATTAGTAGGCACTAGATTCCAAGAGTTTAAAATTAAGTTTAGGTCTAGACTAGAGAATGTGTCCTAAGTGAAGATTGCTGAGTTAGGCAATAGTAGAAACTTCAATGTAATGATAAATTTAGAAAGTGTTACCACTCTTGAGTAGTGGGCTGGCAGTGCTGGCGTCCTTCCAGCTGTCTTTCCATACTGCTGTGTGTGGCTTCTGATGGAATCTACCATGGTCTGATGAGAAATAACTCACATGAGAGAAACTAAAGGGAAAAAAGCTGAGATTACTAACTGCTGGCCAAGTATATCAGACAGTGAGATCAGCATGGTCACCACATGCCAAGCCTCTAACTCTCTCTCTGGGTAAGCACTGCCTGGAGCATTATAATCTACTACAGTTGGATTATTTTATTGCAAAATTGGCTATTCAGGGCTACTCTGTGTTTTTGCTTTCACCTAGAACTATCAGTTAAACATTACTTTATTACTCAGTACTTTATTACTCAGTGCTGCCCAGGGCCACACACTTTCCCTATGCAATATGTTCCAAGAATGGGATATTTCCCATTTGGAAAAGAGGTATTCATGTAAAGACCCAGCAGATATTTCCCTTTTGATCTACTTTCACAGAGATTAATGAAGGCTCACAGCCTTTGTCTTGACCTGAGCTGCAGAGTTTAACAGACTTTCAACCATTTTCATGTCTGTGCCTACAACTAGGCTTTTCCATTCATCTAATCGTGCCTCTGGATAGATCTTTGGCAAGTGGTTTTCAGAGCTTCCTGATAAAGAACTTTATGTAACTTTCCCCCATTTATTTTAAAGGTTCTTTCAATCTTTCTTTGGCAAGAGATAAAAACAAACATCTGAGGAAGCACAGTTAGAGCTTTGGGCGATGCCAGGACCTGAGCCTTCCGTCCTCCCTGTTTATTCAGCTGGACAGGCCCACCTGTCCAGAACAGAGTCCCAGAACAGAGATGTTGTCATTAGAGGCAAAGAGAGACCTCATCACCACAGACAGACCAGATCTCATGTCTGGGAAGACTGGGTCACTTTTGTAGCCTAAAGACTTTAAAAATTCAGTTGCTCAAAGCAACTTGGGAGCTCCCACTGTCATGTTGCTCCCTGATCCACCTCCTTGCTGCCCTGTGTGTATATGTGTGCACACACACCACATATGGGACTTCTATGTCAGAAGCCATTTTTCTTCCCCAACTCTTGCTTCATGCTTTGACCTTGGCTCTTTAATTGAAGCTCCAGCCCCATCAAATCTCTACCCAAATGAGACTGAGAGACACATTGGTCTGCAGTGATCCTGTCTTCATGACAAGATCACTTTCCTCCTCCTCTTTTTTTTCTTGTATAAGCACCAATGCCAGGCACCAGCCATTCTTACTGCCTCTCCTTACCACCACATTCGCTATTACTGGAACTGCAGACTGCTCACACCACACTGAGTTTTCAATATCCCATACCTATTTCAGGGGACCTGAACTTATAGGATTTCCCCATACTTTCACTATAGTCCTTTCTTCCTAGTCCATAGGACAGGGCCATGGAACAATCAGCATCCCCATCCCCTCCTGCTGTGGCTCCTTGAACTTGAGCCTGGCAGGCTCACCTCAGCTCTGTCCCCTCCCCTTCAGCTGATGCCCTTTTCTGGAGACTCTCTATCAATGAGGCAAATAGAGGCCCATCAGATCCGTTCTCCAGTCTCTGAGACAGAGCCTAGTGGTTGAATGAACCCAGAGTTAGCTTAAGCAAAACTCCTGTAACATGTTCATTCACTTCAGCTTTTAATAAGGAGATACTTCAATTTCTGGCCAAGATAGAGTAAAAGAGACTCAATTTACCTTCTTGCATGAAACAATGAAAGAACTAGAAAAAAAATGTGAAATAATAGATTTGAAGACATTGGAAATCAGATAACAAAGAACAGTGATCCTTGAGGAATAAGAAATAAAAAGCTTAGAAGCAGTACCTAAAAACAAATGGTTACTAGGAAGCTTAATTGCATTCCAGAGCAAAGCTCAAGAATACTTATCAGACTAGAAAAATATCTAGGACCCAAAAAGAAAATATTTATAAGACCTGGCATCCAATCAAAAATTACCAGGCATGCAAAGAGGCAGTAAATTGCTACCCATAATGAAGAGGAAAATCAACCAAAACTGACCCAGAAATAACACAGTTGATATTATTAGCAAACAAGAATATTAAAGCAATTGCCACGACTGTATTTTATATATTTGAGAAGGTAGAGGAAAGATGAAAACTGCAATGTCTCAGACGAAAAATACTCTGGATAGGATTAATGGCAGATTTGACATTACAGAAGAAAAGATTAGTGACTTGAAGATGTAACACTAGAAACTATCCAAAATAAAACAACAAAAAAGAATTTTAAAAAAATTTAAAAGAGCATCAGGCAGCTATGTAACAGCATTAAGCAACCTACCATTCATGTCATTAGCATCTCCAAAGCAGAAAAGAGAGAAGAGGAGAAAAATATCTTTGAGGAAATACTGGCCAAAAATTTTCTAGACTTGATTAAAACTATAAACACACATATCCAAGAGGCTCAAATAACCCCAAGCATAAGAAACATAAAATTCCACTAAGGCATATCATAATCAAATTATTCAAAATTAGTGATAAAGAGAAAAATCTTAAAAACAGTAAAAGAAAAAAAGACACATTACACACAGAGGAACAAAGAAAATGATGACAGCAGATTTCTCACCAAAAAACTGCAAGAAGAAACTGTCTTTTTTTCACAGATGACATAATTCCTTTGTAAAAAATCCCAAAGAATCTACAATAAAGCTCCTGCAAGTAAATTTATCAGGATCACAGAATGCAATATACAAAATATGATTTATTTCTACATATTAGCAACAAAGATTCAGAAATTGAAATTTTAAAAATTTATAAGAGCATAAAAATATTAAATCTTTAGGGATAAATCTGACAAAAGATTTGTAAGACTTATGCCCTGCAAACTACAAAACATTAATGAGAGAAATTACAGAAGACTTAAATAAGTGGAGAAATACATTGTGTTCATGGATTGGAAGACTTGATATTGTTGAGATGTCAGTTCTCCCAAAAATGATCTATAAATTCACTGCAATCTCAGTCCAAATCTAGCAGGCTTTTTTGTAAATATTGACAAGCTCGTTTTAAAATTTATACGGAAATACAAAGGATTTAAGATACTCAAAACAATTTTGAAAAAAACTACAAATTAAAAATACAGTAATCATGACAGTATGGAATTGGGATCCAGATACACAAATAGACCAATGGAACAAAATAGTCTAGAAATAGATTCACACATGTATGGTCAACTGATTTTTTTGGCAAAGGTGCAAAGATTATTCGGTGGAAAATGTTCCTTTCAACAAATCATGCTGGAACAATTGATATCCATATGCAAAACATGAACTTTTATCTATACATTGCACCAATGTAAAAAATTAACCTAAAATGGACCATTGACCTAAATGTAAAACCTGAAACTGTAAAACTTTTAGAAGAAAACACAAAAGCTTTATAACCTTGGATTATGCAAAAATAGCTTAGCTATAAGACCAAAAACATGATCCATAAAAGAATAAATTGATATATTGGACTTCATCAAAATTTAAAATGTCTGCTCTTCAGGAGACACTGTTAAGAGAATGAAAAACACAGACCACAGAAGCTGGCCTGGTGGTGTAGTGGTTAAGTTCCCACATGCTGCTTCAGTAGCCTGGGATTCACAGGTTTGGATCCCAGGCATGGACCTAACACTACTTGTCAAGCCACACTGTGGTGGCATCCCACATAAAATAGAGGAAGATTGGCACAGATGTTAGTTCAGGGCTAATCTTCCTCAAGCAAAGAGAGAAAGCTTGGCAACAGATGTTAGCTCAGGGCGAATCATACTCACAAAAAAAAAAAAAACAAAAACAGACCACGGATTGGGAAAAAATATTTCTAAATCACAAGTACTGATAAAAGACTTGTATTCAGAATATATAAAGAACGCTTAAAACTCAATAATATAACAAACAATTTGTCCAAAATGGACAAATTATTTGAAAAGATTCTTCACCAAGGAAAATAAGCAGATGGTAAATAAGCACACAAAAAGACAATGAACATTATTTGTCATCTGGGAAATGCAAATTAAAATCGAAATAACACTATACTCCTATTATAATGTCTAAAATTACTCATTCTACCAAATGTTGGCAAGGATGCAGAGGAACTAAGACTTTCATACCCTGTTGCTTGGAATGTAAAATAGTACAACCACTTTAGGAAACAATATGGTAGTTCTTAAAAAGCTAAATATATACCTATCATATGATCTAGGTCATATTTTACTCTATATATTTACCTTAGAGAAATGAAAGATTTGTATGTGCATGGTCATAGCATCTTTATTTATAATAGCCCCAAACTGGAAACAATCCAAATATTCATCAACAGAGATAATTGTTATACAAATTATGGCATATTTATACAATGAAATGCTAATATTCATAAAATGGAATGAAGTAAAAAAGAATAAACCATTAATACATATAACAGCATGGATGAATCTCAAAATAATTATGCCAAGTAAAAGAAGCCAGACAAAAAAGAGCATGCAACAGCTTTTGTAATGTGTTAACTTGGCTAGTCTGAACTATATGTCCAAGAATTTTTCTTTCCTGCATGTTTCTGGTTAGGGTGGGCCACCAGGGAGATTATTTTTAAATTTTGGAGGGTTACAGGGAGGCAGCAGCCATTTTGTAGCTGACACACATTATTGCTGATCTGCTGACTCTGTGTTGGTGTGAAGCAGCATCTGGGCCTGTAATTCCTCTACCTTCCCCAGATCCTCCGGTTTTCCTGACTTTGGGGCAAGGTATGTGTTTGGCTTCAGACAAAGGGCCCTGACTTCTGCAGGATACCTTCATTACCAAGATCAGAGGCAACAAGAAGGGAAAAGAGTTTCAATCTGTCTTTGTAGGGTTCCAGCTCATAGTCCTGGGGTTCTAGGTCATGCTTGTGAGTTTCAGCCCATGCTTTTTGGTTCCAGCCTGCTTGTGATCTTCCCTTCCTGATTTCCTGCCCTGTGGACTTCAAGCTCCATCATCAGTTGTGGAGACATAGCCTTAAAGACACTGCTTCATCAGCCCACACAATTGCATAAAGCAATTCCCTTTAACAAATATCTTTAAAATGTGTGTGTGTGTGTGTGTGTGTTTCCACCCCCATCTCCACTGGTTCTGCTTTTTGTTTGAATCCTAACTGATATAGATACAGGGCCCAAACTATATAGTTCAATTTATATAAAATTCTAGACAATGTGAGCTAATCTATAATGTAGGAAACTCAAAGTACCTGGGGACGGGGACGATCAGGGAGAGACGGAAGGAAGGAACTATGAAGGGAAATGAAGAAACAACTTTAGGAGGTGATAGATATGTTCATTATCTTGGTTGTGGTGACAGGGTCACAGGTGTATACATGAGTCAAAACCTGTCAAATTGTCACTTTAAATATGTGCAGTTCATTTTATGTCAATTCTACCTCAATAAAGCTGTTAATTTTTTGGAATGCGAGAAAGAGTCGATGTACCCCCAACACTAATTTCCTAGTCCAAGCTGCATAAAAGTAAAATTCTAGGAGTATTGTGGATTTTGTTGTGCTACTTTCACTGTGCAGAGGAAGTGATAGAAAAGATAACATTTAATAACAGGAGCTGATTTAGCTCACCCTTAATAAAGATGTGGCAAATTTTGATCTAGAAGGAAATAAAACAAAACATGTTTTTCTTTTTCTATTATCTGTATTTTTGTATTTTTCTACTGTGAACATGTAATAATTGTGTTACTGAAATAAAAGTAAAATATGGCACATTTTCTGGATGTATTTCTCTTTTTCACTGAGTTCTTTTTTATGTGGACTCAAGGCTTCCAAAAAATGATACTAGTCTTAGTTAACTTTCCTTGGCAGTCTTTGCTAAGAGCATGATCAGCGTAGAAAGACAGATTCCTCTCCATTTTTAAAATATGACTACCCTGAGACATATTGTAATTAAATTGTCAAAAGTCAAAGATAAAGAGAGAATTTTTAAAGCAGCCAGAGAAAAGCAACTTATCACACACAGGGGAGCCCCCCCATAAGATGATAAGCATGTTCCTCAACAGAAACTTTCCAAAAGAAAATAGTGGGATGATACAGTCAAAACATTGGAAGAAAAAAACCTGTCAACTAATAATGCTGAACCCAGCAAAGCTGTCCTTCAGAAATGAAATAAAAATTGAAGGAGTTTATCACCTTCAACAAACAAAAGTTGAAGGAGTTTATCACCATTAGACCTGCCTTATAAGAAATGCTAACGAGTGTTCTTCAAGCTGAAATAAAAGAATGCTAATTAACATCAGAAAAACATGAATGTGTAAAACTCACTATTAATGTAAATATATAGTCAAAGTCAAATTCTCTAATATTGTAACGGTGGTGTGTAATTTACTTAACAATTGTAGTCTAAAAGTTAAAAAACCAATGTGTTAAAAATAACCACAACCACAATAATTTGTTATTGGATAACCAATATAAAAAAAGATGTAAATTGTAACATCAATAACCTAAAATGTGGTGGAGGGAGAAGTATAAAATTTTTTATGCTATTGAAACTAAGTTGTTAGCAGCTTCAAATAGGATGTTTTAAATATAAGATATTTTATGTAAGCCTCATAGTAACCACAAAGGAACCTGTAGTAGATATGCAAAAGATTGTGATAAAGGAGTCAAAGTGTACCACCACAAAAATTCATCAAATCACAGAGGGAGGAAGCAAAAGAGGAAGCAAGGAAAAAAGCATATACAAAAGTCAGAAAACAACAAAATGGCAATAGTAAGCCCTTACATATCAATAATTATTTTAAACATAAATGGATTAAATTCTCCAATTAAAAGACATAAAATGGCTGAAGAGATTAAAAAAACAGGATCCAATGATATGCTGGCTGCAGACACTAACTTTAGCTTTAAGGACACACACAGACTGACAGTGAAGGGATGGAAAAAGATATTTCAAACAAATGGTAACCAAAAGAAAGCAGAGGTAGCTATACTTATATCAACGAAAATAGATTTTAAGCTAAAAATGGTCGAAAGAGACAAAGAAGGTCATTATATAATGATAAAGGGGTCAATTTATCAAGAAGATATAACAATTGTAAATATTTATGTACCCAACATCAGAATTCCTAAACATATAAAGCAAATACTAAGAGAACTAAAAGGAGACATAAACAGCAATATAATATTAGTTGAGAGCTTTAATACCCCATTCTCAACAATGATTGATAGATCATCCAGACAGAGAATTAAATATATTGAAACATTGGATTTGAACAATAATATAGACCAAATGGACGTAACAGACATATACAGAACATTCCACCCAACAGCAACAAAATACATTCTTCTCAAGAGCACATGGCACATTTTCTAGGACTGCTTATATTTAAGCCACAAAACAAGTCTCAAAAAATTCAAGAAAATAGAAATGTTATCGAGTAACTTTTTTGAACACAGTGGTATGAAACTAGAAATCAGTAAAGGAGGAAAGCTGGAAAATTCACAAATATATGGAAATTAAATAATACACTCCTGAACAACCAATGGATCAAAGAAGAAATCAAAACAAAAATTAAAAAAATCTCGAGACAAATGAAAATGGAAACACAATACCCCAAAACTTATGGGATGCAGCAAAATCAGTTCTAATAGGGAATTTTATAGTGATAAATGCATAAATCAAGAAAAAAGAAAGATCTCAAATGAAAAATCTCAACACCTAAAGGAACTAGGAAAAGAAGAAGAACAAACTAAGCCCCAAATTATCAGAAGGAAGGAAATAATAAAGATTAGAACAGAAATAAATGTAATAGAGAGTAGAAAGAGAACAGAAAATATTAACAAAAGTAAGTTGGTTCTTTGAAAAGATAAACAAAATTGACAAATCTTCAGCTAGACTAACCAAGAAAAAAAGACAGGATCCAAATAAATAAAATTATAAGTGAAAGAGGAGACGCTACAACTGATACCACAGAAATATAAAAGATTGTAAGAGACAGCTATGAACAATTATATGCCAACAAATTGAATAACCTAGAAGAAATAGATAAATTCCTAGAAACAGACAACTACCAAGACAGAATCATGAAGAAATAGAAAATCTGAACAGATCAATAATGAGTAAGGAGATTGAATCAGTAATCAAAAACCTCTCAACAAAGAAAAGCCCAGGACCAGATGGTTTCACTGGTGAATTCTACCAAACATTCAAAGAAGAATTGACATCAATCTACAGTTAGATTGTGGCTGCAGACACGTGGCTTTTTCATGGAAAAGAAAGAAAACTCAAGGTAGAATCAATAACCCAAAAGACAAAGCAAAGAGACATAGAGGATTATTCCCAGGCCTTGAGTCCTAATCAAGGAACTGCCAATGTGTGTTCTGCTGGAACTTCAGAATCGCCATGGACATCTCTGTGTTGCCTTCTGTTTTCCGCCTTTTCGAACTGGAGTGTCTGCAGTAGTTATTCTGGGCCTGCACCACAATGATAAGTTGGGTATGTGGAAGGCAGATGACTTGTCTCTTTAGCTCACACGTCCTCAGACAGAGAGAAGTTTTATCTCAGACTCTATACCTGAGGAGCCTTCTCCATACCTCTATCCGACTTAGATGATGAAATTCTGGACTTCAAGCTGATATTTTAAAGGAATGAAACTTGTAGGGGGTGGGGAGCTGGGGGGATGGGATTGGGAGGCAGTGAGTATATTTTGCATGTGTCAGGGATGCGTACCATTGGGTCAACAGAGCAGATTGTAGTAGCCGGCCTTCAAAATGACCCCCAGTGATCCCACCTCCTGGTGCTCATGTCCTAATGTAATCCCTTCCCACACTGAACAATGCTGATCTGTGTAACCAACAGAATACTGAAAAAATGCCAGTGTATGACTGCTGAGCTTAGGTCACAAAGAACTTGTAGCTTCCACTTTGCTCTCACTTGGATCACTTCCTTTAGGGGAAGCCAGCCACCATTTCATGAGGACCCTTCAGGAGTCCTATGGAAAGGTTCATGTGGCAAAGAACTGAGGCTTCCTGCCATAAGCTGGCAGGAACTAGCCAGCCATGTCAGAGAGCCATCTTGAAAGTAGACCACCCAGCCCCAGTCAAGCTCTCACAAGGCTGTGGCCCTGGCTGCCGTCTTGACTGCAGTCTCTGAGAGACCCCAAGCTGGAAGCACCCAGCTAAGCTACTCCCCGATTCCTGACTCATAGACACTGTGAAATAATAAATGTTTACTGTTGTTTTGAGCTGCTAAGTTTTGAGACCATTTGTTAGATAGTTATATATAACTAATACAGATTCTTCTTTTTCTAGGTTTTTACTTCTAATTTCTATGGAGAAACAGGAAGGAATAACAAAATAATAAACCAGAAAAAGTCACAAAGTTTCTAGCAATCTTATAATCCTGCCTTTGGTTTATTTGCTCGTCTGTCTTTTCTGATCCTCTAAGACTGTCCCAGAAGTTCCTCTAAGGTGATTCTGAGTCTTCCAGCCACAATGAGAAGGAGAAGATTACCATCCTACCCACCTCCCACCTCAGAATGCAATCAGAGATGATTATTTGGGGCAAAACGAGCATAAAGAAACTCTATGTCCAACTCTGGAGAAAACTGTAGAAATTGTAACACATCCTCATGATAGAATATTGCGCAACCATTAAAAAGCATATGTCCAAAGAGGTCCTTAATGATCTGGAGGCATTTTTATAATGTATTTTTAAATTAAAAAAAAGAATATAATCTAATTGGATAAAAAATATATAGTATTTTAAAATAGAATTGGGAACTGCTAGTAGGGATTATCTTTAGATGATAGGGTGTAGGAGATGACTTTTCCCCCTTTGTAATTTTGCGCTCTTTTGACAATATGTATTACTTTCTATAACCAGAAGAAGCATTTCACTTACAGAAAGATGAGGGAATCCTGCCCATCCCTCAAGACTGTCACCCATTAAGGCTCCCCAAATCCCGTCAAGGTGAATCTCTTTCCTCTATAACTTCATTATCGTGCTTTTCCTTCTATGATCATATTTCTTCATATTTGGCATTACAGAGTGTTTTACTTCTATGCAGTTATGAATGCAGGCCTCAGAGCAATAACTGTACTATTCAGGTTTAGCTTTCCAGAAAATAGCATTGCTGTTCTCTCACCTGAGCACCATAACACTACACACAGGCAGGGCAGGCCTTTGCTCCCAGGCTCCCGTTTCCTGTAGGGTATGCGCTGTGAGTCATCGTCTCTGTCTCCCAGTGCCACTCACAGTAAGTGCTCACCGTGGACTCGCTGGACTGAATAGAATTCCTCTTCCCATTATAAACTTGTTTCCAATCAACCCTGAGAAGGACCAGGTGGAGGCATAAATGCATCATATGGGGAGATGTCATGGGTGCTGATAAGGCCTTTTCCTTTCTCCTGGAACTGATGCCATTATCCCAGCCCATAGGGATGAATTTGCTGGGTTTGAGTGTTCCTGCACCCAGCCAGAGTGGAAAGTGGCCCTGGAGTGACCAGGTACTCCCCATCACATCACAGCACATCCTGGAAGGCTGCCCTGAGGGTCACAAGGGAAGTGGAAAGTCCACGCAGGGGGTAAGGTGCTGGGAATAGGGTGGGAGTGGCAGTCCCAGAGTCCCAGTGTGCCCCTTCTCCCCCTCCTGCTCATGGCTGTAGAGCCAGTACTGGGGCAGGCTCAGCACAGGGCCAGGGTGGGGTGCATTCTGTGAGAACAAAGAGGCTGAGGGTTGGGCTTCCATCAGTGAGGAGAGCTACTGGATGTGGGGGTGTGGGGGTGGGGGGGCGGGCAAGGGGGAAGAGAGGTAGTAAGTGAGTTTCTCTTTATTGGTCTTGCCCTTTGTGGCTTGTGTCTTTCCTCTCCCAAAGGGATGGTGAGGTAAAAAGGAGCCCGGCCCCCCTTTTTTCTCCCTCACCCCTAATATATATACCTTAAAAAAGCAAATACCAAAGTAGGAACAAGGGGAAAGGCAGCCTGGGGAGGTCGCAGAAGCTCCTCTCCAGACCCAGACCCAGGGCCGCAGTGCCACCCAAGGCCACCCACCCAGCTCACCTGCTGAAAGGACCTTACAGAGATTCAAGGCCACTGTAAGTATGGCAAGCACAAATCTCAGTTCCCAAACTAATGGAAATCTATTTTTCTGGCACGTCTATTTTGAGCTCCCAGAAACCCAATCTCAGTCCATAAGGAGTTACGTCTGAGTTCCAGGAAACTTACAACGCTGAGGCCTTGGGTGCAGGGGTCAGGTGTTAGTCTGGCCACTCAGCACTACTCAAGCTTCGCTCATTCACGATCTCGTCTGGGAGGGATGTTCACTCAGCTGCTTCCGTGCCTCTCCAGGCATGGGATCTCTTCAAGGCAGCCTGACGTCCCATCTGCCTGGAGTCGAATCATAAGCCTCACCCTCTAAGGACTTGCAGGTCCTTGCCAGAGCTTTGGCCAGAGAGCAGGGCACAGGGCCCTTTCTCCAGGTCCTCAGCCAGCCACACACCTCTGATCATCCCAGCCCCAGTCCAGCGCACTCTGTTGTAGGTGGGGAGTTACAAGCAGGGGTGGGGAAATATTCGTTTGCTAGCACTGCCATAACAAAGTACCAAAACTGGGTGGCTTCAACAACAGAAATGTATTGTCTCACAATGCTGGAAGCTAGAAATCTGACATCAAGGTGTCAGCAGGGTTGGCTCCTTCTGAAGGCTGTGCAGGAGAGTCTTCCTTGCCTCTCCCCCCTAGCTTCTGGTGGTTTGCTGGCAGTCTTTGGTGCTCCTCGGCTTGGAGAAGCATCACTCTGATCGCTCCCTTCATCTTCACATGGAGTGCTCCCTTTGTGTGTGTCTATCTCCAAATTTCCCCTTTTTATAAGGACATCAATCACATGGGATTAGGGACGCACCCTATTCCAGTATGACCTCATCTTAACTAACTACCTCTGCAGTGACCCTATTTCCGAATAAGTTCCCACTCGGAGGTACTAGGGGTTAGGACTCCAACAGCTGAATTCTAGGGAGACACATTCAACCTCTAACAGGAGGGGAGCAGTTCATGGGGAAAAGGAATTATCCTTTCTTTCCTTATTTGCTTCTTCTCAGGATTTTTATCCAAAAATTTTGGCTATTCCCTTGGGACATCATTCCTTTGAGGGTTTTAGGCTTTTGGCAACCAAAGTAAGGACCTTCCTTTCATTCTGCTTTCTGCCCTACTGCATCCCTTCCCTGAGGTGTTGGATGCACAGCAGCTTAGCTATTGGGGTCCAAGCAAGAGCAAAAGGGAGAAAATTCAATAAACCAGTCAATATCTCAAAGATGCTATCCTGACATATAAGCGAGCATGCCTTCTCCATGAGAACTGAAGCGGGGCTAAGGCCAGAGGAGCCAGTGGGGAGGATCTGGGGATTCAGGATTCCAGTTGTGTCCTCTTTGGAGACAAGAGTTGCCAATCAGCAGTCATTCCATTAGCAAGTAAGGAGAGAGAGACAAGCTTTTTAAAAAACACATTTATTTTAAAATCGTTTATAATCTTTGGGTAATTCAGAATTAGCTTAGAATCTTAGAATTTTCTGAGATTGATGTCCAACTCCAAAACAATATCGATAGCTTATTTGATTGTTGGAAGGATTAGAGGATATCATGATATAGGCTGAATAGATGGCTACTAAAGATAAATCCCTTCAGAGAGATGGGCTTTCCTGCAATTCTCAGTCATAATTTTTAAATTATCTGTCACAAATATTAAACAGCTCACCAGCCCATCAATACCCCTCTTATTTTACTGGAGCTTCCATATAGAGAGAGCACAGAATTAAAATCACACAAATGAACTTGATCCCTTATATTAATCATAATTAAAAGCTAGCATCTACCCAGTGTAGTCTCAGGGTCCCACACCAACATCTCTCTTCTGCTGATGGAATGCCACCTTCCTCTGCACTCATGTTCATGATTCAAAGATTGCAATGAATGTGTCAAATCAGAACATAAAGAGAGCCAGGAATTCATGGGCCCAGAGAGGTGGAAAAGATTAGTTCACGCAGCAGTAAGCGGCGCGAGTGCTCAGCCCATTCCCAAGCAGATCGGGCCTGAGCTGCAGGCAGGGAGGAGGTAAAGGGGCCCATTCTGCACCCTCCACTGCCTCGGATGGTTTCCTGGGTGCCCCAGGCAGGGTAGTTGTTGTCTCCCAATAAGACAGTTAATTCCCTGAGGACGGGGCCCCCTCTCTGGCCTCCCACAAAGGAGAGTCCTGCCCTGTGTGAGCTCAGAGCAGGTCCTTAGTGAACGAAGGAAGGACACCACCATGTACTGAGCACCTGCCATGAGCCAGGTGCAGAACCAGGATGGCTGTTGCACGGAACCCTCATGACAGCCCTGAGAGGTAGACTCATCACTCCCATTTTACAGATGTGGAAACAGAGGCTCAGAGAGGCGAACTTGCCCACGGTGCCAAATCTAGTAAGTAGAGGAACATCAACTTGAAAACCCAGGGCTTCTAACTCCAGGGCTCTTTCTACTGCATATGTAAGCCAAGGGTTTGGCAGCAAATGAGAAGTCCAGCTTGCAGACGGCTGGTCTGGAGCGCAAACATTGGAGGCCCTTGAGCACATGGGTTAGCTTCAGGAGTCCAGAAGCCTGCATCTAGGAGCCCTGGCCCTCCAGCATTACTCTGGGACTTGAGCAAGTCCTTTACCCTCTCCACACCAGGGGCTTGACCAGTCCAGTGCATTCTTTACAGGGGGAAGAGCTTGGCAAACCATCCAGGAGGCCTGCTTGCAGACGCAGTGGGAGGGCCTCTGCTGTGAGGGGGTGGAGGGCGTGGCAATCTGATGCACCTGTGAGAATCAGTTAGCATCTGTAAGGTTCTGACCTGCGGGACCAACTTTAAGTTCTAGGGAACCACATGCCTACTCCCTGAGAGACTTTCCAGAGAAGGCCCACGAAGGTCCAAGAAATGGGGTCAGGATACTTTTACAGTAGAAAATGCTTAAAAGTAATTTGGGAGGGAGCCGACTGCTCTCTAAAGGGGGAAAAAAAACAAGATGGCAGGAGGAGTTTTGGGGGTGGACATTAAAAAGGAAGAGGTGGACACAGAGTGTAAACCCAGCTGGAAGGACAGGGTCAGGCCAGGCCAAGCCTGGAGAAATCAGGCTGCTGGCATCTGGTCTGCCTGGTGTCTGTCATGGGGCTGCACTTGCTACCTCAGACACGCATAGGGGTTTTCCTCAAAAATTAAGTTGGGGCTGTAAGTTTAAGCAGATCTTCGAGAATATATATGGGTAATAAAGGCAGAAAGAAAAACACAACTCAAATGACAGAGACAAAATCTGCTTGACATGTTTCTCCGCTTCCTCTAAACTCCACTCCACTGCCCCTAGCTCTGTGAAGCCCTCTACGACCCACAGAGACAGTAAGTGTGTGGCCCATCCTGAGAGTGCAGACAGACAGCACAGCCAGTCAGTCTCTCTACAAGTCCCCAGCGCCCTGAGCACACCAAAGCTTACCTCGCTGTCTCTCCCACTGAACTGTGTACAACTTGAGGATGGAGCCTGTACCTTTCTGTACCTCTCATCTCCATACGGGGAGCGTTCAGAGTTCATCAAGACTCTTTGCTCCTTAGCACACAGGCTAGGGACCAACCAAAACAGCCAGAGTGAGAGAAACATCGCCTCTCCCAGGGCATGGACCTGGGGAGCAACTGTGTTCTGGAGAAATCAAGCATGCTTCCTATGCCCCATACCACTTACTTGCTCCCCAGAGCCACCCTGTACCAGGCACGATCATAATCTGGGAGAATTTCTTTAAAATATGAAATCAATGTCTAGGGCAGATTTCAAGCAGTATAGGGTGCTGGTGTGCGAGGATAACATCATTCAGGTGGGGAAAGCAGCTCAGCTTTGGAAGCCCTGGTGCGAAAGGTGGATCTTGCGTTTACCTGTGTGGGCAGAGGGGAGGACTAGGTGTGTGTGTACATGTGTGTGCAGGAGGCTTTGGGCTCACGTACTGCAGCTACAGGGCAGGCTGGACCTGGTCCCTTGACCCCTGGCTCCTGAAGCCCCTAGGCTCTTGCTGACACAAGGCCTAAAGTACAGGCTGAAATTGTGTAGGAATATGGTCTTCCCAGGTCTAGCGTGGCCAAGAGACCGGCTGTAAAACGCTCAGTGGAGAAGGGTGAGGGGACCTGGCCAGGGAGCCCCTGCTCAGCAACGAATACTCCGGAAGCCAGGCAGTGTGGCTTTTCCAAACAGGTAAATGTCCTCATCTGTGCCCTGGTTGAGGTGCTTCACCATATTCTTCTCAAAGAGGAGTGGGTGGTAGGCACCCATTGTGCAGGCGGTGTCAAAGTACTTCTGGTAGTAGTAGCACACGTCAGTCTTGCGCTTGGATGGGAGGAACTCGTAAATATCCACCTGGTCACACAGCGTCATCATGATGATGATGCCTGGAGAGAGGAGCAGAGGTGAGTCCTGCCCAATAACCCACCCCAGGACTCCACAGTTCTGCCTAGTGAGCCACAGCGCATGACCTCCAGTTTGGGGAGATGTCTATCTGGAGTTCCTATTTATTACTGTGACTCCCACTCTGAGTTCTTCGGGTAAGCCAATCTAGCAGGCTGGTCCTCAGGGTGCAGGGCCATTGCAAGCTACACACTTTTGTATCCCCAGCATGTAGGCCAGGGCCTGGTGCACGGCAGGTCCTCCCTGACACCAGCAGACTAAAGGGCTCCATCAAACAGTCAATGAATTTATCAATGTCAATAAGCTATATGACGAGAGAGGCCAAGGTGACTGAAGAGACAGAACCATCACATGTAGATAGTACTTTCCAGCACTTTTATACGCTGGAGGAGGCTCTCAGATGGCGCTAAGCTGTGGGGAGGGAAGACTGCTCTTCCTTCAGCTGGGAGGAGGGAAGGTTGGAACAGGAGATACCATAGTCTGTATTGATGGATACTGCTCATTCAGGCAAGAGACAACAATTTCAGTCACCAATGGTGTGGCCAGGTTGGTGCTCTCGGGGAGGCAGCACAGAAGACTCCTGCCACCACCCACACTCGTCCCCAATTGGCTCAGTCATTTTGTGCAGGACACATCCCTCTCTGGGCCTCAGGTTCTTCATATGCCCCAAGAGGTGATGTGCCCACTCCTCCTACCTCATAGGCCACTGTTAGGATGCAATAAGATCACGGCTCTAACACCCCTTTTATCAACCATAAATATAGGGAATCTTTATGAACGAGCACTTCTCTCTGACAGCAACACTGTAAACTGCTAGCAGCAACTTTGTTCCAGAAGAATCGGATATGGGAAAAGCCCTGCCTCTGCCCTCTGGCTGCCCCTGGTCCAATGGGGGAGAAAAGACACCTCTGCAACTAACTGATGAAGGCTATCAGAAGTGCTTCCAGAAATTGTGGGAGGGAGCGGGCTCAGGTAAACCTCCCGGAAGCACTGGTGTGGGCCTGGCAGGGGCTGTGGCCATGAGGGATGGGCAAGTGGGGAGGATTGGTGGTGGAGGGAAGAGCATGGGCAAGGCGGGCAATAGAGCAATGGGAGAGTGTTACCCAGGATGTTCTCCCATCTACCTCTGTTCCGAAGGGCACCAGAAAGAGCCCCAAACGCACCCATCCAAAAACTGAAGAGAAAGGTACAAAGAAGATGTGATATTGGAAGAGCCCCTGCCTCTTTCTATAAGGAGTGCCTCTGATATTAAACACTTGTCTGTTCATTGACTCAAGGAACACTTAAGCACAGGGCTATCCTGTGCCAGACCCACAAGGAGTCATCCAGCATAGTCCCCACCCTGAAGGAGCCGGCGGTCTAGCAGCGGAGCAGGCAAGTTACACAACGGTGAGTGGCTGGGACCATCCAGTGGGCAGGTGGTGCCCTGCAGGGGCCCAGAGGAAGGCACTGCCCTTCTCATGCACATAAGGAGCCTGGAGTCTCGTGGAAATTGCCCAGGGTCCAGCCAAACTCAAAGTGAAAGGGAGGTAAGGGCAGACAGACTGTGAGGGCCAAGAAGTGTGGAGAAAGTCCAAGAAGACTCTGTAGCCAACATTCGGGACCCTCTGCACTCTGACCCCAGCCCACCCCACATCAGCTCCCACAGCTCCATTCATGACCCCCACACCCTGTAAAGCTTCACCCCCCATCCTTCTCTCAGAGCTGCCACCAGGCTGTTCACTAGGTTAAACAAATTTTTGAAATTTTGAGCAAAGTATTATTAATTCTTCCTTTTTCCTCAGATTCCAACATGGCTCAGCATGATGTTATTACTGACTCTATCTTTATTTAAAATTTTGCTATTTCATTCATCACAAAATTTTGAATTAATTGTGATTTTTTTAAAAGATAGTGTATTAAGATATTATTTATCCTGTTACTGAATTTTTTGGCATCCCCTCAAATTGTGCACCTGAGGCAAGTGCCTCGCTGGCCTCATCTGCATCCCAGCCCTGCTCCTCCTGGTTGCCCACCTCCTCTCCTGTCTCTGCTTCCCTTTACTCCATCTCCACCCATCAGATCTGCCCCTCCCCCATGCTACTCCTCCATGAAGCTCTCAGACTGTCCACCTAGAAGGGGTCCTCTCTCCTGTGGCACCGGGTGGTCACTCCCTCCTGGCACAAATTGAATGTTACCTTAGACACCTGACTAAACTCCCCCACTGCACACCCTAAAGGAGAATTCTTTTTTTTTTTTTTTTTTTTTGAGGAAGAGTAGCTCTGAACTAACTACTGCCAATCCTCCCCTTTTTTCTGAGGAAGATTGGCCCTGAGCTAACATCCGTGCCCATCTTCCTCTGCTTTATATGTGGGACGCCTACCACAGCATGGCTTTTTGCCAAGCGGTGCCACGTCCACACCTGGGATCCGGGCCGGCAAACCCCGGGCTGCCGAGAAGCGGAACGTGCGCACTTAACCGCTACTTAACATGCGCCACCAGGCCAGCCGCGAGAATTCTATCTTATTGATCTCTGAATCTTAGCTAGAACTTGGCACAGTGTACAAACACAGGGAAAAACCTAGCTATTGTTTGGTGAACAAATGAATGGAGACCCCAGAAGAAAGCTAATCTCTTCTAGAAACAAACACCAGAGGTCTTTTCCCAGACATGGACTCACCAAGCATCCCGGAGGATGGGGGGTTGGGCTGAATCTCCTCTGGGGAGATTTCTTGAATGATGTCCCACAGCTCCCAAGGCATCTGGGGCTTGAGGATGTAAAAGGGCTGATCAGGATGCAGCTTACGATAGCTCTTGTAGTTATCAAAGAAACTGTAGTCGGGATTCTTGTACCACTGAAAAAGAAGGAAACGGTCTCCTCAAGGAGAGAAATGAGCCAGCGCCACTGCTGCCCCCAGGCAGCCATCCTAGTCTGAAGACCTGGGGGTGGGGGAGGACCAAGGCAGGATCCTAAGGAGCAGCCTCTTCCTTGGAGCAGATTTCAGGCCTCTCTTCCATATCACAGCTCTCACTTGGTGGCAGAGGGGACCCAGCATGTAGCCTGTGCTCACAGGGAATTTTGGGCTTGATGTCCCTGGAACAGCTCAGACTTCATGATCATAGAGTGCGGGAATGGTGTCAGAGCTGAAAGGCGCCCCTGCACCATCTAACCCCACCTGTCACTTTTCAAGGGGTGAGAACTAGGGCACGGCTGTGGGCTCAGAGTACTTAGCCTGATCCGGACAAATTTCAGTTCTAAGTGGGGTCAGGGAAAACTATGGAAACTGAGGTAGTGAGGGTGCGAGGGATCACCAGAGCCTGTCAGCTATCGGTGTGTCCAACTTAATAATTAAGTGTCCCAAGAACAGTGCTCTCTGTCCTTCCTCCCTAAAGCCATTCTCCGGTGGTCACTGCAGCCCATATCAGGGAGAGGCCAAGTGACATGCATGACAAACAGTGAGAGGGCCATTCCAGAGAGGCCGGGGATCCAGCAGGCCCGAGACTCCTTCCCTGAAAGAGCAGCTAGTGCAGACCTGGCCCTCTGCTCAGTAAATCAAGTCCTGGGACAGGTGACTCGCCCTCTCCACATTCCAGTTTCCTCATCTGTAAAATGGGAACAACCATGCTTCTATCTACTTCCTCATGGTATGACTGAAATGAGAAGAATTCTGGAAACTGGAAGTGTGGGCCAAGTGTGGTAATATTATTTATAGGAATAGTAGTCACCACTGTCTGTTCCTGCTGATGCTCATCAGGAATAATTGTATTAAATGAACACAGTCCATCCCAGATGGTGAGAAATCCAGCCACTATTACTCCTGAAACATACCACAATTAGGAGACGATGCACAGCAGTGTGGGGTGGGGCATGGAGGGCACTGGTATAGGACAGGAACACTTCTGTACTGATAGTCCAGACAAAGTGGGTGCTCTAAAACTGAAATAGCCAGTCCTCAGGGATGGCCCAGGTCAGCCAGGACTTTAAAACCCAGGAACTCAGGAAAACCTGTAGGCAAACAGGAAACTCAATCCCTTTTTCCCCACAGACACCCACTTACCTTTGGGATATCTGAATGGTAAACCGATGGGTCCCACACAATTAGGATGCCTTCATTGTACAAACTGTCTTTGAGGAAGCGCCCTTCTGTGGTGACCAACTGCAGGGAGAAACAGACAAGCTGTCACTTGGACATTTCCATGTAAACACTGGCTTGTGGTAATAACTGACACATCACAGGTACCACCCAAGGCCCCAGAGGCCCACAAGGCTTCTGAGTTTGGGGGCCGCCCTTAACTTCAGTGAGAAGGTGGCAAAGATGCCAGCCAGAACTGTGTGGACCTGAAAGGCCATTCTGTCACAATCGATCAGTCATAGAGCAGAAGGGGTTCTACCCAGACTTTGAGATTACTGGGCCGAGGGTACAGTGAAAATGGCTCCGCATCTAGTTTCTTGTAGTCACACCATGTGGGGGGGTCAGGAGAGTGAAGTTTAAAGTCAGAATCTCATATAATGAAAAGGATCTCTGGAAATCCCTTCAATCACCTACGAAGTCCGGTATGCAGTATTTACACGCCATGATGGAGACAGACATGCGACCTCTCATGAGTCCAACACAGCCAGTGGTTTCTGCAGCATTGGAACAGGTGGCTGTGTCTGTGGTTGAGCACCATATAAAGCAGTCGGTTTGCATGGAGAGGCCGTGGTATACACAAAAACATGCATCTTTAAACACAAGGCCCTCATCAGGCTGGGGAGATGCTCACATGTGACCTGCTGGGGAACCAGCCACAGCTCCTCTCCTCCCCGCAGTCCTGGCTGCCAGGCTGGCCTGCCCATACTCATTTATTATGATTTCTACATACTCATGAGAGAGAACTGAGATTTTTAAAAATATCTCCCCTTGCCACAGCCCCTCTTCAGCAATTTTCTCAGTATACGAAGCAGGAGGCCAGTGGCAGCAACTTCTGGCACCCTGAGACTTTCCCAGGATCTGTGGCTTCACTGTCCTCAGAAATCCCAAGAGAGATCAAAGTTTTCTCCTTTACAATAAAGGAGAACAATAGTAACAACAGATGTCATTTATTGATGTTGACTACAACCCAGCTGCTCTCGTATATTATCTCAGTTCATCTTCACAACAGCCCTAGGAGGTAGATATTAATATGTCCATTTTATAAACAAGGATATAGATTCAGAGATGCCAAGTAACTTGCTCAAGCCATATGCCTAGTAAGTTGGGGAGTCTGAATTGGAGCCCTTTTGCCTGGCTCCAGAGTCCACACTTCTAATCTACACACTGCACTGCCTCACACAAAGAGTGTAAGGTGGGACACCCACGGCTCTTGGGAGAAAGATGTCAAAGAAAGCACTGGATGAGGCATATGGAAGTGTCATGAGAATTTTGCTTCTTGTCTGAGTTGTAGCATGTCACAGCTGGAAGATCCTCAAGGGACTGAATCCAAATCCATTATTTTCAGATGGGTAAACTGAGGTCCAGAGAGAAGACAGACTTGTCTATGGCTTCAAGGTTGAGTTTGAGGCAGAGCCAGGACCAGAGTCCACAGATCAGCTCCTACCAGAATGTTCTTTCTGTTCCCACAGGGCTGCATTCAAATTCATTAAATGAGAAATTTCAATAAGCCAGCCCACTATCAGGATCTGGGCCATCCTCAGTTCTCACCGTACACAGTGGGGAAATGGTCATTCACTGGAGCTACTTGAGGCTATAAAGAAGAATCCATGAAACTGGGAAGAGGGGAAGATAAATGCTGGTTTTACCCAGAGAGGAGGAACACAAAGTGGCTGCAGCTGGGATCTGGTGGGGTAACAGGGGAAAGACAGCAAAGCACACCTCAACCTTAAATGGACTTGGCTCTGAACTTACCACGGTAATTCTAGTGGCCCTTTATGTGAGATTCAAAGATTTCCTCAAAAAAAAAAGAATGCCTCAAAACTGCTCAGGGAATTGGGGCCTGCTCTGCATCCACCTCACTCTGTGGTCTCAGGTCGGTCACTTCCCCTCTCCAGGCCTCAGGTGCCTTATTCACAGGACATCACCAGCAGGCGACTAGCCATGCCTGGACAACATCTCAGTCTGCCATTCTTCCAACTGCAGCAGAAGGGACCTGGGAGAGAATAAAGCTGTTCTCAAATGCTCCTGTATTCATGACCATGTGCCGAGTCCGACCTGAGTTCAGTGATCCCAGGGGCCTCATGATGAAGAGCGTTAAGTCATTGCCAGAGCAACAGAGCCCTGAGGAACACCTGCCAGGAAAAGGCTACCCCAGGGAAATGGAATGTTACTGTTTTAGAAACCTGTTTAAAGTAACCTTTCTAGTCATAAAGTAAGAAATGCTCACTGCATAAACTTGGAAAATGTAAGGAAAGAATACACACATCTATATATAGTAAAAAAAAAAAAAGAAAATAATAACCATAATTGCATTCTTCAGTTATTACACTGTGAATCTGTTGATCTTTTTTCTTCCCAAATCTCTTTTCCCTCTGGTATGGACTGAATTGTGTCCCCCGCCCAAATTCATATGTTGAGGCCCTAACCCCTCAATGTGATTATATTGGGGATAGGACCTTCAGGGAAGTAATTAAGGTTAAATGAGGCCATAAAGATGGGACCCTAATCTGGTAAGACTCATGTCCTTATAAGAAAAGGAAGAGACACCAGAGATCTCTCTCTCTCTCCACATGTGCACAGAGGAAAGGCCATGCGAAGACACAGAGAGGCAGCCATCCACAAGCCAGGAAGAGAGCCCTTATAAGAAACCAACATTGATGACACTTTGATCTTAGACTTCTGGCCTCCAGAACTATGAGAAAATATATCTCTGTTGTTTAAGCCACCCCATCTCTGATGTTTTGTTATGGCAGGCCTAGGAAACTAGTATACCCTCTGTGTGTGTGTGTGTGTGTGTGTGTGTGTGTGTGTAGACACTGACATATCTTAACTATAGAGTTAAGACTTAGTGGTTTTGTTAAACTCACAGAACAATCCAGGACAACGTCTTCTCATTTATTCCTCACAATATTTCCAAGCCCCAGACAGGGCATGAAAATGAAGCTCCAAGAAATTAGGTAATTGGCCAAAGATCACACAACTAAAGAAGGGATGGAGCTGGGATGCAAATCAAGGTCTGTCTAATGTTTTCCCACTAGACAATATTGATTCATAATCCCCTACATTTGTGTAAGAAACAAAGGGAATTAAGAAAACATATATACATCTATTCATCTTTACAGACAGAAACATAGAAGAATAAGTCAGTAAACAATAAAGCTGGCTATCTACAAAAGGGGATGGTGGAACAGAGTGGAAGGAATTTAGGAGTGAGTAATACTTCTCAAGTATACCTTTTTGGATGTTTTGAGTTTTGGAAGCATAATAATATTCTGTATATTTTAAAAAGAGAAAGGGAAAGAAAAACCTAAAACTGAAACAAAATAATTATAATTGAATTTCAAATGAATTCAATAATCTCAGTAAAGAGAAACCAAAGGACTAATCCAGGTAATTTAGGTACACATTATTTGACTTTATAAGCTCCATCTTGCGTGGGGTAGGAGAACTGCCAAAAAAATCCTGAACTCCCTTCAGTAGGTTTGTTTCATATAGCGATATGCAAAGCAATTTTCAAATTATTTTAGATGTACTACAGATTTGGGCAAATAAATGTACTGATGTTTTTAGAAGCAGGATTCTCACCGTGAAAGAAGAGGAATACAAATGGGCAAGTCAAGGAAGACGTCTATGTGGATAGACTGAATTTGAAGGTATCAGTTAAAGTCTACCACTTCTAAAATTGGGATATTTGCATGTCTATGTAGATGTGTACAGACATACACACAGGTATATGTATTTATATGTGTAAACAAATGAATACATGTGTTCATGTATTGTGTATGTATAGGTGGATGTGTGTGTGTGTGTACATGTGTACATATCCTAGCTCTACCTGCTGAAAGGGCCAAGAAACTAAGACACCTCAACAGGCATGAACACACCTAGTGCCCAGATCATGGTTTCTAATGCCATTTTTTACTCCTTGGAACAAATGATGTATCCTAGAGCTAGGGTAGGAGGGTATGAGGAAATAAAACTTCCCTGGATCTCTCAGTGCCCCTGCAAAAGGCCCTAGACTCCTGAGATGCTTCAGAGATCATGAGAATAAAATCTGTAGCTATTTGTCTAGTTAACTCCTCTGCTCTGAGTCAAAACATAATAAAACTTTTCAAATCTTCCCAAGAAGCCAATGATTATAGCCCAGACTACTGTATCTGTAGTTTAATAGGGAGATATTCCAGGAGGCCAGGAAGACTGGAGCAGGAGGAAAGAGGCCCAGAACTTAGAGACATCTCTAGGTGAGTTTATTTATATACCAAAGGGCTGGAGTAAGAAGGGCCCTTTTCGGGAAGGGAAGAGGACAGCTTACCTCCTGCCTTTCCTAAGCAGTGGGGAGGAGTCACTTATTTCTTGTCCGTTGCCTATGGGGTATCTGGCTACTCATGGAGGATAACTGACCTGGCTCTCACTGCACTGCCTCAGGAGTCAGGACTTGAGTAAACAGGGACTAATGCATTCGTTATTTACTGTAGGGTATTTAAATAAGAAATCTGTCTCTGATCCGGAATACTTTGTGTGTACATTCAGAATTAAATCAATAAAGATGAAAAGTAAAAAGCCCAACAAATAGGTACAAAATGAACTGGAACATCTCGTTATGCCAGAAAGTATAGGTGCTAAAAAAGAACAAACAATGAGGGCACGCATGCTATGGGGAAACAAAAGCCAGCTTGAACGATCTCCCACTGGCCAACTCTGGGACAATTTGAACACCAAAGTAATTCAGAACAGTAATGAATGATAAACCATTGGAAAAATAGGAATCCATGAGTTCTTACCAATAAGAAATAAAGAAATGGAGGGAAGCAGGAAGGAAGAAAGAGAGGAGGGAGGGAGGGAAGAAATAAATGGAGGAGGAGAAGGGAGGGCTCTTGCTTATAGGAGAATTCTGAGTGCCAACTGGATGATGCAGAGGAGGGAAAGCTGGCATTAAAAGACTATCATTTTGCAACCATCATAGTAAAGATGGTTCAGGCAAAAGTGATCAATGAATGTTAAACATAGGAGGAAATTTTGATGAGGAGCAGAATAATGGCACAGTATTCAAGTGTTCACCCAGAGACCACAGGGGGAAAATAGTAATTATACTATTGGAGAAATCGGATAACAGCCCCTATAGGTGAGGAAAATTAAAATCAGCTGAGGGGCAGATGGACAGTGGCTGCCTCCTGATGTGATGCCCTTAGGAAGACACAGCATCATTTATGCAGTTTTCCAGCCAAAAATGCATAAACTGAATTTAATATTAAGCAAGCATCAGACAAACCCCAAATATTTTTTTTTTAAAGAAGAACTTTATTCTTCAAAAATGTCAGTGCCTTAAAACACAAAGGCTATGGAAATATTCCAGGTTAGAGACTAAAGAGGCATAAAAACTAAATGTGATACCTGCTGCTGAACTGGCTTTTCTGTTAGGATTAAAAAAAAACAAGCCATAAAAACCAGATCAATTAAAACTAGAAAGCAGACAGATTAAACTACTGTATCAAAGTAAATGTATGAAATTGATAACTTTACTTTGGCTACATAAGAAACAATATTCTTAGGAAATACACACTCAAGTATTACTTAGTCAGTTCAGGCTGCTATAACAAAATACCACAGACTGGGTGGCCTAAACAACAGACATTTATTCCTCACAGTTCTAGAGGCTGGGAAGTCCAAGACCAATGTACCAACAGATTCGGTTCCCCAGTGAGGGCTCACTTCCCAGCTTGCATATGGCTGCCTTCTCCCTATGTCCGCACTGGTGGAAAAAGAGAAGGCTCTGGTCTCTCTCCACCCTTCCTCTTCTTATGAGGATCCTAATCCCTTCATCATGGGGACCCCGCCCTCAAAAACCTCATCTAAACCTAACTATTTCCCAAAGGCCCCACCTCCAGGTACCATCACACTGGAGATTAGGGCTTCAGCGTATCAAGTTAGGGGGATGTAAACTGCCTTTGTTGAGGGGACGGGAGTCTCTTCTCTTCAACTCAGCTGAAGCTGGTCCAGAGAGGAGAACATTGCATTATTCTGCTCTTCCCCCAAACCAGCTCTTGCGGGAGCTTATTTGCTTGGCTGAGTGGAATCTGGGCAGCTGGCTGCACACCAGAGGGGCAGGCCACCCAAGGGAAAAAAGACTGACAGCAGCTCCAACATGTTAAAAATCACTTAGACCCAGAGCTTTGGAATAAGAAGGCCAGCTGAGTCCAATATCGAGTCACAGCTCCTTCTCTGGCTCTGGAAAACATCAGTGACCTAAATTGTGTCTGCTGGCCAAAATCAAGAAGTCCCGGATCTCAGGATACCCATGGTGTCTAAATTTCAGCCACCAGTCATGATGCTGAAATCCTGCATGGAAAGGGTTTCATCAAAATCACCCAGCTCACCTTAGCAATTTTTAGATCTGCTGTTAATGGAAAGTGCCCCCATCCCTCTAGACACCTGTCTGTCAGCATCTTGAGAAAAAAATTGGAGCTTAAAGAAAGCATAGGGGTTTTAAATGCTACTGGCAAACAAACTGAGATCCAAATCTCACCTTACTTTCTGCACCACCCTGAGCAACTCACTTAAACTCTGAGCTTAAGTATCTTCACATAAAGTTATAGTTGATGATGACACCTCACAGCGTTGTCATATAGATCAAATGAGATAAGAAATGTAAGGCCCTAAGAGAGTAGAAGTATTTAATCAGTGACACCAGCCATTATCTCAGGATAAGCCCCGCCAAGTAATCTGGGAAAATCCTGCTTGAAGTCCAGTCAGCACATTCTGTCACTATGCACAGGACGTAGATTTTCTCTCCCCAGCCTGTACAAGAGCTTCTAAGGAAGCTACCGGGCCTTCTTGGCCCATTGTCTCCTCCCTCAGGCCCCCTGAACACAGGAGAAACTCAGCTGACTATCACGAAACTTTCTGACACTCAGAGTCAGAATTAAAGACTCATATTTAGCTATATGGTTTTCCTGTTGAATCTCATAACAACACCTGGCACATGCACGCCCAAATAGATCTGCTGAGCTGAAACTTCACGGTGTGACACAGTTCCTATAAAAGGCCATCTTCTCAATAAGAAAACCCCCTTTTTGATTTTTATGGCTTTGTCACAGCTGTCCTGTGGCACGTGTCGAGGGGAGCTGAACAAACACGAGCCCAGCTACCCTCACAAGACAGCAGCCGTCAGGAGGAGCTCTCCATCTAGGAAGAGAATGAGCTGCAAAAGGCAGATTTCTAGCAAAGCCTCAGCAACTATTCCCTCAGAGACTGCTGGGTGCCAGGTGGGGACTCAGTTTGCTCATCCACAGAAACAGACACAAAATAGCAGATAACCGACCAGGACAAAAGATAGAGAAGACGGACTGCCAGCTTCCTAGGATATCAAGATGCAAAAGGGCAATGATGGAACAAACGGTGTCAGTCACAGCTCAGTATCACAAGCAGCATTGTCATGGAGCTGCCCACAATCAGAGTGGTCAAGGAACAGCCCAGATGTGTAGTGCCACTTATGGAAAGAGAGGAAGGAGGGTCAGTGTGCTCGAGGAGGACTGGAAAAGGCTCTCTTGAGAGTAGATAGTGTACCCCGGGAAGTGGGCCACCCTCCTTTCAGCCCTGGCAGAGGGAGCACAGGAATCTGGAAGTGGAGGGAAAAATGTTGTGCTTCAGTGGAAAACTATGCATTGCCTACAGCACTTCCTTTCTCTTTATCAGATTGTGATTCTATGGGGGCTGTTCTACGACTCTGTAAATTATAGCTGACTGCAGACCGGCTTACTCAATCTGACCCAGCAGAGTTTCGATTGACTGCCCTCCTCCTCCCGCCCACCTCACGGAAAAACCAGTTTCATTCCTTTATTCAAAATTTGTGCTATTTTGACTTTTCCTCTGAACAGGTTATAACATCTGCCTGCTTCCCTCATATGAATAAAATAGACTCTTTAACACGTGTTCATTTTTATATCTGTATGAGAGTCATGATCTTACTTTTTTCTGAAAATTATCCTTTAACAGAAGTCTTACCTCCCTTCTGCTAGGCACCTCCCCACTGGCCCCAAGCCAGGTGGCCATCCCTGCAGGGAGACAAGTGGTCCATTTGCCTGAGCTCTGGGAAAGCACAGTGATTCCCCAACAGACAGAGGCAGGCCTTCAAGCATCAGTGACCATCGCCAACACTTACAGAGCCGTTGCTGCCTACCAGGCTCTGGGCGAAATGCTCCACACTTAGTAATCTCACTTGCTCCTACAAAGGCCCTGCATGGTAACTTTTCTTATTCCTCTTTTACAAATAAGAGAATTGAGGCTCAGAAAGATAAAGCAACTTAAGTCACTCATGTAGGAAGTGCTCATGGAGGAATTTGATCAAAATCTGTCTATTCATTCCCAGGCAACCTTACCTTGGTTTTAAATAAAGTTCCAGAATCTTTGCAGGATTGGGATGTACTTCCTCACTAAACACCACAAAGAGATGCCCAAGGAGGGAGTGGCCTCCCCAGTCCAAGACAATTTTCAGGGCTCCTCCATGCTCCCTTCTTTATTGCTGCTGCCTACTGCTCTGCTGATCACAGCATCCCCTGATCAAACGGAGCTTGATTTCTCTCAATTCATGCTCTCCAACCTCCAAGTGGCCAGCGTGGCCGGGAAATCCTACTCCATTCCTCTGGTTTACTCCGTCCTCCACTCTCCTCAATGACAGTTTCAAACCATCTTTGCCTAAACCTCTCTCCCTCTCGACCTCCCTCCAACACAGCCTTGCATCCTACTTTGCAGAGAAAACAGAAGCACTACTAACTGCCTCCAGCTACACCCCTCCCGTCCTTCTTCTTTCTGACTCCCTCCTGCTGAGGTTAAACCTCAGCTGGGCTTTGGATCACCCCACCCCCATCACCTACTTATTATTTCCTCTTTTTCCTATATTGAGTTTCTCCCTCTATCAACTGATTTCTCCTCATTGACTTAAAAAAAATTTTATTGTGATAAAATATACATAACATAAAATTGACCATTTTCACCATTTTTAAGTGTATGGCTCAGCGGCATTAAGTACATTCACGCTGTTGTACAACCATCACCACCATCCATCTCCAGAACTTTTTCATCTTCCCCAGCTGAAACCCTATACTCATTAAACAATAATTCTTCCCTTCTCCCAGCTCCTGGCAACCATCATTCTACTTTCTGTCTCTATGAGTTTGACTACTCTAGGGACCTTATAGAAGTGGAATCATACACTATTTGCCCTTTTCTGACTGTCTTCCCATTGACTTTTAAACACACTCAATTCTTTCCAATCTAAAAAATGAAAAGAACAAAAACTGGCCCTGGAACCCTCAAATCTTTATAGTTATTACCCGATTTCTCTCCTGCCCTTCAGAGCCAGACGTCTTGAAAGAACCATCCACAGCTGCGTTCCCTACTCACTCCTCCATACACTCCAGTCTGGCTTCTCCCAGACAGCTGTTGCCAAGGTCACCAGTGGCCTCCATTTTGTTAATGAGACCATGCTTTTCAGTCTTCATCTAAAATGGCCTCTTAGCAGAATCTGACAGTGCCGACTGCTCCCTCTTTCTCTCTGTTTTGGTTACCCAAAGCTCCTGCATTGGTCTTCTCTCCTCTCTACACACTCTCTCTCTAGTGTTCTCATTCAGTCCCAGTGTTTCATTGCCATGTGGATATACACAATTCATAAATCCTCATCTCCAGCCCAGACCTTTCCACTCAGCTCCAGCCCCACTGGTACAACTGCCTCCTTGACATCTCTTCCTAGATGTCTAAAAGGCACTCAGATTCCACCATATCCAGAACCATGTTTTTTATCTCTTCCCTGCCCTCTAACCTTAGGCCTCACAATGCAAAACATCTCCAAGTACTTCCAACCTCAGTGACTTCTAGTTGGCCAGTTACAGAGAAATCCAGCTGCACCTTTGGCCCCTCTCCCTTCACTTTTCACATCTAATCCAACATAAAGCCATTGACCGCACATACCAATTAGCTCCCAAATCCATTTCTCACGTTCACCTTCATTTCCACGCTGGTGCAACCACCAGCGTTTCTAGTCCAGACTACTGCAAAGACTCCTAACTGTGTGTCTCATCCACTATGTGCCTCTAATCAGACAGAAGCCAGGAGGTTTACAAAATGCAACTCTGGTCACGCCACAAAGAAGAAAACTTAACCAGCCCCATGACTTGTTCCTTCTTACCTTCAGCCTCATCTCTCACCATGACCCCCATACATACACTCACCTCTTCCTTGGTCCTTGTGCTCCCCTGCTCCCTTCCACACGTGGCCTTACCTACGCTATTGCCTCTTCTTAAAAAGCTTTATGCCATTCTTCTCATCGTCTACTCCTACTCCTCCTACGCAGCTAAGTATCACCTCCTTGCTTTTGCCGACTTCCTTGACTAGGGAGAATTTCCCTTTTATGGGCTCTGGTAGCAACTTGACCCTCTCCCTTGAGTTCTCTGTCACAACTTCATATTTCCTTGTGTGACTATTGATGGTACCAGTAGGCAACACGAGAACAGGGGCTGAGTCCATTGGTAGCCTCCACACGCAGCTCAGTGTTTGCACACATAGATATAAAAGTAGCCAACATAAGTGCCAGGTACTAAGTGCTTTGCGTAGATTTTCTCATTGATTCCTCACAACGATGCTGTGGGGTAGGTACTATTATTCTCCCTTCTCTACAGACAAGTAAATTGAGGTACAAGTAACAGATGCATGATCATTTAGCTAATAAGGAGCAGAGCTGGGTTTCAACCCTAGGTAGGCTAACCACCAAGTCTATGTACCGACTACTATGCTCTCCTCAGTACTGTCCCTATTTGTGGAAGGAAGGAAGGAAGGGTAAATAAACCTCTCTCCAGGATATTTAGGGACCATGTTACACAGAAGTAGAGGTTAAGCATTCATATCCCCTCAAGTGCCCGCCAGCTTCAGGATTTGTGTGACTGGGGCATGAGAAAGGAAAGGAGAAAGAAGAGAAAGTTTGTCCCAACTCCTCTGCCTGATTTTCTAGCTTTTCCAGAGTCTGAGCAGCTAGAGGGTCCAGCTTCATCTCCTTTTAGAGGGCAATAAGAATCCACGCCCCTACTCCCACACCAGCCCGGCCTGCTTGAATGTCTCCCTCATTTCCTATGCATCTCTGTCCTGCTTTGATCCAGCTCTGATCCCACTTTCTAGAATGCCTCCCTACTACTATTTCTCCAAACCCTGCCTATCTTTCAAAGTCCAGCTCAAGTACCACTTGCTCCAGAGAGTCTCTCACTGACTAATCTATTTCTTTTAACCTTCCCTCATAATTTATAATAAAAGTAACATAAAAACACAAAATATAAGGTTGAACAATAAACAGATATTGGAAGCACCTAGAGGCTACTGGAGGATATTACAGTGACAGAAAGTGACTTTCTAATAATAATAATAGTATTAGAAGAAGAATAGAAAACAAGATGGTGGCCGCTTACAAAAAATTAAGTTCCTCAATCCCTGTCCTTGTCATAAAAAGGTTCCCATGACTGTGGGCCTCAAGTGGAAAGTAGTCCATGCAGGAAGCAGCTTCTGCCCAGCCAGTAAGTTCCTGAAGGTCAGGCAGGGCAGAGATCACTGTCTGAGAGAAACAGAGACATGGAGGCCTGGCAGAGAAGAGGAGAAATGTGTATTCTCCTGGGACAGTGCGGGAAGGGCACCTACGATCCCCCTCCAGGATTCATTCCATGCCCAGGAACCCTGGGGAGGTGTAGAGACTAAACACTGACATAAAAGCAGCCAAGGCTCACACCTTTACTCAGAAAAGACAAACATCAGTGGTTGTGAGTGAGGTGACGGGGTTTGCAGTCCTCTCATGCTATTTTTGATATATGGCTAATCCATTTTTTTTCCACTAATTAAATCTACGAACAGAACTTTGTGGCAGGAGTATTTCTCAAGTTTCTGTTAGTAGTGAGAAATCAGCATACGCTGCCTGGAAATACTTCAGGAGACTATCTAGGGGAATTCATGAGGTCACACACGAATTCTAATGCCACATTACACAAAATCATAATGATGATGATGTCTTATAATACTTGTATAACACTGTACAGCTTATAAAGCACTCCCACATGTATTGCTTCACTTGCTTTTCATAACACTCCTCACTCCCCCCTGGATATTCTCTGTTCTGTTGTCCCTCATGCAACACTCTGAATATGACCTGGCAGCTACAGGGACAGCAGAATTCTGCTTTCTCCGGACACTGGGCACCTCTAGTGCAGACCAACCCCACCAGGGCTTTCTTGTGGACACATCACCAGTTGTATCATGGAATCACGGTCTTCTCCTTCCTCAGTGAGGAATCCGAGACTCAGGAAGGTCAGGGGACTGAATTACGCCGGGAGCTTTGATGTGCTCCTAGTAGCAACATTCTACTTTAGAGCCCCCAGTGTGGCCCTTCTCTCCACATCTGAACAGAAGAAATTTTACCTGAGAGTTCATCAGGCGAATGGTGGTTTTCGTGCCCACGTCTTGTTGGAAGCTGGCTGTGGGTGCCCCGTTAAACCTCATGACTGCATCATGATCATCTATAAACCACAAGGAAACAGAAAAGAGGTGATGAGCACCAGCAATATGCAGAAAGAGAGAAGGTCTGGAGGAGGAAGGGGAGGGGCAAGAGAATAATGCTTCCTAACCTTTATGCCATCATGGTACACAGGGGAAAATGATCATATTTGAATGCTACAACCAGGTAAAGCTCCTAGACAGAGATGACCACCTGTCTGCCCAGCCACTGCAAGGGCTAATGAGGTCAATATCATGGCATTCCAGAAATCCATTCAGTGACATCGTGTGCCTGGGCACTGCATAAAAGTGAACAGGGCCAGTGGAATTGCTATTCTGGTTACCAAAGGAGCAAACCAAATATTCTCTTGGTATCACCAGCAGGGCACATTTCTATCCCTGTTAGAAAAATGAAGACACCACCATAAGCTCGATCTAACCCACAAGTGCAAAGTACCCTGTAGCACTCTGTGGCCACTCTGCAATTTTTCCCATGAGACCTTTGCTTCTTGCTTTTGCCTCAACTCAGAATGTTCTTCTCCTTTCCTCTAGGAGAGCAAGTAAGGAAGAATATCAAGAGATTTTTAAACTGACAAGGAATTCATCATACCAAATTTTATTAAAAAGCTACAATCACTATGAAGCGCGAGAGCAGAGGGGCTAAGTGTGGGGGCCTTTGAGTCAAAGGACCTGGTTTCAAGTCCCAGTTTGCTATTAACCAGCTGTGTAACCTCTTTGAGCCTCAACACTTAGCTTATCCGTAAAGGGGGAACAATCATGGTACCCACCTCACAGGATTGCTGCAGGATTAAAAGGGCAAAGCCTGCTAGGCAGACAGCGGGTGCACAATGAGCGTGCCTCCTATTGGTTATACTGTTTTACAATTATGCCATTGTTTGAAATGAAAATTCAAACACATCTGAGATACTTTACATGTATACATATCAAAAATCATTGAAAATGACTGAGCCCACCATTGACTAGTTTGCGGGGCTGCTGGAGACCATTTTGCAATAGACAAAAAAAGAGCCATAAAACTGATCTCACTTTGGTCTTCTAGCCCTACTCCTGAGGATATTTCTCCTTTTGGAGGGCAGTGGTAGTCACTTGTTATTTACACAAAAATACTGTTAGCAATACTATTTGTAAGAGCAAACACTTTGAAATCATGTGATACATTCAATAGCTGGGAAGAGGCTGGACAAATTCCAGATGTCCTGAAAAGGCTCTGGGCCTGGCATGCTGCCGATGCTCAGAGGCCTTCAACAAACGGCCTCTCCTTTCCCTTTCCTCCTTGTATTCTATGTTCCTGTTTTGTATTGTTGATGAATCGATGAGTGAATAAAAGAACAAATAAATGAATGCCTTAAAATGCCCGTTAGACTAATTGCCCAGAGGAAATACACTATAAAAGGCAGAACATTTGAGGTCTAAGATACAATTTTTGTTACATCTCAGGATCAAAGTCCTTTCGTGGAAATACACATTTGAAATTATAACTGCAGTCTATAAAAAAATATTGTCTTAATTAATGTTTATTTAAATCACTCTAAGTTTTTATGGAGGCCATAGAAATGAAGATTAGAGTTCGAATTCATAGAAGTATCAGGTTCTGATTCAAACTTCAATGCAAGTCCCGCCAGGCAGACAATGATAACTCGACATGGGGAAGAGGCTCAGCTAACACCTGGGATATTCTAAACATCACCATTACAGAGCAAAAGTAGGGAAGAAAGAAAGAAATGTAGTGCCATTATAGATGAACAAAAACCAATCACATTCAGTTTCTAGAAAACGAAGTCCAAAAGAAATGAAAAAAGAAAAAGCAAAAGTTGGAGTGGTCTGGTTATCTTGGCAGCGTTTATTAATAAGTGCTGCCTATTCAGCAAGGGACAAACTGTGACCTCACCACTTCTTTCTGCTCTAGAGAAGCCAATTTGGGTCTATGTTTCTTCTTTTGAGAGCCTGTGCTTAGTTTCAGGCCATTTTTCCTGGCAGTCATATGAAGGAAATAAAAAAGGAGACATATGACCTCACCTGCTCCAGTACCTTCCAGAGCCTGACAGAAGAGCAAGGCTTCCTGTGCTCTGCTTTCTTTATTCTGATTCATTTCACCATGGAAAACACATTCTCTCAAAATAAGGGAATGAAGGAGTCTTAAGCAAATCCACAGCTCTGTGTTGTACATGTGTTTACAAATATAGATAGATTTTCTATCGTTATAACCTACGAAGAATTTCAAGAAAAGCAAATTGATATATTCTAACCAGGGGACTTTTAATTTTTTGGGTCACCGACTCCTCAGAGAATCAACCAAAAGCCATGGGCTCTCTGGAAAAATGTGGACTGATTTACACACTTACACATTATACACATATTACACGCACACATTATACACATCTGATCCACAGATATTTTTGTATGTGATTTTAGGGATCCTTGAACCCCTGGACTTGGTCCACAGTCCCCAAGTTAAGAATTCCTGCTCTAATGAATTCTTTTGAAACAGAAAAGCTGAAAATTACCCAGATCGTTGAGGCCAAAAAAGATAATTAGTCCCCAATTATTCAGTAAAATTACAAAATTTCAGGATCTGAAGATAAAGTAGAGATCTGTGCTTCAATCATTTTTAAATGTCAATTATAGTGTTTTGCTTATTGGTAGCAGTGGAACTCTCTTTTCTAATGAAATCTTACAGAACACCAATATCTAAGACAGATAAAAATAAAGCTATTCTAACTGATAAAGATGCTGGGAAGCTGGATCCCCATCCTTTCAGCTGGCCCTGTAGCACCTCTGACGCATGAAGGAAAGTTGAAAAACATTGATCCACTAGTCCACGGAGCCATCCTGGGTTCCCTTGGCTCCAGTCCTCTTCGTATGCCTAGCTACTCCAAATGAGCACTGGCTGTTCAGATAACAACCTTAATACACCAGAACCCACCTATTTCTTGGCCCAGTTGGGAGGACTTCAGAGATCCCGCTGATGAGACGACAGCACACTTGCCCCATGGCCCAGCCTTGGTCCTAATGTCCTCCATGGGCAGGTAACCCTCCCACTCAGAGGTGTTGAAGGGAAAATCTGTGGCCTCTACCATGGATACATTCACTTCGTCCCGGAGGCGGCAGCGCAGGACGTCTGCACTGAACTTGACACCCGGCCCTGGCCCCTTGTAGGACACTTTGTACTTATTCATGCTCAGATAATTTTTCCAGATCTTCTGCAGCCTGGGGATGAGGTTTTTGGAAGAGCTGTCCTTGTTCCACACCTGGAAAGAGCCCTCTGGTTTGGCCTTGGCTGGACTCCTGGGATTGCTGAGGCCCTGGGTGTTCCTGTGGGGGTCTTGGGTGCTGCTTGAAGATGCAAACTTGGAACCAGACCCAATGGCCCGTTTCTCTGGACTCCTCGGCATCTGTAATTCCTTGGTTTGCAATTTAAGGGATTCATAGTAACTTCCTTTCTTCTTTTCCTTCCACACACAGATGACCGCAAACAGGAGAAAGACCAGCACACAGAAGCTGAATTTTTTCTTCAAGCTGGAGTGAATCATAATGAAAGATGTTTTCAAGGAAGCCACTCTGTTCTGAGCGGAAAACGAGCCTAAAAAAAGTGAGACAAGGCAAAAAAACGATGTAAAGAAAATCTAAAAGTCGTGATTGGCAAAAGGTGGGGGGAGGAATGGATTTAGAGTGAGGAAACTTGAATTCCAGCCCTGGTCTACTTCCCACCAGGTCTGCAAACTTCAGCAAGTCTCAGACAAATTCACCCTCTGTTTGGGCTTTGAATGTCTTCAGAGAGCAGTCCTCAGACGCTCCCTTATTCCTCTCTGAGCCATGAACACTTGATGCATTCTCCACCATTTCTTTTTATACCCTGAATCTAAGTTTTGTGTTGTCTTGTCTAGCTCCCCGACTGCATGCTGAGCTTTTTGAGGTGAGGAACCACATCTTGCAACATCATTTGGTTCTTAGGGCCATATACTATCTGTTAAATGAAGATATGCATGCTTGAAAAACTAGAAGAATAGGAAGAGCAGGCTGGCTGGTCTAAATCACAAGAACCCAAACTCCCTAAAATCCTAAGGGGCCCAGCATCATTTTAAAATTGCCAGAAAAAGACCTCTTGCCATACACAATGCCATAGATTTGTGATGCATCTCTCTAAGGGCTGTGGTGCTGGACTCCTGTGTGAGAAGAAAACCAACGGTTAGCTTCACAACATCACATTTGGTTTTATGGAGTGCCTAGTAAGAATTCCATGAAGTGGCACGAAGGTGATTCACCTCATGGTAAAGATAAGAAATCTTGATAAGATAGCAGACATGTGACCAAGTAAGGAAATGGAAAAAAAAGATGCATTAAGCACACAAGATGTTATTTCATTTAATTTCACCATAATCAGGGCCACTGTGAAGCACAACTCCAGTGAGCACCATGTTTATCATAGCCTAATATGAAGGGCATCTCCTGAGCTGCCCAAAGAGGCCCTGACCATCACTAGCCATGAAAGTGTTATAATCTCCACTTTATAGATTAGCAACCTGAGGCTCTGAGAGGTTAAGAGAAGTGCCTAGGATCACAAAGCCGAGTAAATGGTAGTGCTGAGGTTCAAATCCAAGTGTACTTGATTCCATAATCCATGTCCTTTTCATGCACAGAACTAGAAAGTTCTGGAAAATGGATTTCACTAAGGAAATAGAACCTGAATAGTCCCTTTAACATCTTGGTAAAGACCTACTTTGTTTTCTCAGAATTTATTGTGTAACTGAACAGAAGGTGGAAGTACTTTGAACTCAAACAATGTCTGTATCTTTTGGAAAACATTAAACATTCAATTCTTTGCTAAATAACTGGGTTTATTTACATAATGAATCTAAGCAATCACCCCAGAGTTTGCTAGCCCACTAGGGATCTACAGTCCTTTCCCATGGAAACTGCTGCTAAGGATATCAGGGATAAGGGGGCAGGAGTAGTCACGAAACCTGGATCCCCATTTGTGGTGACCTTGGCAAGTCACTTAACCTCTCTGCGCCTAAGTTTCTGTAGAGTAATCATCTCTGCCCTGTCTCATTCACAGAGTGCTAGGAGGACAAAACAAGAATGGTGTTAATAGGATTTGAACGAGGTAATTGTAAAGGCCCAGGAGGTATTCTGAACAGAGACCAAAGAGCAGTCCTCAGCATGAGGGCCCTGTGGAGGTGATGTGGGGCAGTGAACAATGGCAGAGTGGAGCACTGGCCAAGACTCATCAACCTGAGCTTCAGGTCCTTCATCTGAGACTCTTTAAGTGACGTCCAGGTTGTTCTTAGAATACACTTGCAGTACCAACCAAACAGTGCTTCTCAGACCTCAGGAACCACTGGCTCTGGGAGGATAGGTTCCTACCTTGGGCTGCTCATGTTTTGGAAGTGATGAAATGTACAGAGGGAGCGTTCACACATGAGATCATGAAATGGGGGAGGGGGCTCGCTGCATCATCAGAAAACCAAGAAATTCAACTTCTGCAGCTACCCACACAGCTACACACATGACTCAAAGACAGCTGAGGAAGAACTAGAGAAGAATGGAAAGCAGCATTTGAGAAGTGCCCACTATATGGTGGCCAGTTTACCTGAAATATCTCACTTAATCTTTACTACAACACTATGGGATAGATAGTAACAACCCCATTTGAGAAAATGAAGAAACTGAGGCTTAGCAAGATTCCAGGGCTTCTCTGAAGTCCATGGCTAATCAATGCTAGAGCCAGCATTCCAACCCAGGTCTTTCTGACTCTCAAAGTTCATGGTCTTTGCACTAGAGGACAGGCATCTGTGACAAGGGACAGTGAAAAGTCAGTGTTGACCAAACAGGACTCAGAAATCAGAGCCCTAGAGAGACAAGTCAATCTGCCTGACAATCACAGAAAACGGCCCTCACCGTCAGCGCTGCACCAGCCATCACCCGTGTGCACTCCTCTACCCTCAGGTAGCTAGTTCACGGTACTTAGGTTTACAAGAGCCAGTATAATCCCATGAGATAAGTGGAACAAATTTTACTAGCTCCATTTATAGCTGAAGAAACTGAGGAAAACTTCAGGAAATGTATATAATTTTCAAAGTTGCACAAGTGATTTAGAAATGGTGGAGTTGGAGCTTCACTTTTATGTGTATGAGTGAAAGAAGACAGGAGTTGGGACCTGCTTCACGTCTCATGAGCTGAGGCTCAGAAGGGTCTGGTGTTCAGCTTCCTGCCAGCATCTACTCTTCAAGGTTGAGTTTCTCAGGAAACAAGTGCTACCCCAAACAGCCAGGTACAACCACAGTCCTGCAACCTTCAGACAGCCTCAGCCTTCTGGGCCTGTGCCCTGTCATGGTCTCAGGGCGCTCATTTGAAACCTCACATCAGGTTTCAACCAGGGTTCCCAGGTCTCTTGACACCACCCTCTGTTGAGGCTTCAAGTCCTACCAGCTCACTGGAGCTTCTGATCATAGACACTTAGAGCTTTAAGACCCTTTCTCATCTCTCAAGCTGCTCTAAAGAGACAGGGACTGAAGGAGTTTCATGTAAGCAGCCCAACTGAGGGAAAGAAGTAGCAAATTTTTCTCCCCAAATTCTTCGGGAAAACACACAAAGTTTTGAATTTTCCAGTCACATCCCAGTCTGACTTCTTAAGCCTCCAAGCCTTTGCACTGTTGCGATCTCTCCTCTCATCCATGTGCCCGGCAACCAAACAGCATCACCTTTCTGCTTCTGGCCTCCCGTGAAGCCCACCTCCCCTTCAGCACTATTCTTGCTCCCTGCTGCTCCCATCTAGCGTTTAGTAAAGCTGGCTTTTCATGCTGACTCCTGCTGGAGGGGAACTCCTCCTGGCTCATTTCTGAAATTCCAGCGCCTAGCACAGTGTCTGGGCCAGAGTGGGTACTCAATGAAGGATTATTGAATTGATGGCACTGTATCAATGAATCCTTACAACCCCATGAGGCTTCTAGAAGAATGAAGTAACAACTCACATTATCACCTACAGAGAGCAAGCCAACACTGAACCAAGAGAAAGAAAATCTCAGTCAAAGGAAGGCCTCTGCCCTGGTCTACCCATCGCTACATGCCCAGCACCAAATGCAGGGCTTGGCACATAGCAGGCACCCAAAAAAGCAGGACTGAGTTACAGAATAACTTCAAATCTTATATTTGTAGTTTAAAGAAACAGGCAAATCACCTACCTCCACCACTCACTGAATTAGGACTAAAAAACACATGAAGAAAACAGCAAAGCTGTAGCTAGACACCGAGACCCTGTGACTTTTACCAGCACACTCCTCCACACCACACGCATTTTTCATCCCTTTGTTGCCTCCATAGAGCTCACGCCTCCAGGTGTTCCTTACCTGCTTCTGGCTAATCCCCCTGGGGCTGCAGGCTCTCCAGGTCCTCAGGAACCAGCACTCTTCTCCATGGGAGGGATGTTTGCTTTATTGGGTCTGGAGGCCAAGGCTCACTTTCCTCAGGATAATCAAAAAACATCTGCAAAAAACAAAAAAAGAGAGAGAAAAAGAGGGGAGGTAAGAGGTGTTTTCCAGCAGGGACAGCGTTAAAGATTAACAGGATGGATAGATACTTCCGCTAGTCTCCCCGTGGGCCCTGGCATGGGCTGCGGCTCAGTCCAGGAAGCGCCAAGGGCTGGGAGAAAGAGGTGTAGTGCTCTGGGTCCACAAACAGCACAAGGAACCTGGAAATAGACTGAGACTAGAAAAGAACACGCTAGAGAGAGAAAGCAGGCACCAGAGACCAATCTGGGAAGAAAGGATGGTTGAGTCACCGGTTTGGGGAGAGAGAATTTGGTTCATTCCAAAATAAACTTTAAACAGATTTTTAAAAATTATCTATTATCAAAGAATATTTAATGATATGTGAAAGTTCAATCAGTATAAGGTTAACTGAAAAAAATAGGTTATAAAACTGTATATAATATACTATCCAAATCCAGAAAAAATACTTTTTTAAAAATTTTATTGATGTCATATTGGTTTACAACATTGTGTAATTTCAGGTATACATTATTATATTTCAGTTTCTGTATAGACTGCATCATGCTCACCACCAACAGTCTAGTTTTCATCCATCACCATACATATGTGTCCCTTTACCCCTTTTGCCCACCCTCCAACCCCCTTCCCCTCTGGTAACCACTAATCTGTTCTCTTTATCCATGTGTTTGTTTATCTTCCACATATGAGTGAAATCATATGGTGTTTGTCTTTCTCTGTCTGGCTTATTTCACTTAACATAATACCCTCAAGTCCATCCATGCTGTTGCAAATGGAACGATTTTGTCTTATTTATGGCTGAGTAGTATTCCATTGTATCTATATACCACATCTTCTTTATCCACTCATCCATCGATGGGCATTTGGGTTGCTTCCATGTCTTGGCTATTGGGAATAATGCTGCAATGAACATAGGGGCGCATAAATCTCTTTGAATTGTTGATTTCAAGTTCTTTGGATAACTACCCAGTAGTGGGATACCTGGATTGTATGGAATTTCTATTTTTAATTTTTTGAGAAATCTCCATACTGTTTTGCATACTGGCGGCACCAGTTTTCATTCCCACCAGCAGTATATGATGGTTCTCTTTTCTCTGCATCCTCTTCAACATTTATTATTTTTTGTCTTGTTACTTATAGCCATTCTGACAGGTGTACTGTCAGAGATTTTAGTTTTGATTTGCGTTTTCTTGTGATTAGTGATGTTGAACATATTTTCATGTGTCTGTTGGCCATCTGTATATCTTTGGAAAAATGCCTGTTCATATCCTCTGTCCATTTTTTGATCGGGTTGTTCATTTATTTGTTGTTGAGTTGTATGGGTTCTTTATATATTTTGGAAATTAACTCCTTGTTGGATATATGATTTCCAAATATTTTCTCTAAGTCAGTGGGTTGTCTTTTCATATTGTTTGTGGTTTCCTTTGGCTTGTAGAAGCTTTTTAGTCTGATGTAGAAAAAAATACATTTTTAAAAACGTACAAGTGAGAACGAGAAAGAATTTAAAAAGAAATACACTCGATGGTAGAATAATGTGTTTTCATTTTTCATAATTTTTTGTATATTCCAAAATTTCTAAAATGTACATGCATTACTCAGAGTTAGAAAAATATTATAAAAATATAACTTTACAAAGCTACAAATAGAATTCTATATTTGTCGGCTCTTCTTTCTGATGGAATGTAGAAAAATAACAAAGGAAAAGTTTAATAGAGTCAGTTGCATGAAAATTAAACAACTTCTGTACAATGAAAAATACTGTATTAAAAGGTATGGAAAGGGTTAATACAGTAAAAGCCTCCCAAAATAAACAGGCAATCAACATGAATGGACAAATCACAAAATAGAAATTACAATTAACAAGCATATGAAATTATGAATAATCTTGAGAGAAACCCAAAAGAGGTAACTGGAATATTAAGATACTAAATTTATACAATTTACATTAGCCAGCAGTTTTCAAAATGATAATACTTCATTGCTGGACAGACTATAATAAAATTGGTATATTTCAAGGGTATAATATTTCTTATTATGTTAGAAATTAAATTGACCTATTTGGAAAGTAATCAGGCCATAGAATTAAGAGCTAATGACTATTAATCAAGTTATTGTACTTCCAGGAAATAAAACTGAATAAATAATTCAAAGGGAAAAAAGATTCGATGTTTCCATTTCCTCACACGTGAAATGCTTCCCTACCTTACACAGTTGTGGTAAGGATTGAAAGAGGACTAATGGGATAAAGAATGAGTTTCATAAAACAATGTGTACCTGAAAAAAGAAAAATAGTTTTCAATTTCAAAATTATTTATAATGGTGACAAATCTAAGGTTAACAACTAAGCTTCCAGCAATAGGGAAATAGTTAAACTATGGGACATTCACCAGATAGAATATATATATATATAGTTTGTATGAATTTAAGTAGCAATAGGGAAGAAAATGCTTAAAATATTATACCAAAAAAAGTGAAACAGAAAATGTTATCTGTGCATAGATCATTGTGACTAATAGTTATGCATGTCCAAATACCTAGGAAAAAAATGTACACGGTTGAGACCTCAAAACTGATGTTTCCTGATGAGCAAACTGATAAGAGATGAATTCTCACCCTTCAGTTTGACTTCCTTTATTATTCTTCATATGTTAGTTGAGTAATTAAGGCAAAATTGTTGGGGACAGTATTGAAAATACATTTCAACCTCGTGTATCCACTTGACACACAATATTGGGCTGGCCTCGAAGCCTGTCCTAGGAGATGCAGCATTAACAGAACTAAGAGGAGGCCATAATGGCCAGAAACTGGCTTCATCCCATGAATTAGGAAGAAATCCTCCAATACAGACCCAAGGTTCAGGTTGGGGGAATCCCAGCTTTTCACGACTGGGAGGCTGGCATGCAGGCAGGCTCTGGGCCTGACTGACAGGACAAAAGTGAGAAGTGCCATCTGTACTTTGTCAAAAAATGCAGAGCTTGCCTTCTCAATTCAGAGAAGAACTGGCTCCCTGGCAGCCTCCTGGTAGAGTCAGAAAATGTCTCTGATAGCCGTCCCTCTTTTCATGTCCTGTAAGTTCCCCTGGTGGCAGGAGAGTTTGTAGTTATGCATGCATTCATATTATTATTTGATTACCATCTGTCTCCTGCTGAAAACCTAAACTCCATACGTGGGCACTTTGTCAGCCTTCTTCACTACTATCTTCAGTGCCTAGATAGGTGTTCAGCACGTAGTAGGCGCTCTATTTGTTGAATGAATGAATGAGGAGGAGGGTTGCCAGCTTTGAAGAGGTCTATGCTGACCTTAGGCATCATAGATGGAAAAGGGTCTTTCTCAGCATCCTCACAGGGAACAATGTGGACAGTCACCTAACCTTTGGATGATGCCTCTTGCCTGTGAATGCTGGTTCGCTGCTATCCACCCAAGGGATGAGCTGCTAGGGCATGAGACTCTTGTTTGGGTCCAGTGCACATACATCAGAGGAATGCAGCAAACCCAGATCTTCCTCCCTCACATCAACTGCATCTGCCTGGAATAACTTGCCCTCTAAGAAGAGAAAAATCACTCCCACTCTTGCTTTCCGAACATCAACCAGTTTAAACAAAAGTGGTACAAGTGTCGATCTGGATCTATTGTAGGTGGTGAGGGCCTTCCAAAAACAGTCATTGCAGGGCCGGCCCATTGGCACAGTGGTTAAGTTCACATGCTCTGCTTCAGCAGCCTAGGGTTCGCCAGTTCAGATCCCAGGTGCGGATCTATGCACTGCTTATCAAGCCATGCTGTGGCAGGCATCGCACATATAGAGTGGAGGAAGATGGGCATGGATGTTAGCTCAGGGCCAATCTTCCTCAGCAAAAAAAGAGGAGGATTGGTGGTGGATGTTAGCTCAGGGCTAATCTTCCTCAAAAAAAGAAAAAAACAAAAGAAGTCATTGCTGCTCAGGAGATAACAGCAGTGGTGATCTGCAACCAGCTGCAGAAGTGATAACAGAATTCTCAACTCTCTGGGTGAGAAACTTCAGCCATCACGACAATAAAAGCTACCATTTATTTAGTACTAGCTAATTGCTAAGCACTTACTATAGTTTAGGGGTTAAGAGAAGAGCTCTGGAATTAGACTGATCTGGGCAAGAGTCCAAACTCTGCCTCTCCCCAGTGACAGGACCATGAGCAATTTCCTCAACCCACTAAGACTCAGCCTCTTCATCTGTAAAATGGGAATAATAACAGAGCCTATCTGAGAGTAGTATTGTTTAAATAATCAAGTAAGATAACATACCCAAAGGGATTGCAATAGGGCCTACGACAAATATTATCCACATCACTTCATTTACTCTTCACCAGCCCCTACTCTGTGGATACCACTCCTATCACCATTTTACAAACAGGAAAGATGAGAATTTGCCCAGAGTAACTCAGTTGTGGCACTTCAAATGTCCCATGCTCTTTCTTGCCTGTGTAGCCCTGCATGTAAAGTTCCTACTGCATGAAATATCCTTTCCAACCCTGCTCACACAGGGCCACACCCACTCAGCCTCCCCCACCAGCTCAAGTACCCCTGGTCTCTAAAGCCTTTCTTGACCCCACACAGATCGACACGACTCCATAGTGCCTGTTCCAGCTCTCATCAGACTGCATGACATTCATCTGTTTGCAGGTCTGTCCCAACCAACCTGAGAGTCCCTTTAAGTTTCATGATCCCTTGCATCTAGCCAAGCTCTGGGTACTAACTGACAGTCAAGAGCTCAGTCATGTTTGAATGAAAGAATAAAGCTAGCTCTGACATCCCCCTCCCCACTCCCCGTGTTCTTCAACTGTTAGAATCACCCCTACTCACCCATCACCTTCAATTGCTAGAATCCCTTTTGCAGCACTGTCATTGCAGAAGTTCATTTTGTCTGCGAGACACACTCAGTGACAGGAAATCCACCACCTCGCTAGGTCACGCACAGCAGTATGAGCAGCTCTGCTTCTTAGAAAGGTCTTAAAATGAAGAGAAGTCAACCTCCCCGTAAAAATAAACCCAGTGGTTTAGGTTCTGCTCTGTGGAGCCACAAAGACTCAGAATGAGAACCACTAAGATGTCTTGAGCCTATAATCAGGGCTGTGATTCATTGACTCCTTTCGTCTTCATAGCAACCCTGTGTAGACTAGTACCTAATACCCTCCTTGTTGCTGTCATCTTCTCCTCCACCCAGAACATTCTTCTTCATTCCTTGAATAGTTTAGCTCCTGGCTCACTATAATTCTCTTCAACACTATTTTGTCATAACTCTTGGTGATATTAACATCCATCTACAGAACCATTCTGGTCCCCTGGTCTCTCAGTTCTTTGATCTCCTCTACTCCAATGATTGTGACCACAGCCACTCACTCCCAAGGTCCTATCTCTGATTTTGTCATTTCCAAAAAATATACCCCCTCCGTAGTCTTGATTTCAGGCATCCCCTCTCTAATCACCACTCCTATCTTTGCAGCTTAATCCAATTCGTACCCAACTCCAACAATCTTCTGTGGTTGAGCCTATCACATACTCACTGTCTCTCACTTCTTTCATTTCCTCACTTCCCTTTCTACCCAGCTTAAATTCCATGGGCAATCGTTAAATTGACCTCTCTCATTACACTTGGTTGGATAAACCACAAGCCTGGTTAAATCCAACTCTCTGCCTTACTCCACACCTGTAAGCATGCAGTAGAACATGGCTAGAGAAAAATCACACAACGATGCTTACTGATTTCACTTCAAGTTCATGATCACTAACTGCAAGTATCTCCTTAATGCTTCCCAACAATCATATGCTACTTTTCCAGTCAATTCATCTGCCACTCTCCTAGAGGACTATCTGACTTCCTCTCCATGAGAACCCCCCTCATCCTCACCCTTCCCTGATGAACTTGCTACTTATTCACAGAAAAAAAGGAAGCTACCAGAATAGAACTTCCGCACACATGCCACCTACCACAGCTACCCACCGTACCTCCATTTACACCCAAATGATCTCTTGTTCCTGTGGATGAATTGGCTACATCCAACACTTGGAATATCCAACATTTGTCCCCTGGATCCCACGCACTCTTATCCACTTAAGGACATTCATCTAGAAAATCTCTCCTTTTTCTTCTGTATCAATAGGTATCCCTCTCTCAAAGATCATGCCCATCAGCATACAGACACGCTAGTAGTTCCCCTACCTTAAAAAAAACTTTCTTGATTGAGGCAACCCCCACTTGACCCTGATCGGTCTTAGCATCACTAATAGCAGGACACCTAGACAGTGTGTGCCTTCTGATGTGAGGCAATATGAAGCACACAGTACACCTTATGAAAAATTCTTTCCCAAAATGTTTAACCTGTGTGTGATCAAGCCTTTATATGCAATTTCAGTTTTTAGGAAATACAGGAATAAGAAGATCAGGTTAAATGACACCATATAGAAGTTACCAGATAAATCCAGAAAGCAGGCCATTCTACAGGACAAGTGAACTAGTTTAATCAACAAGTCAATGGGCATGAAAAACAAATGGCTTAAAAGACATCACAATCATATCCGATATGTAGACCTTGCTTGAATCTTGGTTTGAAGAAAACATCATTGGAGACAAATGGAGATATCTGAATACAGATTGGGTTTTATGTGATATTAAGAGTCATTGTTAACTTTGTTAGGTATAATAATAGTATTATTCTGATTATATATGCAGTTATGTTTAAAAAAAAAGTCCTATGCATGTGAAGTAGTTACAGATGAAATCTACTTTAAAATACGTTAGCCAAAAAATAGATAAAGCAAATATGAAAAGACGCAATGTCATTTTTTCAAATATATTCATATTAAGCTATGTAAGGAACAAGACAGATTCGCAGATGCTCCTTAGACAATATTGTTTGGGAGTGGGGAGAGCATGGAAGAGCTGGAGAAAAGTTACAGTAGACAATCGTTTCTGTTTTACTGAAGGAATTAACTGAAAACGATATATGACTTTACAAAAGTCACATATTTAACCATTGCATGAATTCTAAATAAACTGCATGTCCCTGTCCCTCCTGCAAAACCTCCTGACCTCATTTCACCTTCCAGCTCCTGCTTTTCCTTCCTTGACCGTAAAACTCCTTGAAAGAACTGTCTATAGTCACTGTTTCCAATGTCCCTCTTCCCATTCTCACTTGAACCTACTCCATCAGGCCTGCCTCCCCCATCTCTGTGAAATGGCTCTTGTCTATGTCACCAAAGACCTCCTTGTCCTCCAAGTTGCCAATCAAATGGTCAGTACGCAGTCTTCATCTTCTTCAGCCCTTCAGCAGGATTTTACGCAGTGGGTCACTTCCTCCTCCTGGCTTCCACCACCTGGTTTTCCTCCACCTTACTGGTCACTCCTTCTCAGTAGTCTCCGTTGCTGGTGCCACCCTATCTCCCCACCTCTATATACTGAAGTGCCCCTAGGTTCTGTACCTTGTTCTGTCTACACTCACTCTCTATTGGTTGTGAGCACCTTGTGGTCTGTTCCTCCTCTACCCAGCCTGGAGTCTGCCCTCAACATATCTTTGTTGAAGTGCACTAAAATCAGTTCAGAAAGCAGGTTCTCTCAGTGAATTTCTATGGAAAGGAAGTCCTCAATAATTTACAAACAAACCAACCAACATAGGGTGGGATGGAAGTGTATAGAACAAAACACTGCACTCACTTCACTATTCACCCTGTCATCTGTTATCTACAGAAGGGAGGCAGAATTGCAGGGAGCAATGATGATCAGACTTAGAGCACATCAGAATTATTACAATTACTTGTTAAAATGCAGATTCTTGAATTCTACCTCAATCATTCCAATCCTAGTAGTCTGGATTGGGGCTCAGAAATCTGCATTTAGCAAGCACCATAAGTAATTTTGATGCAAGTGGCCCCATCTATATACCATGCCTGAGAAACAGTTAGCTTAGGACACTACCACTCAAGTTGATGAGGATTATTTTAGGCTGGTTACTTTTAAAACTGCAGATGAGAAGGGGGCTGGTTACTTTTAATAAAAGCAACTCTGAGGAGTGGAGTTTGCTTGCCCTTTGTTGGGAAACATTTACATTTGAAAGGGAAATCTCCATCCGTAAAGATGCCTCACTCTCTGTGTCAGGAAGAAGGGGGATGACCTTATCTCTAGAAACTCTTAATCAATGCCAAAGGCAAGAACTTAAGTTGTTTACTGTCTGGCAACCTCATGTAACTGAGCTCCCCCCTCAACATCCTCCTTTGTCTTTAGCTGAAGATAACATTTAAGAGGTGACTTCTGCCATTTACTCAATCGGTTTGATTCTTATCTAAAAGTTATAGGACCCCCCAATAACCAGAACCTACAGGCACTGATATCATTTTAACAACTCTTTTTACATATTCTTTCCTTTGTCTTGTAAAGAGATAACTCACATACCTATGCCTTAAATTTAGCCTTACTCTCCACCCATGTTCACAGCAGCAGTGGTGGCAGCGGCAGCTCTTCCTGCCCATGGGTCCTGTCCCCCTGCTATTCCACACTACTCTCTAAATAAAAGAGGACTACTGCCAGACCTTGAGAGTCCAAGAAATCTTTCTTTCGACTCCTCGGCTCACCGACCCCGCATCAAAGTGAGATTTGCAGACAAGTGTTGGTCTGAGGAAGCTTTATCGAGGTTCAGGAGGAGAAAAGTAGAGAAATTTAGTGTAAGCAACAGTTACAGTAATTTGAAAGAGTAATTTTATGCCTGTGGAATCTAATAACTTGTAAAATGGGGCTTGTATTTTGAATGTCCTTTTTTTCATTTCATTATTCTAATAATCTATTTTTATTGTATTTTAAAAGCTATTGATGTGTGAGAGGTTGGAAAAAAGCCTGATTTCACCACCAATTGTTCAAGAAACCCTGGCTTTGGAGAAAAAGTTCAGGGTGTGTCATCACAAAAGCCCAGATTCAAATCCTGGCTTTTCTATCAGTGATATGATGTTAGGCCAGTTGGTCAACTTCTGTGAGCTCTGTGTCTTCATCTGTAAAGTATGGATAATAATATTTTTAACATTTGCCTCCACAGGGGTGTGGTGACAATTTAATGATAAACTTTATCACTTTGTTTTGGCTAATAATTATTGAGCTTTTACCATGTGCTAGGTACTTTATACAGGGTAAAGCTCCCGTAATTCAGTAAAGTTCATTTAATTCCCAGAGCAACAATAGTGCCAGAGGCAAGTCCGGCTACCAGCCACCTCCTACAGTCCCAGGTGGAGCTGGTTCAGGCTGCTGTCTGACTCAGCATCCCAGCTCCTAGACTCTGAGCTCTATCAGTGGGCGCCAGCATAGGTCAAAATGTTAATAGTTACGTCAAAACATTTCTGACAAGTTATGATTTGCTTAAAAGGGCAGCAAAAATCAGAAACGTGATAAGCAACAGGAAACCAACTTGTAGTTGATGAACGTAAGAAGCAAGTGATAGAAAGCCATGCTAGATTTAAGCTCCCAAAAAGCTGCTGTATTTGCAAGTGTTTACCCGAGGACAAGCCCAGCTGACAGCCTGATGGTGGGGAGGGGGAATCCTGCCCAAATCAAAGCCCTGAAGATAAAGGGACTTTCATTCCTGCCTGCCCCAACTATTCCAGTCCAGGCTGCAAAAAGGGTCTCTTAACAGAGATTAGATCTTTTCCCAGCTAGACAGGCACTGATGGAGAAGATTATGAAGTCCTCGGAAACGCCTGAGTACATTTCCCTGAGGTTTTCTAAAAGCATGGAGAACAGGATGGGGGTGGGGGGGTGCAGCGCTGAGGCTCTACCACAGACAGGGCAGCTGCTCTGTGGTCCCTGACCAGAGCCAGCTGCTCTGAACTCAGGATTCACGGAGCCATGGCAAGGGAAATCACAGGCCATCTGCCACTGTCTTCAACCTTGCACCTTCAGTGGATACATATTTGTAGAAATATTTGCCTTCCTATTTGATGGGCACCTGGCAGAAGGTAGGCACTTCACACCCCATCAGCTCCCTTTCTGTACAATGCCCACTCCCAGTACAAGCAGTAGAAGCCCCAGCCGGCATCTCCCCCAATCTTACCACACTAAAGACCACTCTGCACGCCACTCCATCAGTCAGGGGTGAGCAGAGGAGGAAGGAGCAAAAAGGGCTTCTAAGGAGGGTTGAATAAACACTGCACCCCTCCCAAACAACAGGCACGCCCCTCTTTCCTCCACACTGCAACCCCAACAGAGAAGTAGAGAGAAAAGCAATAGCCCTCTCTCTTCCTCAGGAAGAGGAACTATCTCACCTCCTCCTAATCTTTGAAAAAGAGCACTCTGCTTCGCAGCCCGGGGTTCGCCGGTTTGGATCCCGGGTGTGGACATATGCACAGCTCATCAAGCCATGCTGTGGCAGGTGTCCCACATATAAAGTAGAGGAAGATGGGCATGGATGTTAGCTCAGGGCCAGTCTTCCTCAGCAAAAAGAGGAGGATCGGCAGCAGATGTTAGCCCACGGCTCATCTTCCTTAAAAAAATAAATAAAAATAAAAAAGAATCAAGTATTTACTATGGAAGTTTTTACACATACGGAAAGGTATAGGAATAACATAATGAACCTCCACGTTTTCATAACCCAGCTTCAAAGATTATCAACATTTGCCTACCTCGTTTTATCTATCCCTCACCCCCTTTTTTCTCCAGGAGTAATTTAAAGCAAAGGCCAGACTTCCCATCAGGTCCCCCGACTAACTCTTCTCAACTGGGGTCCCAGAAGAAAATTAAGCCCTAAGGTCCTAAAACATCAATTTATGGAATAAATTAACCTAGCTCCTTGGCATCTGGAATGGTATTAGCTGGGGACCATCCTTGGCAGGGCTGAGAACAGAAACCCTCAAATCATTTTCTATGGAGCTTAAATCTCTATAATACACCCCCACACACACACACACACACACACACACACAAACACAAATATTGAGTTCTGCCAGAGAATATATGAGAATATATATATACACGACCACAATGCCATTATCACCAAGCCACTTTCAAATTTCTGCCAATTCTCTCAAAAAAGTCTTTTATGTTCAATCCCTTGGAGGCTCAGGGAGGTTATAGGATTCACCCACAAGCACCCCACTGTTAAGAGGCAGAGCCAGGATCTCAACTCAGATTTGACTCAAGGCCAACAGGCCAAGAAAACCTAAATGCAGCCCCCCAGTGCTGACGAGACGAGGGCTAAGACTGAGATGAGGAAGACCCTCAGACAAGGCCCAGTCTGGAAAAGAAGGGCTAGTTTCATGAGAACCCAGCTTTGGAGTCAGATGAATCTAGATTTAGATCCCAGTTTCATTACTCATCACTGTGTGATCTTAGGCAAATGACATGAGTGCGCCGGACTTCAGTTTCCTCATCTGTAAAACGTGTGCAAAACCACCTACCTCACAGGATTGCTGTAAAGGTTGGATGTAAGGAGCGTGCAGTGCCTGGCACATGGCGGGGACTTTTATATGGTGACTTGTAAACCTGCACCTGGCAGGAGGGAAGGAGGGACAGGAGGATGGGGCCTGGCTGTGGGTGGAGGAAGTCTTCATTTCTGAGAGTGGGAGATGACCTTTCCGGGAGTGTCACAAGTCAATATTTGTCTTTGGTTAAACATGAGACCTTGAAGTTCGTCTCAACAAAACCAGTATCTGCCGCTTTCAGTGTTAACTATTTCAAACACTGCTCCACGGCAAAGAGAGCCTGAATTTGGGACCCTCACGTGACTCAGAAACGAAAGGGTGTTACTGGGAAGGCTGAACTCACAGCAAAGCCTGAAACCAGTGCACAGATGCGAGGTGCCCCAGCTCTCCAGCCAGATCACTGTGTGTCCTGGGAAGTCAATTCTCCTCTGTGAGCCTCTGTGTCCTCACAGTAAAAAGGGCTTAATAGTCCTTACTTCACAGGGGTGTGGTGAAGCACAAGGAAATAATCCATGAGAAGGAGCTTGAAAGCTATGCAGATGAAACATTTGTTATTTTAAATTTCTCCAAGACAGTGGTATGACTTCATCACCCCTATAAAGCCATAGGAAATAGAGCTTGTGGATGAAGTACCCTCCCATTTGAAAGAGGAAAAGGAAACACTTTGACAAACTTTTACTTAAGACACTAAAGGTTTCTTCTACTAGTGTCATTGTCATTCAATAATGAATTGAGCCTGTATAAGAATCATTTCTCTATGATCATCAAGATGAAAACACAAAATCGTTGAATTCTCTCAGAGCTTATACACACTCCTGACAGCCTTCTGCAGATGCTCAGGGAGAAGTGCTGCCCTCAGAGGGTTCACACCCTGAGAGAAGGAAGTCAGTAGACCCAAATTCTCACAATAAAGCCTGCTGACTTTTCTCTGGATTTTCCCTCAACTTAGAAAACAGGCCACACTCACTCCACCTCCCAGCACCACTCTGAGGTCTCCTGCAACTGGAAGGTGCCCAGAGAAGAAAACAGGAGATCAGTGAAGTGGTCCCAGAGCGAAACCAGGGCAGGCTGATAGCACTGAGACCTGGGGACCCAATCTTGATTTCAGGAGAATAATTCTCTGCCCATTCAGCTGCAGTAAATAGGGAAAAAAATACTGTGGTCTCTGTCTTGGTAGGGAAAAACAGGTTATTCAGAGCCACAGCTTCCTTTTCTGTTTCAGCTGTTGTTAGCCTTCTGGAAGGGGGGTGTGTGTGTAGCAAGAACATGTCCAACTTAGGGGTTCTGGGCCTGGGCACAGAGGAAGGGAGGAAGATGGGGGGCCGAGGGAGGGGCCATGAGTTGAGGCAGAGGCCTCAGCTTGGCTGAGCTGCCCTGGAAAGATCATGTTTAGGTCTGAGTTCTGCTCCAAAGATTAAGGTGAGACACTGCCAAACAAAACCACCTGAAGTTCACCCCGGTCCTCTGAGCCAAGCACGGCAAGGTGCATTTCCACTGAATTAGATAGTAGAAGATAAAAACGACGACAAACACACACATGGCAACAGAGGTTGGATTGGTGGTTACCACAGGGGAAGGGGGGAGGGGGGAGGGTAAAAGGGGTGATTAGGCTCACATGAGTGGTGATAGACTACAATTAGTTTTTGGGTGGTGAGCACGATGTAATCTACACAGAATTCTAAATATATTATGATGTGCATCTGAAAGCTATATAACGTTATAATCCAATGTTACTGCAATAAAAAATAAAAATTAAAAAAAATAGATAAATACTATTAGCAGTCAGAATCCATTCCCCCAAGATCACCCAATTCCCCAAGATGCATTTCCTGGCTTATGATAGCTGCCTCCATGGCCCAGCAGTGACTGAAAGACTGCCCAACAGGGGGTCTCATGAAGGATGACGGTAAGGAGGCAGCCACCCAAACATGAGCAGCAATTCCTGCAGGGGGCCTTCCCTGTGCAGGGGATGAGGCCGGTGGGACCCAGCTCTGCGCTCCTTGATGCCTCTACGCAGGACAGCAGCTTTTATATCCTAAGCCTCAGGTTACCAAGGACAACAAAGGCTACAGTCTTCACTGACCACTGTGCCACTGACCACTTCATTGACCACTGTGCACCAGGATTTTTTCCCATAAATCTCTCTTACTTCACACTCATGGAGGCCAGTAGGACTGCTCTGTTTCATCAATGAAAACATCTGAGGCTCAGAGAAGTTAAGGTTGCACAAAGTCAGGAGTAAGTGGCAGAGCCAGGATTTGAACCCAGGGCTCCCCGTGTCTGCGTTTGCCTCTCATCTTCAAAATGGAGAATGGAGAGGGGACAATCAATGTCTTTTCTTCTACTCTTCTCCCCTACTTTCTTCCTAAAAGGTGGGGGACCAATTCAATGGCAGGCTGGGGATTCAATGTCACTTGGAAATCAAAGAAAAAAACATTAAAATAACAAGATACTACCTTCCCCCTGGATCAAATTAATAGAGGATAAAAATATACATGATATAGAGCTGACAAGGGCACTGTGATATACCTCTTGAGCAAAAATAACGTGGAACATCTCTTCAGAAGGGTAATTTGGCAAAATGTATCAAAACGTTAAAAATGCCCATTCTCTTTTAACTCAGTAATTACATGTCTAAAAAGGAAATAATCAGAGAAGCTGTCAAAGACTGCAGTTCTATCTCAGCCCACGTATAACCTGAAACAACCTCAATTCACAATAGAGGAGCAGTCAAATGTCATGGAATGTCCACAGGGTGGGATATGATTAAACAATTAAAAATCACATTTATGAAGATTTCTTAAAGTTTTTTCATTGCATACATATAGAATTGCATACATATAGAAAACTATAGAAAGTAGTACAATGAACCATCATGTGCCCATTACTCAGCATCAACAATCATCAACTTATGGCCAATTTTGTTTCATCAATACCCATCCAGCCCCCTATCTTGAGTATTTCAAGCAAATTCCAGACATCATATCAATGCATCCATAAATATGTCACTATGTATCTCTAAAAGGTGCTCTTTTCAAAAATGTAACCAAAATATCATTTTTTAAAAATCAAAATTTTTTTAAATAATTAAGATTTCTTAACAAAATAGGAAAGTTTTCATAATATGTGATGATAAAAATATTAGAAAACTATATACGGTATAATCTTTGTTGAAAGAAACAGAGGGAGGGAAGAAAGAAAGAAATGCTTACTCACAGAGAAAAAGGACTTGAAGTAAATATATCCAAAATATTGCCAGTAGTCTGTAGTTACCCCTGTGTCATGGAATTAAATTATTTTCATTTATTTTTGTATTTTTATGTGTGTTTTCACTAATGAGGAACCTACTGTGTTTGATATTTATCATTTCTCTTGCTCTTTTGTTATTCCTCATGTTCAAAGTTTCCCTCTGGTATCATTTCCTTGAAGCTTGAAAAACTTCCTCCGGAATTCCTTTAAGAGCAGGTCTGGTGGAAACAAAGTCTCTTGGTTTTCTTTCATCTGAGAATATGTTTCTTTTGCCTTCCCTCCTGAATGATATCTTTTCTGGATACAAAATTCTAGGTTGACAATTCTTTTCCTCCAGCACTTTAAAGATGTTGTTCCACTGTCTTGGGCCTACATGGTTTGGGATGCAAAGTTTGCAACTATTTGTATAAGTTTCCCTTATACATAATGTGTCATATTTCTCTGGCTGCTCTCAATATTTTTTTATCTTTGGTTTTCAGTGGTTTATGATGTGGCTGAGCAGTTTTCCTTAAGTTTACCCTGTTTCAGACTCACTGAGATTCTTAATTTTGTAAATTTATGTCTTTCACCAAATTTGGGACACTTTCAGCCATTCTGTCTTTAAATATCTTTTTCTGCAACAATATCTTTCTTTTCCTTTTTTTTTTTTCTTGCTGAGGAATGTTAGCCCTGAGCTAACATCTGTTGCCAAACTTCCTCTTATTTTTGCTTGAGGAAGATTAGCCCTGAGCTAACATCTGTGCCAATCTTCCTCCACTTTCTATGTGGGTCACCACCACAGCATGACTGATGAGTTGTGTAGATCTGTGCCTGGGAACCTAACCCGTGAACCTGGGCTGCCAAAGCAGAGCATGCCAAACCTAACCACTATGCCACAGGGCCAGCCCCTGAATTTTCAACTTTCTGATGTCGTCCCACAGTATCCTAAGACACTGTTCCTTGTTTCTCCAATAAAAAACATATTTACGAATATACTATAAAAAATATTGTATAATTCCTATTGATCTATCTTCAAGTTTACTGACTTTTTTCTGTCATCTCTATTCTGCCACTGAGCTCATCCAGTGAATTTATTACTTCAGATGTTGTCTTTTCAGTTCTAAAATTTTCATCTAGTTATTTTACATAGTTTCTGCTGAGAAATTCTATCATTTCATTCATTTCAAGGGTGGAGAATGGTTAAAAAAGCTACTTTAAATCTTTGTCTGATAATTCTACCATCTGAGACATCTCAGGGTTAGCACCTATTAAATGTCTTTTCTTTTGAGTATCGTTCAAATTTTCCTGGTTCTTTTTACATTCAGTAAATTTAGGTTGTATCCTGGACTTTTGAATATTATGTTGTGAGACTCTGGATCTTGTTAAATTCCTCTGGAGAATGTTGATATTTTTGTTTATTTGTTTTAGCAGATAATTAACCCACTTAGGTTCAGATAGAAAGTTCTGTCTCACCTTTTGTGACTGGTAGCTTCCATGTCAGTTCTGTTTTCAAAGCCTTTGCTATGTTGTCTGGATCTGCCTGTCACATGGGCAACTTAAGGGTATATCTTGGACTTGGGCGGTGGTTAATAGCAGAGTTAATTCTTAAAACATTTGCTGTGCTTCTTGGGGTCTGCTCTATGAATGCATACCTTGTAGCATGCCCAGGACTTACATCAGTCCATTCACAGAGTTAGTGGGCCCCCTTTTCCAGCTCTCTCTTCTCAGGAATTTTCTCACACTCTCTGGCTGCCAGTGGCTCCTGGTTCCTTTGGCTGGGGATACGGGCTTCTCTCAGAGTTTTAACTTTCAGCACAATCATGCAATTCCATGTGACAAAGGCCTTTATGGGACAAGTTTTGACTTCAGTATCCTATCTACCTGCTATTACTTTTCAGAGTTCTCATGTAACTGCTTTTTTGCATTCCGTCCAGTTTTTAGCTGTACACAGTGTTAGGGGGTATACTTGGATGACTTCATCTTAGCTCACACTGCCACCCCTCCTTCTCAGCAAGTTTTACTTCTCAAATTTCACCCATTTATCAAAGCTCCATTAAAATACCACTTCCTTCTAGAAAGCCATCCTTCTTCTCCCAGCTAGAAAAACTTTCTTCTTCCTCTGAATTAGGGAAAATTCAGATTTGGCAACACTGAGAATCAAGCTTAAAGCCAAATCTTTTCCTGACTATCCTTGTGCAAACCTCTGGGTTCACAGACATGGCTGGAACGAAATCAAGCCTAAGCAAGAAGCATCAGGGTAGTTAACAGAGAGGACTTTGCCTAAATCCCAGCTTTACTAATTGCTGGATGTGTAACCTTAGGCAATCCACTTACTTCTACATACCTCAGTTCCCTCAACTATGAAATGGAAATAATAATAACAATTACCACATAGAATTGCTGTGAAGATGAAATGTGCTAATAGTTGTAAAGCACCTAGAAAAATGCCATATTCTAAGTCTTAGTGATTATTAGCAATCTCTCACAGGTTACCATAACTTTACTCTGCAAATGAGGGCACCCCACAGAGGAAACAGGAAAAAGCAGACAGACAGTTGGCTCAATTCCCACCTCTTACTATGCCCCAAAGGTGACTATAATTTTTGTTTCAGTGAATACTTGGAAGACCCCATTTGTGTGTCTGTGTGGTGAAGAGCCATGTGGCAGAGTGGGATGATAATTTGCCTCAGGTGGGTTGAAGATCTGGCTTCCAGGACTGGTTCTCCTTTGGGTCTGGATTTTTCTGTTCTAAATCATGACTGCCTAGGGTGGACTGGTTTACCTACCCATAGCTGACATTGTAAAAGGCAAATGGAATTGGATCATTCCTCAGTTTACCTTCCAATGTCTTCCTGACACACACAGAATAAAATCCAAATTCCTTAGGCTGTCCCCTAAGACCTTTTGTGATTTTTGCTACTGCTCTGCTATCTGTAACCTCTTCTCCTGCCACTCCTCCCCAGCCTTCATGTTACAGCTGTACTGACCTAACTAAGGTTCACTCATCCCACCTCACCATTCCCCACTTGCACCACTGCCCGTCATCCTTGAGCTCAAATCTCTCTCCCTACTGTTTGTCAAATACGTAAATGCCTCCTCTTCCATGTAAACTGCTCAAGGACTTCTGTCCCTTGACCTTGTTTGGTCAGCCCTTCTCACCCTTGTGTCCTCCAGCTCTCTGTGCATACCCAAAAGCACTTTCTGGTACATTGGTGAGTCTCAACATCAACTTAGAGCATCACCATCAGATTTTTAAAAATAGACAAACTAGATCCAAAATATTAGAATTTATTGCATGTAATAACAGTCAGTAGTGTTTCATGAAAATTTGTCTCAAATAGATAATTAGAAAGATAGATACAGATGGATGACAGATAGTGAACTCCCACTGACCCATAACCCAGATTCAATACTTACCAACTACAGCCAATCTTATTTTGTTTATTTTCCAACCCACTCCTGTACTCCCTAGATTATTTTGAAACAAATCCCAAATAGCCTGTCATTTCATTCATAAATATTTCAGTATGTGTCTCTAAAAACATACTTTTTTTAAAAAAGTAACTACCATCCCATAAAATGTATTACTTACTGTTGGTGGCAGTCAAAAAGTTTGTAAGACTTACAGGCTCCTAGGGAGAGATGCCACTCCATTGATCTCTGCACACTCAGGGCCTGGTACTCAGTAAGTGACAGCTGAGTAACGGAGGGAAGAAGAGGAGGAAAGAGAAAGGATAGATGGTGGGAAGGTTATAAAAGGGGGAAAAAAAGGAAGAGAGTCCCTTCTTCCCTTGTAGCTTTGAATCATCTGAAAGTACTTTTGATGAATTTCTCAAAAGGAAAGAAACAAAATAATAATGTAGGTTCTCTATCCTTAACTACTTCCTGAATAATTAAGGTTTCTGTGTTTGTTGTCTTCCCTCTGGGATGCCACACACGATTGTGCCAGTTGTTCATGGCACACAGGCATTTGGCCCTGGTGGAATGGCATCCTTCCTAATAGACACCAAAGAGCTCGAAGGGCTAACAGTGACCCTGCTCTCCCTCCCGACTCTAGTGTCTTCTGGATAGTCATCTCGGTCTACTTTCTCCCTCTGCTAACTTCTTCCCTTCCTTCTACACTGTCTACAAAGGCCACAGGCAGAAGGTTCTGCATAAAGCCAGGCCCCTTTGAGGGATGATCTCAGTAACAGCCATAAAAGGTCATCTTTATATAGAATGACTTTGGTATAAGGACCAGGACCTCTCTCTTAGGAAAAGTCCTCAATTCTGATGTTGACTCTGCCACTTGCCAGTCATGGGGCTTTTAGATAACATACTTGAAGCAAATTTTCTTATATGAAAGCAGGAATCATAATAGTTCCCTTGTCCCTTTCTGAGAGCCCTTGTGAGGACTGAAGGAAGGAAATACTTTGGCAACAAAAAACATCCAGATGTAAAGGCTATTTTAGTAATGATTTATGGTTATGTCCAAAATGATAGTTCCTAATTTCACTGCTGTCTGATGGATTCAGAATTGTCCTCCTCCTAAAAGTTCTGTATTCTTTCAAAGTACAAGTTCACAAATAAATGGCAAATATATCTTATATATAATTTACAATAACAAAACATCAAATGCCAAGAAACAAATTTAATTAAAGATAGGCAAGACTTTTTACTGAAAACTATAAAACTCTACTGAGAGCAATTGAAGAAGACCTAACAAATGGGGTCATACACCGTGTTCATGAATTGGAAGCTTCAATTTTGTTAAAATGCCAATTTTTCCCCAAATTGATTGTGAAGGTAAATTTTATATGTCAACTTGACTGGGCCACAGGGTGGCCAGATATTTGCTCAAATGTTATTCTGGGTACGTCTATAAGGGTGTAATGGATTAGATTAACATTTGAATTGGTGGGCTGAGTAAAGCAGATTATTCTCCCTAATGTGGATGGGCCTCATGCAAACAGTTGAAGGCCTGGACAGAACAAAAAGGCTGACCCTCCCAGGAGCAAAGGGGAACTCCTCCTGCCTGACTGCCTTGAGGTGGGACATCGGGGATTTTTCCTACCTCTGGACTCAAACTAAAACATCAACTCTCCCTGGGTCTCAAGCCTGTCAGCATTTGGACTAAAACTATACCATTGATTCTCCTGGTTCTCAGGCCTTCAGACTCGAACTGCAACTATACCGTTGGCTCTCCTGGGTCTCCCTGCCGACTACAGATCTTGGGACTCGTCAGCCTCCATAATTACGTGAGCCAGTTCCTTATAATAAATCTCTCTCAGCCTCTCTCTCTGTACATATGTGTATCCGTGCATATGTGTATATACACACATATACATCCTACTGGATCTGTTTTTCTGGAGAACCCTGACTAATACATTGCTCTAAAGCTTTCAATGCATTTTTCGTCAAAATTCCAGTGGCTATTTTGTAAAAATTAGCAAGTTAACTCTAAAATTGATTAGAAAATACAAAGGGCCTAGAATAGCAAAGGCAATCTTAAAAGAGAAGAACAACGTTAAAGGATTTACATTACCAGACTTATTATAAAATCACAGTAATAGAGACAACGTGTCACTGGTGGAAGACAGATAAAGAGTCAATGAAAGAGAACAGAATCCAGAAATAGGCCCACAGATATACAGTCACTTAATTTTTTTACAGTGGTACAATGCAAAGCAGTAGAGAAAGGAAAATCTTTTTTCTTTTCTTTTTTTTTTTGTTTGCTGAGGAAGATTTGCCCTGAGCTAACATCCACTGTCAATCTTCCTAGTTTTGTATGTGAGCCACCAACCACCACAGCATGGCCACTAACAGAGGAATGGTGTAGGTCTGCGTCTGGGAACCAAACCTAGGCCACCAAAGTGGAGCATGCCAAACCACAAGGCCACCAGTGCTGGCCCAGGAAAATCTTCTTAATAAATTATTCTGGAATGTCTGGATACCTCTACAGAGAAAGAAAAAAATGAAACTTGACCTCTACCTCACTCCATCCATATAATTAATTTGAGGTGGATCCTAGAGAGCTATATGTGAAAGTTCAAACTATAAAGCTTCTAGAAGAAAATACAGGAGAATATCTTCATGAACTTGGGGTAGGCAAAGATTCCTTAGACAGGACACAAAAGGCACTAATGGTAAAAGGGAAAATAATGAATAAGTAGAACTTCATCACATTTAAAATCCAAGTTATTTGAAAGTGACCCAGACAACTAATTTCAGTTTTTAGTGTGAGAAAGACAAGATCCAGACCTGGCAACAACTGTGCCAGAATAAATACATGTACTCAAGATGTTTCAGGACCTTACGCAAGGTTCACAGTCTCATCTCTCACCAACATGGTAGGCCCAGGGTTAGGAAGAAGTTAAGGGAACAAGATAAGGTTTTTGTCACTGGGAGATCAGAGTATCACTAGGAGATGAGACTCAGAACAGACAGTGCTACTAAACTCTACCACTCTGACCTGCAATCCAAAAGTAATTCAGGCAAAGAAGAGAGCAGGCTGGACTGGAGTAGGCACAATGATGGTATGAAACAGAAGGGAATTTTAAAAAGCATCTGATCAAACTCTCCCCATCCCATTTTCATCGATGAGAAAACTGCTGCCCCCTGCCACAGAGAAGGCCACATCATTGGTTTATGACAGGGCCAAAGTGGAACTCAGATTTCTTGGCTCCCTCTCAAATTCTCCTTCTATCAGCACTGTGTCATGCTACTGGCTTTAGCATCTGGCCAGGCTTCTTAGAAGATATAGAGGGGTCACATTGGTCCTGAAAATGCGAGTACTTGAGACACTGTTTGTGAGGCTCCCAGTACATTGTCGAGCAAACAACAAGTTCTCAGCAAAGAATACTATTATTAGGTTATATTGGACTTCCTAGACGAGCAGTGACAAAGCAGAAGGCCCCAAAGCCAATATTTGAATAGCAAACCTCATTTCACACAAAGATGATTCCTACACCTGCCCAGTGCCCCACTCTACCAGTTACTGCCATCCAAGGAAAGCCAGTGGGGCCCTGGCCCTTCTCTAACCCACAGGGCATGAGGATTGAAGAAGGAAACATTCATCATTTCTGCTGATATGACTGGGGCCCAGATTTTTCCCAGAAAATCAGAAAGCTACAAATTAGGTATGTACATACCACAGAATTATCCTCACCCCAAATCCTTGGCAAGGGTGGATGGCACAGATGGGAGATGGCAAGATGTTGAAAGAGAGAAGCTGCTTACGGGTGAGAAAAAGCTGAGATGAGGAAACAATTGATGCCTTACAGAGTACAAGGCTGTATAAGCAAAGGAACATGCTATGCATTTTCCAAACATAAATATTATTCCGTCCGTTATTCCTCAGCCCAAACAGAAAATGGCACTTAGCTTCTACTTGCCTCACTTTGCAGATCCACCCATCATTATTATACACACACCTTCTAGAATCACAGACAGATTTTTGCAAGTTCATCCATTCAGCCAGCAAATACTTATGGAGTGCTTTACTGTTCAGGCCTGGTGCTAGGCAGCAAGGACACAGGGGTCACTAAGCAGGGCTGTGCCTCCAGAAGAAGAGAGACAGGTAAGAGAGGGTTGCATTCGCAGAGAGTGTCACCATGAGGAGAGTCCAGCCACCAGTCTGGATGGTTTGGGAAGGCTGCCGGGGGAACCCCATCTGAGCTCAAACATGAGGATGAGAAGGAGTTAGCCAGACAGGAGGGGAAATGGGACGAGCTGTGTTCAAATGCCACTTTGGTCATTTCTTTGTATTTCCTACAGGATGTGTTTTTTTACCTTATCACTCAGGAAATTTGATCTGTGTTGCTGAGCACAAAGAAACCGTTGATACCTTCCATCAACTTGACAGTTTCTTTTGAACCATGGTAGGGATGTCACGGAATTATCAAGTATGTGAAGTTCGCCTTCTCTCTGTTACATTATGCACACATTAACCTCAAAAACAAGACTTCATTAAAACCTGTTAAAAGCTTCAGGGACATGAAAATGTTGATTTGCCTCTCATTGATTTCAGGATGGCTCCACACCCACATCACAGACTTAAAAATACACGAAAATAACAAATATGGTCAGAATCTAAGAACTACTACAACAGAACTGCCGCTTGATCAGTGTAAGGGGACAAAGCTCTCCCTTTCCTCGAGCAGAAAATAACACTAAAAAACAATGTTTTTCTCTTGGTTACGTTAATGGAGGGCCTTTCATGTGAGGGTTCTGTGCTAAATGCCCTCCATACATTATCTCAGTAAAACCCCCAACACTTCTGTGAGCAGGTGCTAGAATCCCCTTTTACAGGTAAGGAAGCTCAAAGCCAGAAAGGTGAAGTAATTTGCCCAAAGTAGACACCCAGAAAGTGTTAGAACGGAGATTCAAACCCACATTTCTAACATTTATTGAGTACTAATTATGTGCCGGGCACTGTGCTTAGTCCTTTCCCAATAGAAACACATTTAATCCTCCCAGTAACCTTATAGGAAGACACTGCTGCCATATCCATTTTAGATAAAGACACAAGGCAAAGAGAGACTAAACAGTGTGCCCAGCGCCACACATCTCTCTGACTTCAAAGCCTGTGACAGATCCAGGTGCAATCAGGGTTGTGGAAGGAAACAGGAAGGAAACAGCCTTTTTGCAGGCTGCGTGCAGTTCAGAATGGAGCTCTGTCCTGCGTGCGTCGCTGTAGGAAGCGGAGACTAAGCTTCAGGGAAATGCCACATCCAGACTTGAAGGTTGTGGGTATTCGGGCCTCCCTCTCACCATCAGCCTGCAAAGGAAAACCGTTTAACCCATCCTCCTGGGAGGAAGGCGCCCCTGCACCGGCGGTGGCCTCGCCTGTCCCACTGGTCAATGACATCAGTGGGGTTCTAAGAGGCACATGGGGAAGTCCACACAAAGGCCTGGCACATTTTTACCTTTGTTAAATTTCACAAAACTTTGAGGACATCTTCATACCCAAAACTGGTGATTTTGTAGCAAAACTGGTGAGCTCATATATTCATTGCTGGGAAAATGAAAGCAGTACCTCAGAGCAACCAATACATTTTAAAATGTTTCTAGCTTTCTGGTGTGAAAGATGACATGGGTGGAGCTGTATTAAAATAGAGCCAGAGCAGGGCCTGCGCAGTGGTGTAGTGGTTAAGTTTGTGCATTTCGCCTTGGCAGCCCGCAGGCCCGGATCGCGGGCGCGGACCTAGCACTGTTTATCAAGCCACTCTGTGACAGCATCCCACATAAAGCGGAGGAAGACTGGCACAGGTGTTAGCTCAGTGACAATCTTCCTCAAGCAAAGAGAGGAAAATTGGCAACAGATGTTCGCTCAGGGCCAATCTTCCTCACGAAAAAAATAAATGTATGTATAGCCAGAGCAGCCATTTCAGAGGAACTGCCTTGCACAGCTTGTTTTCTTTATCTTCCAAACTGGACCAAACCACCAACATTCCAAGAAGTCAGTAAGGACAAGAATATCCTGTTTGTAAGGACTGATGAAATCGGACTTTGCTGAAGACTGAATTGCCAACCAATCAATGAAGGACAAGTCTAGCCTTTTGCCTGAAAACTGGGTCTCAAGCCAATCTATGAAGTTCAATCCTAGCCTGACCTCATCTAGCACCCATGAACTCTTCTTTAATACAACTTACTTCATCTTCTTCCCTTTTTCCCATGAAATCCCTGAGCCCCTCTCCTGTAATCAAGACACTATTTGGGTTTCTACCTGAATCTGTGCTCCCCAAATTGCAACTCTTGGATCCCAAATAAACGCTTTGTCTCTTAAACTGGTTTCTGTTTTTGTAGGTTGACATTGGCCTAGAATTCAAAGGCTGGCGTATTTCTTATAAAGAAATAGTTTTAAATTTATAATTATAATTGATAACATTATAATTGATAGAATTATAATTACAAACGATAAATTTATCGTTTGTAATCTAATTATAACAGAAAAGAAACAAACATGAGGTTACAGGCTATAGCACCAAATATAATGTCAAGAAATTTTGAAACAACCTAAATATCTAGCCATAGGAATAAACAAATTATGATACAGAATTCAGCAATATCCTCTGAAGCCACGGACATACTACATGCACTATAAAGATGGAAAAATGCTTATGATAAGGAGAGAAACAAAATAAATTCCATCCACACGAAAATTATAATTATATTAAAAACTTTTTTCCCCACCAACAGACAATGATTACAAGGGAACATTGTAAAATGAACAGTAACATGTCAGGATGCCAAGATTTTAAAGGTGTATCTTTACTGCTATTGAAATGTTTGTGGATAAAACAAGAAAAATAAACTTAGAACCAGTTTGGTTGCCCACAGGGCAGGCACATGGCCCTTCGAGTCCAGTTTCTCCCCCACTAGAATATCTAGTCTTCCTGGGAAGGGATAAAACTGGGCCGAGTCCACAGGATCTCCTGCCTTAGCCGAGGGGAGGACGAACACAGACTGGCCGGGCTAGCTGAGCTCTCTCTGCGTATTATAATCTAAATCTTCACGCAACTTCTAAAAGGAAAGTATTGTGAACGGCCCAGAGAGGCTCACAGAGTGAAAGGACCCCCTTCACTTTGGCATGTGCATTTGAAGACAATGGTTCCCTCTACAGTATTTCCCTAGGATCTCTGAGCCACTGTCCCCAAAGGCAAATTTATCAACAGTTTGGAAATTGGCTACCCCTACTTTGGCCCTGGGCCTCCTTCCCCAACACACACACAACACCATCAACACCAGCAGCAGCTCAAACCCTCAGGGTAACATCACAACATCAAGGCCGCTGCTCATTTCCACCTATTCAATTCAACCACCCTTCCAGGCCAGATCACACAGCTCTGCTTTCCTCCTTTCCACCAGATTCCGGAAGAGGCGGGACAGACCTGGGTCAGAATCCAGCTTGGTCACTTTCTAGCTTTGTGACCTTAGGCAAATTACCTAACCTCTCTGGTCTTCATTTCCTCAGCTCTTAGGTAGTACTGCAATATTGGTGAAATATGTGAAATATGTAAAATGCTTAGAACTGTGCTGCCCACATGTGGCTGTCCAGCCCTAGAAATGGGGCTAATTCATATAGAGTGTGCTGTAAATATAAAACACACACCAGAATTTGAAGATTTCATATGGAAAAAAAGAATGTAAGATGTTGGATTAATAATTTTTATATTGATTACATAATAAAATAAATAATATTTTGGATATATTGAGTTAAATAAAATATATTATTAAAATTAATTTCATCTGTTTATTTTTACCTTTTTAATGAGACTATCGTAAAATTTAAAATTACATACACAGCCCATATTTGTGGCTTGCTTTCTGTTTCTGTTGAACATAAACACTGCTCCACGTTAGTTCTTTCTCTATTTTTCCCTCCTCATTCACGGGCCACATAGAGTGCTCGGCATTGTCAGCATCGTCTAAAGTGTTCTGTCACGTCTGCTGTTCCAAGTGAGTCCCTCCTCCTTTCCAGGCCCCAGGATACCAGCCTGAGACAGATAACAAAGAGTTGAAAGGAAACTAAATTTAGAAATCAGAAGACTGAGCTCCAGTCCTGGTTCTCCCATTACAAAGTGGGTAACCCTTAGCATGTCATTTCACTACTCTGAGCCATACTTCTGTCATTTACAAAAGAGGGGGTAATGATATCCCCTCCACGGATGTGGGCACGAGAGAAGGCGTGTGAAAGAGTTTGATAAACTGTAAGGAAATGCATAGGCCAGGATTAGGTAGTATAATGTGCGCAGTGAGGAGGCTGGGCCGTCCTGCCTGCCTCCTCTGATAGCCTCTGCCTTCCATTTTGTACTGTTATTTAACTATTTTCTATGTCTCATGTCTCCAAAAACAAGTTTCCCGAGCACACCTCTTGCTTCTCACATGCCCCCCAACATAGCCAAAGCAGAGCGCTGCAGGCAGACCCCTCAAACCACTACACAAACTGGGCGCACCCCGCGTACCAGGCGTCAAGCTTAGGGAGCTCAAAGCACAGTGGTGGAGATGGCCTTGCAAAAAAACTGACAATAAAACACAGAATGCGCTTATAATGGAGGAATCAAGTAGCTGTAAGTGCACCAGGGACCAAGAGGAGGGTGCATCTTATTCAGGAGAAGCAGAGAATGGTGGCAGTGGGGGAGATGCATAAAATGGCCAACAGGAGGGACTCTTGGAGGCATCTGCAAAACAGAAGGGTGTAAAGGTATGAACGAGTATGGAATGCTATGGCATTTAATTCAAGGTAAACATCAGCATACGATGTACAATGGGCCACCTAACCACATGCATCTTACCATGAGAGGCCCTGGTTGAGAGGTCCTTCCTGCAGATGGAGCACCATTGCCTTCCTGCCCTTGTCACCTCAGGTTCTCCCAGCTCAGCCCTCAGTCCACTCAGGGATGTGTGCAACAAGCTCTCAGGAGCTTAAGCGCTAACCACGGCAAGTGCGTAAACCTCAGCCATTTGCACAGAAAGGCTGGGGGAGGCGCGAGGGGGGAGGAGCCCCGTCTCAAAACATCCTGTTCCTATTTTTAGCCAGGAAATAGCCTCTTACCATCTATGCTCTATCTACCTCCTCCCAAGGCCAACGAGCATGAAAATCATAAAGCTGCATCATGAGGTGGGTGGCAGAGTGCGTTCCTCTATGTCATAACGTGTTTCTTCTTAATTCCAAAATAAGATGCAGATTATTTCCACTTAAGCTAAGATGCAAACTCTCACTTTATCAAAAACACAATGTTCTACCCTCATGACGCAGGAAAAGCAAACACACAAAGCCTCTTGGGTGAAGATCTGAAGTTGAGATTTCTGCAGCTGAACTTGTCCTTCCGATTGTTATTCAAATATTTAAAGAAGTGAAGAATCTCAAAAGTTCATATTTTCATTTAAGAATGACTAGACAGAAGATTGCGAGACGGGTGTTTCTGAGAGGGACAGTTGAGCGATGGGAATAGATCAGAATCTATGTAGAGGTGGCATCTGTGGGCCTGTGGCCACCTCTGCATAAATGGACAGTGGAGCTACACCTTACCCAAGGGTTAGTTACAAAATCAGCACCAGGGTCAAAAGTCCCCCTCCTTTAGGAAACTACTGATTAAAAGCATTTTCAGAATTTTAAAAGTCATACCAATCTATTGAACTACAGGGATTTTATTTAGATCCTGATTTGAGCAGTTTTAAAAATTATATATACATATATATACACACACACACACATCATACATGCACATACATATATGTGTATGCATATCTATACACACATCCACATACATACATACATATGACAAGTGGGGAAATCCGTCATATGATGAAGGAATTGTTCATTATTTAAATATGATAACAGTACATTGTAATTGATTTTATTTTTAAAGAGTCTCTATCTTTTAAACATATCCATTGAAACATTTACCAGTAAAATAAAAAAAAAACGAACAGCTGAATTACAAGTCAGTCAAAATGAGATCTTATTTTGTACAGATATTCACGTGCAGTACATGAAAGTTACACAGAAAGTCCTCCTACCTTGAATCACTCATAAAACACAGAATACACAGTCTGTTTATACAACCCTGAACACCATGCAAAAGTTCACTCAGTGACTCCAGCACAGCTGGGTCACCCTCCGGCCCTGGAGGAGATGACGATTCTTTCTTCAGGGTACCAGAAGAAATCATTATCTTGAGTTTAGTACCATGTAGCAGGAAAAAGGCAAATATTTCAACACTGGGATCATTTCCAGCATACTCAGCCCACTGAGACGGAAGGAACTCCTGCTTCATGTCTCTCCACCTGAACTTGTGCAAGCCTTAAATTAAGCTGAGTTGGGGGCCAGCCCAGGGGTGCAGCGGTTACGTGCACACGTTCTGCTTCAGTGGCCTGGGGTTCACCAGTTCGGATCCCGGGTGGAGACATGGCACCACTTGGCACGCCATGCTGTGGTAGGCGTCCCACATATAAAGTAGAGGAAGATGGGCATGGATGTTAGCTCAGGGCCAGTCTTCCTCAGCAAAAAGAGGAGGATTGGCAGCAGATGTTAGCTCAGGGCTAATCTCCCTCAAAAAAATAAATAAATAAAAATAAAATAAAATAAAAATTAAGCTGAGTAGCCGTCAGACCTGTGGGCACTGTTTCAGTTATTCTCTTTCCTTCTCAATCTCTCCCTTTTTAAAAATGTGCTGAGTTTGTAGACCTGAATTGACATGCCACTCTGTGCTCAGATGCTGCTTCCCTGAGGTGACCTTCCCTGGGCTTCCAGTATTAGGGCTGCTATTTAGGGGAAGAAGATGACCACATCTTAACACATAGAAGGATGTGGACCATAAGGAGCATGCAGAGTGGTCCAGGTCACAAAGACAACCTCTGATGAGGAAGCACAACCATGTCTACCTCCATCAGCAACATGGAGGGCAGAGAGTCTGTAGTATTCAATTGTTGGTATCATTATCATCATTCTTATTAGGTCACTTACTGAGCCCCTATTCTGTGCTAGATGCTCTTCTCTATTTCATCTTAAATCTTCTGAATAACAGTGTGGGTTGATTATTTTACAGAGGAGGAAGCTGAAGCTCAGAGTAACTGCATGATTTCCCAAAGGCCACACAGCTAGAAAGGGACAGAACAAAGATTCAAATCTCACTCCCCCCATGACCCTTTCTAGCATGCTCCATCCCTGCATGCAAATGAGGCCTTTAAGACACAGTTATTGAATGAGATCCTTTATTACTAAAACATTAAAAAAAATTGTTGAGTTGTCTAAGTGAAAAGCAGAGAAAAATCCCCACTCTGTGATCTTGTAGGATGACTTCTGCAAGTTTGTAGCCCTGTTTAGTTTCACTTTGAGTTTCTCTAGCCATCATTTCATCTTCCCTTTGATGCATCTGACATGCTTGAGAGAACAGAAAAGGAAGTGACTTTTTTGTTTGGAATGAAGTGCAGGTGACCCCATACCACCCCGCCCCCCCGAAAAAAAAAGGTCCTGTAAGACGGTGTTTTTTCTTTCGATCTCAAGTCTACTGGCTTATTATGGCAACTTAATAGCTGAGTCAGATTGGCTGTTCATGAAAGTGAACTGACAAAGGATATGCTCTGCCCAAGGGCCAGTCAAGCAGGGACCACAGGGACCCCAGAGGGAGACTGACCTTGGAATAGATGCCTTTATGAACTTGCTACTTCAATTCCTCATGCAGGTGTTTATCAAATGCCTGTAAAGGGAGCCCCCACCCCAAGCTAGATGCTGTGGGGGACACAGACATTCAAGTCCCAGCCCATAGGCAGCTTCAGGAATCATGAGGAGCAGGTAAGGAGGAAAACAGCCATCCTCTGTCACAGGAAGCTATCCTCTATCCTCCTTGGAAGGGTTAGAGGGGATGCGTGGTTTTGGAGGGCCTTAGGGAAGGGTTCTCCTCACAAGTGCTGACCAGCAGTGGGAACCACCTGACCTAGATAGATAGTGGACTGTAAGCCCCTTAAGGGCAAGGACCGTGTCTAACTTGCCTTTCTATTCAAAATTTGCCTATATTTCAAGAAAGTAGTCCTCAAACATTTGTTGTGGGTGTTCTAAATCATGGTCATGTACTATGTTTACAGTTTTAAAAGATATTTATGGCTAAATACTGAAACTGTTCTCAGGTGCCACAGCAGAAACTGAAGCACTTAGTTTGAGGAACTGAGTTCCTGTCCTCAGAATCGATCCGGCCATATGGGAGGTCAGGTGCAGGTGAGGGAGATGGTAGAGTGATACCTAAAAGGCCGCTTATAGGTGGGATCCACTGATATCTCAAAGGATTATGGGCAGATCACTCTCTGTCCTCAGAAGGGAAGGGAGGCGGCTGGGGAATGGAAGCCCACTCTAGCTTCTACTGCAGGAAAATGAGAAGAGGCCAAGCTCTGTGACTCAGTGGAACTCACTTCTGCCCACAAGCTCAATGCTAACCCCTAACTCCCTAACCCCTGCCTTGATAGGAGCAAAGGAAGTGAAATGAATACAGATCATCACAGAAGGCACCAGGGCAGCTCACACCCTGTCCAGTATGGGATGAGGCCATCAGGTGACTAATTCATGCTTCCACGGAACCAGGTCACAAGAGCATTCACTTTATCAGTGATAGTGGGGAGGCCAAAGGAGACAGTCCTAGGGTGGGAACGCTGTGAAAGGTCAGGCCATCCAGGGAGGAGCCACAGGCATCCTTTGACATAATATGTGTGGGAAGAGCCAGTTGATCTGACATAAAGAAGGTGTTGACTATAAGGTAACTTAGTGAAGGAGCCAAAGTCTCCCTGACCCCCAGTCTGATTAGGGCCCCCATCTCCCCCAGCTCCCTGTACAGACGCAATCCCAGCACCCCCTCACAGTTTCTATGTCTATCTCCTCTACGAGGGCGTGATCTTCCAGAGCTCAGGAACACTCTAGTCCTCTGAGTCACTCTGAGGCCCATGAACCTACCACACTGCTAGGTACAGGCTGGGTCCTAAGCAATGACTTCTGCGTGCCCTGAATGAATGCATCATGAACGAGGTGCCTATAAGGAGAATCACACTCACCCAGAGTACAAATGCCTGGCCTGACTGCAAAGTCAAATCATAGCAAGTCCAGGAGAGGGCAACTGGCTAGGTCCTACCTGCCTATCCTTTATTATAAATTAATTCAATCGAAAGGTCTTGACCACATGAGAAAAAGAAAGAACTAGTCAATTAGTTACCACTAGGTTAACGGGGTAGGAGCCTGGCGAGGTGATTCATGTCAATACTGTGAACCCTGCCCAGCTATTTGCAGGTGACCTAGAAGCAGGGATGGAGAAGGTGGGAAACAGGCAACCATGACAGGCAGTGATGCAGAACTCTCTGGAACTAGTATCTGAGTGAGCCGGATCCAGATAAAGCCAGGATCTGGTTTATATTATTTATTTAAATTTTTTTAGAGGAAATCAGAAAAGACCAAGCTGTAGGAAAGGACAACAATGGTTTAAGAGAGAATGACTGGAGAAGGTGATGCTGGTAAACCTCACTCCACTTGCAACAGTCCCTGGCCAGGGAATTCTTCATTCCAGGTAACCATCCTTGGAGTAGACTGAATACAGCTCTCGAGCCTGATGCCTATCAATAACCATCATAAATATCAACACCATTGACTGACCATGAACCTTGTGCCTCGTACCATGTTGGCAGTTTGTCTCTCTCCAATTATCATAACAACACTGCAAGGTAGATGCACCTGCATTTTGTAGATAAAGGTGAGTATCTTTACATGAAGAGCTAAGCCCCTTGCCCAAGGTTGTGCACCTAGTACAGAGCTGGGATTCAAACCCAACTCATCTAACCCCAAAGCCCATGCCTACCGCACATGGAGGCAAGACCGCCCCTACAGATAAGGGTGGGTAAGGGAAGGCTTCCTGTGAAGAAATAAGGTTGGACCTGGACGTGGAAGGATGTGTAGGATTTGGACAGCTGGAACAGTGCTAGGAGGACATCAGCAGGTCCTCAAGGTCCCTGGGATCCTGTGGGAGAAGACACTCAAATTCAAGGGCCCAGTAGTTATGCTGTTATTTTTCAAATAGTACATGCTACCTCGTAGGCACTTTGGGACTCTAATTTTCTATTAATTGCAGAGAAAGTCAAATACAGGAAGATTTGAATCATTAGCTCTTTGTCCAAAGCTCAAGCCATCTACACTGCGGCCTCCCATCAGATCACCAACGTTGTTATCCGGGTTCCCTTGTGCACGATGTGTGGGGCCTAAATGCTCTCCGAGGCCTCGCAACACACCCTCCCAGCTGGAAAAGACCTTAGTGGACAGTCAGGTGATCAACCCACCACCTGATGAACAAATTCCCCATTCAATAGCAACAAAAAGGGGCTGGCCAGCCAGCACCTACTTTCACACATGTAATCATGATCCTCCTCTTCTGAGGCGGCCTGTCCCCAGACAGCCAGATGTTAATTACGACAAACTTTTTCCTGACATTGGACTGAACTCATCCCCACACCCCTCAGCTTCCACCTGCAGGTTCTAATTCTACGCTCCAGGGATAAACAAATGTCTGTTCTTTTTTCCATAAAATAATCCTTTAAGTTTGTCATACCCTCCTAAACCTTCTTTTTTTTCAAACTAAACATTCTCAGTCTTTGAACCATTCCTCAGGTAACAGTTTCTGAACCCCCTAACCTCTCTGTTCACTTGCCTCCTAGCCTACTCTCATTTGTCCACATCACTCTTAAAAGAACTAAACACAGTTTCCGGGTGTGGCCAACTAGGGTGGAAGAGGAAACTGACGACACCGCTACAATGCAAAAGTTCAGTTTCTGGTTAGTTCTTTTCAGCCTCATACTGACTCTCACTTAGTGGAGCATGCAGCGAAATCAAGCTCCCGTAGCCTTTTGAGTCCTACTCTCTAGCCATACCTCCCGGCTGCCTTACTGGAGCCATTGGTATTTGGAGCTCACATTTTATCTTCTATATATCCTGCTGTGTTCTATCTTTCTACACTCAGTCCCTCTGCTAGCCTGTGGAACTTATGGAGAGCCTTGACCGTGGCACGTACAACATTTGCTACCCCTCCTGGCTTTACAGCATCCGTAAACGTGATCAGCAAGCCCTCTCTACGTACCCCTCTAAATCACAGGTTAGAGCTGAGAATAGGCACTATGCTGTGGAGTGACACAAGTTAGCATTCTTTAGGGACAGTTACAGAAGCACTACGTTTAAACCAACTGAACTACCACCCAGTCTGCATTTTCCATTTGTTTATAAGATTATAAATCCTCAGTTATTGGGGATAGAGATGTTCACTGCCTGATAGAAGAGTTCTAAGTTCATTATCATCATCATCGACATAAATTAAAGTTCCTCTCTGTTTTAGGATCACCCAAAAATGTCTAGCCCTTGAGGGGATACTTGGGATGGTAAAATACAGGTTATGGGGCCATGTGCGTTTCATTGTGCAGACATCACAAAGAGCAGCTAAACTGAGGTACCAGAGGCTGGGTAGGTCTGCCAACTGGGAAAGATCTTATCTTATGTAATAAGACATTATGGATGTAGAAAAGCTCCAGTGCTTTCCATAGGAGCCTCAAATTGAAAGACTCAGCTCGTAGAACTCCGTGTCTCGTGTCCCAGGGCGAGGAGAAGCAGCGGGGATTTATTTAACAATAATTAATAACTCCCTTAAGTATCACAGTTCTCACTTATTGAGTACTACCATGTGCTGTGCATTTTACATAGCTCATCTCAGTTTTGGCCTCGTGCTGAAGGTTTGTAATTATCTCTCCCTAAAATTTAAATATCTCTCTCTCCCTGGGTTTCTCCCATCCTCCAGAAGGCACTGAAGACCTCCAGTAGCACTTCAGCAAAAATATTTGCAAGTTTCCTCAGGGCCCTGGTAATTCACTCAACCAACCAACTCCTTTTGATAAATATTTCTCAAGATTTTCCTGAGAATAAGACACTGTGCTGGATGCTAGGGACTCGGGCTGACTTCAAGCAGCTACATTTCTTCTATTCATTCCTCTCTAGCCATGGGCTCCTCTCTCCCATTTGTTGGCTGTGTGGCCCTGGGTAGGTTCCATTAAACAGTGATCTAATACCTTTTACCTAAGAAGGATGGGTGTAGGGTACACATATGCCCAGCATAGTTCCAGGCACACAGGATACTTAATAAATATTAGGGATTTTTTATTTCATTCTTTCCTATGCAGTCTGCAAATCTGCCTCTTTTCAGAGCAGGAAGGAGCAAAATAGGAGTCGAACCATTCTGCTTTCTCCCAGGGCCTCCATGAACTTTATGTCATTTGCCAGAATCAGGAAATTCTGCCTGCATTCTTCACATATCACTTGTTTTAAAAAGAAAAAGAACAAAGACTTTGGTTCTTGATATATTTTGCAAGTCATGGGTTTTTTATTTCTTCCTTTCCTGACATGATTCTATTTATAAAACTGAAAGAAAACTAAGATCATTTTAAATCCAGTTCCCAGGGAGGTGGCATGACTTGGTGTGAGATGGAGCTGGTTCAACAGCAGGCTCTGATGGAGAGTGGTCTTTCTGCTCCCCTGGCCAACTCTTTTGTTCGCCTTGTTTCCCTGGACTTACCATCTGCTATGGTCTGAATGTTTGTGCTTGAAATCCTAATCCGCAGAGGTGAAGGGATTGGCGGTGGGGGGCGGGGGGGGGGGGGCCTTTGGGATGATTAGATCATGAGGGTGGAGCCCTCATGAATGGGATTAGTGCTCTTATAAAAGAGATGCCACAGAGCTCTACTGACCCTTCCACCAAGTGAGGACACAGCAAGAAGGTGCCAGCTATGAAGGAGGAAGTGGGCCCTCACCAGAGGGCCACCATGCTGGCACCTTGATCTCAGCCTTTCCAGGCTCCAGAACTGTGAGAAATACATTTCTGTTGTTTATAGGCTACCCAGTCTGGTATTTTGTTATAGCAGCCCAAACGGACCAAGATACCATCATGTCCCTTACATCTGTACAGAACTCGAGAGTAAAAGGTCATTCTAGTCACTCCAGTCACTTGAAAATTTACCTGTTAAAACCACTGTGCCATAAAGAGGAAACCAAAATACAGCCACATACAGCTGCTCAAAACCACAAGTGGGGAAGAAATGCCACTAGGCAATAGTCAGTGTTCAAAAAGTAGTCTCTCTACATTAGACATTTTTGTTCTTTTGTTGCTGTTGATACAGTGACCTGTCACTAAATTCTATGTATTTTATGTCGTATTCAATAAACATTCATTGTGGACCTACTGTGTGTCAGGCACCGTGCAAGGGGCTTAGACTCAGTAACAACTCTTTGCCAGGGACCAGATATAATTTGCACAAGTTCCATTTGCCAGTCTGCGTGGTATTCACTTACTGTGCACTTCCCCACCTCCACCCACCCGCCCACACCCGGGAGATTTTTTATAGCTAAAAAAAATCCCCCAAATAAGTCACTTCCTCAAATAACAACCTGACCTCTCTTTCTTTATGGCAGGGCCTATTAAGTTGCTTACACTTCCCACTTTCCACTTGTTCCTCAAATAATTGAAGTCAGCCCACATCATTCCACTGAAATTGAATTTCTAGTTGCAACATCTAAAGACTCCTCTCTAGTCCCTACCTCAGGGTGGCCTCTCTGGCTTTCCTCCTTCTAATGTCTGAGAGGTGTCCTCCCAGTTCCCCTCCTCCCTCCCCATCTCAGCTTCCTCTGGTGGCCAGCTTCCTGCCTGAAATGTCCACATTCCCAGTTCAGCCGCAGCAGTAGGCTCCCCTCAATTCTGTGCCCCCTTCCATGCAGACAATTCCTGCATCCACATGTCCAGTCCCCTCTGGCATCTCCCCCAGACTCTAGACTACCTCATTTTCAAAAAGAATTTTTTTAACTGGACACCTATATGGAAACTTTACACTCTACTCATTCCCACTACATAACACAAAACCACTATGTGCTCAGCATAAGTCTTAGTACTTGGAATACAACAGTAAATCAGAGGAGAATCACTACCCTTAGAGCTTTACATTGTAGCAGAGTGAGACACAATGAGTAAATGCAGTAAGTAAATTACTTAGCATCTTAAAAGATGCTAAGTGTGATGGGAAACAGAGCAGAGCAGAGTACTGGACGGGGAGGATCAGAAGTGCTGGGTGGAGGCAGGTTTCCATTTTTACAAGGCCAGTCAGAATCAGCCTCATTGAGGAGGAGACATTTGAGCAAAGAATAAAAGGTGGTGAAGGAGTGAGACCTGCAATACTCTGTGCAAAGACCCAAGACGGGAGTGCGCTGGTGTGAGCTGGCTGGAAGGAAAGGACCAAGAGGAGGGTACAAGGAGAGGGGCTTGGAGAGGAACAGAGACAATGGGTTACAGAGGATGGAGATCAGGTGGGGCCTTACAGGTCACGGTAAGGACTTTGGCTCTTACTCTGAGTAAAATGGGAGCTACTGCAAGGGTTTAAGCAAAGGAGCAACCTGATCCAATTCAATGTCACTAGGACTGCTCAGGGTGCCCTGGGGGGACGGGAATAGGGGTCAAGGGTAGAAGCAGGCAGACCATCAGGAGGTCACTGGAGTGATCCCAGTGAAAGATGCTCATGGCTTGGACCAGGTAGTTGCAGGAGAGGTGGTGAGAAGTGGATATATTTTACACATCCTTCGAAAATCAAGCTTGATGATTGGCTGTGGGTGTGAAAGAAAGGGTCAAGGATGATTCCAAAGTTTGGGGCCCAGGCAGCTGAAAGGATGATGCTGCTTTCAACAGAAAGGGGAAGATGAGAGAAGAGAGATCTGGAGGGGAAGAGATCAGGAGTCTAGTTTTGGGTATTCTGAGTTTGAGATTAGACTGTTGAGTGGAGTGTTAAATAGGTAGCCTGGTAGGAAATCATAGAGGTCAGGAGAAAGGTCCAGGCTGGAGGTATACATGGGGGAGTTATCAGCACCGAGGGCCCTTTGGAAGTTCTTGATCAGCTGCTTGAGTTTTTCTCCACCCAGCTGCATGGGTGTTTACTGTGGAGCAAGAGCTCCTGGGTTTAAACCTGACTCCACCAATTCCCAGCTATGTGATCTTAAACTAGTTACTCCACCGCTCTGAGCATGTTTCTTCACCTGGAAAATGGAGAAAATAACAGGACCTACCCCTTAGGGTTATAAGGAGGAAAAAATGAGGCAATTCATGTGAATGACCCTGTACGTAGTAACAAGCAGCCTATGTGTGTTAATAACTATTATCCTCTCCCGCACCCTCTCCGTCTCCTACTGTCTTGCAAAGCTTGGTATCTTCAACTTTTCCTTCTTTCTTGCCCCATATTTAACTCATCCTTCACCCTGAGAGCTCTGGATTACTTGTTCATCCGGGCACCTCATTGCCCCTAGAACAAGCCCTTAAAAGGTTTTGAATCAAACTAAATAGGAAACAAAGTTCTACTATTTCTACGCTCAAAACATTTCTTTTATCTGTCTCCATTTCTCTTTTCCCATTATTTCTCATCTGAGCTCTCAATAAATTTTACTTAAGCCTCAACTATAGCTCAAATGAAATTAAAATCTAAGTTTAATTTGCTACCTGTCTGTCTTCCCTTAAAACTGTAAACATTTCAACCACCAAGTAATAATTAGCTCCGTATACCTAATGCCTGTGTCCAGTGCCCAGACCCTGGTCAGTATCTAACAAACATCATTTGAAGAAATGAAAAAAACAATTTTATTGGCTACCTATTACCTGCTAGACACTGAAATTAAAATATAATCATCACTACCTCCACATAAACTACAGTCCATGCCCTCAAGGAGTTTTGAGAAACAAACAGTACACCTGAGGCAGAAAACAAATTAGCTTCATAAATCTAAGGAGATCTCTATAACGAAAGAGCAAGCTACATAATATTGACCACATTTACACAAGGAGCTCCAAGAAAAAGACCAGCATCTTGGCTAGAGTTAGAAATGAAGATGGGGACTGTTAGGGGAATGGCTGGCTACAGCCAGAAGCCTTCAAAAAGGAAAGGAGATGTGAGCAGGGTTTTTGAACAGAAGGTGGAGAAGTGAGGCAGGCCACTGGGGCTTTGTCAGCGGTCAGGGATAACAGAGGAGAGAAATGGCAGCATGTGAGAGGTGCAGCTCAAACTGAAGCCCAGAGGAGCTGCTGGAAGAAGAGACGACAGACAGGCAATCAAAAAGGGGAGGACCCTCCATCTTAACATGAGTATGCAAGTGATATAAAACCAAAAACTAAGGTCTATTCATGGTTACAGAACATAAAGCTTGAGTTGGAGAAAGCCCTCAAATCCCTCTGCCAGTCTTGGAGGATTTTTGTTTCCCTAACACATCAGATCTATATACCAGAAGATGCAATCTCCTTGTGTTGGCAGACAGAGATGGGGCCTCAGAGGGTCTCCTTATCCAGGTTAATACACACAGGTACTCTTTGATCTCAAGCTCAAGGTTGATTAAGTGGTGCGCAGCTCACACTCCTTTCCTCTCACTTCATCTTCCCAGCTGTCATCACTCCTCAAGACCAGTCAAATTCCTCGCCCTCAACATCCTGGCCACAGAGCCCCAGCCTGTTGTAAACATATGTTCCCCAACATAGTCAGCCACCATTCTTAGCATTATTGGAGCCTCAGTGAGAGTCAGCAGTAAGCAGAAATCCGTCTCTGCTGCAATCACCAAAAGATGACTTGAGGAAGGTCACGGTTATTCACATTAATAAGGGTTAGGGATGACTTCAAATGTGAATGTAGGAGCTGCCATCCCTTTGATACACTCTATACATAGCTTGGCTTTCTACCACCAGTCAGAGTGACCAATCCTTAAGTTTCTTCCTCATCCAGGGAAGCAAAACTTCCTATTATTCCAATGAGGCAAAATAATATGGGCACATTAAGTTTTAATTTGTGAGTCACGTAGATCTAGGTTTGAAGTCCAACTCCATTGCTTGTTAGCTCTGTCACCTAGGGCGACTTAGTTGAATTCTCTAGGCTTCAGTTTATTAATCTGTAAAACAGGGATAGTGTTAACTACATCATAGGGTTATTAGGAGGATTAAACAAGATATGTAAAACACCCAGCACACAATCAGTGTTCAAAGTGGCAGTGATTATCATGGGTCTTAGAATGGAAGTAGCCAAGGCAATCATTCAGTAGGTTTCCTTCAGCTTCTATCAGGGTCTTATAGATGGATTGCTCTCAGTCTATAAGAAAGCTTGTGCTGAGTTTTGTCATCCAGGCTGAGGTTGGAAACACAAGGTTAATGGACCAGGGTAGCAGTCAACCCTTTCTCTGGGTTCCAATGGGACAAAATTCCCCGAATACATTCTATAATTTCCATGCTCACAGGATGCACCTTGAGAACTTAAAAACAAAGACAAGGAAGACCAAGGGATACTGATAAGAGATAGAAAGACATCTGCCCATCATCAGTCCCTGAGGAACACAAAGTGCTCAGCACCCTGGTGACAGAACTGGAAGTCTAGAGGCTCAGAAGCTACTGAGGAGACTGCAGTACAGGTTGCCCAGGACACAAAGCAGGGAGCGGTGGCCCCAAAATATCTACTCACTTCGGCCCCTGCCATCCCTCCTTCCTGCTTTCCCTCCCCAGGTTGGGATCCTTCCCGACTTTGCATAGCTGCTCCACTCCACCTCTGCTGGAACCTTAACATGCCGAGGGCCTTCTCAGTGCATGCATAAGGCAGACTCTGATCCAGCACTGGGTCCTTGAAGAACCGACCCCTCCACCAGCACACCTGATATGTGGTGTCACCTACTGTTGACTACAAGCAACAGGGACCTTTGAGGGCAACTCATTCCATTTGCAGATTGTTCTAAATGTAGAGTTTTAGAATATAGATTCACTGACCCAGAATCTACTTCTCTTGACTTCTATCTTGAAGATCTAGTTCTAAGACTAATGAACTTTCAAAAGATGAAAATGGTTGCATAATAAGATATCCTTTCAATCAATTCATACCATAATACTTACCACTAATAGTTATTGAGGGCCAACCATGAGCCATGGGAAGCTGTGAGGCTATAAGGGCTGCAGCGATGGGAAACGGGGTTCAACTGGATTATCTGCTCCAGACATAAGTGTTTCTAGTTCCAGTTTGTCCTGCAAGAAACTGGGACTGGTGGAGGTTTGCTAAGCATGCAACGGACGTTATTGGATTATTTTCTCTAAACTCATTGTTGAGCTCCTGGCACCAAAAAGGAGCTTTGATGAGGCATGAAGAGGTGAAAAGGAGACATGTCAGTTGATGGAGAAGGTGCCAGAGACCATTTTTCCTCATCCCAGGTCTGGCCTGCAGCCCCACCATCTTACTCCCCAACCTCTGGTCTGGCTGATATTGAACTCTAGTCAAGTACCCACTGGAATACCAAGCTCCAGGAAATGTTTTCAGAGTGCTGGAAAGAGACAAAGATGAAAGATGGAGGAGTTGGGACCAGCTGCAAGGACAACCTGAAGGGGAGCCGGGGAAATATTTTGTGTCTAGTGGCTCACAATGTCACGAAAGGAGCGTGAGATCAACCTGAGTTCAAATCCCACCCCCACCCTTTGCTCCCTGCATGACCTTGGGTAATTCACTTGATCTCTTGGGGGCTATTTTCTCATCTATCAAATAGAGATAAGCCCCACCCCAAAGACTAGTTCTGAGGATTAATTTATTTCAAGTGGCCAGCATAGTGTCCACACAAGGAATAATGGGTCTCTCAATATTAAACTGATTATTAATATCCTCATTTTTGTCTTCTGGGGGAGGGGGACATCAGACTAAAAGACCTCCATAAATAGCGGGTCCCACTACGACACCAGGATGGAATCAGCCCAACAAGATACTCACTGGGCTGCTGTGAATTCCTAGGTGAGACCTGACCAGTGCCTTCCGAGTTGGCAGTTTCTGTAGGATAGGATCATATTTCCCACTGGAGAGCTGTGGGCCCCAGAGAGCTGTGGGTCTTGTAGCCCGGGGCTTTTCAGAGGGCTCGCATGACAAGCTGGCAGGGCGCAGCTGTTCCCAGCAAGGGCATTAATAATACAGGCCTTTTTCCACAAACTCTGGCAAACAGCCTAAAGTGACAAGTGAAAACACTGGGTCCAAATTCTCACTGGAGCTTAGGGCAGAGGAGGCCAAGATAACTTGCCTTTATCAGGGCTAAATCATGGAACTGAAATAGAGTTCTGCTAGGGGGTGATGGCTGACGGAAACTGCTGGTGATAAAAGCTAAGAAAGGCAGGAAAAACCATGTGTGTGTTGGCAGGGAGGATGGTCAAGCTCTTTGTAGAATAAACTGCCTATATTGCCTATGGGTAGTTTCAGTGGAATGTTTCGGAGACCCAGAGGCAGAGAGAAAGGAGTCCACGTGACCTGTTGGCTGAGGAGTGAACTGGGCCACGGATTTCATCTCAGCAAAAGCCAAAAAACACAGCAGCACCACAGGCAGCCCAGAGCCACCTGCGACAGGAGACCTTATGAGGAGCAAGCTGATCTCCCCTCACAAGCAGGAGGACAAGCGGGGTAGGTCTCAGCAGGATTTTTGTGTTTATCTGTATCAGCACCAAAAATAGGGCCTGGCCCCAAGGCACTCAGTCAATAGGAGAGACAGAGAAATATGTGGTGTGGAGGGAGAACACAGGCATCAGATCCAGCAGCACCAGTTAGTAGCCATGCAAATTTAAGCAAGCCATTTGTTCTCTCTGAGCCTCAGTCTCCCCATCAGGAAAATGTAGTAATGACATATACTTTGGAAAATTCTTATTAAAATTAAATAATCTATATACCTAAAAAGGCAACTAAAATAATGCTCGGACATAGCAGGCACTCAATAAATGGACTTCTCAGAGTTAGATCTCTGTCTTCAAATACAGATGAGACCCTGAGGATCAACTTGGCTTCCATTTCTCATAGTTACGGTGGGGGGAAGACTGGAGGAAGACTAAAAACAGAATGTAAAACAATTGAAGATGATCAATCAAGGGAAATTAAAGGAAGACCTCTAAGGTCACACTGGACAAGTCATGTACTTCTCTGGGTCTCAGAATTCTCTGCGGGAAGAGGGGAGGTCGGATTTGATTGGTGGTCTTCAAACTGTGCTCCAGGAATCCTAGAGAGTGTGTGGAAACTCTAAGGGGCTGTCTTGGGGTGGGGAGGAGGGAGACAAGTGGGCTGCCAGCACCTCCAGGAAGCTTCCTATGGAAAGCTTTCTTCTGAAGAAACAGCCCCACCCTCGGTCCTTAACCCTTTGAAAGCTATTGCTTTCTCCAAGGTCACCAGCAACCTCCCAGTTCTCTCCAGGAACCTAGCCCGGGACTAGGCAAGGCCAGGGAGGCCCCTGGGGTGCAAAACTGGAGGAGGCCCTCACTCTCAGGATTGTGCAAGCACTGGGTTGGCACCTGAATGTGAGGGCCTCCTTCAATTTTGCACCCCAGGCACCTCGCTTGCCTCCCACTAGTACCAGCCCTGAGACGCCAGCCCTGCTTCAGTGCCCATCCTCACTCACCTCTTCAGCATCTGGCACCTCCCTCTCTGGAAATCTCTCTCCACTACCTCCTCTGGCACAGCCTTCCATGGGCACCATGTTCTGCTTCTCTCTGGCTTCCCCCTTTCCTCCTGGGCACGAGGAGTGGGATGGGGAGAGAAAAGCCTGTCAGGCAAGGGGAAACCATGGTGTGGGGAGGCCACCTGAGTCTGGCTTTGGACAGGCCAAGTTTGAGGGGATGGTTGAAGTGCAATAGGCAGGTGGGCAGGCAGGTATGGACCCAGGAAAGTTGGGACAGAGAGATTTTCTCCTGTCTCCTGGCAGAATCTTCTCTCCCACCCAGTTCTTCCTCCTTTGCCCTACTGTCCTGCCCATATCATGTCCATATCACCTAATATTAGGATGCTCACCAAAGCCTCCTAACCCAGGCCCACTTCCCCTCTCTCTCCTCATGCAAGATTACTCTCCCAAGTCCAGCTCTGAATGATCACACCCCTCCTTGGAGACTTAAAATGGTGTCTTCTGTGTTTGCTCCACTAAGTCCAAATTCCTCAGTCTAGCATACAAGATTGCACTCCCAACCATACCCCCAAAGCGTCCAAGCAACACCCCACCACACGCAAATGCGTGTGCAAATGCTCGTGCTCCTTTCTTCCGTCGGCACACCCTCACCCCAATTCCCCCTGTCGATTGCACTGTAAACAATACACCCACTCTCCCGTCTTCCCAGATCCTGCATCCAGGCTTGCCGAAGCCTGGAGCTGTTTGCAGATGTTGGTGAGTACACTTCCCTCTTTCTGCTTGGCCAACAATTTCAATGCAATACCAGGTATTACAAAAGAAAGGTGCTTGCCTTTCCCTCAATTAAGAACCACAGGGTAGACAATAAACACCTGCCCTGCAGCTGCCAGGAGACCCATTCATGCGAGTCCTTCCATTTGACAGTATGTTCAGTAGGAAGCTTGTCAGCTGCAGGGAAGCAAAAATCTCCACTTGCTTCTCTCTTTATTCCCTTTTGCCCCTAGCCCAGCTGTGGGCTCCAGCAGGCTCTCAGTAAATACTAACTGAATTAATTAATAAGATCCTCCTGTTGGGATCACAGAACTAATTCCAGAAAAAATAATTATGGAAGTATTTCCATGAAAAATAATTTTCTGGCCTTTTCCATGTAAAGATGACCCTACCAATGATGGAAATATTCTAAAACTAGGTTGTGGGAATGGTTGCACAACTCAATTTACTAAAAAAAAATCATGGAATTTACACTTAAAGCAAGTTAATTTCATAGGATATAGACTCTACCTCAGTAAAGTTGTTTTAAAAAACATCTGTGTGATGATCATAACTACCACAATGGTGCACTGTGTCCAGTTGGGTCATAAGTTGACTAAGTCATGAGCACAACTCAAAACAAACAAACAGCAAAAAAAGATGACCCAGCCCTGTAATGTGTGGCTCTGAGCTAAGTCTCAGTCCCCATGAGATCAGCAGCAGCTGTGAACGGTTGAATACGGGTAATCTCACAGAATAGTCTGGGTTGTTGGGTTGGGGAGAGCTCTGGGGTGGCCAGGCATCAGGCCAGTCTATAAAGTGAACTGATCCTACAGAATGTTCCACATGGGCCTCTTAAGCAGTTCAAGGCTGAGGAATCAGAACTCAGGTCAGAATCATCTCCCTGAGGTGGCATCGTTGGCCTCAGACTGTGGTTCGCTCACATGGCACCCCGGAACTTCCTTCACAGCATCCTACAACTCATGATTTTATTACTTGGTTGTGTTACTATTTAACTAATATTTACCTCTGTGTACCATATGCTACTTGAGTCAAGACCCATGACTCTTGTGTTCATCATGACTGGTACAGAAGCAAACACACAGCAGGTGCTCATTTTAAAAGTTGGTTGAATGCTGAATGAGTGAATGGACACTGTTCACTGATTGAATTGGGGCAAGGTACAGAGACACCCTGCTTCCTTGCAGTGCAGCACTGCCATGCAGCTGGGTATTGATGATTGTAAAGAGCCCCGTGGAAAGTAGAGGGAACTACAGTTCTTTAGGGCAATTCACTACACCACCCACACTCAGCCCCCACAACAGTCTATAGGCCAGGTATTGTTATTGCCCTGTTTACAGGTGAGGAAACTCAGGCTTTGCAACTGGAACCCAGATCTGTCAGGCTAGAAAGCCAACACTCCTTCCCAGTTATCCCTGATGGGTGGGAGTGAGGCGGGGGTCCCTACAGTGCAAGGACAAGGTTACTATTGCACAGGCAGGTGGTTCAGAGTCTGGGGGCCAGTGTGGTCATGTGCTGTCCTGTCCCCCAAGGTCAGGGCCTCCATGTCATCCTCCTCTAGCCTCTTCCCATAGTGTGTGTGAGCCAGTCCTGAGTGCACAGCAGGCTCAGGGAACAGATCTGTGTCTTCAGAGGCTGAGCCCCACTCACACCTGGACAGCCCATGCCCAGTGCAGGCTTCCAAAGAACGCCCATTCCTGCTGGGAAAGCACCTCTCACCTACTCTGTTTCCCATTTCAACATCACAAAGTGCTGATGCCCCAGGGAACACCCATGGCAAGCCCTCCTCCTCCTCCCACATGCTTCTCAGGGGAGAGCCTGAGGCCCTTCAGGTTCACATAGCAAGGTGCATACCACACAAGCTTCTATCTACCCTGGCACACAGACGGTATAGCGTAATGACTAAGAGGATGGACTTGGGTGTCAGACTGTCTGGGTGCCAATCCCAACTTAGCCACTTACTAGCTATGAGACCTCTCTGGGCCTCAGTTTCCTTTTTTATAAAATGGAAATATTAATACTACTTAATTCTTAGGGTTGTTGTGGGGATTAAATGAGTTAATATATATAAAGTACTTAGTACCTGGTATATAATAAGTCCTATACAATTGTTAGCTACTATTATTATTTTTTCCAGAGCATTAAATTTGCCTCTCTACCTAAAAGCAGAAAGAATAAGAAGATGCTGAGTGTAGAGAGAGCCTGAGGCCATGGCAGCTTCCCTTGGCACTTTGGACTTCCAAACATTGAGAAAACAGTCCTCCTGGGCCAGCTCCAGAGGTTTCTTCATCTCAACTGCCAGTAAGTACAGATGCTGGCACACTGACACCAGGGAGGGACAGGGTAGAGAGAGAACTTACCCCACAGCACAGTAAAAAAATCAACATTTACAGGTTCTTTGCTCATCTATAGGGAAAAAAAAAATCCTCCCTGGAAAATTATGCAGATCTACAAAATATCACTTTCCAGGAGTCACCCAGGACAATGAAGAAGGATCTCCTGAAACTGGCCAGCTGGGCCAAAGGACAAAAGAAGTCAGACTTCTGGGGCAGCTCCAGAAACAGGGGCAGGAGACCGACAGCACTATGTCCCCTTGCTTCTCACACTTAAAAAGTACAGGCTGGGGTCTAGATTCACAGAGCCAGACTTAAGGAGCAGAAATGGTTAACAGTCACACAATTAGCTACTAGAGAAAAGCAATTTAAGACCATAATGAGATACCACTGCCCACCTATTACAAGGGCTAAAATAAAAATATGACACCACCAAATGCTGACAAGGAAGTGGAGAAAGTGGATCTCTCCTACTTCGCTGGTGGGAGTGGAAAATGGTACAGCCACTCTAGAAAATAGTTTTGCAGTTTCTTAAAAAATTAACATACTTTCCATACAACTCAGCAATTACAGCCCTGGGAATTTATCCCATAAAAACAAGAATTTATGTCTACACAAAAACCTGTACACAGTTGTTCATAGCAGCTTTATTTGTAATAGTCAAAAACTGAAAACCACCAAAATGTCCTTCAATAGGTCCATAGTGAAAATGTGGTACATCCATACCATGGAATACCACTCAGCAATAAAAAAGAGCAAACTGCCGACACTCTCAGCGACCTGGGTAGACCCAAAATACATTATGATGAGTGAAAACAAGCCACTCTCAGAAGGTTGCATATTGTATGATTCTGTTTATAGAACATTCTCAAAATGACAAAATTATAGAGATGAAAAACAGGGGAGGGGCCGGGCTGGTGTAATAATGAAGGGGTGGCATAATGGAGATCTTTGTGGTGATGGGGACAGTTCTATATCTTGATTGCAGTGGTGGCTCCACTAATCTACACATGTGAGAAAATTACAAAGAACTATATATACATCGTACCAGTCTCCTATTCCTGGTTTTGATATTGTACTATAATTATGTAAGATGAAACCAGTGGAAGAAACTAAATGACAGATGCACTGGACACCTCTGTACTATCTTTGCAACTACCAGAGAATCTATAATTGTTTCAAAATAAAAAGGTTAAAAAAAAATGAGAGCTGCACAGCCAGTAAGCAGGGCAGCTGGGATTCCAGTCCACATCCTTCTACTCCAAAATCCCAGCATTCCAATCAAATTACTTCCAATTTTGCATGAACAATGACATTCTATATCTCGGTGCCTTTGCACAAACTTCTACCTAGATTGCCCTTCCACTACCTAGCTAGCTTTTAATTTTCTTTAAGACTCAATTCACATATGTTCTCTTCCAAGAAGCTTCCCTAACTTCCTATCCTAAGATTACTGATCTTCCTTTGTACTTCCTGTGCATAACACTTATTCAACTGAATTTAACTATCAGTTTACTTGGTACTATCTCCACATGCAAGCCACAGAATTGGAAAATATATTTGCAAACATCTACAATAAAGGATTAGTTTGTAGAATATATAAAGAACTCTTACAACTCAGTCATAAGAAGACAATCCCAAATTTTTATAAAATGGGCAAAATATCTGAACAGACATTTCACCAAAGGAGATATGCAGATGGCAAGTAAGCTCATGAAAAGATGATTAACATCATTAATCTTTAGGGAAATGCAAATAAAGCAACAGGATATCACCACACACCTATTATAATAGCTAGAATTATAAAGACCAAGCGTATCAAGTGTTGGCAAAGAAGTGGGGCACCTGGAACTCTCACACACTGCTGGTGGCAATGGAAAATGGTACAATCACTCTAGAAAACAGGTGGTAGCTTAACAAGTTACACATATACCTACTATATAACCCAGTCATTCTACTCCTAGGGATTTACCCAAGAGAAAAGAATGCATATGTCCCCACAAACATTTTTTCACAAATGCTTATAGTGGCTTTATTTTAATAGCCAAAAATTGGAAATAATCCAAACGTCTGGCTACAGATGAATGGATAAATAAATTGTGGTCTTTCCATACAATGGGACACTATTCAGCAATAAAGGAATGAACTATTGATACACACAAATACCAAAATAATTACGCTAATGTAAGAAGAGCACATGCTGTATCATATTATTTATGGAAAGTTCTAGAAAATGCAAACTAAGCTATAGTGATAGAAAGCAGATTAGTGGTTGCCTGGGAATGGGGGAAGGGCATAGAGAGAAGCAGGAGAGAGGGATAAGGTAAAGGAGGAAACTTTGGAGTGTAATAATTATGTTCATTAACTTGACAGCGGGGGGGCATTCCATGAGCGTATAAATAAGTCAAAACTCATCAAATTGTGCAATTTAAATACGTGCAGATTTTTGTCTGTCAATTATACCTCAAAGTTGGAAGATATGGCGGAGTGAGCTCTACCAGTGATCTCTCCCCTCCATGATACAATGAAAAAGACATTCATACTCCAAGAGAGGACATCTATGCAACAGAAAAAACATCTGAGAGACCCACGCAGCCATACATTAGAGGGTGGAGAGGCGGGAGCCCCCCTCGGAGAAGGTGGGATAGGGTAAGAGAAAACTTCACTCCCCACTCAAAAGATTGCAATCTGGGACTGCACGTGGCCTCCAAGAGGGGAGGAAGTGGGGAGGGACCCCCCATTAGCAGGAACATCAACGATCCCCAGGGTCCCTCACAGCCTAGGGGGAAGCCCCCTACTGAGGTAGAAACTATTGTGGGGGTGACTTCATCAAGCCAACACTCCAAGAGAACAGACAGCGAGGGCAGAGCGAGCCAGCCCATCAGAGCATGCAGAAGAAAGTGCCCTTTTCCCCCACTCGTCAGCGCTAGCTCCAGCACCTAGGATCTTGGTGGAACACAGGGGCTCAGAATATGCAGCTCTTTCCCCCACCCAGTGGTGATAGGTAGTAACAGCAATCAATAATAAAAGAATGCAGAAAAACAGAGCCATGCCCTCTAGCAGTATCAAAAATTATATTAAATCTCCAGACCAGAGAGAAATGACAAGTACCTAGAAATCAGTCCTGAAGACAGAGAAATATGTAATCTAAATGACAGAGAATTTAAAATAGGTATCATCAAAAATCTCAACAAGTTAAAAGAGAATGTAGAGAAACAATTCAATGAGATCAGGAGCTACTTCACAAAAGAGATTGAAACTACAAAGAAGAACCAATTGGAAATATTAGAGATGAAAGACACAGTGGATGAGACAAAACAAAATATGGATTCCCTGAATGCTTGAATAGAGGAGTAAATCAGCATAAGCAAGGACAGACATATTGAAACACTCCAGATAGAGGAGGAGAAAGAAGTAAGACTAAAAAGAAATGAAGAAAGTCTCTGAGAAATATCTGACTCAATTAGGAAATGCAACGTAGAAATTATAGGTATTCAAGAGGAAGAAGAGGAGAATGGAGCAGAAAGCTTGTTCAAAGAAATAATAGCAGAGAACTTCCCAAACCTGGGGAAAGAGATGGAAATCAATGTGAAAGAAGCTACCAGATCTCCTAAGAATGTCAATGTAGAAAGACCTACTGCAAAGCATATAGTAGTGAAACTGGCAAAAGTAAACGACAAAGAAAAAATACTAAAGGCAGCAAGGCAGAAGAAAATAACTTACAAAGGAACCCCTATCAGGCTTTCAGCAGATTTCTCTGCAGAAACCTTACAGGCTAGGAGAGACTGGAGTTACATATTCAAATATTTGAAGGACAAAAACTTTCAGCCAAGAATACTCTATCCATTCAAAATATCCTTCAGATATGATGGAAAACTAAAAGCTTTCCCAGATAAACAAAAGCTAAGGGAGTTCATATCCATGAGACACACCCTACAAGAAATCCTCAAGAAAGCCCTCATACCTGGGGGGTAAAAAAAGGGAGTAAGGGGTTACAAAGCATGGAGTAAGGTGATAAAGAGGTAGAAAAATCAGAAAATTGTAGCTATACAGTAGAACAAGTTAGCAAATACTCAAGTATAACATTAAAGATAAAGGGAAGGAAAACAACAAAAACAAAGATAATCTTGTCCTTTTAACCACAAACTCACAACACAGGATGGAATGAGATGTGACCAAAACAACAAAGGAGGGGAAGAGGAAAGGGTCTAAATCAGTTAGTCTAAGGAAATAAGAGGCCATCAGAAAGTGTACTATCTTATCTACAAGATTTTGCATACAAACCCCATGGTAACCATTAAACAAAAAAAAAATGAAGACACACATAATAAATAAGGAGAAAACAAAGAAACCAACATAAAAAACTACGTAACTCAATTGGTAGACCAAAACACATGGGACAAGAAACAAAGGAAATGCAGGAGAACTAGAAAACAAGTGATAAAATGGCAGCGTTAAACCCTCATATATTGATAATCACCCTAAATGTAAATGGATTGAATTCTCCAATAAAAAGACACAGAGTGGTGAGATAGATTAAAGAACAAGACCCAACAATATCCTGCCTCCAGGAAACCCATCTCAGCTCCAACGACAAACACAGGCTCAGAGTGAAGGGATGGAAGATGATACTAATGGCAAACAAAAGAAAGCAGGTGTCACAATACTTATATCAGACAAAGTAGACTTCAAGATAAGACAAGAGAGACAAAGAGGGGCAGTATATAATGATCAAAGGGACACTCTGGCAAGAAGATGTAACACTTATAAATATCTAGGCATCCAACACAGGAGCACCAAAGTACATAAAGCAACTATTAACAAACCTAAAAGGAGATATTCAAAATAACACAGTAATAGTAGGGGACCTCAACACTCCACTCACATCAATGGGTAAATCACCCAGACAGAAAATCAACAAGGAAACAGTGTAATTAAATGAAAAGCCAGACTAGTTGGACCCAATAGACATATACAGAACACTCCATCCAAAAACAGCAGAATATACGTTCTTCCCAAGTGCACATGGAACATTGTCAAAGATAGACCATATGTTGGGAAACAAGGCAAGCTTCAATAAATTAAAGATTGAAATGATAAAACAAGCATCTTTTCCAATCACAATGCTATAAAGCTAGAAATTAATTACAAGAAAAAAGCTGAGAAAGGGACAAAGATGTGGAGACTAAACGACATGCTTGTGAACAACAAATGGATCATTGAAGAAATTAAAGGAGAAATCAAAAAACATCTAGAGACAAATGAAAATGAAAATGTACCATACCAACTCATATGGAATGCAGCAAAAGCAGTACTAAGAGGGAAATTCATTGCAATACAGGCTCACCTTAACAAGAAAAATCCCAAATAGGTGATCTCAAACTACACCTAGGTGAATTAGAAAAAGAAGAACAAATGAAGCCCAAAGTCAGCAGGAGAGAAATAATAAAAAGCAGAGCAGAAATAAATGCAATTGAAACAAAAAAAGGTAGTAGAAAGGATCAGCAAAACAAAGAGCTGATTCTTTGAGAGGATAAACAAAATTGACAGACCCCTAGACAGACTTACAAAGAAAAAAAAAGAGAAAGCTCAGATAAATAAAATTAGAAGTGAAAGAGGAGAAATAACAACAGATATCACAGAAATACAAAGGATTATAAGAGAATACTACGAAAGCTATATGCCAACAAAATGGACAATCTAGAGGAAATGGTTAAATTCTTAGACTCTTACAATCTCCCAAAGCTGAATCAAGAAGAAACAGATAATCTGAATAAACCAATCACAAGGAAAGAGATTGAAACAGTAATCAAAAGCACCCCAAAAAATAAAAGCCCAGGACCAGACGGCTTCCCTGGAGAATTCTGCCAACCTTTCAGAGAGGGTTTAATATCTATCCTTCTCAAGCTATTCCAAAAAATTAGGGAACATGGAATGCTTCCTAACACATCCACACATCCTATGAGGCCAACATCACTCTGATACCAAAGTCTGACAAGGGCCACACAAAAAAGGAAAACTATAGGCCAATATTGCTGATGAACATAGATGCATATGGAACAACAAAAGTCCCCAAATAGCCAAAGGATTCCTGAGAAAAAAGAACAAAGCTGGAGGTATCATACTCCCTGATTTCAAAATATACTACAAAGCCATGGTAAACAAAACAGCATGGTACGGTGACAAAAACAGACACACAGACCAATGGAACAGAATTGAGAGCCCAGAAATAAACCTACACATCTATGGACAGCTAATATTTGACAAGGGAGCCAAGAGTATACAATGGAGAAAGGAGAGTCTCTTCAATAAATGGTGTTGGGAAAACTGGACAGCCACATGCAAAAGAATGAAAGTAGGCCATGACCTTACACCATGTACAAAAATCAACTCAAAATGGATTAAAGACTTGAATGTTAGACCCAAAACCATGAAACTTCTAGAAGAAAACATAGCCAGTACGCTGCTTGACATCAGTCTTAGCAGCATATTTTCAAGTACCATGTCTGACTGGGCAAGGGAAACAAAAGAAAAAATGAACAAATGACATCAAACTAAAAAGCTTCTGCACAGCAAAGGAAACTATCAACAAAATGGGAAAAGATATTTGCAAACCGTATATCAGATAAGGGGTTAATATCCAAAATATACAAAGAACTCATACAGCTCAACAACAAAAACACCAACAACACAATTAAAAAATGGGCAAAGGATCTGAACAGAGATTTCTCCAAAGAAGATATACAAATGGCCAACAGGCATATGAAAAGATGCTCAACATCATTAGCTATCAGGGAAATGCAAATCAAAACTACAATGAGGTATCACCTCACTCCAGTCAGAATGGCTATAATTAACAAGACAGGAAACAACAAGTGTTGGAGAGGATGTGGAGAGAAGGGAGCCCTCATATACTGCTGGTGGCAGTGCAAACTGGTGCAACCACTATGGAAAGCAGTATGGAGTATCCTCAGAAAATTAAGAATAGATCTACCAAATGATCCAGGTATTCCACTGCTGGGTATTTATCCAAAGAACTTGAAAACACAAATGCATAAAGATACATGCACCCCTATGTTCACTGCAGCATTATTCACAATAGCCAAGACTTGGAAGCAACCTAGGTGCCCACCAAGGGACGAACAGATAAAGAAGATGTGGTATATACACATAATGGAATACTACTCAGCCATAAGAAATGATGAAATCCGACCATTTGTGACAACATGGATGGACCTTGGGGGTATTATGCTAAGTGAAATAAGTCAGAGGGAGAAAGTCAAATACCATATGATCTCACTCATAAGTAGAAGATAAAAACAACAACAAACAAACACATAGCAATGGAGATTGGATTGGTGGTTACCAGAGGGGAAGGGTGAGGAGGGAGGGCAAAAGGGGTGATTAGGCTCACATGTGAGGGGATGCACTATAATTAGTTTTTGGGTGGTGAACATGATGTAATCTACACAGAATTCGAAATATATTATGATGCACATCTGAAAGCTATATAATGTTATAATCCAATGTTACTGCAATAAAAAAGAAAGAAATGCAGACTCTCAGGCCCCACCCCAAACAGAAAGAATCACATACTGCCTTTTAACAAAATTCCCAAGTGATTCATATGCATATCAAAGTTTGGGAGGCACTGTTCTAAGTATGTATAAATCACTTACTGCTTCAACCTCTCCACCATTCAAAGAACAAAAGAATGTTACTATGAGACAATACTTGGCTATTTTTTTAATAATCTCAAATTGAGTCTTTTAATATTAATTCAAAGATATATGAAGTGTAAAGTTAGAAAAATAAGACATTCTTGCAAAATTATTCTATAACAAAAATATCATTACTAAAAACAAAAACAAACAAACAAACATAGATGCAAAAATCCTCAACAAAATATTGGCAACCTGAATATAGCAAAACATCAAAAAAATCATACATCATAATCAAGTGGGATTTCTACCAGGGACACCAGCATGGTTCAACATCTGCAAATCAATCACTGTGACACACCACAATAACAAAATGAGGAATAAAAACCACATGATCATCTCAATAGACACAGAGAAAGCATTTGACAAGATCCAACAGCCATTTAGGGTAAAAATTCTTAACAAAATGGGGATAGAAGGAAATTACCTCAACATAATAAAGGCCATATATGACAAACCCACAGTAAACATCATACTCAATGGGGAAAAACTGAATGCCATCCCTCTGAGAACAGGAACAAGACAAGGATGCCCACTATTACCTCTCTTATTCAACATAGTACTGGAGGTTTTGGCCAGAGCAATTAGGCAAGAGAAAGGAATAAAAGGAATGCAAATAGGGAGTGAAGAAGTGAAACTCTTGCTGTTTGCAGACAACATGATCTTACATATACAAAACCCTAAAGAAACCATCAGAAAACTATTAGAAATAATTAACAACTACAGTAAACTTGCAGGGTACAAAATTAACTAACAAAAATCAGTTGCACTTCTATACTCTAATAACAAACTTACAGAAAGAGAACTCAAGGACACAATTCCATTTACAATCACAACAAAAAGAATAAAATATCTAGGAATAAATTTAACCAAGGAGGTCAAAGACTTATACAATGAAAACTATAAGACATTATTGAAAGAAATAGATGATGACATAAAGAGATGGAAAGAGATTCCAAGAACATGGATTGGAAGAATAAACACAGTTAAAATGTCCATACTACCCAAAGCAATCTACAGATTCAATGCAATCCCAATCAGAATCCCAATGACATTCTTCACGGAAATAGAACAAAGAACCCTAAAATTCATATGGGGCAACCAAAGACCCTGAACTGCTAAAGCAATAGTGAGAAAAAAGAACTAAGCTGGAGGCATCACAATCCCTGACTTCAAAATGAACTACAAAGCCATAGTGATCAAAACAGCATGGTACTGATACAAAAACAGGCACAAAGATCAGTGGAACAGAACTGAAAGCCCAGAAATAAAACTGCACATCTACAGACAGCTAATCTTTGATAAAGGTGCCAAGAACATACAATGGAGAAAAGATAGTCTCTTCAAAAAATGGCGTTGAGAAATCTGGACAACCTCATGCAAAAGAATGAAAGTAGACCATTATCTCATGCCATACACAAAAATAAACTCAAAATGGATCAAAGACTTGAAGATAAGTCCTGAAACCATAAAACTCCTGGAAGATAACATGGGTAGTACACTCTGACATCGAATTTAAAAGAATCTTTTCAAATATCATGTCTTCTCAGAAAAGGGAAACAAAAGAAAAAATAAACAAGTGGGAGTTCATCAGACCAAAGAGCTTCTGCAAGGCAAAAGAAACTAGGCTCAAAACAAAAAGACAACCCACCAAGTGAGAGAAAATATTTGCAAATCATATATCTGACAAGGGATTAATCTCCATAATATATAAGGAACTCACAACTGAACAACAAAAGAACAAATGGCCTAACCAAAAAATAGGTGGAGGATATGAACACACATTTTTCCAAAGAAGATACAGATGGCCAATAAGCACATGAAAAGATGTTCAACATCACTAATCATCATGGAAATGCAAATCAAAACTACACTAAGATACCACCTTACGCTTGTTAAAATGGCTATAATCGCTAAGACTGAAAACAACAAATGTTGGAGAGGTTGGAGAAAAGGGAACCCTCATACAATGCTGGTGGGAATGCAAACTGGTGCAGCCACTATGGAAAACAGTATGGAGATTCCTCAAAAAACTAAAAATGGAACTATCATATGACCCAGCTATCGCACTACTGGGTGTCTACCGAAACAAGTTGAAATCAACAATCCAAAGTAACATATGCACCCCTATGTTCATATCAGCACTATTCACAATAGCCAAGACATGGAAGCAATCCAAGTGCCTGTCGACTGATGATTAGATAAAGAAGATGTGGTGTATATATTCAATGGAATACTACTCAGCCATAAAAAAGACAAATTCATCCCATTTCCAACAACATGGAAGGACCTGATGGGAACTATGCTAAGCGAAATAAGCCAGACTGAGAAAGACAAACACAATATGATTTCACTCATATGTAGAATATAAACAAACACATGGACAAAGAAAACAGTTCAGTGGTTACCAGGGGAAGGGGATGAGGGGTGGGCACAGGGGGAAAGGGGAGAACTTACATGGTGACGGACAAGAAATAATATACAACTAAAATTTCACAATGATCTAAACTATTATGAACTCAACAAAAAGTTTTAAAAGTTAATGAAAAAGGTAGACTAGAAAGATCAAAATTCATTTCAAATAATAAATATACATAATGTTTCAGGAGCAAAAAAAAATAATAATAGTGGGTACCACTTAACAGACATCTACTTTATGGGAGGAATGTTATATAAATAATTATTAATCTTCGCTCAAGGTAAATATTATTCAACCCATTTTACAGATAAGGGAACTGGGTCAGAAAGGCCAGGCAGTCAAGCAGCTATGGTCAAGCCAAGCTTAAGCCCAGGTCAAGTATCTCCAAAGCTGGGGCACTTTCTCTGTATTGTGATGCCTTCCAACAATGGCAAATTCCCAGCATGAAGTCACAGGTGATAGCCCCTGGCCTGAGCCAGACCTCTAGGAAGTATCTGAAAGGAGGGTGAGAGGCTGGCATCATTGAGAAGCCAAGGGACCTCTGGACCTCTCCCTTCCAGGGTGCCAAGACCATAAATTCCTCCAACAGTCAAACCCAGCCCATCCCAGGTACTAGACCAGACAGGCTCAGGCAGGAAGAGGGCTGTACCTGCTCCCCAGGACATTCTTCCCTCTGCAGCCAGAGGGTTTGATGTGAAGGACACTGACTAGACATTTAGGAAAGAGACTCCAGTTCCACTTGTGTCATAAGCAAGACCTTACCCTTTTCTGAGCTTCCATTTCCTCAGATGCAGGATGTGAAAGCCAACCAACAAGCTCTCCAAGGAACTCTTTCAGCCCTGATTCACATTCTGAGCCCCCTGAAGTGAGATTTTTCTCATTAAGAAGCTGCCACAGATGAAAGGGACTGTTGATTATCCATGAACCTGGACACTCAGCTCCCCCATCGACTCCAACTCTGCAGGCAAGGACACCTCCCCCACCTGGCAGCACCAACTCAAATTGCTCCCTCTGCCACTCTGCCTCCTCTCCTCAGCCCCAGCCTCTACAAGGATCTTCCTCTGACCCACTATTTGTTTCTTTGTTCCCCAGTTGGCAGGTTGAGCACTTAAAACTCTATTTCGAAAAGTCTGAGAACCCTGAGACACACAGGGCAATTTGAGACATAATTTCACCCTTTAGAATTCTTGCAGGAAAGGCTGGAGATGAGTGGTTGCAGGCAAATGTATGTCATATACAGTCTTGACGTAGAGGAGCTCCTCCCTGTGTCCGTTGTCACACCTGTATGCCCAAGGCTGGGCCAGAATCTCTTGTCCAAACAAGCCAGGATATTTGGGTGGGCACACAGTAGGCTTTCAGTGCATATCTTTGGGATTGAATTAAATCCCTCTTGCCAGAGAAATAATCTCTTACCCAAACAGGAAGGAAAACCAAACATCCCTCTCAGTATGTCCCCCTGGAAGGAGCTCTGAGAGTCAAGAGACTGGGAAGACCCCAGCTCTGGCTGAGAGACCGGGAGCCACCAGCACGCCACTTCGCCTCCTGGGGTGTCACATGAATGAGGGGACGACGTTAAAGAACTTTAATGGATGCTCCCAGCTCTGATGCTATCTTACTATACAAGGAAGAGCCCTTGTGATTTGCAAGGAACAGTGCGGTCTTTTGTAAAACTCCAAGCACTTTGAGCTGCAGCTGTTCGCATAGCTTCAGAGTTGGAAAGATGTTCCCCGAGGGAAGGGACCCTGCTTGTCGGAACTGGATTTGGGAACTCCTGCCCACGTAGGCAAGTACTGCTGTAAAGAGCATTCACTAACTTTCAGAAGCTGTGGCAGTCACAGGCAAGCGTAGCTTACATCCCTGTTGCTTGTGAGCTGTGAAATCTTGGGCAAGTCTCTGAACCTCTGCGAGACTCAATTTCCACATCTGCCACATGGGGATAGAAATACCTACGTTGTTAGGTCGTGGCAGAATTAAATGAGCTCATACAAATAGAGCACAAAGCATAGTGTCTGGAGCCCTCCTGAGCTCAGTCAACACCCTTCCCTTCCCTTCCTCATACATACACATAAAGGTCCTCAGGGAAGAACTTCTCAGCTGGTTTCACTTACCTGGAAGGCCAAACCCCAGAGGAGCAAGAGGGCTTAATTCCAAGCACACCACAGAAGCACTCATGAAGTGTACTCATGAAGAGTCCTGGGGCTGCGGCAGCAGATACAGGGGAGCGGCTGAGATGGGTATAGGCAGGGCTAGCACCTGGGAACCATCTACCAAGTCCCCTTGCCAGTCCCACGCAAGGGCTCAGTGATCAGGTGGGCTCAGGAGCAGTGTTCTATGGCCCCTAGCCTGGTTGCCAGCCTCCCTAGGAGCACATAATACACTTCAGACAGCGATAATCAGCTATGCGACCTGACTTCTTAAGATAAGGGTGTGAGACCAGATGGCTTCTATAGTCCTCGCCACCTTTATAATTTTCTGAACTACAATTCTACAAAGATAAACTGGTGCTTAACTGATGCCCCACCTGCGCCCATCCCCTCCTTCAGGATACAGGAAGGAGGTGCGGAGAGGGGGCCAAGAGGTTCAGAAAGTAGAGGGTGAAGGGCAGAGGCTGCAGCTCCATTCCGCTAATTTAATTAGCTCTAATCTGCTGACAGCAGGGCCTTGAAGAAAAAGGCTTTTGTTTAAATTTCACATTTGGCAGGAAGTGCCCCTTCTCCTCCTCCTCCCCTCTCTCACCCCTCGACACCCGCCCCACCATCACCACCCCTTAAAGCTCATGAGTCAAAAGCTCTCATTTCAGTCCTGGCTCTTACATCTAGCAGCACTGGGGCTTTCTTTTCACACTGCTCTAACTTCTTGATTATTCCAGGAAGGAAATTTGCCCCAGATGTCAGTCTGTAAATGGAGAGTTTTCATCTGCCTTTATCAAAGGGTGTCAGTAATTCACAGACTCCCCAAGAAGCCAGCTGACTTCTCTCTGTCAATAAACCAAAGGTTTCCCAATCAACTAAACCTCCTACGGGGGCAGGAAGCCTCACAGTATGCAAAACATTTCGTCGTCACTGTCTTACAGGACCCTTACAACCATGTTATGTAAGATAAGGACGGAAATCTCATTCATTCATTCATTCAACTAATGCTTATAGAGCACATACTGATCACAGAAGAGGAAGCAGAAGGATGCACAAGTGAAGTGACTTACCCCAACCCCCCCAGCCTGTTGGTGGTGGAGCAAGCACCTGGACAGGTGGTGTGCTGGTAATCTGATCCTTCCAAATAAACAAGCCCTGGTTTGCAGCAATGGTTAATTTCCATAGTGCAAATTTTCCCACCATGGCCAATTTCAAGCTGCCAACAATCTTTAAAAGCCAGTTTGCAAAATTCCTATTTGAAAACCGGCTCTGAAAAACCTCCAGACTAGAGGCAAGTTCTCGTGGCTCCTATTTGAGTGCTCTTTCTGCCTCACCTCTCTCGTCGCATGCTAGAGAAGTCCATGTGCTGTGGAAGATTCAAGAGCAATGTTAATGAGAACTACCTGAACGATTGTTAACAGGGGTAGGATTTCAAACATGTTTTGTTTTCTTCCACATCAATATTATCTCAAATGTCGTAGGAACACATACTACCTTTAAAATCAGAACATATCTAGGTAAGGAAAGTCTTTTTAGTGAGCTTAGTGGAATGTTTTGCAATAACCTCGTCACATAATTTCTGTCACTGTCTCCTTTGGTTGAAGGGAGAGAGGGAGAGAGAGTGTGTTTCCCAACAGCTCGACTTCCCTTGCAGAACAGAGCAGGCACACCTAAGTTATGCATTCACCTGAATCTGGTGCAGTCTTACCTGGAGGAGAAACTTATTCCCTTTGGAGATCACATTTCACAAGCAACTAAGAAAATACAACTCCCAATTAAGATTCCAACAGACCAGCTCAGAAAACTCAAAGCCTCTTTGGCCACCAAATGGCCTTGTCTCCCGGTGCGTTGAACCAGAAACAACTGCTCCTTCTTTCCTAAGCCTTAGAGGAGGTGTACACCACCTCACCACACGAGGCATTCTGCTCTCTCTGTCCCCAAGCTGTGATTCCAGGGGTCTTACCTCAGCGCTGGACAGACCAGGGCTTGAGAAGGCTCAGGGAGGCCAGTTCATTTCAGCTGGGCTCCATGGCTACCCTGCTTCTTCTCTGGGCTGCTCACCACAGAGCTCTGCACAGCGGGCTCTACCCTGCCTGCAGGGGTAAAAAAAAAACAAAGCAAAGTTACGGGTTGAGCACCAGAGACACAAATGTCGATCCAGGCAGGAGGCTGTGCACCCTTGCTCCTCCCACTCCCAGCCCCGGTCACTCCTGCCACTTCAGAGCCTCTGGAACTACACCCCTCACCTGAAGGAGCCAGCCTCCTTCCCAGGGCTCAACCTAGCCGTCTGTTCACCCAGACCTACTCCTGGGCAATTTCAGAGTGAGCTGTGGATTAAGCAAAGCAAACTACTGTAGTCACTGAATCCTTGTGCCACTTGCTTTTGCTCATAATAAAAGCAGGAATAAGAAAACTACCATTCCAGCCCCAAGTCTTCTGTTTAGATAAGGCTTGTGGACCACTGATTTCCATCAACAAATACATCAAACTTGCTCACAGTCTCCCTTTGATCTACAGGATGTCATTTATAATGCTACAAATGTGGGGTCAGCCCCGGTAGCCTAGTGGTTAAGTTCAGCATGCTCTGCTTCAGTGGTCTGGGTTCGGTTCCCGGGCACAGACCTACACTGCTGTTAGCAGCCATGCTGTTCTGGCAACCCACATACTAAAAAATAGAGGAAGACTGGCATGGATGTTAGTTCAGCACAAATCTTCCTCAGCAAAAAAATAATAATAATAATGTTACAAATGTGAATTCAATTTCTAATTCATTTGGGGAGCATTTTTAACTGAGCCTAAATTTCCAGCCCATAAAGTTATTATAGCTGCCTGGGTGGGTAGTATTTGTTTTTAAAGTAGTTATTGTTTTTCCTAGTGCCAAAGAAATTTAAGAAAATATAATTAAGTCAAAAGAAGGAAAAATGTTAACTGTTTTTTCTCCACCCAAGATAACTACAGATTACACACCCTTCCTGGTTTTATTTTATTATCTGGATATTTTACAGAGATTAAATAAAGCTGGGCATGGTTTAGGGCTGTGTCATCGGCAGTCATCTGCAGCATCATTTTAATGGCTACATAAGATGTCCTTACGTGACTGTAGCATAAATTGTACCCTGCCCCCAAAGACTGGACATTTAAATCATTTCCAACTTTTTTTGCTAGTTACAAATAGTGCTTAAAACTAAATCTTTGGTGAAATCCCTGGTTATTTCCTTAATGCACAGTCTTAGAAGACAAACTGCTGGGTCAAAGAGATTCCAAATTTCTCAGGCTTTTGAACCGTCTTGGCAGGCTGCCTCCAGGATTACTGTACCATCTAAACTCCTCCCAGCAATGGAGAAATGTGCCCGTTCCTCCAACACTCCTCTCCCCAGCCCCCTAGTCCCTCCCTCACCCACATCCTTGGTCACCATGTGTAACATTTCTAGTGGAAATGAGTGTGGAGTTCCAGGAATCTGGGTTTTCATTTCTCACTCCCCTTCAGCTCAGCCCAAGTCTAAGATCAGATCTATGATGATAAAATGAGGTCCCCTAATCAAGCATGGGGTTAGGGGGTGCATGAGTAAGAATTGGTGAGGAAAAAAGTGATAAATCCACTGTGGAACAAAGAAGGAGTGGTAATACACAAGGACGGTGTCCAGGAGGAAAAGACTCTGAGATCCTAAGACAAACAAGAGTCATCCCGTGAGAGGGCAGATGCTGATAGGAACTAACATCAGATGAAACTGAAGCTGAAGGTGGAAGGGGTGGAAATGTCAAGGTCTCACAAAGATTCAGGGCAGAACAGTGCAAATGACAAAGGCGTCAGGTGAGATGGAAAAATAAAAAGTCACTTGCGGCAACTGGGCACTTTGCTGCTTTTTATAATTAATGCCAACAAAACACCAGGAACCAGAGTCACTGTGGGGAAAGTGGGCCAATCCAGGAAGAGATGTCTAGCTGTAAACACAGCTGAACTGGTGGCCGCCTGGGAGCCTGCCAGTAAGGAGCATTCCCGAGGGAACAGGAGCAAGGTACTCCGGGGGTAGAAAGACTACCGGACTGCAGACTCACCTGCCTCCTTAACAGGAAGGAGGCCCCCACTATCCATCTCTCTCTAGCCAGCCTCTCATATCCCTCCTTTTAGTCAGGCCAAACCTTCAGTGGGAGATGGATAATTCACCAAGAAATCTGTCTAAACAGACTTAATAGATTTCTGTGGCCCTGTGACCCAGGCAAAGACCCTGAGGACCCTTGCCACTCCACCCCAGGCACCCTGCACTCCAGCCACGGCAATCTGCAGACCAGTATGGGAATGTGGGGTTCCATTAGTGCTTTTTAAATCCTTTGGAAGATGGCTTGCAGACTTCCAACATTACTAAAATAGGCAAGTCATTCTACCTGCCTACCCTGTTCCCCACCCACTCACACGCTTGGGACTCCCCTGATGGACAAAGAGTGGAACTTTGACTTAAAAGCAACTCACCCATAAATAAGGGAGTTGGAACAATCAAACACTTTTAAAATGCAACTATGAAAAAAGACTAAAGTCAGCTGGTGGTAGACCCAGGAGCTTTAAGGAAAAATAGTAGGGGCACCATGAGAAGCAAATGCCGTGCACAAGATCAAGTGACGGGATGGTGGGGCCCTGCAGAAGGAGAGGAAGTTGGCCTACAAAGAGAAGAGCAGAGGCCCAGAGAGAGGCAGACAGGAAACTGTGCAGCCCTAGAGAGAACAGATACTTGGTGACTTCCTAGTGGCAGTGAGGCTCATCTGTAGTTCCTACTTTTTATTTCTGTTAGCTTCCCCAGGAGTCCCACCAATAAACCCCTGAAGAGCCTGATTAACGAGGCTCTGGGGTCCCAGCCAGCCCTGCCACACTGAAATCTAATGGAGCTGAGTGAGAGCAGAGGGTCTGTCCCATCACCCAAGGACGGCTTCGTGGTAGGGCTCTGGACATCCATGATGGCTGCTCAAAGCCTTTTTTTTTAAACTTCCTTCCAAAGTTTGTGGCTGGGCTTTTGACAGATAAGACAACTAAATGTCCCAATCCTGGATTGCAAGTATAAATTGTACTTTGTAGTAACATGAGAAATAAATAATAACAGAGATGCATACTAAGTCCTCCTATCACCTTATCAGTGTTACAAATCAGCTGATCACAGGGTCCCCTTGCATCCTCCTTGCTCCGGAGCCACCTATATCCTCACGTGCTTTCTTGCAGTTTTAATACGGTGCCCATTTAATTCATGACCTCACTGTAATCTGTGTGTCTCCTGCTCCCTGACCTACCTCCTATCCCACAAGGGTCACTGGCTTGACATCTAAATTTTAGTTTCATTACTTTTCTCCACAGGCCTAACCAGCCAAAGGTTGGCTCAACTCCTTCCTCGCGCTCGGAGCCTATTCTCTGCTTTCTCTCTTCCTGCCCTCACTGCTGCCTGCATTGTCCCCCACCTGGCAGCTCCTCAGCTAATCCCCTTTCTCCTCCACCCTCAGTCAGACCCAGAAGCTTCAGAAGATGATTATCAGGAAGACAGCAGATAAATGAGAGGCTGCCTTGGCCTCATTAACTCCCTCATACCTCTAGCAAGAGTTTCCTTCAGGTGAATAATGTGTGAGGCAGGGACCACAGACCAGAGCCAGGATTTAGAGAGCCCACCAAGAACCAAAGAACCCCAAAAAGTTCCATAAAATGAGCTAAGAACACACACCCTAAGAATTTCATGGCCCAGCACCCCCCGGACCATTACTAAAGGGCTGGTTGTGAGTAAGAGAATGGGTTAGCCTGTCACAGGGGTAAGTCTCTGGCCCCAGGTCCCTGGCTTAAATAAGCAATCACCACAAGGCACACAGGAGCCCTGGGGTAAAAGATAACCCCGACCAATTATTCCACATGATCTGGGGTGTGAGCAGTTGTGCTGATCGTCTTTGGATATGGAAGCTAAATCAGCTAAGAGCTTTTATCGATCCTTGTGCATAAAACATCCCAGGATCTGGGTCTCCACAACTTTGCTGAGCCCTGCAGTCAGATCAGAAGACGCTGCACTCAAAATACAATGAGAACTTCTGCTAAAATCTGGAGACTTCCTGGATTACTTCTGCCCTCCCCTCCTCTCCCAGAACTCTCCCCTCTTCTGGATGGTTCCTCTGTGGGGTCCAGCCCCAACATTATGGGGCTCCTGTCCTACACCACAGTGTTGCTTTATTATTATTTTTCTCTAAATTTTTTTAGCAAGTAGTTTGTGCAGGGCACTTTATGTACTAAGTTATTTATTTACTCCTCACACAATCCAATGAGGCAAGGAGTGTTTTCTCCATTTTCAGGTAAGGAAACCGAGCTTAAGGCACAAAGCTGGTAAGGGACAAGCCACAATTCCACACAGTGGCCTGTCTCCCTGAGGCCTTTCTTCCCTCCAGCGTTAGGGTAGAGCCAGGCCAAGCCCTTTCAATAAAAGAGCTGAAATTAAAGATGAATTGAGCACTGAACACACGAGTTCTGACAACAAGAGAAATGATGTAAGAATCTATTTTCAGAGAACCAGGTAAGAGAAGCTCTTCTGTGACTGCCATATGCCCTGCCCCTCCTTGCCCCCTGCTGCCCAATGCGATAACTTGCAACTCATCTAATTCTAGAGTGACTTGAGCGTATCTACACAGCATGCTTAAATGGCTGTTTTTCTTCAATGTTCGATATTTTTCAAGGACTTCCTACTACAGAAAATGAGGATTTGGCTCTTTTACCACCATCCGACATACCTCTTCTACTTCCCACATTCTCCTAATATAGTTATACCATTTCTTATTAAGTCAACACTAGAAATTACTTTTCTTTTTTTTTTTAAAGATTGGCACCTGAACTAACTTGCCGATCTTTTTTTTCCCCTCCTTTTTCTCCCCAAATCCCCCCAGCACATAGTTGTATATTTCAGTTCTGCATCCTTCTAGTTGTGGCATGTGCGACGCCACCTCAGCATGGCCTGACGAGTGGTGCTATGTCCGCACCCAGGATCCGAACCAGCGAAACCCTGGGCCGCCAAGCAAAGCGCGGGAACTTAACCACTCGGCCACAGGGCCGGCCCCTAGAAATTACTTTATTATGACCAGATAAATGATTGCTCACGGCTGAGCCATATAGTGTGTTATGATTAATTCCTTTCACATATATTCCTTAGTTGTCATTTCTGGAGTCCGTGACTGCCTCTTTTGTTTGTTTGCTTAATTTTTTATGTGCCTGTCACTAATTCAGCCTTCGACTTTCCAATAGTTCTTTTTTTTTCCCAAAGATTGGCACCTGAGCTAACATCTGTTGCCAATCTTCTTTTTTCTTCTTCTTCTTCTTCTTCTCCCCAAAGCCCCCCAGTAAGTAGTTGCATATTCTAATTGCAAGTCCTTCTGGTTGTGCTATGTGGGATTCCACCTCAGCATAACTTGATGAGCGGTGCTAGGTCCACGCCAAGGATCCAAACTGGTGAAACCCTGGGCCGCCAAAATGGAGCACGTGAACTTAACTACTCGGCTAGGGGGCTGGCCTCTAGTTCCTTTTTTTAATTTCTTGAAGCTCTCCCTCCTGGAACCCTCTGTCCTCCTACTCCAACCTGAGCTGGTTGTTCTCTGGGCTTAAGGGAAGAACCTGTTTCTTCTGTCTTAATTTACTCCCTAATTTTGGAAGAACATGTCTATAGTAACTTCCTCAGAAAGGATGTAAGGGAGGTAAAATAGCTGAGACTTCTCATATCTGAAAACATTATTCTTTCTTTTTTTTTTTGGTGAGGAAGATTGGCCCTGAGCTAACATCTGTGCCAATCTTCCCGTATTTTGTATGTGGGATGCTGCCACAGCATGGCTTCATGAGTGGTATGTAGGTCCATGCCCAGGATCCAAACCTGCGAACCCCAGGCCACCAAAGCAGAGCATACGAACTTAACCACTACGTCACCAAAACAACATTATTCTACCTTCACATTTGATTAATAATTTGTCTAGATATAAATTCTCAGTTGGAAATAAATTCCTCTCAGAATTTTAAAGGTATGGCTCCACTGTCTTCCAGTTTCTGGTGTTGCCATACAATCAGATTTCTATTCTTATTTGTAATCAGTTTGAGGTTTGTTTTGATTCTTTTCTTGTGTCTATAAGCTTTTCGTCTAGGTTTCTTTTTTCCCCGCCCCCACAATGATATGCTTTTGTGTGTGTCTTTTTTCACTTATAGCCCTAGACACTCAAGTGAGTTTTTCAATCTAGAAGCCTACATCCTTTGGTTCTCACAATTTTTCTTGTATTATTTCTTTGATAATTATTCCCCTCCACTGTCTCTATTTTCTTTTTCTATAAGTCCTGCTATCCAGATGTTGAATGTCTTAGAATGACCCTTTCTTATATTTCATTTTATAGCCTTTTATTGTTTGACTTTCTATAAGATTTTTTCAACTTTATATTCCAAACCCTTTACTGATTCATTTATTTCTGCTATCCTACTTTTAATGTCCAGGAGCTCTTTCTTATTCTCTGAATACTCCTTTTGTTGCACATGGTCTTTATTTTATTAATGTGATATCTTCTCTTGTCTCTATGACACTAATAATTACAGTTTTTGTGAAGTTTTCTTCTGCTCCCTACATTGTCTCTATTTCTTGTGAGTTTCTTTTTAAGTTGTTGTTATTGTTCATCCCTGTTGGGTTTTGTTATTCACGTTTTAAACTTTTCTCAAATATCCGATGATACTTAGCTGTCTTTTTAAATTTTGAAGTGAGACACTGAAGGCTGAGTGGAAGCTCCCTATGCGTTGGCAGAGGTGCTGGATGGGTGGATCTTACCAGGGGCAGACTGAGAGCAATGTGTCCATTTTATTTGAAGAACTCTAAAGTCAACATCTACAGGCCTTTTCTCTTGGGCTGCTAAATTCATGCAGAGAGTCCTCTAATCTCATGACTGGGGAAAAGGGGCATATAAGGCTAGCTTGCCGGCACTGTGGGAACCAACAGAAAAAGAAGGTGGAGGAGGGGTGGCCTCACGGTTCAGCATGCAGACTTCAATTCATTCGCTTGGTTTTAGAAAGGCATCTCACGCATGCCTTCCTCAGCTTGGCCCACTGTGCCTGATCTTAATCAGATCTTACAGTTGAGCATGTTCCTGGAAAGATCCTTTAAAAGAAATTTTAGCTACCAGGAAAAAAAAAATTTTTTATAGCCATAGTTTCAAATGCCAGACATTTAGGAAAGCATTAACACAGGTTCACAATCGCTTATCAGGAATTTAAGGGGCCTGGTAAGCATCAGAATTCGGAATTCTTTGTATTTTACAAAAGTAATATATTGCCTAAACTATACATGAAGTAACGCCTGCAGCACGGTCAGGGTGGCTCTTCATAATTATCGGAATTCATATTTCTGCAGCAAAACAAATATTTATACTAAGTAGGTTAAATAAAGATTTATAAATAGCCTCACATCAATCCAGGTCAGGTCTTGCCACCAAGTAGGGTAAGAATAAACCTTGGTTTTCACAGATTCTTGGATTTGGAAATTGCAGATAAGGGAGTGTGTGCATGCATTTCCCGTGCACCTCCCACACCTCCAGTCACACTGGGGGCATTTTCACAGGGATTTTGTTACTCTGGGGCCGCTTGCTTGCAATGAGATGTGGACAAAATGAGGCAGGTCGAGATGTGGGTGCTGGCGGGAGGCCCAGCTCAACAGGGAGACAGTGAACTGGCATAGGCACTTGGAAGGTTTGACTTCCAGTTCTATGCCAGTGAGCTGTGATATGTTGAAAAAGTTACTTAACCTCTCTGAGCCTCAATTTCCTCACCTATAAATCGTGGGTGATTCCAACTAATTTTAAAGTGTTGTGAGGATTTAGTTAAATTCAGCCAACAATTATGTATTGTGTTTTTTATTCCTCAGGCATTGCTCTGGGTCCTAGGAAAATATGAACAAAAGAGATGAAATTCCTGCTCTTATGGAAATAACTTCCTAGTGAGAAGAGACACAGAGTAAATAAGTCAGATGGCCACATGTGCTACTGAATAACAAAAAAGCAAGATAAAACGGAAAGAGAGAGCCAGGTGTGACTCAGGAGCAGGCAGGTGCCCGATTATTATCTCGCATGAAGTGGTCACAATAGCCTTTCTCAGGAGGCGACATTTAAATAGAAACCTGAAGGAAGAGAAGGAGAAAACAATGAGAATATATGAAGAAAATGTGTTCCAACTGAAGGGAACAGCAAATGCAAAGGCTCTGAGGTAATAATGTGCTGTATGTTTACAGAGCCAGGTTAGTGAAATGAAACAAAATGAAAGAGGCAGAGGAGACTAGGAGACAAAGTCTGTGAGGACCTGAGGGCCAGATCACGCAGAACCTCGTAGGCCTTTCTAAGAACTTTGACTTTGAGTGAAATGGGAAGCCTTTGTTGGTTTTTGAGCAGAAAAATGACATGATACTACATCTTCCAAAATGATCACTCTAGTTGCTGTTCCGAGCAGAGACCCTGGGAGCAAGAATGGAAGCAGGAGGCCCAGTTTTGAAGCTGTTCTAAAAATTAAAGGCAGAGATGGATCTAGTTGGACCAGCATGAATTTGGTGGTTCAAACAAGAAGTCCATTTCTTGATCTATTTTGCAAGGACGGCTGACATGGTTTGCTGACAAACAGCTGCAGCACGAGAGAATGAGAGTCAAAAGTGATGCTAGAGTTTTAAGCCCTAGCAACTGGAAACAGAAGTTGTCGTTTACTAAAGAGCAATGGCTGTTTGAGAGAGAGAAGCAGCCATTCAGTCTTGACTTCATCATCATTGAGACGTCGTTAGACACTAAGGAAACTTGTTGTGTAGATGATTGGAGATGTGGGAGCGGCATTCAAAAGGCCTGGGATGGAGATACAATGGAGGGTTGTCAGCATATGAGGAGATCACCAGGCATTGAGGAGACAGAGAGGCCGAGGCCGAGGGCTACTCCGTGGGGCTCTCCAACGTGAACAAATAAAGAGGAGCTGACAAGATAAACTGAGAAGGACATGCCAGTGAGAGAAGAAGAGAACCAAAGAGAGAGAGATTCCAGAAGCCAATAGAAGAAACTTTTTCAAGGGGAATGGAAGAAGCAACTACATCAAATGCTGCTGATAAATCAAGACAAGGGCTGAGATTTGACCATTGGATTTGACAATACAGAAGTCACTGGTGAACCAGACAGGGGTAGTTTCTGTGGAGTGATGGAGGCAAAACACTAATTAGGCTGGGTTTAAACAATCAGAGGAGAGGAACTGCAGGGAGCAAGTGCAGACGATTCTTTCAAAGAGCAGGGAAATGAGTCAATAGCTGGAGGGGTAGATGAGGTCAGGAGAAGATGTGCAGGTGCATATGCGTGTGGATGGGTAGCAATGGGAGAAACAACAGCTGTAGATAGATGGGAAGAGAGAGAGAAACATGGGAAAAAGAAGGGAGAATTGCTGGAGTCGTGCCCTAAATTAAGTAAGGGAATAGGATACAGTGCACAAGTGGAGGGGTTGGTCTTAATAGGAGTAGACACAATTCATCATCCACAGTAATAGGCAGAAAGCAGAATATATGGGCATAGATTTGGTGGTGGAAAGGTGTGAAAGTTCTCCTCTGATTGCCATTATTTTTTCAGGTAGGTGAGAAACAAGGTTCTGACCGAGAGTCAGGATGGGAAAGGAGGAGTTCAAGGTTTGAAGAGAAAGAAGATGTGGAACAGTCATCTAGATGAGAGAGAACTGCAGGGGTTCCCAATGAAGGCTGCCCCGTTGGAACCAACTGCAGGGCTTTCAAAAAGGATACTGATGCCCAGGTCCACTCCACAAAGACTCTGATTTCATTAGTTTTGGGTGGAATTCAGACAGCAGAACTTTTTTTAATGTCCCCCTGGTAATGCTAACAGGAGCCAAAGCTGAGAACCACTGGACCAAGGAAATGGAGAAAGATGATCTGACGGACAACCCCAAAGTCCACACAAGGATCACGATCCTGAACTAGGGCGGGACCAGTCAGGATGGTCATGCTTTTCCACGGCCAGAGTCAGCTGTGTGGAGCAGGCACGGTGGAGAGAGACAGTTGGATTTAGCCACAGTTAAATGAGACACCTGTGCAGCACATAACATGTGTGGACGTGGTAAGAGTTAAGTAAATGAAAGCTGCTATATTTATTTTTATCACCAGCTAAGTGACATACACCATCTTTCTAGAAAATATAACTTTGTTTTTATCTCATCCAGATGATTCATCCAATTTGTGTACATCATAGGGTTTTGAAGTCGTTTGCAGACAACTGAAACCACAAATGTGTATCTTTGAATATCAAGGAGGTCTCGTCTAGTTCTTTCTTTTGTGACATTGAGCACTGCACATGGCATCACTGGGCTTCCTAACAACTGCAGAATTCGCTGGTCACCCCTCCCACCCACTCTCCCCATGTCTCAATTTAATAACCACCGTTCTGTGCCAGTGTTTTGTGAAGGCTTCTCCAGTCGACACTACCTGGAGCCTGCATTTTATTAGGTTCCACAATTACCAGGTAATTCCTGTCTGGTAATCTGTACTACTCCCTCTGGGGAGGTCCACCCCGGATCCTAGCCCTGAGCTTGGAGAGATCTCTGTGATGACAAGTGCCACCTCAACACCCTGTTCCCCAAGCAAGCCTGGCGGGGTTCCTGTCCATGTCCACCCACCTGCTGGAAAAAGACTGCAGACTCCATCCTGAGCTAAACCGCGTGGGCTTGAATGCCGGCAGAGGGTGTAAACCCCGTGGGCTCACCTGTTGCGGGAGCCCCTACTGTCAGCTCCTGCCCCCCACTAATGGATGGATCTAATGCCATATCTCAGTTGTAAGCCTCTTTCTATCTGCCCCTGCTGTTCTCCCCACCCCTCCCCACCCTAACTGGCTGGAAAACTCCTCCCTCAGGGGTCTCACTTCTTCTTCCCTGACCCCGCACTGCCCCTGCCTCTTGCCCGGGCAGCAACTCATGCAGCTCCCCTTCATCTGGGCCCTGATCACACACGCCCGTCTCTCCTCCTGGACGGGGCTCCTCCAGGGAGAGGCTGGAGCTCCCGTATCTTCTAGCAGAGTGGCTGGCCCACTAGGTGACCCATAACTGAGAATGACCATTAACAAGTGCTATGATATTAAAAATAGCTACCATGTATTGCTCACTAATTCTGCGCCAGTACCAGGTGAAGAAGCACTATACGGTCCTCACACTAATGCTGTGAGATAGGAATGATTAATACAGGTGACAGATGAGAACCTGAGAGTGCGAGAAGTTAAGTTCCCAAGTTCTCAAAGCTGAGAAGTGGCACATCTGGAATGAAACTCAAGTCTGTCTGGCTGCAAAGCGTATGGCTTTTTTCTCCCATATGACAAGCGCTCTCTGAGAAAGGTGACCCTGTAGATGGTGACGGGGAAGGCAGAGAGTTGCCTCCACTGTGAGTCACCTGGACTGGCTAGGGAGACAAGGATAGGACTTGTGCAGAAGCATTTCCCTGGGAGGTGCCTTCCATCCACCTCCTCCCTACCTGTTCTTTCCTGTCCTCCAAATTTACAGGCCAAAATAAGATGTTCATTGTGTAGAGCATAAAAGGAACTGCCACAAGCCCTCTGGCAGGCAGCATCTTCTGGAGAATTATTCCTCACACTGTCATTAACCACCCCCAGCCCAGGCCCTGGGCCAACATCCTCCCAACACCAAACAATTGACAAAGCTCAGATACAGGATGATTCAGCCTAACTGCTTTTGTGGGAGCTCCCTCAAGGCTGTCCTCCCTCTCTTACCTGGGACAAAGCCCTATGACCCTAGTTCCCAAGAGGATAATGAAAAGAAGAGCCAAGTGCCAAATCTGCCTCCCCGCCAGGGCTCAGCTCCACGGAGCAGTGGAGAGAATATTCCCTGTTTCATCTTCTTCTTGGCTCTTACTCCCAAGACTGGAAGTGACAAGTAGAAAAAGAACTGTCCAGTGGGGCAGGAGGGCAGAGTGTTCCCCACTACAGGCTCCTGAAGCCCCCACTGTGCTCACACACCTTGACCCTCCCTGGAGAGCAGTGCTCATGCTCACTGGTGGTGGAATGCGTCCTGGTCTCAGTGGGCAGATGGCGAGCATCGGGAAGGCTGAGCTCACTCCATGAGGCCTCCGAAGGGCTGGGCACTGCACTGGGCCCCGGCTGTGCAGAGAAGCCAGTCAGCATCTTGCCATCCAGGAGGCTACTGTCGAACATGGCTAACTCCATATAACATAGTAAGCACAGGGTAAGAGACAGAAGGTCTTCTCTTTCCTCCAGGTGCTATGAATTTGAGGGGCTCATCCCGAGTGATGCTGAGCTAAGGCTGTGTCATCATAGCAGAGACCAGCGGGATGAAGAATGACTGATCTCTTCAGCAGTAAGGAGAAGCTTGGCTCTCTAAAACCCCACTCATCCACCACACACACCACACACACACATCACAGGGCTTTTGGATCCCTAGTGGCACATCAGGCCCTATCCAGACCCAGAACAATCCAGATCCTTCCTGGAGCCAAGGTAAGTCGCCCCAGGCCACTCTAGCTCAGGGCTGAGGTCTGGCTGCCAGCCCATGGTGATGTGCTGTGTCAGAGCCCACTTCCTTAGAGGCCAGGCCCTGCCGTGTCCTCATCAGTACTCCTGGAGAATAAAGACTGCTCCAGAGTCCCTGACAACTCTGTCTCTCCTGTCCCTTTTCCAGACCATGAGCCTGTACCAGACAGACCTGGCAGAGGCCTGCTCGCCTGGCAGCTCGACATTCCTTCCTGTAGCCTAGCACGTCTGGAACACCCTCCTCTGCCCAGTATAACTCACCAAGCTGTTGACAGCTGTCCCGACTCAACTCTCTGGCCCAGACTTTCCCAGCAACCAGGAAGGCAGGCAGGAGCCTTCTCTAGCCCGGCGGTGATGAAGCCAGCCCGAGTGCCTGCCTCCCTCCCACTCCACTGCCTCCCACCACAGCCCCCAGCTGGTTATCTGAGTCAGGAGAGCACAGCTTCTTGCCTGTTGACCAAGTTGTTTGTTGCAAGCCTGCAGGGACCCCGTCCACGCCTGTGGGAGTTTTTACAGACACCTGTGGGTGCTCTAACAGATGTCTGTAAGTTCTCAGAAGAGCAAGGGCTCTGTCAGCAACAACAAACCCTTCTGTGTGGCTCTTTTATACTCTCTCATCTTTTCACATCTATGATCTAATTTGAACATAAAAACAAATCTGAAGGTAGCCAGTCCCACGATTATGATCCCCTTTCATGGATAAAGAAATTCAAATTAGGATTAAGTAGCTCGGGGCCCCACAGCTGCTGGACAGCAGAGTATGAACCATAATTTAGCCTTTCGTATTTCCCTAAAAGCTTACCTATAAAATTTACATGTAAAACATATTTACATTTCATAGGTCCATATATATGTAAATATATAAAACATTTACCTATGAAAATATTTTTGTATTTATTTGTATTTTTATATTTTACGTTTCACAAAGGTGGCTAGTTCAGGTCTTCTGTGCACTGCAAACCATAGCACAGCAGAGAAACCATGGGCTTTGGCGTGCAAGCAGCTCGGGGGGTTCAAATCATAGTCTCACCACTGTGTGAATTTGGGCAGATAAATCTCTCTCTTAACTTCAGTTTCCCCATCTGTCCAGAAGGGATCATTTTACCCATTCTACAGGGTTGTTGGGCAGCCTATGGATATGTGTGTGTCATCCCTGGAACACGATGGGCACTTAAGGAACTCTAGCTACTCTTTCATTCATCCTTTGTTGTCCAACCATAACAAATGACTCACGGTTACCCAGATGTGCCGCATACTTTCACTCCTCCAAGTTTGTGTTCCCGCTGCCCCGTACGCCAGGAATGTCCTTTCTTGACCTATCAGAATTCTTCTCATCCTTCAAAATCCAGTTCAAATTTGTCTCCTCTGTGAAAGCTTCCCCATTGTCCTCTGGGCCCCAACACCCCATTGGTCATCTGATTGACAAGTGTTTTGTTGCTCCTAGAGTCCAGTGTTTACATAACTGACTCACCAACTTCCCCATGAAAAACCAACGTCTTGCTCATCTATTTCTATCTCCCATCTCGCTCTCCACACTCTGAGGATTAGTATTTAATGAGACCTTTTATTTTATTTTGTTTTTAAAGATTTTATTTTTCCTTTTTCTCCCCAAAGCCCCCCAGTACACAGTTGTATATTTTTTTAGTTGTGGGTCCTTCCAGTTGTGGCATGTGGGACACCGCCTCAGCTTGGCCTAGATGAGCAGTGCCACGTCCACGCCCAGCATCCGAACCGGCGAAACCCTGGGCCACCAAAATGGAGCGCGCGAACTTAACCACTCGGCCACGAGGCAGGCCTCTAATAACACCTACTAGATTAGCCTTACTGGTTTTGTTCACTAAGATCAGCTCATTATTTTTTTTAAAAGATCAATCAATGCAAAAAATTATATAGAGCTAAAAGTCACCCAAGATCCCTCCCTTCTTCACGTCTCTACATTAACGTATGGATACAAGTGTGGAGGATAAAAGAAAGCATGAAAGCAGGATGCATGGAATTGTTTAATATAATAAGTATTCTTTATTTTTAAATTTTATTTTATGTTACTTTCTCATAAAAGTAAAACAAAGATGAACTTTGAATAAATGTTTTCCACCAAAACAGATATTATTTCCTTAAAGATCCCACCAAGTTTAAGAAAAAAATTAATTGAAAGGTTGAAGCCCTCACTTTAACACCATTTAGACAGTCTGAGAGGGAAAGCTCCTCCCACCTCTCCCATCAGCTCTCCATCCCCGATACATTCTTTTCACTTCATCACATTCTATTCCTTAGCCTCACTGCCCACCCTTGCTTAGCTTTTCTCTATTTGAGTGGCTCAAGGGCTCACCAAATGACCTTCAACCACGCCTCATTAAGTGTGCTTTTGATTAATCTTTTTCATCATCAAACAAGTTTTCCAGAAGGGCTCATATGTGCTATATTCCCTGAGTTCTTGCACATATGAGAATGGCTACCTGCCTTATCCTTGCAGAGTGATTTAACTGAGCATAAAAGTCTCCAGTCACTCTGCCTTTCCCTCAAAACTCTGTATGTTCTCAAGTTTTTCTTCTGCTGCAGATGATGTCTGAGGCCAACATGACCTTTTCCCATGCCATTTGGAGATGAATGGCTCCCAATATCCATTTTCTTCATCTTCCTTTTGGTAACACAAGGCCTTCCCCAAACCGGAGTTGTAAGAGGGCACACAGGCACCCAGCTGGAGACATCTTCCCAGCCTCCTTTGCAGCCAGGTGTGTCCATGTGACTGAGTTTCGGTCAACGGAGCATGAGGAGAAGTGACTTGGGGCCTCCACAGATACCCCAGTTACCCTTCTGAGGGATTATGTTTCTAGGACCTTTAGATCTCTGATTAATTTCTTTATCTTTTTTTCTCAGCACGTACTGTGATTTTCCTTGAGCCTTCCCTCTCTGTTAGTAATCTAATTTTCAATGGATTCTACTTTGTTCCTTTATTAACTTTTTCTCTAATGATATTTGTATCCTCAATTTTTTCCTTAGCTCTGTAATTGCCCTTTTTATTTCATTCTGTAGTTTCATCATCTTGTCTTTGAGCGCTCAATTGATGATTTTCAACAAACTTTATTTTGAGTGAATGAACGATACCCTTACTGCCTCTCCAACCCAAGAACGAACTCTGACCCAGAAATTCCCTTTGCGGGGGGAGGGGTGTGAGGAGAGTAGATCAAAGGTATCTCATTTATCATTGGGTGGGACAGAATAATTTTACTCATATATCATGACTTCTACTTTCCCGATGCCACTCATCCTCAAAGGGACAGCTCCAGGCCCACCTGCTCCAGACTCTTCCAGCCCACACTGATAGCTCCCTCTCCACTCCCCAAAGGGCTTCTCTGAACTAAAGGATTCATAGGTAATGCCTGAGCTACTAAAGGAACCTGGGACTCTTGAGAAAGGGGATGAATCTTCTCCTTCTCCCTTGTCACACACGATTGGGCACATAAAGGTTTTCTTTGAAGATTTCTGGACTACTGATTTTCTGAATAAAAAGGAGGGCAAAAACGAGAACCAAGACTCAGAAGAGGCCTTCAACACCAGATCCATGGTCCCAATGTAAGCCATGAGTCAGCTGAAAGGAAGAGGATTCAGCCAGGGTATTACCCTTGAAAGATTAATAGAGAAGGAACAAGCACCTTAGCCAGCAAGCCAGACCTTCCCAACCTGTCCCTGCAGGTACTGTTGTGGGGGCTGAGCAGGCCCACATTCAAGTCCAAGCACCTCAACTGACTTGCCATCAGACTGCGAATAAGTCACCAAACCTCCTTCTGCCTTTGGTTTCCTCATTTATCAAATGGTGGTGATAACAGCACATGCCACATAGGGACGTTATGACAATTACATGAGATAAGGTGTGTAATGGTTCCAGCCCCATCTCCCACTACTTCCTGCCTTATGTGTTCTTCTCCGGGAACATCAACCTGCTAGTGGTTCCCTCGTACACGCAGCGAGCCATTCTTCACACCACACCTTCGCTCCTACAGCCCCTTCTCCTTCAAATGCCCTTTTCCCAGAGGCTAACAGCTACTGCCCTCTAGGACCCAGCTTAGGTATCACCTCCTGCAGAAAGCTTTCCCAAATTCACTGTACCTTCTTCCCAACCTCTGTGTACAGCCAAATCATAATATTCATCACACTATGTTGTAATTAATACCTGCGTGTCCACCTCCAGCTATGTTCTTGAAGGAACAGAACTATAGGAATAGTTAAGTCTATGTTCTAAAACTGAGGGGCCGACCCCGTGGCCAAGTGGTTAAGTTTACAAGCTCCACTTTGGCGGCCCAGGGTTTCACCAGTTTGGATCCTGGGCGCTGACATGGCACCGCTCATCAGGCCATGTTGAGGCAGCATCCCACATGCTACAAGTAGAAGGACCCACATCTAAAATATACAACTACGTACCGGGGGGATTTAGGGAAAAAAAGCAAGGAAAAAAAAAAAAGATTGGCAACAGTTGTTAGCTCAGGCGCCAATCTTTAAAAAGAAAAATATGAGCATTGTGCCTGGGCTACAGCAAGCACTCAATGTTTGTTGAATGCATGAACAAAGCAAGGACTCAGAAAAGAGGAAGAGGGTGACAGAGGAAGTTTGTCTGCCACTTACTTCCAAGGCCTCGCTAGTCACACTGAATATGTGTGTACATATCTACAATGTGTGTTTTTTATGTATATATTTCCAACGCCTAGCACATAATAGCCATTCAACAAATATTTAATGAGCAAATTAACATTGAATAAACTTTATAAGAGAAGAAACTGTTTAATTGCCTAGAAGCACAGCTGCAAGATAAGCCCTTAACAACGCCGATAGTGAGTTCCATTTATAAGCTAAAGGCAGTTACGGTGGCCAAGCAGTAGTGCTCACCAATCTGTGGCCATGCTCACTACCAGTGTGCTTGTTCCCAGCCATAACCAGATAACGAGTACAGGTGGATATCATAGCTTTAAAGGGCAAGCAAAAACAAAAAAACAAAAAACCAGGCTTGATGTAAACAACTCCAGGCTTGATGCAAACAACTCTTACTAAAAAGGCAATGAGCAAACGCAAGCTGGATCCAAATGCCAAGCCAGTCACACATGACTGTCCCAGGAGTCTTTCATTCATATGTTCTTAGGGGAATGGTAGAAAGTTTCCATCAGCCCCTGTAAGGAGAAATTCAGCCAAGCCCCCAATGAAACACGAAGATGAAGCACTTCTCAAACCCAAAGGACTGAGAATTACTAGCAGTGGGAAAACCTGTAACACGATGTAGGGAAAGAGCCACACCCAACGCCAGCTTCACTACTTAGCAGCCGTGAATCTTTGGGTGAGTCTCTCCTCGTCTCTGAAGCTCAGTTTTCTCATCTGCAAAATGAAGCTAATGAAACCAAGACCCCAAGCGTTGCCATGAGGACTGGAGGAGAGAACATACGTAGTGCCTCATCAGGCCCAGGTGCACAGTCAAAGTCCAGAAGACGGTAAACTTGCCATGTTTCCCTCACCAAGACTTGGTTGTGACTAAGTCCTCATCCGGAGGAAAGAAAAGGACAAGCATTAAACATGGTGCGCGCTGTCAACTCCAGCTCACAGGCGCTGTCAACTCCAGCTCACAGGACCTTCCACAGGCTGCAAAGGGTAGAGTGTTCCTAAAATTAAAGCTGAGTGACGTCTCAGCACTGTGCTAGGGAAACCAGGAGACGGATACAAATTTAGAAAGACTGTAATGAAAAAAATTTACAATCATCCTCCTGGGACATGTAGTTCTTTTCTGGTTGCCAGACTTCCTGGTCATCTAAAGTGTATGTGATATATTTATTCTTGTGGAAATAATTTATGAATATAAAGTCAAGCAGAGCTGAAGCCAAGGACAGAACAGGAGGAGGGTTGCCAAGATCCAGGGAAAACAATGGTTAGGCCTCCTTTGAAGGTTTCCATTTTATTCCACCTTTGCAGAGCAGGTGAAACTGCTCCAGTCATCGTCCGTCACTTGTCCCAGCCTTTCAGTCCTATTTTGTATCTCTCTGCTTCTTGCCCTACAGTCACAGGCTTTCAAAGTTGGGAGGGGCCTTAGCAGGCATTTAGGTCAACCTCTCTGCAAAGCAGGAAGCCTCTGATGGCAAGGAAGTCCACTTGCAACTTGTGCTCAGATACCTGCATGACAGCGAGTTTGCTGCCTCCTGCCATAGCTCGTTACACGATTCTGTTTAGTAAGTTCTTCCTTAACTGCCCTCTTGCAACATTTCCCCCACCCTAAATTGGTTCTCCCCCTCCACAGCAGCCACTCAGTGTGACTCAAATCCTTCTTCCACATGAAGAAGAGGCTTCTTATTTTATCTCCTGTAGGCTAGAAAGCCCCAGTTTCCACATTTATTCCACCTCCAATACGGTGCCCTAAACCTCTGTCTTCCAAGTAGCTCATTTCTGGCTTTGCTTCATTTTATCATGATCAGTATCAGACCCAGGGCGATGTAACACTCCAGATGGTTCTGAACAACCAGACAGAGTGGAGCAGACCGGCACATTCCCTCCTCCGGAGCCTGAGATCAAATACTCCTTTGCTTCTCTCTCCTCCCTCACTATCACTCAAGTTCCAGTCCTCCCACTAGGTCCCCACTGACCCTGGGAACAGAAACAAACTTGGAAGTGCCAGGGGTGGTGGAAGGAATAGGAGACGGTGACGATGCAGCATCTGCAGCCGAGGGCACCCAACGAGGCAGGCTCTGTGCAAAAATAACCTTCCATCCAAACAATCAGCCTCTTAGTAGCTTCCCAGGAGCCCTTCAATCCAGCCTTCCAGGGTGTGGTCCTCCGTCCCTGGGCCCATTCTCTCACCACCCTTTCCAGAGCTTGATAGACTGGCTGCATTTAACCACTGACATTTTACAACCATTGCTCTATATATCCAAGTTCTAAATACACTTAGAAATATATTTTTATGAAAACAGATAAATATCCATCAACAGAAGGCTGGGTAAGTAAACACATCCATAATATAGAATGCGATGCAGCTATGAAAAAAGAGTAAGATACATATTGATTGGAAAGAACACCAACTAATATAGTAAACTGGAAAAGACTGGTTTGTGGCAGTTATAATGTAATGCATTTACTAAGTTTTTAAAATGCATCCGCATATAACCATGAACACATACATAAATGCATACAAAAGGGGCTGAAGGATCACCACAAACTGCAAACAGTACTCCGGAGAGAAGGGGGATTGAGGGAAACAGCAAAAGGTGAGGGGGTCAATTTCTTACCCTATTTGAATACTCTAAAACCAAACAGATTCCATTTCTTATTTGGGTGAAGAAGCCCCCTGACCTTATATATACCTTTTCCCCCTTGCAACTTGATGATCTCAGAGCCAGAAGGGGCCTAGAGAGCTGAGTGAGTCCCTGAGGTGGCACATCCAGGGTGGAATACATCCTGCCCAAGGCCACACAGCTAGCTAGTGACAGCCTGAGACCACAAGTCACAGAGCAGGCTCTGGCATAATGGGAGTTCCAGCGGATTAAAGAGAGGGCTTTAACTTAATTAAATCAACTTTCCCCTTGTAGTTGAGTCAAAAATTTCTCCATGGCTGCAATAGGTAGTTAGAAGAGACCAAGACTCATCAAAATTAGAAGCGGAAAGGGAAATCCACCTATTCCCAGGAAGAAAAGGGGCCTCAGAGAGGGCCTGTTACTCAGACACAGCTGGCAGGGCCCTCGCTTCTCCAGACTTCCTCACCCTCATCCATCAATCAGAGGGAAGGGACTAAGTGCGAGGGGAGAGGGAGAGATCCAAAGCTTGGGGTGCTCTGTGCACTCGGTGTTCTTCTAAGCAATAACCACATCTTGGGAATGAGAGACTGGTGGCCACACTCCCTGAATGAATCCTGGCGCAGTGGGGCTGTCAGTCTGTGACCTTAATTCCACATGGAAACTCTGCCTTTCGGGGAGGGAAGGCTGGATTCAAGTCCTGATTCAGGTCCAACTAATGCTGAGCTGCTTGGGCTGTCACATGGATTACCTCATTTGATACTCGCCAAATTTTTATAAATGGTCTCAAAGAAATTCAGAAGTCACTTGCTCTCCTATGGAAATTATCTGGAATACGGGCAGAGATTTGTTCACAAACGTGTTAATCACGGTGTTGATTACAATAGGGAAAAATCAGAAGTGGTTGGAGTCTCCCACGGTGGCCCTCATCTAGGAAGACATCCCCCCTGCTCCAGTCCTGGGCGGCTGCCCTCCTCCGTGGTCCCACATTCTGCACTAGTCTCTTGTTAGCCTTGCCTCCTCCACTGGACTGTGAGCTCCTTAAAAGCTGAACTCTTCTTATGCATCTTTGGTTTAGAGTGGGCACTCGAATATGTGAGCACTGGATTAATAAATGATCCTGGAGTTGCTTATTTAATACAGACGGAAACTGTTAATGTAAAGTTGCTGGAGGTCACACGGGCAGGATTAGAACCCAAGGCCACATGCAGGGCCCTTCTCCCTCCACCTTAGACTTTAGATTTCTTCTAAAATAAAATAAAAATGGCTGGTGTTGGAACACTTGAGCAGGAGTGGGAAAGGGGGAGGAAGTTGAAGGCTCCTTCCTCTACAGGCCCTCATCCGAAATGATCACTGAAGGGATCAGATCCCATGGACCACGTGACCTTGGAGATGCTGAGCGGCTGATATTGGTGATGAATGAAAAGATGCAGCTTTAATTCGAATGTCAACTATGATATGTATATAAGAGAATCTTACACAAGAAAGGATAGAGATAACTGCACATACAGTTTATTCTCAACCATTCAGAGAAAATAAATCCATTTAAAAAAAAAAAGTCAGAGGGAAAAATGCCAAATGTTAACAGTGGTTGCCTTTGAATAACAGAAGTTTTTTCTGTTTCTCTGTACTTTTTTGTACTTTCCAAATTGTTCTAAATGAGCATGCTGTATTTTTATAATCAGAATGATAAATAAAATTTAAATCACCAAATTGATTCTGAAGACTAACCTGACCCTTTTAGTAACGACTTAGAAAATCACCCCAGTATTTTAATGTGATGAAACTGCATTGCTATGTTACTCATACAGATAAGCCTATAAAAACTACATCTATCGGAGCCAGAATGCCATCATGTAGTTTCAGCATACAAGCAGACAGGCCAGAAAAATGTTATTTTTCCCCAATTCAGTTCTTACTGAACAAACCACTGATACCAGGTCTGAGCAAATTCTCAGATGTTCCAGAAGAGTACTGTGAATTTCATTAATGAACTATTCCTGTCATTTTTTTAAACAACCACATCCTCACACTGTAGAGAGCCACATTCTCTTTGAAGCCTTCCTTCTCCCACTCTCTCATTTACCACCTGCTCTTGACTTCACTCATGAAGAAAAGGGGACTCTCCCCCCAGAGGTCAGTATTGAGATAAATTAGATCTATTCTCTGTGGGCTCCTGACAGCAATTTCTAAGGGGTGATCCAAATGTGCTCTGAGCAAGGGTAGTGGGGCGAAGAATGTGTCTGGTTCTTTGTAACTCCAGGCCACGCACAGGCTCCCCCCGACTCCCAGCCTGCCTGCTTGTCAGTAAACATGGAATGAATGAATGGAACGACTTTAGATTGCACACTCTTGGGCTTTGAAAGGTCTGGTTTTGTTTTTGACTTGTTTTTTAATAGGTTTGTTTACCTCAGAGTCACACACACTTCACAACTATCCAAAGGCCCCCTTTACAATTTGGGAGACATACACACCTCTTTGTAGCCAGGTAGGGTCTCCTAATGTGAGCACAGGGTTACCCTGTGGGGTTGCTATTCTCCCACCATCCTTCTCTACCCCTTAAAAAGCTGGTGAGCACCCAAAGCTTGCCCAGAGGTCTGAACTGTCCTCCGCATGTATCACGTGACTTAAAACCCACAACACCACCAGGAGATACATACACATTCTTCCCCTCACATTACACAACATGGACACAGACAGCTGGTTCTCAAGGAACACAAGAGAGAGGAGAGAGGACCCAAACCCGCTCCTCTGACTCTGACCTGAGCATCTTCCACTCCACTAGAACAGCCTGTGCACAGACCGGGCAGGAGGGACCCTTGATGTACACAGAAGGAAACTGGAGCCCAAGAGTAAGTAGCATAAAGGGCTCAGTGGAGTCTCTCTCTTCTGACTTCTCGCTGCCTTTCGCTTGATCATGATACAAAGCAGCTCCTTACTGGGGAAGCACAAGGCAGAGGAATATGTGGGAGCCCAGGGCAAGTGGAAAGCGGACCATTTCGTAAATACCAAAGAAAACTGATCCCCCATGATAACTATAATACTCCTCACCATATCTACCATTGGGATCCACAGCTTTGTTTAATAACCAAAACCTATTTAAATCCTTAAGGAATTCATTCTCTGACTTAAAGGGTGTTGTTATAACAACCATCATAACTTTGACTTTACTCTGGGGTGCCAACAACAGCTGGCTTGATGCAACAGTTTCCCTTTCACACAAAAACAGGCACTAAGAGCAGACACCTCACTGTGTGTCCTTAGGCAAGTAATTTCTTCTCTCTGGGCCTCAGTTTTCCCAACTGGAAAAATAAAAGAGTGTGGCCAATTTCTGAAGTTCCTTACAGGGCAAGCATCCTGATGAGAAAACTATACTCAAGTGCCACGCGGAATTACCACAAAAATGAAACATCCTGGGGGCCCGCCAGGTGGCACAGCAGTTAAGTTCACACACTCTGCTTCGGTGTCCCAGGTTCCCTGGTTTGGATCCCAGGCACAGACCAACACCACTTATCAAGCCATGATGGGGCAGGCATCCCATGTATAAAACAGAGGAAGACAGGAACAGATGTTAGCTCAGGGCCAATCTTCCTCAGCAAAAAGAAGAGGATTGGCAGCAGATGTTACCTCAGGGCTAAGTTTCCTGGGGGGGGGGGGGGAGGTGGGGGGAGGGTGATGAAACACCCTAGAAACTCTGAGAAAAGAAACAAGTGTAGCGAGGAGATAAGCACAGGGTGAAACAGCACATCAGCTTTGGGGAAGCCAGGACTTGAAGTGTTCTTTTGGTTTTTCCACTTTTCCTCTGCCAAATACAAAAATAAGCAGGTACTTCTGTGGAACTCTCATTAAAAATAAATTAATAAAATCGATGAAAACAATGCTTTGTTCTCACACAAGTGGCTCAGGAGTAGCCCACTAAGAGACACTTTCTTCTCAGTTGGCCTGATGTCAACAGCCCCTGCTTATGCCCAAACAAAGGCCTCCTAGCCCAGGAATGAGAGGCAAAACATCTACGGCTCCACAGCTGGACCTATTCCCATTTGAGGGGAAGGGCGCAGTCAGGGGAGAAAAATAACTAAAGTTATGAAAGGTTAGAAGGAGAGTAAGGAATTATTAAATCTATCTTTTCTCAAATGAATAAAGAACTCCTGAAAGGGATAATGGAAGGGTGCAGCCTTCAATCTGAATTACCTTCTTTGTTTAACTCTATTCTGCCTAAGGCCACTGCCTTTCAAGCCAACCACAGAACCCTGGTTTTGCCTCAGCTGCTGGCACGGTGGTGCAGCGTGGGAGTTGGGAGACCCATGCTCACGTCCTCTCTCTCTTGCTGATTTCACTCGGTTTAAACTTGGACAAGTGGCTGAACTCTCCAGGCCTTGGTTTCCCACCTGTAAAATAAGAGAGTTCACCGTATGCCCTCTGGATTCTCAGTGTCAGTGGTATAGAGCTGGCGCCCCTCCATTTCTCCCCAGGGACAGGTTAATCTCCAGCGGTGCTGACCAAGGTGAAGCCGCAGCCCCAGCTCAGCAAGCACATCAGGCAGGGGCACCTCCTTCCGTGCGCACACCACCCACCCACTGCCTCCAGCTTAGGGGCGCGCTCCTGCACCAACACCGTCACCTAAGAGGCCAGATCATCCCCCAACCATCTCACGGCTGCCTGAACAGGTCTGATTAACTAAAATCTGCAAAGCTGAGCTGAGCATATGTAAGCAAAGAAAAAGCAAAACAAACAAGAGGCCTTTCTGGACCTTGGCATTTCTCTCAAATAAACTCTGATAAAACTGAAAATAATAGCATCCCCACCTACAACAAGAGGCCTCGGCTGGCCTTGCTTGTAAAAATACATAACAAGCCAAAAGGGGCCAATGACACCCGGGCTGCCTAGGCGTGTGGACCTACAAGGTAAAGCGCAAGCCAGACCCAAGACTGCGCAGGGCGCAGTTTAAATCGGACTGCGGAGGCGCTCACAATCCGCCAACAGAGGCCGGCGCCGGAGTGCAGGGACAATGGTGCGCTAGGCGCAGTCTCTTTCCGGAGGGAGACCCACAGACCCTTAATTCAATTCCCATCTCCAAGAAATCTCCGTGAAGTGGAAGTGAAGGGTTGTCCAGGTTACATCAAGTAATGCACCTTGGCCGGGGACAGACTCTCGGCCTTGGGTAATCTTTTTGTAGCTGCTTTCGTTTTTCGTTTTTGTCTTTTTAAGTCTGGCAGTTTGGTCTGATGCCCAAGTGGTACCTTTTAGATGTCTCTGTCGTCCTCCGCCAGCAAGTGGCGCCCCCTGGGCCGCTCCCTCCCTCGCGGAGATAAAAGCCCAGTTCCGCAGGGCTGCTCCAAAGGGCTTCCGGCGCGCCCAGTTCCCAGGGCTGGGCGCACGTGCGTTTGTTGTGGTGCCTGTGCGTTTGTTGTGGTGCCTGTGCCCACCCCCGCCGCGGGCCTCAGTTTCCGGGTCTGTAAATCCAGCCGGCGGGCTCTGAAGCAACCAGGACTGTGCAATTTCCTCCCCTCTCCCTACCACCCCCACCCCCCATACTGACGGTGCCATTGAGAAAGCGGGGGTCCTGGAGGGCCGCGCGCACGTGGGTTTGTTGTGGGTCCTCAGGCTCGCGGAGCCCGGAAGAGGCCAGGGCGACCCCTCGGCCGGGACAAATACACAGCCATCTCCAGCCAAAACGTGGCCAGCCCTCGCGGCAAAGGCGGCTGAGGCGGCGTTGGACACTGATTCCCTGCGCCCTAGGCGCGCCGCGGGCCCCGCCTCTCCGCTCCCCTCCTGCGCCCCTCCACATCACTCCTCCCGGGGGCCCGGGCCGCGCCGCCGCCCGCCGCTCCCCTACTCACTCGCCGCGTTCTCGGCCGCCAAGGCTGCGGCTGCTCCGCCCGCTCCGCGCCCGAGCCGCCCGGCAGCCGGCTCCCTTTGTTAGCGCCGGGCAGTGCCCCCGGCGTCTTCCTCAGCCCGGCCTTGCCCAGAACTCCCCTCCCCCAGGTGCCTCCGGGCTCCGGAGAGCCCAGGAGCTGGGAGCCCCGCGCGGGAGTCCCGGGAGGAGGGGTCTGCTGGGATGGAGCAGGGCACAGGAGACGAGGGGTGGAGGACACCCGGGAAGGAAGGAATAAGAGCGCGGCGGCGGGACGGGGGAAGCGAGTCGCCTCCGTTATGCAAATAGTCGGGAAGACGGGGTGGGTCCCCGGCACACCGCGCCCCAAACCGGCCGGGCCCTGTGGAGGTTGCTAGCGAGCCGGCCTCGGGCCTACAGGGGTCCCTGGTTAGAGTACAGCGTGATGCTGGGACCCTGCTTCCTCTCAAGGAAGGCTGACCGAGGGACGAGGGGGAGGGGCAGCGGGGCGGGGCAAGGATCCCCAAATGCTGGCCCTGCTCCACACCCCAGAGGGTTGAATTCAGCACTCTCGGGCTTTTTGTCCTAACAAGCGGGAACCATAAATCCTGGCTCTGCTACTGACTGCATGACTCTGAGCAAATCACTTAACCTCTCTGAAGCCTCGAATTCTTCTATAGAATGTGAAACAACATCACAGGGTTTGGCAAGAACCTCTCAACCTCGGGCGTGACAGTACTAAGTGCTCTCGAAGGGCAATCACAGAAGAGAGGGAGTGTCGGCGAGCCTGCTCGCAGAGACTTCCACCCAGGCTGTCTGCAGGCGGGGGCAGGAGAGCTCAGGGAGGGTGGTGAAGGGAGCAGATTCCTTCCTTTCCCCGGGGCTCCAGCGAAAGGTGAGGAAACTGCTTGTTGAGCGCGTACTGACCGCTCCTGGTAGCCCCGGGCCACTTCCCCAAGACAGAAGATCCCCCAAAGGAGGGTCACAAGCGGCCGAAAGCCACCGCTCCAGTCCCTGTAGAGAGGATGTGTCTGCCAGAGGCAAAGATCGTGTCTATTGAGCACCCACTTAGCACCAGGCTCCCTGTTTGAAGGGAAGGGGTTGAGGCGGGGGAGAGGAGACCTGGAGAGTGGAAGGTAGCCTGCGTCCTCCCGAAACACAAGGTCAGGTGCACACTGAGAGGGCATGAAGCCCAGGTCCAAAACTCTCTCTCCAAATGGAGGTGGCCGCTCCCTACCAACAACCTGCGAAAGCGGAGATGGCACCCCCCTCTCATCCCCAACACCCTTCTTCCAGGTGCTGTTTCCTCCCTCCCCAGATCCTCCCCCAGGATGTCTCCTGCCGTCCTGCTGGCCTTCCCCAGCCCCTGAGAAGGCATTATTGCTCAGTACAAAGAGCTCCAGTTGGAGGGGATGCCAAACACAGTGAATTCGAATCTCTCTGACCAACTAGTTGTGCGCTCTTGTGTGAGTTCCTCAACCTCTCTGAGCCTCCCTTTCCTCTTCTGTATGATGGATAGTAAAGATAGTGCTGTTTTCAGGATTGTGTGAAATGATCTCTGTGAAGTGCTTAGCTTAGTGTCCAGCATTTAGAAGGCGCTCGTAACAGTAAAGTATATGAGTGAATGAGTGGAAGCAGACAAACTCTGAAGACTATTTCTGGGAGGATGCTACGATGAAGATTTTAGACTTTATTCTGCAAAAAATTGGAAGCTATTAAAAGATTTTTGTGCAGGGGCATGACATGTGTCTTTGCGTTTTACACTGATTTCTCTGGCAGGTTCCTGGGAAATGGATGGCGGGTGCGGAGACTGCAAGCACGGAGTGCACAGACCAGCTTGGAAGCTGCCGTCAGTGGAGATATAGTAGGAGCTGTGGCAAGGACAGAGAGAATGAAAAAGGACATCCAAATAATGCTAGCAAAAGCCCTTTGCTTATTATATCGTCTCTCCTGGTCATAAAATAGGTGGTGGCCTTAGCCACATTGTGTGGATGAGGAAATTGAAGTCACCTTGGAAATGAAAGAGCCAGAATTTCCACATTCATTAAAAGCCTTAATCATTTCCTTCCTCAGCATCACTTTTCTGTCAACACTGCTTAAGAACCAAGAACAAGAAACAGAGGAGAGGCTTTCTTAGAAGGTGCTCCAGTCCCCACTCCACAGTTCTCTTTACCAGAAGAACTCCAACCAAATTATGGAGAAAACAGGGGAAGAAATTCACTCTGTATTCTTAGCTTGCAGGACTGACATGACCACAGACAACATGATAAGCCCAAGAAGTTTCTGGGTCTCCGGGCAGATGAGCAGGCAAGTAGGAGTGTCCCTGGCAAATTTCCAGCTGTGGAGTTACTCTTGTTGGGGGCTGTTCCTCCCTCGCCAGTTGGGGCCTTCTGACCTGTAAGTGAGAGGCAGGAGCCTGGACCATTAGGTGGGGGACAGTCCCGTCCTCCCCAACCTGTTTATGAGGCTTGTCTACCCATTGTCTCTGGGCCCCTGCCTTGACAGTTTGTTTTCCTTAGAAGTCCAGATACATATTTCCCTCTGGACACCGTCTTAACCCCCTGCCCGACCCCATCCTCCATGACCTCAGCCTTTGTCCATGAATAATATTTTAGGTAATGCCTTTCTTGGTCATCATTTTAGGCAGTTTACTGGCTAATACAAATAATGCCCTACTTTATAACATTTGCAGTGATCCACTCGCAAACAATATTTTCATAACATTCTTGAATTAGAGGTGGTGTTATTATGAAGTCTTGTGGAGGGAAAAGGAGGCACAGGCAGTTGAAAATATCCTCCCAAACCCTTCTTTCTCACCCTACTATAGATGCTCATCGAGACCCTTAACCAGCTCTCACAGTTCTTCTCTGCTTACTGTCAGCACTGTTGTCCAATATAAGGGTGGGCTGGGGGTTAAAGGAACTGCTCTGTGGGTTGTCTGTGCCCTCTACCTTGGGCCTCAGTGCTGCCAGCTTCAAGGATAAAGATACTTATGGACAGCTAAGTGTATAGAACCCAAGACAGAAAATAGAAATGGAGTAACAGCATCTCTAAGTTAAGCACCCAGGGACTGCTCCTGCAGTCCCTGCACAGATGGGCCAGTGGAGCCTGGAGTGAGGGCGAGGCCGAGGAACACTAGAGGGCGGAGGCTAGACACTAAAGAGGCCTCATGGGAAGCCCACAGCCACACGACAGGGGAAATGGCTGGCCACACAGCCCCTAGTACAGCAAGCAGTGGCCTGGTGGCTCCAGGACCTCAGAGTAGAGTATGGGTGTGGTGTGATCAGGGTGGGTCAGAGAAGGGACATACTGTGTGGGCACATGTGTGGCTGGACTGCACTTCACCCAATCAACTTCACTGTCAGCCCTGTCCTAGGAGATACGAGGAGAAACCGAGTCTCCATTCTCCAATCACCCATGGTTTAGCAAAATATCGCTTGGTTCTCAGTAATAATAATAATTTCCGTGCACTGGACATCTGCTGGGTGCGAGGCAGTCTATGTGAATGTTCTTGCATAATCCTCACTTGGGGGAAGGGGATTATTCTGGAACTCTAGCATAGTAAATCATCCTTAGCTACTCTTCCTGTTCTTGCCTTAACGCTCATCTCAGCGTGAGATTAATGCATACAGAGCAAGAGCTCGACTACAAATCTCAGTCCAAGAACGTTAAAAAGTGAGAGAGGTCCCTACAGAAAGTTTCTCAAGGAGACAAGATGGCGTGACACCAAACACCCAGAGACAAGGCTTCCTGGATCCCTGCTTACAACACCCCTTTCTCCAAAGTTCTGCTCCTGACAGTCACTGTCTCACGTTTCTACACTCCCTCCTCAACATCCCTCGCCCTCCCGAGATGCTCCTCCAGCTCCCTCCCCGTCCCAGGTCCTTCCTCTAGATGTCTCCCTTAATTTTAACATTAATTAATTTTAATTTTAAGTAATTTTAATTAGCCTCTGTCAGTAACTCAAAAAGATGTGAGAAACAAAATGGGAAGCTACAAAAATTAAAGAAAGACAGTTGACATGACTATAGATCTTTACGTTTACAAACAGCTGGCACAGACTTTATCCCACCTGAGCCCTCTTCAGACTCACAATAACCTGTGAGGTAGGTATGACTCTTTATCATCTCCATCGACAGACGAGAACGCTGAGGCTCAGAGGTAAAGTGACTTGCTTGAAGTCTATTAGTAAGTGTTGAGCTGTGCCTTGAAACCCAGGCCTCTTTCCTTTGTACAGTGTCTGTACCCAGGGCTGCAAAAGGCTGGACAAGCCCATCAAACTGTCAGTGACACTTCACAGGCCACTGCTGCCCTGCTGCCTGGGGGCAGGACTCATAAGCTATGTCCAGAAGACCAGATGCACCAGCAATGGCAGGAAATACAGGGGCAATACAGAGAAATCAAAGATCCTTGTAATAAATTTTCTCAAAAAGATTCAGGAAATTGGATTCTTTTAAGAGACTTCTTTCAGAACCTAAGTGGAAGCTGCCTCCTGAGTATTTATGACCTGAGGATGACTGCCAGAATAACCTGCAGTAAGGGTCAGGCTTTGTGCAAGAGAGCGTGTGGGTCTATGAAATGTCTTTGAAATTAACAAATGTTTGGGGGGAAAAAAATCAGTGTTTGACGCCTGTTGATGATTTGTCCCAAACCGATCTCTGTACAGTCTCTTGTTTTTAAAAATCTATTTTAAATAGGGCTTTTCCCCCTGATTTAACAGATAAAGGTTGCTTTAGGAAATTTAGAAAAGTCGGAGAAATATAAAGAAGCAAGGGGAAAAAATTTGTCATCTCATCGGCCACAAGCAGAATTAACCTTTTGACCTACTTTCTTCTAGTTATTTCCTGTGCAGTTTTCTTCAGCTTTCTGTAGTTGAGATCTTAATATTTATAAGTGATATCCTGCTTTTCTTCTCCATTTAGAGTATATCATAAGCTTTTCCTATATATAACAATAAATTTATTCGTTCACTTCAGCCTTGATTAGATGCAAGGCAAACATTCTTACTTATTAGTTATTAGTGGTTTCTTACACCACTTATTGGCCGTACCAGAGACAACTGAGTTTAGCGGCTGAGCGTACTGACTCTGGAGTCAGGTTGCCTGAGTTTGAGTCCTGACTCTGCTACCTCCTAGCTGTGCGACCTTGGACAAATTTTTAACCTCTCTGCTCTATTTCCTTACCTGTAAATTGAGGATAGTAGTATCTACCTCACAGAGTGGTTCTAAAGATTAAACAAGTTAATTCCATGAAAGGTGCTTAGAACAATACATGGCATGGTAAGCACCAAGTAAGTGCTGGCTATTAGCAATATGAGTGCATCATAAATTATTCAACCGTTCTCCTGAGGCTAGACGTTAAGGTTGTTCTCAGTTTTTGCACTGTATAAGTTCTGCAATAAACATTTACTGCATGCATGATGGGAAGAAACGTGGATTGAAACTCTATTGTGAAGGGATTTGAATGCCAAGATAAGACATTAAGAAGTAAGAAATTCAAGATGGATGACCCAGGACAAAAATGTTCTTTGGGAGGAAGTGTCTGATCAACTTGAAAAGATGATATTTAATTCTATTTGACAAGAATTTATTGAGCACTGTGGGCCAAAAAAGGATCTAGGCTAGGTCAAGGAACACCGGGATGAATAGAAGACACCAAGACGAACATGGGTCAGGCTCCAAGGAGCTTTAGCCAGATTTACAAAACTTTCCCAATCGTTTCCTCCGGGAGGATATCTTCGCCATGACATATTTCTACATGTCGCTCTGTGGACAGAGGTTACAAAATGCCTCATTTCAAATGACCAGTACAGGAGTAGAAGCTCAGTCAATCCTCCTCATCTCCTCATTGGGATGGCTTGATCAAGAATGCCTGCTTCACAGAAGTGCTGTGACGTTAGGGATGGCATCCATAAAGCTCTTAGGATAGTGTCTGGTACCTGGTAAATGCTTCAAAAATAATAGCTAACAGTTACTGAGCACCTGCCACATGCCAGGCACTGCAATAAGCACTGTTCAAACATTCCGTCACTGGACCCGTGTAGCAACCCTGTTAAGTAGATACTATTAATTTTGTTATTCATATTTTATAGGCGAAGAAACTAAGAGGTAAGTGACTTAACCAGAGTCACGCAGGAATAAGTGGTGAAGCGGGATTCTTAACCAAGGCGTTTGATTAATTACAGTAAGCTAATGGCCAGTGCTGAATTCGGTGACTTAGACATTCAAAGGATTATGTCATTGCTTATTGTGCTTCACCCACAGGTATTTTACACATCTCTCCCCAAAGAGAGCTAATGTTTTATGAGAGAGGCCACACAACAGACAGTGCACCAATCTAGAAGTCAACAGACGTGAATTCTACTCCCAGCTCTCACGATCCAGCTTGCAGACCTCAGCCAAGGCACTTACCCTTTCCTGCTTTATGAAACAAGGGCAGTTGGGCTAAATGAGTTGTTCCCAAACCTGGCCGACCTTTGGAATCACCTGCTGAAGTCATTAAAAATATAAATTCTATTTTCTCCCCAAGATTCAGTGGTTCTGGGGATGACCCTGGGTGTCTGTAATGGTGAACATACTCTTCAGGAAGTGTTGATGGTCAGCAGGATTTGCAGACAAGTCTCTAGGTGACTTCTAAGGCTCTTTCTAACTTGTCTCAGAAAAGTTCCTCTGCAGGTTAAAGAGCCACCAGCCACGCCTGAGCGAGGCAGTGCTCCATGACCAGGGGAGACTTCTCTCCCAATACTGCCCTGGATGAGGGACCCTTTGCGAAGAGACTAGGAGCTGTAGACAGTGGAGACATGGCTGCAGCCTCAGCCACATTCTTGTTGATTATCACCAGTAGTCATTTGACCACCAACAGCAGGGCAATAACCTTTGGAAAAGGCAACATTTCCCCATCACTGGGATAGTTCCCAGAGTTCAAATGGCTCCTGGAAACTGCATCAATTTTCCAGCCTCTCTTTGTATAACGTACAATGCAAAACCTTTGGTAGCTTCCCATGAGAATTCTGAATGGACAACCACAGCATTCCCTATCAGTAGCTGGTGAAGGAGATTGGTGATTTGAATTAACCAGTAACCAGCTCTGCCAATGTCTAAGTGCAAGGGAAATCAGATAGGGATTTGGGGAGCACTGGCAAGGTTCAGTGCAGGAAGTAGCCCCTGAATGATGTGGCATTATGCATTACAACCTTCCTTGATGAGTTCAATTAGCAAGTAGGTGATCTATAATGATAATCACAGCCTACACCTCTCTAACCTAAATGGCTCAGAGCACCACAAGGTCATGACCTGAAGGTCTCTGAATGACTCCATCCAGAAGCCAAGGACACCAGGGCAAGCCCACTGAGGCAGGAAATGTGTGTGTGTTTGTGAGTCCTTGGGGATGAGAAGAGGCACTTGTATTCAATATAGCCATTGTTATAAAAGGGTTGTATCAAATTGGCTTGGGGTCCCATCAAGTGGCCTGTAATTCCAGGGAGCAAGGGATATCATCTATCACATCTCTTTGGCCAGTTCCTCTGTGAGGCCTTTCTCAAACTCACAGGAAGAGTGGCTACTAGGAAATTTACTTCCTTTCCCAAAATAGGTGCAAAGGTCATAAATCTACATTTGGAGTGAACTGCACAGAAGGGATTTTTATTTGCAGCATCTAGGCCTCATCTGATGGTTGGGGAAGGAGAAAGGGGCACAGGGCACCTGTTTCATTTTAACCTACCCACTGTGTTCCTCATTTAGAGGGCTTCCAAGACACTTCCCTATACATCTTTCAATTGGTCTCTATTTTACCAGATAACTCAACTGAAGCCTAGAGACTCAAATGACCTGCGGAAGATTGCCTAGCTAATAAGCAGCAGAGTCTGGACTAGAGCCCACATCTTCTGACTCTGTTGTAAATGCTAATAAGGGGCTACAAGGCAGCCCAGAAAATATAGAGAGAACCAAAGACTTAAGAAAAAGCAGAAATTGCTGTGGGCCAGTCTCCCATAATGAGGCTCCTGAGAGGAATCTGGACCTGCTCATTATTTTCTGACTTTCCATAGTGGTCAGGGATCATTAGGCTGGGTTTTCAGCCTGTCTCTTCAAAGGGCTAAGAAAAACATATAAAGTGATAAATGGAGATGGTAGAGAATGACCAGAAGCCTAGTGGAATGTTATCGTTGCTGGGAAGAAGGAAGTCACTCATCTGAGACAGAAGCTGGACTTCTGATAATACATTTTGTTTACCCCAGTGTTTTTAGCCTAGAGGGTGAGGTAGCTTTACTGCTGCTTAGATCTTATGAGCTAGAAAAAATTATAATTCTCAGTTCTTGATTACTGAGGTGAAATAGAGCATGTTAAGATTAGCATCTGGATATTCCAGAATGATCTGAGAGATAATAATGACTTCCTCAAATTACTGAACCAGGAACTGAACTATGTGGTAGTTAATCCTCATAAAGAGCCTGTGCAATGTGCGTCATTCACTGCATTTGGAAGCAAAGTAACTGAGGCTTAAGGAGCTTGAGTATTGGCCAAAGGCCACATGTCTTGTAATTGACAAAGCTGGGACTGAACGAACACGTGCATGACTTCAAAGCCACTCTTTAACCACTATGCTCATCAGTTTTTCCTTGGAGGCAAAGTGATGTGGGGATGACTTGACTCATCTCTCATTATCTCTGCCACTAGGACTTGCCTTTATTTTTTCATTCCTCTGAAATGACCCCTTCATCTCGCTCTGCCTTCATGAACACAACCCTCCTACCCTCCTCTAAGGTCTAGTTCAACCCTAAGCTTGTCCAGAAAGCCTTAAGTCCAAAATGATCTCTTCCTTCTCTAAAGTCTTATAAACACCTGCAGAATTTCCTGGGACCATATGTATTTTTCATTCATTACATGTATAACTAAATACTCTTTCAACTAAAACACTCATTAGCTATTTCGCAGAAGCACTCTTTGTTTTATATAAATAAATGCACAAATCAGGACAAAATTCTCTTTAAAGATTCAGAGAAGTGAATTGCTTCAGTTCAGAATCTTCTCTCCTCACTTAGCCATTCCCCAAATTTGGACCCAGGATCACAGGGGTGAAGTGGCAGTTCCTCCTGGCTCCATCCATGGCCGGGAAGCAGGCTTGCTCCTCTCAGCTGACATTTTCCTCTCTGATCCTCTCCAAGGTCTTCAATAAAACTCCGAAAAGGCCACGCCTCTGTGGTGTGCCTCGCCATCAGATGACACAGCTCATTCCTTAAATAACTAATGAGACAGTAGCAAACTCTGTGTTATGATGGGGCTTCAGCAGACTTTGGGGCCAAGCAAGGCGGCGTTTGGTCCCTGCCTTGCTTTTCATTAGCCAAGTGGCTTTGAGAAAGGCCCTTCACCCCTCCGAGCCTGTGAAACAGGGGTGCTGTATTCCTTGAAGGATCATAGTAAGGATCAGCAACAATGCCGTTATGTGCAGTGCCAGGCATCAAACAAGTACTCAAAAGATGGTAGCCATTATAATTATTAGATGTGAACCCAATAAAAAGGAGGTGAACAACTAACTTTTTTAACCCTAAGGCCAATTCAGAAAAAAAAACAAATGTTTATGGCCTCGCGTAAGAAACTTTCTTCTCCTCTTCCTTCTTCTTTTCTTTCTTCTTTTAGTCCCATTAAAAATTAAACATTATAACTGTGATTACCTCCTATTGTAGATTGAATGTTTACATCCCCCCAAAATTCAAATTGGAAATCTAATGCCCAAGGTGATGGTGTTAGAAGGTGGAGCCGTTGGGAGACAATTAGGCCATGAGGGTGGAGCCCTCATGAGTGGGACGCATGCCCCTATAAAAGCTGCCTGAGAAAGCTCCTTTGCCCCTTCCACCAAGTGAGGACTCAGCAAAAAGATGGCCATCTATGAACGAGGAAGCTGGCCTCACCACATGCTGAATCTGCTGGTGCCTTGATTGTGGACTTCTCAGACTCGAGAACTGTGAGAAATAAGTTTCTATTCTTTATAGGCCACCCAGTCTACAGTATTTTGTTATGGCAGCCGAAACAGACGCCTCCTTTAGGACGCCTACTTTATGAAACAGACACGTGTCCATGAGGCAATTAGCACTGCTTTTTAGCTTCTAAAGATTCCTGCTCACAGCTGGGCATACTGAGAAAGAAGCAATGTGGAGACAGCTTTCTCACGTTTAACCCTGAAATTTTAGGCCTTGGACTGAATCAGAGAGCTAGAGACCACAGGAGGATCTTGTGCTATTGGCTGCTCATCACCATGTGAGAAAAACCTACGGTATTCCTGGGAGATTTTACTACATTCATAGAGTATCAAAGATTATCTTGTTTCCCTCATGAGGAAACGGACACCAGGGTGGTAGAGAAACCTCTCCTGTGTGGGCCAGTGACAGAGCTCAAAGCAAAAGCTGGCTTCTAGGTGCTGAGATCTCTTTCTGCTCCCTTCCACCTATCAGTCTAAAGGCATTGCTGAGTAGCCCTTGGGCACTAGCTGTATGCTTCTTGGGGGTGCAGGGCAGGAGGAGACAGGGCCCCAGCCCTGCAGGAGTGCACAGGATGTAGAAGCAGGAGTTACCCACAGACAGCCATGAGGGAACAGCTCAAGATCTCCAGGATCCAGAGCTAAGTGGGGCACCCAGGCTTTAAGTCAGCTCCACAGGACAGGAAGTATACTTGCTTTGTCCACTGTTCCATCTCCAGGCCCTAGAACAGTCCAGTTGAGGCAGCATGTATAATTGTTCACGCAATTAATGGACTCTGGAGCCATGATGACTGGGATTGAATCCCAGGTCACCCAAGGAATAGCTGAGCAACCTTGGACAAGTTACTTAATTTCTCTGTGCCTCAACTTTCCCGTAAGTAAAACACAAATAGTGTTGTAAAGATGAAATGAGATAATCCATATAAAGTACTTTAAAAAATGCCAGCACAGGGGCTGGCCCAGTGGTGCAGCGGTTAAGTTCGCACATTCCGCTTCTTGGCGGCCTGGGGTTTGCCGGTTCAAATCCTGGGTGCGGACATGGCACTGCTTGGCAAGCCATGCTGTGGCAGGCGTCCCACATATAAAGTGGAGGAAGATGGGCACGGATGTTAGCTCAGGGCCAGTCTTCCTCAGCGAAAAGAGGAGGATTGGCAGCAGATGTTAGCTCAGGGTTAATCTTCCTAAAAAAAAACAAATGCCAGCACAGAGTAAGTACTCAATGGACATTAGCTGTAATTATACTAAGCAATCACATTATTAGAGAAGAAATTAATATTTGATGAACATATACATACTTGATACGCTATCAAATGATATTTGATGAATGAATGAATGAATGCAATTGGATTTAGAGAAGAAAGGAATTTTTGCAGGCTGAAATTTTGCAGGTTTCCTAGCAGAGACACACCTGGGCCAGGTATTTCAGGAAGCACAGGATCTGCGTGGATGAAAGAAAGAGAAGAACATTTTTTACACTTTCAGAAGATCTCTCAGACAAAGACTTATGTTTAAAGACATTTGTTATAGGGTTATTTTTTCTTCAAAATATTGGAAACAGCCCAAGTAGCCACAGAGACAAATACAATTTGATGAATCCATAAAGTGCATTACTTTGAATCCATTAAAATGAATATTTTCAAACAATACTTAGTGACAAATATGCTCAGATTACAATAAATTGCAAAAAAAAAACCCACACATTATAGACAGTACAATCTCAACTAAGTAAGAAATGTATTTGTATATAAAAAAAAAGGAAAAGAAATTACCAAAATGTTAGAAGGAAGAAATAGAAGTAATTTTGTTTCTTTAAATCTTTCTCAATTTTTCAAATTGTCTAAAATGTGCATGTATTTTTTTTAAGGAATTAATTGTATGACCGTTTTTTTTTTTTTTCAGGAAGATTGGCCCTGAGCTAACATCTCTTGCCAATCTTCTTCCTTTCTTCTTTTTTCTCCCCAAAGCCCCAGCACATAGCTGTATATCCTAGTTGTAAGTCCCTCTAGTTCCTCTATGTGGGATGCCACTACAGCATGGCTTGATGAGCGGTGTGTAGGTCCACACCCAGGAGCCGAACAGGTGAACCCTGGTCCCCCAAAGTGGAGTGCACAAACAACCACGACGCCAGCAGGCCAGCCCTATCTTTTAATAATTTCGTTTGTTTTTAATTGTGGTAAAATATAACAAAATTTGCCATTCAACCATCTTTAGGTATACAGTTTAATTAATAATAGTTTTTAAAGTCTTATTGCACTTTTTCAGGTGAAGTTTCCCCTGGCACAGGACCTTGCTCACTCTGCTGTCCTCTCAGAGTGACCCGACAGATACTACAAGTGGCAGCATGGCCACTGCCCGTGCCCGAACACCCTAACCCCTCAGTACTGGTAAACACCGTTATGATCTTGGAGTATGTAACTGCCTGCTGAGGGTTGGCACTTCAGCCCTCTCGTATGGGGAATAATTCCTCCCTAAAGTCAGGACAATGAGAGGCGCCCCCATCCCCAAGCCTCTTCCTTTTGTCTCTGATACTGCTCCGCATAAATGCAGTTTTCAGGCATTTCCTCCACTGCTCACAAACCAGGTGAATGCCCCTCAGGCTCCAAAAATCCCCCCAAATTCTTTTGCGCCTCCTGGAAAGTGTGAAAAAGCGGGTAGTAGAGACTCTTCACCTAGTTCCAAAGGCTGGGCCTCATGCTGCAGCTTGCATAATGAATCACCACACTAGTTAGAGAGAACACCTTGTGTAATAGAAGCCTGGCCAGAGGGATGAGCTCCCTGGCCGCCGGCCTGTGTCTGCTACCTGCCCAGAAATGCCAGCCTTGAAGTATCTCCTCAGTTTTCCTGTAATTCCACCATTTCTTATATCCATTCTCTTCCTTTTCCATTTTCATGCAGCTAATTCATTTATTCAACAATCATTACTTACCTCTTACATCAGGCACAATGTTAGGGGTGGGATACAGACACCAAAGATAATGGTAATAATCTTAACTGCCAAGTCCTGTGCTAAAAAGCTTTACCTGAAATATCCCATTTAACTCTTACAACAACTTCACAAAGAAGGGACTGTTTCCCCCATTTTATGGGTTATAATGCTGAGGCTCAGAAAGCATAAGACATTTGCACAAGAGAATTTCTGGGTAAAGATGGCAAAATGACTCTAGATTAGTAGATCCCTCTCCCCCAACGTTTATAGAATGAACAGCAAAAGTAAAAGCAAAAAAATAGTGAAAAGAAATCACCAGCAATTTTCACTTTTGATATGGACCAATAAGCAACTACCAGACCCTGCTCTCCCACAGATAACAGCTATAAACTCTGGACAAAACGCAAAAAACAACAACCTGAAGGTGCAAGAGAGTGAAGAGAAGCAGACAGAATCTGGAAGGGAGTCGAATCTGGAAGAATGTAGTGACAAGGGGTGAGTTTCCCATTTTTGTAGTTTTTAGTCTGGGAACAGGCTGTGGTCAGCACCATGTGAGATGGCTAAAACTCTGATAAAAAATCCATAGTCTTTCTGATCTAAAGAACCAGAGGATGGAATATGCTGGACAGTAAGAGGGTTGGGGAAATATTAGAAAGAAATGATCCAAAGAGAGAAAGCCCCCAATTCTGTGTATAAACTCTGACCAATTTTCTGTCAGATCCTGAAGCACCCACGCATACAGCTGATTCAAAGCAGCTACAGCTAAAGACAGAGGAAATGAGCTGAGAGTTGAGCCGCTCCCCAAAGGGTAGTTTTGCAATTTGAATCCACCTAAGTTTATTTGCTTGCTAAAAAACAGCATCAACACTTCAGAGGAATATAATAGGATCTAGAATCTCCACAACATCAAATTCATAATGTCTAAGATATAATTCAAAATTACTCAACATGCAAAGAACCAGAGAATATGGCCAAGGCTTAAGAGAACAGACAATGAACTGAGGCCAACCCTAAAACGATCCAGATGTCGGAATTAGCAGATAAGGATCATGAAGCAGCTTTCACAATCACGCTCAGTGAAGTCAATGAAAATATACTTTCAATGAATGAAAGGCAGGAAATCTCAAAGAAATAGAAACTATATTTAAACAGAACCAATGGAATTTCTAGAACTAAAAAATATAATATTTAAAATTTAAAATTCTCTGGATGAACTTGACAAAGATAGAGTCAAAGAATTTGAAGAGAGATCAATAGAAATTTTCCAATCTGAAGAACAGAAAGAAAATAAAACATTGAAAAATATGAACAGAGTCTCAGGGACCTGTAAGACAATATGAAAATGTCTACATACATGTATTTTGAATTCTAACAGTGGAAGAAACAGAGAATGAGGCTAGAAAAAAAAGCTTGAAGAAATAATGGCTTAAGGAGAAGTTTTTGAAAGCAGCTAGAGGGAAAAAATGATACATCACATAGCGGAAGATCCATTTGAATCACTGCTGAATTCTTACTAGAAACTATGGAGATCAGAAGACAGTGAAACATCTTTAAGATACTGGTGGAAGGAACAGGGATCACCTGGCAACCAAGAATTCTGTATTCGTTGAAAATATCTTCCCAAATGAACACAAAATAAAGATATTTTTAACAACTCACCAGCAGTAACAAGGAAAGAGGTTCAACCTTATGCCATGAATGTTGAAAAGAAGTTGTCCAAGAAAGGAACAGAGTTTTGTTGTGGTGCCTGCCACGTGCATCATGATCTCCTTCTTACCTTATCTAGAAGAAGTATGGAGGAAAATAGATGAAATAGAAAAATCCTGATAATTTTCAGGAATTGCCCCACCCCCTGTTCCAAACTGGAGAGAATATGACTGAGAGGGTTGAAGAGGCAGCTTGGAGAAAAGTCAAGAGAAGACGCTTGGAAGCAGAAGCTCCTATCTATCACTGCAGGACCACGGTGGAGTGAAGAAGGGCACCCAGGGCTTGCCAGTTTCCAGATCACTGCTAGATGGGGGCAAGCCCATAGGAGTGGGGTACACACCCAGCTGGATGGCATGGGTAATAGAACTGGATGTTTTAATGGGATCTCAGAAAAGCACAGGCCCCGGATCCTCCAGCAAGGGCTGCACGCAGCCCTATCCCTTCCTCATGCCCTAAAACTAAAGAAAAGTAGACAGCAAGCAACTCGCAGCTCTCAAGCTATAGTTCTGAAAGGAAGACAATTGAGTTTTAGATAAGACAGGAAGGGTTTCAAGGAGAAACCACCCATATTTTGGATCAAACCAAATAATCCATGTTAATCTCAGGCTAAATAAAAAAGAGAAAGGGCAGAAGCCATGAAAGCACTCCATATAGAGAAAAAAATTAATCCAATCTGGAAGAAAACATAGCCCAAACCAAGGAACAGAAGACTACTCATCATGGATTCATCACTCTTCAGACATAGATATTCTAATGAAGAATGTGACTTTAATAAAATAAGACCACCAAGACAAAAGGATAAAATAACAGCATGAGATAAAAAGGGAGGTTAAAGCGCTGAAGAAACAAAGTGCATAGCAAAATCCTACTTCGCATCTAACAAATAACTTAGAAAAATAAAGAAGTAACAGAATAGATGCAGCTGAACATCAGATTATTTCCCTGGAAGGAAGACCTGAGGTCATTGTAATGAATATTGAGGGAAAGAACTCAATAAGATTTAAAACAATTAAAGAGCAAAAACTGGTAGGAGGGGAGAGGGAGGTGGGAAGAGCACAATAGTCGTATTTTCTAGTAGGCCATCAGGTGGTGGTATCTAAAATCAAAATATGCTGTTTTTAAAAGCATAGTAATGCCAATTTTTAGTCATTTTTATAATCCTTTTTTTTCCTTAACCTTAGCACAGGAGCCAGATAGCAAGTAATAATAGCAAATGTTTATTGATTATTTACCATATGTTTACTGCTCTAAGCTCTGTACACATATTAATTTATTTAATCCTGTCAATAATCCCATAAAGAAGAGTCTATTATGGCCTCATTTTACAAAAGAAGAAATGAAACACGGAGATGTTAACTAAGCTACCCAAAGCCCCAGTGCTAGCAAATGATGGAATCAGAATTCAAACCCAAGCAGTCTGGCTCCCCAGCCCATGTGCTTCATCCTCACCCTTTCTTATGGCTTAGTGAGCATGTGAAGTGGCCAGTGTGAGACAAAAAAAGGGTGAGCAGAAATCCGGTAAATTAGAGTGTGTACGCCCCTGCCCCCACCAAGGCATTCAGCTTCTATTTCTTTAAATAAACTGTGTGCAGCCAAGCAAAGCACCTGTGTGAGTCAATTCCCAGCCTGCTGGGCCCAAGCTGGGGCCCTGCTGTAGAGGGGTTTAAAGGCACCACCAATACCCCAATATCCCTTGTCATGAAGAAATACTTATCTGTATTTCAGCAATGCCTTGCATTTCACTAGCTTTTTATTGTTATGGTTATATTTTTTACTTTTAAACAATAGAATATGGAATATAGGAATATAATACTATAGCTATAATTTTTTGTTTATTCATCTATCATTCCAGCATATGAATCCACTAGGAAATACCTATAATCATGTTCTCAAATAATGATTTTATTTCTGAGTAGTAGGATTTGGGGGTCATTTGTTGCTTTCTTCCTTGTTCTGTATAAGATATGTCACCTTGGTAAAGGCAAAAATTTTTGAGAAAGGGAAATGAGAAACTTGAGTTCACATAGCTTGAAGCTGAGATGTGGACTCACATCTCCTAGACTTTAAGAACCATGCATTTCACTATTTTGTTATCTTACCTCCTGCACCCTGGGGTTAAAGGACTCATGTCTCAATGTGAGTAATAGATATGTTAGAAATTGTACTGCACTTAAAGTGCTTGACACCATGTCTAGCAAATAATAAGTAGTAAATAAATGTTTGTGATTATAATAATGGTAATTATTATTATTCACTGCTACAACAGTACATCATTAGAAATGTTACAATAGCATTAAATATATGATAGCACAGAAACATAGAGAAGAGAAAGCTGCTAATCCAAAAAGGCAGCCAAGGAAGGCTTCCTAGAAGGGGACAGATGTTGACTTTTAAAGAAAGGCTTAGTCAGGCAGGGAACCACATGATGGATTAAAATAACTGGTGTTCCGGAATTGAATGGCATGTGGGAATGCGGCTGGAGAAGAGGTGGGAAGGTAAGTCATTGTTAGATCAGAGACTACCTCCTATGCCATGCCATGCCAAGGAATTTGGGCTTGGAAGTCAACAGGAACCCATTGGAAGCAGAGGAGCGATGTGCTGCTGTCTGCCTTTCTGAGCTCTCAGTGGCTGCTGTGCACAGGACTAGTTAGAAGGAAAATTCTAGAGACAGAGAACTGGTGAAGATTATTGCAACAGTCCTTCTAAGAACTGATGGGCCCTGCGGCAGAGGCAGAGTTGGTAGAGAGCTGTCTAGGACTATGGTTCTCAAGAGTGTGATCCACAGACCACTAGGGGTCCCAGAAACCCTTTCAGGTGGGCTGCCAGGTCAAAACTACTTTTACATTGGGGCCGACCTGGTGGCGCAGTGGTTAAGTTCACCCATTCTGCTTCAGTGGCCCAGGGTTTGCCGGTTTGGATCCTGGGTGCGGGCTTGGCAAGCCATGCTGTGGTAGGTGTTCCCACATATAAAGTGGAGGAAGATGGGCATGGATGTTAGCTCAGGGCCAGTCTTCTTTAGCAAAAAGAAGAGGATTGGCAGCAGATGTTAGCTCAGGGCTAATCTTCCTCAAAAAAAAAAACTACTTTCACAATAATATTAAAGCAATATTTGACTTTTTCACTGTGTCAATATTTGCACTAATAGTGCAAAAGCAATGATGGGCAAAACTGCCAGTGTCTTAGCACAATCAAGAAGGCACCAATGCCCACTAATAATCTTGCATTCTTCACCATCATACACTCACAGAAAAAAAGTGTCAGTGTCTCTTTAAAATGTCCTTGATGAAACTATGAAAATTATTAACTTCATTAAATCTTGGCTTTTGAGTACACCTCTTTTTAATATTCTGTATGATGCAATAGAAAGAATACACAAAGCACGTCAGTTGCAGAGAAAAAGACAATGGTTGTCTCAAAGAAAAATACATTTTCAAGTAAGTTATGAGCCAAACTGACCACTTTTTTGGTGGAACATCATTTTCACCTGAAAAAAATGACTGATAAACTAAGATTATTCAGACTCGAGAACTGGGAGACATTTTCTTGACCATGAACAAAGTGAACCTGCCACTTTAAGGAAAACAACTTGTCCTTGTTTTTGTGGTCATATTTGTTCCTAGCTGTATTTGTTACCAATAACGAAATTTGAGTTTTCAGGCAAAAATTAGAACTTTGGAAAACTTGCATCCATCACTGTGAACATGGCAGCTTCCTAATTCTTAAAGAATTTTCTGATGTGGTGATTGCTATGGGTTGATTGGTGTCTCCCCGAAAGACATGTTGAAATCCTAACTGCTGATACCTGTGAATGAGAACTTCTTGGGAAGTAGGGTCTTTGCAGATATGATCAATTTTAAAAGAGATCATACTGGATTAGCTTGAGCCCTTAATGCAATCACTGGTGTCCTTAGAAGTAAAAAGAAATTTGGATAGGTGGACAGGGACACACACAGGGAAGGAGGCCATGTGAAGATGCAGGTAGAGATTGAAGTCAAGTCATGTCAGGTCAAATCAAGCCAAGAAACATCAAGAATTGCTGGCAACTCCCAAAAGCTAGGAGATGGGCATGGAACAGGTTCTCCCTCAGTGCCTCAGGAAAGAACCAACCCTGCCAAAACCTCCACATCGGACTTCTGGCCTCCAGAAATGTGAGAGAATGAATTTCTGTTGTTTTAAGCCACTCCGTTTGTGATACTTTGTTACAGGAGCCCTAGGAAACTAATACAGTGATAATAACATCAAATGTGATTATTTAATATCATAGACGAAAGCGTGTCAACATTTGAAGGGCGTGCATAACGTAGTGAACCGATATTTCCAAAAACCCAAGGTACAATATAAAAAAATCATACATGGGTAAAAAGATCCATTCCCAGTGTAAAATAGACCGACACATTTTAATATAACCAAGTACAAAAAGCTCACTGCCCGGCTTCAGAATCCACATTGCAGCTAAACTTTAAGAAACTCTCTCTTGTGCTTTGGTGTAGATCAAAGAAAACTATCTACAATTATTTGAAAAAGCTGTTAAAACACCCTTCCCTTTTCCAAATACTCATCAGTGCGAAGCTGGATTTTCTCCATATACTTCAACCCAAATGATGTGTTGCAACAGATTGATGCAGAAGCAGATACCATAATCCAGCTGTCTTCTATTAAACTAGACATTAAAGAGATTTGCAACAATGAAAAACAATGCAACTTTTCTCATTAACTTTTTTTGTCTTGGGAAATAGGGTTATTTTCATAAAAATCTTTTATTCATGATAATATGCGATGGGTCTATTGTTATCTCAAATAAATATTTCAAAAGTTCTCCATTTTCCTTTCAAATACAGTAAATATTTCTAAAAAGTGCTCACATACATAGAAGCATTGGGAATCCTTGATGATTTTAAGAGTGGAAAAGGAACCAGAGACCCAAACTTTCACTAGTTCAAGAGGTAGAAGTGATAGAACTTGGCACATGGTTGGTGAGGGTTGAGAGTCTTGGTCCAGTCCCGGAACTATTCTCTTGACGGGGATTATGTCCAGAACAGGCTTTAAAGGAAAGATGATGTGTCAGTCTTGGAAACGTCAAGTTTAGGCTGCCTGAGGGATGCTGTGGTGGAGCAGACCATTAGGCAAAGACCTATGGGTTTGAAGTGCAGCTGTCTGAAAATACAGGGTTTGCATTGCTGCAGTAATGGAAGGCCCAGGAAAGAAAAGTATTACAAAGGGAGAGAATTACCCTGAGAATGCTCAGGATGGAGTCCAGGCTTGCACCGACAGGAAAACATAGCAAGACAGCTAGAAACCAATCTATGAGTCAGAAAAAGAGTGTCCAGGAGGAAGGGAAATCTCACAGGGAGTGGTGTCACGGAAACCGAGCCAGGCAGATTATTCAAGAAGGGAGGGGTCAATGGCAACAAATATTATAAAGACATCAACTGGGTCATTACTGACCAGCTGGGAGCAGTTCTAGAGAAAGACGGGGAGTCAAGGAGAGTTTGACTTTAAATCAAGCAGCTGCTCTTTAAGCAACAAGCTTGAGGTCGGGCAGAAGTTAGAAGAGTCATATTATACGATGGGTGGGAAGAAGGCCAGAGGTGAAGTAGAAATTCAAAATTCAGAAAAGCGAGGTTTAAACAGTAGAACAAGATCCCCCAAGAATGCCAGAGGACAGGATTTTCTAGTGCTCAGGAGACAGTGGGGTGTAGAAGGCAAGCCCCTAAGGGCTTTGGAACTGAACTGTCCAACTCAATTCTAGTCACTGCTATTTGCTAAGTGCTATAGACTGACTGAATGTGTCCTCCCAAAATTCATATGTTGAAACCCTAATCCCCAAAGTGATGGTCTTTGGAGGTGGGGCCTTTGGGAGATGATTAGATCATGAGTGAGGGTGAAGCTCTTATGATGGGATTAGTGCCCTTTTGAAAAGAGACAAGAAACCTTGCTCTTCTCTCTCCCTCTCTCCCTCTCCTTCCTTCCCTCCACCATTTGAAGATACAAGGAGAGGACAGGTGTCTACAAACCAGGAAGCAGGTGCTCACTAGACACGCAATCTGCCGACACCCTGGTCTTGGACTTCCTAGCTTCAGACTATGAAAAATAAATATTTGTTGTTTAAGCCACCCAGGCTGTGGTATTTGTTATAGCAGCAGGAGCTAACTAAGACACTAGATAAGAGACTTGACGAGCTACTCACGTTCTCTGTACCATAATCTCCTCTTCTGAAAATATGGAGAACAGTAGTGTATACCTCAGAGAGTTGGTTGTGAACACAGCATGAGTTAATACACATCAAGAATTTAAAATTTAAAATGCTGCCTGCTGAATGGTAAATGCTCAACCAACCGCTGTTACTGCTGAGACTGAAGGGAAAAGGAGAAGAATGGATCTATAGTCCATCAAAGATCCTAGGCTGGAGGGACAGAGTAGAGATGACACCCTCCTGATGTTCCCAAGCTTTTCTGAAGACATATGAGGTGGCAGGTGATCCAGTTGAAGTTTAAGGAGGGTGGCATAATTCTAAAATTTGATCTCGTGGGACATAAACACAAAATTCTTTTCTTTTTCAATTACTGTCTTCAACCGCAGGCTTTCAAATCCTTCTTTCTGGTTTATTAAAGGTAGTTTAAAACTTCAGACTCACCTATACAGGCTGGAGCTGGGATTCTGATGACAACCAGCACTTCCAGTGAGGGGCAGCCAGGAGGGGGGGAAGGGGGACAAAGTCACTCTCTCTAACTGGCCATTATGTAATCCTGTCTGCAGTCACTGCCTCTCTTGCTGATGCTGGCTGGCCCATTCGTCCCCTGTGTGGCAGATGTCCAAGTGCTAGTCTGTCGTGGGCTCACATGAGAACTCTTCTGAGAGCGCCCAGATGGGAGATCCAGCTTGGCTCAACTCCTCCACCCACCATGGCTCACGCTCAGCCATCTGCCCCTCTGCTGGGTGACCTGGCCCAGTGCACAGCCCTCCAAGGTGAGGCACGTCCACTTGACCTTCCTCATCATGAACAGCATACTCTGCTCTTTGCCTTTGACAATCCCCCATCTCCCCTTCACCCTCTCTCCTCCCCAGGCTTGGCGGGAGGGTGTATGTGGTCATTGCTGGGGGCCGCAGGGCTGGTTTGCCATCTCTTAATAAGTCCCAGGAAGGCAGCTGTACTTAAATTGGCAGCTCTCTTTAGAAGGGAGGTTATTACTGCCTGCTGTTTTCCAGGCCCTGGTGCCTAAAGCAACAGGAAAAGCCCCCCTCAGCCTGTTGAGTAGCTGGTAGGTATGGGAGAGGTGTTGGCTGAGCTCAGAGCTGCACGAGATGAGCTTAGAGATGCAAACCAGGCCAGCTCTCAAGGCACTCCCCACCCTGACCCATCATCAAGGTTGGATTTTCTGGAAGCAGACTCTGAAATGGAGTTTGGGGGTGCACTATGTTTATTAGGGATCAACACCTATGAAAGGAAGAGGGAGAGGGCAGGATCAGGCCGAGGAACAAGTTAAACTATGATGCGGGCCTAACAAGCTCTGTGAACCTGATGGGAGCTCTGGAGCGAGGACTGTCAGTGTCTCAGATACACACAGAGGTTATCTCACTCTGCTCAGTCTCTGGACACAGGCTGCCCAGAGGGGCGTGGCCACCCGTGAGGCCACTGTACATCCGAGGCAGAATCTGACAGAGCTGACCACTGGAGCCTGTCTGCTCACCAGTCCTGCAGCTGGGCAGCAAGGCTTCCCTTGGAGGGACAACTAGACATCTCCATGACTGCCATCCCGCACTCTCCCAGGCTTCAGGGCTTCGTGGTCAGGCCTACTCCTTCCAGCCTGCTTCGCCCCCCTCTGCAGAATCCTGACAGCCCAGGAGGTTTGCCAGTGGGGCTTTAGAGAAGGAAGCAGGAAGAACTTCAGACTTTGGAAATGCTCTTTATCTGTAATTATAGCCCCAGGTATCCATAATTAGGTGGGTGATTTACTTCTAAAGAAGTTGCATAAGACCTTCCCTGGTAAGAGACATTTGGGGGATTTTTCTGCCGCGTTAGATCATATCTGACTCCCACTCCTACCTGAAATAATTTAAAACCAAGAGTACCATGAGCCAGCCCAGATGGCCTAGTGGTTAAAGTTCAGTGTCCTCCACTTCACCGGTCTGCGTTTGGTTCCTGGGCTCAGAACCCCACCATTCGTCTGTCAGTAGCCATGCTGTGTGGCAGTGGCTCATGTAGAAGAACTAGAAGGATTTACAACTAGGATATACAACTATGTACTGGGGCTTTCAGGAGGAAAATAAGGAGAGGAAGATTGGCAACAGATGTTAGCTCAGGGCGAATCTTTGCCAGCAAAAAAGAAAAGCGCTGGCTATCAAGAAGGTGGAGGCTTCCTGAGCCTTGGACATCCGTTGCTCATCCAGATTTGGGGCTCACACTGACCAGGTTTGCCCTTGCCCAGGAAAACTTAAATTAAAATAGAGGTGGGGTTTGAGGAGTGATTTGTGTGATTCTCTGCAAGTCTCCTGGAGGGTCATCGTAAGAAGCCAGAGACCAGCATGTTGCCAGGTGCCCAGCAGGAGTTTCATAAATGTTTGTTGAATGAAACTTCTGCACAAATCTGATTCTATCATGAAATTTATCTGAGATGACCATAGCCGTCAGTTAACCACTCCTGCCTCACTCATTAAATTCCTGTTAAAGGGGAAAGCAGATTTTATTTTCAGGAAGGCGGATGGGCAGCCAGTTAGTGGCTGAGAGAGAAGATGAGGGAGGGACAGAGGTGCTTCCAGAAAGGTCTCAATTTATGACAGAAAGTCTTATGTAAAATGCCTGGGGCTCTTGCTTAACTGGTAATCCTGAGCTGGTTGCTTATCATTTACGAGCCTTGTGGGAGATCAGAATTGGCCACCCCAAAATGTGTCTCTTTGCCTTGCCTTGATTATTCTTAAGAACAAAAGACTCTGAAAGAATCTTTGACCTTCCCGGTAACTGACTAAAGGAAATTTAAGATAAAGGCCTGTCCCCAGGACAGGCCATCACCATAGACAACTCTGGGTATCCGGTAGACTGGGAGGATCCTTGCTAAGCCCACTCTTATCAAAGTTCTATTTACCAAACATTCACTTTTCCATTTCCTTGTGAGTCACTTTCTTCTCCTTTAAAACCCCAAACCACTACCCTCAACACCTTCCTCTGTCTTTGGCTGAAGACAGTATTTAAGAAAACAGCCTCTGCCATTTTGGCAAGTTACTCAGTTTTCCTCAGTGTCTCCCATGTAGACATGTTATAAAGCTTTGTTTGATTTTCTCCTGTTATTCTGTCTCAAGTCAATTTAATTTGTAGCCCTGCCAGAAGGACCCACAGGGTAGAGGAAATGTTCTTCCTCTCCTACAGCTTTCATTTGTAAAATGAGCACATTTTAATACCGAAATCACAAGGCGCGACAACAGGTAAAGTGCCTAGCAGGGGGCCTGACATTTGAGGTGAGGTTACTATAATTGTTGTTCATCATACTAAATAGAGGCTTGTGTTTCACGATGAGGGGTTTGGCAGGACAGAGGCCTAGGACACAGAGGCTCTTTCCTTAGGCTCAAGAAAGGCACATGGTTACTAGTCATTCATTCAAGATATTTATTGAGTGCCTACGATGTGCCAGGCACAATTCTCGGTGCTTGAGAGTCGTCTGTGAACAAGACAGGCGAAGATTCTTACCCTCATAGAGCTTACATTCTAGTGGAGAAGACAGACAATAAAAGGAGATGAGTGCTACAGAAAAATTTTGAGCATTAAGAGGAATCAGGACTGAGGGAGTGAAGAAGGGTGGAGGGAGGGGCCAGGTTGCAGATGTAAACACAGTGGCCGAGGCAGAGAGGTGTCCTTGAGGAATGGAGATGGAACAAATCTGAAAGGTGCAGACCGATGGGCATCTGAGGGACAGCAATCCCATAGCTACAGCAGAGCCCTCAGGTGGGAGCCTCCAGGTGCAGCTGGGGCCAGGGTGGCTGGGCCAGTGAGCAAGGGGCAGAGAGCACAGGGCGTCACTAGGAACGAGGGGCAGATCACACCGGCTTTGTAGCCACGCTCTGGACTTTGCATTTGCTCCGAGTAAAACAGGAGCCTTTGCAGGGTTTTGAACAGAGGAGTGACAGGATCTGACTTTAAAGGAGTTATACTGGCTGTGATGGGAGATCCATAAGAAGGATTTGTACCATCGTCCCATTGACGTAAAGGAATCTGTTCCAAGATAGATTACTAGGTAGTTTATGTGGGATAAGTCACAGCAGGTTGTTGCTGGGAATTGCACAAAACAATGATTTCCTAGGTTAGAGAAATGCAAAAGGATTCAGAGCTAAACCTTTCAGGCTGATTTTAATGCATAAACCATTCATTTTCAGTCAAAGAAAAAGCAATGTTTAAAATGCAGACAAAAAGGAAAGGCTTGAGAGACTCCAATTTTCTCCCTTATTTTTACCTAATTAAGTTTTTAAATAGGTATTGCCTGCATGGGATACTTCAAAAGGTACAAAAGGATTGAAAGTGTTGTCTTTCTCCTCATCTGATCCTGGTCCAACAGTTCTCTCCCGCAGGAGCCAACATGGCCACCATAGGTTGTGTAGCCCCCTAGACAGCTATGCTAGACTATATTGCGTACATTATTGTCATGGGCTGAATTGCGTCATTCTCCCTCCTCCCTTCCCTCCTTCTTGTTGAAGACCAAACCCTTAGTACTTCAGAAAGTGATTGAATTTGGAAATAGGATCTTTAAGAGGTAATTAAGGTCAAATGAGGTCACTAGGGTGGGCCCTAATCCACTATGACTGGTGTCCTTATTAGAAGAGGTTAGGACACAGGCAGACACAGAGGAAATACAAGATGAAGGCACTGGCAGAAGACGCCATCTAGAAGCCAAGAAGAGAGGCTTCAGAAGAAACCAACCCTGCAAAACCATGATCTCGAACTTCTAGCCCCCAGAGCTGTGAGAAGTAACTTTCTGTTGTTCAAGGCACTCAGTCTGTGGTACTTTGTTGTGACAGCCCTGGCAAACCAACACGTGTATGTATTTCTTTGAGTGCAGTATACGTGTGTGTTATGACTGAATTTTGTTTCCCTCCCAAAATTCATATGTTGAAATCTAATTCCCAAGGTGATAGTATTTGGAGGTGGGGCCTCTGGGAGGTAATTAGATCATGAATGGGGGTGGAGTCCTCATGAATGGGATTAGTGCCCTTATGAGAAGAGGCCAGATAACTAACCTACTCTCTTTCCACCATGTGAGGACGCAAGAAGTCAGCAGTCTGCAACCTGGAAAAGGGTCCATGCCAGAACCCGACCTGCTGGCACCCTGATCTCAGACTTCCAGCCTCCAAAACTGTGAGGAATAAATTTCTGTTGCTTGTGGGCCACCCAGTCTATGATTAAAGCAGCCCAAATGGACTAAGACTATATATACATATATATACATCCCTTTTTATTCACAATTTTAACAGATTGTATATGCTGTTATACACTTTGCTGTTTTCATTTAAAACTGCATCTTAGAGATCATTCCAGGCCAGTACACTTGAAGCCGCTTTATTCTTTTTAAAGACTACGGAGTCTTCCACTGCATGAATGTTTAACAATTTATTTAACCCTTTCTTGCACAACTTTTGCTACTACAAAAAATGCTGCGAGTAACTGTGTACATGCCATTTCACACATGCGTATGGATAGAGGCAGGCTAGATTCTTAAAAGTAGAATGGCTTGGCTGAAAATGAATGGATTTAAAATTTGACAGATACTGCCAAATTGCCTTCTGAAAGTACCAATGTACACTCCAATCAGCTTTAAAAGTTCCTGTTTCGGCATAATACCACCAATGTGCTGTGTTTTAAAACTATGTGATTGTTCTTAATATAATAGGTGAAAAATACTATCTTGAACTTATTATAGACAAAGTTTAGTGACTTTTCATATATTTAAATATTTTATGAAACTTCAGGATTGACATTTTGAGCATTTTTCTTCTCCTACCCTGCATAGAGGCTGAGCAGCATAACCATTTATCTGTCCCCGACTGTTTGTGACTCTGCAGTATTTCCTATCCTGTCTTCCTACCACCCATAGCATTCACCATTCTTTATACCACAGGGTGCTTTTTCCAGTTCTTTTACGGTTAGGATCACAAGGAATGATCACCATCACCGTGGTTGTCACTGGACATCCACAATCTAGCTCAGTTAACTGATGTATAAACAAATATTTGCAATTCCATATCTACCTGGAGCAGCCCAGGAAGGTTTCAAAACGGAGGTGATATTTGAAGTACTTATGAAAGTCAGCTAGGTAAGAAGCCATTCTAGGCAGATAAAAAGGCATAAAATTGGGGCCGGCCTGGGGCCTATTGATTAAGTTCACGTGCTCCACTTCAGTGGCCCAGAGTTTCTCCAGTTTGGATCCTGGGCACAGAGTGTTAGCTTAGGTGCCAATCTTTAAAAATAAATTAATTAATTAAAAGACAGAAAATTTCAAACGTCGCCCACTTGGAACATCAAGTAGTCGGGTAGGACGTCCAATAGAAAGTGGGAAAGAATGTGCTGGGAAGGCCTCAGCTTCCTTGTACAGGTCTGTCAATGGGGATGATCACACCCACTTCCGGTTTATAGCGGAGGCTTCCCTCTGTCACCGCAGGAATGACCCACCCCCATTCCTCTCCTGGGTTTCCTCTCTCCAAGCCGCCTGCTCTCATGAAGAGTGATAAAACAAAGACGTTAAAATACCTTTATTTGGTTTTTTCTATTATAGTAGAAAATTTTATGTAGCCAATTCAAGGACTATAGAACAGTACGAAAAATTTAAAAGAACAAAATACTAACCCCCAGAAGTAACTCCTGCTAATATTTTGTTGGAAATCTTTGCAGTGGTCTCCCAAAACACACGCGCACTTGTATAATGTTAAATTTATATATATATATATAAAAATATATGTAATATCTATATATTTCATGTAAATGATATAATATTTTTCACTAAAAACTACTTATAGAAATTTTTCATGATAATGAATATAGAACTGCATTATCCTGATTACTGCCTGCATGGTATTCTACTCTGTTAGAGCTACTAGAATTCATTGACTAATTCTCTATTATGGACATTTAGGCTATTATACAAACGTTGCTACAATGAAGAACCTTGCATGTTTATGCACATCAAGATTATTATATTTTTGGTGTAATGATACTTTTTGATTGATCCTTTGGCTGTTGAACTGACCCCAGCTCATTACTTGTCTAGTACAACCTGTCTCAGGAAGCATCACCAGTTCAGCCACTGTGTGTTAATATGAATAGAGGCCAGGACGATCTGGGGGCCGTCAAAACCAATTTAAACAAAGTGAGAGTTTTCCATTATGTTTAATATTCAGGAAAACGACCAGAATCACTTTTATTTCTACTGCTATAAGAAGGTAACAAGAGGCTGGCACTGTGGCCGAGTGGTTAATTTCTCATGCTCCGCCTCGGTGGCCCAGTGTCCACTGGTTGGGATCCTGGGTGCAGACCTACACACCACTCATCAGGCCATGCTGTGGTGGCGTCCCACAGAGCAGAACCAGAATAACTTACAACTAGGATACACAACTATGTACTAGGGCTTTGGGGAGAAAAAAAAGAGGAAGTTTGGCAACAGATGTTAGCTCAGGGCCAATCTTCCTTACCATGAAAAAAAAAGGTGACCAAGTAAAGTGTTCATCTTAACCCCATGACAAATTAAGTTTTTACAGGTTTTCATAGAAAGCACCTGTAAGAAAGGATTAGCAAACTTGCCACTTAACATTTTACATCAACAAACAGAGTTTGAATTCATCATCAGTTTTACCACTAGATTTATGGTAAGATTATGAACAATGTAACAAAAGTATTCAAAACAGAACAAAACAAAAAGACTTATTCTGCACGTCAGAAAAATAAGCTATCAAGTTTGTGATACTTAGAAGGCTCTTCCTGCAATAAAATTGTTAGTGGTCAGGAAAAAATACCATGGCATAAAGGAGGCAACAGAAATGTAGCATTTTTAGCCTTTGAAGCATTTTTAGCCTTCAATTTTAGAGACTACACTAATTAGAAGCTGCTTGACATTCTCAAATGAGAAACGTTTATTTCTAATTTTAATCCTTTTCTATTTAAGAGGAGGGGCTTAAAGGCTGTTTTTCCACTGGGCTGTGTGCAGAAACTTGCTTGGAAAGCTGAGTGTCTCCTGTCACCACAGATAGTCCTGTGAGGAAGGAACGGACAGCAGGCTGAGGGCCCCCACATTCCACCTTCTTCTAATTCTTGAACTTTCCATAACCGAGACACATTTTGGGACTTCAAATTCTCTCGCCATGGCAGCCTGACTAATTTCTCCTGCTTGATTTCACATGTGATCTCAGGAAGACTTTGGTCAGAAACAGGAAATCATTAGGAAAGTGCTGATTTTGAGAGAAAACAGGGATAAGAAAAGGAAGTTTACCCAGTTGGAGAGGAAACCAGGCCCAGTGATAAGCTGACAAAGGGAAGTGGTGTGTCTGGTTGGTCTGGCCAGTGGACTCTACTGTAAACACTTCTCACTCCTTCTGAGAAACCATAAGTGACCTGAAAATTTACTTAGATAGACTGAACAGTAAATCAGGAATCTCGTCCTTATTGAGGAACCAGGTTCTCATCAGCTGTGATCAACTCCTAAAAGCTCTTCACCAACAGGCACCTATCAGCCTTAGACATTTTCATAAGGCTCATGTTTACACTAATTCCAAATATCTCACCCCCTGTTACTCATCACATCATGCCTCAACACATACACAGCCCTGAGCTAAAAAACCTCAGAGTACACAATGGATATTTAAGATGACAAAACAAGTGCATTAAAAGGCAATAATTCTCAATACAGAGGTAACATCCAAAGAGTCCTTTTAACTAAAGGACTTCCTAAGAGGAAGTGGGCTTCTTGTAACTCCAAATGTCAGGAAGGTCACAAAGGGTTTTCTGCAACGAACTGATATACAGGCCACTTTCTCAAGAGCACAGCCCTAGTGTGGTAAGATAGAGGTGTGTGCCAAGCCCTGTCTGTTCGTTTTCTGTGAGTAGAGCTGAGACACCCACGCCCACCTAACACACACTCACACTTCTCCTTTCACCTGACTCATACCAACACTTCTGTTGAATTAAGCAGCAAAAGTTAGTCTATAATTAGATCCTAACTTTATAATTCTAATATAGAAATATCTCTAGAATTGAGTCTTTCCTCTTCAACTCAATTACTACTACTTTTGTCTTCACTGCTGGGATCCATAACAGATAGCCTCCAATCTAGTCTTTTAACATCAATAATGCTGGCAAGTGACCTTAATACAATTCCAGTCTTATTATATTATGTTCCTGCTTAAAAGGTTTTTGTTGGCTTCCCGTCACCAAAAGATAAAGTCCAAATACTTCCTACCCCATCAGTCTCTCTTTGCCTGCTCTTGCCACACCCAGCCTCACTTCTGGTCTTTTCTCTTATGCAGGTTTCTCTTCAGCCACATTGAACTTCTCGCTTTGCCTATCAGCCTCTTGGTGCTTTATGACTTGGTATCTGCTCTCCGTTCTTAGTGACATGTCCTCCCTTGCTCCTTCTCATTTTAGCAAATTCCTTCTCATCTTTTAAGACCAGTTCAAATGTTAGCTCCAACACACAGACTTCCTGACTTCTCTGGCAGCATCTCCCCCTCTTAGCTCCTAACCATATTTTATTCATTTTTATGGAAACAATTATTAAATTAAGGGGGAAATATAAGTATATATGTCTATCTTCCTTCTAGATAAGTACCGTCTAGTAGAACTTTCTGGATGATGGTACTATTCTTCTGTGCTATCCAATAAGGTAGCTGCTAGCTACATGTAGCTATTGAGCACTTGAAATATGGTTAGAGTGATGGAAGAACTGATTTTTTTTTAAAGATTGGTACCTGAGCTAACAATTGTTGTCAATCTTCTTTTTCTTCTTCTCCCCAAAGCTGCCCAGCACATAGTTGTATATCCTAGTTGTAGGTCCTTCTGGTTGTGCTATGTGGGATGCCACCTCAGCATGGCTTGATGAGCAGTGCCGTGCCCATGCCCAGGGCCAGAACTGGCCAAAGCCCTGGCCGCTGAAGTAGAGCACATGAACTTAACCACTTGACCATGGAACTGGCCCCTGATTTTTTAAATTTACATTAATTTAAACTTAAATTTATGAAGCCACATGTGGTTAGTGGTTACTAAATTGGACAGCACAGTTGTACTCTGCCCAGCACAGATATTGTCTAATAGTAAGTGGTCAATATTTTTTTGTTGAATGTATAAATGAATGAATGGAAACAGTATCATTATTTTATGTTTCAAGACCATCTAGTTATTACACATGCTTTCTAGCCTTAGCAAGACTACAGGATTTCTCAAATGTATCTAAGAGACAACTGAAAGTTACAGCACTCATTTCAGAACACAGTAAGGGGAGATCTCATCAAGGTGATAGCATAGGGGACTCTTAACTCACCTCCTCCCATGAACACAACCAGGTTACAACTATTCTTAGAAAAATTACCCCAGAGACAGAACTGAAAACTGGATAAAAAGAACCCTCAAAACATGGGACAGTGCTGACTGAGGCAGAAGAGGCAGAAATTCCTTCTGGAAAGAAAAAAGCCAACTTCACCAGCTGCAGAGTTTCATAGCCAGCCAGGTGGGAGCCACCCTAAGGTAGGCAGCTGTCCCTGGAGAAGTGGGGACCTTAGTAGGGGCATGTTACTGCTATAAGCATCCTTCAGACTCAGCACAACTGAGATGAGTGTCCTACTATCTGGTTTCACTGGCTACTAATGACTACCAGCATAAGCAGAATAAAGCCAGCTCTTAAAGGGCCCATGTACAAATTCACCCATCTCAGAGAGCAACTTAAAATCACCAGAAAGAAAGATGAACAGTCCTTTGGGGAAAAGAGGCTCACCTGGTAGGCTCTGGGTGCATCTTGGTGAGAGGTGAGACCTTTCCAGAGACTGAGACATTTGTGGCAGCCATCGTTGTGACCTAGTACAGGTGTGCTGACACAGACACTGGCAGGTGCCACTGGAGTTCTTCCCCCGGCCTGTTAGCCCAGGAGTCTGCCCCACTCACTAGAGCAGAGATTTAATCCAGTTCAGCCAGGGCAGGCTGCCCACCCTAGGGACCAGCCTCACCCAACAGTAAGCCCTCTGGCTACTTCTCAGCATGCATAGGCTCAGCACCTTGATCCTTTACAGGGAGGCATGTGTGTCACCTCTGTGGGGCAGGGCCTGTGTGAGGATCAGGTGAACTGTTGGGGGGTGTGGGTGGAGAGGTGAGGGCCTCTGCAGTGGGGAGACTGGGTACACTCCAGGGGACTGGGAAGTGTGCATGGGCCAGGATGGTGTTGACAGTGTGTGTTCACCTGTGGGAGGTGGGGCTTATCAGTGGCAGAAGACCTGTGCTTCACAAACAGCCATGAAGGGGATCAGCCCCACCTTCCAAAGACTGAAACAATTGGGTGCTCCCATGCCTAGGGCAAGCCCCACTGAACTGCAATCCTAAGAAAGCTGACAACAGCCTTGCAGGCCTGAGGCCTACAGCAACTTTAAGCCCCTGAGCTTAGCAACCAGCTACCTTGGAGGCCTACTCAATTAACAGGAAAACTGCAACAGGAGTGTGCTATCCAAGCTTGTAGGCAATGGTGCTGGAGCTCCCCAAACCTGATTTACAAACAGCCAGCCAGGGAAGGAAAGACTAGACTCCCTGGGTACCTGCAGTGAGAGCAACCCTACCACAGCAGAAGGACAGAAGTAGCCCACACAGGCATCACTTCTGGATCATTTGGACTGGTGATGAGAGGGTAGCATGCTGCTGGGCCTGAAAAGACATCTCTCACATAAGGCCATTTCTCCAAGATCAGGAGACATAGCCGACTCACTTAATACATAGATATAAGCACAGAGAAAGAGGCATAATGAAGAGGAAAGGAATATGTTCCAAGCAAGGGAACAGGACAAAACCCCAGAACTAAATGAAACAGAAATAAGCAATCTACCTGACAAAGAGTTCAAACAAAAACTCATAAGGATGCTCACTGATCTTGGAAGAAGAATGGATGAACACCATGAGAATATCAACAAAGAATTGGAAAATTTAAAAAAGAATCAATTGGAAATGAAGACTACAATACTGGAAATGAAAAATTCACCAGAGAGACTCAATAGCAGAGTAGATGATACAGAAGAATGGATCAGTGAGCTGGACAAAATGCTAGAGGAAACCACCCAAAATGAACATATAAAAGAAAAAAGAATTAAAAAGAATGAGAACAGTCTAAGAGAACTCTGGGACAATATCAAGCACACTAACATTCATATTATAGGTGTCCCAGAAGGAGAAGAGAGAGACAAAGGGGCAGAGAACCTATTTGAAGAAATAATAGCTGAAAAGTTTCCTAATCTGAGGAAGGAAACAGATATCCAAGTACAGGAAGCACAGAGAGCCCCAAACAAGGTAAACCTAAAGAGGCCCACACCAAGACACATATAATTAAAATGTCCAAAATGAAAGATAAAGAGAGAATCCTAAAAGCACCAAGAGAAAGGCAACAAGTGGCATACAAACGAAAGCCCACAAGACTATCAGCAGACTTCTCAGCTGAAACCCTACAGGCTAGAAGAGAGTGGCATGACTTATTTAAAGTGCTGAAAGGAAAAAACCGACAGCCAAGAATGCCCTATCCAGCAAGGTTATCATTCAGAATGGAAGGAGAGATAAAGCAAAAATTAAAGGAGTTTATCACCAAGAAACCAGTTCTACAAAAAGTGCTGAAGGGACTTATTTAAGTGGGAAAGAGAATACCACAAAAAGTGATAAGAAAATTATCAAAAAGAAAAAAAAAAAAACAGGCAATAAAATGACCTGAAAGGCAAAAATACGGTAAAGTTAGCAGATTAACCACCTATGAAGATAGTATGAAGGTTAAAAGACAAAATTACTAAAATTACCTATTTCAATGATAAGAGGGTAATGGATAGAAACACACAAAATAAGAAATTAGATATGATTTCAAAAAAATAAATGTGGGAGGAGGGGAATAAAAGAGTAGAGCTTTTAGAAAGAGGTCAAGCTAAAGAGACTATCAACTCAATATAGGTTGCTATATACGTAGAATATTATATAGGAACCTCATAGTAATTGCAAACTAGAAACCTATAATAAATAAACAAGTAAGAGGAAAGAAATCAAACATATTGCTAAAGAAAGCCATCAAATGACAAGGGAAGAGAGCAAGAGAGAAGAAAGGAACAGAGAAGAACTACTAAAATATCCAGAAAAAAAAGTAGCAAAATGGCAATAAATACATATTTATCAATAGCTACTTTAAATGTCAATGGACTAATTGCTCCAATCAAAAGGCAGAGCATGGAGCTGGCCCAGTGGCACAGTGGTTAAGTGCACACATTCTGCTTCGGCAGCCCAGGATTTGCCAGTTCAGATCCCTGGTGCAGACATGGCACCTCTTGACGAGCCATGCTGTGGTAGGCATCCCACATATAAAGTAGAGGAAGATGGGCACAGATGTTAGCTCAGGGCCAGTCTTCCTCAGCAAAAAGAGGAGGATTGGCAGCAGACGTTAGCTCAGGGCTAATCTTCCTCAAAATAAAAGGCATAGGTGGCCGATTGGATAAAATAACAAGACCCATATATATGCTGCAAACAAGAGACACACTCCAGACCTAAAGACATTCACAGACTGAAAGTGAAGGGATGGAAAAAGATACTCCATGCAAATGGCAAAGAAAAGAAAGCTGGGGTAGCAATACTTATATCAGACAAAATAGACTTTAAAACAAAAACTTAACAAGAGACAAAGAAGGGCACTACATAATGATAAAGGGAACAATCCAACAACAGGATATAACACTTATAAATATCTATGCACCCAACATAGGAACACTTAAATATATAAAGCAATTATTAACAGACATAAAAAGAGAAATAGACAGTAACACAATAATAGTAGGAGTCTTTAACACTCCACTTACACCAATGGATAGATCATCCAAACAGAAGATCAATAAGGAAACACTGGCCTTAAACAACACATTAGACCAGATGGACCTAGTAGATATATATATAGAACATTCCATACAAAAATTTCAGAATACATATTCTTTTCAAATGTACATGGAACATTCTCCAGGACTGATCACATATTAGGCCACAAAACATATCTCAATAAATTTAAGAAGATCAAAATAATACCAAGCAAGTTTTCTGACCATAATGGTATGAAACTAAAAATCAGCTACAGGAAGAAAACCAGAAAAGCCACAAAAATGTGAAAATTAAACAAAATGCTACTGAACAATGATTGGGTCAATGAAGAAATCAAAGAAGAAATCAAAAAATACCTGGAGACAAATGAAGATGAAAATACAACGTGCCAAAATCTGTGGGCTACAGCAAAAGCAGTTCTAAGAGGGAAGTTTATAGCAATTCAAGCCTACTGCAACAAACAAGAAAAATCCCAAATAAACAATCTAACAGTGCACCTAAAGGAACTGGAAAAGGAAGAACAAACAAAGCCCAAAATCAGCAGAATGAAGGAAATAATAAAAATCAGAGCAGAAATAAGTGCAATAGAGACTAAAAGAAGAAAAAAGAAAACAATCAATGAAACATAGAGCTGGTTCTTTGAAAAGATAAACAAAATTGACAAACTTTCAGCTAGACTCACCAAGAAAAAAAGAGAGAAGCCTCAAATAAATAAAATTAGAAATCAAAGAGGAGAAATTACAACAGACACCTCAGAAATACAAAAGATTATAAGAGAATACTATGAAAAGCTGTCCGCCAAAAAATTGGATAATCTAGAAGAAATGGATAAATTCTTAGAATCATACAACCTTCCAAAACTGAATCAAGAAGTAGAGAATTTGAATAGACCAATCACCAGTAAGGAGATTGAAACAGTAATCAAAAACTTCCCAAAAAATAAAAGTCCAGAACCAGACAGCTTCCCTGGTGAGTTCTACCAAACCTTCAAAGAAGACTTAATACCCACCCTTCTCAAACTCTTCCAAAAAATTGAAGAGGAGGGAAGGCTTCCTAACTCATTCTACGAAGCCAACATTATCCTGATACTGAAACCAGATAAGGACAACACAAAAAAAGAAAATTACAGGCCAATATCACTGATGAACAGCAATGCAAAAATCCTCAACAAAATACTAGCAAATCGAATACAACAATACATTAAAAAGATCACACATCATGATCAAGTGGGTTTCATTCCAGGGATGCAGGGATGGTTCAACATCCACAAATCTCTCAACATGATACACCACATTAACAAAATGAAGAATAAAAATCACAGGATCATCTCAATAGATGCAGAGAAAGCATTTGACAAGATACAGCATCCATTTATGATAAAAACTCTAAATAAAATGGGTATAGAAGGAAAATACCTCAACACAATAAAGGCCATATATGACAAACCCACAGCAAATATCATTCTTAACCGGGGAAAAACTGAAAGCTATCCCTCTAAGAACAGGAACCAGACAGGATGCCCTCTGTCACCATTCTTATTTAACACAGTATTGGAAGTCCTAGCCAGAGGAATCAGGCAAGAAAAAGAAATAAAAGGAATCCACATTGGAAAACAAGAAGTGAAACTGTCACTCTTTGCAGACAAAATGACTTTATATATAGAAAACCCTAAAGACCCCACTAAAAAACTTTTAGAAATAATAAATGAATACAGTCAAGTCGCAGGATACAAAATCAACATACAAAAATCAGTTTCTATACACTAACAATGAAGTAACAGAAAGAGAAATTTAGACTACAATCCCATTTACAGTTGCAACAAAAAGAATAAAATACCTAGGAATAAACTTAGCCAAATAGGTGAAAGATCTGTACACCAAAAACTATAAAACATTGTTGAAATAAATTGAGGTAGACACAAAGAAATGAAAAGATATTCCGTGCTCTTGGGTTGGAAGAATTAACACAGTTAAAATGTCAATACTTCCTAAAGCAATCTATAGATTCAATTCAATCCCTATCAAAGTTCCAACAACATTTTTCACAGAAATAGAACAGAGAATCCTAAAATTCATATGGAACAACAGAAGACCCCAAATAGCCAAAGGAATCCTGAGGAAAAAGAACAAAGCTGGAGATATCACATTCCCTGATTTCAAAATATACTACAAAGCCACAGTAACCAAAACAGCATGGTTCTGGCACAAAAACAGACACACAGACCAATGGAACAGAATTGAGAGTCCAGAAATAAACCTACACAACGATGGACAGCTAATTTTCAATGAGGGAGCCAAGAACATACAATGGAGAAAGGAGAGTCTCTTCAATAAATGGTGTTGGGAAAACTGGACAGCCACATACAAAAGAATGAAAGTAGACCATTACCTTACCCCAATGCATAAAAATCAACTCAAATGGATTAAAATCTTGAATGTAAGACCTGAAACCATGAGACTTCTAGAAGAAAACATAGGCAGTATGCTCTTTGACATCAGTCTTAGCATTTTTTCAAATACCATGTCTGACCGGGCAAGGGAAACAATAGAAAAAATAAACAAATGGGACTACATCAAACTAAAAAGCTTCCGCACAGCATAGTAAACCATCAACAAAATGAAAAGACAACCTAACAATTGGGAAAAGATATTTGCAAACCATATATCAGATAAACGGTTAATATCCAAAGTATACAAAGAACTCATATATCTCAACAACAAAAAAGCCAACAACACAATTAAAAAATGGTCAAAAGATCTGAACAGAGATTTCTCCAAAGAAAGTATACAGATGGCCAACTGGCACATGAAAAGATATTCAACATCATTAGCTATCAGAGAAATGCAAATCAAAACTACAATGAGGTATCACCTCACTCCGGTCAGAATGGCTATAATTAACAAGACAGGAAACAACAAGTGTTGGAGAGGATGTGGAGAGAAGGGAGCCCTCATATACTACTGTGGGGGTGCAAACTGGTGCAGCCACTATGGAAAACAGTATGGAGTATCCTCAGAAAATTAAGAATAGATCTACGATGTGATCCAGGTATTCCACTGCTGGGTATTTACCCAAAGAACTTGAAAATGCAAAGGCATAAAGATACTTGCACCCTTATGTTCATTGCAGCATTATTCACAACAGTCAAGACTTGGAAACAACCTAGGTGCCCATCAAGGGACAAATGGATAAAGAAGATGTGGTATTTATACACAATGGAATACTACTCAGCCATAAGCAATGATGAAATCCGACCATTTGTGACAATATGAATGTACCTTGAGGGTATTATGCTGAGTGAAATAAGACAGAGGGAGAAAGTCAAATACCATATGATCTCACTCATAAGTAGAAGATAAAAACAAAGGCAAACAAACACATAGAAACAGAGATTGGATTGGTGGTTACCAGAGGGGAAGGGAGGAGGGAGGAGGACGAAAGGGGTGATTAGGCACACGTGTGTGGTGATGGATTGTAATTGGTCTTTAGGTGGTGAACATGATGTAATCTACACAGAATTCGAAATATATTATGATGTACACTTGAAAGTTATAAAATTTTAGAATCCAATGTCACTGCAATAAAAAAATAAATAAATAGGAAAATAAATATATAAATAAATGCTCATTGATAGGTGGTTGATGAACAGAATTGCAGGCATTAAAGGGGTGAAGGAAATAAGCCAGGAGTCATTCTAGAGATAAAAGTTGTAAATTTCATCTTACATTGATGTATCTTAACCAATAGTTTTGAAAATGCCTAAGCAATTAATTAATATTTGGAAAACAATTCAAATTGATATTCTATTGTCATTTCTAAATCATTATACTCAAATATATTACCATGTTTGTAACATTTGCTGTTGTGGGAATTTCTTCATAAAGCATTTAATGTCTAAAATCCTTTCATGATGTACAGTCAACTTCTTTCATACACACTCTTGTTTTAGCACAGTGTATACAATTAATTAGAATTTTTTCCTAGTCTATCCTCTCTTGTGAGCCAATAATTACATAACCAATGGAATATATTTACTAATTATTCAATATAACAGTAATCCAAACAAATTATCTATATCTATTTGTCCAAATTAAAAGGAACTAATTGTTAAAAAAAGAACACAATGAAATTGACATATTTAATTTAATCATATAAAGCAAGAATCAGAAAATATCATCATACTATATCCCCAAAATAATATATAAAGTATTTTAAAGATCAGTTTTAGCAAGATAAATCCTCTCACCAAATTTATGAGAAATGTGACATCGATAGTTTGAACAAAAAAGCTTGATATCAGATGCATTCTTTGACAATTAAACGTTTGTTTCCAGGACTGTATTGAGGAACTTGCTGTGTTTTGTCTTGCGGAAACACAGAGTATTGAGTTTACCTAAGAGTTGACAGTGGAGGTGGGAAGTTGGATTCTAAAGGAATAAGAAATGCTGGCAGCAGTAATAAATGCCCTCCTTAAATTTCATAACACAATAAATCTTAACGAAATAAAGGTTTATTTCTTGCATGTTATAGTCATGAATTGGGCAGCTCTTTAAGGAGACTCTCCTCTAAAGGGTAATTCAGGGATACAGGCTCCTTTCACCCTGTGACTCGACCATCATCCATCACTAACATTTGGCCTCCACTGTCACTATGGAAGGAGAACACAGTATGTGGGAAGGCACATCAGACACTTAATTACTTCAGCCTGGAAGTGACACCCACCTCTGCTCCAATTCCATTGGCCAGACCTAGTCATGGGGCCGACCTAACTACAGGAGAGGCGGGGAAATATAGAGGAGCATGCAAATATCAGTGAGTTCCAGTAGTCTCTGCCAGTGCTTAAGGCAACAGCCAAATCTATTAGAATTACCCTTGACGATCCCTTTTTAAGGATTTTGTAGTTGGCTTGCATCAGTGGCTATACAGAATGAAAAATATCCGTCTTTATACAACGGATAATACGCAGCCTGGTGAGAAGCTTGTGTCCAAAGAAGATAACTGAAGAACAGCAAGGGAAACAACAGATTCACATCTCAGTTCTCGTGCTCACTGTGAGGGCTGTAATTCCCTACACGTTTCAAAGACATCTCTCTCAATAAATGTGCATTTTTTATGAGACTGAACTATAATAGGAAAAGACGGGATGTAATGGTAACTTCTTCTGCTGTATCTTGGAAATCGTGGCATATTTTTATTTATATTTGATCAGGTTACTACTTGGAAATACCTTAAATCTCTGTTACACCTGAGTGCCACTCAGCGCTCCTCCCCTTTATTCCTGAGGACAGGGAGTATGCTATTGCCCGGACTGTGTCACAATTTCCAGTTTCCAGAGAAAACACTGCCTCGTTGAAAGGAGTTTGGCATGCAAACATTTACAGCATTGTATCATTGCTCAGAGAACCATCATCATAAAATTATTCTCTGAGAGAAAGTTTTCCAGGATGGGAAAACAACTCCATAGAACTTTTTCTTCATTTGAATACCAGAATTCATGCTTCCTTTTTTGTGACTGTGATTGTGTCATGAATAAAGAAAACAGTGAGGTCTTTGTCTTTAGGATTCAGATTTAATGTATTCATGTTTACTAAAAAAAAGGTGTCTGCCAAGTAAGCAAGACTATGAACCAGATAATATCTTGCTGCCAATAAGTCGAAAGAAATGTGTGAATCTGAGAAAAAAAGGCTACTTCAACTCTTCACTGAGCACTGGCTCGCCCTTTGCCAGACCTCAGCCGGTCAACAGCTGTGTGTGCAGGAGTGGCATATTAAGGAAGTTTTCTACAAGCTCAAATCATAGAAAACAGTTCAGCTTTCATAAGCCTGGGTTTTATAAAGTTTACTCTGTTAATAACATCATTCAAACACAGCCATAAGTCTGTGAGCCATTCTCCTCATCTCTATTTTCCAGCCGTAATTAATATTCAGCCAACCAGCCCAGGGTGGAGACTTCCAAGTTATTTGGGCTCTGACACCATTCTTCAAAATAGTCAATAGTCAAGCATTTTGCCCCATCTATACACACATCTGCCAGCATGTTTCATTTCTAGGTATAAACATCCAAATAAATAACTGTGACACCCTGCGATAGACTGAATGTTTGTGTCCTTCTAAAATTCATCTATTGAGGCCTAATCCCCTGTATTGTGGTATTTGGAGTTGGGGCCTGTGGGAGGTAATTAGGTCATGATGATAGAGCCCTCATGAATGGGATTAGTGCCCTTATAAGAAGAGACACAGAGAGATAAACTCACTCTCTCCACCACATGAGTGACAGCCATCTGCAAATCAGGAAGACGGCCCTCCCCAGAAGTCAACCGTGCTGGCACCCTCATCTCAGACATGCCAACCTCCAGAACAGTGAGAAATAAACTCCTATTGTTTTAGTCACCCAGTTTCTGGTATTCCATTATAGCAGTGGTCCCTGGCTGGCTGAGAAATATCTGTATGGTGGAACGTTGTGCATCCATATAAAAATCACACTTACAAACTGTATTCCATGACATAGAAAAATATTCAATTTACTTAAAAAGGCAGGGCAAACGCTGAATGTTCAGTGTGATTCCAATTTTTTAACAACTGTATTATGTAATCCAAATTTCCTCTTCCTCCTGTCCCTTTTAAATGGTCTGTTTCCTCCAGGAGAAATACAGGAAAAGCAAACATTGTGTCTTAGGTGACTCCACTTGGCCCTCTTGTGAGTGGAGTGGCTTTGCAGCTTCTCTCAGCTTTGCCACAGGCCTCCTGTTCCCTGTCAGACACTTCTGAACACAAGCCACACAGCTTACTGTTTCCTCTCCACAAACACTGGAGGTTGATTTAGGGCAAGCCTCGCCTTATTTGACTGTCCTGTCCCTTTCATGTCCCCTACACCACAACAAAAGACTGTACTAAGTAGCTCAAGAAATTTAAGGAAATTAAAACATTGCAGGAAGAGCAAACCTTAAGAAATGCTTGAAACGAGGCTTTTGGTAAAGTCCAAAAGAAAGCTCTTAAGAAGTTAAGCCCAGCACAGGCATCACCTTGTAGAAATAATCCCATTCTTAACCTGACTCCCTGAGGTTCTTCATTCAAACACCTCTTTTTCTGCTGTGAAAATTACACATTTCGGAAAACGCCACTCCCTAAGCAGATTCATCTCACTAAGATCCATTTACTGGAAATTATGTAGGAGAGCAAAGTCATGGAACCTCGCGTTCTCAAACTGTGAAGCGGTATAGAAGGCAACCAAATAATTAGTGTGCTAGTGAAGGGTGCTTTTACACTCACGGGAGCCACCACTGCTGAGGAGTGACCCCTGACTTAGTCAGCAAGCCCTTCTTGAGTGCTGCCAAAATTTCTAGAATGCAACGTACGCCATAAATCCAAAAGTGTTGAGAACCCAAACAAAGGTTGGGTTTTGGTTTTTTTTTCATTTTTAATGTGCATTTCTTTTATTATTGGAGATGCTGACCTTCTACTCCTAGGCATGGGGATTAGGCTAAAAAGAATCAGCTATCTCTTTGTCACACGTGGTTAGACTTGTTGAAAACAAAGTCCACAGTTCCTTCAGTTTTTGAGCAAGTGAACCAAGGAAGAGTCAGCCTAACCCTAGAAAAGACTATCCTTGTACCATAGCGAAAGCTAACATTCGTTCCTCTAACACACTGGGCTTTTTTAAATTGAGATATAATTGACATTTGACACTATATTAGCTTCAGATGTACAACATAATGATTCTATATATGTATATATTGCATAGGTTGTTTACATGTAAAATGTCCACTAAACTAAACTGCTTTACCTTCAAACTATATTCTAAAGCATTCTGACAATTTTGGTTTAAATTATAGTTTGAGGGTTATTTGTGATACCCTACCCTGTCCCCCAATACTGTAGCTTAAGAAATCACTATCAACTTATATATGTATATATGTATATACACAAAAGAACTGGTAGAACAAAATGTTTACTGTAATAGTCTCTTGGAAGCAGAATTATGATTGAATTTTATTTTTCCTTGAAACTGTCCTGTACTTTCCAATTTTTTGTGATGAAAATGCATTATCTTTGTAATCAGAAAAAAATCAAAAAATATTGTTAAATGGTTCTTCCACTGATAAATGACCAGAAACTTACATAAAAGCAAGTGCCTTTATACTTCATTAACAACACAATACTAAATGTATGATGATACCATTACCAACTTTCTAAAGTCTTCTTATTCATAGTACTGAAGGCAAAAAGAACAAAAGATTTATAAGCTGGAACTGTAACTGATGAAATATCATTAAAACTCTGGGGTTGCATTTCCAACCATGACAGATTTATGGAGTCTGGAATTATCCTCCCACCATAAGCAACTAGAAAACTGGAGGAAATAGACGAAAAATAAATTTCAGATATTGGACAACAGGTAGTGCAGGACTATGATCCACAAGAGAAGGGAAACAAATGAAGTGAGCCCTACAATTACCCAGGTTACAGTCTTTTTGATATCATGAGGGAGAGCCTAGAACTAGACAGTATAGAGCCTGAAAGGGACGCCTACCCCGCTGAATGCAGAGTGGAAGGACAGACAGAAAAGGGTCTTGGATGATATCGCTTGAGCCACTAGTTCAAGCCTTACCTGAAGACAGAACAGCTCTGATATTTCCCATTATGCAAGGAAATACCTTTTTTTCCTTAGGTTAGTTTGAGTTGGATTTTCTGTCGTTTACAACGTAGAATCCTGCCTAACAGAAGGTTTATCGCTTTGTTCCTCTCTAACCCCCATGTCTTTCTCCAAAAATGAAAACAAAAGGCACGTGATGCAAGTGCTTCTGCTTTTAATGCTGGACAGTATCTTTACTTGAAAATAATGATAGGTAAGCATTTTAAGAGACAAAGCTCTATATGTAGAAATAATAGTTAATGAACAGGAGTACACGTATAAAAGGGAATCATTCAGAATTTAAAACCGTAAGCAAAAAATAGGTTTTCCACTTCTATATTTATCCAGAATCCTATTAATTCTGCTTTTGCTAAAATCTTTGAAGAGTGTTACTCAAGCTATTGTCTCCTGAGAAGCTGTTTATTACTATCAACGATCTGTAATTTTTTTGAAGAATATTTGACAGTAAAAAATTGCGTATATTTAAGATGTAGAATTTGAAGATACATACACATTGTAAAATAATCACCACAATCAAGCTAATTAACATATCCATCACTTCAAATTGTTATCATTTTCTTTTCTTCTTTCTTTTTGTGGAATTGTTAAAGAACAAGAATAGACTCAGAAGGCCCGTCTTCCCAGATCCAGCTGGTACTCAAGGAAAGAATGGTTTCCGAACTCCTTTGTGGGTTTTTCATCACAGACTCAAGCTACCTCCTTGAGGGAAAATTCTTTAAGTGTTCTGGAAGGCATGATCATCCCTAACCCCAGTGGAAAAGATTCAACTGTTCAGTGGAGCAAAGATTGGATGCTCACAATCAGGGAGTTCCTAAAATAAAAATGTTTTTTGTAGATAAGGATTAGTTACATGGAGAGACTGAAATGGAGTCAATTCTGGGTAGATGTGAGATTCAAGAGACTGGTCTTCGTGAGGCATTTATCGTAAACCTGCCGGGAGACTCAGGGGGAAAGGAAACACAGTCCTCCCCAGGCAGTTGTCCCTGGCCTGGTGGGAGGCTGTCTCCCATACCCGGGATTCTCCTCCAGGGTCACATGCGGAGGGTCACAGGGGAACAGTGTGCGAGGAAGGTTTGCAGGAAAGAGCTGTCTCATCAGAGAAGCTTCTCGACCAGGTGGCCTCGAGGAACAGGGAGGATTTCAGCACTTGGAGATGGAGTTGGTTTTCTGGGCCAGAGGGAAGAGCATAAGGAAAGACACGGAGAAGAGGAGTACAGAATAGCGCAGGGGCCACTGATTCATCCCTCTGGGATGAGACCTAGTCATAGAACCACCTTCTCTGAGGGAGTTCTGCTGGGGGAAAGGCATAACGTACGATGAAGGCAAATTCAAAGGTGAGCCAGGTGAGCTGGGTGGGAGACCCCTACCAACATCCCCAAAGAGGCCGTATATTCTGTAAAAAGGACTCAGGCTAGTGGAAAAGGGCCACAGCCCTGGGTTTGATTTCTAGCTCCGCCAGTGAATACCTGTGTGACCTTAGGTATTCACTTAACTGTCTCAGCCTCAGGACCCCAAGTATAAAAAGAGAAGAATAATATCTTTCCTGTGTACCTCACAGGACTGGCATGAACATCAGGAGAAACAGGGGGCACAGAATAGCATTGTCGAAGACTTTCTTGTAGTTTATCTTGTCATGTATCTGAAACTCCCCAGTAAATGTTACCATCCTTTCATTGCCAATACATCCAGACTCTTGAGGCCAGGGAATATGTCTTCTTCAGGACTGGGAACACAATATATGATTTTTTTTAAAGGTACTTGGTAAATGAATGAATGAGTAAATGAGTGACTAATGTTCAGAGCCCTCCAACTAGATAATAAAATCATTTTCCTAACTACAATGGAAACCTGTGGACTGTTCTTTGACTTTTGGGCTGTTTGGCGTGGTGGAGGCTCTGAGTTAGTGGTAATCAGTTGGTGTCGTGGTAGAGAAGGAAGCCTGTGAAGGTGGAGTCATTGACATTATCGGCATAGAGCCCATTATGATCTCCATCCCCATACACCTGGAGCCAGACTTGGTCGCCCTTCTCCAGATAGAGGAGAACAGAGCCTGAGGCCTGGTCCAAGTTCTTGTCCTGGTACTGGTCATAGGTGAAGAGCACAGCCTTGTCCTTCTTGTAGAGGCTGACCTTCACATCCTTCAAGTAGACTGTGATGTGGTAGGAGAAGTAGTACAGCCCAGGAATGTTGCAGTGGAATTTGCCCGTGCTGCCATCATAGTGGTTTTGCTGATTGTAGAAGATCTTGGTAAAACGAATGGGAACATTGGGGACGGTGACTCGGGTCTCCAATCCTACACTGAATGCTGAGCGGTATACATAGGAACTTTCTCCAGGTTCTCCTTTCCTGCCTGGGATTCCCGGAAAGCCTCTGGGACCTTCAACTCCAGGCACTCCAGTTTCACCAGCATCACCCTTAGGCCCAACAAGACCTAGGGAAGGAGCAGACTTCAGTGACTACAAGGGACAGAACTCCTGCCTAGGTTAGGTCCAGCCTAAAACACTGTCCCTATGGAGCCTTCTCACAACCTGTTTGACTTACAGAGCAAGGAACCAATGGGAGCTCCCAAAGGGGAGAGTTTCACGTCCTCCTTCCACATCCCCCCAGCAGAATCCCATCAATTCATTGCTAACCTTCTCTCCTATAAGTCTCCATCATAGACCCTCCATGCCCCCAACCCTTTATGTGCTGGCTCAACCAACCGTACTTTTGCTCTTCTGTTCCCTCTGCCCTGCCTCCTCTTTGAAGCCTTCATTTTTAATCCAGGCCTGCATTGAGGGCATTTTCTCTCTGTTCTATACCTTGGACATTTGTCCACGTTGGACTTGGCATATTTGGAGTGAACTTCCTTGTAGTAACCTCTAACAGAGCCTTGTGCATTAGATTTGTCTTCGTGAGTAGACCAAGAGTTCTCCAAGAGAAGGACAGTGAGCTGCAGGAGGTGTGCATGGTGTGGTTGAATGCCACTGAATGGAATGGGAATTAAGTGGAAATGAGGAGAAATAAGAATATAAACAGATTGGGAATAGGGATGGATGGAAGTGGGGGTGGGAAAGGAGATGGGGAGGGTGATGTAGATAGAGCAGAGTCAATGGCACTGGTTTTACAGATAACATCTATTCTCAGCACCAGAAAGCCAACCCAGAATTCACTTCAGGTTGCTCGTAAGTCACATAAAAAAGCTTTGCTTCTTCCCCATAACTAGGTCTGAGTCGATAACTAATGCCCTAGTCTAATTCTAGAAGCCCTCCTATACCCAGGAGACGTCTGTGATGGAAGAGGCCAAAAACCTTGTTCTTACCTGGATCTCCTTTCTCACCCTTCTCGCCAGGGGTGCCATCTCTGCCATCACGGCCTGGGGTCCCATTGTGGCCAGGATGCCCTGGGATGCCTGCCATCCAACCTGCGCAGCCCTCCTTGGGCAGAGTCTCTTCAGTCGTGGTAACCTCACCCGGACTCGGCAGGACTAGTAGCAATAGAACAGCTTGGAGCAACAGCATCCTGAGTCCTGGAATCCAAATCTGCACTGTCAGCCATGAGAGCAGACCCCAAACAGCACACCCAACCCAAACACACACATACATATACATACATACACATACTTGCACACACATGTACGCACAAGCACACACACACACATAGTCTTTCCTTGATCTAGTCAGACAACCAGAGACACATTGTCCCATGAGAATATCCACTGACCCTTTGCCTGGGCCACCCTTACTTACACCTTCTCACCTGCCTGATCCTTACTCAGCCTTTAGGACACAGTTGGGACGTCAGCTCTTTCAGGAACTCCTCCTGGTCCTCCCTCCCCAACCTGGGTTGGTTGTCCCACCTCTGTGTCACCCAGGGCCCTCACCATTGCTCTTCTTGCAGTGTACTGGGATGCCTGATTGGCTTGCCTCCTTCCTCCATTAAACTACAAGCACTGGGGGCAAAGCCTAACACCCTCCCAGTAGAGAGTAGGGATTAAATAAGTATTTATAATGAAAAAAAAAAGAGCAAGAGAGCCAGAGAGAGGAGGGTAGGAAGAGGGAAGAAAAGGAGAAAGGAAGAGGGAAAGAAGCAGGGAGGGTAGAGTACATTTGAAATATGTATTCACAAAGCTCAAGTGGCACAGGTGGCCAAGAGACTCCCTGTCTCAGACTGCTTCTCTAGGTCCCCCTCCCAGAAGGCAGTCCTTTACGTGCATAGGGACTCTTGTCCCCTCCCAGCATCTACCTCTGATATTAGAGTGATCTTAGCCTGCCACGCCTGATTGCCAGACTCTTAGTCTCCCAATCCCTGTCTTACCAGGGAATTGAGAGAAAGCACCACAGAGGGGGAAATATGTCCTAGGATCCTGGACCACAGGCATCACTAAGACCCTCTGTGGAGTTCGAAAGTGGTTAATCCCAAGCACGTGATTCTAAACAAAACACAGTCCATGTGTACTTTTTTACCCTAAAGACTCACTATTTTTCATCAGTTTGCTTGTCTCATAGATTACACAAAGTCTCCAAAATTGAGTTTGGCTTCAGGAAATAGCCTCTTTGTAAGGAATGCAGGCAAGATCTGAATTAGCAATCTTACCCCAAAGATGTATATGGTGTCTGGAATCCCACCCTAATCCCACTCATTACCTGGGGCTCTATAATGCCCTCTCCATGTGACACAATCAACTCATCTTTCGTACACACATATATACACATGCAAAAATACATGCTCATGTGTTCATTAAAATAGTAATATAAACACTTTGGAAACTACAAAAAACAAAACAATCCCCAATCCTAAGAATTTCTCTATTTGTTTTTAAAAATAGTGGAAAACACACTTTACATAGAAATTTTATTCCCCTATCTTTTCCTGGTCATTTTCTAGTTTTTATAATCATCATTTTAAATGTGTGTGTGCTAGTCCATCACATGGATTTAACCAAAATACGCTTCAGCACTTCCATTTTGTTGAACTTTTAGCTTACTTCCACTTTAAGATATTGTTTTAAAATCTATAACAAATATCCTTAGCATATAGTTTATCCCCAAATTCTTGTTCTGTTATGACATAGTCCCACAAGTAAAATTACTGGACAAGAGGTATGGACATTTTTAAGGCTCTTGATGCATATTCCCAAATTGCAGTTTGTTCTACTGTCCCCCAGCAGTGTGTGAGTGTGCACATCACTACCTAACTACTTCATCAACTTCGGATATTATCATTAAACACCATTTTTGTTGCTGCTAGTTTAGCAAACTAAAGAAATGGCACTTCCCTACTTTGATCATTAATGAGTCGTACATTTTATTAAAGGTCTATTTCCTAATTTAATTTCCTATCCTAATTTAATGTCCCCATTCAAGATACTTCTCTTAGTTGTTTTTGTCACTTAATTTATTAGGGACAAAATGATTTGTGTGAGCTCTTTATACAAACACTTTGTCACATAGGCTGTGACTATTTTCTCTAGAGTGCAGATTATTTTGTTTCATTTATCCTGATTTTTAGGTGACAGAAGTTTTAGTTTTTATGTAGTCAACTCTGTTGATATTTTTCTCTGCTTCTAAGTGTTAAACAGTCCTTATTCATGCGAGGGTTTGGTTAAAATTCTATTTTATTTTCCTTTGTTGTTTGATATATTTTAAATTTCACTCCTTAATCCATCTCTGATATTTTGTTTTGGTGTAAATTGTGATCTAAAATACTCAATTTCTCCCTATTTGTAAACTAGCTGTTTAAAGATACCTTATTAAATTAATCTTTTCCCTCTCTATTGATCTGATGCATCATTTATCAACTATCAAGTTCTAACAGGATCTTACAAGTAAAGTGAGAATAGAGAATGAGACTGTCAGGCAGAGAAGAGGGGAATCAGAGAGACTCAGGCGACACAGCAGCAGAGACAGGAGCTGATGGAGGCGGATGCTGCCCCTTGGTGGTCATGAGTCTCTAGCTAAGGCTCACTCTTACCATCTACAGGTACCTTTGTTGCCCTCTACTGGATTTGGAGGGCTTGGAAGGGCGTTCCCAATAGCTGCTGGAAATAGAAGTCATAGCTTAGTCTTGGCTTGTCCCAAGATAAGAAAAAAGAGGTGAGTTAGATGAGAAGCCAAGGAGGAGAGACCAGCCAAGCACTTTTTGTATGTAGGAAGAATACTTGTTCTGAAACTTTTAAGATTTCATGTCTTTAAACTTTCCCCATATTTGTCACCTCCATCCTAGCTCCTTAAGGGGTTAGCAATCAAATTCCTGAGAAGACCTCTGAGAGGCTCTGTGCTTGCTTTCTCCAGAAATGGTGAGGGCAGAATCTATGAGGCTGTGTTCTTTTCCACGGAGGACAGGAGGAGAGAATACAGAAAATGAGGTGGAGGCATCTACAGAAAGCCCCAAAGATAAAGGGTAATTGGGGGCATACTCCAAACCACTGGAGGGAGTGAAAAGTCAGAAGGTCTCTAGAATTCTCTGTTCCTCCTCCTCTTTTAAAAATTAAGATTCTGGAGGCCAGCCTGGTTGCATAGTGGTAAAGTTTGCAGGCTCCGCTTCAGTGGCTGGGGGTTCGCCAGTTTGGATCCTGGGCACAGACCTACACACTGCTCATCAGGCCATGCTGCAGCAGCATCCCACATAGAAGAACTAGAAGGACTTACAAGCAGGATATACAACTATGTACAGTGGCTTTGGGGAGGAAAAAAAAGAGAGAAAGATTGGCAACAGATGTTAGCTCAGGACGAATCCTCCTCACCAAAAAAGGCATACCTTAAAAAAAAAAAAATCAAGATTCTACTCTCCCAGCCCAAGGGAAGGCATTCCGTCCTCAACACTTCCATGTGGTGGACAGATTTCTCCACTAACAGGGACAACCAGTCTGGGTTCCATGACAGTGGCATGGGGTGGAGGTACTAAAAGGAGGGGTGAGGGGAGATGGGTACATGATTCTAGGAAGTTTCCGATGCTAAGAACAGATTCCAATTGAAGAAGAAGGTTGCAATTGATAACAATTGAAGGTCAGTACAGAGGTGCCCAATTTTCAAAAAATGTATTCCAAAATGATTTGTGCTCTTTGTTTAGATATAGCAATCGTTACACTTTGATTTCGGAAAACTGCTATTTCTATAGGGGAAAACTTTATTAAATGAGATTGTAATCTCAGACTATAATCTAAGACTCAGTTGTGCCTGTAAAGAAAGCTTTTATGAGGATCATGAAGCTAAATCCCAAGTTCTACTTACAATGCTTTGTCTGTGTAGAATGTCATTTGTAAAGTCCTTACCTCTTGATATCTCATTTAATTCTCACAATCATTTTGAGAGACAGTATGAGGGACAAAAGGAAACACATGCTCGGTGATCTCAGTGCTTAGTGAAAATAATTTGTTCTTACCTGTTACATGTTTCAGTCATCCGTTTGTTGGAGGATAAGTGGCATAATCCACATAAAGCACTTAGAACAGTGCCTGGCACATGTCAGTGCTCAATCAAGGTGAACTATGACTGTACCCATTTTAGAGATGAGGAAAGCGGGTTTCAGGAAGGTTACGTGATTTGTCCAAGATCCCAGAGGTAGAAGTAGAGGCGCTGGAAACCCAACTCTGGTTTTCCAAAGCCAACAATGGACTCTTCGGCATAGCCAGAGGGGAAAAGCACCAGGGTCACACATCTGCCTTTTAATATTCACTCCATAGGATGGGGGACAGAATACTGTGAAAAAACTCTCCAGATTATGATGCAAGTGACCTGGTATCTAGTCTAGGCTCCACCATTAACTCACTGGGTGACTTACCTGCCCCCACCGCATCTCCCAGAACTCATGCTCTTTGTCTGCAAATATGATTATTAATGACAGTAATCCTTACCTAGCCTATTTCACAATATTATTGTGAGAACTAATTGACTAAAAGTATGAAGAAGTGTTTTGTAAACTTATAAAGTATTCCAAATATAGGTGAAGAGAAGGGAAGCAAACAAATGTTTATGGACTACCTGCTAAGGACCACCCCTGTACCTCCACCACCCCTTTAATCTCACTTCACCTTTACAATTCCAGGAGGCAGGACTCAGTTCCCACAAGAGAAATCCGAGGACCGGAGAGGTTTAGTAACTTCTGGCCAAGGATGACAAGGAAAAGAGTGCAGAGGCGCCTTTTGAAGTCCAAGCCTGAGTTCTTTTCCACTGCACTGGCTTTCATGGTGCTCACTTTTCAAATTATACCAGGGAGTGAGTATGATGTTCTCTGCATCCTAAAGGGCCAGAGGATCTCTCATTTCACATGTGAAAATGTATGAGGAATTCCATTTTGGCCTGCTGAAATTTCAGTAACAACAGCAAAACCTTGTGAAATGCAAGGAGGGGGTCTCCTTTGGGACTGGCAGCAGACAGCAGAATGGGGGAAAGAGGTCACTAAACCCAGTGCCAATCTTTCCAGCAGGAAAGGGCATGAAAGGACAGTTCATAAAGTCCCTGAGGGACAAAAGGGACTCCCAAAATCATCTCTCCCATGCTCTGCTTTCGCAAATGGAAGGCTGTGAGGAAGGACAGGGACGCATTTATTAGGTCCTCAGAGAAGACAGCACCCACAGTGGGAGTTTTACACATTATTTATTTTAATCTTTACAAGAACTCCATGAAGCAAGGAAAATGACCCCAACTTTAGAGATGGGAAAACTGAGAGATTAAGGCAATGATCCCTGAGAGATTGCCATCCTGACTTCCAAACCAGTGAGCTTTCCAACACATTACACGGGCTTTAAAAAGGTTTGTCCGGCTCAGCTTCTTAATCTGCTAAATGAGATCGTGTCAGATCAGGGACATGAAAACACTTTGAAATTGGCAAGAGTGCTTTGTAGTATAAATTGCGTAAGGCACTTCCAGATCTTATTTCATCCAATCCTCCCCATAGCCCTGCTTTTGACTCCACTCTATAAAAGAATCTGAGACTCGAAGACACCAAGATGCTGGCTTAAAATCATGCAACTGTGGGGTTGAATTATACTAAATTACTGTTTTTAAAGGTCAGAATGGTAGAATATCAGCAATGCCACATGGTGCAACCTAATAATAAATGGCAGAACCAGGAATCAACTCAGCTCTGTCCGGTTCCCAGGAGGATTACCTGGGAGACAGTATTTCACTCAGCTCTGGGAGAGCTGTCAGCATTCCCAAGCCCAACACACACACACACACACACACACACACACACACACACACACACATGCGTATTCTCAAGGAACTAGTAAAGCAGAGCATCCCTCCACCACATTTTTAGGATCAGTCTCTCTTCACATGAAGGAATTCCTGATTGAAAGCTTCTACTCCAAAGCTTCTACCTCCTGACCTCAGCCAAGTGTCTCCTGGCTTGAAAAGGAGTAAGGGGAAAGTTTGTCCCTGCAGCCACTTTAGAAAGAACACAGAGCAATGCCTGTGTCTCTTCTCAGACTTAAGGGAGGGAGGAAACAAGGCCACCAGTTAGGTACAGGGCTCCCTTTCCACTGCACTGCGTCAAGAACAAAGCTGATGCTCTTAACGCTCCTTTGGGCATATCCCACCAGTATAAAGCGCTCCTCAACCTTGTCAGGAGGAGCTGGTCTTTCTCATAATGGAGGAAGGCACCAGGAATGAGGCAGCTGCATCCCTTGTGAGGCTTGATCTGAAAACCAGGACGTCTCCCAACCAGAGACCCACATCCTCTGGCACATGAGTGCTGGCCTGGTCTCTAAAATCCTTCCCACTCCGACCTTCTGCATCTACAGCTAAAAACAACCAGGATGCTTCAAATGCTGGGCTCACTGGGGTAAGCAGGATTGGGCTTGGCAAAGGCCAGGTAGATCTGGTTGTTTCTGTCAGAAAATGTCTTCTAAAAATAGGATTTTTCACAAGCTCCAGTAGATGCCAGGCCCCTTGCTCACTTTATCTCATTTGAACCTCTCATCACCCTGTGAGATACCCCGCATCTGTGTAGATAACCCCATACCTACAGACACCCCCAGATCTATAGACAACCACCACATCTCACATCTTTGTATCTCATAAACCCGACCCAGTGTCTGGCACGTGGAATCTGCTCAACAAATTTTTGCTGAGTGGAATCAAGCAGCAGAGCTGGCTTCCTAACCCAGTCTGAGATCAGAGCTCAGGTTTTTCTCAAGCTGCCTCTTCACCTGCTTCTTTCTTTGTCTCCGTGGTCAAGCTAAGAAGTGATTGATCCCTTTCTCCTCTTATCTAATTGGACTCTATCACTGCACCTTCCCTTCCATCTCACTGACCCCAATCTTTTTTCTGGGTCAGCATCCTGCTTACCCAGGCAACATTCGGGATGGTCCCAGGCAGTCTGACCAGAGAAACAGCCCTTTCTCCTGTAGCTGTGGGAGAATTGAGGAAGAAGCCCAAGGCCTATCTGCCTCCACCAGTGCTGCCCTGGCCAGGGTTTTGCCTGGGTAGAGCATCCATCCCCACCCTGCTATAACAAGAAAGCCTGGGCATACCCCAGCCAGAGGTTCCACTGCAGGACAGCCACCCCCAGCCCAGCCTGGAACTTTAATCGAATTGCTCTTACCCTCAGTGTAGAATCAGACCACACACTGCAGTCAGGATGGAAGTGAGGAGGAGATGGTCCAGCCTCAGCAGCCTGGTACTCATGGAGGCAGGCAGTCCCCACCTCACCATTGTCCCTTCCCATTGGCCAATTCATGAGGGCCAGAGACCAATGGGTGGGCACTTGCCCCTGGCAGCTGCCTCAGGTCTCCACCCCAGGGAACCTGGTGCAACTCAGCTTGGACTTGGGAGGCCAAGTGGAGCTTCAGTCACAACACTTGTATTCCCAGACCTTGGCCCTTATTTTTGCCTCCTAACAGCAACAGAAGTTGGGGCAAGGGTCAAGACCAGAAGCAGGAAAACAAGATATTTCTGCATGTGAGGGAGAAACTTCCTCACGTAAAATAAACTGCCCAGTGAGCCAGGAGACCTCTCTCTCCCCTATAGATTTGCTGTAATAATTCAGGGGCACCAATTACCACCATTGCACTCCTGTTCACTGCGCATGATTAAGTGTGAGATTGTGTGGTTCAGACATTGAGCACTTCAGAAGGGAGAACAGTCAGAGAGGACTGCAAGAGAGTAAGAAATAGAGCACACCCTCCACTCTCCAGCCTGGATCCCAGATTTTGGAAAGACTTTGTGTGTTACTTCTGAGAACTGAGATGAGGGGACGTCTCTAGGGTGGTGTGGGGCAGGGCCAGATTAAGACCTTTAGAGCTTCGAATTCCAAAAGATTATGGAGCCCCACTCCTAGTCAAATTCAATACAACAGAAAACTTACACAAAATGTGATAATAGAACACAATCTTTCAAGATTTTCTAGTTCCAAAGTTCAGGATAAGATTTTTAAAGCCAATTTTTTATGTGTCTGTGAGTCCTCATTTTGCCAGTGCCTTAAACACATACCTAATCCACCTCTGAGCTAGGAGTGGCCTAGAGGACCAGAAGCTGCCACCCACTTAAGGTTCCTAGAAGGCCTAAGCTTGAAGTGGCAACATTCATCACCTTAACTCTTTCTTGGCAAACCCACGTTCCGTTTTTGAAGAGAAGGATCAGAGGTGGTTCTTGCAAGCCATGAATTCTGATGCATTAAATCATGATCCTGGCAAGGGCTCAGGATCCCAGCAACAACTTCTGCAATACCTTCAGAAACAGAATGTTCACAGGCAGAGGCTGGGCAAGCCTCTGCCTGCCCCCAAATACCACCTCCACTGGCCACAGAGAACCTAAAAGTCCACCAGCAAAGTAAAGTAAAAGTCTGATCTAAGGCCTTGGCCTCCTACAAATATGTCTAGAGAAGACACATCAGGCCATAGAGATTGGAGTCTTGAGTCCCCTTCGAAGGGCCCACTGGCTTAGACAAGGGGCCTATGAAAATGAGGTTCTACCATTACCAGGTAGGTGGGACTGAGGAGGAACCACAGAGAAACTGCAGCAACTCTCATTACATTACTGCTTTATTTTTACTGTGGCATTTTCTTATTTATTTTTGGTTTGTGTTCCTATCCGTTTCTCTTTACTAGAATGTAAACTTGATGAGAACAGGCCCTTTGCCTCTGCAATGTTGTGTCCCTTAACCCCTAGAATAAGATCTGGTACAAGGTAGGCAATGATAAATGTTGAGTCAATGAATGAGTGAGCATAGTTAATCTTCCTTTGGTGAGAGCCACGATGGTCTCCCATTTTACAGATCAGGTATTTGGAATTCAATGAGGTGAAGGGATTTGTCCAAGGCACAGATCCCAAGTTTGAACCCAGATCTGTCTGACTACAAAACCCATATGCCTTCTAATACCTCATGTCCTTCACCTCTCCTGATGGCCTATGAGACCCCAAGAGTCATGCCTGTACTTCAGGACAGCTTTGGGGTTGGCACAGAAAGTATCTTCTTCCGACCTTATGGGAATGCTGCTGGTTACAGCAGACTTTATCTATTGCACAAGGTGGAATGACTTTAGCTGCAGAAATCACGCCAAGACTGTACTGGGTCTGGCTGTCAGCCAGTGACATTGTGAAATCCTGTCATTTTGAGGCCTCAGGGAAATCTGCCATCCACCACAAAGGCCTTCATGTGGAAAGACGCAATTCTGTGGCATACTGGTTTAGAGATTGTAACTTAAAAACGTTCAGCCAGAAATGCCTTGAGGCTAGTCTTTTTCCCAGTATAGAAGTGTTACTACCTAGAATGAAATAATCAAATAAAGGTAATCGTTTCCTCCAGGGTATCATGGCTACAGCTCAGTCTCCTGTCAGTATGTGAACTGGAATATTGAAACAGCAGGACACATAATTAAGTTTCCCATAAGTTTGGCTAAGTACTGTCATATATTTTTGCTTAATTGTGATTTTTAAAAAGTAATTGTGATTGGAATAACTAAGCATAATCACTGTGTTTTGAAAAATAATACAGAAGATTGGAGCAAGATGGCAGAGTAAGCACACCTTGCAGCCTTCACTCCATCCCAGATTCCTAGATGCGGCAAGAAAGAAAAAAATTCCTTCATCTCTTCCAAAGACTTGGCTACAATTGCACTTCATCAGAGGCGATCTTCTATACTAATTTAAGTACGTTTTGCCACTGGTGCTTTAGACTCACAGTAACCCACTTCCACTGGCAAGAAGGCCAGTTCAGATAAGCAACCCTGTTCACATCTTCGAAAGCCTGTGTCCTTGGGCCATTCCTGACACCGAAATACTGTTTTAGTCAAGGAATTTGCCCAATAATTTTGGAAAGGCTGGAGAAACAAAAGGAGGGAGCGGGTGTTGCCCAGCGATCAGGAAGCAGCTCTGCCCCTGGGCTGTGGCTTAGAAACCTGCACTCACTTGCTAGTACTGCTGGAGGCTCCACCACTGCACTGAACAGGAGCTGGGGCCACTGACACTGCCAAGGGCACAGCCTGAAACACAATGGCTTCTCCCATCTTCCCTTTTCAATCTGCACAATTGTCTCCCATCTGCAGAATCTAACTGGAACTCATCTCGCAAGGGAGTCTAGGATATGTCATTTCAGACACCCAGCTTAAGGAATACAAAGGGGATTATAGCAAAGTAGATATAGGGGCCAGCCCCATGGCTGAGTGGTTAAGTTAGTGCACCAGGCTGAGGCAGCCATGCTGAGGCAGCGTCTCACATAGCAGAACTAGGACCTAAAACTAGAATATACAACTATGTACTGGGGTGCTTTGGGAGGAAGAAGAAAAAGAAGGAAAAAAAAAGATTGGCAGCAGATGTTAGCTCAGGGCCAATCTTTAAAAAACAAAAAGTGTATATAACGCTAAGTAACAAGAGACATGATCTGACACAGCCCACAACTTCAACAAATAGAAGAATTTACAGCCAAGAAAACAAAGCTAATAGCAAAAAAATGAGTGGGGCAAAACTGAAGAATAAGTCTTATTATTATATTTAGAGAGATGACAGGAAATAGCATACATGAAAATAAATAATGAATAGCCTGCCACAGTAGGAAGTGAAAAAAATTTTCTGTTCTGTAAGTCACCAAGTTTGTGGTGATTTGTTATGGCAACCCTAGGAAACTAATAGAGGGAAGTACAGCTAGGTAAAGAGTTCTTACGCACGACACCAAAGGCATGACCCATTTTTTAAAAACTGGTAAATGAGACCTCATGAAAATTAAAACTTTTGCTCTGTGAAAGACCCTGTTCATTGGACGAAAAGACAAGGTATAGACTGGGAGAAAATATTTGCAAACTATATATCTGACAAGAGATTTGTATCTAGATTATATAAAGAACTCTCAAAACTAAACATTAAAAAAAAAATCCAATTAGAAAATGGGCAACAGACATGAAAGGTATTTCACAAAATAGGATACATGGATGGCAAGTAAGCACATGAAAAGATGTTCAACATTATTAGCCACTAGAGAAATGCAAATTAAAATCACAATGAGGTGTCACTATGCACCTACTAGAACAGCTAAAATTAAATACAGTAAGAAATACTGTAATGGTAGATACATGTTATTATCCATTTGTCAAAACCCATAGAATGTACAACACCAAAAGTGAACTCTACTGTAAACTATAGACTTTGTATGCTTTAAAAAAAAAAAAGTGGGGAAAGTAGAGAGCACAAAATTTTTTAAAGATAGAAAAATAATAAAAAAATAGTGAGGCTACTAAATTTGAGAAAGTGCACAATGAAAATGGACCACTCCTACTTTGCCACTGGGGATGGAAAATGGTACAGCCATTCTGGAAAATAGTTTGGCAGCTTAAAAGATTAAACAGCAGTCATACTCCTGAACATTTATCCCAAAGAAATGAACAGAATGTCCAAACAAAATCCTATACATGAAAACCTGAATATCCCTAAATATATGTATCTTTGTTCATTTGTGTGAGCAAACATGTAGGATAAATTTCTAGACGTGGAATTACAGGATCAAGGAGGACGTACATCTTAAATTTTTATAGTTGTCGTAAATTGACTTTCAAAAATTCACTAGTGATGTATTCTGCTCCCAATGGTATCAGAGCGCCTGTTTCCTTATGTTCACTAATATACTGTCAAACATTTAAATATTTGATATTCTTACAGATTTTTTTAAAGTATCTCATTTTAATTTCTATTTCTCCTATTAAGTGTGAGGATGAGTTACTTTTCTGTGTTTATTGGTTATTTGCATTTATTTTCCTGTGAATTGTGTGTTTATTTATTTCCTTTGTCTATTTTTCCTGTTGAGCTATTTTTATTAATTTTTAAAAATTCTGTGTATATCAAGGAAATTAATCTTTTATTATATGTTTTGAAAATTTATGTATCTTTTGCCTTTAAAAAATGTTTTATACAAAAATCTTCCACTTCCTCTTTAGCCTAATTTTTTTTTTTTTAAAGATTTTATTTTTTCCTTTTTCTCCCCAAATCCCCCCGGTACATAGTTGTATATTCTTCGTTGTGGGTCCTTCTAGTTGTGGCATGTGAGACGCTGCCTCAGCATGGTCTGATGAGCAGTGCCATGTCCGCGCCCAGGATTCGAACCAACGAAACACTGGGCCGCCTGCAGCGGAGCGCGCGAACTTAACCACTCGGCCACGGGGCCAGCCCTGTCTTTAGCCTAATTTTTTAACATTTGCCTTTTGGCTTCTGGATTTTGTGTTTTGCCTGAAAGGTTCTTCCCATGCCAAAGTCTTTCTTTAAAATTTGTTTTCTTCTACAATGTTCATGATTTCATTTTCTTTTAATTCACTGTTTGACCAACCTGTTATTATTTTGTCAAAAGAACAAAGATCACCTATAGAGTTAATCAAAAGCTGTGTATTCAAAGCTTACTACTGTGAGGGAGTCACTGTCATCACTTTCACTCCAGTGGGGACTGGAAGGAGCCTGAAAGGTGAGTTTTCTAGACCGAAAAGAGGAAGTCCTAAGACAGTCTTTGGTGAGCGTTCGTTCAGGGTGGGAGTTTTAGAAGAGAGGGAAGCTTTCGGATTGCCTGTCAAGTACAGTTGTCAGTCTTTGATTGGTCCACTATCTACTGGTACATAAGTGGGGGATTTCCAGGCTGGGTAGGGTCATGTGAGTTTTCCTGCTTCAGCTGAAGAAAATCTGGTCCTCGTCTGGAGTCTTGCATAAGCAATTCCTCCTGTTTTAAAAAATGAGATAAAATGCAGCTTTATTATTTTCCTATATTCTTAGTGAACCCAACACTCATTTTAATGCATATTTATCTTTTCAGTTCTAATTTGAAATGTCATTTTCATATACTCGCTTTTCAAATGCACTGGGGCCTATATCAGGATTCTCAGTGCTGTTCATTGTGTGTGTTTATTCCTCATCAAGAGTATGTATCCTCTTGGCCAATAAAAGCAGCATGATGCAAAGCTATAACATATGACTATTAAAGTCACATCTGAACGTTTATCCATTAATAAAGGCTGATACTAAAGTAATTGTGTAATTAGGAGACTGTGTTTTATAAAACTTCCAGGCTCGTACTCTGACATGGAACCTGGCATACAGGAGGACTCCATATGTATGTGCTGAGTACAGAAATGCTAGTGTAGCAATGAGAACTCTGGACCAGGAGTTGGAAGAGTTGGATCCTAGTCTCTGCTTTACTGCAGGCTGATTGGGTGGCCATGATACATATTAATGGACTGGTAGCTGGAAAATGGTCTCCATTATTAGGGACTATAATTCCTAGCTCTCCTTGAACCTAGAAGTTACCATATGACTAACAGAATGTGAGAGAAGGTGATATGTGCTACTTCCAGGCCGAGTCTTAAAAGAGTGCACATGTGATCCTTCAAATTCTTCTCTACCTGTGAACTAGAACACAGATATGCCCATGACCCAGTTTGGGGGAGAGATTTTTGTGGGTTTTGTGTGTGTGCCGGGGTCCAGCCTCGGCAGAGTCCAGGTTCCCGTGGGAGAGACGGCGTCAGCGAAAAACTGAGGGAGGGGAAAATAAAGAGGACATGAGACTTGGGTTGGTGTTAGCAAGTCCGACTTTACTGTGCACAAGTGTCGTTTATATATTTTTCAGGATTAGTACAGAAATGGTTCTACAAATATTCTCAGCGAGATAAGGAAGTAAAAAAAATCGAGCACAAGAATATTTATTAGCATTCCATTCTATGTAGCATAAGGTTAATGGTAGTCTTCTCCGCAATTAACTAGTGTTTGTTGTCTCTAAGCTAAAGGAGATAGGTACCTAGGCATCTGTTGTAATTCATGGTAAAGTTAAATCAAAGAGAGAAGGTCCAGGCCTCCGGACAGGACAGCAGTCCGTCTGGTTACATCCTGGTGGAGCCATTCCTGCCTCCCTCAATCATTTATGCCATTAGTGTATATGGTTAATGGGAACAAAAGGCGACTCCAGGGTGTCTTATCCCCAGGGCTATCTGCATTCTCAGCGGGCAGTTAAACATCTTTACTTTTTCGTGCCCTTTAGGGGGTGGAAGCATTCCTTTGTCTTTTAGATTGTGGAGCTAACAGTCCCTTAAGTACACTGCCGGAGAAAGTATCATTTTGTTAGTAAAGTAAAGGGCTGAAAAGCTAAGCTAAAGTATATATCTTCAAGAATAAAAAACAGAAATAAGTATAGACATAACCTTGATAGAAAGCATGCATATAATTCAGAAAATATCAGGGGTGTCGGCCGGCCATTCTTCACCGAGGGGCATTCTTGCACCCCTCGGCCCTTCTACTCATCAATTGTTTATTATTTATTGCTTTTAGGAGAAAACCTCTATAACATTTTAACAGAAAGCAGAAGGTCAAGAATAATATATAGATACTTCTTGATCATCCAATTAACCAGCAAACTTAGAAGGATGATGCATATATATATTTAGACAAAGAACTGGAGGGAGAAGGAAACATTAACCAGACAGAAGCCATAAACCTAATTCGACATCTTATCTGGGCAGGATTCCTTTCTGATTGTCTCAAATGGGACTGTGTGCTCCTCCAATAATTAACTGAAAAATATCTTGAAAGTTACCTGCAGGAGGTCACATTCTCTTACTATATCTAATTTTCCCAGGAGGTAGTGCCTCCCAAGCAGCCACCCAAAGGAGTGAAAACTGGAGGTTAAGAAAGGAAAAGGAATGAAGGGCAATTAGAAGCAGCACAGGTTTCAGAACTATATGAGGGGCTGGCCGGTTATTCTTCACCAAGGGGTGACCCTGCACCCCTAGGCGTTAATCAGCTGGACCCTGTCAAACAGCCGATCAAATGATGTAGCCACGGCTCCCAGCATGTGTGTGTACATGAAACTATGTATTTCTTTCCAATTTTATTGAGGAATAATTGACAGATATGATTGTATATATTTAAAGTTTACAACACAATGATTTGCTATACATACATATTGTGGAGTGACTACCAAGATGAAGATAATTAATACCTCCATCACCTCACATAGGTAATTCTTTCGGTGGGGGAGAGTAGTAAGAACACTTAAGATCTACTCTCAGCAATTTTCAAGTATACAATACATATTATTAACTATAGGCTTGTGACCCAGTTTTGACCATACAGACAAAGATGCTATTCTAGGGGATGGCAGAGCCATCAGACGGAAGAAGCCTGGGAATCGTGACTAAGTGTATGGAACAGAGCAGTCTCCCTACCTGCCCTGGACTGTTACATGAGATAGAAATAAACTTAGTGTTTAAATCATTATATTGTTGGGTCTCTTTCTTGCAGCACCTCACTAACAGACACGGCATGTGGCATTCCACAAAGAAAAGAGCTCTGCAGTCAAAGAGTTTGCGAAATGAAAGGGTTAATAAAAGTATGCAGGTTTCCTCCCTATAGTATTTCTGTGCCTGGGTAAATGTTTTCTTTTTTTCCTATGTCACAACTTGAGCGAGAAAATTGCTCATCTCTTGTATTCTCTTACTGGTTCTGAAAAACACATCTGGAAAATACTGATTTAGATGATTTCTATTTTCTCTAAATATTGCACGATGCCCAGCCAGCATTTAGTATGCATTCAGAACACCACCAAATTTTACAGAATCAAGCCTGCCTCCAGTCCAACCTCTTTGGTCAGAGCATGTTGTCTCTAGAAGACAACAGGCAATATTATAAAACCATGGAGAATATGAACAATTCTTCCAAAAGTTTGAGGAGATTTTGATCTCCTTGTTCTGTATTCTTTCTCATCTAAACAAACGGGAAGATGACAACAGCTGTACCCACAGAAGAGTCATCCTTTATTTTTCTTTTCTTACTTTCAAAGGGCTTTAAAATCTTACTGCAACCACAATTCATTCAGCCACTATTTCCTGAGTGGCTACTGTGTGCAAGGTCCCGGAGAAGAGGACACAAGGACCAATGGGCCAGATGGGAAGGTCAGAGTGGCCCATCCTGGAGTACCTGGGGGCAGCGCCCCAGAACATCAGCAGTGATGACTGGGATTGAAGTGGCTCCTCTGGGTGGCCCACCTGGGACGTGACATTTGTGGAGAGGTTCCTCCTGGGAGGCCGGGGAGATATCAACACTTTGCACTCTGCCAGCACCATCAAGTGTGGCCATTTTTGTAGATTCAGAAAACGATTGAGGTCCAAAGGATTGAGAAAGCTGTGGGCTGTTTCTGTAGTGGGTGACTGGCTAGTCAATGGTCAAAAGTGTTTAAGGGATCCAAGTGTTGTGTTTTCTGACTATTGCAATAGTCAGAATCTTGAAGATTCTTCCATCCAGCTCTAGTTGTTACATACTCTTATTGAGAAATGTGTATATTGTGATTGATAAGGTAACTGGAGGGACTGAAGCAGAGAAGTCTGCTGAGAAACCTATATTCAAGACTGACTGGATAAACATGTATTATAAAAAATGTGAAAATATGCCATCATAGACAGTGCAGGACTATCCTTTCTTTCGACTGGGTAGTCATGTCCAATGCTGTTATTGCAGCAAAGGGCTCTGTGTTTTAAAAAAAATCCCAATCTGCTGATTCACAAGCCTGGGTTGGATCTAAAGCAGGCCCCCACTTTGGGAAGGCCATCTCCACAACCTTTCAATCGTTGCTGAATGTGGATGGAGGGGATCATGATCAATTATGCCAAGAGCCCACTCCCCGCAGTGTTGGTCTGCAGAACTCCCTTCAGAGACCACACAGCAGCTCTCCTCCGCTCTCCTCTTCTCTTCCTCCTCTGATGTCACCTGCACTTCACAGCTGGCTGATCTCAACCCTCCTTCCCTATGGATGTTTAAGAAGCAGGAATCAAAAGGTGGAGGAGGGAAGGACTCACCTCCAACGGTAAGTAGGAAGGAGTGGATAGACCACAATAAAGCCAGGAATAAGCTGGAGAATTCCAGAAATGGCAAGTCAGAGGGCCTGGTGAACTGTAGTTGGAACAGTAAGGTCAGGAAGAGCACTGACTCCTGCGGTTGCTTCCTACTCTCTCACAGACCGGCCTTGAGGTCCAAATGAGGCCATGTCTGCCAAGCACCAAGGCCAGCCCTTAATGTTAGCGCCTTTCTGAACCCTGTGGCCCGGCGAGCTCTGTCAATGCATCCTCCCTGCCGTGCATGGCTCCTCCGCGCCTCTGGGCCTGTGCAAGACCAGGACGCCCTTCTCCTTCTTCTCACCTGGACAAAATGCTTGCTCCAGGAGACCCAGCTCAGACATCCCCCCTTCCCTGACTGCATCACGAAGAGTCAGTGGCAGGGTTCTGAGCCCCCATACTACTTGTCACACCATGTTGTGATGATCTGTTTCCATGTCTGTACTGGACTAAGAGCTTCTCACTCATCTTCGTACCTCCCTGGTCTCTCCTGGTGCCAGCACCTTCCTTATGGCAAGGGTGCTCAGGAAATAGGTGTTGAATGAAATGAGTGAATACATAGACAAATAAATAAATGTTCTTATGGTCAAAATGGAGCAATATGGGTTGGACAAAGAGAGAGAAGGAAATAAGATTTCCTATGGATTTGGGAAGAACTTTATTTTATTGTGCAAATAACAATTGTAGTCTACCAATTTGAAACATACTCTATCTCCCAAGAAAGATACTTTGTCACTTAGACATGGGGTGGGCAAGGAGAGAGTAGCCCCACAACATAGCTTAGCTGTAATAGAGAGTCTGGCTCCATTTTTGATGTGTAACTACCAACAACTTTCAAATCCCACCTCTCTCTCCCCTTTTGCCCCACATCTGGGCGAGCTGATAAGAAAGCATGCCTATTCCTTCCTTCAGTGCTAGAGGGAACGTTCAAACCACACAAATCCCTGCCTGTGCGTGGAAATTCCACTCTGGACCCACCCCGACCACAATAAAACCAAAGCCACTCACCTGTCCCTTTACCCAAGCCACTTCCAACCAGCTTGGGTGCCCTGCCCACCAAGCCTCATCCTGTGAGTAAGAGACCTTTTCATATCCTCCTGAGTCATATGTGCATCATCACCAGTCTGGACGTCAGAACAATGTGGCTGGGCCGGAGGTGATCCTGCCCTCCATAGAGCAACCACAAGACAGTAACTTTCTGAAAAATTTTAAAATATATCCTGTATCTATAAACAAAGATATTTTGTTGTTAGGAAAGGGGGTGGGAGAAGGTGGCCCCATAACATACTTAAAAAATTGTTTTTATCCTACTTTCTGAAAAATTCCAAAGAAGAACACTCTGCTGGACGATGGTGCCAAGGAGCCCCTCCCTGACAGTCTGTCCCTTACTCTCTGCCCTTTTTTGGTCACATATTCAAAGGGCTTTCTTATGAACAAAGCGAGACACTTATTTTTGTTCTTTTTGAATTCCAAAGTGATTTTCTCGAGTCTCATGGGAGACACTCCTCTCGGTGTTTGTTGGCCCACTCAATTCCAGAAACTCATCAGGGGACTGAAGACTCAGCCAGATCCCAAGTCCAGTGAAAAGTGACCCTAACAATTCCCAAACTAACTAAACCCAAAACTAACTCTAAAACCAAGTAACTCCAGAGTTCAGAGTGCTGGTTATTGGCTGTGATTTCTCAGCTTCCAGCCCGCCCTTCTGTTCTCTGCGTCCTGGTGTGGGGCCACTTGCCTCCTTTGCCAGCTGCTCCCCGTCAGGCTTGGCCCATCGCACAGCCTGACCAGAGGCTGGAGGAGAGGAGAGGGACCCTGTGTGCCCAGGTTCCTGTCAGCATTCCCCTAGCCACTGCTCTTCACCCTGACAGCAACAGTTGGTTCCAGTAGCTGCAGTTTGCCATTCTCCCAACACTTCCATAACCAGCCTCATCACACCTCCTCAGACACCAGCACCAGCTGGCAGGGCCCCCCCTCAGAGTTCTGCATCCAGATCCCCAAGGCCTTCGAGCTCCTGGGGCTCCTGTCCCACCGGGCAGTGCCTCCTCCTCAGAGGGAGGGCCTGAGCCACGCAGGCCACCTCCAACCTCCTCCCTTTGTTCCCTCAGCCTTGCACTGGCAGCTGCTTCTTGCAGTTAAATCTCCATGATACTTCAGTACCTTTTTTTTCACCTTTTTAGTCCTCCAACAGTTGAGTCATAATTCTTTATACTAAATTCTTTCCATTAAAATAATCAGCATGGTGTCTCTATCAGTGTTTGGACCCTGACTGATAGTAATTCTAAAGCTAAGCAATCTTGAAAATAAAGAACTGTCAGTTCTCTGGGGAGGAGGCCTCGGGCATCCTTCCCTCGCCCGCACTGCTTTTGCCCAGAAACTAGTCATCTCCCCGCAGGGGCGAGTGGACACCCTGAGCTCTCCTCAGTTTTGTTTGTTGCCCCGAAATTCCAAGAAGAAAGTCAGAGAAGCCATAGCTGACATTCGCTTGCTTACTGTCCTTTCCTCTTTCACACTCAGGTTTCCTCTTCATTGTCGTCTCTCTCTCCCTGGATGCTTTCTCCCGTTTCCAGAGCAGATTTGGAGGAACAGCCTTCATAACTGTCGTCCAATTGGAAAAGTCCTGAGAGCTGGAAGGGAGGGGACAGTGGTGCACCCTAAGAGTTAGCAGTGCAGGGGTGCCCAGGCCCAGGACACACGATGATTCCCACTGGCAGGGCAGTGCCCACCCCAGCTCTCCACCGGGTCACTGAGGATCCCAGCAGGAGCCCCCTAGTCATGACCAGAAACCGTGCTTTGCTAAGGAGATGAGTGATGTGGGGCATGCTGGGCTGGTATGGGCTGAGCCACTCTGCACAGCCAGTGACCTCAGCCGCCTGGATTAGGCCAAATCCTTACGGATGAGAATCAGGAACGGGGTGGGGGGGGGGGGTAACGGGAGCGGAAGAGGAGGCAGGAGAAGCTGATGACTAGGAGCGAGGGAGAGTATGAAAGAAGGAAGAAGGAAATAAATTGCACTCAGAGCACGGCTCTCCTGTTCCGTATCTTCTGCACCTTCGCAATCGTCAAAAGTTTCCACGGAGAAAAACTCCCTGCCGGAGCAGCCTTGGGGAAAGAATGCAAGAATTTGGGCCCGCTGTGGGGGCGGGGGGGGGGGGAGGGGCCCTGCTGCCCATGGCAGGATGTAGCAGGCAGTGCCTGTCGGAGGAAGCCATTCTCCCATCTCTAACCCTGCCCCCCCAGGACCTGGGCTGCTTCACCTGGGGCCGGGTGGGGGGGGGGGGGGGGCGGGTGGTGATCTCCAGGTTCCCTTTCCCAGCTCGAAATTCTGTAACTGACCGAGAAGACGTGTCCACAGCGTGCTCATGGCCCTACCTTCTTGTCCTCCAAGAAAACGCTCATCGTCTTTTGTGCTTGACCACCGTCCTGCCTTCCCTCCTTACTTCTCTCCTTCCTTCCCACACTCCTCTCTCCCTGCCTCGGTTCCTCTGCCCTGGTTACTGCCTGTCTCCCATCTCCTTGGCAGCCTCTGCCACGTGTCACTGCTCTCCCCGTGGGAAAACCAGAAGGAGGAGCACATCCTGCCTCTCTCCAGTGAATTGATTTATTAACCAATCAGTCGCGCCGCTGTGCACCCGTTATGTACCAGGGGCTGTTGGACTCTCTGGAGAACAGCAACCCCCACCAATACTGAGCGCTGCTCTGGGCCTGCCGGGATGTCAGCCGTTTGTCAAAGTTAAGCCTCACACAACCCTGTAAGGGCCTCAGCCCCATTTTACAGCCGAGAAACTGAGATGAGAGGGGATGCTCACTGGGCCCTGTTCTCTGGTCTGTAAGCACTGGGGCGGGATCCTGCAGCATTCCTGTTCTTTACCCCACACGCTAAGTCAGACGGTGTCTCTGCCTCGCCCTGCTCCCCAGTCAGCGCAGGGTGCCGGCAGGCGAGGCGGACCCAGCTGCGGGTCGGGTGGGAATCCACAGCGCAGGAACCTGAGCGAGGAGAGAGCATCCCCTGGGGGAGAATTCAGGGGAGGGTGGGGGGAGGCTCTGAAGGTGGGCAGGGGTGGGGAGGGAGGGCATTCTGGGCAGGGGAAAGGCCGAGGAGAGGGAGCGGGAGGAGCCTGCTGTTGGGCACAGTTGTCTCAGGAGCAGGCAGCGACTAAGTGGCAGCCCCCACGTGCTGCCTACAGGTCCCCACGTTGCGAGCTGGGGCCCGGGCCCTCCCCTAAGCGGGTCAGCTGGGCTGTCTGAGCAACACGAGGGCGCGGGGGCAGCTGGGCAGGCCCCTCCTCGAGGCCTCCAGAACCGCCCCCCCCCTCTCCCCCGACGCCTGAGGGTTTCTGGGCGGAGGGACACAGTCCTCTCAGACTGAAGCAAAGCCTGTTCAATTCTGGTTCCCAGGACGTGATAGGGGTGAGGCGGGGAGGGCGGGGCAGACATGGCTCAGGGAGGTGCCTCCCACCGCCCTCCTACAGATGTGACGCGGGGCCTCCGCAGTCACCCCGAGAGACGCCTCTTTAGGGCGGTCATCCTTACTCCAGGGGCAGTGAGGACGGAGCGGTGGCGGTCCTGCCTAAAGGCTGTGAGGGAGGGAGGGAGAAGCACGCCCTTGACCACCCGCCGCGTGAACGGAAGGGCCGCGTCCCAGGGTCTGCGACCTCAGCGCCCAAGACAATGCGGGTGCCAGGGACCCCATAGCCACCGTGGGGAAGCTGGAGGTAGGCCAGGCCCTGAGGTCTCCGTCAGCCATCGGACACCCCCAGCCTGGGGTGGGCAGGGCTGGGAGGCAACGCGGCATCTGAGAGACCTGACAGCATGGTCCAGCCACTCCGCAGGGTAGATGGCACCTGGGTAAACTGATGACCTGGTGCTGCCGCTTCTCCCTTCTCTACTGTGGGCCCTGCAGGAGCAGGAGGGGACATCAGCCCCACACATGGCTGGCACAGAGGGGCTCTCACATGCACGGCTTGTTGACTGTATTATTTCAGGGTCATCTAGGTCGCTCCCTGCCTCCAGGTAAGGATTTGCCTGAGCTGGAAAGAGGAATGATGCTCCCAGTGCTGTCAAGACCCAGATGCCACCTCCCTGCTGGGAACTGTCATCACAGATAGCCTCCTTGCTGGTATTGCCACAGGTGAAGGTGTGGGCCCCCATTTTAGTCTAGAGCAGGGTTTTCTTAATGTCTTAAAATAAGATATAAAGTTTACCTCTTGACACAGTGTACACACACATGCAAACACACATACTAAAACAAGTTTTAGGGGCCGGCCCTGGTGGCCTAGTGGTTGGGTTCGGCATTCTCCGCTTTGGTAGCACGGGTTTGGTTCCTACACCATCTCTCAGTGGCCATGCAGAGGCAGCAACCCACATACAAAATAAAGAAAGACTGGCCACAGATGGAAGCTTGGGGAGAATCTTCCTCGCCAAAAAGAAAAAAAACAAGTTTTACCCAACAGTATTACCCTCACTGTGAGTGATGGCCTTTAATGGTTTGTATTGTTATTTCATTTTTTTAAATGCTGATCCAGACTCATGGAATTAAGTTTATGACCTACTGATGGATTAAAACTCACAGTTAGAAAAGTACCCTAGGGCAGGGCAGAGGGAGAAAGAAAAGAAAGAGAAGCAGAGGGAAATGGTAGGGACATGGGAGGAAGGACTGAGCAAGAAGGTGGGGACAGAGTGGAGAAAGGTGTTTTGTGGAAGGTGGTGGGAGGTCACACAGATGCCTGCCATGCCACCCCTTCCAGGGCACCTGCTCTAACATATGCTACACCCACTCTGTGTGTGCCCACAGTGTTGTTTCTTCCATTGAACCCTGGGCTACTTGGCAGCAGGGACAAAATCTTTTCACCTCTGGAAACCCTGCAGTTCCTAGCAGAGGAATTCTTAGAATCAGGCAGAGCCTTAGAGAACACCCCTTAGTTAAAGCTTCCCGTTTTCCAGGAAAGGAGACTGACTTGGAAGGGTCAGCCAGCCAGTCAGTGATTATTCACCACCGTCAGGCTCTGGGCACAGCCAGGGTTTGCTCATGGCAGCTGTGGGGGATCAGAATTGGCCGCCCCAACAGGTGTCTCTTTGGCTTGATTATTTTTAGGGACAAAAGACTGAAAGAAACTTTGACCTTTCCCCTAACTGCCTAAAAGAATTTAAGATAGAAAGCCTGTCCCAGTACAGGCCATCACCATAGATAACTCTGGGTATGGAAGACTGGGAGGATCCTTGCTAAGCCCATTTTTATCAGAGGTCTCTCTCCCTCCCTCTCTCTCTTCCCTTTCTCTCTCTCTCTCATCACATTGTCTACAGATGGCCCCGCAAACATTTGTTTATTAAACATTTGCTTTTCCATCTCCATGTGAGTTGCACTCCTCCCCTCTGAAGTCCCAAACCACTACCCCCAACATCCTCCTTTGTCTTAGCTGAAGATGGTATTTAAGGTGGTGGCTTCTGCCATTTCAGCAAGTTATTCAGATTTTTTGGGTTTCTCCCATGTATACATGTTATTAAACTTTGATTTTCTCCTGTTCTTCTGTTTCATGTCAATTTAATTCTTAGCCCATCCAGAAGGACCTAGAGGGTAGTGGAATAGTTCTTCCTCCCCTAATTGGGTCACAAGCATCAGCTTTTCATCTAAAGTGAAGATAATATCTATTTGGGGGAGTTTGGGGGGAGATTTGCATTGTGTATGTACATCAGGAATGGTGCCTGGCGCATCACAGGAGCCCCAATAAATAGCACCTGCTATTACCATTATTAGTAGTAACCAGAGTAACTAGTCTCAGAACAGCACTGGTTACCTCAGGTATGCTGCTATCACTAACTTTTTAGGGAGAATTGGCTGCCAATGTCTTCATCCCAGACAGAATGGAAATCCTCATAGACACATAAGGAAATTACCTTAGAAATAAAAACAGAGAAAATGTGTGCATACACACACTAGCAAAAGATGAATTCAAGCACACAGGGCTTGACGAATATTCATCTTGGTTACACTAACATTTTAAATTAGTGTACATTTTGGAAAATGAATGATTTTATTTTCCCACTGATTCCGCTCAGTATTTTGGCGAAGACATACCCTTCCGAGGCTCTGGGCTACTCCTAGTCTATGTGCCAAAATGAATGCAAAGAGCGTTATGTAGAGATGGATCATATAAACGGGGAAAGTGGGCCAGAAAAATCCATGATGATAAGAAGCATTCTTCTACCGCAGAGTATTCTCGAAACTCATAGTTTGTAAATATAAACATTTTAGGGAACTTAGTTTTAGCGCCTAAAGTTTAGAATACTGGGTTTTTTCGCTTTAAAAAAGTTAAATGAATCTCTTAATAAGTTAATTCAGTGGAGAGTTTAAATTGTACTAATCAGGAAACATTTCTGGTAAGTTACAGACGTCGACAAGGAAATCAAGATCAAGTATTTTGCTCTAAATTTCTCTTTTCCCTTCTTGTCCGCTAGATGGCGGAATGGAAACACTCTGGATCCTGCTAGTTGGCAGGCAGCTTCTTCCTGCCCAGGTTTTCAATGGTTGATCTATATTTTTGTTTTGGTTCCTTGCAGATTTTTCTCTCATCTAATGGCAAAGAAAGGAAAACATTGTATATGCGAATTTTAGGGCAATTTCTAGCATATAAACACGGTCATTTTGCCTGGGGAGCTGGAGCTGCTCTGCCTAAGGACCTGAGCCCAGAGCTTTCTCCTACTCGTGCGGAAGAACACTGGCCGGTGCCATTGTGCTAACATGAGAGAAATTACATGAGCCAGGCGCTGTGCTGGGAGGTCCCTCTCCCTGAATTGTCGCAGGGAGACTATATAAGGTGTCGCCTCCACTTTGTAAAATTCAAAATTAAGAATTTAGGGTACCTTGAGGGTAGATGATTGCTCCAAACGGGAGGAGCTTGGCTTGGCCGTGGATCTCTAGGACCTCAAGCGCCGGCACTTAATCACTGCGCTACTGCCACCTACTGACTGCCACCTGGTGGGCGTGAAACCACAGGGCTAATTTCTGCCTAATCGGTCCCACTAGCAACCTAGATTTCAGGGAAGGAGTCTCAGGACTGATCGAGGTTACTTGGCTGGATGAGGACCTTTTGCAAAGTTTTGCTCTGTGAACCAGAGTTTAAATTCGTACATTTAGATGAGTATATCTTGGACGTGTGTATCTTTCTTATAAAAATCAAAATCACCTTGCACTAAACTTAGAAAATCAATAATCAACATAAACTCTCAAAATATTTGATATGAAAAAAGGAGTATTACCCAAGCCAGCAATTTTTGCATGCTTCATGCAGAAGCTTATTTCAGGCTGAAAGAAAAAAATCAGCACCCAAATTGAAGCCAATTTAATGTATTTTACACACACAGTCGAGTAAGCAGATGTTAAAAGGAATAAGTCCACCACACACATAAAGCCTTATAACCATGTCCTTATATGTATATAAGTGCATATATTTGATCTTATTTTTTTCCTCTCATACATTCAGAATACATTTCTGCAGTCCTGGCTCACTGGCCCCTCGCATCGTCTCCCACTTCTCTGCCCCTTGTGCTGTGTTCCCTAAGTGCCTTGACTCTGGGTCCGTCCAAATTTCAACAGCCAGCTCTGTTAGTACTGAGCTGAGCAATATCAGCAAGCCCACCATTCTCCGTTCTTCCACTTGTGCACCACAAGAGAAAAGAGATGAGCCCAGACTGTATAAATTGCTGGGGAAAGCTCACACATTCCCAGGACAGCAATGGCATTCTTTGTTCAGGTGTTGTCCCAGCTATGAGAATGACACCGGATGCTGACCTCCAGCAGCTCCCGCCACCTACACCAGCATACAGGCCACACTGCTCAGCCCAGCATTTGAGGCCCACCTCTCTCTCTCAGTCTCATTTCCTTCCACTCCATCCATAAACCTCTCAAGCTAGGCTCCCAATCATCACTGAACGTGCTCCCTTAGAGGCAGCTCAGTGGTTTTCAGGGGTTCCTGGGTCCTCCTTTTATTACCCACGTGACTGGCACGAGTTGCTCAGTCTCAGGGATGGGCCTGCGGCCTTGATTTCTGTCCTAGTGCTCTGGCCCTCTGCCAGGCCTGGGGCTTTGCCTCGATCCCACCCCCTGCACTGCGCTGCCCCTACAAAGCTGCCTGCTGCCTGCTGCCAGCGCCCTTCCCCGGGGGCCTGATCTTTCCCCCAGTCTCCCTAGGCCTCCTGGTCACAGGGGTCAGGCCTCAAATGAGGAGGCTGTCCCAAACCACAGTGCCTGCTTCCCTCCTTGTCTTGCGCTGCTGTGTCCCAACCCTCGGGTTGCGCTCTACTCTTCCCTGCCCAAGCCCTCTCTGAGTCTGTAACTCCCTCTGGGCACAAGGTCCCTTCCGCCCAGCTGTCTCCAGAGGCCCTGTCTTCACATCCCTCAGTGGCTGCCAGAGTCCCTCCTGTCATCTTTGAGACTTGTGTTGCTGGAGTCCCTCTGTGCCTTGCCCAGAGTTATTGTGCTCAGCAACCCCAGGTTAAAGGTGGTGAAGAAATGAACCAGGGTGGTAATGTCGTATGTGCCAGAGCTTTGTAGAGTGCTAGACAGTCGTGAGGTCCTGATATTCCTGATCTCAGAACCTTTGAGACCTCCCTCCCCCGGGGCCTGATGCCCCCAAGTCTGCATTTGGCTTCTGAAGTCTCATCTCATCTCAGGAACCAGTCCAAGGCCCCCACTCCTCCTCCCTCGCACAGTGCCCCAAGGCCCCTCTGAATTCCTAGAGCCCTCGCTGTTGTCATCACTCCCGGTGACATTTCATCAGACCCTCCTTAGTGAGCCAGGCTCAGGAGACCCAGTTCTGCCGCGGAAAAGTCATGTGAAATTGATCCTCTGTCTGCCTGTCTGTCAACAGAAGGGGCTGGAACAACCCTCTGGGCCTATCTTTCAGTTCTGAGGTTTTATGTGTGTGGACTTTTTTCTCCATATCTAAACTTTATGCTTTTAATCCCCACCACAACCTCGAGCACCGTGCCAGGCTCACGGGGAACCCTATAAATGTGTTTCTGGATTGATAACTGAGTAACAGTTTTGTCCTACTGATACGGTAAAGTGATTTTTCAATTTGGACACTCCTAAGGTTACATTTTCTTTCCCCATCTTATAACAACTGGATTGTTTTCTGGGAGAAATTTAGTTAGAATATTGAATTGTAGTCAAAGGCCACTGACCAAAACCTCCATATTCCACAAATTCAGATTCCCAGACACCAAACCTAGAGGTTCTGATTCAATAGGTTGAGGCAGGGCCTGGAAATCCGCACTTGTGACAAGCCCCTCAAGTGATTCTGAAGCTATGGCCTTGAGTCACCCTTTGAGAAACATTATTCCAGGGAGTAAGGACTTTTTCGGACAATTTAGAGTGTAGAAATTCATTTCTGGGGGCAGCAAGTGAGGTTTTCTTCCTTTGTGGGGAAAATGTTAGTAGGTCTCCTTGAGAGATGGTGCTTTGAGGGGAGAGGAGAGCTTCTCACTGGTTTATGGATGTGGCAGGTTGGACTTTGAGCAATGCAGTAACTAGACAAGCCCCTGCTGACAGACTCATGCACAGCATCCATCTCTGCCACCACTGATCTCACTGTACCAACACGAGGGTGGCCCAGGGCAGAGGCTGGCTGAGGACAACTGGAAGAGTCTTTCTGTTTGATTGGTTGATTAGTGCCTCTCCCATGGGAGATGCTGTCTGCTGGGCATTAACATATATTACAAAGATGTTCACACTCCATGCCCAGTGCCTTGGTCCATTTGCCACATGCCTCTTCCCCACACACCTTCATCCCCAGTCTTCCAGTTTTTTCTCCTTTCAAGTCCCTGAACAATTGACCAAGCTATTCATCACTGCCGACAAGTCTCTGTGCATCCTTGCCTCGGGCCACTTCTCTCCCTTCACGAAGCAGATGACCTGATGCACTGTCTGATGCTGTCATTAGGAGAATACCACCTCACTCCAGTCCCTGAGGGCCAAGCCTAGGTGAGGCGTCAAGACACAGCTGTCCATTTTAGTCTTGCACCCACAGACCAACTCACCCATCCACAAGCCAAGCTTAGCCTTTTTCATCCTCTGTCAGCTGCTCATGGGAACCCTCCATGCAGTCTGTGGCAGGCAGACTCTAGGATGGCCCCCGTGATCCCTGCCTCCACATGTTCACTCCTTGGGTAATCCTCCCCCCTTCAGTGTGCGCAAGTCTTGTGACTTGCTTCTAATTAATGGAATTTCAAAGGTGATGGGATATATGTCACTATGTGTATGTGATACACTGCATCTGATGGTAACACCCATGTTGCAAGGACACTCACTGTGCCTTGTTGGTTTCAAAAAGCAAGTGGCCATGTTGTGAGCTGCCATATGGAAAGAGACATGTGACAAGGAGCTGAAGGGGGCCTCTGGCCAACAGCCAACAAGAAACTAAACCCCTCAATATGGAAGTCTGCAAGGAAGTGGATTCTGACAATAACCACGTGAGCCTGGAAATGAATCTCCCCTCAGTTGATCCTCAGATAACATCACAGCCCTAGCCAATGCCTGGATTGCAGTTTTGTGAAAATCTGAAGAGGAGGACCCAGCCAAGCCATGCCCCAAGTCCTGACACAAAAACTGTGAAATAATAAATACATGTTGTTTTAAGCCGCTAGGTTTGTGGTAATATTATTATGCAGCAATAGAAAACTAATACACAGTCATAAATGTGAGCTGAGAGAGAGGCACTGGTACAAAGTGGTTGGTGACATGGGAGCCTGGGCCACCTGCTCATGCAGCTGTCTTGTGTTCTCTGGCCCTGCACATGGCTGTTCCCAGACTTACCACTTCCATCTTCTGATGGAATGCTACTGGTTCCACCCAACCTTAAGGCTCGGTGAGTTTAACAGAACCTGATGGACAAATCTGGACACTTGGTCACATGATGTCACATGGTTAGATGCTCAGTCTCTACCAGGGCCGAATAGCACCTAAGGACCTCTTTTCTGAATGATTTGCTGCTGCAGGTGGCATAGATTTGTGTCAGGACCCCAGGAGTTTAGGTTATGATTCTGTTCTTCTCCATGTGGCATCTTTTCTCACCCAACTCTCATACCATGGAGTCTCCCTGGTTGTACAGCACACTGGTTGTATTGCCCAAGCAGCAAGGATGCTTGCCCCTCCACCTGAATCTGCTACAGAACCCTTTCCTGCTGGCAGTTTTCCTTGTCATTAACAAGTGAGAGCAGTATTTCTAAATTTGGAATATGCTGCCTCCAGAATACAAAAGGCCTGGCAGGCATTGTGCTTTCTTCTTCATTGTGTGAGATGTAAGATAATAATTTGTCCTAATTTGGTGGGGATGGGAGGATATGTCCCAGCTTGCCCCAAACTGGATCTCTAAAAACTTCACTGATGCAGTGACCCCGACTCTTTGTTGAGCTTTTTTTCTGCCCTCTGGAATGCATGTGTCTTACCTAGTCTTCCAATGTATTTGCCACTTCTTGCTCATGTGATCATTTATTAACCACAGGGTCTTCTGCAGAATGTCCAGATGGTCCAGATCCTTAAGACTGTATTATGGCAGAGGGCAGATTTAACATAGCTCAGAGGCAACACTGTGAATGTTTACTGTGTCCTGTCCTATGTGGATGTAAACTTCTCTAGTCCTTCTTCCTGATGAGGATAGAAAAGAATACACTGATCAGACTGATGGCCATATACTGTGTATCCAAGGCCATTTTAATCTGATGCAGCAAAGATACCATATCTGGCTCACAGCTGCAGTTGACAGGCTATGACTTGATTGAGTTTAGGGTAACCCACTGTTATCCTCCAGGATACATCTAGTTGTATACAAGATGCCATACTGATGAATAGAATAAGCATATGATGAGGACCCCCAATCTTGCCTACTTTAGGTGTTCAAGGTAATATTTGCCTTGCCACTACGTATGGTATTGTTTTTGACTTCCTATCTTGGCTGGGGAGCGTAGGGTGGTTTCACAGGCTTTTACTTGACTTTCTCCACTATGACAGCCCTTACCACACAGGCCATGAAACCAATGTGGGTTCTGCCAATACAATACCTAAGCATGACCATTCCAAGTGTTCCTTTGGGAAGCAAGGAAAAGACCAGCAGGTGAGTCTGTGGAGCCACTGGACCTACCATGAGCCAGACCATTTATTACTTGACTCCTTTCCACCTACTCCAACATAGGAGTTAGGACGATGCTTTGGGTCCCTGGATATCTCAGCTCAGACCTTGTATCCAGTAGTCCTTGAAAGGTTTTGTATTCCTCTTTCCCTCAATATATAGTTACGTGAGTAAATGTCTTCGGGGAAGGACTGAGGAAACCATTGTGTTATATTTTTGCCATGGTGTTTGCAGGGTCCTTTTTCATGAGGACCTAGCTTCTCCATCAGTCAATGGGATTTGGGTGAGTAAACTAGCTCAGGTCTGGAGACTTAGAAAGTTATTATGACTTTTTATTATCATGGCTGCAGTCAGCCACCTGATCACCCATCTTTGATTTATTTTGGTTGTATAGATTGAGCAACACTCTTGTTTGCTGCCCATCTATCATGTCCCTCATGATGCTGTGCTGTATAAACCACCTCCCCAGCTCTGAGAGTCAGATCTCCCTAACTGCCTCTGACACTGCCACTTCTGATGACAAGTGTACCTACCTTGCTTTTGAGATTTAAGCATTTCCATCTGGCCTCTATTATTTTGGAATTCTATTGTCCCCATCAGACAATATTAGAAAACTCTGCTCTGTCCCAGCATCTCCTACCAGCAGCCTTGGTACAGAGGATGGCCGATCCCTGAGCTCCTTAACAATGCTGGAGCCCACCCCCCATCAGCACATTCATTGTCACTTTGGACACAAACACTGTATCCCAAGAACAGAGGGGGCTAGTGGTTTTGGCCTTACATAGTATGTCTCACTTCTCTGAGTCTTTTGATTTCTTCCCTCAGTGTTTACCACTGCAGTTCTGCCATTTCTACTTTACTTAGTGTGGCCATTGCTTTTTCCAAGCTTCCAGGGGCCAACCAAATACTGCCACCTGGGGTCTTTGCCAAAATATTAAACCCTGTGTCATAGGCTTATTCTCCCTTTTCCAACTTTATTTTCTGTCCCACTTCATCCAGCACAGTCCTATATATGCTCTCCTGCTTTACCAGTTCATGTTGCCCAGTCCTGCAGCTCCTTCAGCAGATAATCCTTTTCTACCTTTAGCCAGCCCAGCATTTCCCCAGCGGGGCTACATTGTGACTTAATCCTAGCTATCACTCTGGCAGTCGACAGTGGAGAGTACGGCAGACCATCAGGGAGTAAGGGGAGATATGTGTTGTCTTACAGAAACCTCTACATCATTAAGCTAACACATGCATCCCCAAGAGAGAAACATGACCCTTTAACAGGGAAGAATGGGCTATTTCTGTAGATCAACAGCGTTCAGAGAAACATGGAAATTTAAGATTTTCAAATGTATTGACCCAGATGACTCCATTTCAAGTCTCAGCGTCTCGAATTTTTCCAATCAGGGCCTAGACCTTGGTGTAGCAGGCTTGGTAGGGTTGAGAGTTTAACCTTCTCTGGAACTCTGCTATTTAGTTAGATCTGGCCCACAGATTTCTTTGCCCTCTGGCTGCAGGATATGCAAATAATTTTATATGCTGCCCAATAGACCTGCTGGCTTTCACACTTAGTCTGATATTGGCAATTAATCACCTTCAGTTTTTCATTTTCTTTCTTTAATGAATTAATGAGGGCCCCCCCAAATGACCATCCTATTCCAAACTTCTTATAATTACTATTTCCTGAAACTCCTGAGATATTGCATCTGTGGGTGCACTCCCTTCCACTGGCATCCCATTCCACTTTGCCGCTGATGAAGGTTTTAACAATTGCCACGGTATTCCAGGGGATCTCGGTGCTTCACTACTACCCGCGATGACAATTTGCAGCAGGCTGGCAGGTGATCCAACTTCAAAATTTCATCTTGGAGTGTTTTTCTAGGACCACTTCTTGTACCAACACTCATGGGTTGAATTCCGTAGGAAACGGAGTCTGAGATTTTGAGATTTGCATGCAGGTTTTTTATTGGGTGGTATTCACGGGACCAAAACATGAGAGGAGTCAGGGAAGGGGAGCAGGACTGGGCAGAAGAAGTCATACTGTGATGCAGGCACAAGAGAGATCTGGAGCTGGGACAACCTATGAGTTGTGCCACATAAGCCAAAGAGGCTAAGCCTTTATTCCCCTCCTAGACTAGTCCCTGGAAGTGGGCTGCCCCCACAGAAGGAATATGACTTTGGACAGTGTCTCTATTTGGTGGACGACAATTGCTGGAGAGGACTCAGCTGAGAGCTGTCAGCTGTTGACACTCCCAGCAGCTGGGGGAGTTAGTCTCAGTCCTGAAAGGTGGCACACCAGAGCATCCACTACACCAGCATTTCCTGATTTTACAATTGACACTGCCATCCACTGTCTAATCCTTCCCACTCCTGAGAGCAATTTTTAAAAATTTTCCATCCAAGTCTTTTCCTTTTCTAGTCGATCCATAAAACATAATCCAGGTACAGTTCTGCCTTGTCTGTTTCAAAGGGCAACACACCAGGCAGAGTTGTATTCAACTTTTGAAAGCTCTCTTTTAACATTGAAAAACTTCCCAAATCTCCACAAACCAATCATGGCCCAGTGGTTAAGTTTGCATGCTCTGCTTTGGCAGTTTTGCCAGTTCAGATCCTGGGCGCAGACATGGCACCGCTCAGCAAGCCATGCTGAGGCATCCTACATAGTACAACCAGAAGGACCTACAACTCTGTACTGAGGGGCTTTGGGGAGAAGAAGGAGAAAAAAAGATTAGCAACAGATGTTAGCTCAGGCGCCAATCTTTAAAAAAAAAAAAGTACTATAATAGTAACTGACTACCCATTAAAAAAATAATAATAAAAGCTATTATAAATTTAACTGGTTTAATCACATGAGCACCCATGCACAGTACAAAAAAAACGATATGCATTTATATAATGACCTTTTTGGTTCTGGTGACAGAGACAGTGCTTAGTGCCACACGAACTCATGAAACACCTGGGTCAGCTTGCTACCTATAGATGCGTTCAAGAATGGAAGGGCTGGCTGAGGGGGTAAGTAGAGGTTGAAATCCAGCCCAACCTCTAATCATCAAGTCCTTCACCCCATCAAGAGGCTTAATATACTGGAGGAATGTCGCACTTTTTCTAAACCAATTGCCCAAAGGGGCTACCATTCAGGTCTCTTTTTCTACTTAGGATTAAGGCATCTCTATGCCAGCCCTGGACCTACCCAGTGACTAATTACAAGCCTTAACTCTAGAGTCAGTCCTGGGTGTGGATTCCAGCTTAGTTTGCTGTTTGCCGTTAACCTTAGCCATCTAAGCCTCAATTTCCTTATCTATCAAATGGGATTATTATACCTCCTGTGTGGTTGTGGTGTTTGTTCAAGTAGCAAATGAACACCATCTACCTGAAAAGATCCTTGTTTTATGAACTTTATTGCGGTATAATTTACATGCAATAAAATGTAAAACATTAAGTGTACATTTTGATGAGTCATGACAATGTAAACCAGTGATCAGACAGGCAACCTGTCTGCCTTTTATACCATCCAGAGATTGTATCAGGCCCTGAGGGAGTTAGAAAATAGCATAAACTACGCTTAGTTAATCTGGTTAACCTCTTAATTAGGTTAGGCCTGGGGCATATGTTTTCAGAGCATACTACTTCTGCATAACACATCACATTGTCTGTCACTCTCCTAGGCTGTAAAGCTACTGAAGGCAAAGACCTTCCAGCTTGTTCCCTGCTGTATCCTCAGCACCTAGCAGTGTGCGGGCATTTGCTGCAAGACTCCATAAGCATTTGTTGAAAGACAAACGCATAAACATGTAAAGTTAACAAGAAGTATCATGTTGAGTTTGTGTCAAACAAAATTTGGAGTTATTCCTTTAGAGAAGACCCAGGTCAACTTTATGGGTTAGGGTAATCAGTAAAGGCCTGCGCAGAAGGTAGCACTTAAGATGGGTCAGATTTCAACAGGATTTAGAAAAAATTCAGAGCTAAGACAGCAATGGGGAAAGATAAAAGGGGTGTCCTCAGACAGCTGCCTAGAGCCCACAGTGCACGTAGCCTGATGGGGTTAAACATTATTTTCAATGTTCTAACTTTTATCGAGCGTCTGCACCACCAGATTTCTGGACAGGGCTTCGAGATTAGAAAATGACCACAGCTGCACGGCAAGATCCTCCCCCCTCAACAACGGGCAGACACTACGTTATATAATGGTATAAGCCATAAGCACTCAGAAGGGGAAGGAAAGGCACCTTCTTCAGACGTCTCTGCCCTTAAGGCACACACGGTTTGCTCCGCGACGAAGAACCCGGAGGGGAGGACAGGGATCTTCAGGGTGGCCTCTTCTGGCGAAGGATCAACTCCACCCTCTCCAATCCCGGTCCTTCTCTGGCGGTACAGCAGGTTGCAAGCCGAACTGTGTCGCCGCAGAAATACAAGTGAGACGCCCCATGACTATCAGTGAAGCTCACAGTGCGGTACAGGTTGTATCCAAAAAGAGAGTGGATCATTTGAGATCTTTGGTGGTCCACGGAACGCATGCCTCTCCAGCCGCCCTGGCGGGCGCGCGGTCACACATCCTCCCAGCCCACGTCCGCTGAGCACTCGGTTCGCGGCCCAGCGTCTCCTCCGGAACGGGTGCGCTCAAGTGCCCTTGACCTGCAGTCCCAGTTGGAGGGACGCACGGGGACAAGGTGGAACTGTGTTTACACCTCCTGAGTTATTCCCGCTCCAGTGTCTGCATTCCTAAAAGCCTGTGTCGCCTCATCTGTTTAAACACAAACCGGCAGCAGCAAACGGCTCCCTTACAAGGCGCGAGCGGCGGCCCGGAAGTGACGCGTTACGTGTCCGCGTACTCCCGCCCTGCCCTGCGCCGGCCGTTCCGTGGCGGGAACAGGGGCGACCGTGCAGACGGCTCCGGTTCTAAGTGTCGCGGAGGCTTCCTGGGCCTGATAGTCTCAGATTGGGGTACGGAGCTGGGACTTCGTGACCATCCCCCCCTTTCCCTCTCCCGGAAACCCCAGGAACGAGCCGTTGGCGTCCTCGCTGGGGAGACGAGCTGCTGAGAGGCCCAGGCAGTGTCCGGGAACGCGCGCGAGGACGTGGGGATAACAGGTGACGGACCAGCCGGAGAAATTGCGAGGGTTACCTTCGCCTTCCTCCATTTCTGCGGCCGTGATGCCCCTGCGATGTCTTCCACCTCCGTCTTAGCGCGCACAGGGGCCGGACGGGCGCCCCGGCCGAGCCACCTTCTGCTACCCCTGCCGCGCCCCTTCGTGCTCAGTACAGCATCTTTCAGAGCCCTGCTGTGGGCTGCAGTACGGTTCAGCAGCCGGTGGCAGGGATACAATAACGTTAAAAACCTTGGCGCTTTACAGATTTATCGATATATTTTATTTATTCAGTATATACCCATATGGCAAGCACAGAGCTATGTGTTTGCCCAATTCTTTTTATTTAATTCAATTGCCTTATGCAATAGGCCTTAGCTCCTTTAACAGAAGGGGAAACTTAATCTCGTAAATGATAATTTAGTCGCTGTTCTAGATATGGGAGAGGGGAGAAATACAGCAGTGAAAAACAAAGAATTGCCACTAATGCTGGGAATTTTCAGGCAAACTAATGATGCTTTTCTGTCTCTCAAAACAGCCTTCTGCTGCCCAGAAGAATATTCACCTGAATGTTAATAGTGATTATCTTCTGCGTGAGATTTTGCAAGAATTTTTAAAACTCCTCATGCTTTTCTGCATGATTTTTTCAGATAAGCACGTTATCAGAAAAATAGCTGTTTCCATTTTAAAAATAGAGTCCCCAGCCCTCCATTCCCTGCACAAAAAGGCCTCTGACATTGGGGCTGGCCCCGTGGCCGAGTGGTTAAGTTCGCGCGCTCCGCTGCAGGCGGCCCAGTGTTTCGTTGGTTCGAATCCTGGGCACGGACATGGCACTGCTCATCAAACCACGCTGAGGCAGCGTCCCACATGCCACAACTAGAAGGACCCACAACGAAGAATATACAACTATGTACTGGGGGGCTTTGGGGAGAAAAAGGAAAAATAAAATCTTTAAAAAAAAAAAAAAAAGGCCTCTGACATTAGCTCTGCCAGTCAGACAGGCCCTGGAGTGGAGCTCTAGGCCCAAGAAGAGAAGTGGAGCTTCTCACTCTGGTGCCGGCGCTCCTAATTGCCGAGTTCATTCCAGGGTCTAAGTTAGAGCTAGGCCAATGATTGAAATGGAGGAGACTATAGAGGCCCATAAACAGTTGGGCCTTAATGACATCAATTTTTCAAAAAGTTTGGAACTCTTAAAAAATTTTCTGATGTAAGATTTATCTTTATTCTCTAATTCCCTCATTATAAATAGGTTCTAAGTTCCTGAAGCACTTCGGCTTCTTTTATGTCCCTGTAGCCCTCAGTACAGTGTGTTCAGAGAGTGCTAGGTCATGGATGATGTCTTGATTTAGTAGTTATTGAATATCTGTGCACAAGGTCGTGTGTGCTTTCAGGCTGTACCTCCTCATAATGTTTTCAAAAGAGCTTTTCCTTTTCTGTCTTGCAGCGGTCAGTGTGAAGTAACCATGCAGGCGTTTCTAAAAGGCGCATCCATCAGTGCTAAACCACCGATGCCCAAGGATCGAGGAGTAGCTGCCACTGCCGGAAGCAGTGGAGAGAACAAGAAAGCCAAACCTGTTCCATGGGTGGAAAAATAGTAAGAACTGTCGTGTTTTTGTGGAAACAGTTTTGAGCACTTTTATTACTTAGGGGGGATGATTTTCTCTGTTTAGATGTTGTCTTTGAAAATCACCCAATTATGTAAGTCGTAGAATCTTGGAACCGAAAGTTACCTTAGATTGAGCCAGTTTAATTCCTTATTTTATAGATGAGCGGAGGTCTTCTCTGTAACTCAGGACTATGGTTTTAGCGGCTGGGGGACAGCAGTGAAGAAAACAAGGTTTCAAAAGTTGTCTGTAAGCTCTTGGTTAGGAGTTCTACTTAAGTCTAAACAGTCTGTTCCCGTTTTCATTACTGATAGGTGGAGATTGTTGAGTTTTTGTTTGTTTGTACATTTTTGGCAAAAACAGCACTCGAAGTAGCGCTTAAACTTCAGTCAGCTAAGTAATACTATGACAAGTAGTTGTAACCCCTGGTATAGCCTCAGTTATTACCAAGGGTTTGCAGATTACTTATAAGCCAAATAAGGCCCTCGTATGTTTTGTTTGGCACCAACAATGCTTTTAAAAATAGGAAATTTTACATAAAAATCTAGATTTTTTTTTAATTAAAAAAATTATAGAAGGGGAAACATAGATTTTCAGCTTCTCAGGAAGTTAGGCAGCAGGAGGTACACGTTCTCACGTGACAACAGTTAGGTGGACTTGAGTACTGCTTCTCATTTTGGGAAGGTCATATGTCCCTCAGTTCACCACAGTCCCTACTTTTTCTCTTGCTTTGCACTCTGCCCTCTTCACTTTTGTTATCTGCCTGGCCCCTGCAGGCATTTGAATATGAGACCCTGCTTTATAACATACAGTAGTTTTCCTAGAAAACATGATCTGACATAAAATGCCTGCCTGGCATTGACCTGATTAATTAGAAAAGTAGGGATCAAAGAAGAGCTTTTGATTAGTTAACTAAGCACAAAGCCTAATCTTAGGATTGGGAGCATAACTTTGTTCCAGCTTCTCTTAAAATTACAACTTAATGATGTAAGATGAAAATTACATATTATTACACTTCATATTGGTTAAACTTACTTTGTCAGCCTTCAATGAAGTGAATAGGTCTGCGTTTTTTGTGTATTTGGGTGATGAAGAAATTGGTATTAACCGATTAATGACTTAGTAACTATATATATGTAACCATATTAACCAAAATAGTTAGCTATCCTGAGCTTACTAAATGGTTCTCCCTTTTCAGTTTAGGTTGTATGATCTTGTCAAAAATCACATTACTTTCTAAGCAAGTGTTCACTTTAAATTTTTTACCAGTTGGCATTTGTGGTATAATAAAAAGTCCTTTTGCTTAATTTTTGTTAGCATAACAGATGCAAACTGCATTTGGAAAAGTGAAAAATTGTCTCATTCCTTCAGCATGTATTTGCTTAAGGTAAATACAAATAGGATTTCCACCTATTTTCAATCATGAAAGTTTCTCATTTCATTACCAAGATATGGGAATTATCATTGGTATTTTAGCAAAAGGAACACTTGAGACTTTTCTTTGGCTACTATAATATACTAAATAACCTCTCTTTTTTTTTTCCCAGTCGCCCAAAATGTGTAGATGAAGTTGCTTTCCAGGAAGAAGTGGTTGCAGTACTGAAAAAGTCTTTAGAAGGAGCTGATGTGAGTAGCAGATGATGTTTAATGCCATTTAGAGATTTAAGACTTAATTTATTCACCCTCTTTCTTCCTTTAGAACCTCCTGCCCCATTTAAATACTATGCTACATAGTATATAATAACCTTGATAACTATTTTAGCATTGATTGATTAATTCAACAAATATTTATTGAGGATCTCCTATTCTATCCTATGGCATTATTATAGAGTACTCAAGTATAGACCATTGAGCATACTGGATCCTTTTGCTCATGAGCTTTTATTTTGGTGGGGAGAGACAGAGAATAAACACGTAAGCCAAATAAGAGAATTATAGATGATGATATGTGCATATAAAGAAGAGTCAGAGGTCTTTGAAAGTATAATGGCTAATCCTAATTTTCAGATTTGATTTGGAGGCTGGCCCCGTGGCTGAGTGGTTAAGTTCGAGGGCTCTGCTTTGGCAGCCCAGGGTTTCACCGGTTCAGATCCTGAGTGTGGACACCGCACCGCTCATTAGGCCATGTTGAGGCGGCATCTCACATGCCACAACTAGAAGGACCTACGACTAGAATATACAACTATGTACTGTGGGGCTTTGGGGAAGAGGAAGAAGGTGAAAAAAGGAAGATTGGAAACAGATTTTAGGTGTCAATCTTTAAAAAAAAAAAGATTTTGTTTGAACTACAACACACAAAAATTGAGCATTTAAGTCTGCTTACAGTGTAGTGTCTCCTGCTGTGATATATGGGATAAAATATCCTTGAGTGACTTGCGTTTTAGATTATTCAGAGACGAGACAAACCCAGATGAAGAATTAGCAATTTAAAATTGTATATGATAAAGTGCTTTAAGAGCTCAGTGAAGGAAGGAGAGAAGTTGTAGATGAAAGTGGGATGTGGTTTCTGCTTTATTCCCAAGATTTGCTTCCTTACTCTCAACCTGGCTGCTTTAAATTAGAGGTTCTTTTGGTTTTTGCTGTTACCGTTCTCTTCCTGGAATTACATTACAACAGCACATATTTTGAAAGAAGTTATAAAACTATTTAAAATCTTTTTCTTTACCAGTATTTGTTCAGATTTGCACCAAATACCTTTACCTTTTAATTTTATAGTAGTATACAGTTTTAATTGCATAGTAATGTTTACATAGATGGCAGAACAAAATCTATTTTAATTGCTAGTATTCTCAACTCTTCAGGCAAACGTAGTGGGGTTATGATCTAGTTCTTGATTGTATACCATCCAGCTTAGGAGACTGAATCAAGAACTTTTCTTCTTTAACCTCTTGTTTAGTATTTTGTGTTTCTTTTCAGACTAAGTTTTGTAAAACTTAAAGATGAAGTAATTTTTTTAATTCTGAAGAGGAAAGGAAAATACTTCATCCCTTCATTTACTTTAAAAGGTTTTAAAGTAGAATTGTAATAGATTTTTTTCAGAAATCAATTTTAAGAACTGATATTCCATGTACAGTTCTTGAATGCACCATGTATCATACTGTCGTATAATGTACCGTTTAATAATTTTACTGTGTGTTAAAGAATTGATGTTATTGTATGTGATAGTGACCTGGATGAATCGTTACAAATATTGAGGTATGCATGGATCAAAATAACCTTAAAAACTTAAGAGCCTAGGACTTTTTTTGTTTTTGTTTTTAAGTAGTGAATCTCACAGTCTGGATATTAACCTATATGTTATCAATGTAAAGTAATAGTCTTCTAATGAATATACTTATATGTTGGTTTATTTATTTGGCACATATTGAGTACTACACACAATGCTGAGAATACAAATGTGAATAGAACAAATAAATGGTTCTTGACCTTCTTAAGCTTACCCTCTAGTGAAGTAGACATGTATTTTACAATTAAACCCAACTATTAAATAAATAACAATAGATAAATGCAAATTGCATCAAGTGCAACAAAGATGGATGAGAGAATAATGGAGGAGACTCACTTTAGATTGGGTGGTCAGGGAAGGCTTCTGACTTGTGAGGAAGTAGGAGTTGGCCGGGCAGGAATGAAGAATGAGACCCCAGTTCATGGAGGACGGCATGTGTGCAGGCCAGAAAGTGCTTAGCTGTTGGAGGTGATTGTAAGTTGGAAGCTAGAAGGTGAAAGAGGGGGCGAGCAGATCAGAGGTGGACATCCTTGTAGGTTATGGTAAGCAGGGTTGGTTGGTTTGTTTTTGTTTTTCTAAGTGGAGTGTGAATAGTTTTAGGTAGCAATCCAAATGGCATCTGGTTTGAATGAAGAGTGAACAGATGGGAAGGGGAAGGGTTAGGCAAGAGTGGAATCAAATAAGCCATCCTACCTAGTTTCCTATGTGCAGTGATGGCCATGTGTGAAAGCACATACTGAAGAATGTACAGTTTCGTAAAGGAGCTCATTGGAATTCAGTACATTTATTAATCTGTACCACAGATCAGTCACCTGCTTGATAGGGGCCAATCTAATTAGACTTAAGGTATAAAAGAAGATAGCTAATTATTTAATCTTATCCTTTCTTCCTCTGTTGACTTCTCCCTGATACATGCAGGCGTCCCTACAGGGTGCGTAATCATGATGTGGAGCACTGCCTGGCACTTAATAGATGCTTAGTTTTTAAAATTTTTTCTTCTTGGAATTTAAGCTCTTTCAGAGCCCTAATATATCTTTTTTACTCCTTTTTCCTCAGTGTTGTCTAAATCCAGTTTCTTTTTGGTCTCTTTCCCCTTTGAAGCAACTGACATCTTATAAAATATAAAATCTTTCCCAATCATGAGCAAAGAGGTGGCATAGGGAACTGACAGAAGCCTGGGATTCCCTTCAGAAATAAAGCTTTCTAATTCCAGCTTTGAAAATTCTACCTAATTAGATTAGGTTTAGAGCAATCATAAATATTGATTCAGCTTAAGATATTAGAAAGATGTCTTGGGAAAAAGTGATAGTATTATGTGAAAAAGCAGGGTTTAGAACTATTAATACTAAGGTACCAGTTATATTAAGAAATCTTTATATTCAGATATGTGCCCTCTCTATTAGGGAAGTCATTGCACTGTTCCATAGACATTTTCAGTGATCATTTTCATCTATTTGTGCCAGAATACAATTTTTAAAAAGTAAAATTTAACTTCTGCAGCTCCCTAATCTCTTGTTTTACGGGCCACCTGGAACTGGAAAAACATCCACTATTTTGGCAGCAGCTAGGGAACTCTTTGGGTAAGTTGAAATCTCGCTCTTTTTTTAAAGACCTGACGTAGGATATTTCTGGTACTGCTTTTCTTTCTCTAAAAATTTGCATTTGGTTTCTTTGCAAAGTTGTTGCGTTCGTTTTTGCTTCTGAATTTTTTGTTAATCCAGTGGCCCATTTCCAATTTCTCCCCTCCAATAAATTAGCTTGCCTACATCTTTTGTAACCTTCATTCTGAACCTTATTCAAATGTTTGTGTGTATTACAACATTGAGAACCTTGTGATTTTTTTCATCACTTTTTCATTGTGATTTTGGAGCCCAGAAGACCCAACCTGTCACTAGTCATGCCAGTAGTTTCATCACTCTTTTAGTTAATGTGTTTACATCTCTGTCATTGTATGATGGAATCTGCTGTGCCTGCTGCTACTGACCCGCACCACCCGTTCCTAAGTTCCTTATTGCTCCGGACTTCCCAGGCCCTGCCTCTGGAGTGGTTAGGCCAGCTCCTTGCCCTCAAGCATCCTGAGTGTAAGCAGAGTGTGTGGTATGATTCCAGGTACACCAGAAGACCTCTGAGCCACCTTCATAGATTCCTTTTTCTAGATTAACTGTCTTGGCTTAGCCAGTTGTTATAGAGGAGCCCTTTACCTAGAGTTGGAACATCCATATCAGCCCAGGTCTGATATCATGCAACATGCACCAGCATAGCAAAGGCTATCTTGAATTCATCAAGAGTTTTTATATCAGGCGTATGGCCAAAGGGTACATCTGAAATCCTACATTTGAAAATAATTAGATGCCTCTGAAACCACCAAATATGTAAGGATAATTAGTTCTATTGAAATGCAAAGGAAGACCAAAGGGGAAGCTAATGTAACCCTAAGATTTTATTTATTTGACAGCAACTTTTGTTTCTCAAGGAAATTATAAAAGAACTTTTTTGATTCTTCCACAGCTCAATCAGTTAGATCCAAACTGAACCAGTCTTGTCAATATAGTTATAATGAAACTGTTAAGTAGTTTATTATTAGTTATGCTAGAGTAGGTCAGTCCAGATTATATAACTTTTAAAAATATCCTTTTGAAAATAATGTTTGTCCTTATAGAACTAAAAGAACTTATTTTAAGTATAAATTCCACATATAGTAGTATTTGTGGTTTTAAAATGAAAATATATGCACAGAGCTTACCAAATGTTTATGCTCATAGAAAAATTCCTAGGATATCTTGCTATTTAGGAAAAATAGGAGAAAACTAAATGCAAACTCTTGTTTTTTTAGTAAAAAAAAAATATATATATATATATATATGTAGAAAAATGACTGGAAAGAAGTTTTCAAAACAATGATTTGGCAGGATGTGCCAGTTGATTTAATTTTCTTTTGATTTCTCAGATTTCCCTACTTGTGGTGAGCTACTTAAGGAAAACTGTTCATGTTTGAGTCTAGTAATTTTTCTTATAGCAAGCTACCCTATGGAAATAATTCAAAATATCTATATTACAGCATTATTTAAAATTGTAACATATTTAAAGCTATCTAAATGTCTAACAGTAGAAGAATGTTAAATGAATTAGGTAAATGATGGTACAATCATAGAACAGACTGTCATATAGCTATTAAGATGGTATTTACAGTGGTTCTGATGACATGACAAGATGATTATGATACAATCCTAAGTGGAGAATTGATTTAAAATTTTATACACTATGTGATATCACCTACCTGTTTTTTAAAAATGTATGGAAAAAAGTCAAAGTGTTAACTGCATGTCTCTGCAAAAGAGAAAATACAAAAGTGATTGTGTGTCTTCTATCCATATTGTTTACTGGGTGGATTTTCAACTACTGCAAAATGTGCAAATGTTAAAATATGGTTTAAACCTGGGGTCCTTACATGCTTCATGATGTTTCATATTTATTTCATTTTGACATAGGCCTGAACTTTTTCGATTAAGAGTTCTTGAGTTAAATGCATCTGATGAACGTGGAATACAAGTAGTTAGAGAGAAAGTGAAGAATTTTGCTCAATTAACTGTGTCAGGAAGTCGTTCAGAGTAAGTAAGCTTACCTTCCCTTCTCCATAGCATGTCATTATATTTGTTTAAAATACCTGTTTCTGCCAAATTTCCAACTCCTTTTTCATGTTAGATCATATTTTTATCTAAATTATTTAAACCCAGAAATGACCTTTCCATTATAATAACTAATTATAAGACATTTAGCTTTCAAGATCTTTTAACTGATACTTTGTCTAAGGAGTATTTATTAATCAGATTTGGTGGTACACTCATAATAAAGATCCTGATTTTTGCTGTTGTGTTATAAAAAAAGAAGTTCTGTCAGATATCTTAAGTTTCAGTGTCTATTTCATAATTAGGGTGACCATATAAGTTCTTGTCCAAACTGGGACACTTTTAGAGTGAAAGAGGAGGTATGATTAATAATTAAAATAGGACTGCGCTGAGTTAAACAGGGATGTTTAGTCAACTACTTATACTCCTTAGATGGCAAAGTTCTAAGATTAAGTTTTTAAATTAGGTACCTGGCATATATTTAAATTTATATCTCAGCATACTTAAGAATTTGTAGAAAGTGAATGACTAATTTTTGATATTCACCATGGATTTACGATGCATATAAATCATATGTCTGATAAGGAACTTAGATCAAGAATGTATAATGGCTGGCCCCACAGCAGAGTGGTTAAGTTCACGTGCTCTGCTTCAGCGGCCCAGGGTTTCGTCCGTTCGGATCCTGGGTGCAGACATGGCACTGCTCATTAGGCCATTTTGAGGCAGCGTCCCACATAGCACAACTGGAACGACCCACAACTAAAATATACAACTATGTACTTGGGAGATTTGGGGAGAAAAAGCAGGGGGGAAGAAAAAGAATATATAAAAATCTCTTACAACTCAATAAAAACACAACACAATTTAAAAATGAGCAAAGGATCTGAATAGACATTTCTCCAAAGAAGATACACAAATGGCCAATAAGCACGTGAAAACATGCTCATCAGCATCATTAGCCATTAGAGAAATGCAAATCAAAACTGTGATGCCGTAACACTTCACACTCACTAGGATGCTCTAATCAAAAAGACAGAAAATAGGGGCCAGTCCTATGGCCTGGTGGTTAAGTTCAGTGTGCACCACTTTGGCTGCCTGGATTCATGGGTTTGGATCCCAGGTGTGGACCTCTACCACTTGTCAGCCATACTGTGGCAGCAACCCACATACATAATAGAGGAGGATTGGCACAAATGTTAGCTCAGAACTAATCTTCCTCAAGCAAAAAAAAAAAAAAAAAAACAAGGAAGAGGAGCTGTCCCCGTGGCCGAGTGGTTAAGTTTGTACACTCTGCTTCGGCGGCCCACGGATTCACTGATTTGGATCCTGTGCGCAGACATGGCACCGCTCATCAGGCTGTGCTGAGGCGGCATCCCACATACCACAACCAGAAGGACCTGCAACTAGAATATACAGCTATGTGCTGGGGGGCTTTGGGGAGAAGAAAGGAAAAAAAAAAAGATTGGCAATAGATGTTAGCTCAGGTGGCAATCTTTTTAAAAGAAAAAAGAAGATTGGCAGCAGATGTTAGCTCAGGGTGAATCATACTCAGCAAAAAAGAAAAGTATATACAGAAAATAACAAGTATTGGCAAGGGTGTGGAGAAATTGGTACCCTTGTACATTGCTGGTTGGAATGTAAAATGGTGCAGCCACTTTGAAAACAGTTTGGCAGTTCCTCTTAAAAGTTAAACATCAAGTTACCGTATGACCCAGTAATTCCATTCCTAGGTATATAGCCACAAGAAATGAAAACATATGTCTATTCAAAACATGTACACATGTTCATAGCAGCATTATCCATAATAGTCAAAACATGGAAACAACCCAAATATCCATCAACTAATAAATGGACAAATAAAATGTAGTATATTTATTTGCCATATTATTTGGCAATAAAAAGGAATGAAGTAGTGCCCTACCACAACATGGATGAACCTTGAAAATATGCTAAGTGAAAGAAGCCAGTCACAAAAGACAACATATTATATATTCCATTTATATGAAATGTCCAGAATAGGCAAGTTGTCGAGACAGAAAGTGGAGATTGCTGATAGCCTATGGCTAGGAGACTTGGGGGAGAAGAGGAGTGACTCCCTAATGGGCACAGGGTTTCTTTTTGGGGTGATGAGAATGTTCTAAAGTTAGATCGTAGTGTTGATATGTGAATTATAACTCCTATGTGTTTCCTTGAATCAGTGGGAAGCCATGTCCTCCTTTCAAGATTGTAATTCTGGATGAAGCAGATTCTATGACCTCAGCTGCTCAGGCAGCTTTAAGACGCACCATGGAGAAAGAGTCTAAAACCACCCGATTCTGTCTCATCTGTAACTATATCAGTCGGTATGTATGTTGCCCTGAAGATAGATGCTAGGCAGCCTTTTTTTGATAACACCAATTAGAGTTATCAAAATTAAATATTTCAAGGTTACATTAATTTCTCCTCGATCAAATCTTAATTTATTCTTGATAAAAATGAGTTCTTTGGGGAAATTCTTTAGATACTCACTTGTTTTTTCCAATATTTTACAGAATAATTGAACCTCTGACCTCTAGGTGTTCTAAATTCCGCTTCAAACCTCTGTCAGATAAAATTCAACAGCAGCGGTTACTAGACATTGCTGGTAAAGAACATGTCAAAATTAGCAATGAGGTAATTGATTATTACAGTATTTTAATTACTGATTCCTTTAATGAATGCATATGAGGTGGCCGTGAAAGTCAAATGTGTGTTGCTTCATTTTCTGTTGCCAATTCTTCAGGCAAACTTAAGCTAAATAAGCAACAGTTGGAATGTCTAGGAATTACAGGTTCAGCCTCTGTTACTATTATCTATCAATATTTCAGAGACCCACCCAAAACTGGGGCAGATTTCATACATAAAATGCACAATCTGCAACAACAAATCTCTGCAGAGCGACAAGGTTGTAGTCTCCTAGCTAATGCTGCACTTCAGGAACTAATTTGGTGTGATGAAATCCTGGTACAGTGATAGAATATATAGGCCTCTTATTCATTTTAATAGAATTTAACCATAATTTGAATTTTCTTTGCTTTATGTAATCAAGAAAATAGGATGAGAAGTATGGAACGTCCCTTGTCTCTGCAAATTTCTTTGAGGCAAGAGATTTCTTTGCTGTCCTTCCATTGGACTAATGCTATCCATGAATTCTGCCACTGTAGGACTGATAATACTCCCTCAAAAATGGAAATAAATTTTATGTTTTTCCTCACTAACTTCAGATTAAAACATAATGTTTTTCACTTTCTTTTATTAAAGTCAAAAAGCCTTAACTGGCCACCATAGGTAAAAAACCAATTTTTTCTTTCTAGGGAATAGCTTATCTTGTTAAAGTGTCAGAAGGAGACTTGAGAAAAGCCATTACATTTCTTCAAAGTGCTACTCGATTAACAGGTGGAAAGGAGGTCACAGAGAAGGTGATCACAGACATTGCTGGGGTAAGAGCACTGGATATTCTGAAATTCTTTTAGTTGGCTTTTAGAAAAGTTTCATCCAACAAATATATATGGAATGCTTATTATATGCTGTCTTGGTCCATTCAGGCTGCTATAACAAAATACCATAGGTTAAGTGGCTTAAAAACAATGGAAATTTATTTCATAGTTCTGGAGGCTGGGAAGTCCAAGATCAAGGTGCCTGCAGGTGAAGTGTCTGATAAGGACCCATTTCCTAGTTCATAGGCTCCTAGTTTATAGGCTCCTCATTCATAGATGGCCTTCATCTTACTGCAGTCTCCTGTGGCAGAAGGGAGCTCTCTGGGGCCTTCATAAGGGCACTAATCCCATTCATGAGGACTCCACCCTTATGACCTAATCACCTCTCAAAGACCCCACCTCCAAACACCATCCCATTAGAGGTTTTGTTTTTTTTTTTTGAGGAAGACTAGCCCTGAGTTAACATCTGCTACCAATCCTCTTCTTTTTGCTGAGGAAGACTGGCCCTGAGCTAACATCTGTGCCCATCTTCCTCCGTTTTTTTTTTTAATATGTGGGACGCCTATCACAGCATGGCCTGTCAAGTGGTGCCATGTCCGCACCCGGGATCCAAACCTGCGAACCCCGGGCTGCCAAAGTGGAACATGCACACTTAAGCGCTGCGCCACAGGGCTGGCCCCATGTTAGAGAATTGTAACATGGATTTGGGGGCACATTTATTCTGTGTATGTGCCAAGTACTGTGCTACAAACAGTGTAATAAGGGAATAACCTAGAAGTATCAGAATGCTTCAGGGATGTGGCAGTCAAAATAGATTTAACAGATCCAGAGTCATGTAAAAACAAGGGGCATATCCAATTTATGGAAATCATTTACTTAAAAAACCAGAGTGTCACACCTCTGTTAGGATACTCCCATGTGGGGGCTCACCTCAGAATCACTACTTTCAGAACTTAGTTCCTGTGCTATTTTTCATACCACAATGAACCTGGTAGCATTAGCCTCTTTTAACTTTCTGGGTCTTATGGGCTTTTAAAGTCAATTCTGTTAGTGGCATCTTTAACTCGGAGAAAGGGCACATCCCCTTAAAATCTTTCAAACTGGCTGATTTTAACCACTGCTCTGAGTTGTTACAGCCAGTGGAGAGAACTTCAGCTACTCATCCACTGACCAGAGCAGCTGTTCTTGTTCCAGCATGGGCCCGAACTTGAGACTTGTTTAGGAGGAAATGAATTTTGTATGCTTCTCAAAGAGCCATTAAAGGATCTTAAAGCAAAATGTGGCCTGGTTGCATAGTGGGCACTGGACTGACATAAGATTGGCATAGTCAAAGGAAGAGGTTCTGGTTATCCGGAGAGCTTATTTCAAAGTCCAACGGCCTTCTAGAGTTCAGAACATGAGCATAAGGCTTAAAGCTGGCCCTTTTTCAGCTTTCTTCCTTTGCCTTCCCAACTTAGTATGGATTCAGAGTGACAGCTTTGTCCTATGCTGCAGGACACGTGTCAGTGTCTCTTTTTATACACAACAGATTACCCAAGCATGGAACAAAAGGAAGTAGGTGTAGGCTTGGCAGAGGAAATGTCCAAACCATCTTTACCTGGAAACTATCTTAAACTTTTTAGGTCATACCAGCTGAGACAATTGATGGATTACTTGCTGCATGTCAGAGTGGCTCTTTTGACAAACTAGAAGCTGCAGTAAAGGTAAATCGTTTACTGGCTTTCAGGGGAGGGATACTTACACAATCATACCAAACCTCTGATTTTTCTGTTATAGAACTTAATAGATGAGGGTCATGCAGCAACTCAGCTTGTAAATCAACTTCATGACGTGATTGTAGAAAATGATAACCTTTCTGATAAGCAGAAGTCCATTATTACAGAAAAACTGGCTGTAAGTAGGCACTTTGACACATTGCAGCAAAATATTTTAACTATACCTGGAAGGGATATTTAATTTACTCATCTTTTTTTGTAGGAAGTAGACAAATGCTTAGCAGACGGTGCTGACGAACATCTGCAGTTGATGAGCCTCTGTGCTACTGTGATGCAGCAGTTAACTCAGAATTGTTAAAACCATATTTAGTATGCCATTTTATTGAATTTTTGTAAATATAACATGATGAAAATAAAATGACCAAAGCACCTTTAAAGTGAATATACAATTTATTTAACATTCAAACTTCATTAAGACATGTGCAATATGGCAATTTTACTGGGGGTTTAACCCTACCTAGCATATGATTGCTTGCTGGGGCTTAGCAACAGGGTCCACTTCACACTTAGCACTAATTAAATACTTTATTGAATAAATACAATACCAAACAAAATGCATTCAAATGCTTTCTAAAAAAAACAATTTTAAAGGCCTTTCTAGTCAGGCTAATGACAAACACAATAAAGGCAGATATGCTAGTTTAACATAATTGGCTGATTTTATACAGCACTTATATCTTTTAGTCCACAAGTATATTATTAAATGATAGAGAACATCTAATACAACCATTTCTACAGAACTAGGAAATAAATTTCTAAGAAAGAAAGATTTTACAGACCCCATCTTTAATACCCAACCCCAACAGTCTAACTCTAAAGAGGATAAAGCCAATGACTTTCCTCACAAGAGCTCACGACTAAAGTCGCTTTGCTATCAAAATCTGTATTTCTGATCCGTTATGAGCATTGAGACAAGATTCAAATATTCCCAAAGAAAGAAGCACAATGCACGTTGTGATCGCCTATTCAGCAACAGCGAGCACTGCATTCAAACTATCTCATCCCAGGAATTAAATAAGGTCAGCCACATTCATTGGCATTTCCTCCACTGTAGTATTGTAGAAAGTCTCAATGTCACGAAGAATCCTCTTGTCTTCTTCAGTAACAAAGTTTATAGCCACACCTTTCCTCCCAAATCGACCCCCTCTGCCAATTCTGTGTAAGAAAAAGAAATCAGCAATTAGAAGATGCTGCTACCTACATATTGCATGAACTACTGAACATGATGATCCACTTGTTAACCATCAGCTGCTGTTTAACTTATCAAGGTTATAGTTCGTGCTTCTAATTGGAGCACTAGCTGCTAATCAATATCTAGAGAAAAAAATCTTCCTTTGCAGTTAGTGCCAAAAGGATTCAAGGCTTGTCTGGCTGCAAAATGAGATTTTATCAGGTGTCTTGAGCATTATTATCTTTAAAGCAGATGACAGTATTGTGTTTGGGGTAGTGAAATTAAAGCCCATACCAAAGTGGGCCAGCCAAGAGCAGATGTCAGCCTGGGACAGATGTAAATACCAGGGATAAAACAAAAAGAACAGTTATGCAATCCATTTCGACGCACTTCTGGAACAGTAAACTGTAAACACAAATGCTGCAAGGTTAACTACTGTCTAAAACTTACAACTTTTTCCAGTGGGAAAACAAGTATTTGGTATGGTAACCCAAACTTATCACTGCTTTTTTGCTCAGTTTCACACGTTATATAACTCAAGTTACTCAAAAACGTGTTTACCTCCAAAACAGCTTTCTACCTGCCTGATGGAAACCAGACAAAACGAACCACCTAATACGCTAATATGCTAAAATGCCTTGGCTGGAGCAACTTTAAATATCAAATAATCATGACAAAAGAAAAACAAATATAAATACCGACTCGCTCTTTATTCAAACAGTGTGCTGTTTCGCTTATGATTCCACGTCCTAAATTACGTCAACGCCGTTTCTGAGCGCCATCTCGTCATCAACTGCTGCTATCGACTCCTGTATTTTTTAAAAAGTCTTTTTTTACATCATATAACAAAGTACAATTCAATTTATTTAGGGATAAAGCCACTATAGCTAAACCAGGGACTGCTCAAATTGCTACCAGACAACACCAAGAAAATCCCAACTATAGAGGAATCACCAAGGAAGCACATGGACACAAGAGCATCACTAAAAATAAAGCTCAAAAATAAGCTAAGACCAACAGATCTACAACAACCTGATTTGTATGTATTAAGTCCACAATTTGGGCATCATTTATGACTGTTTTCCCACTGTGTATGACTAATCTTCCCAAATACAATTTATTATGTCTTTTTACTGAATCAATTCCCTGATTTGAGGTCACCTTTCAGACACATCAGTCAGTAGGAAAAAAACAATACGTGAAATGCATTTTACCAATGCAGTTAACTGTCAAAATGCCGTCTACTCACCTGTGAATGTAATTTTCACGATTGGTAGGTAGGTCGTAGTTTATAACCAATGATACTTGTTGCACATCAATCCCACGAGCCTGAAATACAATGGCATGTTGTTCAAATCCTAATTAAACTATACAGCCATGTAATGTAGGCCACAAAATAGTAGTGAACTACATTAAGTGGTATAGCCCACTGTGGAGCATGGCCTTTTTTTACTCTCCCAAAAACCCTAACTTGGTAAAGGTTATTAAAAAACCTTCCCACAAAAAAAACACTTTTGGTATATTAAAAAGAGCAGTGAAAGACTTACCAACAAGTCAGTAGTGATCAGAACACGGCTTGACCCTGATCGGAATTCCCTCATGATAACATCTCTTTCCTTCTGGTCCATGTCTCCATGCTGCAAATTAAAAAACCTTAATTCAAGAATCACCAGTCAAATTCATATTTAACTTTATCAACATGTATGAGACCAAGCGTCCCTGGCTGCTACAAGAGTATAGCAGACAGGTATAGTTAAGAAACAACTTTATTTTGAGCAGGGGGAACGACAACACAGCACTTAACAGCTATATTGTAGTCTAAATCCTGCTTTAATGGAAACATAGACATTGTAAATACCATTACTAGGCTAGAACACCTCTTACCAGAGCAGAAACTGTGAAGTCCCTGGCATGCATTTTCTCAGTGAGCCAGTCCACCTTGCGTCTTGTGTTGAGAAATATAACAGCCTGCGTAATCGTCAGTGTCTCATACAAGTCACAAAGTGTATCCAACTTCCATTCCTAGAGTTATTTCCAAAAGAGAAAGTTATTAAAACAATTTACTTTCCAATTTAAATTCATTACAAATTCATCTGTTGGGTCAGCCTAAGGACATATTGCACCAAATCTTGAGACAAAGGACACTGGACATTAAGAAAGAGGTCCACCCCAGTCTTTACAATCTAGTGCAGTCACTTTTCTTCTTGTGTGTACTCTGCTAGCATTATTACAAAAACCAAGAAGTGATCCTAGTTTCTGCAATTTTAGCACAGTGCTTATACAAGAAGGATAAAATCTGGCTAACATTTTAATGTTTAACAAACAAATTACCTCTCTTTCAACATTAATATAAAACTGTTTGATTCCTTCAAGGGTCAATTCTTCCTTTTTCACCAGAATTCTAATTGGATCTCTCATGAACTTTTTGGTCACTTCCAACACATCAGTTGGCATTGTGGCAGAAAGCAACACAACCTGAAAAAGACGATGATTATGTTGTCACACAAGTAGTTAACACAATACTCAATTTTTCAATATGGAAAAAATGTTTGAGACTAAGCGTCTTACTATGAAATTATGCCAGACAGTTATGCATCCATTGCTCCAAGGAGAAACGACAATACAACACTTCAGTTGTTTTGTAACAGTACCCTCATTAATTAAACCTAACCTCCAGCTATGAGTGAAGTAAAGCTCACCTGAATACTGGTATTTAATTTCTGGAAAATCTCATAAATTTGATCCTTAAACCCTCGGCTCAACATTTCATCAGCTTCATCCAAAACAAACATTTTGATCCATTTTGGAGCTGTTAAAAACAAAGTCATACTATCATCTTTAGATTCTCAGGGATACTATTTAACTTTTTAGTAGCAGAAACAAATTACACTATTATATAATTGTATATAATTGTCCAAATTATACTAGACAGCAATACTTACAAAGATATCTTCTATTTAGCATATCAAACACTCTCCCTGGTGTACCAACAACAATGTGTGGTGCTTCAGCCTGCAGTTTTTGCATTTCATTTCGAACATTGGTTCCACCGATGCAGGCATGACAAGTTGCTCCCATATAGTCTCCAAGTGCCAGAATTACCTTTTGGATCTAAAAGCCAAAAGCCTTAATTATTATCCAGCAGAATTACAGGCTCTGTGACTAAACTTCCAAAGCATAATGGCAAATATCTGGTCTGCAAATAGCTTTTATGCATGCACAGGACTTTACTTCCAAGCTTAAAGTGCAGACTCATCCAACTGCCTCAAGATAAAATCCCCTTTAAGTGTCTTTCTTTTCTTGTGCCCTGTCAAACTCGGGATCCTGTTGCCCCAGATACCAGCTGGGTTAAATGACTAAAAACATTTCCTACATTATTTTTCACTGTGTGGGAAAATGTAAACAGCCGACAAGCTCTGCCTTTACAGCTAAGACAAGCTGTTGATACTTCAATTTTTCCCACAGGGTACTATGACTTACATAACCTTGATCTTAAATAAAGCCTAATTTTATTACCAAGATTTACTTCAAAGCCAATATAGCAGTGAGCTTTGAAAACATAGCATGCAACAGATGCATCACAAACTACTGAGACAGTCAAATGAGAACACGTCACTGCAGTTTTCATGTTGCACAACTGCATTCGAACTCAAAAACGGGAACGGATCTCATCCACCCTGAACAGAAAGCCTTGGTTTCTCAGCCTTACACAACCCTGAAAACCATACCTGCACACCCAATTCCGGTTTAACTTTCAACACTCCCTGCATGCATGGGTAGTTAAGAGGGCTCTGACAGGACCAATTTACACTAAGCTTTAAATTCTTTCACAGTTGTGAAACCTGAAACCTATGCAACACGCAAGCAGTTTTTTTGAACTACACTATCAATACCTGTTGAGCCAGTTCTCTGGTGGGGGCCAATACTAGTGCTTGGGTCTCCTTGAACTCAATCTCCAACTGTTGCAGGATGGAAATAGCAAATGTGGCTGTCTTGCCAGTACCTGACTGAGCTTGAGCAATCACATCATACCCTAAAAAAAGTAGGATACATATTTACCGATCCCCCATCAAACCGTCACTTCTAGTTCACACCATGTATTCCATTTGGAACATCAATTATGCCCAAATAATCAAGTGATCAGCAATGAGTATTCTTCATTTCAGGTCAGTCCCGAAAGATGATTGCCATCATTTCACTTTAAGGAATACAAACAGGTGCTAGTCCCCCAGAAGTTATTTCCCCTTTTATGGTCCAGGTCTATGTAGAACATTGAGTTCATTTTTCAAAAGTGTCAACGAGTCCTTTTACCTTTGATGCAAGGAATAATAGCTCGCTGCTGAATAGCTGAAGGCTTCTCAAAACCATAAGCATAGATGCCCCGAAGAAGAGACTCCTTTAAATTCATATCATCAAAGTTATCAACAATCTCATTCCAGTTGCTCTGTAAATTTAAAAAAGAGGAGAACTGAATGGGATGAACCAAACCACCTTTCCAGAATTTCAAAATCCACCCACAGCTCTTACCTCGATGACACCATCGGGGTCCATTCCCTCTGGGCCGCCATGTTCTCTACCGACAAGAATACCGCAGTTAGAGCACATCCCTGTCCCCTGCCCCCTTCAGCGCACATTACGGAGTCAGCGCTTTCAGAACCTCTCCCCACGTTACCCTCCCGCGCACGTGTGCACTTCCTAGAAGAACTAAGGAAGCCGGTGGCACAGGACGCACTGCGCCTGCCCGGAGCTTGAGACCCGCGGACGGCCAGAAAGGCCCCGCCACGCCGGCCCTTCCCCCCAGGCCCGAGCGCCCGGCTCTCCCATCTTGGCGGCGGCCCGTCTCGCGAGAACTCCACGCGCTGAGCTCCGCCCCCTACACTGCGCAAGTCGGGGTGATTGACGCGGGCCGAGGCCTGGCGAGGGCTATGCCAACGGTCCGCCGGCGCCGCCGCGGGCCGGCCCCATCCGCCTTCTACCGCGGCGAGCGGGCGCCGCCGTCGCCCTCCCCCACCAGCCCTGGACTCCAGGTCGCGCTGCTGGCCGCCAGGAAGGCCTCGGCCCCGACTACACTGTACCGGGTGCGGGCTGCGCCACGGCTCTAACTAAATGTGCTCCGCTCGGGCGGGGAAGCCGCCGAGACTTCAAAGCGTCTTCGGGGAAAAAAAAGACAGCCTTTAGCCACTCCGTTTCCGTAGCCTCGTTTTGTCTCCCCGCAACCCGGGGCCTTACCCATCGTGGAAGCTTCTCGAAGGACACAGGGGTACTGTACCCCAAGAAAACGCCTATGAACCCATAGTTCCCTGCCTCCAACTCACCTACTACTATCTCCTCTCCTGCCGTACGACGTTCGCCACAAAACGCTACCACCGAAAAAGACCCATACCTGTTATAATCCGCAGAGCCACCAGACATGATCCGGAGAACCACTCAGCGCCCGACTGAAAAGACAGCAGGACCTCGCCGCCCGTTTTTTATAGGCTCGCGGCCGGAACCCGTTTTCTGCGGAGGAATTTTCTTGTCGCTCTTCGGTCAGCCACAAAATTATGATCCTGAGCTCCTTCCCTCAGAAAATAGCCTACCCCAATCGGCAGGAAAATCCAGATTTGGTTATTTCTCGACATTACAGGGTCGCCGGAAATCCCAAGACCCTGGGGGAAGTTTGGGACTCTTTGCTTTGCGGCGGAAGAATATTGCAGCAGACAGCAGCCCATCACTCGTTCCCCGCCCGCCGTGCTCCTACGGGGTTTCCGCGTCCCCGACGCAGCGGCGGCCCGGGGGAGCCGAGCAGGACCTGGTGGCGGAAGCCTGGGGCGCGCTGGGCGGCCGGGCTGCTCCGCGGACTAGTGGGGCCGAGCTCGCCGTTCGCGCCGGCCCCGGCGTCGTAGGGGCAGGCTCGTCCACGTTCTGCTCTGGAGGGGAATCGGGTTATTCTGCTTGTTCCCACCGCTATTTAACTTGATGATAAAGAGCCGCCTGGCCTTAAGCCCGAGCGTTTACCATCCATTAAGATGTTGAAAGTGTCAAACTCCTGCTCGGGGAAAATGTCGGCTACCCAGCACATCCCAGAAAATCTGGTTTACCGTATATTGTGCAGGGCGAGAGAAAATGTGTAGTGTCGTCTGCAAATGTCCCTGGAGCAGCCAACTCTATTCTCGTGTTGCCTCTGGTCTTGTCTCGCTGTCTTTTTTTAAAAAACTAATAATTTTAACAGGTGTGAGGAATGCCTGATAAAATCAGTATAAACTTTTGCAAATGTGATAATACTAAGGAGGAGTAATTTTCCCTGTAACGCAAGATTTTAAATGATGCTTCTGGCAGATACAGCTCCTTGCCGCTTTGGGACTAGACGGGTTTTGGTTCTGGTCTATTTTGGTCATTTTTTTTCAAAGGACTTTGTTTTAGTTACCTATACATAATGAATGTTGATTTACTGAAGTTGAGAACAATACAACCCTTGCTGCTTAAAAAAAACTGCATGACTCTTTAAGCCCCAGATGTTTTCAACTGTAGCCCTAACCCAGGCCTGTTGATAAAAACAAAACACAATATATTTAGTCATCCAACTTTAAAATACAATACTACCCACGCTGCAACATGCTATCACGAGCACTCAGAAGAACATCTAATTCAGAAGATCAACCTAAGGTCTGATAACTGGAAAAACTGGCTCTTAAATTTCTATGTTTGTCTAGTATATTTGATACAGTATTTGGTTATAAATACCACTTGTATGTCTTTTCAAAATTTCATTTATTTATTTGAAAATTATTATCATGCCAGGGACTGTGACAAAAACTAATACCAAGAGACAGAGTGGACGTGGCCCTCAGTGATGTTGCTCCTCACGCCCCTGTAATGTTCAAATCCAGATTTGAGGGAATGCCAGACATTTTTGAGAATGGCAGTCAGAGATCTTTCTTGTCTCATCCAAAAACCTACTAGAACTCTCCTGGGATCATAAGAAACTGAAGAAAATACTAAATCAGAAAAGTGACCAACCATTTAGTCTCCCTTGAGTCCTTAAGGTGAAATCAATCAACAATTAACACCTAATTGTTGAGTGTTTTCTTTAGGTTTAGCACTGCGAATTATGCTACGCCCTGAGGAGGAGTTCCAGAGTCTCTTAAAAGGAAATAATCAAGGGCTAAACTCTGGTTTATGTCACAATTGCTGAAGGGGTTTCAAGGTAAGACAGCTTCATAGCCTAAAATCCAGTCAAAATCCAGACCCACATTGCCTGCAACCCCACAATGTATTTCTAGTAAATGCTGTGCTTACCACATTTGCATATACTTACTAAATACCATTAATAACTAATAAATGAGTCAAAGATCCAAAACGTGCACATTAACAAAGTTTTGCATATCAACACAGAGCACACTCTTATGGTTAAGATAAACTTTTCTACTTACCTGAGATCTAAAATTAGACAACCTAGGGCCAGCCCAGTGGCACAGCGATTAGGTGTGCACCCAGCAGCCCGGAGTTCACCGGGTCAGATCCGAGCTGCAGATATGGCACCATTTAACAACCCATGCTGTGGTAGGCGTCCCACATATAAAGTAGAGGAAGATGGGTGTGGATGTTAGCTCAGGGCCAGTCTTCCTCAGCAGAAAGCCGAGGATTGGCGGTAGATGTTAGCTGAGGGCTAACCTTCCTCAAAAAAAAATAAAATAAAATTAGGCAGCCATCTCAAAGTCAACTACAAATCGTTCTTTGCTGACCTGGAGCAGATGAGGCCTAAAATTTATACTGCAAATGATGCTAAAAATCAAATTCTTTCCCTATGTCAGCCACCTAGTTTAGTTTTGCTCTTCAATAGGCCCAGCTGACAATTTTACAGCCATCTAGCAATTGTAAACCAGTGTTCACCAGAGGAAACAAAGACTTAGTACAAATTTGTCAGTTGGACATGGAAAAATAACAAAACCTTGAGTACGCTTTATGCTGGTAGTGACATCTTCCTCTAGAAAGTACCATATATTCTCTACATTCAGGTGATATTGTGTGAATCTTCGGGTTCTTACATTATTTTAAGTCCATCAGTTGATATTAAGTGATAGCTACCCATTTAAAGCAGTGTCTTGATAAACTACTGATAGGTAAAAGTTTGTTAAGGTATGTGTTTTGGATCTTTAACTCATTTATTGCTTACTAATGTCATTTATTACTAAACCACGGTATAATACATGGTGTTCTTTCATCTATAGTTTAAATGTTTAAAAAGAATTCCTTCGAGCTGGGTGGAGACAGCCAGACAGCTGTGCTACTCGCTTCTTTATTATTCAGTTGCTGGAGGAAGTTAGAGGCTAGATTCTGCTTGAACATAAGCAGTGTTCCCCGAGGCAATTTGGAAGGTGGCACTCACAGCCACGTTTTTCACAGTGACTTTTATCACCGTTTGTATGAAGATAAGTAAAGACGTTAATAGAGTTGAAGAAGATGGAGAAAATTGAGGAGGACCTCAATTTTAAACTCTGTTGTGTAACCAAGATATGGAGGTTTTTCTAGCTCTACCCTTGTGAAGAGTAAAATGAAAGTACATTATTGTGCTTCAAGTCAGTCCATCTAAAACTGTGGTATGCATAAAAATCAATGGGAAGACCTACTTGAAATGCAGATGCCTGTGGACTCTGCCCTCCCATCCAGATTCAGTAGATCTGTTCTGAGGCGGGGCAAGCTTTGTATTTTGCAAAATTCTAAACCTGAAGAAAAGTTGCAAGAATAAAGCAATGAACACCAAATGTTTGTCACACTTACCAATTGTTCACAGTTTACTCCATTTGTTCTCTCTCATATTTATCACTTTTTCTGAACTTTCTGAAAGTCACAGACGTATTAGTGACCGCTTCTAATCAGCACTACGTCCTAAAAACAAAGATATTCTTCTTTCATAAAACCGCAAAAATATCGCTATACCCCTCAAATTTGCTAATGATACAATAATATCTACAAATCTATGCTCAACATTTCTCAAATGGCCCAGTAATGTTTTTTAGCCTTTTAAAAAAAGAATCTAATATCCAAGCAAAGATCACACATTATAATTAGTGATCCTGAATCTTTAGTTTCTTTTAAGCTAGAAAGTACCCTCCCCCGCTTTGGAGAAGATATTTTCTCATCAGAAATTCTATTACATATATACGTGTGTGTAGGTAATGTGTGTGTTGCGTGCTTGTGTGTCTTGTGACCTTGTTAATCTGGTTTGGGCTGGTTTTTTTGTCTTTTATTACATTGACATTTTTGAAGTTTCCAGACCAGTTTGGTTTTGTCTCTGAATTTGTTGATTGTTCTCTCATTAGTGATTTAGTTTCAACGTTTGGCAAGAATGTTACTTATAGATGCGGAAGCATCCTCCATCCCTCACATCAGGAGGCAGTGAAGTTAGATTTCCTACTACCCCCAGGTGATTTTGATTCACGTTAGTCTACAGACAACACTTTTAAAAAACCTTCTTTTAAAACCTTTTGAAATTTTGTGCTTTATTTGAAGTCATGAAACTTTGTTAGAGTTCTGTGTTATCAGCTCTAATCCTTTATTTGAATGCTAAAACCATCAACAACAAACAAATAGCTATTAAGGTCTGTAGCATGGTGCTGAGTCCTTACAGACATCAAGAAAATGCAAAAGGGCCTCCTTCTCAATTTGGATCCAACAGAGAAAATAAGATAATCACGTGAAAACAACTTGGAACAATTCTCAATCAGGTAATCGAAGATTAGAAAATTTGGCAATACTCAGTGGGAAAACACATACTCTTCTGTTGGTGGGAGTTTAAATTAGTTTAACATTTTTGAGGATATTTTGGCAATATGAAGAATTAGAATGCACGTATCCTTTGAGCTAACAATTTCAGTTAGGAGTTTTATCCTATGCATATAATAACACAAGAACCCAGGACTCTGTGTCCTGTCTTGTCCCCCGACCCTGCCCTGACAATGAACAAGGACATTCAATCCTTTCTCATTATTTTAAGAGCAAAAAAGCTAAAAAAACAACCTAAATATCTATCAGAGGGAGATTGGTTGCTAAATTGTATGCCAAGCATATTACTTAGCCATTAAAAACATTGAGGTCCACTTTCGCTTCTGGGAAGGCAGAATAGACCCACTTTTCCCTATTTCTTCTGCTAGGTACTATGAAAACCCTGGCCATTATATGTAAAACAAACACAAAAAGACTGAGAGGTGGAGAAAAGAAGGTGGACTGGCTAGTCACCTCGATATGGACATAGTGGTGAGTTCTCTGGGTTTTCCTCTTGCCTCATATATCCCAGGTTGGAACTGAAGTTAGCAACCCAGAAAAGCTAATGAGCACAGACTGAAAAAAAGCTCCAACAAAAGTCTACTCTCTCTATCCAGAGGCCCAAGAGAGGGGCATCCTAGGAAGACAGAAGAGCTTTAGAAAATAGTCACTCTATTCCCGCCAAACACCATAGAAAAAACTGTGGTCCTACCTACACCCATGCCAGCAAAGGCCTAGCAGGAAGCCTGTAAGTCCACCCATGGAAGGCTGTAATGAGGTGCCCTGACATCCCTACCACGGCCACGGTGTCAGAGACGACCACAGGGGAGTCTGGACGTCCATTCCCATGGGGCAGCAACAAGGACACTCTTTCCCCTCCCACTGGGGTGGTGTCAGAGGAGGCCTAGTGGCAAATTAGGACATGAGGACTTTCACCATCACACAGTAGCAGGGAGGCCACCCATTGCTTTGCCAGTGGAGATCATACTGGGAGCTGGAACTCCCACCCCCACCCAGCAGTAACAAGAGCACCCCCCTCAAGGGTCCACCAAGGCCAGCAGGGAACCTGGACTTCAGCCTCCTCCTGGCAGTACAGTGGCAGTGCCAGAGCAGTGCCTGAGAAAGGCAGCTGAAACAAAAGATTTAAATAAGATCTACTGAGCATGTGAAAAGATGTTCAACTTCATGAATCAGAGAAGTGCAAACAAAAACCACAATAAGATACCACTTCATACCCATTAGGATGGTTTATCATCAAAAAAGAAAACTCCATGGAAAATAACAAGTGTGGGCAAGGTTGTGGAGAAATTGAAACCCTTGCACATACTGCTGGGGATGTAAAATGGTGCAGCCGTTGTGAAAAACAGTATGGCAATTCTTCAAAAAATGAAACATAGAATTACCATATGATCTGCAAATTCCACTTCTGGGTTGTCTCAGTCCATTTGGGCTGCTACGACAAAATATTACAAACTGGGAGCTTATAAACAACAGAAATTTATTTCTCACAGTTCTGCAAGCTGGAAGTCCCTGATCAGAGCGCCAGCATGGTCCGGTTCTGGTGAAGGGTTGCAGACTGCTGACTTCTCACTGTGTCCTCAGATGGTGGAAGGGGCTGGGGAGCTCTCTGGAGTCCCTCTTATAAGGTCATTAATCTCATTCATGAGGGCTCCATCCTTATGACCTAATCACATCCCAATGGCACCACCTCGTAATACCATCACTCTGGGCATCAGGGTTTCAATATATGAATTTTGGGGGGACACAAACATTCAGACCACAGCGTGGATATGGACCCAAAAGAATTGAAAGCAGGTACTCAAACAGATATTTGTCCACCAACGTTCATAGCTGCATTATTCACGATAGCCAAAAGGTGAAAACAAATGTGGTATATAAATGTCATCAACAGATGAGTGAATAAACAATTGTGGTATATGCATACAACAGAATATTATTTAGCCTTAAAATGGAAGGAAATCTGATGCGTGCTACAACATGGATGAACCTTAAAGATGTGTTAAGTGAAATGAGCCAAACTGTACAATTCCACAAATGTGAAGTACCTAAAATAGTCAAATTCATAGAGACAAGGTTGAATAGGGGTTACCAGGAGCTGGGGGGTGGAGGGGAATGGGGCATTATTGTTTAATGGGTACAGAGTTTTAGTGTGGGATGATGAACAAGTTTTGGAGATGAATGGTGGTGGTGATAGCTACGCAACGTTGTGAACGGACTGAATGCCATCAAACTGTACACTTAAAAATGGTTAAAATGGTAAATATTATGTTATGCATATTTTACCACAACAAAAAATTAAGAACTTTTCTAGTCATTTAAATTAATCTATTAGAACTACCTAACACATGGTCATTAGTTTACTGATCAAAAAAAAACAATATGCTGAGGGAAAAAAAGGATCTAGAGTCACATAATACAAGTGTCCACGTTTCAGTAGAAGATCGCTTGTTATACCAAGAGTCACGAAGATCTCAAACTGAATGAAAAAGACAACAGATGCCAACCCTGAGGTAACACAGCTATTAGAATTATCTGATCAAGATTTCAAAGCGGTCGTGATAAGAATGCTTCAGTGACCAATTATGAACACACTTGAGACAAATGAAAAAATAGAAAAATTGATAAATTGGACTTCCTCACAATTAAAAACTTTTACTTTTTTTTTTTCCTCCAGTGGCACATGGATTTTCTTGGCCTAAAACTGGGATACACGGAGGAGGAATCCTTACCCATGATGTGTGTGAGGGGTGAAGTTGTAGATATAATCTGATGGTTGTATCTGTACAGGGATCTGGGGGCGGGGAGGAGTCCAGGGGCTGGGTACAGAGTCTGGGGATGCATGGGGCATAGGAAGGATGATCAGAGATGGTTAGCGTGTTCCATCTGCTTTTGCAAGGACAGGGCACCACCAGGCTGCAGGAACCCTGTCTGGGTGGGCTGAAAGTGGCTGTGCATGACATAAGGCTGTGGCTATGACTAAGACAGGAAATGCTGAGCATGTGCTCCGGGGGCGCTGTGTGGGCCCTTAGTGAGGTGGGGACTGAGCAGTCCCATAAGTACCACCTGAGCTGCCTTAGAATTGCCCATACTCTCAGGTCCCTGTAAAACCAGCTGCTGAGTCTGTGTGGTTCTGGGTGGTAAGCACTTGGGGGTCCAAACATCTGTTTGGCTTTGTTGGCTGCCATGAGAGGGCCAGGTCGATTGAGTCCTCCAGGTCTCCAACAGGCCAAGGAGGTGAGTTCCCATGTGGCAGTCAGGCTCTGCCGGTACACAGCTGATGTCAGAGTGATCATGCCACTCTGCAACTTTTGCCTCCATTTTTCTTCCTCATGGAAAAATTCCTTTCTCTTGAGCTGTAGGAAAAGCTGGTGCTTCTCTTCCTGTCAGGCCAAAAGTTTCTCTGGCAACTTTAGAATTTGTTCCTTGTTTCCTCTGGTGACATTCTCACTTCCAGCTCCTTTTTCTTCATTTTCTCCTGCTCTTCCTTCATCTTCTGTCTCATCATCTTGTCCACCTCTTCTGCCTCGTGCCACTTGTGCTCCCACTCCATCATGATGTGCTGGTGCAGAGTCTTGGCCATGGCGTTGGAAAGCTTGGGGTGCTTCAGGATGCAGGTGTGGTGCTGGGTGCCCAGCTCTCTCACTGACTGCCAGACCTGGGATGGGGCCTTCGGGGAGGCAGGTATTCAGGGAGGACAGAGCCTGGCCCAGGCAGAAGCCCAACCTGCCAGCTACTGGCCCCCAGGGCACCACCGACAGCCCTGCCAGCAACCAAGCCTCCACTTCTTGCAAGGGAAAGCCTTTGCTCTCTGAAATACTCTATTAAAAGGATGAAAAGAGAAGCTATGGAGAGGGAGAAAATACTTGCAAACCACATATCTGACAAAGCACTAGTGTCTAGAATATATTAAAACTCAAAAACTCAATAGAAAAAAACAATCCTATTAGAACATAAGCAAAAGACATGAAGAGACATTTCACCAAAGAGGGTATATAGATGGCAAATAAGCATGTGAAAAGATGTTTAACATCGTTAACCATTTGAGAAATGTTAAAAAACCCAAAATGAAGTATTACTGTATACTTATTAGAATGGCTAAAATAAAAAATAGTGACAACATCAAATTCTGGCAAGGATGCGGAGCAACTATATCCCTCATACATTGCTAGTGGGCACGTAAAATGGTACAGCCACACTGGAAAACAGTTTGGCAGTTTCTTACAAAACTAACTGCACAGTTACCATATGATGCAGCAATTTCACTCCTGGGCATTTATCTGAGAGAAATGAAGACTTATGTTCTCACAAAGACTTGTACGTGAATGTTCATAGCAACTTTATTTACAATAGTCAAAAGCTGGAAACAATCAGATGGCTTTCAAAGGGTGAACGGTTAAGCTGTACTACGTCAATACCATGGACTACTACTCAGTGATGAAAAGAAAGGATCTGTTTATTGATACACACACAACCAGCATGAATCTCTAGACTTTTATGCTGAGTGAAAAAAGCCAATCTCAAAAGGTTACAAACTGTATGATTCCATTTATATAACAAAAAGGCAAAATTATAAAAATGGAGAACAGGTTAGTGGTTGCCAGGGGTTAAGGAGTGGGTGCAGGCAGGGGAGAAGTGGATGTGGCTATAAAAAGGCAACAAGGGAGATTCTCATTGTGATGGAAGTGTTCTTATCTTGACTGTATCCCTGTCAATATCCTGGTGGTGATATAGTATTGTAGTTTTCCAAGCTGTTACTTACCATTGGGGGATTCTGGGGGGAGAGTACATGCACTATTTCTTACAACTGCATGTGAATCTACAATTATGCCAAAATACAAATTAAAAGTTTCGTTAAAAAATAATGAGGGGCTGGCCCAGTGGCCGAGTGGTTAAGTTCGTGCCCTCCGCTTCAGTGGCCCAGCGTTTCGCTGGTTTGGATCCTGGGCGCCGACACGGCACTACTGATCAGGCCACGCTGAGGCAGCATCCCAGATGCCACAACTAGAAGGACCCACAACTAAAATATACAACTATATACTGGGGGGATTCGGGGAGAAAAAGCAGGAAAAAAAAAAAGAAGATTGGCAACAGTTGTTAGCTCAGGTGCCAATCTTTAAAAAAAAAAAATAATGAGAATAATTGCTAAATGTAACATGGTGTTCTGGGTTGGATCCCGGTACAATAAAATGACAGTGGAAAACAGCAACAATGAAGTCACTAGATCTATGCATACCAATAGGGAAAGATGTTCAAGATATATTGTAAATGGAAAAAAGCTCATTGGAGAACATTATATTTACTTATTTATTTATTTATTTATTTTGAGGAAGATTAGGCCTGAGATAACTGCTGTCAATCCTCATCTTTTTGCTGAGGAAAACTGGCCCTGAGCTCACATCCATACCCATCTTCCTCTACTTTATGCGTGGGATGCCTGCCACAGCATGGCAGGCCAAGCAGTGCCGTGTCCACACCTGGGATCCGAACTGGCGAACCCTGGGCCTCCGAGAAGCGGAACATGTGAACTTAACCACTGTGCCACCAGGCCGGCCCCGAAGAACATTATATTTAGTAAGATCCTATCTGTGTTGAAAATGGGTAGATATATGCATAAGTTCTATGCAGAGAACCATGTTGCCTTAGTTTTTTGGGCTACCATAACAAAGTGCCATAGACTGGACGGCTTAAACAACAGGAATTTATTTCTCACAGTTCTGGAGACTAGAAATGCGAGACCAAGGTGCCAGCAGGGTCTGTGTCTGGTGACAGCTCTCTCCTTCAGTGGCGGGCAGCCGCCTTCCTGCTGTGTCCTCACCTGGCGTTCCCTCAGTGTGTTCGGGTGGAGAATGAGAGAGAGAGAGGAGGCCAGCTCTCTGGTGTCTTTTCTATAGTTACTTCAACCAAACGTTTCTAGAGGGAAGCTGATTTCCTCCAGAGGGAGTGCCTAAGTGAGAGAGAAGAAAACTTTTATTTTACTTGACATACTATTGTTCGGTTTATACCTTTTTGTACCACGAGCATATATCACATCCACAACTTTAAAAATAATAATTGCAATATGATACAGAGTGAACTGTGTTCCTCCAAAAGTCGTATGTGGAAGCCCCAGCACCCAGTGCAACTGTATTTAGAGATGGGACCTTTAAAGAGGTATTTAAGGTCAAACGAAGTCATAAGTGTGGGGTTCTAATCCGATAGAGGGCATCCTCAGAAGAGGAAGAGACACTGGGGTCGGCCAGCACAGAGGCAAGGCCACGTGAGGACACAGCGAGGAGGCACCTGTCTGCAAGCCAAGGAGAGAGGCCTCTGGAGAAACCAAACCTGTAGACGCCTTGATCTTGGACTCGCAGCCTCCAGAACTGTGAGAAAATGAATGCCTATTGTTCAAGCCACCCAGTGTGTGCTATTCTGGCGTGGCAGCTCTGGCAGACTAACGGATGGTCATTCTTCACGTTCAAACAAATCTAACTATGTCTTGCTTGATGCAAAAGATATGTTAGGGCATGATTATTTTTTGATTATAAGAGCATTTCCTTACCAAATGGCTAAGAGGTTTATTTTTAAATAATTTATTATTATATGATTTAATTTATAAAAGTTATGCCACTTTCTCCATCCCTTTCATGTCTTAAAATTTACTTATCCTCTATGGATCAGCTCAAAAGCCTCCTCTTCTACTATACGCTTCCTAATTACCCTAAATATGAAGTGCTTTCTTTCTTTGGACTCCCAAGGCCTTTCCGTTGTACCTCTCTTATGATATTCTTCATGTTCTGGCTTATAGTTTAATCTATGTCTCACCTCTTCTAAATTGTAAGCATCTTTTTTTTTTTTTGAGGAAGATTGGCCCTGAGCTAACATCTGTGCCCAACTTCCTCCATTTTATATGTGGGACACCTGCCACAGCATGGCTTGATGAGCAGTGTGTAGGTCCATGCCCAGGATCCAGACTGGCAAACCCTGGGCCGCCAAAGCAGAGTGCGCGAATCGTAAGCATCTTGAGAGGAGGAATTATGTTTTATTCATCTTTGTATCTCCCACAACATGAAGCCCAATGCTTTGATGTTTGTGTTAGTTTCTATTGCTGCTGTAAATAATTACTACAAATTAACGGCTTAAAACAGCACAAATTTATTATCTTACAGTTCTGGAAGTCAGAAATCTGAAATAAGTCTTACAGGGCTAAAATCAAGGGGTCAGCCGAGCTGCGTTCTTTCTGGAGGCCCTAGGAGAGAATCTCTTCCTTGTCTTTTCCAGCTTCTAGAGGCTGCACACATTCCTTGGCTCCTGGCCACATCACTCTGCTTCCATTATGGTCACATTTCCTTCTCTAACTCTGACCCTCCTCCTTCCCTCTTATAAGGACTTGTGGTTACACTGGGTGCACCTGGATAATCCAGAATAATCTCCCACCTCAAGATCGTTAACTTAATCATATCTGCAAAATCCCTTTTGCCACATACAATAAAATATTCACAGGTGTGGGGGAATTAGGATGAGGCCATTTTTGGGGGGACATTATTCTGCCTGCCACAACGGCCAATCAGCTGTGTTAAACAGTGAATAAAATAAGAACTGAGGGGGAGACAGTAAAGAAATTATTAGAATAGAATAAAGTTGATCCAGAAAAGCTTTGAAGAAGTTATGAATTTTGATCAAAAAACGGCACAATGATTTTTTTGTTTCTTTTACTTTTAGGTGAGACAAACTAATGAGGAGATGTTTTCATTGCCAGCAGCAATTCTTTACACATATAGGAAGCGCTCGGATATTTTTGAATGAATAAATGACTAACTAGAAGAATGAATGATAGGACTACAAGGATGAAGGAATAGTGTCTAGTTCCTACAGCATTGTAATGTGGATATTCTGTTTTAATTCCTTTTAGAGAGTTCACTTGCTATTCAGATTCAAAAAGGACACATACTGATGTTCCCTCCACCCTGGGTGACCGCTTTTATCGCCTGGACTCGTGGGCCTTCATTCGCTTACTGAAATGTTGTTGATCTACAAAAGGTGCTTTGAACAAGGAGCAAACTGCCTGGGCTGTAAAACCAATGGCAGCTCCACTTGCAATTTTTTGTCTTACTTTTTTAATGCACAAACAATAAATTTCAAAAATAAAATTTCTCCTGACCCTACCACATTAAGGAACGAAGCTCATTGTGGAGAAACATTTCCTCCTGTCGCTGCCCCATTGGCTGCTTCGCTGTTTTTCCTTCTGCTGATGTGACTTGCGAATTTTGTGTGGCGACTTTGCCTGTACTTGAAGCTGGGCTTGGAGCATGGGCTGGGCGGCGGGGGTCCTTGGATCCGGTCCTTGCATCGGAAGCTGGGGTACAGTAGACATAGAAGTAAAGTAGCAGTTTATAGCCCTTATTTCCTCAGTGTAAATCCAGCTATTCCTCAGTTCTTCAGACTTCATAATTTTTGCCATACTTGAGTACCATCTGAGTTATTTACCTAATTTTTTAAAGTTGATTTGCATTTTCTTCGCTTGAGTGAAATCACAGGTTTAATTTGTTGTATTTTTCTAATACTGATTAAAATAATTACATAACTATCAAAATAAATACTGTGTGTGAATATACTCCATCTGAAATCTTCTTTCTTTTTTTTTTTTTTGAGGAAGATTAGCCCTGAGCTAACATCTGCTGCCAATCCTTGTCTTTTTGCTGAGGAAGACTGGCCCTGAGCTAAGATCCATGCCCATCCTTCTCTACTTTATATGTGGGACACCTACCACAGCATGTCTTGCTAAGGGGTGCATAGGTCTGTGCCCAGGATCTGAACCAGCGAACCCCAGGCCACCAAAGCAGAGCATGTGAACTTAACCACTATGCCACCAGGCCAGTGCCTGAAATCTTCTGACTGTTTGGGATACACTGGTACAGACAGATTTTAGGCCTGCGGAAATCTGTAGTCATTAGTCAAACCATGGCAGAGGCAAATTAGATCTTGGTTTCCAGTTTTGAATTCTGAATGATGGGCCTGCTGAAGTCAGTGAATAGCCAGATAAATAGTAATTGTCAGTTGTTTCTGGTGAAAATTATTTTTGATTATATCAATAGGACTTTGGCAAAAAAAAAAAAAGAAAAAAAATACCAACCTCCTAGAACTGCCAGTCTGCATCTTCCTGACTCCCATTGAAAGGCTGCGGGGAGGCGTAACAAGGTGGCGCTCTCTGAGACCCTCTCCGCATGCCAAGGCCTTGAGTCCTTCCTGAAGGGAGGAGAGGGTCAAGGGGCAGGGCCTCCTTGCTGGAGGCTTGTATTTTTATTTTCCTTTAACATCCTTTTGAAAAGTAACTTTAAAATTTTACACTTAGCCTTGATCTAAATAAAAGAAATTATATAAGTTAAAATATCTTTCAATAAGCTTTTGGGGCAAGAAACCTATTATGGCAAATATTTGAAATCTTGAAAGTATTAGGCTGGTCATTATCCTCCGCAGTAAGTTGAGGAGTTAGGGATCAAGAATATGTACAATCTGGTGATATCAGGGATAAGGAGATCAGACCAGTGGAGGAAAGTTCTTATTTAATTGTAATTTATAAGGCTCTGTCTCTTGTTACATCCAATAAGAAACACCTAAAATTTTCCTGAGATGTCCAGCCCTTCTTACCTGTTTTTCCTAGGCTATTCATTCACGTTTAATGTCCTTTCTATTGCAAAGCAAATACAATTTTGCAGGGGTTTTTTTAATCTACAGAACATGTTTGCAATAGAAAATGGCATTTGTCCGCTTACCCTGTTGACGAACTTTAATAGCCTTGATTTAATATGACCTATCTTTCTGTGTAAACTGATGTCTCTCTGTTAGTCAATTAAAAAAACCTCAGACCCCGTGTCTAGCTGTCTTTTTGCTGGCTGTGCAAGTGAAATAAAAATGGTGGTGCTAACAAATTTAAATCTAAACACACTTCAAATCCTGGTTCCTGGACAAGGTGGTGCAGTGGCAAACTCGGCTGGCAAACTCCCTCCAGAAGGCACAGGAGAAGCTCCAGTCTGAACCCCTGACTCAATAAAGGAAGCGAAGGCAGAAGGTCCTCGGCGGCCTTCAGTGGGAAGCTTCCTGTCTTTCTTGCCTAGTTTAATTTGGGATCAGCTGCTGCATCTGTTAGACTCACTAAAATAGATAATGAAAGGGAAATCTATTAAATGAACTAAATGAGGTTCCTAGGTTAACAAGTACAGTCAGGGAGTGCATTTTCACATGAATGTAGATGAATCAGATCAAAGGCTGTCTGATTAGATAGACGTTTACCTGTGGGCAGTGGGAATCACTGTGGGATAGACGCTCAACAGAGTACACATTGAGGCATAATTACTAAATTTTCCTCTGGGGCACCTATTTTCCTACTTTGGCTGCCTTTTTTCTTTGCAGTGACCCTTGTTCCTAGAGGTAAAAAATGTGGAAGGGGTTGGATACTACAGAGATTAAGTATTTTATCTCAAAATGCTTGCATTGGAATGCTTCGCTGGAGTGAATTGAGATGAGAGTTCCCCTGGCAATCCCTTAAGCTAACTAGTGTGAACTGAGGTTTCAGAGCTTCCCAGGGAACTCTGCATAGTTTGTGGGTCTGGGGGATTCTTTAGGCTCCTAGGGGCATCAATGACCCCACCTTTGCTCCGTCCTGCCTTCCCCCTTCAAATGGGGATTTTTGTCCCTATATATTAAAGTCTTGACTTTTGGTTCAAGTTAGAATATTGATGTCTAACCTCTGCCCTCTCTTGAAAGTTCACTAAAATAACGGCAAAAAGTCTTGTTCAAAAGATCTAAATGCTCAAGAGAATTGGAAAAGGGACAATAGTCTACAAAGCTTCTTAAATTGGAAAGCAAATGGGAAAATGATGATGAAATTAGCAGATGGGAGAAAGCTTAGTCCTCAGCTGGGACTTGGGAAAGCTAATGATGAAGCCAGGTAACAGAGGGTTACTGTAAATATTCAGTAAGACCTTTTGACCTTGTTCCCAGCACAGACATAAATGAAAAGAAGTTAATCTAGTCAATTTCCTGTTTTCTTCTTTAACTTGAGGAGTGACTCAAAGGTCACAAGGATTTATGAGCTTGTTTTACAGAAGAAAAAGAATGCCTTTGAGGAAGTTACAGTCACCAGATAACCAGCCCCCAGCTGCCACTGAGTCCAGAAGTCATATTGCTCAAGGACTTATCTGGAGTGAAAGAAACATGGATTACCCCTTTGTTTCTTCAAATCTCCTCCTGCCAAGCCCCTTAGCCCTATAAAACCTCCTGCTTTCTTCTCTTGTTAATGCAGATTTGAGAGAACCTATCCTCCTGCCTTCTCGTTTTGGCCAATTTGAATAAAGTTTTCTGTTTCCAAGCGCTGATGTCTCAGTGATTGGCTTACTGCACATCAGACACATGAACTTGAGATTAAGAGGTTTGGTATCATTAAGCAACCTCATTTATACTGTAGGACAACCAAAAGACTCAGGAATTGGTAGGACCATGTTACTTTGGACATGGGGATGTGAGACTAAAACATGAACACATTGAAAATCTGCTGAAAATGCAGTTAGAAACTGCCAAAGCAGAAAGGAGCAAACACATTTCTACCCTAGGACACCTCCAGACTCTGCTGAATTCCAGCAGGGCAGACTAAGTACCATCTCTCTGCCAGTTCTGGTATAGAACCCTGTGGCTGCAGAGAAAACTCAGGGTTAAAAATGGAGAAAGTGACATTTCAGGCTGAAAGGATCAGAAAAGTCCACAGGCCAATTAAACCTTACAGTGACCAGGAAATCCTGAATTTCCTTTCAAGAATGGGGATTCCTTGAATACAAAGAGGTGAGGAAGAAGAAGCATGTATGGTCAAAAGCAATTGCCCAGGGTCTCAAGCGTGGGGTCATAAAGAAGAGTGGCAACAATGTCTCCAGGTGCTCATAAATTTTCAGGATTTGTACTCTACCATTCATAATGCCAACCAGAGGCCAAGGAGTGAATCCTGGCCCTGTCCTGACAGACAGGCCCACCACGGGATCCTGGGATATAGACGGGAGGACAATGTCTTCTCAGATCCTCCCTGTGCACATGGGGCCAACCTCCCACCTCTTGAGTGCTAGTGCTAGGCCTGTACCAATCATATTCCCTTTGGGGAGTTTCTCTCCCCCACTCCCCCGCAACATGTGATCTACATGGAGGATTCTCAGGTACCCGAATGGGAGCCCTGGAACATGAACACTCCAAGGTCAAGTACATTCCTGTTTCTTCCCTTTCTCCCAGGAGCCTCCAGCTCCCAGCAGCAGCCAACCTCCTCTGACTCTGATTCAGATCCTGAACTTAAAGAAAATTAGAACCTGGATCCCTATTTTGTCTGAAAGACAAAGGAATAGTACAATTCTACACAGCCATGACTCCTTTTCCCCAGCCCAATGTAATGAGGATAAATACAAAATTAAATTAGAAAAAAATTTAAAAAGCAGTTAGACTTAAGGAATTCCTTCCTGTATTCCATGTAGGTAGACAACTTTCTCTCCTTCACTCTGACTAGTCTGGGGGTCTGTTCCTCAAAGATAGTGAAATAGCAGTCTCTGGATTGAGGGCCCTCATGAAACAGTAACTGAAATTTGGTTGTCCACGTAGAGAATTGTGGTTTTACCACCTCATATAGTTAGACTTGGGGAAGGGTCACATTCACTCTCAAAGGTTTACCTACTATCTCATAAAGAGGATTCGGCTCTGCCACAGTGATTCACTTTTCTGTTTTATTTGCTGCTATACCATCAGGCCAAGGCCTACCACAAGTGTACACTAGACAACCTATTCTATTAGTGTTGGCACCAAATCAAGAGTTCTGTTAGGATTACGGTAAATTTGACATTCGAGTAGGAATATTGTGTAGGCAGTTGTATATATGAGTCTGGGGACATGGGGTGTGATGGGGAGGAAAAGAAATCAGACCATAAAGTCTCTGTCTAGGAGTCAATGGCATACGTATGACAAAATCATTGGACTGGATAGTGTCACCTAGAGATTATAAAAGACTAGGTGGCAGACTGAGTCCAGAGCAATCAACAATTAAAGGTCAGCAAAGGAGTGAGAGTCCACAAGAAGTCTGGGGAGAGGCCAATGAACTAGGAGGAAAAAGAGGGGAGTGTGATAAACCAAGAGAACAAAGGGTTGCAAGGAAGGTGTGCTCAACTGTTCAAATGCTACTGAAACATTGGGTCCATGACTACTAAGAGTTGACCACTGGGTTTGCAAGATGAACGTTATTGGCAAGGTTGACTGGAGCAATTTCAGTGGTAGGCATGAAAACTTGATTTGTGTGGATTAAAGAGAAATTGGGGAGTTAAGGTTCCACATGTAGTGGACTGATATGATCTGAAAATCCACTTGTAATAACTCCCAGAAATGCTAGATAAATTATAACAAGAATTATTTTAAATTCATAGCTGAACTTGAAAGGAAAAAGGGCTATTGCAGATACCCAAAATGAAGAAGGAAGTGAAAACAGGACTAGTAAGCATACAAGCTAACTCTATGGCTACTTAAGGGTTAATTGGTTTTCTTAATCTAGGGGCTTCATTTTTAAAAAATTAGCTTTTTATTTTGGAACAATTTTAGGTTTGCAGAAAAGTTGCACAGAGTTCCTAAACATACCCCTCACTCAATTTCCCCCACTGTTAACATCTAAGATTCCAGTGCCTCATAGAGATTTGGAATTTTAATTTATTCTACCAGTGAAGTCCCCCAAACCCCAAACTGAGAATTTAACATAAAAATGTGTCCCAACATAGTCACCCCCCAAGACTATTGGCAGAAGTCAACAGAACATGGATCTGCTGGGACTCTTTTTCAACCAGGGCACAATGAGTTCTCTCAGGAAAAAGCAAGCCCTGCTACAGATGAGCTCATAATCAAAACATACATGGAAACAATTCACCATGCACGAGTGTCAGTACTTATAACAAGCAGTGGGATTCAGTGGCTGTGAACTTGGGACAATAGAAAGACTATCTGAAAGACAATATGATATAAGAACATTTAAAATGACTAAGACATAGAATAATCGAATCCCTAAGAAAAGAATAAGACACTATACAAAGAGGAACAATTTGTAAGGAGGATGGGTGGTGGGTGAAGAGACCTCCTCCTTCTCTCCAGTCTTTGTCTCCCCCTTCCCTCCCCTCCCCTGTCCTCTCCTCCTCTTCCTTTTTAAACACCATAAATGTGGGAGAAGAGCCAAAAATCCTTTTCTAGCTTAATAAAAAAATTTCCCAAGTATTTATGTCTTTCATGAAAAAAAAAGACAGTAATTTAAATATTATTGCCAGACCGCTAACTTACCAAGAATGACAACCAGCAAGAAATCAAAATTTCAGATAAAGGCAACTTATACAAGACACAACAGCAATCTCTAAGCTAATGTAGTTCCAACTCATCATACAATTTTTCAGCCCCTAATTCCGTCAAAGTCTACTAATCCATTTATGTAGGTCCCAGCTCTCAGGGGGAGTACAGTTTGACGGCTTATTTTTGCCTACAAGATTTTATCCTTGTGATTTCAGTGTTACAAAATATCTACTAGGGGTCCCTTAATGTGAAGGTTTTTGCAGGCATCACTTCCACTGGGACGTCTTCATCTTTTGTGTCACAAATACTTTCCTCACTATGTTGATAGGTTCACCTTCACAAACTCCTCTGGCTGCATACCCAGTCTTGAGAATGGCAGCAGTATCAACATCCCCCATGGGCATCTTCTAATCACATCCACTTTCACTTCTAGCAATATTACTTTTCCTTTCTTTGCTGCACTTTCATCTTTGTTGGACAATTCCTTCTTTCTATCATCCATTTTTGTAAAATGTCATGTGGGTTTATCACTGGGAGACAAAGGGACAAGTATATACTTGGCTAGGCTGCGTGAGCTGAGTAACAGATGCACAGTGACCAATCATCAACAGCCTTTGAAAGAATTGATGTGATTGGCCACTGATCATGACGCACATCTCTTATTTCCTTAGTGCTTCAAGGACACTGAAGTTTGTACTATGTGATTACTCACAGGCAATATACTGTGGTAACTGAAATTTGCACTATGTTGTTGAGTGACTTCATTTAACTACAGCATCTAACTGAGATTTGTGCATATCAGAACTACGCAAAGCGAGGATTACCTATACTCATTTCCTGATGAGAAAGTGATCAAATTGGTTTCTGGCCTAAGAGGTTGTCAATATAGAAGTTCTATGTTAATCGTTTTATTGTCTTTGGAATCAGTTCCCTCGGGTCAAAGGTGGCCAAGGCCAAACCTTGATGCCTAGCAAAGGTACCTCTGTATTTAAGTGAAACAAAGTATAATCTATTTTAATAGATACAAAGTTTCAACTAAGACTTGTCTGCTAACAGGCAGACAGTGTCCCAGTGGGAATTTTCCTTTCTTTCTTAGTACTTCCCATCTCTCACTCCTCTTCTTTCAGTCATCAAAACAATTCTTTTAATCAGACATTCTTAACATCATTTTCATCATTGAGGGGCTGACAAAAGAGGGCAGCTTTTAAAAGACTGTAGAACAATTGTGGAAATAACTGCAGCACATAAATCATGCCTGTTCACTCCTGCACTCCCTCCTTCTTGGCAAGGGCTGACCTGGACAGGTGAGGGAGCCAATCCTTGTCACTCTGGGGAGCAGGAAAGACAGTTGGGGTGAAAATGACATCCTGTAAGTGCCCAAAGCTTCTGAATTTGGGGTCAAATTGTAGAAGTAGATAATATATGAAAAACTAGCCCCAAGAGACTGGACAGTTGATAAAAATAATAGCAAAGATGCCTGAAAATTAAAAACGGACATTTTATAATGGTCACAGAGATCAGTGAAAACCGTAATTCTTTTAGCAGTGTGGAACCTGTGTTGTTTTTACACTTGTGTACAATCATGTAGTATTTAAAAGCATCACAAGGATCAGTATAAATATTGGCACACTTGTGAAAAGTGAGAGACCACACTCAGAGGTGTGACAACAATTTTTGGTACCATGTCAGAAATTAATTTAGGCAAAGAACTTTTACTTGCTTCATATTGACAGTAGATGACATACCCAGAGACAAATTTTCTTTTCCCGAACTACAAGTCATCTCTCCTGCTATATATAATTTTAAAAAGTTCATTAACCTTAATATAGCTTTGATATATACATATGTACGCACACTTATATAGTCATATAAGTTTAAGTGACAATACTTAAAGCTTTAAAACTCTAGCTTTTAGAACAACTTCATCAAGTATATCATTATTAGATGTTTATATTTATTTTATCTTAATTTGAGTAATCTGAAGGAAAAAAGTGCTCATGTATAAATAAGAATATATATATAAGACACGCCTAGGTGTCGTGTAGGAACTATGTATTTTCTTTTTTATTTCTCTCTGTATTGGGAGACATTTCTCCTTGGGTTTCTCATGATTCTGTGTGTTTTAAGAGCAAAGGCAATGACTAACTTTGTTCTCGAATAGCTTTCAAAGATGTTTATACAATGAACAGGGCTGGGAGATAGAAATTGTGTCTCCTTCTAGAGTAAGGGGCAATTTTGTTTACTGCGTATTACAATAAAGATTATGTCTCCTTCCAGTGCAAAGTTCAGGCAAACTTACCGCTCATTATAAAATAGTTTTGTTCTTTAAACTCAGGGTTCCTCTCCTGTAATGCAATCCACTGTGTGTGTAATGCAGATGCCACCTGACCCTCTTCGTGTCACCCTGTGGGAAGTGGGACTTGGAGAGCTGGTGACACGCTGGGATTGCTGTGAGTCATATTGTCTCTGACCCAGGGATCTTGTGTCTTCTGCCAGCATCCATGAAACCATGGAAGGCTAACTTGTTAGCGTGAAATTAGAGCAAAATCTTGGATTCTCCATAGACCTTGTCACTCTGAATTTTAATATTTTTAAAAATCCCCAGGCAAATACTGATTATTAACTAAGTATCAATAATCTCTTAGTCCAAGTTCCCAAAGACAATTCGGGACTTTAGAAAAAAATATTAAGTTGGCAGCAAAGTTCAATATAATACTGTTTTTAATCTTTTATCAGAGAGAGATCACATCTTACAAGTTTACACATAAAGGGTAAGTGGAAGAACTCTACAGCTTCTCATAAATTACAATATTGTCTGAGGTTTTCAAGACCAGTTTCTAATGACACCAGTCATTCAAATAAAACCTCAGTCTAGTTGTATGCCCATATTTATGTTTATATATCTTAAAATATTAGTGTAAGCAATAATAATTCATAAGGCAAGTGTTTGAAATTTTGAACCTTTCATTTAATTTACCATTTTATAAAATGCTAATGTTCTCACATGAGATAAAACGCTATGTTTGCATTTTTATTTCTCACATGGCAAAACCAGGAGAAGATATATGCCTATCTTTCACATCCAGAATATACAAAATAATTTTTCAAAGTACTTGAGTAGTATTACATAAACTTGGCTTATATTTTACTTTTTATTCATCTATTTTAAAACTAATATGGAAGCCCTATAAATCTTGCTTAAAAGGATTTCTTAAAGTCTTTTCCATTGGAAGCTGTGTCTTTATAATTAACCATTTTACAGATGAAAGGGGTCTCCTGCATTTCTTTATCTTTTCTTTCCCTTTTTACAACTACTAATTATTGGCTTGACGTCAATTGGTCTATTTTTTATTTTATAACTAAGAGGGACATCAGGTCTTTCAATGAAAGTGAAATTTCCCTTTTTCTCTTCTAAAAACATTTTTGAGAATGTTTATATTAGAAAACAATAGATGTACTCTTTAAATTTTTATTAATAATTTAGTTATCTTTCTATCATAATTTATATGTTTTAAATTTTATTTTGTTCGGATATAGTTTTAACTCTCATCTAAGCTTCAGCTTTTCTGCTTGGAAGTCACCTTTTCCTAGAAGAAAAACCTTTTATGTTTCAATCCTCTGAAGACTAATTTTAACCCACTTGCTGCATTTCTATCAGCCAAGGTGTAATTTCACTGTAATTTTACCCAGAGATAGAGTGACAACAGGGCGTCCACCTTTCCTCCCAGCCCTGAAAGCTTTTTTCAGGCTACCGTCTCGCTTTTCTTGCCGATCTTTATGATCCTTTCTCTTAGCTTCATATAAAGTCTTAGTGGTCTTCTGAAACCACTTATAAGAGCCCTGTTGAATTGGAGATATTTTCCTGGACTTTATTTTCTAATTTCCTCCCTGGGTGAGTGACCCTATATAATTCAAAGGCTTCTACCACGGGAGGCTCCCGTCCTCTAGTGTCTGTGGCATATCCACACAGTCTCCCAGGAACAGAAAGCTTTTACTGCCAAAGGCATCAGAAAGGCTACAGTCCCTTTTGGGGTCCTACTTCCTCCTGGGGACATATGAACTTTCACATAGGGAAAAAAAAATCAGAGCCAGATGACAAAAGGAATTAGTAAACTCTTAGGCAGACTGAAATTACATCGCAGCCCTGTAAGAACAAAGGAAAGAAAGGATGGGAATGTATTCATTGAAGAAGAGAAGGTACTTTTTGCCAGCGGCCCCGAGTTCACCTCTGCATTTATCCTCTGGGGGGCAGCAGTTCCCTGTAAAGGAGGGAAGATGGGCTTGGAAAGGAGTTAGGCACGTTGTGGTCCATTTCTTATTTTATTAGTGGTGAGGGAAAACTTACTTCTTACAGGGCTGGAATCTCACAAAGAATCCTCACTCATCTGAATAAGATTTAAGCTGAATGACTTCTCACAAGTGTGGAAACACTTATTCAGAAGGTAAAGACTGTTGACTCCTTCTGAGTCAGCTACTCATAGATGGGTCTCCACCTATTTTATGGATCCACCTTTCATAATATCAGCCACAGGGCGATATAATAACAGCGGCAACAAATGCCCTACCTACTGAATTTTCTTACCCACTCTAGTCTTTGAGCAATGTATCATTATTAAAAGGTATTCATATATTTATTATAATTCTGAAAGATTTATGGGAATCAAATCTAATGACATAAAAAAAATACTGCCATATTTACAGCATGATTCCCTTTTTGGAATACACATACCTACAGGCATTTGGAGAAAACATTTCTGGAAAGTTATAACCAAAATCTCAACAGTAGTTTCTTTTGGCTGATGAGATTAGTTTTTTTCTGCTCCACATTATTCTGTATTTTCTGAATTTATTCCAATAAACATTAACATATATTATAAAATAGTATATAAAAAGAATGAACACATATGTCAGGGACCTTAGAGGAAAATTAATAGTGAATTTCAACATTCAAATAAATATTTAAATATGAATAGCCTCAATCTTAGTCCTAGATATTCCTGTCCTATGTTCTGGCTTTTATTTATTAATGTTTATATAGCACATGTAATTAGCATAAAGTTGTTTTGTGGTGGGTAAGATTTCAGAACCAAGCTGTAGAAGATGTTCAAAACAGAGAGACTAAATGCAGAAAAAGGCATCTGCTCGTTATTCTTTCAGGGCAAATCTGAGCAAATGTCATGGCCCATATCTTTCTCCTTCTCCTCTTGGTCCATCAGGTTCTAAATTGTCTCGTTGTAGAGTTCCAGACTGTTGGAGGAGGGCGGGCCATGTTGTCATCTCGTTCTGCCCTCCTACCCAGCTCAGAAATCCTTCCCACAATACCTCTGAATTCTTGCCTCTCCTTCAGCACCACCAGAGATGTGGAGCTCAGTGCTTCTGCCTAAAATGCATTTCTCTCTGTCTGCCTGGAGAACTTCTACTCATCATTCCATATTCAAATCAGGTGCACTGTTTCTGTGAGCCCCATGTGGCACATGGGTGCCATTGGTGGTGATGACTATGGATTCTGTGGTCAGTGAATCCTGCCTCTCCTACTAACACTTGCTGTGTGATCTTGGTCAGCTTATCACACCTGTCTAAGCCTTAGTTTTCTTACCTGTAAAATGGGGTTCACAGATATCATAATATGCATGGGGTCTTCTGATGGTGTCTGGCACATAGCAGGCAAGTCATAAATGGTAATTACTACTATTGGTCACACTAGTCGTTTCAATCCTGACCTGCATGTTAAAATCACCTGCAGAGCTTTGAAAACACGGTTTAGTAGGCTAGATGCTCCTAGCAAGGTATGTTTTAAAGGCTGCCCAGCTTCTAATGTATGGCCAGGCTGAGAACTGTTACACCAGCAGTTCTGAGGGTGTGGCCCCTGGTCTAGGAGCACCAGCATCTCCTGGGGAGCTGTTAGAAACTCAAATTCCAGGGCCCCCACCACACACCTACTGAATGAGAAACTCTGGAAAGGGGCCCAGCAATCTGGGTTTTAACAAGCCTTCCAGGAGATTCTGATACATGCTAATATTTGTGAGCCACTGCACTAGATTGTAAGCTAAGTGTTTGTCTTGCTCAATGCCAGATTCCTAGGGCTTAATGCTATGCCATATAAATTCGGTTTAGTTCAGTTCAATTCAAGAAATGTTCACTGAGTGCTAACTTCCTGTTAAAGCTCTGTGTCTCGGCCCGGGAACATGATGCTGTGTGCCCTCTCAGCTTGCTTACAGCCTCTCAGACTTAACTCTTCCTTCCTGCTCTCACTGCACCTTATGCATACCTCTACACACCATTGTCATCTTTATGCTGATTTACATATATTTTTCTATGTCTGTGTCCCCCACCAGACTGATCTCCTTAGGGCAGGAGCAGCCTTTACTCATTTTCTTAGGAGACGCTCCAATGCAGTTGCATTGCTGGGCCTGGTTCTGCACTGGAAACCAATGGAATGTGTTCCCCTAATGTAAAATGAGAGGGGAAAAAAGCCTGGTGTGTCAGTCAAGATTTGACAAGGGAAGCAGAGCCACTGTGAGTGTTATAGGATAAAGGATTTATTTCAGGAATTAGACTTTACACCATTGTGGGAGGAGCTAGGAGGTAAGATCCAGGGAAAAGGAGCTGGGGAATCAGAAAAGTCACTGATCTGACCTCCTCAGGCACTGGTGCTGGTGGAGAAGGCAGAGCTTTTAGGGAAATCTGGACAAGCAGATGCAGTTGCCAGAGGTAAAGTTAGTGAAGAAATATGCTGCAGCTGTTGTCCTGTTGGGCCTAGTGTGGCAGTAGGTCAACATGGCCAGCTGTGGGAAGAGAGCCACGTGTGAAACAGGGAGGACGAGGACAGGCTGGACCCCTTCAGCACCTCTGTGGCATTGCTCACTATATCTCGCCCCATGGCTTTCAGAGAGTAATGGCCCTGCTTCATTCCATCTTGTCAATCACACCCAGATTTCTCCTCTGAACAACGCTAACCCAGAACCATACAAGAAAGGGGCTTCTTGGAAACATAATTCCTGTTTAGCCAAGTTGACAAAGTACTAAATCACCCAGCTGGTAAATATTACTTACCTGCAAAGCTGGGTCTTATATTTTTTCCAAGAGCTACTATTTCATCCATTTTTAATAGCCATGCCAGAATAGTGTTATTTCCACATGCCCAATATGGTACCGTCTCCAAATGCCATAGAGAGAAGGCGAAGGACCAGGAAGCTGTTACGACAAAAGTCTTTTGCTGGATTCAAGTTTCTAGTTTGGAAGTAGAAATAGAAGTTAAGATTACTTTCGGAGAATAATTTCTTTCCTTTCTGTTCTTTTTGATATAAGGAGTCCTATAATTGCAGTGTCCCAAGAGCTTAGTCCAGAGTACCTAATGACACTCCCCTGTTTACATAATTTAGTAATATATTCTGTATGTCCTAGTAATGCAATAATAGCTCCCCTTTGGGCCAGCCCCGTGGCCGAGTGGTTAAGTTCGTGTGCTCCGCCTTTGGCGGCCCAGGGTTTCACTGGTTTGGATCCTGGGCGTGGACATGGCACCACTCATCAGGCCACATTGAGGCAGCGTCCCACGTGCCACAGCTAGGAGAACCCACAACTGAAAATATACAACTATGTACAGGGGAGGCTGAGGGGTGGGAAAGAAGATTGGCAACAGTTGTTAGCTCAGGTGCCAATCTTTAAAAAGAAATAGCTCCCCTTTATTGATTGCTTGTCATGTGCTAAGCATTATGCCAATTAAAGGAATTACCTCTTTTAAATCTCAACACACCTATGATGTGAGTATACTATTAACCTAATATTCCAGATGAGGAAACTGTTGTCTTCAGAAGTTAAATAAATTGCCAGCTTTTGAACTCAGGCTGTCTAACTGCGGAAACCCTGATTCTTAACCACCTCACTAGACTGCTTCCAATGTTAGTATACTGAGCAGTACCTCCAATTAAAGTTTTGCAAAAGACAGAATGGTGTTCAAATGGAGAGTCTTGTAAAATAAAGACTGAAGGTAAGTAATTTAACAAAAGCATTTTTGCAAGTTGTTGAGATAATGTTTTGCTTTCTGACTATCTCATTTATTATAGAGAGAGACATTGGGACTTCCAGAAGAGTGGGTTGGTGTCGTATCTACCGGATCCTCTGAAGTCTTGTCATAGGAGCCCTGGGGACGTCTGGCCTCTCCCACAAGGTAAGGACACAGAGCACCAGCAGAGGGAGTGGAGCAGCAGTGCAGGACAGATTGCGATGAGTCTAACAAACACTAAGTCCTTTGAAACCAGGCTTAGAAGCAGGAAATGGAAGATGGGGTAAAAAATCAATAAGAGCATCTTGCTTGAGGTGTTAGGCCTAGACAATATGAGGAGTGTGGGTTGGACTTGATAAGAGGAAATTCGTGCACTGAAGAGAAGTGTAAATGGATGACGTTGTGTCGTTCCAGAGCCAAAGTCATAAACAGGGGTGTGCCTTTGGCTCCGGAGTGGGAGGAGGGTGCTGATATTTAAAAACAGTGAAAAGTAGGTGCTGGGTCACAGGAAACTCATGATTATTTTATCTTACAAAGGACTGAAGTGGGAGTACTTCATGCTGTTGAGAGTGAGAACTGTAGGCTTTGTATGCCAGTCTGGAGCAGTCATTCTTCTGTTAAATGGGATGGCCTGCAGATACCTGGAATACTGCCTTGAGTCCAGTCTCATCTCTCTAATCAGTGCTACCCAGAACCTTCAGAATAATGGGTCTTTTTTTTTTTTTTTTTTAAAGATTTTATTTTTTCCTTTTTCTCCCCAAAGCCCCCCGGTACGTAGTTGTATATTCTTCGTTGTGGGTCCTTCTAGTTGTGGCATGTGGGACGCTGCCTCAGCGTGGTTTGATGAGCAGTGCCATGTCCGCGCCCAGGATTCGAACCAACGAAACACTGGGTCGCCTGCAGTGGAGCGCGCGGACTTAACCACTCAGCCACGGGGCCAGCCCCTGGAATAATGGGTCTTAACCTCTCTTTTAGCACATCTTAGCTCAAGAAATGTAAAAGGCACTCGACTGCCTACTTGAATCTAAATGCCCAGTTGGGCTTCATTTTATCTTTCCAAGTTGGTCTCTCTACCTCTTCAACATCTTCCTGTCGCATTAGTCAGGTGTGTTCCCTCCTCCACAGATGATCATGGCCTGGATTAAATGTCTGTTCCATATGCTTTAGTCTTGCTTCCCAATGTGATTGTAAGCTCTTGAGGGAAAGGATTTACATCTTTTGAAATTTATTTCTCTTCTTCTCAGGACCTAGTGCTAGGCATAAGGTAAACAGTGAGTGCTTGCTGCTTGACTCAGTTATCCTTTACCCTGAGCAGTGTTCAGAACAGCACCAGCCACAATGAGATCTTTCATAAGGGTTTTGTTTTGAAAGGATCATCTCAGAATCAGAAATTATGTTGGTGTGTTTTTTACTAAGGACAACATTGATAATAAAGCCTCATGATCATATGGCGTAATGGAGTTCAAAAGGTTTGAGTTTGAACACCAGCTCTGTCACATATTAACTGAGTGACCCTGGGCAGGGCACTGTGAGCTACAGTTTCCTCATCATAAAAGGTGACCACAGGGACATCAGAGTGGTTGTGAGGATTAAGTTACACACCAAAAGGAAATTGTCTAGCATAGTAAATGGCTATAATAGACATTCAATAAATGTGTTTCATTACAGGAAATTTAAAATCTCGATCACTCTTTATTCTACCGGCTTTCTACTTTCTCCTTTACCCTGATCAGAAAGATAATTTTAAATTTTATTTAAACCTTTTTGAGGTTAGATATTTTCAGATAATGAGAAGTTGGTAGACCTCATATTAACAAAGATTTTTTTTTTTCCTTTTTGGTAATTATCTTGATCATATAAAACAAGACAAATTACTCTTGGCTTTGGGCTGGGAATCAGGAGAAGGAGGAAGGAAGGAAGGGAGAGAGAATCCTTAGATTGCTGGTGGAAACACGACCCACTGACCCTTGATTTGGTACCCGTGACAAGGTCTCAGTGATAGAGAAGTCCCACCCAAGGGATTCCTGCCTTGGTGAGCAAGAGTGCTCCAGAGTTGGGCTATGAACATGGGTGGTAGAGCCACCGCACTGGCTCTCTGATCAGCTAGACTCTGCTGCAGGGTGGGTGTGGCTAAAAGGAGACCACTGTGGATTAACCAGGAGTGAGAACATGAAGACAGAACTTTATTTCACCCAGCAACAGAGTGATAAAATGGCGTTCTTCTCTATTTAAGTTCTATCCCATCTTCTTGTCCTTCCACATGGGGTTGCTGACAGAGGTTGTTGGGGCTATTGTGCCAGGTGTGGAGATTCTGCTCACTGGTCAAGAGACCTCACTCTCAGATGCTGGCTCTGCCCCTGCCTCTCGAGGTCGGCCCACATACTCGCAGGGCCTTAGGTGCTTCTGTAAGTATAGTAAAACTCTGTTAATCTGATGTGATCATTCAATAAAACACAAGTGAAGTCACCAGTTGACAACATGAGACTTTTTCCTGACATCATTGATTATTTATTGAAAAGTATATATAATACTTGAAGTGAAATAAAAACTCAGAGGCTTAAAAGCATTGGAAAAATTGAAGGAGCAGTGACATGTGCATCCACGGGATAGTGCGGCCGTTCAAAGCCCTATCTGTTTCGCTAGGCAAAGCACAGCCAGGGTTAAAATGTATGCCTCCCTCACATTTTAAGGCAATTAAAGATAGTCATCTTATTCTCTTTTGCAAAAATCAATGTTCTTCAATGTCGTAGCAAAAAGATGATGTGGTTATAAAGTGAGACTAGAGAGGAATCTCCTTATAAAATTTCTGAACAAAATTTGTATCATATCTTGTGATATTCCCTTGTCGATTAAAAAAAAGGTGTCCTTCAAAAGCCTGCCTTTATATTACTTCCTCTGCTTTGCATCATTATCGTTAAACTCAGGGCTGCTGACAACTAAGGATTACTCAATCTAGCCTCAGCAACAAATAAACAAACAGAAAACTCCTGTTTGAAAGCCTTGTTGCAAAGAGCGGTTAATGAGTAAACAGAAATTATTGATTTACAAGAAACACTCACCCAGAAAGAGAATTATCAGAATAGCGTTGTCAAATGGGAGTAACTATTTGATGTAACTAACCCCTTTTGGAAACAGAAAGTTAATTGACTTCTTCCTCTCCTCCCTTTGGCCAATGTGTCTTTCTTTCTTATGGTCTCTCTTTAACCTCTAGAGGTTTTATTATTTTTTTCCCCTGTTAAGAATTTCAGCATTCAGTCTCTCAATTTCCCTTATTTTCACATGTGGTCCGGGACCAGGTGTCATAGTTTATTCACATTGTCAGGAATCTTTGTATGAAAATCGATGACGTACATTATTAAGGTACACATTCATTACTAGAAAAGCAAATTGCAGTAGGCCATAAGACACACTGGTTTGTCTATTTTCTGTGATAGTTAAGAAAATTTGTGAGGAAGACTCATAAAGGATTTAGAATTCTGCACACAGTTTTAATTTGTCTGTGGAGATTGATCGTGTCCCCACTGGGAGTCTGACCACTTCTCTCCAGGCTGCTCTGAAGCTTCATGCTTTTTGGTGCATCATAGCAGGATATTTGGACAGTGTGGAGAAGAGATGATGAAGTGTTAAAGAAAAACCTATGGCTGCATAAATTAAGAAAGAGCATCAGAGAGACTGAAATCATCAAATTCTTTCACTTCCACAGTTGGATTCATTCTATCAACTGGCTTCCAGGGGCGTCCAGGACATTTTGGGGATGTTGTTTCTGGAAAATCAGATATGAGGTTAAATGAAAGGCTATTTGGCTCTATCTGGATGTCAGGGATCCAATCATCATCACTCTCTGTAGGAGCTGGTAGTGTATGAGGCATCAGAGGAGCAAGGAGATCTAAGTCCGGAAAGGTAACTGCTACCCCTGGCTGGGCTAGGGAAGGGAGGGGTGCTGGCCCTTCTGTCTTCTCTTGTGTCTGTGCAGAAGAGGTAGTACTATCTTCAGAACAACTTGCCAAATGCTCTGTTTTCCCACCATTGTGCTTTCCATTGTTTTTTGTTTTATTTTTATGTTTTCCATGGCCATGACCACGCGCATGTTTATGTCCATGGGCTAGGCCATGTCCCTTTTGATGTCCACGGCCAACGCCATGTTTACCATGGTGTTCGAGATCATAGTCAAGTTTCTGTTGATGTCCGTGGCCAAGGCCATGTTGCTTTTGATGTCCACGGCCAAGGCCACGTCCCCTTTGGTGCTCATGGCCTTGGTCATGCTCATGTATATAACCATGGCCAAGGCCATGTTTTATTTGCTTTTTATGGCCCCAGCCATGCCCACGACTGGGTCCTTGTTCTTTTCCCGAATCCCGCTCTTCATCTTGTATGGGTGCCACGGAAGTGTTGGGTAGACTTACAGTTGTTCCTTCTTCTGTTTCCATTACTTGTGCTGTTCGGAAAGGTGAAAAACCTGGAGGCCTTTTCAGCATTGAGATCTAAATGGGAAATATTAAGATGAATGTATTACTGTGAAAACCACACTATCAATGAAGAAAGAAGGAACTGAGACCTAGCAATGCTATCTCGGTTTATAATGGGACAAGTCTTAGCCAGATTTTAAATACTACATTAATATTCCAGAAAGGATGAAAATGAATAATGTTTTTTCTTGTTTTGATTGATTTTATAATTTGTGGATATTAATTATTGTTCTTAGTAATAATCTAAGCTGGAGAGCTTTTTTTCTTCATCTAGAAAAATTGCGTGGTTGAACTACATAATCTCTAGGGTACCTCCTAAGCCTATGATTATGTAAAGCCATGGCACATTATTTATTAATTGATACTAATTCTATTAGGTCAATTATTGCTTTTATCCTAAAAGGCCCTAAGTGGCTTTATGAAGTAAATGTATAGGGAGGATAAATCCACAATCATTTTGTTGGGCTGAAACACATTAGGACTTGTTCATAAGCGTGAAACACAGCCTTTGTATAATATTTATTTTAGACTATATACATACCACCACATGACAAAAACCTAAATCAGAAAAAAGTGAGAAGAGGCATCTTGCATTGAAGGTATGGAATTGTGGATTATATCTACTTACACTTTCACTACTGGTGAGAACGTGATGGTTGGGAGCAGTGTTCAGTGGTGCAGAGAGCATGATCTTTGGAGTCAAACAAGCCAGACCCTACTGGTTATCAGCATCATGGTGAACAGATTGGGCTCTGATTTGACCTGGACTTGAATCCAAGTGCCACTAGCTTCATTTTTCTCATTTGTAAATAGGAATAATAGCAGCACCTGCCTCATAGAGTTGTCAGGAGGAAAATATATGTGAAGTCTTCAGTACAGTGCCGGGGACAGAGGAAGCACTTGATAATGTTAATATTTACTCCAGGACCTCAGCATCTTTGTAATTTTTAGTGTCTCATCCTAGACAATGGGGAAAGTATTACTTACTTCCCAGGGTTCTTTTAAGAATGAAAAAAGATAATGCAAACTAATGCTTCTCAAACTTGAACATGGGTATGAATCTCCTGGAGATCGTGTTAAATGCAGATTTTGATTCAGTAGATGTGGAGTAGGGTCTGAGATCTGCATTTCTCCCAAGTTCCTTGGATGTAGGCAGAGAGGAGTGGAGGGCTGCGCCTCACCTCATGCACACCTTGAAGATGCATTGCTGGTGTCAGCTCTCCAGAGGAGGCACTATACCTCCCTAAGAGAGAGCCTATGGGACCACGGGACACTGACAATGTGTGAGAAGTTAGTAAGAGGACTGCTGCTCTCCTTCCTAGCCATAAAAAAGAAAGATCAGCACAGAAATGTGAGAGTTCTCCCATTTTAGAAACATAGTCTCCCAATTCATTTAAATAATGGTTCACTTTCAACCCCAAAATACAACTTTTCAGAATGAGCAAAATTGACTCAAACTGACTGTAATGAGAATCATACCTCTCTTCGTGGTTGACAGTTGACAGTAGGGTAAATTTTTTTCTCCCAAGGTATCAAATAAACATCAGCATTACAGTTTAGAATTTGCTATCCATGAAAACAGAAGCCAAAAGAGAGAAAAGTATTATTCATGAGAAACTTAAACAAGTATAAAACATCAAATAGGTTTCCAGGGAGTGGTAGATAGTTGTGTTATTACTCACTCCAAATTGTTTGGTCTCACAACTGTTGGTCAACTCTTCATTATTTTCCTTGGAACATGTGGTTTCCGTGGCTGTGAACTCAATAGAAAATCTACGTCCAGCCACTACCTGGAAAATTAGTTAGCATAAAGTAGAAGCTTAATTAATAGTGTCATAAATTATATGTTTCTACCCTAAGGGCTTTCAGGGGAGAATATTGACATTTTAATTAGACGCTGACTTGTCCATGATCTCATGCCAAGCACACAGCAAGGTTGGGACTTGAAATTCAAATCTCCCAAGTCCTGTTCACCAGGTATAGTGTTTCCCAATCCAGGGCCAAGATCAGTGGCAAAACTGGTAAGCAATTTACATGTGGCCTATAATATCACTATTTTTGTAGCGTAATTTACAGACCTGTACTGTTGCTTTTTTCACAGTGTCGATCTTGAAATAGAAAGTTCCATTATTCTCTGCATTAAGCTTTGCGATGGAATGATTCAGAGGCTCCTCCAGCTCCGGGCTGTTGACAGGTATATCTATGGGGCAGCCAGGGCAAATCTTGGGAGGTGGTTGTACAAAATCCTCCGCTGAAAGAATTAGGTTTTAAGTCAGTGTGTGCATTGAAGCAGCAGTCTAGCCTGGTACCTCTCCCACACATGATCCAGCATCCATTTATAGAGGGCCACGTGGCACCCAAAGGCCAAGTAGTGGGTGGGTGGAGGTTGTCTGTCTGACCTTCACCTTATTGTCTCTCCTCTTTTCCTCTCCTCAGAGCCAAGTGCGTTTAGGGAAACATTTAATCAGAAGGTGTTAGTTAGTGACTCAATCAATATGCTGCACTTAGTTCCCAAGTTTTTGCATTTTTGATGGAAACCGTAAAAAGCAGTGCTTAACATAAAGGAATCACTCTCCAGTGGGAAAATTTTAAGTCCTATGAATCTGGTGTGCAGGCAGCTTGTGTAACGCTTCTCATTGTGGAGAGTATACAACTATCTTCCAAGTATGAGAAAAGCCAACTCTTGGTATAAGAAATCCTGACTTGACTCTAAACTCACACTATCTCCCATTTGCCCCATGTAGGAAAAAAATCTTTAATTGAAGGATTAAGCTCTGAGTGTATAAAAAGAGATACAGCTACCCCAATTTACAACATCTGACGTAGGGACATCTTGTGCACAAGGAAGACAAGCTGAGATCATACCCAGAGAGAAGCTTCGCCCAGAGAACACAAATTTTCCCTTCTGTCACCATATTCCCTTCTGGCCACTTGCAGAGGAGTCTCAGCTGCACCCACTGCAGCACAGCTGAGCAGAGACAGGGTCCAGTGTTCTCAGGGAGGTCTGTTGGTCATACAGACTGTGGCATATCATGGGAATGAAAGCGCAATTTGAATGACAAGTCCTAGCCAGTTGTCTGGGACCAACACGCACTATTAGAGCACCCACACGTACTATCCCATACCTGGAATGATGTGACAGTTCTGGGTCAGGGAAGCAATTCTTAGCTGAATATCCACGTGCGCTCTATCCGTACATTCACCAATATCCTGGTTTTTAAAAAGTGTATAAGTGCATAAATTAAACACATTTTTAAGAACCTTTAAAGTAAACAAGTAAAATAAAAAATAGGGTGTTGGCTTTACAAATCATCACATAGAAAAAAATAAAAGCCATAGTCTAATTGCAAAAGAGAGAATAAGAAACAATTAGGTACTAGCATCAACAAAAACAACAAAGACGCTTCTACAAGCACACGGAAACATGAAATAAGGTGACAGGAGTACCTCAGATAGAAATAATAACCATATAAGTGAATGGGTAAAACTTTCTTTTAGAAAGGCAAAGGTTTTTAAATTAAGCTAAAAACAAAATCAATGTATTACATCTTCAAAAATGATCTCTTGTAATAAAAATGATAAAAAAAAGATTAAACATAATGGATGAGCAAAGCTATATGAGGCAAATATGAACCAAAAAGGAGCTACAGTATTATTAATATTGGACAAAGTAAAATTTAAGGTAACAAAAAACTCATACAGGCAGTAAAAAAGATAATTTTATTTTTATAAAAAATATAGTCTACAAGTGTGGAATCAAAATACAAAAAGCAGAAAACAGATATACGAATAGAAATGAATAAAAATAATTGTGGTGGGAAAATTTAATATACAACTATAAATCTAAGACAGACCAAATAGATTAAAAAAACAATAAATAAGGTCATAGAAGACTTGAATGATATAACAACGATTTAAGTGGTATTTTCCTATGGTACACGTGATTTAAAATGATACTTTCATAAGTATGATACAAATATTTTTAATTGCTTTTACACTAGATCACAAGAAAGGCTCAATAAATTTTGCAAGTCGAAAACAATACTGGCCATGTTCTTTGACTTCAGAACCAAAAAGAAAAAAAATCACATAATTTTAAACAAATAAACAAACAAAAAACCGACTACTTGAAATATAAACACACTTGCCTAAATAGTAAAGGTCTTCCTTGGATCAGGAAAAAAATAAAAAACAAAACAAGAAAAATGAGAATTCCACATAATGTTGCCAGAACAGCATTCAGAGTTCACTCATGGCTTTATAAATTTCATAATTTGAAAAGAGAGGCAAGAAACAAACAAAACAAAACAACTCCAACTCTGGGTGTTTACCTCCAGCAGTTAGGAAAAAAAGAAATAATAGTCTTAAGGAAAACAAGAAGGAGAAAACCATAAAAATAAAAGCAAAGCTGATGAATTAGAAAACAGAAGGTATTTGCATTAATAAATAAATCCAAATGACCATTCTTGGTGTAAGGAAAGAAAGTCAAATGCAAAAAAAAGTCAATAAAACAAAGGATACAGAGAAGTGTAAAAATATAAGAGAATATTATGAATGAGTATATGCTAATTTAAATCTCCAAAGAATAGATACTTTTCTGGAAAACTATAAATAACCAACACTGACTTAGGAACAAGAAGAAAACTTGAATGGAACAAGGACCAAACAAGAAATAGAGAATGCTATCATTACTCTCAACTTCTATCCTACTTTTCACCTCCAAACAACATAAATGTTTTATAGATAAATAATTTAAAAAATTAAAGAAATATATATGTTTCCATGCTATATAAACTCTTTCTGAATATAGAAAATAGTGGCAAACTACCCAACTCATTCTATAAAACTATAATCTGGGTACTAAAAGCTGAAAAAATAGAATGCACATACAAACACACCTAGAAAACTGTTAAATCACTTTCACTTATAAATATAGATGTAGAAATCTTAAATAAACTAGAAATAGAATCCAAATGCATATTTAAAGGATAATTAACACTAAACAAAGAGTTTAGTTTAGGAATCTAGAGGTTACTACTAGGAAAGTTGTCAAAATAACATAGAATAAATTAGAAACACATAATATGATATTTCAATATATATTCTAAAGTATTTGCTAAATTCAATGCAAATTCCTTATTTAAAAACAAAACTCTTTAAAGAGCAGAAATATGAGGATGCTTCCTAACATGACAAAGAATGTAGACTAGAGAACAGATTTTTCCTAAGAAACTATTATGGGATAAAGATTATTGCAAATTTATGTAGAAGGAAAGAATGTTGAGATATCTGGTTATTCTCTTGAAAAAAATCAATTTGGATACCCTACAAAATATAACAAAATTAATTCTACACAGATTTGAAAGCTTTTAAAAGTACTGGCCACAGACAAACTAGAATTAAAAAAATAAGGTGACTGCTGAGCAAATGATGGAAGAATTCTAAAGGAAAATATTGGTAGATTTGATCACCCATAAAGAAAAACTATTTGTAAGTCAGAAATACCATAATAAAAACTAAATAAAGTAAACAACTGAGGAAATATGATAAAGCACTGATACCTTTAATATACAAATACTATTTTCCAAATTATGAAGCTTTATCCCAAAGAGAAATGGGCAAAGGATATGGAAGACAATTCATAAATTCCACCCATAAATTTATCACAAATGTATGAAAATATGATAAATGCGTATAAACATTTTGATTGAGAAAATGAAAACTAAAAATGTTTTTTTCTATGAAATTAGCTAAGTTTAAAAAAATAATACTGATTCTACTGAGGGTATACATTGCTGACAGGATGTAAATTGGTATACTTGGCAAACAGTTAACTTGTATATATCAAGAGTTTTAAGAACTTTTTACAATTTTATTCTATGTGCAAAGCTGGGACTTTATTCTGAGGAAAAAATACCAGATACAGAAATAGCTTTATCCTCAAAAATTTGAATTATTAATTATAATAAAAATGAAAACAACTCAAATGTCCAAAAATAGGGAAGTAATTTAAAAAAATAATCTATGATATCTTCGCTAGGATATTACACAGTTATTTAAAAAGAAGTTTATCAAGAGTTTTAGCAACATAGGAAAATTCTTAGGTGAGGAAAATGTAGCATGCAAAATAATTACAACTATTAAAAGACAAAAAATAATCACCAAAAATTGTCCATATTCCCCCCGAAAAAGACAACAGGGAAATACACTAAGATATCTTTGGGTATGTAGTTCAATATTATTTTTTTCCATGTTTCTGTACTGTCTTAAATCTTTCTATAAATGTATATTTCCAAAAAAGGAACATATATATAGTAAAAGTCATGTTTTTTAAACATACAGGGAATGCCACACTTATAATACCTTGATTTTGGATGGGGAGAAGGATGCTGGAAGTAGCTCAGAGGTTTTCAATTCTATCAGCATATCTGGTTCACCTGTTAGATCCTTAGAACCTGGGAAGCTGTTAGATCCTTTTAACTGCGGGGACCCACCCAGACCAATTAAATCAGAGATCTGGCATAACGCTAGCCAAATGATTCTCATGTGCAGCGGGGCCTGAGAACTACTTATGAAACCTCTTAAACCAGTGCTTTTCAAACGTTAATGTGCAAATGAATCATCTGGGAATCTGGTCAGTATGCAGATTCCAATTCAGTAGGCACGGGTGGCGTGAGAGGTTGCTTTTCTAACGAGCTCCCTGCTGACGCTGCTGCTGCTGCTGCTTTGAACAGCAAGGCCTTAAATCTCACCAACCAGGGGCAAAATATTCATTTATATTTTATGTTCTTTAATTATTATAACAACTCTATGAGATAGATGCTATTATTCTTTACTGTTTTACAAATGAGGAAGTGGAGGCTCAGAGAAGTTATACCAAAAATCTGATTGGCTTTGTGACTCCAACTGGCCCTTTGCAACTCTGTTGCAAACAGAGAACTAAATTGAGGCCTTACTAATGGACGCAGAAGGATTAAAGTCAGATAATGTTTAGGTCTCTATAACCTCAAGTGGTTAACTAAGCATAAAAAACAAAAGATGTTAATAGATGCTTAAAAGCATCAAACTGACAAATCTAAATAGTAGCTAGAGAATATGCTTTCAGAGGGTTCCTCTCTCTTTTCACTATATTTTCTTATTATGGTCAAATATATATAACATAGAATTTGCCATTTTCACCATTTTTAAGTGTATAATTCAGTGGCATTGATTATATTCACAGCGTTGTGCAACCATATCTATTTCCAATAATTTTCGTCACCCCAGACAAATTCTGTACCCATCAAGCAATAAATCCCCATTCTCCCCCCTCCTAGTCCCTGGTAAACTCTAATCTACATTTCCTCTCTACAAATTTTTGTATGTTAGGTATTTCCTATAAGTGGAATCATACAATATTTGTCCTTTTGTGTCTGGCTTATTTCACTTAGCATAATGTTTTCAAGGTTCATCCATGTTGTACTATATGTCAGAACAATCTCATTCCTTTCTGTGGCTAAAGAATATTCCATCGTTATATATATATAATATACATATTACATTTGTTTATCCATTCATCTCTTGATGGATGTTTGAGTTGTTTCCACCTTTTGGCTATTATGAATAATACTGCACTGAATATTGGCATACAAATATCTGAGTGCCTGTTTTTAATTCTTTTGGGTATGTACTTAGGAGTGCATTTGCTGGGTTATATGGTAATTCTTCTTGAGGAATTGCCAAACTGTTTTCCACAGCGGCTCCACCATTTTACATTCCCATTAGCAATGCATGAAAGTTCCACTTTCTCCACATCCTCCCCATACTTGCTATTTTCCAATTGTTTAAAATTATGGGCATCTTCTAGGTGTGAAGTGGCATCTCATTGTGGTTTATATTTACATTCCTCTGATGTCTAATGATGTTGAGTATCTTTTCATGTGCTTATTGGTCATTTGTATGTCTTCTTTAGAGAAATGTCTATTAAAGTCCTTTGCCCATTTTTAAATTGGGTTGATTGTTGTTGCATTGTATATGCGTTCTTTGTATATTTTACATATTAAACTATTATCAGATACATGATTTGCAAATATTTCCTTCCATTCTGTGGGTTGTCTTTTCACTCCCTTAATAGTATCCCTTTTACTTTTCCCCCCAATTATGAAATAAATACATACTTGATTAGAAACATTGGGAAGAGTTGAAAGAGTTCCGAAAAATATAAAGAATCAGAAAAAGTACTGATAGTTCCAATTGAAAGTTAACTGTATAATTTTGCATATGTTTCCCATCATTGTTTATATTTACATTTTCTTTGTACGTTTGAATGAATCTTATGTATAGTTTTGTATCCTGATTTTGTTGTTTTTTACTTAACATATTATAACCCTTTTTCTAAGTCACTAAAAGCTCTATAAACATAACTTTAATGGCTGCACATATTGTACTGTATGGATGTACTGTAATTTACTTAATTATTCCCTAATGTTGAAAATAGAAGCTATTTCCAATGTTTTTCTATTAATAATAATGCTGAAATTAACATCTTTCTGTCTCGGTTTCTCATTTTCTTCCCATATAATAGAATCTTAGAAGCAGAATTTTTAGACTAAAGGGCTTGCAGCAATCTCTTGCTTAAAGCACAGTCTTCGGCTAAAATGCAAACATCCCTGGGAAGGTCATCATGCCTTAGCCGTCTTAACGTGCACTAACTACTGCCACCTTGACACGCTGTCTTTCAACATATGTTTGGTTCAGATAACAAGATAACATCCTAGAAAGGGTCATTAAGGGACAGACACTCAGGATGTGTTTATTAAAGATAAGGTATGCAAGGGAAGGTGAGAAATAGAGCAGAGACAAATTTGAAGTGAGGAATTGTCTTGGATAGAGCTCGGGGGCACATGGGGAAGAGAAGGAGACAGGAAAGCGTGAAGACATGAAAAGACAAACTTGACCATGGCATCATTTTGTCTCGGGCTATTCCTAGTCCCTGGTTATATCTGAAAATGCTTATTGCTAGATGTGCAGATTCCCTGACCAGTTAGGTAAGGCACTGACCAGTGACGTGAGCTTCACAGTTCCCACGTGAATGTGAATGTGAATTGGTGCCTGTCATCTAAAATTTTAGTACCGAGTCTTCCTACACAGCTGAGGGTTCCCACACCTGTAAATATTGGACACAAAATGCTAGGTCTTTATAATTAGATTTTTGCTTACTTACACCATTCAAAAGGGACTTGCAGTCTGGAGTTAAGAATAGAAAATTCTCCTTGGAACAATTAGTTTGCACAATTGAGTAAGTGACATCATAGTTCCATCCAGCCACCACCTGAAACAATTTTGGATTGAATATTTAAAGGGCAGTTTAAACATTATTCACAGTTATAAGGAGCTTAAAATACTGCTTGGCATATCATAAGTGTTCAGAAATATAAACTGTTATTATTAGTAGGAAAAAGTCATTACTGAATAAATGTTGAGCACTTTATGACCCTCACACCCCTCATCACAACACAGACACACACACTCTCCTACACCTCTGAAAATGAAAAGCGATGTATGGATGGAGTTACTGTATTTCTTTAAGTAAGACCTAGCAATATTTCCTGTGTAGGCAGCAGAAAAGAAAATGTTCTATTGAATCTTGTGAAATATTAACAATGCTCTTGTAGATGGATAAAGAAAACTTTGGAGCTGGAGTGGCCTTTACTGGTAGGTCCTCAGGTTCCCAGACTGCCAGACAATAAGATTTCTCCTGCTTTATCCTGGGCTGGTCCCACTCTGACAGCCGGATATGGATATAATTGAGTGGAACGTGTGTCTTGCATGAAGGCAAGTTGGAAGGTCTATTAAAAGCAGGGAATGCTACCAATCAAAGTGAGTCCCTCATAAACAGAGGCTGAAAAACAAGGAACCCACTCAACTGTCAATAAAGGCTTTGTGAACTGAAGCAATGAAAAGACCAGATTTGGGCCAGCCCTGGTGGCCTAGTGGTTAAATTTGGCACACTCCACTTCAGCAGCCCCGGTTCGGTTCCCAGGTGTGGACCTACACCTCTCGTCTGTCTGTGGCCATGCTTTGGTAGTGGCTCACATACAAAAAGAGAGGGAGATTGGCAGCAGATGTTAGCTCAGTGTGAGTCTTCCTTAGCAAGAAAAAAAAAAAGAAAAGACTAGGTTTACTTCTTTTTCTGATGATATGGAAACTGTAATTTAGAGGGTACCCAGAAAGCTGTGCGAACCTTTTTAGGTACAATTTAATATTTTGGAGCCAAGTTTGACTCATGGTAGCTAGGTGATGGTATAGTTTTCTTAGGACCTTAATTAAGCCCAGATTGACTTTTCCATTTCACCATCTCTAGGAAGAACATGTATTGCTGACTACTCATTCACTAAAAATCAAATCTCAAAGGAAGGGGATCTGAGTGGCCCTCCTTTTTCCCTATACATATGGCAGTATCCAAATCACTTTGGTTCCTGTGCTGGTCAGATGAGAACAGAGAAGAGCTCCTCACCACCGTTGTGGAATCATACGTTTTCCTTTGGCCAATGGCTTATTTTAGGTAATGAAACCCTGAATATGAAGATCTAACAAATTTTAACAATACCATGCAAAATGGAAAATTAAAGAACAAACCTGTCTTTGAGCCCTTTTCACTTCTCCAAGAACAAAGAGGTGGGAATGAGCAGTGTTGTTGTTAAAATGTTGAATGGCGTGTTGCAGAACAGGTTCCAAGTCCGGGCTCCCAGTCGGTATGGGGTGCGAGCAGCCAAGGCAGTCATACTGGGCTGTCACCACAGGGCCCTCGGCTTGACAAAGAGCAGGCAAAGGCGCAGCGTTAATGAGCGAAACCCGCATTCGGATACATTGCCCTAAATAAGTAAGATAACTCAGAAGGCCCTGAGGAACAAAGTTTCCGGTAAATCCTAGTACGCATTAGGCGAAGAGAACACAAGACTGCTTTTTAGTCAGAGAAAAACACCTATCATTACTTAGGAACGTCTTACATGCATACTATTGTGCATAATTATTTTAAATTTATTTAAAAGTCAGTTTAAATTATAGAAGTAATGCATGAAGTCATCTTCTTATAAAAAGTAAAACAGTACAGATATATTCTTGTTTATTTTTCAATGTTAATTAAAGCTCCTTGATGCCTGGCTAAGGGAATACATACTTTGGATCAATTCAATCCAACCAACATATTTTTGCACCTGCTGTAATATCTCAGGTGCTGGGCTAGGCCACGTGGACACATTATCCCTTAGTAATGGTCACTGCCATGAAGGAGTTGGGCAAGTCGATGGGAGAGACAAGCCTGTAGATGGATCATTTCAATGTAATTGGGCAAGAGCTTGGAAAGGCAGGGGCCCAGCGTGAGCTCAGGGGAGACTCTCCTGAGCAGAGGTGGCCTGAGCTAAGAAGGGAGAAGAGCGGTCAAGGTCAACGAGGCAACATGAAGTGTGAGGCCTGAGGAGAAGGAACATACGGCTCCAGAGAAAGCAGGACGAGTCAGGGACAGCGGTGTGGTGTGGGACGGGGTGCATACACATTTTACCAGAGCTTAAAGCGGGAGGCGGGGAGGGGTGACTGAGGCCTGCAAGGGGACCTGTGTTGGTAGAGAATCCTCTGCTGTTGAGCCTGGGCCCCATGCTGGAGGCCTGGGGTCACTCACTATATTCCAAGGGTCATGAGCTCCTGGGTGAACCTGATGAGAGCGATGGAGCCCTCCCCAAGGAAATGCACATACAACATTTTCCATATAATTTCAGGGTATTCATAGACCCTCTGAAGTGATTTAAGAATGGCCCACTGTAAGACAGGGGAGCCACTGAAGGGGTTTTAATAAAACAATGTAAAATATGACAAAAGGAGAGAGTTCATATTGAATTACCAAGTAATGTTCATAATGGATAGCCCTAACGGGCTGGTCAGGAGAGCACACGCCATCACAGAAAAGGGAGAGGAGTGAAGGAGTCCCAGGTCCCTTCGCCCCGGGGCTCTTGCTGCCCGAGTGGGTAAGATCCACACAGAATGAGGAGGCCAACAGTGTCCTACTACACTGTCCCTCAGTTGTTAGCAGGTCAACACAGCTCCCCTTGCACCTCTTTCCTGGCTTTCTCACCATAAATACTTGTGTCAGGATAAAGATTTACTGGGTGAACCGCCCCGCCTCCCACTTCCTCTCCTTGCAGAAGTTATACTGAATCAGGCTAACCAGCAAAGTCAAAAAACTGGAAGGTTACACGGTTAAGGAGGGAGAATCGCTCATGGAAGAACTGAAAAAAAGATGAACACAGGAGGTGAAAGAGGTGAAGGAGGAAAGACCAGAGGGCAGTTTGCCTGACCGCAAGGGGAGCTGCCACTGGAGTAAGAAAAGAGATGAAGCAGCCTTTCAAGGGTGAGGGGAGGAGGGAAAGGTGGAACTCAGCTTTTCTGGGTGACACAATGGTTTTCCACTCTGTCCCAACATTTCTAGAAGGATGTTTTTTTGGTTTTTGTTTTGTTTTGTTTTGTTAATTTTTTTAAAGATTTTATTTTTCCTTTTTCTCCCCAAAGCCCCCCAGTACATAGTTGTATATTCTTTGTTGTGGGTCCTTCTACTTGTGGCATGTGGGACGCTGCCTCAGCGTGGTTTGATGAGCAGTGCCATGTCCGCGCCCAGGATTCGAACCAACGAAACACTGGGCCGCCTGCAGCGGAGCGTGCGAACTTAACCACTCAGCCACGGGGCCAGCCCCTAGAAGGATGTTTTTTAAGTAAAATAAAGATTTAACTTTTTGAATTCTGAAACGCATCTGGCCAAAAAGGTTTCGTGGCCGAGTAGTGGACCTAGTAGTAATTTCTGAAGGAGTGGCAAAGAGCTTTTTCTCTCATGGTATAGAACTGCTGTGTTCTGGATAATGTTAAAATCTGGTCACGAGGTAGAGTTCTTAAACTGAATACTAAAAAGCTACTCCAAAAAAGGGAGGCGATTTTAATTAATTGTGCTTTCTTTTCTGTTTCGGACTGTTTTTCTTCAACTGCCACCTCTTGCATATCTTGAGGGATATGGTTTTTGTGGGTTCCATATGGATGACTAAGGCTGGAATGGGACAACTGCCACTATGGTGAGTTTCAATAGTGCGACTGAGAGGCTGTTAGGGAGCCTCGTGAACTAAAGCGCTATCCTGCAGGAGGCCAGCGCTGGGATGGCTTTTGTGATTGACATCACCCAGATGTGCCCATTCTTCTGTCCCTGGCCCCTCTGCCACAAGAGGGAGGGAGGTAATAGTGGTTATATCTGGGGATCAGTTGCTCCATACTTTATTTTAAAGGAATTTTGTTTATTGAGGGTCTGCTATACCAACTCTGCTAAGAGTAAGATACTTAACTGCTGTGGGCCTCAGTTTCCTCATCTGTAAAATGGGGATATTCATACTTGCGTCACAGAGTAGTTGTGAGGATTCAATAAGTGAATACATGTAAAGTGATGAGAACTGTGGCTGGCAATAAGTGCTCAAAAAATGTTAGCTGGATTGCTTTCATCCTGATTGTCATTAGCACAGTATGATGATTGCACTTCAGGCGTATCATCTAGCTTCAGCCTACAACAACCCTGTGAAGTGGGAATTACTGTTATTCTCTTTAATAGGTAAGGAAAAGGAAAGCCGGGAAGGTGAGGAGATTTGAAAGATTCCAGGCCAGGTCTGATATCAAAGCCTGTACTTTCCTCACTCGAGGATGCTGCCTGCAATTGAAGGCAGTCCTTGTGTCTTTTCATCCTTTTTGCACAGCCCTTGCACACACCTCATGCAATGTGGCACAGGAGGAAGAGAGTCAGGATGATTGGCAGGACCTGACCTCAAGACTCTGCCGCTCTACCCACTCAGACCCCTGACCCCAATCCCGCCCCCAAGGCTGCAAATGGCCCCCCTACAGCCGGCCTTGTGGGGTGGGGGGGGCTTTGTCTGGGTTGCATTCCTGGCACACAGAAATGGTTTGTTTTCCTCCAGGGCAGCACCACCAGACAGATCTGCTACCTGGAGTAATCTGGCAGGTCTGGGTAGCCACGGAGAATAGCGTCTTCCCGTCCTTCTCTCTCCTCCCTACGGTTGCTGTGCATTCTCCTGTGGCCTAAAAAGGAAATAAACAAGAGACCATTTATCTAATCTTTCAGATGGAGAAGTCCACCTCATACTGTTGTTAAAGACAGCTTTCCCTTTTTTTTTAACTTAAGATTTTTTGGTAACAGTTTTGAGACATGAGGATGAAAGTTTTTGTAGCCTACTGATTATTTTTTACAAGCCCCTGATATTCAGATGAAGGAGAGGCAGTATCAAGGGCGAGGTTTTAAAGTAAGAGTCTTTGTTTCGAGCCCTGGAGATATTTCTTTTTCACCAAAATGTACACAATGCCTTAGGACCAGCCTGCTGAACTCTCCTCTTGATTTACCGTTCAATTTCAGTGTTGAGACTGGATACAGGATGCTGGTGTTTAAAGAGGTGAATCTGTGGACTGTGAAAGGAGTGGCTGCTTCCTAGCAGTTACCATCTGCAGTCTCCCTTAATTAGGGCAAGACAACCAGCTGTGGTGCGCCTGGCATATGTTAGGCATCTGGTGAACACAGCCATTGTCATTAAAACAAGGTCCTTTGCATAAAATATCTCCTTTTACTCTCCAACAACCTCAGCTCCTAATGAGGTCAATTTTAACTCCCTTTTACAAGGGAGCGCAAGGGTTCTGAGTGGTCAGCCAGTTGGAGGCAGAGCAAGATTTGTACTCAGGGCTGTGCAACTGAAGCACCCACGCTCTCCCCTCACCAGCCCCGATCTCAGCGGAAATGCTCATCTGTTGTCTCTCGGGCCTGGTCCACGCATCTCCATTTGTCATTAGAGCCCCCTTCTTACAGGAGGGCTTGCTCCGTATTTAACCACTGGCCTCTCCAGGCCCCTTCTGTCTATGCAGAATATAGACATCAAGCATTTGACTTTTCTACACATTTGAGGGCCTATGTGCATCCCTCACAAACAGGCTCAACCACATTAATCATGCCCAGCACCAGTAGAAAAATCTAGCAGCCTCGGGGAAAACTGGAGGCTTGGGAACTGTCAACACACTTACAGCTTGCTCTGGGTCTTTGTAGTCACATTCCCGCCAGGTTTTGCCACTTCCAACAGGACAGTCACCCTCCTTGATTTGGTACTTGAAGGAGTAAAATGTGTTAGGGTCATCCTGAAAAAAAGCAACCAAAGACACATAGGGTTCATCCAGCTGACCCAACAGCAAATCCCCGGTGTGGGATCTGGTCCAGTTATGAAGATTTGATCTTGACTTGATTCAATTAAGGCACAACATTTATTAAAAATATGGAAAGTTCTAAATATCTACTCGGAAGAATGTTCATAATATACTTGCAAATATGTATTTTTAAGTTACAAAGTAGTATCCATAGTATTAGCCCATTTTTGTAGAAACCAATTTATATGTAAATACATGATTTTTAAAAGTCTGGAAAGTTATGCAGCGAAGCTGTTAAACTGTGTGTCTCTCAGTGGTGGGAGGACAGTTGTCTTTCACTTTCTTCTTTAAACAAACATTCCAGAGTTGTCTATTTTGTTCTTAAACAAACATTGTTTTTACAATTAGAAGACAAACAAAGGAGGGCTTTTTTCATTTTCGAAAAAAATGTTAACAGTTGTTTCTGGACAGTGGGATTAATTATGGGGAATTTTAGTATTTTTATTTACTTTGTTTTGTTTTCTATGTATTCTAGCATGTCATGAAATAATATATAAAACTTTAAAGTGCAAAGGTGCTGAGTTAGATGAATTTTCAGGTGCAAAATCCAGCAGCAAAGGACCTGAGAGGTGATGGTGTCCAGCTGCTCTCTTTGCAGGTGAGAGAAAGGAGGCCCTGGGTGGATGGGGCATGGTTTAGGCAGCTTTTCCGTCTTGGAAAGGCAGGGCCAGCCCCAGATCACAGGTCTCCTGACTCCTGGGGCAGCGCTCTCTCAGACCCTGCATGGGTCACAGTATTTGCATCTGGGAAATGATAGTATCAAACAAGATAGTCTCTGAGGTCCCTTCTAGGTCTCAGATTTTGACAAAGCAGTAGGTGGTAGTGGCATAGGCAGTACCCACATGGCAAAGATAAAGATAAAGAGTGATTCTATGCACATTTTAGACCAAAAAATCACATTTGCCATCGATGTCAGCCGATAAAGACAACTTGGATAAACTGTTGCTTGAGAGCATCAGGACTCACATGACCACACTAGTAGGAACAGAATGACTCCATTTTACTTTCAGGAAAAAAAAATGTCCACTGGGCTTCTTTCTTTATCCTCATCACGTCAAATGGCTGGATTTTTTCTTCCACCAAAGTAAACAATTGCTTAACTATCACAGAGATGCAGTGTTTTATAGTTAAATTCATTTAAACAAACTATTGAAAGATTAATACTTCTCGAAATCACATCTTGTCAGGATTTGTCTTCACCCTGAGTGCATCAGTCAGTGATGAAAATATGAAAAACCAACTAGAACGTTGCCGCTACCTTTGATGCATTCAGCCGTATGGACCTCATCGTAGAGATTTTGTCTGATGCAGCAGAACCATATTAATCTCACTTCTGACTCTTCTTACACATACCCTCCCCACCCTTTGCCCTAGTTTTATTGAGGTATGATTGACAGATAAAAATTGCATATATTTAAAGTGTACAACTTGCTTATTTGGTATACATGTACATTGTGAAAGGATTACCACAAGCAAGCTAATTAACATATCCATCACCTCACAGAGTTACCTTTTTTGTGTGTATAGTGAGAATGTAAGTGAGCAAAAGTGAGGCCGTCTTATTTTGCTAAGTGGCCCCAGCCCCTCCTCGATGTGACTACTCGATGCTCTAAAAAATTCACATGCTCTCCTGATTTGTGGCCTCTGCTTATGTATGTACTCCTTGATAGCTTGATAAATTAAAACTTTGTTCTGTGAGTTTCTCTCCAGGAACAGACTGACCACAGGCGGGAAACACACCTACAAGGCATCCATCACAGCTGACAGAGAATGGAACAATGTGATGCCTGGAGCTCATCACGCCTGGGGACCAACATCCGTGGACTTGCTCCTTACTGCCCATTTTCCCTGTATAACTGCCTCAAGATTCTGTAATTTGGGAAGATGGGTTTTAAGACATTGATCACCCGTCTTCCAATTAGCCGGCTAATCTAATTAAACTTCCCTTCTCGATCTCTAACTCGTTGTGATTAATTGGCTTAGATTGCTGCGAGCAGAGCGAGCCCATTACTCAGTATCAAGAACACTTAAGATATAATCTTTCAGCATATTTTGAGTGTACAGTACAGTATTATTACCTATAGTCACCATGCTGTACATTAGACCCCCAGGACCTACTCATCTTATAACTGGAAGTTTGTCCCCTTTGGCCAACGTCTCCCCATTTCCCTCACCTCCCAGCTCCTGGCAACCAACATTCTACTTTCTGCTTCTGGGAGTTCAATTTTTTTAGACTCCACATATAAGTGAGCTCATGCAGTATTCGTTAGATGTGCTCCCTTAACCGCCTCCCCCCTCCCCCGCTCCACCTGAGGTCTGGAGGTCTTTATATTTCAGTCTAGGGCTGGTCACCCAGTAAATCCTCTTGCTGCAGCCTGACTGAGTCCCTGTATTTTCCCACTCTGCATAGTCCCTTTCAAATTACTCCAACTACCCTTGTTTCATTTCACTCTAAGATACTGCTTCTCTGATTACTCAGGATGCTAAGCTTGGTGGCCTGAAGACTAGTCATACCGTACCCTCTACCCTCAGGCCAAAGAGTGGTGTTGGTCTTTTATAAGAGCTGTAAGCTTCTACCTTTGATTAACAGTTCTTTGGTGATTGGCGTGTGTGTGTGTGTGTGTGTGTGTGTGTGAGACACCTGGGTTCCGAGCGACAGCACAAATCCCCAAATGACCCCAAGGTTCATCCAGCCCACTCACCGTCTTGGTGACCTCCATGATGCGGTACAACACAAACTGGTAGCCACTTTGGTTCCCTTGGTTATATTTCTTCAGAGCCGTGTCCACAGCCTTAAATACATCCTCATCATTGCAGTCAATTTCTTGCAAGGACTCCTGGGTTAAACTTAGTAGCAGCCTGGAGCAAAGGAAAAGGACGGCAGTTAATTTCATGACTTAAAGGTCTCCTCTCCCTCTGGGAGTTTCACCAAGAATTGGGAGCCAACTTGAATGCTGATTTTAGCGATCTCCTGCTTCTCATCTACTCTGCTCTCCTCTCTCTGCCTCAGTGCTCTAGGGCCCTGGTTGGATTCCTGCTGCCATACACTATTTGCCCTATTCCAAAAGGACAAATGGCTCTGCTGGGTTATCCAAGCAGATTTCAGGCTGGAACATTGCAACACTGGGGTTGTTGACCTGCTTGTTTGCATTTGAGAAGCATGTGGGAGCGCAGAGCACATTTCCATGTGATTACACAACTTTTTATGGCAAATCAGAGCAGAATCTAATAAAAGAGGAGGAAAAAAAAAACACCAACCACCTCTGTCATTGCCTTGTGACTTTCCCAAAGTCAGTTACAAAGGTCACTACAAGTGACACTACGCAATAATGAGTACAATGTGCAGACATCTTTCAATAAAATTTCTTTGCGGGATATCTAGCTGCGGAGAAGTAGGCTACTACCAATCATATCACATGCCTGGGGGGGCCCATGCACAGGGCCACAATGAGTGCTGGAAGTCCCACACCAGGATGTTAGTGAAACTAAAAATAAAATATGGGCATCCTATCTGGCCTCTGGCCAAGCCAGCCTCTCTCCACTCAATTGTACTAGTTCTAGAAAGGAAAATGCTCCCCAGGGTGGAGGAGACAGGGGAGAAGCATGTGAGGTGACAGGTTGAGTGAAGCCCTGCATCCTTTGTTGCTGCTGCTTGTTTCTGGTTTGGCGGATGTGGGTGTCTTTCACTCATCAAGCCTAAGCAGTTTTTATGATCAAGTTAGACTATTGGAGGAGAGGAGAGCTAGGGTAGGTTAAAGACATGGCTAGGCCTTAGAAGATCTTTGCCCTCAAGTCTTGCCATCCCTCCCTCCAAAAAGATGTTTGGCTTCTTTGTTGTTGCTAAGCTCCCTAGATTGGCAATTCAGTGTCCCTGAGAAGCCCCGGAAAAGAGGGGTCACCATGAGCTGAATGGTGGGCTTGTAGTGGAGTGGCAGGAACACAAGCTTGGCAGTAAGTCCAACCTTGATTCCAGTCTAGCTCTGCTGCTTAATTGCTGTGTGATCCTGAGCAAGTCAGGGTCATACGACCTCTCTGCTTACAGTTTCCTTACCTGTAAAATGCAGAAAATCATAATATCCTACCAGGGGTTTTTGAGGAGTGAATGAGATAATATATGTGCAGGGCCTGTTAATTAGTTCTTATAAATTGTATCTAAACTTAGAGTGAGATGGTTAAGAGCTCCTGACTTACTGAAGCAATTTCAGGTCTATGGTGATGGCAAAAGGTAGATTCTAGTGTGTGTTCGGGGTCGGGGAGGGAGACTGTAGGGAAAAAAATTAAGGGTGAAAGAGACTTGGGTAAGTTCTTAGGCTGGGAAGAAGGAGGGGCCCGCAAAGATGGAGAAGTTAAAGCTGGGAGAGTGAGGAGGTGACTGATGGAGCATGGTCCAGGAGGAGGTGGAAAGAAATACAAGGCTGATCATGGTAGGTGTTTCAGGTGAAGACTCAGAAATAGGACTTGGCAGTGTACACAGGCAGTATAGTTAACAGGAAAGGATATTCCTTGAGACGAGGCCGATCTGGGTTCTAATCCCATAATTTACTAGCTACAACAAACATTTGTATGCTTTTTAGCTGTCACGTAACAAAAAAATCTAGACAAGGAGCAATCAATGGTTTATCATCTCAAACTCTAATACAGCATAAGCTCCCTAGGGTAGGAATTGTTTCTTACCCTATTATTCATCTGCAGCAACCGTGTTTGCATATTATGAATGAATTTAATTGTAATGAATTTAGAGTATTCAATACTATGTTTTCCAGGTAATATTTTCAATGACTCAAGCAATGTTTGTGAAAGTACTTTATACATTGTAAAACGCTACTCAGATGCTTCTGTGAGGTATTAACCTAAGTTATTTGTTTGGTCTTCCTGGATTTCACCTTTCTCTACACCCTATTAAAGCAGGCAATCCTGTGTTCACGCGGAGGAATGTGACTCTGCAGGGCCGACATTCAGCTGCTGCCACTCTGGCTGTTTATGGCTGGCGACTGTTCTGACTGGTGGTTGTGTCTGGTTTGATCGTCAGTGCTTGCATCATATTGGTTATTAAATATTTTGAGTATCATCAGTGTGGCTCTAGGAAATGAAGTCTAGACATACTCCAAGGAGGAAAGGGAAATGGGCCTCCACCATTATCATTTTTTAGAGAAGAAAGATGGGACCCAAAGAGGTTTAATAACTTGCTTAGGATCTTATAGTCAGTAAGTTGTGGGACTGGAATTAGAACCCAGATCAGCCTCCTCCCAAGTCATATTCTTTCTTGTTTATTACACTGCCTGTATACACTGCCAAGACCTTTTTCTGAGTCTTCATTTGAAACACCATGATCAGCCTTGTACTCCTTTCCAACTCCTTCTGGACTGTGCACCATCAGTCATTGCCTTACTTTCCCAGCTTCAGCTTCTTCATCTTTACGGACCCCTCCTTCTTCCCTGCCTAAGAACTTACCCAAGTCTCTTTCACCCTTAGTTTTTTTCCTACCCCCCCCAACCCCAACACTAGAATCTCCCTTCTGCCATCACCACACCCCTGAAACTGCTCCAGTAAGTCAGGTAGAGAGAACCTGAAGTCTTTGTAGACTGTATCTAAACGCTCGAGCCCTGGTTTGGGAAGAAGAGAAAAGAAAGAGGATTAGGATGTAGAAAAAGAGTCCTCTGGCATCAAAAAAGAAGAAAGAGAAGTTATCTGAGACTAGAGAGCCCCTAGTCTGGGGAGAACAGAGGAGTCTGGGGGTCCTGAAGCCAAGGACACCTCTGTCCTGCTTTCTGGACATGTAGCATGGAAGGCAGATGATTTCAGGGAGAGAAAAGCCATATGATATCTCTTAATATTCACGTCCATTAGCAGTCTTACAGGGACTCCTATATCCCCAGTTTGATACAGAAGTAGCAGATAAACTAGACCCAAAGAGCAATGTGAACAGGGTTGTAAGCATCCTTCAGCAGGGGCCCCTTGTGTACCAGTAATGAAGAATCAGACCTCCTTCTCGTGCCCACCACACAAATACCTTGGCACTACTTGAGAGTCTAGAACTGTGATATAATTTTGTGTGAGGTGTAGTAGGGTGGGGGGACTCCAAGAAGGACTGAGAGTCAGTTTCCCATTAGCCCAGTAGGATGGCAACCTGAAATAGAAATTAATTTGTTCCTAAAATAAAGTGATATTTCCTGTGCCCCTGAATTTATGATCGTGATTCATGCCTACAACCTTCTTTGCAATTTATAGCCCGACCTTTGTTTGCTTCATAATTGAATTTAGAACTGATTTTTTTCCAAAAGGAAATTTAGAGAACTAGAAATAACAAGTAGGAGAGAATATGGAGCACTTTTATGAGAATAATCCTTTAAGTGATAATACATACCTTCCCGTTATGCCCAGCTACAGTGTAAGTACTAATAGAGGAAAGGCTCTAGAATTAAAAGAGTTAAGTCCAAGAAAGAAAGAAATTCTGAGGATCAGAGATTTGCCTCAAGTAATGTAGCGGCCAGTGACAGAATTAACTTCTGACTTATGGCGCTTCCGTTTGTCTCTCTTCTCCTGCCATCTCCTCCACCACCCACATTTTGCCCAAATGTGAGTATGAAGAAAAGTTAAAACAAGTTCTAATTTTGTGTTTATTACTGGTCACATTTTATTTATGGTTCTAATTCAGAATATTATTCATATTTCCCCATCAAGAAATCAGATTTTATTTTGAAATAGTATACGCAAAAAACGTTGAGACTTGTAGAAGCTCACTCTTGAACGTCCCTGGACATTGGTCAGAGGCTGATTGAGGGAAGGGCTGAAATTCTGGCTTTAGAGGATCATTGTGGTTCGGTATTGAGAAGATGGGAAAATTGGCTTCGGGCAGAGGAAGAACTTCACCTTTCTTTAGAGGAGGGAGTCGGTGAACATATCCAATTTGTTTCCAATGGAAGGGAAAGTGTCGTTTACCTGGACCTCTTTCTTCTGAGTGCCTAGGTGGTGGGCCATGGCCCAAGCGATGATGATCTTGGGGACCTTGGCTATTGGGTGGTGGGTCACATGGTCCATGGTCATGGAAATCATGGCCATGGGGATGGTGTCTATGGGGAGGGGGTCCACGAGGAGGGGGTCCATGGGGATGGTGTCCATGGGGAGGGGGTCCATGGGGTGGGGGTCCATGGGGATGGTGTCCACGGGGAGGGGGTCCATGAGGAGGAGGTCCATGGGGAGGGGGTCCATGGGGACAGGGTCCAAGGGGAAGGGGTCCATCAGGAGGGGGTCCACGGGGAGGGGGTCCATCAGGAGGAGGTCCATGGGGAGGGGGTCCATGGGGACAGGGTCCAAGGGGAGGGGGTCCATGAGGAGGGTGTCTATGGGGAGGGGGTCCATGGGGAGGGTGTCCATGGGGATGGTGCTCACTGAAACTATGATTATGCTCATGCCGACCAGAGTGGAAGGGATGGCCAAAATGGCGTGGTCCACCATGGATGTTTCTATGCTCCTAGCAAAGGACACAGAAAAGTGAATATTATCAGGCAATACAAAAGAAGTTAGATGTTTAACTTGATTTAGACCAATGGCTTCCAGACTTTTGGATTCCACAAATCAACATTAAAAGCAGGAGTACCAAAAAAGAGTTCTCACATTTTGATCTAGCCGAGTTGACATTTAAAAATATAAACAACACCTATCATCTACCACCATCATTATTTCACAAAAGGAACAATATTTTGATAACATAGGAGTCAGAAAGATAATCTCAGAGTAAAGGATGGTCCTTTACATGGAATAAATGTTATATTATGAAAAACTGTCCTTACTATCCTTATTTTTCTTGTTTCAAAATAAAATGGTGAAATTATATTATGGAATAGCACTCATCTGTAGACCAACATTTGGAAAACTAGGGCCTTATAATTTATATGCTCAACAGAGTCTGAGGCTTTGTGATATAAGCATCTCTTATTCCTAAAGGTTGAGCACTTCACCTCTTCACTCCCCTCCTTGTTTAGATTTTAATATTTTAAAAAATCTATGGAGCCATGTTCATGGTGACAAATATGCCCCCTTTTTTTGGTTTGGCACATGGATGTCTGGATTATTTTCAGTTTGTTTGCTGATATAAAAAAATACTGTGAAGAATATCTTGGTATAGAACAAAGCTTTCTGAGACAGATGTACCTAATAATAAAAGCTAGGAATTTTTAGGTCTCAGCACTAGAGTCCTGACTACAAGGGCCATTTTCAAATTCATTAAAGGTTGGTTAGTCATGATTTTACTCTTCTGCCAAATCTTACCCCTCCTCAATTCTAGAAAAATTTTTATACTTTTTTTGTCATACTAGAAATTTCACTCCTTTTTCCAGGGACCTACCGTCTGTATTTCTCCCCGATCCAGTCTCTTCTCTCTCTCCCTCCCTCTCTCTCTCTCTCACACACACACAGAACCACAAGAACAAAATACACCATGTGTGTGAAAAAAATGTCAAAAGATGACAAAGGCTACTTAGGCAACCCACCTCAAGGTTGAAGACTTTACAGTTTACTACAATGTCTTTTGGGATTTCCAAGGCAGAGACTCCTACATCATAGGACAAATCTGCTCTGCAGAATCCAAAGACCTATAAAGAAGAGAGAGGCCTGTTAATGTGTGTGTGTGTGTGTGTGCGTGGCAGATGGTATGAAGGTGCCCAGCTAGAGTTATAAACTTCCAGACATTTGGGAAAGGAAGAAGAGCTTTAGAAAAATCAGGGTAGTATTATCAAATATCTCCACCAGATATTTAACAATCTTTCCTAGTCAACACTTTTGGGAAAATGCAGGTTCTGAAGCATTTCATTACAAGTTGCTGTGATTCTCCTTCCCGAGCCGTCACCAGGATTGGGCTTCCCCATGGGGGGTAGTGAGGAATACCACCTCATCAGGTGCTTGCCTTTAGGCCAACCTTTCTTCACTGAAGACCTGAGTTATCTGTGCCCAGACAGAAGGAAGAGCTGCACAGAAGAGGATTTGCACAACTTTAACCAGTTCTTTGGAGGAAAGTATTGGAAAGTAGGGAGCTAGGATAAAGACGGTTTGCAATGACCTGTCAAAGTGACTGTCGGCTGGCCATACCCTAAGTATAGGGGCTGTGACTGGCTTGCAAACCTATGCCCCAGAAGGCCCTAAACCCAGCTATCAAAGTTAGACTAGGACAAGAAAAAAACTCCTTTCTGGAAGAGATTGTTAGCATTGAGGTTCTGAGTACAGTTTTGGAGCCTGACAGACCTATGTTAATCCTGGTTTCACCATTTAGTGGTTACATGTTTAGGCAAGTTAAAATTTCTAAAATTTCTGAAACTCAGTCTTTATCTGTAAAACGGGTGTGACACTATCTACCCACAGGTTGTGGGATGGCTTAATTAAATGAGATAATGCTGTGAAACACTTAGCACTAAGAGGCCTCTTCTCCAGCCACCATGTTTCTGCACTGGGTTTTCATTACCCATGCAAAGATATGTAAAGGTATGATGGGGATGGGAAAGGTGGAGGGAGGCATCTTTTGTGGTGGCAACTTAAGCAGGATTCTAGAACTGCTTCAGATTGCAAAGTTGAACAGCCAGAAAAGGAGCTAATGAATGCTTCCTCTCTTCCAGTCCTGAAGAATGTGTTGTCAAACCTCAGAAAAATCCTGGACCTGAAATCAGAAGGCCACCATTAAGATCCTGCATCCTAACACTTCCTAGCTATGTGCCCTTAGGCAAGTGGTTAAACTTCTAGGCCCTCCTGTCCCAGGGAAATGGGGACAGACACTTGCTTCTCCTCAGTGGGGTTGTCATAGGGCTCCAACAAGGCAGTAATACATGTGAATGTGTTTCGTAAACTATGACCATACAAATGCTGAGTATTATTAAGATCTTATTGCAGGTTCATGAGTATCAATTTATAAATGATTAGGGGAAAATCCCACCGGGCTGAGCACAGGAGAAATGCGTTCTAATCTCAGCTTCGTTGTGAACACTGGGCAAGAGCCCTTACTTTGCTGAGCCTCAGTTCCCTCCCCATTTGTCACATGAGGTCACTGAGAGGAGTAAATGAGATGAAGCAAATGAAAGCACCCATGGGTGTAGGTTCTTAGTATGAATGGGTTATTAGTTTTAGCAAAGTCTTTAATCATAATGGGTTTAGAAACTTAGTTTTAAGTTGAGGTATATATCATGTATATTATCAAATAATTTTCTCGTGATTCACTTAACTTTTCTGTGCCTCAGTTTCCCCATCTGTAAATCAGGGATAAAAATAGTATCTACCTCATAGAGTGGTGGTGGGGTTAATAAGTTAACATAAGTGTAAAGCACTTACAAGTGTTCCTGGCACACAGTAAGCACTCTCTAAACGTTACCTAGTGTTTCACAGACATTCATAGTGCTCACCTTGGACGGTCTGCGAGAATGGCGACTGGAGCAGTTCCTCACAGAGAAGTCCAAATAGTACTTGGTTCTTTCCCCTCCTCTCTGGAACAAAGTAGATCAAACCAGTTTCAGGAACATAAAAAGTAGGGAAAAAATTCGGAAAATAGATACCTACTATCCAATATACTGTAAGTACTGTGAGGATTCAAAATCACCAATATGTGCCATTTTTCTTATGGTGTCTGCCTTTTAAAAATTTGTTATGTAAGTGATAAAGTGAATACTATTTCATTGAAAAGGTTCAAATAATACTGACATCAACAAGCATAGTGAAAAATCACCCTTCCTGCACCCCAACCTCTCTGAGGTACCACTATCATCCATTTGATGTGTTTCTCCTTCTAGTCTTTTCCTATATATGTTGCACATATACACATATATCTGATTATTTAACATGAGTGGGCTCATAGACTAAGTATTGTTCTGTAACTTGCTTTTCCCCTCAGCAACATGTTGTGAAACTCTTTCCAATGCATATCGGTTCAAAACATTCTTTTTAGTAACTGTGTTGCATTTACTCCATTGTTTGTATGCACCATAATCTATTTAACTTTGCATTTTCAAAATGCATGATACACATCAACTAGCTGCTCTACAAGACCACTCTGGGTGGGAGGTGCTTGGGTCCTTGGACTGGGAGGTAGGAAAACTGTCTAGCTCCTGCCACACTGCTGGGTGTGGTGAGGTAGTTTCTCTGAGCCTCAGCTTCCCATCATAATACAAAGAAGTTGGGACCAGATGATTTTTTTTTTCTTGCTGAGGAAGATTCGCCCTGAGCTAACATCTTTGCCAATCTTCCTCTATTTTTTATGTGGGTCACCGCCTCAGCATGGCCACTGACCAGTGGTGTAAATCTACACCTGGGAACAGAACCCGGGCCACTGAAGTGGAGCATGCTGAACTTAACCACTAGGTCACAGGGCTGGCCCCAGGACCAGATGATATTGAATGATTCACATAACCCTAATATGTTCTTCTGTCTTTCCCTCTTTCCTGTTTGGGGTTTTCCCTCCCTTCTGTCAGACATTCACCCTTCCTACTACTCCAAAAAATAAAAAACTGCAGTATGGTAGTTCTTTGGTATTTGCTGCCTGTCTGTTTAAGCTGCAACAGGGATCTCAATTTGAAAGGTAGCTGGCCAAGTGAGGTTGGTGGAGAGGGATGGTGCCGCTGAGTTTGCACCTGCCTGGTTGGAGCCTGGGCTCTTGGACACTAGCTGGATATGAGTAGAGACTCACCGCTCTTGCTACTCTCTCCACTTTGTCCACTCTGAAAGAGGCAAAATCATCATTCTCTCTCTTGTACTTCTCAAGGGCTCTGTCAGCTAGTTGTCTGTAGAGCTCGGTATCCTCAAAGAAATCAAAGAGTACGGGGCTGTCTTTGGTATTGGCCAGCGCTGAAGAGACTGGAGAAAGAAGATGGCGGCTTTGCAGTTACTGGTTTGGAAACAGCAGCGTTAATGCTGGAACTTAATACGTATAAGCATGGTGGCAAGAATAACAGCAGCTTCCATTTTGCAGATGGGCATATCAAGAATTGGAGAAGCTAAGTAACTCATTCAAGATTGAATCAGCCAATCAACAGCAGAGCCAAACGTAAACCCAGATCCTTCTGATCTTCAAGTCTCTGTTGTGACCTCTATTAATAATGCCCTCCCATCACTCATAAAGTGTTGATATTTTAGTGAACTCTTCCTGTCTCTGGCAAAGAGGGAGAGACATCCTTAACATAAAGTTTTGCTCAGAGAAAGGAGAAGATACGGCTCAATTTTTCCTTAAGGCGACCTCCTGAATGAGTTGCTTGACTGTTGAATTTTTGTATATTGAATCATGTTGAGACTTGCTATTTTTAAAGCAACTCTGTAATCATTCTTTTTGAAAAAGTAAGTAAAAGAACATGGGATTTAGAATCATCCCTGGTAGGATAGGGTCATGTCTTCCCCACATTTTGCCTGTGTTCTCAAGGCCAAATTATTGAGCCTCTTTTAGCTCAGTTATTTTATCTCTAAAATAGAAAGTATCGTAATCTTTACCTCATGGTCTTGTTGTGAAATTAAATGAGGTAACATATGTATAATTGCTTTGCAAACTGCAGAGTAATAAACAACTTTTAGATGTTGACGTCAATATTTGCTGAGTGCCAAGTGCTTTGCAAAGTATATTACAGAGACCACCTTATTTAATTCTAACAAAGACCTGAAGGGCTAATACTATTGCTATCCTCATTTCACCAAAGAGGAAAGCTTAAAGAGGTTAAGTAATTGCCCTCGAGACCACACAACTAGGAAGTAATGAGCTTGGGGTTCAAACTCAAGCAAATCTGACCCCAGAGCCCATGTTCTAAACAATGATGCTATTCTGCCTCTCATAGATTTCTATTTTTATATATTGAATTTCTTTAAAGGAAGGTGCATGAATAACAGGGGAAAACTCTCTCCTTTCTCTTCTCAAGAGAGTAAGTAATAATCAAGTCCATGAAGGCAGGGACCATTTCTGATATGTACATCTATAGTATTATATGATAAATACCACCGCGAGATCGAATTTTATATTAATCTAGAATTAAGTAGCATTTTAACAGATTACCATACCGGAACTTGTGGTGCAGTTAAAGTCTTTCACTCTAAGATCCTGAGATTCATTCAAATATGTTATTGCTAATACCTTGCATTGTCCGATCACCTGTAAGAAAGAGGTGTTTGTGTCATTGCATACTGCTTTCCTCAGGTTGAATAGGAGGGAATAAAAAAGTAAAGTGAGACAACATACTCTTACTATCAGTTTAAAATTTATTTGTTGTTTCTATCACGAAATCCTCTCTCAAAACCTGTATTTTCTTAGTCTGTTTCTGTGTGCTGGATGCTATAGGCATCTAAAACCCTCATGAGAACCAGGAAGAAACTACTTAAATGGATCATGACCATATCCCAAACATATTCAAGGAGAAAAATGCTAAAACTCCTAGATATGTAAACATGTTATTTTCTGGAACTGAAATCTTCTGTCTGTGCTTACTCATCTTTGTTTTCTCCTCCCGTGGCAGAGAGCCTGGGATCTGAGTACTCAAATGCAATGTGCAGAAGAAGGCCCTATTCCTTACGGTACCTCCAACTAAACCCTCCGGCCATTCCTGCTACCAGCCTTTATAGGACACAATTACAAGTCCACAGGTTCTCAGACTCATAGACTGTAAGGACCAGAAAGGGCCTTAGAGTTCATCTGCTCTCAATGCCTCCTTTTATTTTACAGATGAGGAGACAAAGTCTGGTGATGTTAGGTGATTTGCCCAAGGTCTCACAGCTGGTCATGCTATCTCATAGGAGCACAAGCCCCACTGACTTATCTTGAACTGGGTTCCCAGGTATGGCTCTGAAGAGAATGTCACTCAAGGTCAACATAGTCTTCATGAGTCAAGAGGCAGAAGCTGCTCTTACTCTTCTACTGTGTTAGCCTAGGCATGTGGCTAGCCATGGTAAGCAGAGTCGACAGAAGTCAAGAATGCTAAGAGGAGGGGAATGGTACCCTGTTTACTTACTATATCAGATGGCCGTCTAGAAACAGCTGGCTCACAGTCTTCCCCGTGTTTCTTATATAGCACCGGACAGTCAGATTCTTCCACATCTAGGACTAAATAATAGACAGCTGCGGATTCCTAAGGAAAGCCAAGAAAGCAGCAGGTGAGTAGCATGCGGGAGCCCAGTGCATTTTCAATAAAAACAATCTCTTTATTTCTTAAACAGAATTCCTGGTTTTCTCCAAATCATTGCAGATGTCCTACCTTTGTGTCATTTGATCTATTTATTTGAATAAATAGCTTCAAAGAGTTACTTCCAAATATTCTGTTTAACAGTTTGTGATGTTGCTCCTGCCCATGAGCTTTAAAAAGCAATCACTAAATAGCAGTGTTGGTTTGGGTGGAGGTGTTGAAGGTGCAAGCCTAGAATTCTAAGTGATGACAGTCACATAATGGCCTCCAATCTGTATATGTAGTTGTGTTGTCTCCCCCAGCTCTATTCCTGCACTTGGATTTCTTGTCTTGATTTCCACTTGACCAAAGCTAAGATCACCCTCTTTTATTGCAACTTCCCCTCTCTCAACTTCCCTTGTCTTTTGTCAGCAGCATCATTAACTATTTGTTGCCTTAGTCTTTGGCTTAAAAATGTGACATCAACTTTGATTTCTTCCTTTTCTTTGCTTTTACTATTCAGTCAGCAGGCCTTGAATGGTCTTCCTTTGAAATGTCTCATGTGGTTTCTTCATCCTTATTGCCCTGTGTCCCATTGCCTGGGTCTGATCTTCATTTCCTTATTCCTGAACTAGCTTCCTAGTTCACATCCCTGTCAGTTGCATCCATCTCTCCAGGGACGCTGTGCCCGCTTCCAACACACCCCTCCACTTTCTGTACTACCACTGGGAAGTAGCACTGTGCCGATTCATCCTGTGTCCTACCCACGTGGCAGAGAGCCTGGAATGGGACTAATGATCACTAAATTGCTGGTTGAATCCTAAATTCCTGCACTCTCGTTCTCTGTAACCTGTGGTGCCTCATGTCTAATACTTTAACAACTATCATTTTCTCTGCTTGTCCTCTGTGGTACTCCGTGGTCTGGCCTCCCTGATTCAGTGGGTCCAGCACAGGGTAAGTTATTTTTTGGAGGGTGGGGAGGGAGGCCTCCGTCCATAATCTCTACAAGCCCTCAAATCCATTCCAAGTAAGCATAGAATCTAAGTGAAGACAGTAGGCTTGCTTTGCTTCAAGACAAACCTACTGTCTCTCTTTCAAGCTGATGGCTTCTCCAAAGCTCACACAGATCTTTTGGAACCTCTCTGCTTATGTTCAGTTACTCGCTGATACCTTCCTTCCTGATTCCCTTCCCCCATAGAGGTGGTATGCCTGGAATTCTCCTGGAATGCTTTTAACCCGGGTCACCTTCCTCTTCAAATCCTGTTCACTCTTCAGGACCCCAATGAAGCCTCCTCCCATTCAATCTTAATCAATCTCCTTTCATTAGATTGCTCCAGCATCTATACCACGCACTTGGTCACTTGAGTACATCTTATCTTACAGTTTGCCCATGTGTGCATGCGAGCTGATTACTATTTCCTTGAGGGCAAGGCCCGCAGCTCATTCTAATTTTTCTCTTACACTACTTAGCATTTGATTGTGCTCTGCACACATGCTTATAGATTGATTCATAGTTGAGTATATACTAATAACAAACATTAATTTGAAGGAAAAGAGAACAGTCTAGAGCAGCAGCAGAAACTAAACAGAAAACCCTGATCAAAGCCATTCTGTTGTGCAAAACAGTAGGCTTAGGGGCCAGAGTCACACTGGTCCCTGGTGCATGGTCTCCTGACTGAGCTCTGGCACGAGCAATTCCTCACCGCTTTGTCCACGTGGGCATCAGCAATCCGCACCAACTCGAAAAGGTAGCCATTCCATCGTCTTTTATTGATCTGGTCTAGAGCTGTCTTAGCCACGGACTCAGTTTCATCGCAGTTCAGGGGACTCACAGCAAAGGAGGCCCGCAGCGTGAGCAAAAGGGTCCAAAGCAGGGCTGCAGTGCACGCCTTCATTGTGTTACAATGTACAAACCATCCCTCGCTGTGATGTACCACAGCAGAGACTTCTATACAGACCTTCTAAAATACACACGCTATTGATTAGACAAAGTTTTTATACAGGTTTGTTGTGTAACCGGGGATGTTCACCTTGACCCCTGGTTAAAAGGTCTGTCAACACGCTGTAAATGATTAGTAAGTCCCAGGGACAGAGAGTTGAGACACGCCACTGGTGAGTGGTAAAACTGTGGGTTGCACAAATCTGGATATTTCTAGTAGGTGGTAGATCCAGAGTGCGTTTTTGACCATGACCCCTGCCTACATTGGTGTGGGGAAACAGGTTAGAAGTAAAGTAATTTTCCTCCATCTGCCTCCCCATCACTGTCAGATATTTCCACCATCACCCCCTCTTTGGATGACTGCTAACAGTCCTCAGTAGAATGCAGCCGCATTATTGAAGGGCAGTAACATATTAAAAGTTTAACACCAGGAAAGGAACTGAGTTCACGTAAAATGGAATGATTAAGAGGCTGTTGCTTTGGAGTCAGATCTGAGTTTCAGCCCTGCTCTGTTACTGTCTTACTGTGTGATGCTGAGTAAGCTATAAAACTTCTCCGATTCTTGGTTTCCTCACTTATAAAATGGGGATTAATAACTCTTGGCAGTATTGAGTGATAATAAGAAAACACATATAAAGCAACCAGTGCAATTCTTGGCAGAGACTCAGGTGCTGTATAAATGATGCTATTGATTATCATTGTTATTGTTGTTATTATTATTATGTGTGCCTGGGAAGAAGTTGGGGCCCCTCATATCATTCCAGTTCTCTGTGGCCCTTAAAGCGTACCAAAGAGAATTGGTTCATGTGGAAGAGAACCATGGTAAGGGTAGGAGTAAAGCCATTTGATGCCTATCCCAGAGAAGGGCTTAGAGGGAGCATGTCATTGGGAGAGGGGCTCAGCATTGGTGGACAGAGCTGAGATTAAGCTGATCCCCAGCCCCACCCCTCCAAAGAAACCAATATACTTATATGGGCCCTTTGTATCAGCAGAGCCCGGCAGCATCGGACAGAACCAGCGGGAATGAGCCTAGATTCCTTCCCCACTAACCAGTCACTTAAATAACATCTCCCTTCCTTCCTGCTCTCTTCTCTGCAGTGAGTGTGTGTAAGGGTCTACAGCAACGGTTCTCAGCCGTGGCTTCATACTAGAATCACCCAAGGAGCTCTTAAAAATCCTTATGTCCAGGCTTTCCCCCAGAGCAATTAGATCAGGATCTCTGGGGGTGAACCTAAGTATCGGTAGTTTGAAAATTCCCAGATGATTCTAATGTGCAGTCAAGGTTGAGAACTACTGGGGCTCCAGACAGATCTGAAGGGAGGGGAAGAGTCTGCGGAGAGAGGGAAAGGGGAGGGGTATGTGAAAAGCAGACCTCACCTCCCAGAGTCACAGATTGGTTTAGCAAGCGCTAAAAGTGGAAGAAACACATTTTGAATTATGTTTGAGGTTGAACTTTTAATATTATTAACAACACTAGCTTTTAAATACCCAAATGGGACCACTCCAGTGTAACTCAGAATGCAGCAATAGTATAGACTCTGGTCAGGGTGTTATTAAGAGGCTCCAACCCAGGAGCTATTGATTAAAACAAAAACTGTTTTATGTTTCAATGAGTCGAGCTCCTTAATTAAGCCTTTCTATTGTTGCTATATTGGCCACACCCAATAGGGAGTGCAGTGGGCAAACCAAATGCTGATGGCGTGAAAGGGAAGGGGCTGGGAAAAGGGACCAAGGTTGAGAATCAGCTTGTCCTACAGTACTGTTTTGCTGAGACTCAGGGGGTACTCACAAGAGCCATGCATTCTCTTCCCCTTGCTTTATTGAATCTTTTTTTCTTCTTCTTCTCCCCATAAGCTCCCCTGTACATAGTTGTGCTATGTGGGACGCAGCCTCAGCATGGCCTGATGAGTGGTGCCATGTCTGCACCCAGGATCCGAACCGGCAAAACCCTGGGCCGACAAAGAGGAGTGCACGAACTTAACAATGTGGCCACCGGGCCGGCCCCTATTGAATCTTGAATATAGACAAAATGCTAGTGATGCCATTCTGTTAACTGGGGTAGCTTCAGGTGAACATCTTAGGAAGCAGATGGCACGTGCTAGGGTGGCAATGGTCAGGAGCCGGAATGATGGTGAGTAGGGGAGATAGTTGTCCTGGGGAACTGTCTCCTGATCTAGGAAGTGACATTTAGCTTTGGTGAAGCTTCTTACTGGCTTTGGGAAACTTCCTGACAGTCCTGAGCTGGAGAACAGCCTCAGATGTGGAACTGAGAGGGAAGGGTGACTTTTCACAATGCGTCGATAGATCTACACCTCTCCCTACTCACTCCAGCATTCAGGCTCTTCCTGGGCAGCCTGGCCACAGTATCAGAAAAATTCACTTAATAGAATTTCTGTTATTTAAAACATTTTTTCTCATAATAGAACACATTCTCTTTCCAAAAAATGTGGAAAATACAAAAAGTATAAAGGAAAATTCATCTAATTCCACTACCTGAGTGAAATCATTGACTACTATCTATTTCTTCATAGACTTTTTTCTACTTGAATATCTGTAATATATATGTTTTTACATTATTGGAATTATTCTATACATACAGGCATTTTTTTCCCTCTGCTGTGGTTGAGAATTTACTTACTCACAACCTCTAAATTTGGGGAGCATTAAAAGAAGCCATGTAAGCTTTATAAATATTGGGTTTCTGTGGGTTTTTTGGTGAGGAAGATCGGCCCTGAGCTAACATCTGTTGCCTATATTCCTCTTTTTGCTTAAGGGAGATTGTAGCTGAACTAATATCTGTGCCACTCCTCCTCTATTTTTTTGTGTGTGGGAGTCCACCACAGCATGGCTTGATGAGTGGTGCGTAGGTCCGCACCTGGGATCTGAACCAATGAACCCCAGGCCGCTGAAGCAGAGCGCATGAACTTAATCACTACGCCACTCGGCTGGTGCCTGTTTTTGTTTTTTTAAAATAAAATTTTATTTTTTATTTGAGTTATTTTAATTATACAATTTTTAGTCACAAATATAATCCCTGAATAAAGAAAAAAAAACCCAGAAAATTACAGAATATATAAAATAAAAATTACATCTCTCTCCCTTATCCCACATCCTCCAAACCCTTTCCCAAGGGAAGGACTTTTAACAAGTTCTTGTTATATATGGTTTAAACATTGTATTTTCCTTTAAGGTTATACCATGAGGAATTTCCCAAATCATTAAGTATTTTTCAGAAAGATTATTTTCAGAGATCATGTGATATTGTATGTTATTTATGTCTGTAATACATTAATCCTCCCCCATGTTTTGGCCATGTATGTTGTTTCCAAGTATTTGTTCTTGTAAGTAATGCTACAAGGTACATCCTCGTAAATTTCTGGTTCCTTTGGAAATCTCTGGATCGGTTGACAGAATTTTATAACATTTAGCTTTTTATAATAAAAGGCACTTTTTAAAAAAAGAAGATTCCCATATACTTCCTGCCCACTCTCCCCACATGTACAGCTTCCCTAACTATCAACATTCGCACCAGAATGGTACATTTGCTATAATTCATGAACCTACATTGACGTACCATTATCACCCACAGTCCAAAGTTCATGTTACAGTTCACTCTTGGTGTTGTACATTCTATGGGTTTGGACAAATGTATAAAGACCTGTATCCATCATTATAGAACCATACAGAATGGTTTCACTGCCCTAAAATGTTCATCCCTCCCTTCCCCCAATCCCTGGCACCCACCGATCTTTTTACAGTTTCTGTAGTTTTGCCTTTTCCAGAATGTCAGGTGATTGGAATCACAGAATATGCAGCCTTTTCAGATTGGCTTCTTTCACTTAGCGATATGCATGTGAGGTTCCTCCATGTCTTTTCATGGTTTGATAGCTTATTTGCTTTTAGCACTGAATAATATTGCACTGTCGGTACATACCACGGTTTATCCACTCAATTACAGAAAGACAACTTGGTTGCTTCTAAGTTTTGGCAATTATGAGTAGAGCAGCTATAAGCATTCATGTACAAGTCTTTATGTGGACATAATTTTTCAATTCATTTGGGTAGATACTAAGGAGCATGATTGCTGGATCATATGATAAGAGTATGTTAGTTTTGTAAGAAATTTCCAAACTGTCCTCAAAAGTGGCTGTACCATTTTGCATTCCCAACAGCAACAAATGAGAGTTCCTGTTGCTCCACATTCTTGCCAGCTTTCAGTATTGTCAGCGTTCCAGATTTTGGCCATTCTAATAGGGGTGTAGCAGTATCTCGGTTTTTTCTTTCTTTTATTTTTGGTGAGGAAGATTGGCCCTGAGCTAACATCTGTTGCCAATCTTCCTCTGTTTTGTATGTGGGACGCCACCATAGCATGGCTTGATGAGCAGTGTGTAAGTCCACACCCAGGATCCCAACCCGCGAACCCTGGACTGCCAAAGCAAAGTGTGCGAACTTAACCACTATGCCACCAGGCCAGCCCCATCTCACTGTTGTTTTAATTTTCAATTCCCTAAAGACATTTGATGGGCACATCTTTTCATATGCTTATTTGCCATCATATATCTTTTCTTTGGTGAGGTGTCTGTTCAAATCCTTAACCCATTTTTAAAATGGGTCATTCATTTTCTTATTGTTTAAGGAGATATTTTTAAAGATTCATTAAAGAGAACTCTTAATACCACGTAAAAAGAAATGCCCAACTCTTGAAGTTGCAGCATAGAAGATTAATGTTTGCAATTTGCAAAGCACTGAGTATTTGCATACAAAGGCCTCAAATGATTAATTATTGCAGTATGTTGAGACTATTCTCAAGACTATTGGATTAGCCTGCCTGCATGCAGTTTGCAGAGTAAGAAATGAAGATTCAGAATCAAAAGCTGGAGAAACAACATCTAAGAGAAGAGCCAAATAGGAATGTGAATGCCTTAGGGGAAGTCATCAGAAGGGTAGGAGAAGGACCTGGAAGATGTAGGACAAAGTCTACTTGAGAAAGTGTGAAGAAAGAGCAAGAGTCCGTACTGCCAGATGCTTGAAAGAGGATAAGTAAATGTGAACAGTGGGGCTGGCCCCACGGTGTAAAGTGGCTAAGTGGCTAAGTTTGTGTGCTCCCCTTTGGCGCCCTGGGGTTCACAGGTTTGGATCCCAGATGTGGACCTACACACTGCTCAGCAAGCCATGCTGTGGTGGCATCCCACATACAAAATAGAGGAAGACTGGCATAGATGTTAGCTCGGGGACAATCTTCCTCAAGCAAAAAAAGGAAGATTGGCAATGGATGTTAGCTCAGGGCCAATCTTCCTCACTAAAAAAAAAAAAGTGAAGGGAGATGCTTCCTTTGATTTAATAACATCAACTCAGCAACTGTCCAGTCAAACCTACTTTTCATCCTGCATCCCGTCTCTCTGCTGATGGGCCTTGGTCAATCCAACAAAGGACCCAAAGAGAGGGACACAATGTCTAGGATCCTTCCTCACCATTCTTTCAGTATAGGAGGGTGTTATGGAACTCCCTTGGGAAAATCTCCTACATTGGATTGGAAATGGTTTTCCTCTGTTCACCATCAAGTCCCTCGTTTGCCTTTGTCTGCCTGGCTCTGTCTCAGGAGGCTGACTCATGTGGATTGACTAATCCAGGCTCCCCTGCTGTCTAGTTCACTATTGGGTTCAAAGAGTCAATGGGAGGAGGAGATCAGAGGGAGGGAGGGAGAAGTCAGGGTGTTTGTTCCTTGCTCCCTCTTGCTTCAGACCCTGGTTCTGGCAGTGGCTGCGTCCCTCCACCGGGGTAGCTCCTCCCAGGCGGCCCCTCCTCCACTGCTTCAGCCCATCCTGGCTTGGGGAGGCTGCTCCTCCCGCTGCCTTCTCAGGCTGAGACTGGTAAAGGCTTCCTGCTGTTGCTATTCGCCAGGTGCCTCAGTATCCCTTGTTGTTGCCTGCATTTGGCCCACAAAGCTTCACTCCCTTCGCTAAAGTCTTTTCAGTTGAACTGAATAAAATTGTGTTTCTTGCCAGACCACGATTGAAACAGGGTCTAAGATCACACATGACGCCCCCACTTAATCATTTTTCCTCCTTATGGGAAGCAGCTAAGAGTACTAGTGTGTGAATATTGTCTACAGCTGTTAAGCAAATTATGCCAAGGCCTATGTGCCTCTTTTAAGAAGGAGCTGCCAGGATGGAGGACAATAGTTATGTCTGCAAATTCCCTGTTGCATTGGTTTGCTAGGCTGCACAACAAAGTACCACAAATTGGGTGGCTTAAACAACAGAAATGAATTTTCTCACAATTCTGGAGGCTGGAATTTCGAAATCGAAGTGTCAACAGGGTTGGTTTCTCCTGAGGCCTCTCTCCTTGGCTTATAGATGGCCACCTTCTCTCTGTGTCTCCACATGGTCTCTCCTCTGTGCTCATCTGTGTCCTAACTCCTCTTATTATAAGGACACTGGCCATATTGGATTAAGGCCCACCCTGATGACTTCATTTTAACTTAATTACCTCTTTAAAGACCTCTCTCCAAATAGAGTCATATTCTGAGCTACTAGGGGTTAGGACTTCAACATATGAATTTTGGAGCAACACGATTTAGCCCATAACACTGGTCAAATTTCAAAAGATATCTGTGTGTGTGTGTATATGTATATATTACATATGTGTGTATATATTTCTATGTATATATGACTTAATATGTGTGTATACATATGCATACACATATGTATATATGTGTATATATAACATATATATATATATATATACACGTGTATATATACATATATATATATACACACACACATAATTTTTAAGTGAAAAAAGTGGGAATGAATGTTCTCCAGGCCCTTAATTTCTGCTCTTACCAAAACTACTTAAAAAGCAAGAAAGTTCCCCAACTTGGAACAATGTCTGGTTCTCCCCAGGCTCAACCATGGGCCACAGGCAAATGTCTCTTCCATCTATGCCCATTGCTAAGTGAATTTTTCAGTTCTGGAATACAGAGACTGTTTAGACAGGTAAGAAAAAAATTTTTCCCCTTCAGGTTGAAGGCTGTGCAGATGATATCTGACTAATCCTTGGTGTTGAAATCTTTATGGAGAGGGAAACTCTGTGATGAATCCTGGTCTCTTGGTAACCCGAAGGTTACCATTTAGGTTTTAGCTCATTCTGACCAAAAGAATCGCAGTATGCCGTTGCCCGGAAAGAGGAGGGGATTCCTAAGCATAGCAGGCCCTATGTCAGAGACACTTCGCTAAAAGAAAGTAACCGTTAGAAAGGGAGGGTGGAAGATACAAAAGGCATCTATCCTCGGTATGAGGCCTCGGACAGTTTAGGAGGGATGCAGTCCATGTATAAATGACAGTTTAGTCTCACTATTTCCACTTCCAGCCAACATGATGAGACCCAGGAGCCAAGAAGATACACTTTATTAGCTACTCTTTACATTTGAACTCTATGTCTGTCTCTCCCCCTTCCCCACCACCTCTCATTTCCTGCAGGGCACTGCATCCCCATGCAATCTTCTATGTGGTCTTCATGGTGGGAGAACCCAAGGGTTGTCCTCCTGGGCTGGTCCAGGGCACTCAGCAGAGCGTCGCTTTTGTTTGGGGAAGGGGAAGACAAACACCTTCTTCTCCCCAGGTGCCGCGAAGAGGAAGGAGACGTCCAGGGTTTCTCCGTGAGGATTCGTGGTTAGATCCAGATGCAGAGGGAAGGCCTCAACGGGGCCCTCTTCCTGGGAATCTTTGGGCTTCCCATCATCTAATTCAGGGAGGTGTTGGACAGATCCTTTCGGCACAGCTTTGGAGGGTGGGTTGGTGGGAGCTGTGTTTGTCTTCTGGGGCTCTTCCACCTTGGGAAGATTCACAAATGCCCAGTTAGCAGCAGAGTTTTCACCTCCGGGGGCAGGATCCTGATATAAGAACACTTTCAAATAAGGGGATGTTCCCCAGGGAAATCCCTGCCATGCCTGGTAGCAGACCAAGCTGTTCTATGCCTTTCAGATGGAATATTTCAAAGGGATGGGCCTCTGGCTAAAGGGTTAAAAAGCAAAAGAGATAAGGGCCAGGGAACAAAGACCCGTAGAGGCGTGATTGCAAGTCTCACAAATCCAGAGCTGAACAATGGTCCGGAGAGGTTAAAGGGCTTGTTCCAAGTCCTCAGTGAGCTGTCTCCCTGCCCCGGGAATGGCAGCAGGTGGCAGAGCAGACCTTGAACCCAGGTGGCCTGTTTCAACCACCCTCTCTAATATACCAGGCTGCCTCTTAAGAAGTGTTCGAGAAATACTTCCAGAAAGCGAGTAAATATTTCCATGGAAACTACTTCTACCTAGGGTTCAGGGTAAGGTCTCTGTGGGACCCTGAACTTAGCGTCCAGAGAGTTGACTTAAATGGGCTTTTGCTTTATTCTGCATGGCCATGCTCTGGTCTTCAGTCAGCCATGCGGTGGACCTGGCCCTGGAGCAGCCTGGCTAGAGGAGAATATCCGACTTGGAGAGAAAAAAGGGAGAGTGGGGCAGGAGCAGCTAAACGATAAACCATATTTCTTTTTCCTGTATAGAAAACCCACCAAAAGAGATTGAAAAATACCTGTGTTTCAAAGAATTTGCAGGACACTGAGACAATCTTTTCCAGTGGACTTCCAATCACAGAGCCTTTACAAATACCAACAGGCTGGAGTAAAAAAAATGTAAAGAAAACCACAAGATGTCACATGATTATTGAGATGCATCATGATTCTAATAGAAGAACAAGTTGCTTTCCAATTCTGTTGACACACAATTCACCAACACTTTTTTGGTTCCTTCAATGTATCAGGCGGTCACTGTAGCTCTCTTCTCTAGAGCCCTCCTACTGAGTCATTATCTAGACCAGGGTCAAATACTTCTGGTGCTGGAAAATTCATTCATCTTCGGAGAACTCTGATGTCTAGAAAATCCTTTGATTATCTTGCACTGACATCTACCTTTTCATAACGTCTACCTCTTGTTCCTGATTCTACATGTGGTGTCATCAGAAAAATTGATTGATTTTTTCTCATAGTGGCCTTTTATGTATTTAAAGACAGTTTTTCTCTCCTGCCTGAATTTTCCTTTCTCTAGTTAAAACCATTTCCAGGTGTTTCGATTCTTGTTTATTTAAAAATAAAGCAATTTAAAATAATAAATGTTCATTGTAGAAAATATAGAGATATAAGCAGAAAAGAAGAAAAAAATCATCCATAATGGTACCACTCAATGATAGCTACACTTAACCTTTTTATTTGTATCCTCTAAGTCTTTTTTTTAGGTATTTGTATTTTTTTCTTTCACAGAAACATGACTATATTATCAGATTGGCTTTTAAACCTTCTTATCATTTAATATATTGTGAAAATGTTTCCATGTCCTTGAATATTCTTCTATGATCTTATTTTTAAACACTAATATTCCACTGCATGAATGTACCATACTGTAAACAATTCTTTTTTTTAAACATTGGGTTATTGTTGTAATTATAAATGATGGTACAATGAACAAGCTTCTCGTGCATCCATGCTTATTTCCACAGAATAAATTCCCAGGAATGGACTTGTTATATCAGAGAATATATACATTTTTGAGTATAGCAGGATGTTAAATAGGACTTTTCCTGTTGTCTTAGAATTTTTGCTAAAACTCTAAAGCTCAGGAAAACAGGTGGTAAGTACTGTACATTTAAAAGAGCTCCTGTGGCCAACTAGGTCCTGCAGCTATCTCCCAGATGATATAAAAAGATTAGGAACCCCTTCCAGTGGGAAAGCTCATTGAAATAGAGAATCCTTGCTGAATAGTGCTATAGCTTTTCCTCTCTTTACCCCATCACCAAGTCCAGGTGAGGTGCTCTAAGAGATTCCCTTGGAGAAATTCAGGATGCAAGCAAAAAGTAGAGACTGGCCACTCCCTCCCTGGATGGGGCTTGTGAGCTGCTGCAACCAGCAGGCCCATCCAGTACTGGCACAGAACCCAACCCAGTGAGAATTTATGGGTGAGTTCGACATGTGTCCTCTGGTGTTTGGGAGCACATATGTCAATGGAGACTAATGTGCTGTCTACTTCTCTCTTAGAGACTTCTGAAGGGGAGTAACTGGCTGGAGCAGCCCACAATGGGAGGAAGAAGAGAAAGAGCAGAAGTCAGGCAGTCTGTTCTCACTTTTGGACTAGAAGGATGTGCAAGAGCTCCATGAGACAAGCGTCTTGGGTCTAAGGGGCAGCCTGCCGATCCCAGGTGCACATAAGAGCCTGTTGGTGGTGGCGAGGCCCAAGAGGCCAGGGAAGGACTTCCTGAAGGGCCCACATCTGTGCCCTGTTAGACAGCCTGGCAGTACTGGGGCCTGCCATATAGAAGGCATCAATGAGATGCCAGTGTTGGCAGGACCAGTTACATAAAAATACTTTGGGCTCCTTGTAGAGTCTCTCTACATTTTCATTGCCCTCCGTGACCACATTTTGCAATTGTACCACACTGTTGACCAGAATTGATTTGGGCTCAAAATTCATGTAGAGTTAAATAAATGTTAAGTGTTATATACTCTACCACTAATCCATATCTTTTCCTTCCAGCACTTGGGCAACAGATTAAGTCCTGAACTTGAAGATTTTCTTTCACTTACCCCTCTGACCTGGTGCACTCTCACACTGCACCCTACACTGAACATTCCATTCAGCCCAACCTTTCAAATGTCACTTCCTGCCAAGGTTTCTCTCTCCCACCTTTCAGTCATAAGGCCACATGGTATCAAAACAACTTCTTAAGAAAGTGGTGCTGAGGCGTCTTGATCTTTTGCTTTCAGGGTCCTCTCGAGTGAGCGTGTCATGCACTGGATTCCTAGCAAATACTCAGTGCATTCCTGCCTCCGTTTGTACTCTTTCTGCCTCCTGGATTGCCCTCCTCTCTCCTTTCCCTACCCGTCCTTCAAGGTCCAGGTTAAGGTCTACCTTTTCTTCCATGACCAACACAGATTAGCATAATTTCCTCCTTTCAAATCTTAATGTATTGGGTACTGCGATACCATGTATTTTGGCCTTTAGAAATACTGTGGAGATCGTCTGTGGGCCTGAATCATGGCCAACCACACCTCAAGCTTCTTGAGGAAGATTTACAACACCTAGGATGCAGTTGGTGATCAAGAAATATTAATAGATGATCTATGACATATTTGTTGGACATATGAAGACATTCAGGAATACTTACCTCAGCATCAGGGAGCTGCAGTGGGCATTTGCTGGCAGCAGACTCAGTCTGAGATTTGGTACATGGTGACTCTGTGATTAAATATTCCACAAAGTAGGAAGGGCCAACCACCCACTGGGATGAGACAAGAATTGAGAAATAAAAATCAACCTACTTATGTGGGGGCAACAGAAACCTTACACGTCCAGAGTCTTTGTTAACACAGGTATCCTACTGTCCCTGTAACTCCCACCATGTATTAGGATTTTGTTAATTAGAAAATATAATTACCATACCTTCCTTCCCTTCTTAAACATTTGAATGGGTCCTAAACTCCTTCTCTTGGTTAGTGTTTTTCATTATGTGGAATTGTCTCTTAGATTAGTTTTTCTCTATATGATAGATATTGACATCATCCAAATACAAATAAGCTTCCATTTCTCTTAACCCATAAAACACAGCCTCTACTCGGGGCTTTAACATGGAGTAGAAGTTCAACTGACTGAGTAGTCCATGGTCCAGCAGACCTGAGAAGGCAGCAGTGAACAGCGAACCTAAGCAGAATTCCCCAAGGAGTCTACGAGTCCATTTCCCTTCTCACCTTAGGGCCAATGAAGTAAAATGGGGTCACATCACTCAGGTGGAAATTCCATGGAACAACTCAGAAACCAAAACATGATTGAATGTGCATCAGGTAATGAAAAAAAAGGCCCTTGAGTAGTAATCAGAAGGAGTGCCCTGACACTCTCCTCTCGGCTAAGGAATTGATAGCAGCAGTTTTGAGACACGTTGTTGATATAACCGGGCACTTTAGCCTCACCTGGAAAGAAGCCTTGATGACTTGGACGAGAGAATACCGCTTCGACGTGCTCTCACTGTTGTATTTTGCAAGAGACTCAAGGGCAGCTTCCAAAACACTAGCATCTGACAACTTAATGGGGCCGGGGCAGTCAGGGCAGGTATGGACAATCTTTCTTCGAGAAACTGTTGATGCCAAAAAGAGCAGTTCAAAAGTAAACCCCTTACTGATTTTCAACCCTATAAATCATATGACCACAACAGAGGCAGATTTAGAAAAAAGATAAATACTAAGCTTCAGTTGAGTATTGCGTGGATGGAACAGAAAAGATATTTTCTGGAAAGAAAGTTACTTTCTGCAACAAGTGTGTATTACTTTCATAATTAAAACAAAATCAAAGCAAGATGTTTTCACCTCACACAAATGTATTTACCATAGGAATTTTGTTCAGAAACACATAATAGCATATTGATATAAAAGTTTTTTCCCAATTAGCTCAATATCTCTCATCATCGTTGCCTCTGTAAAGCAGACTGAGTGTCTTAAAAGGTTGGGATTTCATTATTGTCACGTCTTCTTCACCTTTTAGTCCCCCACACCTGACAATGTCTAATGCTGTCTAATGCATGGTAAGCGCTTAGTAAATGCTTGTTGAATGACACATGGAAGGTGGAAGCACATCCTCTTTGGTTAGAAGATACAAGTGAGCCAGAAAACAAAAATTGGTCAAATCGTGGTGCAACTGGATAGAATACCCACAGTAAGAATATGTAACCACAGGCCCTCTAGGACCCGTTCAACGGACCCCATCTTATCAACAGAGTAATTAAGAGTTGTCTTTCAGGTACTGGGAGTCCCCCCTTGTCCATTTCAGGCCTGCTGAGACCATCAACCCATCAACTGGGCCTATGTAAATGCTCAACGTGACCGTTTTTTTTTTTTTTTTTTTTGAGGAAGGTTAGCCCTGAGCTAACATCTGCTGCCAATCCTCCTCTTTTTGCTGAGGAATATTGGCCCTGAGCTAACATCTGTGCCCATCTTCCTCTGCTTTGTATGTGGGATGCTGCCTCAGCATGGCTTGATAAGTGGTGCGTAAGTCTGTGCCCAGGATCCAAACTGGTGAACCCTAGGCCGCTGAAGTGGAGCGCGTGAACTTAACCGCCACACCACTAGGCTGGCCCCAATAAGTGATCTTTTGGACATTAAGGAGCTAAAAAGTTCACCCTCAGATCATGGTAATGCCACCATTTTTGTGAACATGTGTCCTATGAAGAGCCATGATGCTTGACTATGCTTGTGCCGATCATCAATTACCTCACTTCTCCTTACTTCCAATCATCTATCTTCACACTTCAGATTGCCCCGCCCTTCATCCTATAAATTGTGCCCCAAGCCCTGGATGAGGGAGACAGATCTGAGAGCATATGCCCCTGTCTCCTCACAGATCGATCTAGCAATAAAGCTGATTACTTTTCCCAAAAGCTGATGACATAATAACTGGCTTTGCGTGCGTTGGGCAAGAGAACCACAATTTTGTGTGGTAACAGGGACAGCCAGAATTCCTGACTGGGAGGAGCTGGGGGTGGCAAAACTGAAGTGAAAATCAGGCTAGGGGACTTGTCTAGAAGTTATTTTTGTAGAGCAAACACATTGTTTTGATCAACTGTGTATTTGGGTGTAGTACAGAGGAGTTACCCCCACAGCTTGTCACTCTTGGCGCCAGCTGACAGGTCACTTTCTGACCTCCCACACCTCTGGGACCTGTGATTTCCATTTAAGTTCTGATCTGTTTTACTTTTTGTTGTTCTCTACTTTATTTTAGGTGAGTCTCATCTTTACAACCAGGAAGCTTAAGCTGTGATTAATAAAATGTTTGCTCTGTTGCCTTGTCCCTCAAAGGAACTAGCAGCATTGTTATCACCTGGAGCTTGTTAGAAATGCAGAATCTCAGGCTCCGCTCCAGAGCTATAGAATTGGAATCTGCATTTGAACAAGGTCCACCAGGGAAGTCACAGGCACAAAACAGTTTGACGAGTAGCCTTATCCTATTTCCCATGCCATGAATGCTAGCTTTCCAAAGAAGGACCTAGAATGAAAGCATTTATTCATTTATTCAACCTTAGTATGGACTCCTTACACTTGATAGGAGGTTGTAGCAGGGAGGAAGAAGGGATAAAATGTTCTACATGATATAAGATACAAGACCCCAAATCAAGGCAGTGCATGTCTGTGCTTTATGAGCGGTTAGGCTAAAGTTTTATAGGAATGAGAACAGGAGAGCACCATTCCTTTCTGGAATAGAGAACATGGTGGAAGCAACGGCGTTGGCAATGGTCCTTAAAGAATGGATAAGAGTTCCAAGGGCAGAGGTTATTAGGGGAGGGCATCGTCAGCAGAGGAAGAGGCACGAGCAAGATGCAGAGATTGGAAAGTGCAATGTGTCTTCAGAAATTAATGAGGCATCCAGTTGAATGGAGTGCGGAGTTGGGGTAGCCAGAGAAATAATGGCAGAGATAGCTAGAAAGGGAGCCTGAAGACCCGTCGTAGAGATTACACCATTTATGTCACACTAAAAATTTAGGATTTGATGCAGTACACAATGGCAAGCTATTGCAGATCATTTAGGAAGCTTAATTGTGGGAAGCAGAGCAGTGCAAGTATTGGATATATTAAGAACCTGGCCTTGGTATGAATAGGAAGTGAGGATGGGAGAACCCTATAGGCTATACACTCTGGGCATAGCCCTGTTAATACTTTTTTCCCATTTTTTATTAAAATGAACAAAATCAGAGTGCTTTCTTACCTGGGCGAAGTGTACAGTTATAAGCAGGTGTATAGACAATTCTTGGCTGGTTAATATAAAATATCACTTTGCATTGACCATAAACCTGGAACCAACAAACACATATTACGACATAGTAGAACAAACTGTGACTTTTTAAAATACATCCCAAAATAAAATTGGACAATTTATTTTTATTTTTATATTTATTTATTTATTTGAGGAAGATCAGCCCTGAGCTAACATCTGCCACCAATCCTCCTCTTTTTGCTGAGGAAGACTGGCCCTGAGCTAACATCCATGCCCATGTTCCTCTACTTTATATGTGGGACACCTGCCACAATATGTCTTGACAAGCAGTGCCATGTCCGCAACCGGGATCCGAACTGGCGAACCCCAGGCCACCGAAGCGGAATGTACGAAATTAACTGCTGCACCACTGGGCCGGCCCTGACATTTTATTTTTACATAATAAAAAACTTAAGATCAATTTTGGTTACTGTGGATATGAGAAACTACCAGCTGATCATCACACAGTTTAACCTTCTCCCGGGACACAGCAGGACTACATTTCCCAGTCTCCCTCCTAGTTAGGTGTGCTGTGCATAACTCAGCCCTAACCCCAGGAAGGTGAGCAGAAGTGAGTGTAATCACTTCCAGGTCTGGCCCACAAAGATCTCCCATTTGCCATCTGTCCTCTATGCTTTTCTCTTTCTGTAGCTTGATGCAGATGAGCATGGTGACCATAGAGGCCGTGAGCTGAAGGCGGCAGAGTCTAGAGCCACAACACGGAAGGAACTTGGGTCTCTAAGTCACTCCTGGAGGAAAGTCCCTCTTGATCAGGAATTTCCATTTTGAATTTTACATGAGTGAGAAATAAACTTCTATATTGCCATCAGTACATACTTTCCAGTGTATGTGTTATAGCAGCTAGTGTCACCTTTATAAGTGTAATTCAAAACAGGGTAAAAAGACCATTTGCTTTTCAAAATCAGGTAGGTACAGTATGACAAATTTGGTTAAACGATTAGAGAAAGAGATCTTCGTCAAACAGCTTACTTCTACACACATATCACTGTATTAGACCTATCAAGTCTAATATCAGTCAACGCAAAGATTCCCCAAATAACTAAGAATGAAATGAAAACTGACCATATTAGTTTTACTCACCTCCTATGGTCATCGTTAAAGGGTCATTTCTGAGGTCCTTTAAGTTCTATATTTCAAGGGAAGTATTTTTCTTTCCATGACACATTTTAAACCTCTTACACTATAAATCATTCTCTGCAGGCCCATTAAAACAAAACAATACAAACGAAAAGTACTTCCTTCTGTTGCTTCTACACTCTACCTTAAACACAAACACAGAGTTCTCTACCTTCCATTCCTTTCTCACAATTTAGACACTGATATAACCCTACAGAAGAATTTGGGAGGTGGAAAACTGGACTCACCAAATAGTTTTTGAGTAACTTGGCAGTTCTGTTCTCCATGACCACAATGCTATTTCTGGAAACCCACCTGACAGGTGAAATTTTGTTCTGTCTATAGCATTAGAATAACCTCATGGGTACCATGCCCAGGAGACTATAAAGAGGGACATGTAAAGATGGCGCATATTGAACAATCTGTATCCTGTAGACAGAGGCACCTAGTTTCTCCCCCAGAGCCCCGGAAACAAGCACTTACTGTATCATGTGGGAACTTCACTCCACATTCCTTCCATGGCTTCTTGGTGAGCACATGGCAGTCAGTCTCTAACACGTCCAGAGTGAGATAGAACACTGATCCCAGATCACCCTGTGGGAAGGGGCGGAGAAATGCACCACATCTCACATGAAGCAGAAACCCCTAAAGACTGGCTGAAAAAGTCTCTGTTTTATGGCAGAGCCAAAGGATATCATGTTTGTGAAGATTTCTCATAAACTGTGGAACACTCGACAAGTGTCAGAGTAGGATACTATTAGCATTTGTTCCTAATAACAATAAGAGCACATAGCACACCCTGGCTGAGCAAAGCACAGCATCCTCGGCAGGGTTTCCAATCTGGAAAGCACCTGCCAACATGTGTCTCTGGGTTCCCAACCCCTGGCTTCCACAGCTTGTGCAAAGGTCACTTGCCTGTCTGTGTTCGTAGACATTGCTCACTCGGTTGAGACTCAGCACAAAGCCTTTTCTTTGGTCCCTGTTGATGTCCTGCAGGGCGAGGTCCGAGGCTGCCAGCACATCTGAGTCATTGCAGCCTCGGGGGAAGAGAGGTGGGGGCCCAGGTGGGGATCTCGCCCCACAGCATACGGCCAGGGTACAGAGTACCAGGGGTAGCAGCAGATCCATTCTGTGGGGAGCAAGGCCCAGGATGGGGTCAGTATGTGGAGTTGCAGAGTCAGGGTTACTTATAGGGCTCTGTAAGGCTGATTTAAGCAGTTTCAGAATCGCAATCAGAACCGGTGACCAGAATCTGAAACATGATAGCCCATCTTATCTCTTTAAATTCTAAATTTGGATTTCCCTGAGTTAGTACTTTTGATGAGATTTGCCAACATTTGTAACCTTGGACCCCGAGCAACCTCACATTCATGTGTACATGTAAACAAATTTAGGTTTCCTAACCTTTTCCTAAGAACTCATAACAAACACTTGGGTCAAGGCTACTAGGAAGTCATGATTGGATTCTGCTGTGTGTCCAGTGCTCCACCGGAAGCAGAATGGCGGGGGCGAGGACTGTCACGTTCTCCCATCTCCCCTAGCACCTTCCCTCCAGCCGATATCTTTGGCCACACTAATAGTTACCACAGGCTGGCAGCCCGGGGTTTGGTCCCAGTGTTGCTTAGTGAGTTGAGACTTCCTGCCTGATCCCCGTGTGCATCGTTCTTGTTGGATCAGAACAAGTGGTATAATTTCACATCACCTGCAAGAAGCACCAGTGAGATTCCTAATGCACTTTGGGAACTGGTTAGAAAGTGTTCTATTTAGTCTTATTTAAGTTTTTTAAAACAAAGACTTCATTTAAATTTAGGAAAGTGAATGGTCCATCAATAGTTCTCACATCATATCCCAAATCTCCACTTCCTGCTATGGAGCTATTTGGAAAGAAATTTGTTGAGAGGCTACAACCCGATACTATTGTGAAGAGAGGGATAATGATTGGAAGGTGGGCAGGAATCCCAGTAAAACATTGGTAGAGACTCTTGCTTTTCTCTTTCATCTTCTGCTTGGGGTTCAGGAAGTTTCTACTGATTGGCAACATACAAAACACAAATATCTTCAAAGCTTTCTGTTAAAAAAAAATACACACATCAGAGGTAGTTTGTCATAAGAGAAAAGAACCAAGACAGAGGAAAGCGTCTAGATTAGGACATCACCCAAGGTATTCCACAGAACCCTAGTCCATAAGATTGCTTCCCTACCCGACTCTCCCCCATCCCTGCCTCCCACTCCCATCCTCAGTGTTCTGTGCTGAAAGAAGGTTAGAAGCTGCTGCATCCATTGACACACAGTTCTGTAGAGTCTCGACACACAGTCCTGTAGAGTCTCGACACACGTGAGCGTATCAAAGGCTCTCCGAATCTTTGAGGTGAGGAAACCTATATATTCCACAATTTCCTACACTTACTTGATATAAGAGAGGGTTTTTTTTTTTTTTAACACTTATTATTAACCCACAAAATACAGTTTTGGAATTGCAGTACGAATAGAGAAGGATAGCTATCTGAAGTTTTTGATAAGAAACTGTCAGAGGTATGAAGATTTTCACAGGAAGTATGCTCCAAATGCATTGAGAGAAATGTCCTTCTGGCCTGAGCCAAAATTCCAAGTGTGGCAAGGCACAGCTGACAACAGTAAACTAAACATAAGCAAGGCATCTATTACAGATATGTTTATTTAAAACTTTAATTTTACATTAAACAATGATTTTCATTGCTAGTTAGATTACTATAATCAGCTATTATGATACAATTTGAATTTTTATTAAAAAGTTGAGTGGAAAATATTTTTTCTCATTTGATAACCGTGCTCTCGGAGAGCTCTTAGCACTGTAGGTCACTCAGTGGTAGTATATAGACTCACTGAAAAGTACCCTGAATGGCAATTTAGTGAATCTAACCAGCACAATGCTCAGGAGAAAACTGAGATTTAGGAAGGCGGAGTGCCAAAACAAAAATCGTAAATGAATTAGGGGCAGAACCAGTACAGAAACCTTCTAGTTTAGAATTCTTTTCATGAAACCAAACATTATAGCAATAGCCTATTGTAACTCTTTTTAATTACCAACTGAAGGACCTTGGAAAGTCACTTAAGCCTCAGTAGCCAGATCTGTAAAATGGGCCAATCATAGCACCTGCATCCTAGGAGGTTCTATATGCATGGAGGGCTAGACCCTCTCTTGGCACACAGTGGTAGCTACTGTTATAAGTACAATCGTGATAGTTACTTGATATTCTACAGCACCTTATTGAACAACTCCACAAGGCCAGGAACTGTGTTAGGCTGTCTGGAAGCAAGGGTTCATAAGACTAAATTGATAAGATATAGTCCCTAATTTCTGCAAACAAATAAATAGTTTTCCAGGCTTGATTTTACAAACCCAAATCTAATGATCCCAGCTCCTCAGAGATGGCCGTTAGGTATGGTTTTCAACTAGGAGCAACAGTAGGAAAATGGGTCTGGCAACCAGAAGTGGGTACGGAAATGAGACATTCAAATTCTGGGGTCCAACAAAGATTTCCAGCCAGCGAGTGAACGAACATTCCTAGGCCCCGAGTGAGGTACAGAAAGAGGACCAAGGACACAAGAACGGGGAGGGGTCAAAACAGGAGGAGACGGTCGGAGGCCTGAGGGATGGCACCGGATGTGCACAGGTGAAGGCCCTTACCGCCCCTAACATGAAAGGCAGGACTCAGAGTAAAAGGGAATTCAACACTGACAGGAGAGTAAAACAGACTGACCCACAAGTGCTGGTTTAGCCCTTAGCTATGTGACCAAAGATGACATAAGCTTTCTGAAGCCCAGCTTCCTCATCCGTGAAGTCGGGTGTAGAGCCACACAACTGCTGAGAGCCCTTTCAGCTCCGACAGGAAGCATTCCTGCCTTTCTCTTTACCTGACACCATTCCATTTCCAGGAGAATCACTCCTCAGATCCGCTACGAGGGAATTATTCATCAGCCCCCGGTGATCTGGGTTTCAACCCAGTCTTGACCAACCTGAGCCCATCCTCCTTCTAGGTTGTGGAGTACAGGAGCCCTGGGAGAAGCGACAGGGGGAAGAGGCCTGTCTCTGGAGCCAGCCAGACCTGGGTTTAAATTTCACCTCTCTCATTTGCATGGTAGGGGGCCTGAGACCTGGGAGAGGGCCTAAGACACATGGGAGAGGGTGGGCCATGCCATTTGGTTTCCTCGTCCATGAAACAGCAGCACTCCAGTGTGCACACATGCCCCCATGTATAGTTGCACCCACTGCTAGAAAGAGGGGATCATAGTTCCTCTTTCCCAGGGAGCCCCACTCCAGGTACCCTTATGTTTGGTCCCTATCACATGTGGGGACGATTCTAATGTCAGCATAGAAGTTTCATTTCAGCACAGAAGTGAAGAGCAAGGCTGTGGAGACATCAACCTGCGATGGAATCTTGGCTCTGGTTTAGGGGAATCTTCTAATCCAGCGCTTTCCATAAAAACACAACGCAAGTCACATGTTTAAGTTTAAATTTTCTAGTAGCCACATTTAAAAAGTAAAAAGAAGCGGTCTGGCACATGGCCAAGTGGTTAAATTCACGCGCTGCACTTCCACGGCCCAGGGTTTCACGGGTTCGGATCCTGGGCACCGTTCATCAGGCCACGCTGAGGTGGTGTCCCACATAGCACAACCAGAAGGACCCACAACTAGAATATACGACTATGCACTGGGGGGCTTTGGGGAGAAGAAGAAGAAGAAGAAGAAAAAAAAGATTGTCAACAGATATTAGAACAGGTGCCAATCTTAAAAAAAGTAAAAAGAAGCAGATGAAATAAATTTTAATATTTCGCTTAACCCAATAAATTCAAAATACTGTCATCTCAACCTGTAATTAATATAAAAATTATGAGTGAGATAGTTCCCATTCTTCAGTTCATGCAACAGCAAACCTCATTCAAGGTCAATAAGCAGAGGTGGCCACCTGATTAGACCACACAGTCTCCTCTGTTGCAAAGGAAGGTGGCAGGAGCACACATATCCCGAGGCTCAGGTCCAAGAACTGATCACGGGGGAAGTACATGCAAGGTGTTTGGCACAGCCCTGGTGCATAGGACGCCCAGGGCAATGTCTGCTGTCAGTGCTGTGACTAATCCTTGTGGTCCTCACCTTGTCTCACACAGCGCAGATCCCATGAGACTCTGCTGGCCACCTTTTCCCAGCCCACCTGAATGGAGTCACCACTGAGTGGCTCAGGTTAGGAGGAACAGGGCCGATTTTTCTTGAGCTGGGCGGGGCGGGGGGAGGGGTTGGGGAGGGGGTGCTGTACCAGGCTTCCTGGCCCACGGGCCTCCCAACACAGTTGTGATTCGGGGCAGCAATTTAGGATGTTGATTTTAGGAGGGCAAACAGGTGAGGGATTGTTTGCTGTGGAGGTGGGAGAGGCGTGGCACATGGAATTGGTCTCTTAGGTACCAAGCCTTGACCCGAGAGGGCAGGAAATTGTGCAGCAGCCACAACTCCAAATATCAGGCTGGCACTGCCCTGCTTAAAGAGATTTCTGCAGCTAGTTGGTCTGTTTCTCTCTATTCTCTTTTCCTCCTTTTATCTTTTCTTCCTTCCACAAATACTCAATGAACATTGACTCCACACGCTGCGAAGGCCCCGCGTTATAAATAATAAGTAACACTGATGAGTTCTCAGGATGTGCCGGGTCCCATGCTAAACACTTTGCGTTCCTTCTCTCATTTAAGGTCCACGACCAACCCAGGGCTGTAGGTACCACTATTATTCCCATTGTTCAGATGAGGAAAACTGAGGAAGAGCGAGGTTAAGTAGCTTGCACAAGGTCTTACAGCCAGGGTTTTCATCTAGCCTATATGGCTTCAGAGAGGAAGGCGGGGTTCTTGCCCTCAATGAGCAGATGCGAGGAAAGCAACAAGGGGAGAAACTAGCTCTGCTGGGGAAATCAAGAAAGGCTTCCCAGGGGAGGTGACATTCTGTCTGGGGCTTGAAGGATGAATAGCAGTATTCTGATGGGCAAGGCAGGGAGGGTGTCCAAGGAAGCAGGAGTAGGAGTAGTAAAAGTAAAAAACATGTGAATTAGATAGTTTACTTTCCGTGGCCTTCCAAGCTTTCCCTCTATAAACTAAATAGTATTTGTTCCCAACCCACCCAGGAGCCTCAGGTCACCTTTTTGGCAGTCTGTCTCCTAAAGTACCCTACATCTGTAAGCTCTTTCTCTCCCTTACTTTTATCAATCATAATTTAGGCAATGTATGAAAAAATTCAGAATGTTTGGAATGCATTTTTCAGCATTGACAATATTCTTAGGGCAAATCTGCCTTACAGCATCAAAAGTTGGGCCTCTTCCAAGAATCTCTGTGGCGTTGAGACCAAGAGCCCAGACTCTAGGTTCAAACAAGCTGGGTTGGAATGCCGGCTCTACCACTCATCAGCTGTGTGACCAAAGGTGAGTTTCTCACCCTCTCTGAGTCTCAGCTTCCTCATTCATAGACTGAGGTCACAGTTCATCCAGAGGATGAATGTGAGGGTCAGGCAGGATCCCGCACAAAAAGAAAATGCCTGGCACACAGTTTGCCCTCAGCACCTCACCAAGCAGATTCCAAAAGAAAAGAAGGGCCCTCAGGGAAGGTGTGAGCTCCAGACCCGCGTCTCATACTCACAGTCGTGAATGAGGTGGTGGCCTCACCGCTGGTTTACGAAGAGATGTCAAAGATATCTCAGCTTTGCAGGTCACACACTCAGGCTCTCCTGAGGACGCAGAGTCACTCAGGCCTGGGGGCCAACTCACACTGACCCTCTGCACAAGCAACTGATTTATAAACCAGAAGCCTGATGGTGAATGACACTGGCGAGGGGTGCCTCTCCGCCGTCTCCCCAGCAGGGCTGGACAGACACTGACGAGTTCTTCCTCTCCGACCACCTTCTTTATCCTACAAACAGACTGCAATAATACATGTGGGTGGGCTGCAACCTCATTAGTTGGCTTCCAATGCCCGGCACACAACCTAGTTCCTGAAGTAGAGGTGGAGTCCCAGGCAGAAGGCAAACTTTAGTTAACGACAGTCTCATTCTGAGGAGCCGCTGGACACCTGGCTCAGACCTGGGCACATCTCAAGTTACCTCACCAATGCCTTTGCAGCCAACTTGGAGGGTGTGGCTGCCATGAAGATGGCTTCCTTCACCCAGAGGTGCTGGTTCTCGTGGGTTTCACTCCCGATGGGTGGCTTTATTGCTAAATTCCACTCTAACTAGTACTGCCCATACACTGACCAAAGAAGGGAAGGGTACTTAACACTGCTGAGTGCCTACTGCATGCCGGTGCTACTGAGTGCAAGGTACTTACACTGAATGCTTGTAAAGTCTTGTTGGGAAGTATCTTCATCCCCATTTGATGACTGTGTCACACCAAACACATGTCCTCTCCAACACCCCAGGTGTGGGAACCTCTGCCGAAATACCAGAACGAGAACTTGATTGCAGGACACATTCTCACGGAAGGGCGGCAGCTCTGGCACATTTTCCTTCCATGGAAGCTCAGCTGTGATTCAGTTGCTTCTTTTCTGGATTTGGCCTAAATGTTGGGGGTTGAGGAGATTCTGATGAAGAATTAAAAGGATATGGTTTGGAGGATGGGGGGAGATGGGTGAAGGTGGTCAAAGGATACACACTTGCACCTATAAGATGAACAGATTCTGAGGATCTAATGGACAACATGGTGACTATAGTTAACAATGCAGTTCTGTATACTTGAAAGTTTCTAAGAGAGTAGATCTTAAGTGTTGTCACCACACAAAAAGAGTAAAAAGAATGGTAAGTATGTGAGGTGATAGATGTGTTAACTAACCTTATTGTGGTAATCATTTTGCTATATATATCAAATCATCACACTGTACACCTTAAATTTACACAATATTTTTTGTCAATCATATCTGAATAAAGCTGGGGGAAAAAAGGGATATGGGACAGCTAAAGTTGAGCGGAGCAAGGAGAAGGGGTGTTCAATGGGAGAGCTCACCAAATCCTATTGGATGGAGGCATATCTAGTAATAATTAAAGGAGGATGCTAAACATAAATGAGACAAAAAAACGAATTATTTAAAATTGCCAGTACTATTTTCAGAGTATTCCTTTTTGTATTGTTTTGACTTTTGGAATCACTGTAATGTTTTACATATTCAAAAGAATAAAATCAATTCAATAAAGCTGGAGGGAAAAAACTAAAATTGAATACAAATAAAAACAAATGAGCCTGTGTTTCCAATGAGTAGCAGACACGGTGAAAGGGAAAACAGAGAACGAATCCAAGTAACTTTTGAACACAATTCTTGGATTACATATCATCAGTCTAAAGAAAAAAAGAAATGCAAACAGATCTTGAACACTATTTAGTAAGTTTGTTTTTCCATAGTGGAATGGATGTAGCAATCCCTGAAACTATTTGTGTGTTGTAATATTGAGCAAATGATACCATTGTTTTGATGTTTGGGAACCAGGGTTCTCACTGGGGAAGAGAGTGAGAGTGGGGGAAGACAAGGAAAATTCTATGAGTTTGGATTGGTACTAGAGGTAGCAGTATGAGTTCATAATTTTACATAGATAGCAGGAGTGCGAGAAGAACCCTATGAAATGACTATTCTTTCCAGTTTTGTCCACTGTGAAGGCCTAGGAGCAAGGACACTCAGTAGCAGTGAGCCCACTAGTGCTCAGATATTGTTTTCTAGGTACTATTCCCCATCAAAAGCAACCAAAGCTCCTTGAAGAAACAACTGATTTCAGGGAATGGGAAAGTCCAAGACGGCCTTGTGCCAGGAAGTAAGGAAGTGCTCAAAGAATGCTAAGTCCATGTGAAAGGAAACCACTTGAAGGAAATCCATTGCCAAATGTAGGACAAACTGAGCATTGAAACAAATAATGATAGTAGTGAATTACAATCTCTTGAATAAAATAGTGATCCATGAGTCCATACTGATACTAACTAAATAAGGAAGAAGGAAAAACACTTGCTTACAATAAAATGCCAATTATTAAATACAGAAGAAATAATAGAGTTAGAAAATCAGCATTGCAGCCATCATTGTAATAACTAATTCAAGCAAGAATCATCAATGTATATCAAAGCTCTTGAGTAAAAATTTATATGGAATCAGTGATCTATATAGTCTCAAAGTATCTCCCCAGACCTCTTATGACTTAATAATTAATTAAAATTAATTAACTACTTATTAATTATAAAGGGGGAAATTATATAGCAGAGAAACCTGGAAGGCACCACCTTAACCAAATGATCAAAATTAACATCATCATTAATGAGACAAACAGATACCATGTGTTTCCTGATATCATGCACTGAGAACATAATATCACTTCCATGATATTCCTTGGGGAAGGAGGAAGCTATAACCTAAATCTCCTCATGAGGAAAGTTGAGGCAAACCCGAATTGAAGGACATTCTACAGAACAACTAGCTTGCACTCTTCTATAATGTCAACTCATGAAGACAAAGAAAGGCTCAAGAACGGTTCTAGACTAAAGGAGACTAAGGAGACTTTATAACTAAATGCAACGTGTGACTTCTCTTTGACCCTAGATTGAATCATAGAATAAGGAGGAAAGACTGCTCTAAAGAACATCCTTGGGACCAGTGGCAAATTTTGCACATGGAACGTAAATGATCTAATAGTATACAAATGTTAAATTTTCTGAATTTAGTAACTAAACTGCGATTATGTAAGAGAATGTGCTTGTTCTTAGCAAATAGACCTGGAGTATTTAGGGATAAAGAGAGAAGTGCATAATGTCTGCAACTTATTCTCAAATAGTTCAGAAAAACATAAAGTGTGTGAATGTGTGTGTATGCGTGTGTATGTAGAGACAGAGAGACAGAATGCGACAAAATAGCAACAATTGCTGAATTTGCACAAAGAGTACATGGGAGTTCTTTGTACTATTGCAATTCTTCTGTAATTTTGAAGATAATTCAAAATAAGAAGTTAGAAATACAATAAAGATTAAAAATTGCTAGTTATATAAACACCAGATGATTAAGAAGCAGAAAATTATTAATGGCCTTATTTACCATAAATGTCCCCATTCTATGGACTGAATATATCCCCCCCAAATCTATATGTTGAAGCCCTAATACCCAATGTGATGGCATTTGGAGGTGGGGCCTTTGGGAAGTAATTGGGTTTGGATGACATCATGTGGTGGAGCCCTCATGATGGGATTGGTGCCCACATAAGAGGATGAAGAGACCAGAGCTCTCTCTGTCCATCATGTGAGGATAGAGCAAGAAAGCGTCTGTCTACAAGGCAGGAAGAGTCCTCATCAAGAACTCTACCTGCCTGATCTTGAACTTCTAGCCAAGGACTTCTAGGCTCCAGAACCGAGAGAGATTAATTTCTGTTGTTGAAGCCACCCAATCTATGGTATTTGTTATAGCAGCTCAAGCTGACTAAGCACCAAATAACAAAGAACTCTAAATCTAAAGTGATCTCCTGGTGAGATTTAAGTTTTGGGGAAAAATGTTTATAGCTTGAGACACTTCCAACAATAGCATTATACATGGATTCCAAAAGTGCCCAATTCACACTCCCACTAGACTGTGTGAGTGCAGATGTTCCTTTTTCTATTCAATGACTTACCACCCAGGTGATCCCTGGACCGCTTCTGGGGCCCTGGGTCCACAGGGTCTGATGCTGCGCTTGTGCTGACCTAACCTTCATCCCTGAGCCTTCTTCCTTTCCATTACTTTTGATAATCTCTGCCTCATACTCTAGATCCTGATACTATCGAGGAGGAAACATTTAACTGTTTGAACCCAGGACTGAGCCACTGATTGATCTCCCTAGTTTGTTTATTCATTCAACACACAAGGCACTGTGAAGGGCCTCAGCAAGCAGCTGATGGGAGACCTTGGAGAAGAACGACCAGAAATGGCTGCAGAGTTGTGATTTGGAGAGGACATGAGAAAGGAGTACCATAAAGGGGAGGTACTGGGAGGAGGAAAAGGTTTGAGAGAAAGATAGGAATGAGATGAGGATCTGAATTTTGAAATAAGTATTGGGTTTAATATCCAGGTGATGTTTACCAGACAGCACCTGCTCAAGAAATGTTTGCCAAGTTAGAGAGGCCAGGCTGGAAGATAGCCTCTTGAGTTGACAGTAGAAGCCCCGAGGATCGATAATTTACCAGGGCTGAGTTTAGGGAAAGCGTCAAGCACAGAATTTTTGTACTAGCTCTCTTGGGATTTTAGATACTGGCTGTCAGAGTTCTACTGCATTTCTGTAATTTTCTAAAGAAAAAGACTTGATCCTCTATAAGATGGACCCTGTCCTTTATAAGATGCCATCTCATCTACTTAAACAAGTTGGCGGTGTTTACTCCCCCAGGGCCAGAGTCCAAGAGAACCAAGGCTTTCTCATGTTATAACTAATATGTGTTATGGCGAAGCACAGGGAATAAAATTACAACTATGAAGCTGGCATTTGCTTTATCCAGCTGGTGCTATTACAAATGACTTGATCTTGATCCTTCCCACGTTGATCACCTTGAGGAAACAGCTACATGGGGATTCAGGCCTGTGGGAGGTGTGTGAAGGACTGGAGATTTTCTAGTGTGGTTCAGCTTTAGGAGATGGTCATTCACTCCTCATCATCAAACCCCTGCTGAGCACCTATCTGTACCAGGTACTAAATAGCAAGGGAGACTGAGGTATGAATAAGACAAGATCCTTATCCATAAAGCACACAGAGCCTAGAGGAGAAGAGAGATTTGTAAGGAGAAAATATAACATGTAGGGGGGTGTGTGTGTGTACCAATGAGCTTCTGGTCACAACATTTTCATCAACTGATCAATAATACATAATCTTGTTTTATATGTGTTTCTGTTTAAAGATATCTGATTTAACATGCATTGTTAGTTCACTAACACTGAACTGACAGACTATAACTCATTCCTGAATGAAGCTTACCTAACACATGCATTTCCGGCCTTCTTGTTCTTAGGAACACTACACAGCACTTTGGCAATATGCTTGGGGGCCATTTTAAACAGTGAAATCACCAACAAAATGCACAAAATTGTGAAAATCGTGGCACTAAATAGACCACAAACAGTATACTTGTTTATAGCATGAAAGCTAACACAAGAAGGCAGAGACACCGGGCCGTCCCACCTATGATAAAGTTTAATTTATAAATTAGGTACAGTAAGAGATTAACAACAACAGTGAATAATAAAATAGAACAATGATAACAATATACTGTAGTAAAACTTATGTGAATGTGGTCTCTTTCTCTCTCAAACTATCTCATTGTACTGTACTTACCTTTCTCCTTGTGATGATGTGAGCTGATGCAAGCCCTACGTGATAAGACGAAGTGAGGTGAATGACATGGGCATTGTGCCCGAGTGTTAGGCTCCTACATATTGATCTGACAATACATCAGAAGGGGGATCATCTAGCCATGAGGTTGTTGATGGTTGGGTGTCAGGAGCTGTTGATGTCAATGGTTGGGGATCCAAGAAAGGGATGCTTCACATCCCGGGCGAGATGGAACGGGATGGCGCAAGATTTCATCACACTGACTCAAAACGACGTGTAATTTAAAACTTACAAATTGTCTATTTCTGCAATTTGCCATTTAATATTTTTGGACCATGGTTGACCACAGGCAACTGAAATCATGGATAACGGGAGACTAGTGTAACATCCATTAACTACAGGGCAAAACCAACATACACTTCCTACAGCTTCGATTCAGCTTCTGCTAATGCAAGGGTTGCTGGCTTCTGGTGGGCTGACATCAGAGGACAATGACCTTAGGAATTAATTTATTTTCACCCTTCTCAGTGCTGGCACTGCCCTCAGAGGTAGGTGCTCTTGAGAAGCCTCTGCTGTGTGGAGTAGTGGAAAAGTCCGGAGCTTATAGTTGGGTAGACCTGTTGGATGGAATCTGTCACTGGCTGTGTGACTTCAGGCACAGGGACAATTTATTTTCTCTGATGATCAGTTTTCCCATCAATAAAAATGGGGACAATGTATATATTTTACAGGACTAAATGACACCATGCATGTGATCCATGCCCAGCCAATCATAAGTCTTAGTACTTGGTAATTTTTTTCCTTCTTTCTTTTGGTCCAACAGCATTTATGCGTCTTCATGGAGCTGGGTGGAGGGCTCAGAGAACGCACTACAAATTATTTAAATCTTTTTCTCATTAAAAGAATACTATCAAAGCAATTTTTGTATGTTATAGAAAAATTAAAAAGACAGAAAGTAAAAAAGATGATAATATTCCACAACACTATTAATAGTTGATGGATATTCTTCTAGACTTTCTTCTGTGCATACATCATATACATTTTTATATAAAAATAATATAATACTGTACCTACTGTATTGTAACTTGCTTTTAAAATCCAACCCTAGATCATGAACATCTTAACATATAAATAAACCCACTTGTACAACCTAATTTTTAATTACTACATAGTAGTCATTGATGGCTGATTCAATTATTCAAACCAGTTCTCTTTGATAGACATGTAGATTGTTTCCAATTTTCTGCTGTTATAAACAGTACTACAAGTAGCATTCTTGTGGGTAAATCTGTGTTCACACCCTTAATTATTTCCTTAGTACAAATGCTTAGAAATGGAATTACTGGGTTAAAGATAATTCCTAATGTTAAAGCTTTTGATATCATTTGCCACACTGCCCTTCAAAAAGTTATAACAAATAGTATTCACACCAGCAGTGTATAAAACACTAGGAAATGATCTTCATTTGAATGTCCCAAGCTTGGTAAAGAAATGTATCTCTTGACGGGGCAGAGAGAGGCTGTAAAGCTTGGGTTTCTGGCCTTCTCAGCGGACAGATAGATGGATCAGGACTTTGGGGGGTAAGAAGGCTGCTCCCCTATTCAAGTAATGTCCTAAACTCTTCTCCAGTGAGTGCAGCAACTACTCTGTGACAGGCACCATGCTAGATGCCGGGGATAAAGAACCACAAAAGCATCTCCCCCATCCCGAGGAGCAGATTACAGTACAATGTGGTACGTCTACCCACAAAAGCAAGTCTAAGCCAGACTTGGGCAGACAGAGGGGGCAAAAGGAACTAGCAAAGATTTCCTGGAGGAGGTGACATCGTCGAAAAGCTTTGAAGAGTGACTAGGAGTTAGTTCCCTGAAGAAGTGGGGCAAGGCAGAGGGATCACATGTTCAAGACCTCGAAGTGGGAGCAAGTAGATTCAGGGGAACTATACGCTGGAGTCTAAACACCAACAAACCCAAACCCAGAAATGTTCTAAAAAGGCTTTTTTAAAAAATTTATTTAATTTATTTTTTTTATTGAGTTAATGATAGGTTACAATCTTGTGAAATTTCAGTTGTACATTAATGTTTGTCATTCGTGTTGTAGGTGCACCACTTCACCCTTTGTGCCCCCCCCACCCCACCTTTCCCCTGGTATCCACTAAACTGTTCTTAGTCCACATTTTTAAATTCTGAAAAGGCTTTTTCAATGAGAGCCTATTTTTCAGTTTACTCCATGGTAACAGCTGGAGAATCATTTGCTCCAGTGGCATGTGGCGGGTGACAGACACCATGGGGCTGCAAATGATCTGTCAGTGACAACAGAAAGCACCCTGCGTCATGCTCTTTATAATGAAATCTCCCCTGACATGGGGGATACCTGGCTTGTCATGCATAATTTGTGACGGTTCTCAGCCTTTTCTGTGTTTGGGCAAGTAATAACATCGTTTTTCAAGTTTCCTCCTTTTTTTGGAGTTAAGATAGCTAAACTTCAGAAATACTGTTAATTTTGAATAAACTAGGCCCCACATATTATGGGTAATTTTTTTCTACTACAGTTCTGTGTGACTTGAGATTGTGTGTGTGTGTGTGTGTGTGTGTGTGCGTGTAAATTAGAATGGGGAGAGGAAGAGGTGAGAAGAGGAGGGCAGGAAAATGACAAGCTACCAAGCCAGAGAGGTAGGCAGGCAGGGGACCTGGGGGCTTTCTGTGCTGTAATGATTTTTCAGAACACTGGGGAGTCATGAAAGTGTTTTAAAGACTTGGTTCTCAGAAATATTGCAGGTAGCAGCAATGAAAGGCCTCAGCTTCTACAGCACCCTCATCACCAAGGTCAGAGGCAACAAGAATGGACATGGTTGTCAGTCCATCCTCATGGAGTTCCAGCTCATGTTTGTGGGTTCCAGCCTGCTCTTGATCCCCCCCATTTCACATCCATCTCTTCCCTAACACCGGCTCCAATAGCAGATACAGACACAGCCTTACAGGGACCGTTTATCCAGTCCCCACAAGTGCATAAGGCAATTCCCTATGATATCTTTCGCTGGTTCTGCGCCTCTGCTTGAACTCTGACTGATACAGTTGTGAATAAGAAAGACCTGTCGGAGGTGACGCTGCTGCAGAGACAGAAGTGACGGTGCAAATAGAGAGGAAGGGAAGGATCTGAGATATATGAAGGATATAGAAAATCAAGCCGTGGTGACCCATCAAATACTGCAATGAGGAGGAGGGAGGGGTCAAGAATGATGCCAGAGGTTTCAGCCTAGGTGACTGGGCTGAGGAGTCATGCTGACATCACAGGAACGGAGCAATTTGGGAAAGGAGGAGATGGAGAGCTGAGTTTGGGACCGTTAAATTTGAAGGGCCTGATGGATCTCTAAGTGGAAATTTATAATAGGAGTTCGACATATGGCTCTGAAGTTTAAAGGGGATGAAAATGTTCACCATCAGCACCACACGGAGGGAGTGGATGAGGTCAATCTAGGAAGACAGGTAAAACAAGAAGATGATAATCAAGGGGGATGGCTTGGAAAATTAATACAGAAGGGACAAGCAGAGGAAGACGAGCTAAAAAAAATTGTTTTCCAAGTCTGAGATTGAAAGGCTGCAGAAGAGAAAGCCAGGCTCCATGGACAAGGAAGAACTGAATCAAAAAGGAATGGGGTGGCCAGAGGGTCAGATGCCACTGGGAACTTGAACAAGAAAGGGCTGAACATGTGTCCATTGGATTCAGCATCTACAAGGTCCCTGGTGTTCTCTGTTGACCACAGTTTCAGCAGAGTTGAGTGGAGGTGGGGGGGTGGGGAGCCAAATGTCAGTAAAATAATGAATAGGAGTTCAGGAAGTTGAGACAAGGAAGTATAGACCACAGTTTTTAAAAGCTTGGCTGTAACTAGAAGAAAGCAGCACATGAGAGAGAGGAATACAGGATTGAGGAAAGGCCTTTAAAAAAATAAAAGGGATTTGAGTACGTTTATCTGCTGAGAGTGTAGGGCCATTGGAGAAGGGAAGATTAAAAATACAGCAGAAAGAGGAAAACTTTATGGAATGAGACCACTCAGTAAATTGAAGTTGCAGAGTGGATAAGATTGCCAGGCAGAGCATATAAAGTGAGAAGAGTCGAGATGAAAATCCTGGGGACTCCAACATTTTAGAGATGGCTGGAGGAGGTGGAGACAGAGAAAGACAGCAGCATCAAACATGGCAGAGAGATTAAATAGTATAAGAAGCGAAACAAATCAGTGGCAAATAAGGAGGTCAATGGCAACCCTTTTCCAGAGTAATTGCATTATATTGGTGTGAATATGAGCCAAAGTACAGAGGATTGAAATGTGACAAGGAGGTAATAAATTTCCTCAATTACGAAGGCGGTTATCAGTTAGCACTTTTTGGGAGAAACAATAATAATGCCAAGGGATGATGAAAGTTCAGTAAAATGGGCACTCTCATATTTTGGCAGTTTAGATTGGTAAAATCCATTTGGGAAACAATTTGATAATAAATGCCAATAAGATTAAAATATTTATATTATTTTGGAGTATTAGTTCTATTTCTGAGACTCTATCCTTAGAAAGTATTCGTAAATATTGGAAAATTTTATGCATAATAGCATTTAATGTCATGCCACTTCCAACTGTGAAAAGGTGGTAACGAGCTATATGTCCAACAACAGGAGAATGGTTAAGTAAACTGCAGCATGTCCATTTGCTGGAATATTGACTAGTAATTACAAATTATGTTTGTGAGGCCTATGTAGCATCATAGGAAATGTTTATGTGAGAACATTAAGTTACAAAGCTGGATACACCCTTTAAACCACAGGGTAATTATGCTGTATTTTACAAAGCACCTCCAGGCAGTGGGGGTGGGAGGTAGAATGACTACAATACAGAAAAATGCTCATAATGTTTGTATTTGAAATATAGGATTACAGGAGGCAACTATTTCTATTCTTTCAGCTTCTCAGTATTTTCCAAATTTTCTTTAGTGAGCATGTAACATTTTTAAAAATTTTAAGTAAACATTTTTTTCTTTTGATGAGGAAGATTGGCCCTGAGCTAACATCTGTTGCCAGTCTTCCTCTTTTTGCTGGAGGAAGATCATTCCTGAGCTAACATCTATGCCAATCTTTCTCTATTTCGTATGTGGGATGCTGCCACAGCATGGTTTAATGAGCAGTGTGTAGGTCCATGCCCAGGATCTGGACCCATGAACCCTGGGCCACTGAAGTGGAGCACGCAAACTTAACCTCTAGGCCACTAGGCTGGCCCCTTAAGTAAACGTTATTGAAAGGAGGTTTGATGGTAAAGACAAGGGGAAGGATAGGGAAGTGGCTTGAGAGGGATGCAGGATCAAGGGGAGAGTGACTTCTTAGGATGGGGATTATCTGAAAGCGTTTGTGGTCCATGGAAAGGGTGAGGTTGATGTTAGGTTAGAAAGGATGCTAGGAAAGGTGAAGGGGTGGGTCGGGGGAGTCGAGGAAGAAAGGAAAAAGACATCTCTGAGCAAAAGAGGAGGTAAGAATGAGAATTTTGGAGATATATTGGAGGGAAATGAAGGGGATTTTTACCCATGAACATTTATTTTATTTGGAAACTGAAAATCTCAATCTACTGAGGGTCGAGATCTGGGATTGTGATCAGAGATTTTAAAGAGGCAAATATTATGTGGATTAGCCATTGTTCAGAACAGGAAATAGAGTAACAACGAGGAACATTAAGGTGGGTAGCCCTGTGGTCCCACCTGAGGATGGAGAGCAACATTTGTCAGGGCACCAAGAGCCAAGCAATGGCAAGTCCTTCAGCTGGACCCAGCAGGCTCAGACAGGAATGGAACGTCTGGCTGGAGCTGGGCCTTGGAAAGGCATGTGGTCCAGAGGATAGAAGGTCAAGACTCACAAAGGGTGCTAATGTGAGTATCACTGAAGTGACTGACTGTGGGATGGGAGCTCACAGACAAACAAATGAAACTAAGAGGTGTCTGACAGATTGCACCAATACACAGAGATAGAGGGGCTGAAGCCTCAGTGAGGCTGAAAAATCAGTTTAACCTGATCAAGGGTGAATGAGAGGTGGAAGAAAAGGTGGCTAAGGGCAGAGCAAGGGTGGAATCAGGTTGCCATTCAGGATGAGGACAACTGCTCCATGAGGGTGTGACTGTGGGAAGAAGAGGGTGGCAGAAACAGGATCAGTAGAGGTGGCAAGATGGGGAGAGATCCAGATGTTAGGTGGGTGGGCCATCAGAAGGGCTGTTGAAGTTGTCTTGGGCAGGAGAGGAGAGACACTAAAGCCATTGTCGAATGTTGGGGAGTCCCTGGGGGTATCACAGTATTAGTAACAAGGATGAGAAAGGGCAGCCCAATGGTAGAGGAAAACAAACATTTGAGGGATGGTGGTAAAAGATTCCAAAAGCCAATGAGAGACAGGTGTGTGTCAACACCAATTCCTGGCCCTTAGAGGCAGGGAGCTGAGGAAAACTGCAGTCTCCACTGCGTTCCACCCATCCACTGGAGAAGGTGTGGAGGGAAGTGGTGTCATTTTACTGTGTCTCATCTCAGCAAAGATTTGAGCTTTCTAAGGACAAGAGCACATCCTATGTAGGCTGAAGAATAAAAGGATGAATTAAAATGGACCAGACAATCTGAGACATGCAAACAAATAACCACGAAATAGAATAGGAAGGGCTCTGCGCCATAAAACCAGTCCAGAAAAAGGTGGGGGTTTTCAGTTGGGGATTAGGGAAACCTTCCTGAAGAAGAGGGTTTGTGAGATGGGTCTTGGGACAGCACTAAGACGTACGATATTGGGAGGGGGACGGGAGGAGAGACGAGGCAGTGGAGACAGGGAGTAGCATGAGGTGGCACAGGGACAAGAAATCCCGGGGTCTGTTCAGATGAGACCCAGTAGCTGAATTTGGTTAGAGCATAGTATGTATAGGGAATAGAATAGAGAAGAGGACGGAGCAGATTTTGTAAGGACTTGAATGCCAAGATAAGGAGTCTAGACTTTATTCCACGCATTAGCGGTTTCTAAACTTTTTGATCATGCACCCTATTAGTAACAAAATGTTTCAATAGGCATCCCCAATATATGTATGACTATTTATTATATATGTTTATATCTATAACTGATATGCTAAGTATTAGCAAAGCTTAATTTCTTTCTTAAAAATAAATAAGAATAGATTCTTCTAAGAGAATGAGAAGGCAAGTCACAGACAGGAAGAAAATATTTGCAAAAGACATATCTGCTAAAGGACTTTATCCAAAATATTCAAAGAACTCTGTTTTTTTTTTTTTTTTGAGGAAGATTAGCCCTGAGCTAACATCTGCCACCAATCTTCCCCTTTTTGCTAAGGAAGACTGGCCCTGAGCTAACATCCATGCCCATCTTCCTCTACTTTATATGTGGGATGCCTGCCACAGTGTGGCTTGACAAGTGGTGTGCAGGTCTGCACCTGGGATCCAAACCGGTGAACCCTGGGCCACTGAAGCGCAACGTGTGAACTTAACTGCTGCACCACTGGGCTGGCCCCTCAAAGAACTCTTAAAACTCAAAAATAAGAAAATGAACAACCTGACTGAAAAATGGGCAAAAGACATGAACCTCACGAAAGAAGATATAGAGATGGTAAGTGAGCATATAAAAAGATGCTCTGGGGCTGGCCCCGTGGCAGACTGGTTTAGTTCGCGCGCTCCGCTGCAGGCAGCCCAGTGTTTCGTTGGTTCGAATCCTGGGCACGGACATGGCACTGCTCATCAAACCACGCTGAGGCAGTGTCCCACATGCCACAACTAGAAGGACCCACAATGAAGAATATACAGCTATGTACAGCGGGGCTTTGGGGATAAAAAGGAAAAAAATCAAATCAAAAAAAAAAAAGATGCTCCACATCATATGTCATCAGGGAAATGCAAATTAAAACAAAAATAAGATACCACCACACACATTTTAGAATGGTCAAATTCCAAAATACTGACACCACCAAATACCGGTGAGGATATAGAGCAACAAGAATGCTCATCTCTTGCTGGTGGGAATGCAAAATGGTATAGCCACTTTGCAAGACAGTTTGGCAATTTCTTATAAAACTAAACATACTCTTACCATATGATCCAGCAGTCACACTCATTGGTATTTACCCAAATGAGTCCACACAAAAACCAGCATATGAACATTTACAGCAGCTTTATTCATAATTTCCAAAACTTGGAAACAACCAAGATGCCTTCAATAGGTGAATGGATAAACTGTGGTACATCCAGACAATGGAATATTATTCAACACTAAAAAGAAATGAGCTTTTGAGCCATGAAAAGACATGGAGGAACCACAAATGCATATTACTAAGTGAAAAAAGCCAATGTGAAAAGACTACACATACTGTATGATTACAACTATATGACATTCTGGAAAAGGTGACACTATGGAGACAGCAAAAACATCAGTGGTTGCCAGGGAATGTGGAGAATGACTAGGCAGAACACAGAGCATCTTAGGACAGTGAAACTATTCTGTATGATACTATCCTGGTGGATACATGTCATTATACATTTGTCCAAACCCACAGAATGTACAACAAGAGTGAACCCTAATATGAGCTATGGACTTTGGGAGACAATAACGTGTGAATGCAGGTTCATCAATTATAACAACTGTACCACTCTGGTCAGGGATGTTGATAATGGAGCCTACGCATGAGTGGGGACAATGGGTATATAGGGAATCTTTGTACTTTCTGCTGAATTTTGCTGAAATTCTAAAACTACGCCAAAAAATAAAGTCTATTTAAAAGGAAAATCATTGTCATTTGATCACTGTCAAATGCTCAAATATACACAGCCAGTAAATATAGTAAAATATTAAAAACTAGAAAAATAGATTTCAGATACTTTTTCCCCACAAGCCAGTGATGTATCTTGTGCATTCCCTGGGGTTTGCACTCCCTAGTGTGGAGACCTGTGATCATATGAACCCTCCTTTTGGAGGAGAGGGCCACAATCTGGGCTTTGTGCATGGGCATCCGGCAGCCCAGTATGGGATAGCTGGAAGAAGGAGGGGCAGGAGCTGGTAAGATCAGTTAGGAGGTCATTCTTCCCTTCCTTACTTGTTGAATTCCTCCTCCAGACAATGCATCAAGAGGTGGTGAAGTGAATAAGAAGGACTATGTGTTATAGAAAATAAAAGGAGGCTGCACTAGAGATGATAAAAACATTATTGCCCAATAAGTTACATCCATGGCTTGTCTCAATGAGGACCTAAGGCAACATAGACATGTATGGGCTTTGGGTGAGATGGGGTTGGAAGGAGAGGGGATGGCAGCTACCTAGTTAGGAAAAGGCCTCCCATACTCCAGAGATTGTCGTTGTTTCCTATATTGAGAGCCTGGCAATTAATTAATTCCACTGCCTGCTCTCGAACCACCTTGAATTACCAAACTACAGTCAATGCAGACTGCTGCCCACTCATTCTGGACACTAATCCTTGCAAGCCCAACATGCCCCTAATAGAACCCCTTTTATTGTCTATCCTTTCTCATCCATGTGATCTCTGTGCTCTCTGCTTCCTCTCCCTCAAATTGGTATACCATCAAGAATCCCTCTTTTGCCCAAATGTTTCTTTCCGCTGTGCCTTCTGAAATTCCGACTCCTTAGTAGATAAGCCTACCTACCTTCTTTTTTTTTTTTTTTTAAGATTTCATTTTTTCCTTTTTCTCCCCAAAGCCCCCTGGTATATAGTTGTGTATTCTTCGTTGTGGGTTCTTCTAGTTGTGGCATGTGGGACGCTGCCTCAGCGTGGTCTGATGAGCAGTGCCATGTCCGCGCCCAGGATTCGAACTAACGAAACACTGGGCCGTCTGCAGCGGAGCGCGCGAACTTAACCACTCGGCCACGGGGCCAGCCCCCCTACCTACCTTCTTAAGTTAGTTATTTTCCTGGGCTCAACTCAAGCCTGGTGTTCCCCAAAGAAATGATAGCGAACCTGAAGTGAGTTCACTCACCCATTGCACAGCAAGCCAATCTCTGACACTGGGTGTAGTGGAAGAAAGTAGGAATTTTATTATTGCACAGCACTGAGCAACGAGAAAGGGCAGCTAATGCTGAAATCCCAAACTCCCCAAAAAGCTAAAAGTAAGGGTTTTTATTTGGGGTTTTAGGTACGTGAGGGGGAGCATATGGCTTTGCTGGTCAGAGCTTTTCCACCAGCCTGTGTTTGGCCTTGAGACTACTTGAAGAGAGGAGGAGGAGGAGATAACAAATCCAGGTGGTTGTCCTTGGCCATTTGTCTCCATGGTGGATAGTGGATTCTGGTGCCAGGAAGCCAGGGAGTAAGCAGGGAATGAGTTCTTGGCTTTTAACCCCATATATGTTGGGTTTAATGTAGGGAAACTGATAGCAGGGCCAGTATCAGAAACAACTTCTCTGTAAGAACTTTGGAATGGATGCTTATGTTTAGTAACTTTGGCATTTCCAGGACGTTAGTCCTCTATGCTTGCATAAAAACCTGTTTCTTTGAGGATGCACATGTCTGCAGTAGCCTCTCCCTTCCTGTCACTGCCATCTTCTGACCTTCTGGTCACTCCCTCTCAGCTACAATGTCTTTAGCTCCTGGCTTACACTCCTGCCCTCCACCGTCACCTGCTATTATTCAGATAAATTCATCATTCCCATGGCATCACTCTAGCTTCCTTCTTGCTTGACCACTCTCACTCCAGAGACCAGCACTCAAATCCACATGGAACTGCCCCACTCTTTGATCACCATTTTTCTCCTAATATCCTTATTACCACTGTTTTGGACACTTTGGCAAGCTACAACCTGAGGGCCAGATGCAGCTCACTGTTAATTTTGTAAATAAAGTTTTATTGGAACACAGCTCCACCTATGTGTTTATGTTTTGTATGGCTGCTTCTTGCTACAACAGCAGAGTTGAGTAGCTGACACAGAGACTGTAAGGCCCATGAAGCCAAAAATATTTACTATCTGGCCCTTTACAAAAGAAGTTTGCTGATCCTTGTTCTAAGCAAACAAAATAAAATAAAAATCTTTTTCTAAAAAAGTAATACATAAGCGTTATAGAAAGTTTAGGAAATTAGAAAAGTATTAATACAATAAATAAAAACAATTCCTCGTTATTTCATAACTCAGATATAATCAGTATCAATATTTTAGTGTTTTCCTTCCTGTTACTCTGCAATTTCCATGTCTGTGTGTATGTATATATGAATATGCCTAGATATGTAGATTACTTTTATAAAATTAGGATCATATCATTTTGAAATGTGCCTTTTCATGTCAAAATATATTGTGAATATTTTCTATATGAATTGTTACTTTTTTGTAACATGATTTAAAGTTTCTGTATAGTAATCCATGGAATGAATGTAACAAAACTTAGTTAGCCAGTCAATCATTATAGAAAATTAATGTTATAATTTTTGCTCTTTCAAATAATGCTGTGACAAATATCACGCACATTCTTGGCTCTGGAAGGTCATATGAGGGGAGGGTTGGAGTCATCACCTAGTGAATGGATATTTTATGTAATTATATATGTATATATGTTATATATGTATATGGTGATAAGAATACTAGTAAGTCAGCATCATATTTCACATATTCCTAGTGTCTGGGGTTTTCAGGTCTAGGTGGTGGGTAGGCAAAGGGCTAGAGGTAGGAGGAGTAGTATATGCCAGCACCAGCAATATTTTATGAAAATGATTATTTAGGAAACTAATGTTAAAAATGCTATATATCATGTAGGTTACATATTCTTCCTTTAAATCTTAAAGACTAAAAAAACAGAATTCAGGTTGTGATGAGTGAAATTTTAATTGCGGGGTGACTCAGTGTTATGAACCAAATGGGAAAGATACAGGGATGGGAGTCAGTTCGGAAAAGAAATGGATCAGTTGAGGTTTGGACATACAAGATAGTTACATTTTGTGATAGTTACATTGCATGATTTTGAATCATGAAAATTTTAAATAATGGGATATTAAAATATCAATAAAGTCTCAGCTTACACATAACACTCTAAATTTGAATTCCCAAATTGTAAAAATTAGCCAAAGATTAAGTATTTTTAAAGCAAGTGCATTGTAAGCCTTGTTTACAGCATTGCTATATGACTGTCCCTTGGAAGAGAACTACCCATCACCCTTTGTCAACATCATGGGGACCACACTTTTTTGCACATGCAGCAAAATTTTGATAAGTGATTTTGATGATCACTATTCTATTATTCTAACATTTACTGTTATTATAGTTGTAAATATTTGTATTATCATAACACCCACCAAATATTGTTAATTGATAGTGGTATTACAAGTACTAAAAAACATACCTGAAATCCAATAACTTTGGAACATGAGTTAGATGTGATTAAAAAGCCACTAAGAAGGCAAGTAAATGAGACATATGCAATGCTATTAATTTAGGAGAGAGCACTCTGCAAAATATTAAAGATGAGATTGAGAAAGTACAGAGCAGCCTTAATGCAAAAATGTGCTGTAAGCGCAGTAGATTTAATAGCTCCATAACTCATCCTAATTTACGTTTATTCTTGGGAAGAAATTTTTCTAGAATATGCACATTTTGAATAATGCTGAGTCTTCAGGTATGCATCTCTTAGATGAAATTAATCACACAGGAAACTGTTCCAGGTGAATTCAATGAGGAGATTCTGGAGACATTTGGAAACACAATGTTGGAAGTCAAGAAAGAGGCCCGAGCTGGAGCGATAAAGTCGGAAGTTATCTGTGTAAGACTGAGAGTTTAAATCATGAGAGAGGATGGACTTGCCAAGCAGAGTACACATGTAAGAGAAGGTGAAGAACATAATCTTCTGAAGCTACCAAATTCAGAAGACAGGAAGAGGCAGCAGAGAGGGAGGGAATTTCCTGAGAACCTAGAAGTTTCCAAGCTTATACTTCTAGCATGTCACTTAATCCTCGCTACAGCCTTGCCAGGCTGTTGTATACACCTGTTTGTACAATGAGGGCAATGAGAAGTGCAAGGTGAAATGTGAAGCAGCTTGGCCCAGGTCACGCAAGTCTGTTGGATTCACTGGTTCCTTGAGAGGCAGGACATCAAGGCATAGGTTAGCCTGAGAGAGAAATCAACGCACTATTTCAAGACAGAGAGGAGAGAAGTTGAGGAAACAAACGAAATGAACCAGTGCCCTCTGCCTCAGTTAATGGCACCACCATCTACCCAGTTTGCAAAGCCATAAATCCAGGAGTTGTCCTTCACCTCTCTCTTTCTCACGCCCACATCAAATCCATCAGCAGGTCCTAGGAGTTCTACCTGCAAATTATATCCTTGTTTTACCACATCCGCTGTCCACCACCTTGGACTAAGGCACACTATCTCTCCCCTAGAAAGCTCTAGTCACTTTCTGTCCTGTGGCTACTCTTGCCCAGCTACAACCCATTTTCTCTACAGCAACTAACAACGTGAATGCTATTAGCATTTGGGGCATTAATCAATCATTGTTCATTGTTGGGACTTCATTGTTGGGGCTGTTCTGTCCATTTCAGAATGGTTAGCATCCCTAGCCTCTATCTAGAAGCATCTCACATAAATGCCTCCAATTGTTACTTCCAAATGTCCCTCTGGGGGGAAGATGATATAGCTCTACCCCATCTGACCCCATCCCCAGCTTGAGAATCAAGGAGCCTGAGTGATCTTTTAATGTAAATTGGATCACGTCACTGACCTGCCTAGAACCTTTAGTGGTTTCCCACTGCACTGAGAGTTACATCCTAACTCCCCCGGGAACCTCAAGGCTGTTTATGACCTGGCCCCATCCACTTCTTCAACCTCATCTTCTACAGCTCTCCTTCTCCTCTAACTTGCTTCATTCCAGCTTCCTTTCTCATCCTTGGCCATATCCACTGATTTCCTGCCTCAAGGCCTCTCTGCCTGCTCTTCCCCGGAATAGGTCCTCTCTTGGCTCTTCTTGAATGGTCTTTCTCTCTTTCTTGGGGCTTAGGCACTAAGGCTGACGTAGACTGCCAGTGGCCATGTGGCTGAGACTGAAGGCGGGCATTGTTGGGAGATGAAGAGAGAGACAGAATGGGACACAGAGAGAGAGGGATGACATCTTTTGAACCCCTAGGTCCAGCTGTGCCTGAGGTAAGACTCATTCATTTGAATTTCCAGTAGACAAAGAGGTAGCACTTTACCCTTTTTACTTAAGCTGCTTCGGGTTGCGCGTCTACCATCTGCCATGGAAAGCACACTGACTAACACTCCCCATGCTCCCTCACAGACACACCTGTGTGTAACAAGGGTGGAAAGTACTGGGTAAAAGGTGCCTTTTCAGGATCCTCTTCCAAGTTCCCTCAAGGAAGGACTAGAATCCTTGGCAGAGCTGTCCAGACCCTCCCATTTCCAGCTCTCCATTAAATATCTTCCCTGCAACCCTGCCCCATCATCTCCTTTCTTTCTTTTTTCTTCCATCTCTTCCTATCCTTTGCCCTAAATACATTCAAGACTCTTCTTTCCTGAAAAAGAAATTTTCCCTCCACCCAGTTATTCTTTTAGATTACATCCTCTCTCTCCTATCCTTCACCATCAAACCGCTTCAAAGAGGGAATACATGCGCCCCTCCGCTTCCTTATCATAGACCACCAGTCAACCCTCTGCAACCAGGCCTTTCTACTCATCCTTCTATTGAAAATGCATCTGCCAGAGGTCACCATGACCTCCAAGTCAGTCAGCTAACCCCACGGCCTTTTCTCGGTCCTCATTCTCATTGCTCTTTCTGCAGCATTTAGCCCAGCTGACCATACCTCATCTTCCTTGACTTCTGAGATACCTAGTGGTTTGCCCATTTTCCTTGCCATTCCTCTGGTTACTGGAATACTGGCAAAACCTCTAGACAAGAGCGATGAGTGTCGCTGGTGGGAATGCAAACTGGTGCAGCTATTATGGAAAACAGTATGGAGATTCCTCAAAAAACTAAAAATAGAACTACCATAAGACCCAGATATCCCACTACTGGGTATCGACCCAAACAACTTGAAATCAACAGTCCAAAGTAAGATATGCACCCCTATGTTCATTGCATCACTATTCACAATAGCCAAGACATAGAAACAATCCAAGTGCCTGTCGACCGATGATTGGATAAAGAAGATGTGGTATATTTGTACAGTGAAACACTACTCAGCCAGAGAAAAAGACAAAATCATCCCATTTGCAACAACATGGATGGACCTGGAGGGAATTATGCTAAGCAAAATAAGCCAGACTGAGAGAGACACCAGATGATTTCACTTGTATGTGGAATATAAACAAGCATACGGACAAAGAAAATATTTGAGTGGTTATGAGGGGAAGAGGGTTGGGATGTGGACACAGCGGGTGAAGGGGAGCACCTACGTGGTGACAGACAAGAAATAACGTACAGCTGAAATTTCACAATGATGTAAACTATTACGAACTCAAATAAAAACAAAACAAAAAAAGAGTGATGAGTGTCAATGCTTGATTCAATCTACTTGGTTCAAGCGAAGCCACTCAACGGGTTACTAGTTCTACTCCTTTAAAATTCCATCCGAAAGGACCCCTCTTAAGTGATGGGTTGCTCAGAACAACCCAGTGCTAGTAGACCAAAATTGAAATAGTCTAGGCACTATTCTATAATAAAAAATGTTTCTTCCTTTATGCTATCTGAACACTTGAATGCTGTCTACAAACGTCCACTGGATTTACCTGTCTAGATATTCCTCCTCTATTCATACTATAAACTAGAGCTTTAACGTAAGGCCTTAAAATGGACTAGCTAGAAAGACCAACCCTTCAATATAAAATGAAGTGTCTATAGTACAATCAACAGTTATTTTAAACATAAATAATGAATAGATATAATTAAAGTGAGGTTCCCGTGTTACCAATCTCTCCTTACCTGGGTATTGGGGAAAACCAATAGTGGGTTTGTCTGTACAAAGTTCAGGCATTTTGTCCTCCTTTATTAATATTTTCCGTCCCTTATGAAATGAAAAGAATTATTTTCTCCTAAGGAAATGGGGACATCGTATGGGTCATGAGCAGTAGTAATAGAGCAGAGTTTTGTTCTATTTTGTTTCTATTTTTACTTTGATTTTGCTTAGGGACGCTTGTGGTGTGGTTGTTGGGAAGACAGACCACTCATGTGAGTGTGGATGAAGTGCGTAATAATCAGGACCACATTTCAGCTCAGAACCTTCTTTATTAAGGAAGGTCCTTCAGGCACTTTGATTAACAAGCACATATAAGCTTGGCAAGAGCACCTCTGAAAGTCATAGTTCTAATTGTTTTCGTGAGGTCAAAAGAAGGCAGAGAATACAGTGGTGGCTGCTTAGCATCAAAACAAGGACAATCAAGTTGCTGGCAAACATAACCATCGCCCGCTCTGCTTCCATCCTCTGAAGAACGAAGAGAACTTGGGAGTCAAGACTTGCTATTAATCAAGACCACGTGGAGAACTTGCTTTGTCAGCAGACAGGGCCCCCACCACACCCAGACGTGGACAAAACGGTGGCTGTGTTCTCTGTGCCAAACCTTCTCATCTCTGACCTTCACCTAGATCTTGAAGTATCTGATTCTCCCCGGGCAAGGGCGGACCACTGGACCGGCGGCAGCAGCAGTGTTAGGATGTGCCACCTTGGGTGGCTTCTCCACGTGGAATGCTTCTCCTGAGGCGGACTCCCCTGAGCCCACACCCGCAAAGGCGTGGCGTAGGTCATAGTGTGCCCGGTGCACTGGCGGGGGGAGCTGGGAAGCTGCCACCACCACAGGTCCCACCACCAGGGAAGCTACAGGCAGGTCAGCTGGAGAAGGTGCAGGCGTAACTGCGTCTGCCACAGGGCCGGGCACCCCCACATCAGGGCCGTCTGGCTGGGGCAGCAGGACCACGGGCTGGAGAAAGGCCCATTTCCTTAGGTTAGCTATATTTCTTCTCCCAGACAAGGACACCCATGCTTCTGGGTGGAACCCCACCCAACTTGCTCCCAGTAATAACTTTTATTTGCAAGGAATCTGGCAAAAAAGAACCACCTAGATGCAAAGGATTGTCATCAGAGCTACAGGGCTGGGGTAACTGGCCCCGTTTCTCATCAATTCTCCTGAGGATGGTGGACTCACACACACAACCTATGAACAAAAGCACCCCATCTTATGGCTAACCTTCACCAGCAGTGTCATCCTCTTGGTCATCTATACCTGCAGCCACCGGGAGATGCCAGGCAGATCTGGCCACATGGTCTCTGGAACTCAGAAAACCACTCCCACCTCCCACAAATGAAAAGCTGGCTTTGTCAACTACACATTAGGGTGGTTCTGCCCTGTAGTCACTAGTTTGTGGCAGGAGAAGGCATGGCTGAAATAGTCCTTCCATTCGTGGATGAGTCCACATACTCCAGTGCTGTTTATACTGTGGGATTCAGAAGGACAGGGCAGCAAATGCCCTGTGGTTACTAATGCACTGCATAAATGTATTCTGAAGGTGAGGGCGAGAATACCCATGGCGCCGTTACCTGTGTTTGGAACACCGTGCAGGTCACAGCAACATCTTCCCCACCAACCTTCTCTGTGAGTGTCGCCTTACAGAAGCCATATTGCTGTCCACAAAAAGGGAGGAATTATTTGAACTGGTTCAAAAAAGTAGATTTCTCCCTCAGTTTCACCGATACGCCAATATGTCAAAGAAAAAAACCTCAAATTCCTAATTCCGTTTTTTTAAAAAAATACCTTCTTCCTAAAGTTTACAGTTTCTGCTTATAGAATATATACAACACATACCTCCACATAGAATGTAGAAAATACAGAAATGCTGTGAGACTGGGAGAATCACCCACAATCCCAGAAATGCTGGTGACCCAGGAGAACTTCCACTAACATCCATGTATTTCTTTCTTCTTTTTAAACACTATGGTGACATTTATAAATTGAGATATTGTGTCTATACTATTTTGCAGCCTATGTTTTTCATTTACTATATAATACGACAGCATTTTCTTATATCGTTCATTATTCTTTGAAGGCATAACTTTTAGTGTCTGCATAATTTTCTGTTTACCAATGTGCCATATTTTAGTCAATGACTTGCAGTTGTTGGACATTCAGATCTTTTTGGGGTCATTTTGTATCTATAATAAATCTTTGTAGATATGTTTCTGTCAAACATCTCTGATGTTCTCTTTAAATTCCTGGAAGTGAACATTACTGGCTCAAGGGCTTGAAAGATTTCGCATCAGAGGTATATCTAGAAATTCTACACTTCACACTCCCAGCAGCTGGGCATGACTGGTTTAACTAGGAAGCAGCCTCTGTCTTTCTCCTAACTCCAGGGGCCTCCAGTGGGCGAGAGGATTTGGCGACAGCTTTTAAGGGGGGGGGGGATGGTGACACCCCCGAGGAAGGCCTGGCATGACCCATCCTCACAGGGAGTGGGTATTTTGCACTGTTATCTCTTTTCCGCAGCCCCAAGACACTAACTTGGTCTACGGAAGTGTGCTCTATGACCAGCTTTGCTGTCCCCAGGGCCTGGCCCGCTCACCTTTTCCGCCAGCAGGTTGCACTTGGCTGGGTCTATGACCTCTTTAGCAACACAGTCAGTGGCAGCTACTGCAAACTCCACATGGACGGAAACTGGAAGAGGCTGATGAGAACAAACGAAAATGTTCGTGAGGCAACACGATTTAGCATGAAAAAGGCAGGGAGGGAGGAGCTGGAGGGAGGTAGCGAGGGCCACGGCCTTGCACTTGCACACTCCAGGGAGCACCATTCACCTAGACCACACTGTGCAGCCAGGAAGCAGGCCAATGGCTTACACACGGCCGTTATTGCGGCGTTGTGAACTGAAGTGCTTTATAGAGAGGTCAGCGTGGGGTCCTTCCTGAAGGAGGTGCAGGTAGCCAGCGCCCATCATTCAGGGCAGAGGTGAGTTTTCAAACAGGAAGCAGGAACCCAGAGGGCTGACATTACACTGACCTGAGTGGGAACCCTGCCTTCCCCCAGCCTCCCCTTGTGGGGCTGCACTTTGAGACCCAAGGTTCGGCTTACTCCTAGACAGGGTGGGGAAGTAGAGAGATGACTACCTCTCCCACTTATTGTATAGAGCAGACTCAAATGAAAAATATAAGTTAAAGTATGGAAGATACTTGTGCTTTTCTTTCTTCTAGGGCATATGGACACCTGGGGCATATGGACACCTCCAGTGATAAAATACCTGTTATTTGGTGTAGTCTGGGGTGCGGGTGTTCTGAGAATCACATATTCCATCCGGTTAATACAATTATCACCTATACGACGCATTTCCAAGTGTGCCATGACTGGTATCGGGAATACCAGTTTTCTTAAATATTAGAATTCTGTTGCATTCAACCGTGCGGAACTATCCACAGTACAATGAGATTTTTTTCAGTGATTCGAAAGGCATTTTAGGATCCCGGGTGTGCTTATCTGTGTCAGCAGGCTCTGTAAGTAGGCTCGTGCCTTTATAAGACTCAATGATGAGAGTGCTACAGATGTGCAGTGGTGATGGGTGAGAAAGACGCAGAGACCCGTGAATTTACAATAAGCCCTTCCGGAAAATTTGGGCGCCCACACCAGCTGAACGCAGCCCCGGTGTTAACTAGAACTGGCGGAATGTGTAAGGTTAAGAGTGACTCAGCATGGAGGAGACCCTGGGGGTTCTTTGGGTCCTCATGACACTCCGGGTCCTCATACCCCTCAGGGCCCTTTCAATCCCTTTTCTCCCACCACCTTCCTTGTCCTCCCCCTCCTGCTTCTGCACCTGCTCTGTCCATCACCCCTGCTTCACCACGTACATTCCCGAAGGGCCACCGAACTGCCCAATCTGTCCAAAGGGCTCAGTCTTACCACAAGTTGAGCCCGAGAAATTTCCACAAGCTGAAAATAGGAGCCATTATTCTGAGCGTTGAAGGCGGCCAGCGCAGCCTCCACGGCGTGCACCACCCTGGTGTCGTTAAGCGGGGCCAGCAGGGGGCAGTCTAGGCACACCTTGCGCACGTCCTCGGCCGAGTCTGCGCTCAGAAAGAAAAAACCAGGATCCGGGTTGTAATTCTCCAGGGCATTCGCTCCAGCTCAGCTTCTTTAGAAAGGGCTAAGACATGCTCCAAATGGCTTCTGACTAAACCTTCAGGGAGCTCCTGTCACGCCGACGTTTCTGCAGGAGTCCCCTCTCATCAAGGGGCAATTTTCATCTCCAATGAGAACGACTTAAAAAACAGTTTCAAAATCCCCAAACCCAGTTAATTCGGCCTCTCCTTTTCCTCACCAACAAAGCGGCTAGAACTACTTATCTTGAAAATAATTCCGGTTTCCTCCTCACTCTCTCTACAAGGTAAAAATAAGAATGATAATAATCATCTCTACCTGGGCTGGATTTACATTTTACAAACGACACGGAAAACTGGCCGTTCTGTTTGAGCAGTCGGACGTCACAGTCTCCTTCCACAGCCTGAAGAAAGAAACCCAGAGTGAGGGCCCCGGAGGAGGGCTGGGTCCCTCAGGCACGGTTGTCCAAGGTGAGCCCCTTCACTGGGTGACACTGAAAGGTTACACTCTCTGGTTTCGGGGAGGGCTACAGCAAGCAGGTTGAACCGTTGTAAAAATCAGTCCCACAGAAGGTGGCATTAAATGGCAGTTTTAGAAGCTGCACACTGGCTTGTCATGAGGGCAGTCTGGGAAGCTGGATAAAATGGGCCGGCTTTTTGCAGAACCACTGTGGAACTGGCTGGGGCACCCTAAGAGGGGCACTCACGTGCTGGGTCAGCTGCCTCACGGAGCAGTTTGCCAAGGGCGTGGGGTCCAGTGCATGGCAGGTGGTTTCCAGCGTGTCTATTTCAAGCTTAAACGACTCTCCCGTGGGCTGTTGTGGAGACAGAATGAAGAGGTGAGCAGCCTGTTCCCCTGATCCTGTTGAGTGGACCAAATTGTGAGCCCCCTTGGGCTTGAACGCACCCCCTGTGGGAGAGGTGAGGGAAAAGTCATTCCTGCTGGACGTCTGCAACTCCACCTAGCTCTGGCCTGGCCAGTGGACAGGAAATGACCAGGGCTTCTCTGGTCTTCCTCAGCGGACTGGGCAAGTGCTAAATTGTGTTCACGAGGAGGAAGAGGGCATGGGCTTGCACAGGTGGATGGGACCACAGTCATCACTCTGAGCTTTATCTGGAAGCTAAAAGTGAGGGTCGATATTTACTTAATTTATAAAATTCCACCCTTCAAGCAGTGCTTTGAAAAAATCAGCTTTGGGGTTTTCCCAGTCAAGCAGCCAAGAAGGTGGTGTAGGATCAAACCTTATTGTCACTTCCTTATCTTTTCTATCTCTACTTCTTTCTTCCTTCCCTCTCATCATCTACTTTCCTTACTTCCGCATTTTCTTTTCCTTCCTAAAGGGCTAGTTGTCCTTGGCTTTTTGTCTTTCGGCTTGTAGATGCCAGGATGCCAAGTTGCTGCTCTCTGCTGCCCCCTGCTGGAAATCAAAGGGAAGAGCGAGCCTCCCTCTGACACTGAGGAAGCAGTTAAGTCGCCAGTATAGACGGGAAGGAGGGGTGGGGTGGGGCGGGGCGGCGGTGAGAAGGGAGCTTGTATACTCCTTGGAGTTGTTCCTGCCAGTTCACCTCTTTCTGTATCCTTCCTTCAAAGCCCAGAAAATCCAGAAGGTACAAGTATGCCTGTTTTTCTTTCAGCCCAGCTCTGCTTGCCTCTCATTTCCCTTCTGCCTGACTCACTCGTGCCTGAAGCCTCGAATCTCCTCTCCTGGAGGAAGCTGTGTTTTACGCTGTGCAGATGTGCTCAAGTTAAGATGTGCTTAACTTCCTGAAGACTCAGAGCTGCAGTGAATAGGAGCCGGCTACTTCTGAGTGTCTCCAGAAAGCAACTCTCAAGCTCTGCCATTAGTGAAAATCGCAGTGTCCCCTCGTTACCTTTCCTTCAAACATGCCCGTTGGGTTGATTTTCCCTGAAGGGATCGCTGAGTCCTCTGAACCACCGACGTACTTCGGTCTGGTTGCAGCACTCCTAAAATGCACCTGGGACAATCCTGATTTCAAATATCTTGTCTCACTTGCACTTGTGGGTGCAAACTATGTCCTTCTCACCTTTGTATTAGGTTGAACCGTTAAAATGCCCATATCTGACTGCTTTTAATATGCAAAAATGGCCATTTCTTATGGTTCAACCTAATGTCGCCCATAGCACCTGACACTGTTTCTTGCTCACAAAAGGCTTGAAATAAATGTTTGCTGAAAGAATTATCCTCCATCAGATATAAAATCTAATTTCAACATAGGCAGCAGACAGATGCCTTTTCCCCACCTGTCCAAAACTCTCCACCGACCCCGAGGCATAATTTTCACCTTGATCTTCATTGTCCCTGGCTTCAGACTGCATTGGTTTCCTGTCTAGTGTGTGGGGAAGTGAATCCTGTTCATGCCAAGACTTCCCTCTGAGATGTGGGTGCCTCTCTTTGGAAGGCAGCTTGTGTAGAACAGGCCTGGAATCAAACGCCAGCTTAATGCTTAGTAAATATGTGACCTTGAGCAAAAGAATGCCCTCATTTGTCAGAGCAGTGGCTTCCTCTTATGTAAGACAAAGATAATACCTACCACACAGGTCGAGGGGTGGGAGGGGTTAAGGAGATGATGTATGTGAGGGGGCTTGGCACATAGTAGGCAATTGTCAAATGCTCGTTTCATTCACTCTCAATCTTCATCCAGAGAAACGGAGGCAAAGAAAGATAAGTGGTTTCTAGTCAGTGGCCATTTGGCAACTGGAATCCAGGCTCTTAGGGCCTCGTTTTTCTAGCAAGCCACACTTTCTACCTGGGATCTTCAAATACCATTCAAAGCCTTTTCTCCTCCTACACACCTCCCCACAGCCCCCCACACCCCACCCAGCGCCCTCCTTGAGACCCATGACTATGCACGGATTGTCTCCACTCTTGTCCTCCCCCTTCCCCTCCCTCAGTCCTGGGAAGAAATCAGAGAGTATGCCCATCTGCCGTTTCATTTGTGCTGGGAGATGTGATCTTTTGAGACACCCAGTTGAGCCCCGCGCACAGGTTCTTTCAACTCATGCACAGCAGGTTCACTTACCTGAGCCCACACCTGCACTTTGTCAATTTGGTTCAAGACGTGCTTGTAGCCCTGATGAATGTGGCTGTTGATGTAGTCCACAGCCAACAGGGCTGCTTGCTCTGTTTCGGGGTCATCACAGTTCAGTTGCCTGTAAGCCGGACTTAGGCCATTTGGGAGAGAGAGGCAGTGGCAGAGCTGAGCCAGGCAAAAGAGCAGGACGAAGGACTTCATGGCTGCCCCAGAGAGGTGTGGGCAGGTGGCTGGAGGCTTCGGGACCAACCCAGGTGCTCTGCTGGGAAAGGTAGGCTGATGGAGGGGCTGAGGGCTTTATCTGCTGGAGCCCGCCAGAGGAATTGCATAAGGATGTGGGATGATTTCTGGTCTGGTTCCAAAACGACCTCTGCAAACATCAGCCTTGGAAAAACAAACAGGTTAGGACATCGCTGGTCCCCAAGAAATCTGCCAAAGTTAATGCTGCTGGGGGCGGGGGCGGGGGGAGATGCTCCAACGTCAGCCAGAACGTGGTCACAACAGCAAAGAGAGGAGGCAGCTGAGGGGACGAGGTGTGCACCGAGGAGAGGAGAGGCCAGCACAGCTGGCCCTGGAGTGCTGTGGGTTTGGCTGTAGAGGGAATGTCCTCTATTGTGATCTGAGCACGGCCTGGGGTCTGTGAGGGGAAAGGGGGATACTCAGCAATTTGATCAAGTCCTCTAATGTCAGGGAGGATTGTCTCCTCCAAGAGGGGCCCTGGAGGAAGGACAAGGCCTACAGCATAGCAAAGGTACACGTGTTCTAGAGTAAGGAGGGAGAGCTGCAGGAGAGGTCAAGATCTTGGGTAACATCCTTGGCGATAAGAAGGAAGGGAGATATTTCTGCCTACAGTGGGGTATGGGGGTGAGAGGAGGGGGTTCCTGCCAAAGGGCCAGGGAGAGCATGGCCCACAGAGCAGTGTGGGGTTCCCTGCTCCCTTGTCATCTTTTCTCCAGACTTTATCACCAGGCCCTGCACTGACCGGCGCTGACCTGGGTCTCCTGGGGGGCTGTGATTGGCACCAGTGGCCCTGTGCCCCCAGCCAGTGCACAGGTACAGCAGAGGGGAGCCATGGTCTAGTAGCCACTCACTTGGCAAAGCTCTGAGTTTGAGCCCCACACCGCAGGCCGACATGCTGCAGGGGCAGCTGGGGACACAAATACCTCCTAAATGCCCTTCGCAGCCATAGCAGAATTAGAGTGAGTCTTTCTGATGGGATCATGGGGCCACCGTGTTGGTTCCAGGCACTGCCCTTGACAATGCCATGGGTGACCTCTAAGAAGGGTGGGCAGGCTAGCGAGGGGCTTGGAAAATATCGTACAATGACCTGGCTTGGTTTAGGCTGGAGCAATGAAGCCTTAACATGGTGACCAACGTGTTCTTCAAATATTTAGAGGTCATCATTGTGTGTGGGTGGATTTGTTCTGTTTTTTGATATTGCTTCAGAGAACAAAACTTGGTTTAAAAAAAAGAGGGGGTCTTCTACAGGGAAGCTCAATAATATTCATTTGTGGGGGTAGGGAGGGAAGTTGAGGGGGCTGTGGTGGGGCAGAGAAGGTAGATAGTTGTAAGGACAATTATCATAATTACTCCCAGCTGCACTTACCCTCATACAGAATCCTAGTGACAGGCTCAGGAGTGTCAGGACTCCAGGTTCTCTCTGAGACGGGGGTCCTGGCTCTTAGAGACACAAAACAAGCTGTGGTCACCTAGCAGGGTGACCCTCAGAATCAAAGGTGACTTCCCATCAGCCTTATGCCCCATTTTCTTCCAGGCCTTGACTCATGAGCAACTTTTTGTGGATGCTGTGCTTTTCTTCTAAATAATCTTTTAAAATACAAAACAGGGTCATTACTAAAAATTTGAGAATTCTAAAAATCATATGCCATGAGTATATATTTCATCTGTCATAAGCTCAGGTGTATAAAATATCACTTTACTTTTTAGAACACAATTGAATTTCTGACTCTGAGTCCTGTTTTGTGAAAATATAATCCAGTCACTTCTGGGCAACCTGATCTTTCAGACACTTCCGTTGAAACCCAGTTCCATTTAGGATTATTTGCCCCTTATGCTTCTTCTCCCCGCTGGGGTTAGAAGAAAGCCTGAAGTGGGCAGGGAGTGACCTATGCAAATACCAGCTTAGTCAAGGGCAGAAAGGGGTGCCCACCTTTGCCTTGTGCTGCAAGTGTCTGGGCTGGCACTGCCTGCCAGGTAACCTGTCTCAGCTGGTGCTCAGGCACATCCAGCTGGCACGTCCACCTCTGAGCTAATGTCCTGCTTGACCCATCTAACCTGTTGCAAGACAGTCCTCCTGCACCCTCTGATCAAGGGTCCCCTTATCTCAGCTGTGGGACCCTTTCTAGACCACAAGCTTCTCTCAGCTAAGGGCTACCCTTTCCTTTAAGCTTGGGAAAATTTGGCTGCTGTGCCCATCCAAGGTGTGGGGGCTTCATGAAGCTGCCTTCAACCTCCTGTCTGCCTAGACACCCCTGCAGCCAGGGCCCCTCCACGGCTCTGGTGCCACCCTGTTACTGAGGGGGCTTCTCCCCACGATGTGATGCATCTCCCTGTGCTACCCGTGCGCCACTTCCCCTCACCCTACCTGTGAAGTGAGGTTGGGCTCTTCTCTGCTCTGGGATTCCCACCTACACTGTTCTGGGGGTAGTTCTACTGCCATCCTGAGGGGGGGCAGGGAGGAAAAAAAGTTCTGTTCATTCATCCTTTCTGATCATTTCTGTCTTGCACTTGGAGCATTTCTTTTGGTATCTTTGTTCCTGGGTCTTCCATGGGGGACAATTTCTAAAGCACAAGGTATTTTCTTGTTTCGCTCATGCTAGGAAACCAAAGCAGGTAGTAAAGAGCAATTAATGTCTCACCTATCGTCCTGCCACATATAAACAGGAAAACAAAATGCATCCACAACCTCATCACTGAGAGACAAACAGTGTTAATATTTTGGTGCATTTCCTTCTTGTCTTTTTTTTTCTATGCAAGGAATTATTTTCATATAATTTAGATCATACTGCACATACAACTTTGTATTCTCCTTTTTTTCATTTAATGTTGTAACTTGGATATTTTCCCATGTGATTAAATAGACTTAAGAAAACATGCTTCTAATGACTACTTATGATCCTATTGTGTGTATCATTATTTGTTTAACCATTCTTTTATTGTGGACAGTTTATTCTCAGTTGATCGCTATCATAAACAAAGCTTCAGTTAAATTTTTTATTCAGGAATCTTTGTCTGTCTAGTTTTTTTTTCAGGATAGATTCATAGTGAAATTTTTGATTCAAATGATTTGCACATTTTTAAAGTTCTTAATTTCTCTGGCCAAATTGCCTCAGAAAGGCTGTACCAATTTCTACCCCTCCCTCCCGTATAATTGGTGTGTGATGCCAGCTCAGCTGTCATCTCATTTCCTCTGCTACTGATTCCATGCTGACTTTTGTTGGAACTTAGATGTGAGAAAATCATCAGAACTCTTTTTAAATGTATTTTATGAATATCTTTGGCGTTATCTCAACTACTCCACACATCTAATACCTACAAGCTAAAATAACTTTGGTGTCAAGCTGAATAAAGTGGCCCCTTATGTAAATTTTTTCGGTTTCCTTAGAAAGAAATGTTGCCATTTACTTACTGACAATGAAGAAGAAAATAGATGATATTTTGGTATGTTTTCCAAGAGAGCTGTAGCAAAGGGCGCCAAAGGGAGACTATAGGTATTTCACTGTGCCTGATGGCACCAATTTCAAACTTTGAAAGATTTTCACATGCTGACTGCGTTTACTCGTGGGTGATCTTGGGTCAGATTCATCCACCTGGCTCCAGCTTCTTTGCATGCCAATAGGCATTGACTTCATTTTCTGGTCATTCGTCTCACTATTTTAATCATTTTTCTGTGAATTTTTGTTTAAGTCCCATATCACTGCATTAAAACAATACTCTTTCCGTTCGCTAACTACGTCTGGTAGTGTACTGAAGCTGTCAGGCGCTTGTTAGAGCTGGTTGAGGAGAGCAGGCCCAAAGATCTGAGGAGCATAAGAGGATCAACAACCTCCAGGAGATGGCAGCAGGGCGCTGGGCGGTGCTTGCTGCATGGAGCCCCCATGCGGCTGATGGCGGAGTTCTCAAGATGGCAGCTGAGGATGGCACTAGGTCTTCCAAAACCGTCAATAGGCCTCTCCATTAGGGCAGTGATGCATTTGAACCATTCCAAGGCAGAATTCAGTGTTTCTAGTTGCCAGTCGGGAGCCAGGACAAGAAGGATCTCGGCAAGCTCTGCGTCAGAGTTGCTGGGGGTTGGTTCTGTCGGGGCTCTGCCAGTGGACACGGGTCTCGGAGAGAAAGGATAAAGCTGGAAGGGGGTAAGATATCAAGTCAGGCAGTGAGAGCTAGAAACCCAGCCTCTCACAAAACATGACATGAACACATGGACGTCACTAAAAGCCAGAGGAACAATTGGTTTTCGCAGGGAGGAAGTGGCAGTGGTTGGTGTTTAAATCTTTTGGGCTGGATTCCTGGCTCTGCCCTTTCTGATACTTAAAGGGCCTAGGCCCCAAGAGGCCGAGAATTAATTTCTGAAAGCTTGGTGCTTATTCATTCATATGGGTATTTATTGAACACCTACTATCTGTGATGTTAGGTGCCTGGACACAGAGTGATGAGAAGACACCGACTTTCGTGAAGGAGCTTACCTTGACTCATGTTGCCCAGCTACATCTGGTCAGCCAAGATCTGTGTGTTACTATAAGAAATTATGATAATGTTTGTCCTGTAAAGACAGATTGGGATTTATTTTTCCAAGGTGAAACATTGGTCAAGGGAATGTAAATCACCCTTGTCCAAGGACCCATCAGGTTTCTTGTGAAGGTAACTTAGCACCAGTTGCCCTGGAAATAATTTGGAAGAGCCCTTTGTACTCAGGGACAATGCACCAAAGTTAAGAGATGTGGGCCTGACCACAGTGGCAAAAATTATTAAACCACAGTGATTGGAAGTGGTTACTCCTTTTCTCTGGGTGGAGAAAGGGTTTGGCAAGCTTTTCCCCAATCCTGCCCGCATAACCGCGACCTGGCTCTGCAAATCCAAACCTTGAAAAGAAACACATTTGAGAGGATAAATGGAGAAGAGTAGGGCCTGGACCAGGGTGGGGCAAGGGAGAGGGTGAAGGTGAAAATTTAAGGAGGTCCTCATCCCCACTGTCGCACCTCCTTAAATTTTGTGCCTTAGGCCTCTCCTTTCTCACACCTTAGTCCCTGCCTTGAGGAAGAGGCATAGTCTAAACCCAGAATAGAAAAAAAGTTTGTACTTCATCAAATCTTCCTACTTTTTTAAGGAAAGTTCTTTATCATTTGGACTGATGATCCTGTGTATGAAACTGGCCTCAAGAATACAATGACCCTTGCAGTAGGCTTTTCATGATCACATAAGAAACGATGGGAAACTTTCCCTTCTCTTTTATTTGGAAGAAGACTCCTCATTCTATACTGTTCAGTGTGGCTTTGACACCAACCCAATCATTCTATCTCATCAAAGAGAGAATCACTTTAGGGTTAAAGAAAGGATGGGGAGATTTGGGCTTTCTGAGGCTGGAACAGCTCCTCCTCAGGAAAACATCATCATCATAGATAATGTTATTGACTCCTAATTCTATAAAAGGCATTGTGCTTTAATCCTCATGACTCCATGGGATCTGTACCATTCCAGCAGAAGAAGCAGATGCTCAGAGAGGTTCTGGAACTTGATCACACCACACAGTGGTGGAGCCTGGATTTAGTCCAATCACTTTTTCTCTATTAACCGCAAACTGAAAGAATATAGGCCCCAAAGAAAGCTGAGGAGGTTGGTTGCTGGGCACTGCCTAAAAGTGAATAAGTCATTCTTCTTAACAATAGGAAACATGTCTGTGCACTATATTTGAAGAAAAGCAAAATAAATAGAAAAGTTTATTGAGTTTGGTTAATAGTTAAAAAAATAAAAAAATTAGTTTACCCACATAGCTTCAGTCAGTGGAAAGTACCTAAAAATCAATTTTGGAGAAGAGACTTTGACCTGTTGACTTCAGTGATGACTCAGCTGGTGTTGAAATTATCTCTACTTCAGGTTTAGAAGGTAAATAAAAGGTAAATGATTGCATTATTTCTGGTGAAATGTTTTCCAGGGAGTGATAGTCAATGCAGAGAATCACATCCATCTCTCCTGTTGGTTTCTGTCATCAAATTTTGATATCTTCAAAATGAGGTTAGTGGCACTCTTTAGACAAGAAGGAAGATGAGAGGTGAAGGCATCGTCTTCTAATGAGCCCCAGAGTGTATTATCTGGGACCCTTGGACATAAGGATGTTCAGAAGATCTGTAGCCTTACCATCCAAGAGTTTTATGGTTATAACGAAGCCACTGGAATCGAGTAACTCATTGCACCTTAGTAAATTTGGGCACTGCTTTATCCATCATGTAGATTACTGGGGTTGGAATGGGTCCTTTTGACAGTGAGTCAATATCTTAGAGTCTGTGGATCCATTTACTGACAAGTATTAAGTATTCTCTGGACACATATCCATTAACTTCAAAACTAATTTCTTACACTGTGCTAGGTGCTTAGGATCCACAGATGGAAGGCATAATTCTTCCAGATGCTCACTGTTGGGTCTGGCTCCATGGCACTATGTTTAGCTATTATGAGCACGTGAGAGAAATGTAAGCTGTGGTTCCTGCCCTCATCCTACGTTAAATACAGAGAAACACAACCCCTGAGTTGGAAGGGTTCTCAGAGGATAGCAGCGTCTATGTCATTTTCAATCTTGTATCCCCAGCTCCTGCTTTCTGCTCAGCACAGACCAAGCTCCATACATGATCACTGAGGGGCTCTAGGCCAGCCTTCCACTCAACTATGAGGCTCCCTCCAGTGTCTGGTGTCTGCTTGAGGTTGTTCAGATATAGGACTCTCTCCACCACCCTGGCAACCCATTCTATTGTTGAATCCTTCTAGTAACTAGGAAGTTACTAGTTTCTTTCATGTCGAGTCAACATGTCCCTACCTTGTAATCTCACCAATGGATCCAGATTCTCCTCTCAGGAACTACCTAGACTAAATCAGTTCCCTGGCCTATAGGTTGGGTTTTAGGTAGTTAAGACATCTGTGTGCATCATGCTACCCTCCTCTGACTTCCATTATCTTTGTTCCTTCAGTTACTTCTCAGATGACTTCGGTTTTTTGTTTTTTTTTTTTTTTTGAGGAAGATTAGCCCTGAGCTAACTACTGCCAATCCTCCTCTTTTTTCTGAGGAAGACTAGCCCTGAGCTAACATCCGTGCCCATCTTCCTCTACTTTATACTTGGGACGCCTACCACAGCATAGCGTTTGCCAAGCAGTGCCATTTCCGCACCCGGGATCCGAACCAGCAAACCCCGGGCTGCCGAGAAGCAGAATGTGGGAACTTAACTGCTGCACCACCAGGCTGGCCCCCACAGATGACTTAGTTTTGAGACCACCTCATCATCTTATTGAATAGGCAAGACTGGCACCAATGGGTAAAAATGGGATGAATCATCTTGTGATTGAGAGTTGAACTATATAGCTATCTGAGTGGGTGTGGACTTGTGTGTGCACATGTGTGCGCCAGTGAGGGACAAATCAACAAATACTAGGAAAGGAGGTGGGAAAGGCCAATTGCTACTCATGGGACAAGAGGATTTCTCCAGGTTTCCAGAGATTGATCTGGACTCTCAAAGGATTGACAGTGCAACCAACAAACAGAGAGGCCATTCTCCATACATCATCTAGATCAGACTTCTGGACTGTTGAGAGGGAAAGTGTATGAGGCTAGTGGAAGGCCTGTAAGAGGGGACCAAATCTTCACTCATCTGGAATCCAGCAAGGCTCTCAGCTGGTACCACTTCTTTAGTACTTGTTGTCTGATCTCTAGAAAACACTTAGGGATGTGGAACGTCTGCTTCTGGTGTTCTTAGGACATTAGAAGGTGACAACTTGAAATTGAGAAGGTGCTGATCGTAGGGCCAGGGCAGGTAATGTGGGCAAGTTTCTCTTTCTGCATTGGAATTTCAGCTAAATCATTTGGTGGGTTAAGCAACAATTGAGCCTCAAGGACTCAGATTCTAATGGAGTCTGAGGCAGTGGGTGGATGGATACTGGTAGGAAGGTGAGGGTGAGTAAGATGGAGAGGGGCCAGACGGGTTGGGGGCAAGGGCATGGGGGCAGCTTAGCTTGATTAGGAGCCCCACATTTAAAGTCAGGACAGACCCTGATGCCACTGTTTACCAGCTATGGGACCTAACTAGAGATTTAATCTTGCTAAGCATTAGTTTCTTCATTTGTTAAATATGGGCAATAAAACATGGCTAGTAGAGGTGAGCTAAGGATTTAATGAGATAACATTTGCAAAATGCTCAGCGTAGGGCCTGGCCCATGATAAGCTATCAATAAACAGGAGTTCTTAAGAACACCAAGAACACACAAGTACTGAAAGCAAAAAGAGGTACCATCCAGACACAGTGTGACTAAGATGTGGTCTTTGCCTTCAGCTAGTCTATACAGTGGGAATACAGGCTAGCGGCTGAGAGGAAGGGCTCCTTAACTTTATCATCTTTGACAAGTTGCTTAACCTTGCTGAGGTGGTTTACTCATCTGTAAAAGGCATAATAATAGCAGTGCATACTTCAAAGGATTGTTGAGAACATTAAATGAGATGGCACACTTAACATTCCTGGCATCAGGTAAGCATCAATATTACCCCTGAGTCAGAGAGAAGAAATAGAGCAGGTAGAAGAGTATGAGTGCATCTTTTGTACCAACATGCTGCCAAAGAGGCGTCGTATGTTGGCAACTTCTGGTTACAGGAGGGAACAGAAAGAGAAAGGGAGATAGCGGTATTGTGGAAAATATCTGATAGATGTTCCTTGTGCTAGTGGCCAACCCATGGAAATCAACAAGGCAGACTCAGGGATCAGGGGCAGTGGGCATAGGTCAGGGTGGCTGGGGTGCTCGAGGAGCAGAGCCCTCACCTATGTGCCAGCGAGGTGGAGAGCCAGGCATATAGGTGCTGGAGTGCTGAAACGGGGCTCAGTAAGGTTCCCTGTGAGGAGATTTGCATGGGCATTTAAGCAATTGCATTTGCCCAGTGGGCCTCTGTTTCCCCTGGAGTGTCCTAGTGTAGCCATCTGGCCAGCTGACCGGGCATGTGTTAGAAGGGCCCTGCACTTGGTATAATGCTCTGCTGTAGCCATTTTGAAATTCTTAATATTTTTTAACAAGGGGCCCTGCATTTTCATTTTGCATCGAGCCATGAAATCATGTAGCGGATCCTGTTAATCATAAGTGGTACATAGAGGAGCCAAGCACTGTAGGTATCCACGAGACAAGGAGAGAATCTGAGGGTGGGCGGGGGAGAGCAAAGAAGGTGGCATAGATGAAGACGCATTTTGAATTTGACCCTGAAGGGTGGGAAGGATTTGGACAGGTAGAAACGAGAGTATGGCTGTCTGGTTGGAAGGAATATGTTGGCAAAGTCAAGAGATGGAGAAGTATGGACTGCATTTACGGAATGGTAAGAAATCCTTGTGAACTTGGAGTCCTGAAAGCTGCTGCCATGGGCTCCTTCAGGGCAGCCCATGCTCAGCTGACCTTTCTGGGGCAGCCTTTTTCTCAAGACCTTTCGTAGTCCTTTCCTCCCAGTGCCATTCTGCTAGGTGCCTGTCCAACTAATGTATTAAATCTAGCCACTTTATTCATAGAAACCACAAGCAAGGCAGCGGGTGGGGAAAGGTAGATTTAACAAAGAATCAAATAGAAATTCTTAACTTAAGGGTATGGTTATTGAAATAAAATGAAAAATACTTAAATAGGTCAATATTAGATGACATACAGACCAAGAGAAAATTCACTTGGGAATCCCCATCATCCAACTTCTTCTCTCTCCATCTTATACAAGATGTTCTGTATATGCAAGTTCTGTGTAGGGATTTGCCCAGCAGGCAAGTGGTGAAGGCAGAATTCCAACCAGGTGTACATCCTGTCCTCTGCCCCCTCCCCTACACTGTCATGGCCCCTATTTCATTGCCTATTGGTGGATTTCCCCAAACAGGAGGCTGAGGAGTCCAGAAAAAAGTGCAAGCATTGGCACTTATAAACTTACCTGTAGCCACACCCTGACAACACACGAGAGACAGCACAAAAGAAAAAAGGCGTTTTTCTTTTACACATCTCACAATCTCTATCCTCAATCTTACTATCCTAAGATTTGCATTTAAAATTTTATTTCTGTCAACAACATGAATCATGAAGGACACACCAATATGCAAGTTGTTGTATTCCCATTTGATTTGCATAAATATTAAACTTCGCCATTTGATCAGCATGCTTTGATTTTTCTTTTCCAATATAAATGTCTCATGGCTTCTAAAAGTTGGAGCCCCCTCTCCTAAATTACATGGGACAGAGTTGCACAGAGAGCTAATAGGTTTTGTGTAGTCCCAGAGCCGCAGTCTCCTCCTAGGCTGTGGTGCTGTGTGTCTGGGTACTGGTGGGACAGACCACCAGAACAGCATCTGCAGGAGGGGCCAGGAGCCTTCTGGGGCAGACCCCACCTCCTTGCACTAGAACCAGGACCTACAGGCCTGCATAGTCCGGAAGGCTCCTCTGTGGTCAAAGGGAACAACAAAATAGTGTCTGTCACTCAGATTTGTCTCCTGGCCTGGCCCTGCTTTGAACTCATTATCTGAGTCTTATTTCAAGAAAGAACTGCAGAGCGGCTGTCCCCAGAGGACCTCAGGAAGGTCAAGCATTTCTGTTTTGATGCCTGTTGACAGCCTTTAACACAGAAGAGCAAGAAACCGTCTCCCACATCCGGCACAGAATGCAGCAAAGCCCTGGATGCTCCATGGCCGCAGCTGGGGCAGGAGAGGGCAGAGTCCAGCAGTTAGGGTGGTGCCCAGGACAAGGACCAGCAGTGCCCGGGGCAGGCAATGGTGCCCTGCGGGAGAGGGTGGTGCTCTCATAGTCCCTGTCATTTGATCACTCTTAGAAAACAATATACCCTCACGGTCAATAGCTAATATACAGTATATTTTGAGAATTAAACAGAGAATATGACAGTTAGCCAAAAGAAATTTGGGAGCATCACATTTAAGAAGGAATAGGAAAGTTTAAGCCAACAAGACCACATGTAACCGAGAGATGGTAGAGAGAGGGGGTGGTGGCATTATCTCTTTGTAAAATGTCCAAAACTAACAGTTCAAGGTTGATTTACTTTCTGATGTAATGAAATGTAAGTCCAAAGTCAGTTTGTTATTCCTATATCCTCTGTACATGAGCTCACAGATAAGTCCAGGGAAAAGTTATTGACCAGAGAACCCGAGGCAAGGGGGCAGGAGGGAGACAGGGTGACCTGGAGTGGATGGCATGGGGCTTAGGCCCTAATTTCCATCAGCACTCCCCTTTCTTGATATGAATGATTGAGGTTTCCTCAGTCTAACAAAAAATGCAACATGAAGGCCATTTTATGACAAGTCAGCTGTTCCCCCACTACCCCAGTCAGGTTACCCTGAGCCCCACCACTGGGTGGAAATCTTACCCCCCAGGGCCTACACGCCTCTGTTCCACCTCTGCTCTGCCACTCTCTGATGTGTCACTAACACTCTGAGGCCAGGTGTCCCACTGTGGTGAGGGGAACAGCCACAAGCTCCAGGGAGGAGAACATTTCTCTCGCTGTCTCTCTCTCTCTCTCTCTCCACACACACACACACACACACACACACACACACATACACATACCTCTTCCACTTATGAGGGTGGAGCCAAGGAGCTGCTGCTCTGGAAATAGGGCCATAATCATGGAGGCTGTCATTCTTGCAAATATCTCATTGCTTAATTTTTTCCTCAGTAAAGGTAATTTGCTAAATATTTAAATGTCTGATTTAAATTTCACACCATTCTAACACTTTCCATTATCCAGGGCGATAAACTCACCAACCTGGAAAAATTCATCTTTCAGAGTACATGTGGCGAATTTACAGCAGTCACAACTTATCCGCTGCCCCTGACGACACAGGGGCTGTTTGCCACGGCACTTCTGCTCCAGCCTGCTTTTTGTGCTGTGACAGGCAGTGGCAGGTCTAGCTCTGTGCCGTATTACATCAGAGAGGCACACGGTAACATTTTCAAAGAAGAAGGCGTGTGAAGGAGGAGAGAGAAGATGATGGAGGCCGTGCTCCAGGAGTGGAGGAAATGGCCCAACTCTGGACCCAGTGTGTCATTAGGAATGGTCTTTCCAATAGGACCGTCTTCAGCAAACACTGGACCAGGGATGGCCCAAGGTGTCTCCTTGTGTGCCCCTGCCTCAGTAGATTGAAAAGCCCTGCTGGGGCTCTATGTTGGAAAGGAGTCTGAGCGCAGGGGTCAGTGGGCAGGGCGTGGAGGGAACAAGACTGTACCGGGCTGGGCACTGGCTGGGCTTCTCCATGCAGGGCTGGCCTGTGGACATCATGGTTCCCAGGGCCTCCAAAGTTCATGTACATAGTGACTGCTTAATGAATCAATAGAATATATTGTTTTCCTTTTATGTTTCCATTTGAAAAAGTCGGCAATTGCTCCTAATCATTTTTCCATCAAATTTAACCTGTAAAGTCTTCCACAATCGAACTCTCTCTCTCTCTGATGTAATATTGTCCACTCCTTCTCTACACCAGAGACTGTGGGATTTCCCAGGGTGAAGAGAGTACACAGCCCCTGCCTGAGTCACATGGGGAAGGGCAGGTGTGTGTGGCCAGTCAGTAAAGCGAGCTAAAATGACTCATGGAACAAACTGGAAACCTGGCAGCTGTCAGTCCAAGTTTCCACACCTGACACCTTAGTCTGCAGAGTGTACATCAGCCCTGTCCCCTCCATGGTAGACAGTGCCCTGTTGTGGAAATACAGAAATCTTCTAAAAAATGTTCTTTGCAGGTGCTGGGACTTCTCTCTGGAGGGTTTTTGCCATCTGTGCCTGCAAGCTCAGGCTGAGACAGCAATCTGAGACCAGCCGGCTGGCTGTTGCCTGCCATCAGTAGTCAGGGCAGACTAGAATTCAGAAATGGAATAATACCACTGTTCACAGAAATAGGTAATACTTTTTATTATGTAAAATGAAAACACCTGGGCCGGCCCAGTGGCATAGTGGTTAAGTGTGCACGCTCCGCTTCGGTAGCCTGGGGTTTGCAGGTTCGGATCCTGTGTACGGACCTACACACTGCTCCTCAAGCCATGCTGTGGCTGCACCCCACATACAAAGTGGAGGAAGATTGGCACAGATGATGCACTGATGGCTCAGTGACAATCTTCCTCACCAAAAAAGAAAAGAAAGAAAATGTGTCTTAAGAAGGTGCCTGGCTCAAGACTCAAAAAATGAATAACCATGCAACAGACAAAAACAGACAAACAGAAATAAAAAGAGAGTAAAACAAACAAAGGTGGGAGATTTCACCAAGATACATTTAAAACAAATAACTTGAAAGATCTTTTTAAAGGACTTTAAGCCCAGAACCATATAAGTAGCCTATATTCTTAGTAAGTATGAGTGGATAGTTATTAAAATAAATGGGAAACTGTACAACGAAAGATAATTCAATTAAGCTTACATTTTAACCATACAGTCAGTACATGTGACAATTCCTTTATCTTCAATGTAAAGGGTGAGATGCATATACAACTTTTACCAAAGAAAATCATTTTCTCCCTGTCCTGTACATAAATGACCAAAGTGGAATGTTGTTTTCAACATGTGCCAATCTGTGAACTGGCTGGGCGGGACCGAGCGGGATGTGGCCTGCCCTGTGCACACCTCCATAACAGCTGCGCCATGGCCCTGCCCCTCTCGGTCTCCTTGCACATTTCCCGTGGATTTCTCCTTCATGGAACATTCTCAGGACTCGGCCTTGTCCCAGCCCCTCCGGTCCCTTCAGTCATCGCTCTGCACTCACCCAGGGTAGTTATGAAAGACATGAGCTACGGGGGCTTCCGTGCAAGCTGCCCCTTCAGTGCTTTACCTTAGGGTGACCAACCTTGTCTGCCTGAGACTAAGAGGTTTCTGGGGTGTGAGACTTCCAGTGCTAAAACCGGAAACAGACAAGTCTCAGGGAGACAGGGATGAGTTGGTCACCCTTGTGCTGATGGGGTCACACCAAATACTTCGAATCTTGACTGTCAGAGCTCCAGCAGTGAAGGCCTGAGAAATCTGTGGTTTTCTGCTGTCTAAACACCCTGCCAGATGGCACATCACAGGGCAGCTCTGGAGACATCTGTGTTCATTTCTCATAAGGCTCTGGGGTTGGGTTGCCTTTTCCCCTTTTAACGAATAGTACGTGTCCCTCCTAGCAGTTCCTGTCTTTCTGGGCTTGGAGCGGACTGAGAATGTAGTGTCAGTTTCCATCAGAAATCCTTCATCAGGGACATTCCCGTTTTCTTCCAAAGTCTGTGGGGAGGGTGTCACAGAGTCAGAAATCCACACATGTGCAGGCCAATGAAGGTTTTTTCACTGTTTAACATTCGGGAAAGATAACCTGTTTAGTGTTTTTCCAGGATGAAAATTGCTTCAAAAACAGTTTCATCACATTTATTACATAACGATAATAATAAGTGTATTAGTCGGCTCAGGGTAACAAATTGCCATGCACTGGGTGGCTTAAACAGCAGACATTTATTTATCACAGTTATAGAGGTTGGCAAGTCCAAAATCAAGGTGCCAGTAGATGCAGTGTTTGGTGAGGGTATGCTTCTGGGTGCGGGTGGCTGTCTTCTCATTGTCTCCTCACGTGGTAGAGAGAGATCATCTCTCCTGTCTCTCCTTACAAGGGCACCAACCCCACTCATGAGCCCTTCACCCTCGTGACCTGATTACCTCCCAAAGACCCCACCTCCGAATACCATCACAGTGGGGATTAGGGCTTCAGCCTATGAATTTGGTGGGTGGGGGGGGACACACATTCAGTCCATGACAATAACTAACACTTAAAGAGTGCTTGCTACACACCAGGTACTGTGCTAAGTACTTTAAATACATCATGCTGTTTAATCTTCAGAATATAAGGTAGGTGAGGAGACTGAGGCTCAGAGAGGTTAAGATACTTGTCCAAAGTCACAGAGCTGATAATTGGCAGAGCCAGGATTTGAATCCAGACGGTCTCACTGCAGAGTCAGCACTTGGACTCAGAACAGAAGACCTGGAGCTGAGCACGATCACACTTGTGCAAACCGATGAGAACACTGCAGTTTCACAGATTGCTTTCTGGGCAACTGCAGGGGATAGCAGTCAGGCTGTGTTACCTGAACTGCTACAGACAGTTACCTATCCGTGTTACAGAACCTGGGTCTGCATTACTGATGGTGCTCTCAGTTTCTAGACTGAGAGTTAAATAAAAGATAAGATATCTGCGCACGAAGGGAACTCAGGAATTGCCCAGAGTTTCGCCAGACAGTCTGAAATTGCATGACCATTCTGGGACTCATATGCTATCACCAAAATTCCAGGGACAACAAGCCCATGGCTAGTGGCCCGTGGCTACTTCTCAGCTCAGTTCCTCTTGAAAGTGAATGACACTGATAAGGCCCAGGATCGAAACTTCAGACACATCCTAAGGTTTGTGCTTCAAAGGCCATTCAAGAAAAAAACCCCTCATGGTATGGTATTTTGACAGTCTGAGTTTGTATGCCCTTCTTTGATCAAATTCTCAACACGCACACACATGCCTGGGTTAGCTGCATTTTGAGTTCTTCCCTAGAGTTTTGGGTTCTGCATCTTCAAATATCACATCTATGAAAAAGTCTCTTTTTAAAAGTTAATATTATGAGTTTGTTAGAGAACTTAATTCTCAACAGTCTTGATTTGAGTTTTAAAATCCCTTCCATTTTCTAAAATTTAAATCAAAATCAAAGAAATCTTCACATTTTGCTTCAATGTCTTAAAAAATGTCCCCTATAAGGACCGTGACCACAAGTGAAGGAGACACAGCTTTAACCATTGATTGACGGAGCAGACTGCACCTTCAAGGTTCACGGCACAAACCCCATGTGATGAGTGAAGCAGAGAAGCAGGACGTGGCCACGTTCTCTTTTTTTGGACAAACTATTGAAACGTTCTTCTGTCATTGTTTCATCATAGGTGCTCCATCTGTGGTAAAATAACTCAGCTTTCCATATTTCACTAAAACATTTTAAATTTCCTACTGGCCAACGATTAAGACTTTATTAGTCTTGAGTCCTGGCTAATTACTTTTCCTTGTAGTTTTGTTTTGTGTGTGCATGTGTTTTACATTAAAAATCTTGTCTGGCCTTTGTACAGTTTGTGTGTGTTTCCCAAGCTTTCTGCATTGAGTATGAATTATTTGGTTAGGAGGTGGGTGTCAGTGTTGGAAACTTTTGCACTAGAATGTGAGGCCCCCAATGCTAAGAACCACATTCTAGCATCTTACATTCCCTCAGCACCTAGCACAGCGCCTGGCAGCTAGGAGAAATAAATTCAGTGTTCACATTATGTCAAGTTCTATGGCATAGTAGAAGATACAATTGACTTTAAGAGACTTTTCTTGTACTATTCGGTTTAAGAAACAATTAGTTGTCCTCTTTTCCTAGAACTGGATTCTGAGAGATTTCGACAGCTGTAGTGAGAAACCAGATCTGTCCTCTGACGTCCCTCTCAGTATGAGTGGCCACAGGTTCGATCAGCATCCCTCATGTCCTTATTGAAGGTTTCTGAGGTGTAATCCACATTTCCCAGGCCCCCCAGTACAGAAGGGTATAACCCACAGGCCAGAATGGTGCGACCTTTGGTTCGGGTCCCATCTCCAAAACTCCAGCTCCCAGAACACTCCCTTCCTTGATGGCAGGGGCAGGGGTGTTTCTCACAGACTTGCAAATAGTCACTTCCTTCTTCCTGAGTTCCCCTGCCCTCTTTCATGCTCCATACCATATGGCTCTTCCATTTCTGCTCTGACATTGTCCCCTGGTCACGGGTGCTGCTCTTACAATCGCCTCACGTGATCACCTGGGGCAAATTGTATTTTCCCAAAATGACTACAGCAGTATTTGCACATCCACATAGTCTTTTAGAACCTTAAATTTTCTTTCACCAAAAGGTTGAGTCAAATTCCTCTCGCCTGGAACATGGGTGAGCCTTTGTGGCTGCCTCCATGAATAGAATGCAGCAGAAAGAATGCTGCATGACTTATGAGGCTAGGTTCTAAAAAGACATAAGGCTTTTTTGTTCTCTCTTTCTTTGAGGACTTGTGTCTTGGGAGCCCTGAGCCAACGTGTCAGAAGTCCAGCTATGCTGAAACTGCCATGCTGCAGAGACCACAGAGGGATAAAGATTCCCAAAAAGCCGCATCCTTCCAGCCTCCAGGTGATTGAATCCTCCGAAGATCAACTGCCAGACATTTGAGCAGAGAGCCTTCAAATGATTCCAGTTCCCAGCCTTTGAGCCGTTCCAGCTGATACCATGTAGTACAAAGGAGCTATCTTCCTCAAGCCCAGCCCCTACCACAGTTTTGCAAGAAAAATAAATGTTGTTGCTGTTGTAAGCCACTAAGTTTTGGGATAATTTGTTGCATGACAATAGTAACTGGGACCTCATCCTCATGGCATCAGCAGGCTGTTGACCTTGATTCTTGTGAGACGCTAGCTTCTCTTTTGTAGCAGTTGCTGAGTAGGATTAGGAGAAGCTCTCTGCTCCTACCAGTGTCAAAATCTCCTTTACCAAATCACAAAACATAGAGGCATTTCACTGTTACAATGTGAAGTCTTACAGCTTCTTATAATGGCCCTGATGGTATAAACCTTTTATTCAACTGGCTCTTTAGTTTGTTACAGTTACACCACACTCAAAATTTAGTGGAAGTCCCCTTGTGACTGTGTTGGGACACGTCAATTCAAGAGACACCTTGACAGTGTTGCTGCCAAATCCTGCCTCCTCATCAGTGTTGCAGATGAGGTTGGGGCCCCCCAACACTCTCTCACCAGGTTAAGTTGCTTCTGCACCCTAAGCACTGTGCCAGAGTCAGAAGCTTGTCTGCAGCTTTCATGTGTGCTGCCTCTCTCCGGGGGCTTTTTGGACCCCAAAGTACACAAGTGTTGTGAAAACTCTGTGATTTACACACACAGCAAGCACCTGGCATTATAAACTCTGTTCCTGGATGCTCGCCACCAATAAAAGTATTGAACAGATGAGAACCGAAAACATAGCTCTGCTTGATGTCAACAGAAACTAACCCCCCTTCCAGGTTGACATTGATCCACTAGTCAACAGCATATTCAACCATAATTAGTCAGTTATGAATCCAACTGTATGCCTCCACTTTGTCCCTAAGTATATCACGAAATGAATTATCAAATGCCTTACTGAGATGCTTGTCTATCACATTTCTCGTTCTCCCAGTTTAATGACATGATAGAAGAGGCAGAGACTTTAATTACATGACTTGTTCCTGATCATCTGTCCTGGCTCCTCACAATGATTTCCACAGTGGTTATTAGTTCTCGGAAGCCATCTTTTATCTATTTTTATCTTTATTTTTGGTTAGAGAATTGAGCTCTAAATCAAAATCCAGCCCATGTGAAATCTACTTTCTCTACATTAGGATTAAATCAGGCTAAGGGAGGAGGGCAGACACAGTCAAAGTACATTATCCATTTGAGTTTGTTTTGAAAATTATTATTATTTTTGTTTTACTTAATAGCTTGATTTTTAGTGGTAATACCCAGAAAATAACTTAAAAAAAAAAAAAAAGCCTGGAGCCCCAGGGCTGATTTTACAGCTAGCACAGCATTATCTTAGTGCCACCTGGAGACAAACATCATGCATTACAAAGGGAAAGAAAGAAAGAGAAAAAATCATAAACCCTCCAAACTTTAGTTAAGCAACGTAGAGATGCTAACTTGCTCCTTTTGCCAGTCTGTCCCCAAACCAGGCATTCCAGTTGCAACTGTCAAATCATTTGACAGCCCCATGAAATAGGTACTTTAATTATTACCATTTTACAGTTGGAGAAATTGAGGCACAGCTAGTAAGTGGTAGAACTCGAATTTGATTCTGAGTAGTTTGATTCTAGAGCATATGCATTTTAACCACTGTGGTATGTAAAACATCCCATTTTGTGTCTATATCCTGTCAAAAAGAATGACATTTGAAATATAAAGGGTAGAATGAACATCAGTAAGAGGAAATGAAAGCCCAAGAGGGAAGAGATGATGATAAGAAACACTTTAACACTTCAAAGGAAATCATGTCTTCTGGCTTGGACAAAATCCCAGAGTCCTGAGGGAGTCTAGAGCAGGTTGCTAAACATATCTGTGGTTTCGAGGCACACACACTCCGTAGAAGAGTGAGAGGCTGAAAGACTGGAGATGGGCAATTTTTCCAAAAGATAAGACCATGACAGCCAACTTAGGCATCAGTCGTAAACACCTAGACATGAAAGTGCTGATCCCTAGGACTCAGTATGGGCTCATTGAGAATAAGTCACATCAGACACACCTCACTTCCTAACAGGCTGTTGTATAATCGTATTTCAAAAAGGCCTCTCAGCGTATCAGCCTGGACATAACAAAAAATATGGCTAGATGCAAAATTAGTTATTTCATGGAGGTTGATATGATTTTACCTGATGTTTTGATGAATGACAACCTGGAGAGAGGCTTTACATGGCAAAATAGAAGGATCGGCTTTCGCTTCTTTGGTGGGCATTTTTATTCACCGTTTGAATGGAAATCTTGAAGTGTCAGCCAATACAGAGGATGAATAACAGCAAACGGAGAGACAAAGACAAAATAGTGGGTGATTGAGTTGGGATCCCAAAACATCTTAATAGTCTGGACCATTGGGCTGAATTTAATGAGAAGTAATTGAATAGGGATGACCATGAGTCCTTTGATCCCAAAGTACCAGTCAACTTCTCTCATGTTGAGGAGAGACCTGGCAGCAGTGCTATCAATAGAAATATAATGTGAGCTACACGTGTAATATAAAATTTTCTAGTAGCCACATTTTAAAGAGTAAACAACAAAACAACCACCCTCAGGTGAATTTTAATCATGTATTTTATCATTTTAATATTGTATTTTATTAAGTATACCCAGAATACCATCATTTCAACATGTAATCAATATGTAAAATTATTGAGATATTTTACATTTGTTTGGTACAAAGTCTTGAAAACCCAGTGTGTATATTACACTCATAGCACTTCTCAATGCACACTAGCCATATTTCAAGTGCTCAGTAGCCACATGTGGTTACTGTGGTGGACAGTGCAGCTCTAAAGGGTTTTCATTGACACTCAGTTCTGTGACCACACTGCCCTCCAGTTATGTCCTTCTCAGGATGGCCGCATTAATAGAGGAAGAATGGCTAAAGTTATAACACCCGTAAGTATTGATTTCTTTTAGTGAAAGAGAAAGGGTCTTAGCACTGACATACAAATCACTGTGGAAGCTGTACTGATGCCCACTGCCTTGACCTGATTTCATCTCTTGATCATGGTATAATTTCAGTCACTGAAAGACTAGAAGTTTTACAAAGTGAACACTTACCAAACTGCTTTTTCTTCTCTGCTTATCTCCTGGAGTCCTTGGATCTGTCTTCTTGTTCGTGGTAGATGTTGTTACTAGAGCTAGTGGCAGCTCATCTTTTGTCAAGGAATAGAATAAACATCCTCCTTCTATTCCCATTTCTAATAACACACAAAGCAACTTCTCAAATTCATTCTAAGTTTCCATATCCTGTTCCCTTCTCCAAAAACAGTGATTTCTGAGCACTAACACCTATCTAGGATCCAGGAATCTTGCAACCTAACCAATAGTGAATGCAGCTGAGGACCAGGAAGTAAAAATAAATAAGTAGAATGTCTGAATAGGCAAAATAGGTTTTAGAAATGAACAAAAGCTCAAGTTCAAAAATATCACCCTTCATTATCCCCATTTTGCAGATGAGAAAACTGAGGTTCAGAGAGGTGAACTGGCTGGACCAGTGTCACAGAGATCAAGTCTGATCCCCAGCCAAGCACCTTTTCTGCTTCATTACACACCTCCCTGGAATGACATTTTTCCTTACAGGACTGAAGATACTATTACCTGTTCTCCTACCATCACTACATAGAATCCTTCGTCCACAGTGTTCATTTTCTCTACTTATGAATTTATGGCAGATGAGAGTATATTCTCTGGAGCAGACTGCTTGGGTTCAAAGGCTGGTCTCACCACTTGTAAGCTGGGAGATGTAATTCAATTTCTTCATCTGTAAATTGAGGATAGCAGTTTCTAATCCATATAAATGAGCTCATCCACATAGAATACTTGAACAGAACCTGGCCCCTATAAGCTCTCAGTAAATATTTTTCACTCAGTGAGTAAGAGACCACGTTTTCATAGCTCTACATTTAAAAACTCTGTAATATTGCTGGCTTGAAGGGAACTTACACACTGACTAACACAACTTCCCAAGCCCAGGAACGCCCTCTGCAACATTCATGGAAAGATGGATATCTTCAGTCTACTTGGTCAGGAGCTGGCTGCCTCAGGGTCCACCACTGCATTTTTGGATAGCACTAACTTCCACACCATGGTACAAAACGCTTCGGCTTCGGAACCTGGTTTTAGGATCTTCCCAGCATCTCCACCACCACCAACCTGGCGCTAGGCTTATTACAAGAAAACCCATGGAACTTTGATACAAATCTTCCTACATTACCATGTGCTTTAGATAAAGCACTTAAAGTGAAGTGAAGCTCACACAGGCTCAAATGATGAAAGAATATTCGTTTTTAACTGGTTGAATCACGGGCAGTCTGGACCATAGATAAACAGGAATGACAAAGCCCCATTAACACTCTTATTTGTAGCAAGAGCATTATCTCTATGGGGTCTTTCTGGCCAAGACTAGGATCTCTAGCTCTTAGCATGTGACTGACCCTTGGAAAAATCTTGGGAAAAGGGAGATTAGCAAGGGCAAATAATGATCAAGAGCTTTCCTGAGCTAAGATATACAAGGGAAATGTTGATGATTATTTCTAAGAAATGCTCAACTGGGACAATTCAGTACATAACGATTATTAAAGGTACAAAAAGTCCACTAAACTTACATATGCTTTTATGTGGTTTTGTTTCATTTCTAAGATTTTCAGCATTTCAAATAAGCCTTTTAATTTTGTTCTCTTCCTTCACAAGTGAACACACAGTCGGACTACTTGAGTCCAGATAGCGTCTGGATGAGGTTAAAAGGTGTGCTGCTTTTCACCTTGTTCTTACTCTCTGAATTGATGACATTTCCACCTTTCCTTTTTCCACTCATTTTCGTAAAACGGGGAAAAATGCAATGAAAAGGCAAATAGCAGCATTTCCTGCTGTACAGCCAAAGGTGGGAATGCGCCCGGAACCATACTGATGGCTGGAAGGCAGCTCCACACACGTGGCAACAGCAATTGTTCAACAGCTTTGAAACATTTCCTAGCTGAGGCACGAAGTCGAAGAGTATACGAAAAGTAGAGTGTGACATGACTGTACAATGCAGAAAAACGGAGGAGGGTCAAAAGGCAAATAGACTCAAGTTGTGTACCATACAAATAGGTGCCACTGGGAGAGGCAAATGTAATTTGCAATTCCACTTTAAATTCACTTTCTAGGGCCAATGGTAATCCTAGTTTCTAACACAAACCAAAGACTTTTTAATCATGAGGTCAACTGAGATTGTATATATGAAAAGTACTTTCTAAACAGTAAAGCATCCATATCAGATTTTATTATTCCCAAATTAAATGAGAGGAAATATATTTTCTCAAGGACAATTAGATCTTTGTGTAACCTTGATTCATCTCCCCCAACCTCCAATCTATTCAGTTTCTTCAAGCTCCTTTCTAGCAGATGCCATGTGCGTTTAATTGTGTCTGGGGACTGGATCTTTATCACTCTTTTGCAGGTTTGTGTGTCCATCTTGCTTGATGGGAGGACAACACAACTAACTCACAGCAGCAGGGAGGGACACTGGCCAGACCAAGGGAAGATGACCAAAACGGAGATGGAAGAGATAACAGTGTAGCTAAACCAACAAGAAACAAGAGTCGAGAAAAAAATAACAACAAACTGTATTTAAAAACAGACTTCTCCAGTTGGCATTTTGAATGAGACAGCTAACAGTTAACTCTAACCCTTTATATTGTGTTTCTTTCACTCCTGGAGTCCTCTTGCGGCTTTAATTCTTGAAACTCAGGCGGCAGCACCAGACATTGAATCCCCAAAGGGAGAGGTATTATTAAACCTTTTGCTGGTCATTTTTTTCTGAATGCAAATGGACAAATTCTTAAGCCCTCTTATTCATTTCATGACGATCATTAGAAGAAAAAAATTAAGCCAAACTTGCATATTGAAAACAAAAACAAAATACACACAAAAAAACCCCTGCAGATAATAAATATCGCTGATTCACTTATTTTAAACAAAGTCCAATTTTATTCACTATTAATATCCTTGCAGTCCATTGTATACCTTCTGCACTGATCCTTGCTTCAGTAGCTGTTTGATACCTGAGGAAAGAATGAACAAATGACTCCATTAATGAAAAGGTGACTTCCCTGGAGTTTAAGGAGCTTGTTTCCTGGGGAGGCTCACAAAAGGCCTTATGACAACCCCGGATGTGAACTGAACAAGTAACTACCAATGTTCTTCATCCACATGGAGACGCCCACATGCACACATGTACATCCAAGATGATGGCTTGTCTCTTTCTCTCTCTGAGGCACACATACCACACACATCCAACAAAACCTTGTCTCTTTCTCTCTCTGAGGCACACATACCACACACATCCAACAAAACCTTATCAAACGAGAAATCAGAGAGGCAATCGAAATGGAAAGAAACTCTTCAGCTCTCTTCCCTTCCTCCTGCCTTGTCCTCTTTTCAGTTTTGACCTCTTTCACCATTCTTTCTCTCACTATGTAGGACCCACCAACTGGGCCCTCTTCTCCACAGACTTCACCCCTAAGTCTCGAATCCTTCTAATGTATACCTCATCTTTCCTTTTACAGTTTGGTCCAGCCAGTTTGCTTTAGGTGATTCTGTTTCACACCCACACGACCTATCACTGCCCAGGTTTCAGAGCCCAGTTTACACAGCCTTTTGCAACACAGTGACAGATGGACTTTTAATACTGCCTTTCCAGAAAGGTGAGTTCATTGCTAGTCTTGTGTTCACTAGTACTAGTGGTTGATGTCTGCTGTCGCTGGAGGTTTTTGTTGTTGTTGTTTTTTGGTGAGGAGAATTGGCCCTGACCTAACACCTATTGCCAATCTTTCTCTTTTTGCTTGAGAAAGAGTGGCCCTGAGCTACCATCTGTGCTCATCTTTCTCTATTTTGTATGTGGGATGCTGCCACAGCAAGGCTCAGTGAGTGGTGTAGGTCTGCACCCGGGATCTGAACCCATGAACCCTGGGCTACCAAAGTGGAACATGCCAAACTTAACCACCATACCACCAGGCCAGCCATGTTTTTATTGCCTGTTTGTTCTCTTTCACTATCCTGTTTTCCCACTTATGTTTCACACATTCACACACTCTCTCTTCCTCTCATTATACCCCTCACCTTCTCTTGCTTCCTCTGTTAACTGTTCTTTTGGAAAATCCACATCAAAAGTGATTATCAAAGAGCCTTTGATGTTGTTATTGTCAAAGCTGGGGAGCCCTTCCCCTTTCTTCCATAGCTTGGCTCCTGGTCTGGTGATCTTATCCCGGGAAATATGTACCTAGAAAGCAAAAGAGAATGGACTGGAGTGGGACTGGTGCTCTTGGAGTACCACATGCAGCCTCCAGTAAGCACTGGTGCCCAAAGCTCACGTCCCAACTCTGCAGAGCAGCAAGGATGGGGGGGCAAGGGAACCATCAGTAGGACAGTGAGAACCAAAGAAAGAGAAGGTTTTCAAAATAAAAAGAAAAACTATAGCCACAAACAAGTCAAAAAGTAAGGTTTGTGCCAATGGAGACCGTAAAAACGAGACTGCCAAAGGCTGTGCAATCGACTCTGAGGAGCAGGAAGGTCTGTGGCTCATGGGTACTGCTGGCCGTTCAGCAGTAGAGGGAGAGAGGAGGCAGAACAGAGACGAAGAAAGGAGTCCCCGTGGTTCTCAATGACTGGAAGCAGCTGAAATAATCCCAAATCATACACATGAAGGCTTTAAAAGGACCGGAAGCAGGAAAACTGGTTTGTTTACCTTGTGACCATCCAAGTGAGTGATATCCATGTCAAAGCCCACCAGGGACTCGACGAGTGAGACTGTCACGTTCGTGTATAAATCATCCCCCCTCCTTTCAAATATTGGGTGCCTAAAAACAGAACAAGGTAAAAATCCTCAACTTCCATCTTTCTTTGGGAAGAGTTCAGAAAGTTTTTAGAAAAATCTTGGAAAAGGATGAATACCATTCTTTCAGACAATAAGCATTTACTAGATACTCCTGTGTTACAGTATTAATGGAGATTATGAAGTTGTGTAAGATTTATCATTCTACTCTTAGGGAGCTTATAATCAGCAGAAGCCAAAGCACATAAGTAAAACTAAAGTAACTAGATTATGGAAAAGACAGAAAGACCTTCTGGCAGTGGGGGCTGAGGGAGATGGGCATCAAGAAGGGATCTGGGGAGGTTTCCAGAGCAGCTCTAGAGATGCAGATGAGATGGGTGCAGGGGAGGATGGGGAGAGGTCGAGAGGAAATTCTGGCAAAGACAAGGACTTGAGAAGGTATCAGGTTTATTCAGGGAAGAACACATGTTCAGTTTCTCTGGCAAGTGATGAGAAAGACAAGGTTGGTAAGGAAAGCTGAGGAAAAGATCTTTGAGATTAAAGAGTGAGAGAAAAGTCCTAGACAGTGGGGCCCATGTCTCCATATTTAGGTGGGACCCTTGTTTCAATGAATCTTTAGAAGCAGAGGTATCGCTGCTTTCCAAAGTGGTAACAAGAGAGAAATACAAAGAAGAAAGCCTGAGTCCCAGGCAAAATTCTTGTCTAAGCGGCACTTCTTGCTGAAGAGAAGCTAACAAAAGAAGAGCTCTCTCTGCACAGAAGCTGCATATTATGTAATAGAAGGTCCTTTCTATGGAAAAGTCTCCCATTCTGATATGGTACCATACTTCCTCAGTTAAATCCCCGATCTCTTTGATTCCCTATTCTTGTTTCCCTCTCCTTTACAACTCTTTACTTGTCTTACCAATTCTTTCCTTTCAACATCCTTTGGGTCTGTGGGCCCTGAGTAAAAAAGAAACTGGGCTCAACCCCGGGCCCCAGGGCAAAATCTTCAGTCATAAATAATCATTTACGGTATTAAGGGGATGAAACAGAAGAAAAAGTCTGGAAATGCCCTGGTGGCTACCCAAAATCTGACTCATCTGAAAAGCAGGGGCTAAAGAGACGGCCTCTAACATGAACTCACTTACTTGACAACTTTGATTCGGAACCGTAAGTCTCCTGGTTCCCCATCCACGTGAGGCTCCCCTGCTCGGAAGAGACCAGACTATAAGTCACACAAGTGGAACGCTGCAGCAAATCTGTTCAGCAGTTGAGAGAATTTTTTAAAGCCACTCCCTCAGGCGCTGACTATCAAGTCTATCTGTGAGGGCAGTGTTTCTACCCGGTTATATGAAGTTTCAGATTGTTAGTGAAGATTACCTGTGCCTTAGGCACAGCAATAAATAACGTGACCTATTTCCCAAACAAAGAATGATTCACTGATTTCCTGAACTTTTTTTCTTTTAGAGTTTTAAATTTAACCCCAAAGGTAAGGTCTGAAGGCATGTTATTAATGCCAACTAGAAGTACATATCTTCTTTGATTGCTGAGTTAAAATTAATCCATTAAAGTCCAAACACTATAAATTTTGATGTAACTTAGGGTACTTGATAGTAACTTTTGGCTATGATATTCAAAGGATAAACAATAACGTTATTGCTTAAGGTGACCAACCATGATGGTCATAAAAGGCTTTTTGTACCCTAAAACTTACTGAAGAGTGTTGGAAATGATATATGCATTTACTGTGTGGCCAGGAAGATATGGAGTGAGGTAGGGGTGGGAGGTATTCACAAGCAAGCAGAGAGCCGAAAGTTATGACAATAAAACATCAATATCAACATTTCACCTTCTCCAATAAAGGGGTACTCCATGCCATCTCTCACCCCGGGTTCTATTTCTACCTCCAGGGTTCGTTCTTCATTCACTAGTCTGAGACAAAGAGAATTCAAAAAGAAAAAAAAATGAAAAAACAAACCACATCCCAGGTACAGACAATTAAAGGTTTATCTGTTCTATCAGAGCTTTTTCTTGGAAGACTATCCTGTAGCTTTAGTTGACACACAGCCATCTGATATCCATTTACGTCTTCTACATGTGAAAAGCCAGGGCAAAGCTACTATGTATTATGTAATCATGCAAGTGCTGCCTCCAAAAGGGCCTGCAGTAGATGATTACTCTGAACTGAGTGATCACTAACAGAGAAAACTACTCACATGCACATAAATCTGCACCTGGAAGGACAAGGTCATGTTTATCAGGAATCCAGCAGGAGAGTTTATCCTATCTGATTTTTTCCTGATCCCACAAATAACTGATCCAGTTTTAATATATATAATTTAAGCTTCAATTAAATAGTTGCTTTTATAACATAATCAGTAAATAGGACTTCTCTAACCTGAAATATTAGCTGGACATAAGACTGTTCTAATATTGCAAGTAGGAAAAATAAACATCAACATTTTTTAAGTATATTCAGAAATAAAGGGCACTGCTTACTAGTTCAGAAACATAAAAGGAGATAGAAGAAATACTTTTGGAAAAACAAACATGTACATTTCTTTGCTCTATCCTCTCGTAGAATATGAGACAGAGAGAGAAGGGTGGGGCAAGGGAGGGAAAACAAATCTAGATATGGACCATTAGCACTTTATTAGACTGATGAGATGGTTCAACCGTCTCTTGGTAGAACAAAGGTGCTTTCACTCACTTGACATTGGGGCACTCATCGCAGACCACCTCCTGGGTCATTTGGAAGCGCCCTGGGCCCAGCTGGGTGGTCCGCATCTCTTGCCGACAGTTGCATTTTCGTTTGCCAGGAGCCTGCCTCGCCACAGGCTTGTTTCTAACGACCTGAGAAGTACACAAACAATGTCAGCTTCTCTCTCATGTAAAACAGCTTTTGATTTCCTCAAGTGATTAGGGCTCTGCACACACACATACCAGAGCTGGAACTTCCCCTGCTCTGGCCAGCTACCCCTCAGGGAGACTTAAAGCTGACAGAAGTCTCTGAGGAGTTACACATCAGCCCCCAAACAAGAACGAAGCAAATGGATATTTAAATGACTCAAATTCTAAAGCTGGAGAAGAGAGAGGGGAGTAAGAAAGAAGAGAACAGAAAAATAATGTGTATGATATCAGCATTTCTAAGCCACAACTAAATACTACCAAGTTAAAGTAGTTCACAGAATTACCATCTTTCAAGAAACCTGAGCCGTGTCAAAAATAACCCCTGAAGAACAACCACGGCCCTCAAAGGCTGGTATGTGGCTGTCAGCATAGGCTTAGTGATAACTAACCAAATGAAAACACCTCCTTGTTTCAGGCACCTCAGTCTAGGACTGTTTTCCAGCGCAATCTCTATTCAGATACTCTAACATGTAAGAAGAGACACATTGATCACCTCTTTGTGGCTGACTGCAGTCAAACATTCTGGTCCCTCTAAGTATGTGGAAATTAATACATATGCAGAAATGCATTCCTGGTTTTGCCTGTTTAATTAGTCAAACACCTAATCACAAGGCATGTGCTCATGCAGCAGGAAGACACAAATGCTGGGACAGAAATCCCTCGAAGCAGACCAACACAGGCAAGCCCAGGTCAACAGAATAGATAACAACAAAAACAGGAATTAGAGCAAACACTTTATAGCACTTACTATGTGCCAAGCAACACTCTCAACACTTTTACATATATGAACTCATTTAATCCTCACCACAACCTTATGAGGTGGGTACTGTTCTTATCTCCATTTTACAGAGGAGGTAACGAAAGCACAGAAAGGTTCAGCAACACGCCCAGGGCCACATAACTAACACACGGCAGAACCAAGATGCCAAGCCAGGCCATTTAGCTCCAAAGTCCACGCTTTTAACCACTACGCTTTCTCAAGGAAATTTTTCTTAAAAAAAGAATTTACCATGGGGCCATTTAAAGAGCAAGGACACTTACATCCTGTACAAATAATTGGATTTAAAAAGAGTTTGTTTAGGAACACACTAACTGCAAAAAGTGATGTCTCCTGTGCACAAGCGACAAGTACAGACAAGGGCTCTGGAGGGGAACACAGGCTCACCTCTTCTCTCCCACCTGAACAACCCATCCTGTTCTTGAAGGAGAGATGGCCCAAACATTTTAATGCCCTTTTCTCCCATTCTTCAGACTGAACAACTGTATTACAAGCTAGTTGCACCTTCTATAATTGTCTAGTCCTCTTCTTTCAACTATTCAGAGCAAAAGCCAGAACTAAGAAGAAAATGCTTGGGGGCTGGCCCCGTGGCCGAGTGGTTAAGTTCGCGCACTCCGCTGAGGCGGCCCAGTGTTTCGATGGTTCGAATCCTGGGTGCGGACATGGCACTGCTCATCAAACCACGCTGAGGCAGCGTCCCACATGCCACAACTAGAAGGACCCACAACGAAGAATATACAACTATGTAATGGGGGGTTTTGGGGAGAAAAAGGAAAAATAAAATCTTTAAAAAAAAAAAAAAAGAAGAAAATGCTTGTTGTCAAGATGGCACATATGCAAAGGCTACTGGCTATCTCCTCTAAAATCGTGGAAAAACTATAAGAAAACATGGATTCCAGGAAATAACAATAACAGAATTTGTGAGCAAACTCCAGAGACAGAAGGCTGTTTTGACCTGGCGTGTGTACAGGGTGGTGGCTACAACCAGGGGCAGCAGCAGCTAGTGGGGGCAGTGAGAAGATGTTAGAAAAAAGCATTTGAAGTTCTGCTCCTGCCTCTCTCCTGAACTGTCTCTGGAGAAGCACTGTCTGGTCCCTCTCCATAGAAACAAAAGACCTCAGACACCAAACAAAAACAAAAAAACTCCAAGAAAACAAACAAAACACAGTTAAAACTACTGGGCAACAGCTCGCGCTAATATACCCTACCAAGGAAAGAGAGTTGCCAATATCCATAGGGGAAATATGTGCTCAAAGGCCAAAATAGCTGGAAACCTGAGGAGTCCAACTATCCATAGTCCCTGAAGACAACCAACTGGATAACACATGTATTTTAAGGAAGTACATTAGAGAAGACAGGCTAAGAAATTAAAGGCACAGTAACACTTAAGGAGATAAGGGAAAACATTAACAAAATGAAACAGTATAAGAAATAATATAAGAATAAGTAGAAATATCATGGATAAAAATATGAGTTGAAATAAAGACACAGCTGATGGGATATTACTCAAATGGATATAGCTGAAGACTGACGTAGAGACCAGAGTGAGGCACTCTCCTAGAAGGAAGCAGGGAAGGATGAAAAAGTAGAATATTTTTTTTAAAAACTTAAAAGAAAGTTAAGAGCAGACAGAAGTAGAAGGGCCAATGAAAAGGATTAAATATTTGAAAAAATAATGAAAGTTATTTTTCCAGCTTTAAAAATAGATGAATAACCTCAAATTAAAAGATCTCAAAGTTTTAGTAGGAAATATAAGTGAACTGCCTTCTGATTTTAGGGCAGGTAAGAATTTCTTAAGCAAGACATAAAAACCAACCATAAAAGAAAAGACTGACAAACTCGACCACATTAAAATTAATTATTTCTGTTCATTTAAATAAATCTTCAATATAATGAAGAGACAAGTTACAAACTGATAGGATATATTTGTATCACATACAGCCAACAAAGCATTAGTAGTACGAATAAACTTTTCTTAGAAATCAATAAGAAAAGGACAAAAATAAATGAGCAAAAGACATGAATGGACATTTCATAAGAGAGGAAACAAACAAGGCCAATAAACATATGAAGATGCTTATTCTAACTATTAATCAAAAAAGTGTAAACCAAGACCACAATGAGATATTTTATACCCATTTGATGGGCAAGAATTGAGAAGATTAATAATTCAAAATATTAGCCATGTGGCAGATTTATAGGATCTCTTATAAATTGCTGGTGAAAGTGTTGGTATCAATCAATTGAGAAAACAATATGGTATCATCTTGTACAAATGAACATTGGTTCATATTACCCAGCAATTCCACTCTCACATATATCCACCCAAGAGATTCTTGCTCATGTGTACCTGGATGTGCATACAAGAATGTTCATAAAAGCACTTTTTGGAATTCAAAAAATTGGAAATATCCTACCTGCCTATTGATACTATATGGTCACAATGAAATTCTATTCAGCAGAGTTATTGCTATAAGTAACAACATGGATCAATCTTGGTAACATAGTAGTGAGTGAAAAAAGCCAATCCCAGAAGATAATGTATGGTATGACACCATTTTTACAAAGTCAAAAACAATGAAAATAAACAGTACATTACTTAGGTATTCATATATATGTAATACAACAAACAAGAGTGGCAAAGGAACAATAAAGAGAAAACTCAGGACAGTAGTTCCCTCTGGAGGGAGGCAGAGGATGGAATAGGGAAGTAGCACGCAGGGAGATGTAAGTCATGGTGTTGTTTTATTTAGTTCTTGGGCTGGGTGGTGAGTTCATGAAACAATAACAGTGTATCATGAACCAAGGATTATGATTAATTCAATTCTATACATCTGGTCACTCTCTCTGCCCCCTAAAAGACAGAGAAGATACCCAGAAACCTCTTGATTTTAGTCAAAAGAACAAGTTCTGGGAGTCAATATGAATAGCTGTGTTGTTTGAACTTACTTCCACAAAATTTCCTGCATACACTTCTTCCAAAGTGACTTCTAGATCTACAATAATATCACTTCCTCTTGGAATATTTCTGTCTTGCTGACGAGGGGTTCCTCCAAACATGAAACCAAAATCTCCAAAGAAGCTGTAGATAAGTGTATAATCATCAGGAAAAGAAATCAGAGTTCATGTCTTGCAATTATTTAGTATTCTTCACATTGATAAAATATTGTACCCTACCAACGTGTTGTGCAAAACTGAAAGACCTTTTGAATACATGGGAGCCATACATCATACACAATTTTTAATTTATACAATATCAACTATATTGTTGCCCCACCACAAAAATTTACTTTTTAATACAGTGTTGTCTAGATATATAGTACAGTGCATATATACAGTTTGCCAATGAATTCAAAGTTGGGCTTAATCAATGAAATAATCAGTTTCAATATCGAGGAGTATCAGAATATTATGGACTACCAAGAAAGGGGATAGTATATAAAACCCATGTAATGCTAAACCTAATGGTAATTTTCAACATTTGTCATGTTCACTTTATATGCTTTTTACAAACTAACTTTGGTGAAAGAAGCTATTGCCCTGTACAAAAATCTTCGGTACATAATTAAGCTAACAAAGCATCAGTCTTAGCAAAACTCTAGACCTTAAGGAAAAGGAAGTTCTGGTCTCTACAAGATCAAAATTAATTTTTCTAAGTAACAGAAGCATCACTTTGAGATCAATACAGTGACCTTCGAATGTGCAGGTGTTCCAACCTTAATGTTAAGTTTTGGTATTATTAAGGACCCTCAGATCTTAGCACAGTAATGATGGCAACTATATAACTCCCTCCCCTGCACCAGCCAACCAATCTTAGTGAATGGATTCCCTAAATCTTAAATAAAAACAGTGACGGAAGTTTTTGGGGGGGAGGGGCACTTTCTGGCATCCCTCAGGATAACTTCCAGCACCCAAGGGGAACAGGACACTTCCCCAGTGGGCCAAAACAGTCAAACCAATCCTGAGGAAGAGAAGGATTTCCTAATCATATTACTCACACATCTCCACAAGTCCCGAAAATCTACTATCACCTCCACACACTATGTGAGCAGAGCTATTGCATGCAATGGGGATTCTTACTTCTTTTAGGGGAAGGGTTTACAAAACTCTTTGGGATCTGAAGAAAGGAATGAACCCTCTCCCCACAGAAATGCACACTCAAACATCTTTTGTTTATAACTTGACTTGAAACTCCAGATTAAGATCTCCTAGTACACAGCATCATTGGGGCATATGGAAATTCAAATGCTCAATAAAGAGGGGTTCAAAGAGTTGGAAGGAAAGGTGTTTATTATTCCAGCCACTCAGCACTCCCAGAAAGCTGTGCACAGCAGTAGATAAAGTGCCTCTACCCTAATTCCTCCCACCAATGCTGATGATCACAATCGTCCCTCTCCTGTTAAGAGCGTGAAAGAGAAGCAGCTCTGGGTTTGGGAATACGAATTTCTCTTTCTCTCTGCTTACAAGAATAACTTTGCTCTTTAAATAGTTTGCAGATTCTAAGACAGCAAGGAGGCGAGGATGAGCTGATTTCCAACATACATCCCCCAAACACTGTGAGGGTTGATCTGACTGACATGGTTGGCCACATGGACGGCCCTTCCAGTGCTACCTATCTCTTCTGGAGCTTTGTGAAAAGAGAAGAGGACATTCCCACAGTGAGGATGATGATGGGCCTTTAGGTCAAGGATCAGTTGAGCTGCACTCTTCAACATAAGCTTCTGAACAAGGGAGCAAGGACAATTCTTTAATGATCACTAAGTGATCCACTCTCAGACACTAATGCTTTGCACACAGGTAAATTACTCACTGTGAGAAAATGTCTCCATGGGAGCTCTGATGACCATCTTTTAATCCCTCTTCACCGTAAGTATCATATTGTTTCCGTTTCTCACTATCTGACAGAACCTGGAGATGAAGGCCAATGGAGGAAAAGATCACGTGTAGCTCACATTCAGTTAAGGTGTGTTCATATTTATTTATTTTTTAACTCTGATACTGTGCCTAAAATTTTAGCGGAATGTAGTTTTCATTATGTATGGTATTAAGGCATATTTATAAAGTCCTTTTCTTTAACAGACTAAATTCTTTGATGTATTATTCATTTCATAACTTCCACATTGCTCAACTCGTTTTTAATTTAAATTTATCAAAACTCAGCTAGTCACATAAAAATCATATCAGAAATTAGCAATGTGGCCATGAAAGTGAGGGCAGTAACAGGAAAGAGGCGAGAAGAATATCTCAGGTTTACTTCCCATGCAATTTGACTCCAGTGCTTATGCTGTTAACCACCATGCTGTATTTTCTCTAAACTATAAACCAGGATAAGACGAGGATAGATAGAAGCAGTAAATTAGGATACACTTAAAATTTGTTCAGCCCTACCTTTCCATACCATACACCCCCTCACACACACATTAGTAGATTGGCAAGTCAAAGAAATCAAATGATAGGCCTGTACTGCTAGATTCTCATATTCCCTTTTTCATTCATTGGTTTACGTAGCAATCCATTTGTGGAAGAATGCTGTCTGTCATACACACGTTTAAGTTCATACCACCTAAGTTTGAATCACAGAGAGTAAAAAGGGATGCTGTTCTGTGAAGGTTGCTCAAGGTCAATTTCACAGCTTGAAAAGACTTTTTGAAGTTTTAACGGTTTAAGAAAACTATAGTCACAGTCATAGGTATATGTTTTCTCATTAGGTCCACTCCATATACAATACCAATGAATGTAAACCAAGCTAAGCTTCCATATTCTTCAAAATTTGCCTTCAAAAAAACAGAGGGGCTGGCCTGTGGCTGAGTGGTTAAGTTCACGTGCTCCGCTTCAGCAGCCCAGGGTTTCGCCAGTTCAATCCTGGGCGCAGACATGGCACCGCTCATCAGGCCATGTTGAGGTGGCATCCCACACGCCACAACTAGAAGGACCCACAACTACAACATACAACTATGTACTAGGGGGATTTGGGGAGAAAAAACAGCAAAAAAAAAAAAAAAAAAGAAGATTGACAACAGTTGTTAGCTCAGGTGCCAATCTTTAAAAAAAAAAAAGAGCTTCCTGTCTATTTAGAGCAATCTGAAGTATATGCATACATACAACTTTAAAAACTAAATAACTTTATACCCTCTCTTTGATATTTTTAAACTCCTATTTAGACAGCAGACTGAAAGAGAAACTTATTTCAAACCCATACTTGTGTTGGCTCAGGCAAAGAGGTTGGAAGTAGATGGGGCTGTAGACTCAGTAAAAGAAAGGGAAGCTCTGATTGGCATATGTAAATAGGACACACTTTCGGCTCAGGGCCTGAATAACGTGTAAGAAGCCACAGCAAAAAATGTATTAACATTTAAGGCATATTTAGAAGAATACTAAGAAATTGTGTGCAGAAAAGAGTGAGCACTCTTAAAAGCAGACAATGAGTTAGTCCAGAAGTTACCAGAGTACTTGACTAAAGCCACTGTGATAGACCAGGTGAGAGAAAAAAATGTTTTCGTAAACACTTGAAAAAAATAACTACTTCGGGGAAACAGAAGTGGGCAGAGTTAACTTGAAAAGAAAACCAAAACGGGGCTGGCCCTGTGGCCTAGTGGTTAAGTTTGGCATGCTCCGCTTCACCGGCCTGGGTTCAGTTCCTGGAGGCAGATCTATACCACTTGTTGGTGGCCAGGGTGTAGTGGCAACCCACAGACAAAATAGAGGAAGACTGGCACACGTTAGCTCAGGGCAAATCTTCCTCAAGCAAAAAGAAGATTGGCAACAGATGTTAGCTCAGGACGAATCTTCCTCAGCAAAAAACCCCCCAAAAAACCAAAAAACAAATAACTCCTCACTATGCAATCTGGATTTCCAATATTTTCACTTTCAAGCCTACTTCTGTGGTCTTGTTTTGGCAAAGAAATGAATCCTGCATTTGGGTCTATAAGAAATACCATTTCAGAACTCCCTAACAAAGACTACTTTTAAGTCAGCTTCTTTTTGGATATCAGAGGCTTCTGGAATAACTCCCCAAAAACTACCCTTAAAGTTATTTATTATCATTCACTTCCTCCTTACTTTTATTCTGTCTAAACAATGCAATTTTATTTCATGGTCTTGGAAACGATTTTATTTTCAAAAAAGGTTCTTAGTTGATTGGCCAACCAACCCAGAGTCTCAACTAATTAAAATGCCAACAGTAATCCCAGCTCAGTAGAGAAGACAGATTTGTATTCACAAAAGACTCTTCAACTTTAATGGGATTCTGATTTGTGAACACTAATTTATCTAAGGACCAAACGCAATAAAGTGAGTGATACAAAGAAACAAGAAAATTTGAACTAGATTTGAACTAGTGACTAGAAACGTTCTTAGAGTTAAATAAAATGCAATCTCATGAATGATCTCTGCATAGCCAGCCTAGGTCACGGCTAAAGAACATGGCAGATTCTGTAAAGAGCATGGCAAATTCTTAGCAACAATTTTCCTAGAAAATATTTTTGAGTACTGGGTTCCCACCAAACAGTAGGAATATTCATGGGAAATACAGTGCAAAATATGAAATCCATATTATCAACAAGAAACAAAATGGTACATATAATTTAAGAGGGTCTACCAACCCTCTCAAGTTTGTTTGTGGGCCTCCTGTTAGGAATTCCAGCCCTACAGGGTCCCTGACGGTGTCAAGAGAAGAAAGGGGGACTCCATTAGTTTTAAGTTTCACCTGCATAAGTCACTGCTTTAGCTCACTCTCTTCTTTAATCTAGGAGGCCTTGGCATCCTTTCCTTTCGGGTTTTTTTCCACTACTAAAATATTTTTCAGATTTGTTTCCAGCCTTCCCACTCTACAAGGATTTAACTTGAATTCAGAAGTTTTGGCTCCATGACTTTTGGAGTTAAATTATTTTTTTCTGTGACCTTTTAGAAAATGGGAATAAATGGTGACTAGAATTGGTAACACTGTATTGTATTACTGAAATTTACTAAGAAAGCAGAATTTAAATGTTCTCACCAAAGAAAGAATAAGTATGTGAGGGGATGGATGTGTTAGTTAACTAGATGGGCAGAATCCTTTCATAATGTATACGTATACCAAATCATCATGATGTACACTTTAAATATCTTACAATTTTATTTGTCAATTATGCCTCAATAAAGCTGAAAAAAAAGTTAAACTAGAGATCTCTTATTCTATTTCTAAGAAAGATGAATTGCAACACATACAAAAGAGCCAACTCCTAAATTAATAGATATGAAAGATTATCAATAGCTTATTTATGGAATTTTTTCACCATAGTGTTGAAAGGTTCTGTGTATAACAGTTTTTCAAAAAGTAAATAGTTCATTAAGCATTCAAAAAATATTCCTTAGTTACCAAAATTTTACAATCAGGAGAACTGACATAGAAATCTGGATTTCCACTACTCTTGAAAAATTAAATGACTAGCAACACAGTGTTTGCATTTGTATATGGAAAAATTGGCTAGGGTCAAGCAAGAAATGGGGCAAAGCCTTCAGTTTATCAAAGTTCTCATCAATTCCTATCAATTTCCAATATGGAGGTAAGAATATCCACTATCATGTTTTATCTTACACTTGCCCTGCATGTTATTTGTCTGGTCCTATGGGCATGAGGGTTTGTAATCCTCATTTAGATTTTGTTTCTATTTCTAGCTCCAGCTCCCAAACTGATTGATTGATGATCAATTGCTTATTAATCTATCAATCTTTCTTTCTCTCACTCATATTTTTCAACATGATTCTCAATAAAACAAATACTAATATGAAAAATGCAGGAAATGGCATCTAACATTACTGTACAATAGTGCATCAAGCACTACTTTTACTTTTATCTATTGTCTATATTTAAAAAGAAGTGACCTGAAAGAAGGGAGTGTTACTCTGAGTTACATGGTCTCTTCTGTATCTCTAGGTTTTGTGCATACTTGATCCTTTTTCCTGACTCACCTCATAAGCAGCACCCAGATCCTGGAATTTCTCCTGTGCTCGTGGATCATCAGGGTTCCGGTCAGGATGCAGCTGCAGGGCAAGTTTCCTGTAGGCCTTTTTAATATCTTTTATAGAGGCACTGCGAGGCACCCCCAAGATCTTATAGAAATCTCGCCTGGGGTGGGGAGAGGAAGAGGATACTTCATTAAAGAGTTACAAATTACATCTTTAAAGCAAAATTTTTTCCTTTACATTTAGGTTTGCATCTGAGCAAAGATGTAGGAAAACGAAGGTAACAGGTGACATATACACATAAAAAAGAATGATTAAAAAGAGAACATACCAGAACTTGCAATGAGTCTTATACATTGAAGAAATCACAATGAGAGGCTATGTACTTTTTGAACAATGTTAGAATTATTCAAAATATCTGTGGTATTCTTCTCTTAGAACTACCTTCAGTCAAGAAAACCATTTCCCTATTTTATGGCCACATATTATTTTCAACCAATAACTATATAACCAGACTAACTCTTTTTTCCCCCTATTACTGACTTCAAATGACTTTTGGCTGTTTCCAAAGGTCAAATAACCCCAAAGGATGATTTTCTTTATTCAAAAAGATTATGTCACATAAATGTCTTGACTACCAGTAGCACTGTTGGAATGTTAAAGATAGAGCGACCGAATTAATTTAGATGTTAACATGGAGGTTAACACAAAGTCCAAATAAGAACCTTGAAGAAAGAATTACACCCATTTGGATGCATGAGTTGCAGGGTTTTTTGCTGAAAGAGAGAAAAAATATCAAACTTGCAGTCATTGCTAGTAGTTATAAAAGTTTGGCTAGGTCAGGTCTTAATTACAGACAGCTGCTAAAGCCCATACGCAGGCGCCTATAAGTCTCAGCAGCTGCAAATATGCATATGGCAGGAGTAGGGAGATAAGGTAGAGATCCACTGACCTCCTTGCCAAGGACTATGCTGGAGTCAATTTAATTGTAAAAGGAATCTTTGCAAGAAGGGCCAATGGGAAGAGAGAATAAGACTCCAATAAATTTTCAGGGCAGGGACTGTTTCCAGGCCACAGAAGACACCAACGAATATTCACGGAATGAAATAAATAAATAAGCAGGCTCACAAAAATCTATTCCTTTTGCTAGAGTCACTTTAGCTACCAGAAGCTATTCTGAAAATTCATTCTCTCAACAAAGAGGATGGGAAAGTTATTCACAACGGAGATGCTAATGTAGTAGTGATGGTCATTTTAAAATGCAGTGGGGAAAAACATGCACTGGGTACCAAGTTCCAGGTGATATAAGACAGAACATTAAAAAAATTATTTCATAAGCTCTTAGTCACACTTTAGGAAAATCATTTAGTCATTTCGTGTATAAGTTTCTAAAATTATCACTCAGAAGGGGTTCCATGAGGATTAATTAGGTGCGTTATCCTCCCCCCAAAAATGTGCAAAAACTTGACATCTCTTGCAACAAGAACTAAAATTGAAAGGTTCACTAAAATTTATAACAAAGAGCTAACTGTATAAAGAATGAGGCTTACTTAGAACATGCTTAATCAAAAAATGGTTAAGAAACAGCTCAGAAAGATGCAAGGAAAAGATGGCTAGCACAGCTCAGTGTCAACATTACAGTGTCCAAGAGACTCCTTTATGAATGACTGAAATTTAAAGCTACAGTATTAACACTATTTATACAGACATTTTGTTTAAACACCTTAGAGTACTTGTTGCTTTAAATGCAAAAGGTACTAACAAAAACATACTAAGATAAACAAAGTATTACCTAGGAGAAGTTAAATTTTTTTTTAGAAATGTAAGATGTTTCACAGAAAAAAATTACAAAGTTTAAGCATATATGAACAGGGAAAAAACTTTTAAGAGAATAACAAACAGAAATTTTAAAGCTCTGCTAGGTAGTATCTTCTCCATTTAGAACAACCTATACATTATTAGAAGCTAAGACCCTACCTGCTCACATTCTAAAATATGAGCCTTGCATATCATATCCTGTGGTCACCAGGCTTATAGGATCATGGATCTTAAAGGCTGGAAAGATCCTCAAGAGTTCAGGTGGTCCTACTCCCTTCATACAGGTGGCGCATTATTATCCTCATGTTACACATGAAAATTTAGGTGGTTCCCTCAAGGTCATGTAATTCATAAATGGGGTGGGAGTGTGGGGGCTACAATCCCAGTCTACTATCTGTTGATGAAATGCTCTTCCCATTCACAATATCATTCAGCTTCCCAAGAACGTATCATGGAGAGAGACTGGGAGGCACGATGAAGTTTAGGCTCATTATCTTAAGAAGCTGGGAAGTACAAGGGCTCTCCAAAGTGCCTGCCTTGCTCCCTCAATGCAATTTCCTTCAGTTCCAGGATGGCTTCCCTACCTATTCTCCCCTTGCTTAATCGCCCTGGCATCATAACCCACCCACTTTAATGTCAGCCCCTCAACGGCTCTTTGCAGGATCAACATTGTATCGTCCTCTTCTCCAGCTCAGCACACCCCCTCCCCACCCAACACACACACGTTTGTGTTTGGCACTGCATCTAACTCCCACTCCTCTGGGCAAATCCAGCTCTTTAGGGCCTCTGGAGCTAAGCTCCTCTCACTCGTGTCACCCACTGCTCTCCTCTCCATCCCACTAGCTTGGCCCACATTACCCATTCCTATTCCCCACTGCCTTACCACAGCAATGCCCCTCCTTTCTCCAGCCTCCTCCCCAGCCAAGCCTGACTCACGGGCCCCCTGCCCACAGGTGCCAGTTCCTCACCCGGCGATCACAGCCCCGATCAGGTACAGCAGCAACAGGCAGAAGGTGCCCAGGTTCTGCGGGGCCATGATTTCTCTGTGCCGGTCCCTGTGCCGGCCCCTGTCCCTCGCACTCCTCACAGCCTCCTCCGCCGCCGCGTCGCCTCGCCAGCCCACCCCGTCCTGAGAAACCGCCTCACACCGAGGTCTCCTACTAGGTCCGGAGCGACATCTAGCTTGCCCTCTCCTCTGCCTGTCCACTTCCCGGGAGTCCCCAGTCCCGGCGAGAGAAGCCCCCCGCAGGCGAGAGCCAATCGCTGCTCAGGACATCACACGAGGCCGGCGCCTCGCGGCCAATCAGCGCAGTACACTTCACCTCCGAGGCGGCGCGGGCGGCCAGTTAGGCTTCGGAACTGCAGCCGCACCTCCCAGCCAATGAGAAGAGGCAACGTCAGAGAGTCGCGCCGCGGCAGGAATCCGACAGCCCCGGCATCCGCGAGTCGTAGAAAATTACGTAAAAGGGTGATGGTGGGGAAAATGGTGCCAAGAGAGGGCACCCGAGGTACGCAAAGTTCCTCCCGCCTGCCTCCTCAGACTCTCCACCAATTACGAGGGTCCTTCTCTAGCCCCGACCAATTGCGGGAGGGAGGTTTTATCTCGGCTGCAAGTCTTGGAATTTCATTCATAATGAGCTGCTTGGTGGAAGCGGGTGGGCGGGGGGACCGGGGCGAAATGGGCGGGGACAGTTCCTCCTTGCCAACGGTATGGCGGATTTCTCGCTTAGGAGATTTTATTTTACTCTCTCCGAACAAGCCCAGGAGTAGATTGTCTCGGTTTCACAGAGAAGAGACGTGGAGGCAGAGAGACTTAGGTTCGGATTCAGCTTCCACCACTTCTTAGCGGTGAGAACATCCTCCTCCCTTGTCCTCCAGTCTAACCTAAGCTTCTCTATTTACAAACCTGAGGCAAAACGTTTACTGGCAGTGTTGTGAAGTTTTAAGGGTAGAAAAATCTGTAAACCGCTTGTCACACACACCGTAAGCACTCAATGAATAGTAGTTATCACAGTTACGAGAACTCTGATTCCTCTCCTGCATCCCCTATCTATATCTTTGCTCTTAAACTATATCCTGAATCTGCTCACTACTGTACATCTCCACTACCTCCCTGGGCCAAGTCACATCATCTCTTACCTGGCAAGGGCCTCCTAACTCATCCTCCTGCCTCCATTCTTAATATCCTAATATCTCTTGTTCACTCTTGCCCCTCACCCCATGATTTTTTTTACAAACATGACAGATCATGTCATTCCCCTGCTTAAAAGCCTCGAATGGCTTTTCATTACACTTAGAATAAAATCCCAACCTTTTATGGTAGTTTATAAAACCTTATATGTCTCAATAAAGCTGGAAGAAAATTTTTAAAAACCTTGTATGATCTGTACCCTCATCTGGTATACTCCTTACCATGTTCCAGCAAAACTGGTTTCCTTTCTCTTTTTTGAATACACCAAACTCATTCCTGCCTAGGGCCTTTGTTCTAGCTGTTCTCTCTGCCTGAAACACTCTTCCCTTAGATCCTAACATAAGTGCTCCTTTTAAAACTCAGATAGCAGCTTAAATGTCACTTCAGAGAAGACTTCCCTGACCAACCAATCAAAATTAGCCTGTGCTGAGTCCTTTATTCTTACACCATCCTATTTTATCTTATTGTTTCCACCTCTGCCCTCCACACTCACATACGCTGGAATGCTATCTTCATGAGAGTGTGAATCTGGACTATTCTGTTCACAGCTGTATAGAACAGAACTTTATTGTTTTATTTTTAGAACAGAGCCTGCCACGCAGTAAAATTTGCTTTGACTATGATCTTCATCTGCTGGCTCCTTATTCTTCAGGCCTCAGCTCAAATTTGGCACTGATCCCCTTCCCCCTCAAACTTCATAGCGTTTATTAACATCTGCAATTATCCTGCTTTATTTCCTTAATATGTATTATCTATTCTCCCTGTTAAAGTATACACTCCAAGAAAACAAGGACCTATCTGTTTTGTTCACTACTGTAATCCTAGTGCTCAACACTGTGCCAGATGCACATTGGTGCTCAGTAAATATTGCTGTTGCAGAAAACGAAGGCATAGAGAGATGACAGAATCTGCTTCAGGTCACTGAGCTACTTAGTCGTGCAGTTTGGGTCCGAATGCAGATCTATTTGAATCCAAAGCCCCTGCTCTTTACCGCTTGACTCTAGCAGAGGTAAGAGGAACACAAGGTTACTGTTTTCAGGAAGTGCCTATTAGGTGGGAGAGCCACGTAAAGGAGGAACTAAACTTCATTTTATGGCCCTATTTGCCTTCGTATCTCCCACATCTAAAGAGGCCATAAACGAACGAAGAAAGCAGGAAATGGCCAAAACTCATGAAATGGAGACTTAGAGAAGGAGTGAGGTCTTCTGCTGGGTGGAATCCAAAAAAGCTTCTTGAAGGTGGTAACATGGCGGGAAAGCTAACCGAGTTAAGGAGCTAACTCTGGGGGCTCTCGCTGGCCTGCGTTTGTCCCTTGCTGTGGCCTTAGGGGGTGTGTTACTTTGACCTGTCTATGCCTTAGTTTCCTCATTAGTAAAACAAATGCACTTAACTTAAAGGGCTTTTGGAAAGACTGAGATACTACATACAAAGGGGTTTTACACAGTGTCCAGCCCATAGTAAGCTCTCCATAAAGGTAAGTTGTTATTGTTATTATTGACCAAAGCGTGCTGACCTTCTAGCAGCTATTGGCTGACCACAGTTCTGTGGAGTAATAAAAAAAAACCCTTCCTACTCCCCTGAGTTGAAGGGCGCGGCACCACAAAGCGGCGTCGGGTTCCAGGTCCCGGCATCTCTCAGCGTCAACCATGTTTTTCTCAGCCCAAGGGAGAAGCAGTTGGCCGCTCTAGCAACATGATCCTCCACGTCTCGGTGGTGCGAGGCCTCGCGCTTGCGCGGTGTGTAAGGCGGCGGGTGAGGGGCGGACCAGGCGAGCTGGGCGCGGCGGCGCGCGGAGAGGTCGGCGGAGCGGCGCCCGCCTTCGCAGGTACCGCGCACGGTCCGGCGCCGGGGAGGAGAGGTGAGCCGCTTACGCTTCAGGCTCGGGCTGGTGAGGCTGCCTGCACGCTCGCCAGGTCACCGGTCCACGAAGGACCCTGACGGCTGGGGCTTCGCTCTTCTGAAGTCCAGTCGGGGCGCTGGGGCGGCCCATGCCGCGCACGACCGCGGACAGCGTCCCACCGCGGACATCATCCGAGGTGGCGGCGGAGCCTCAAGAGGACCGACTTGGACCTCACGCCGATCTTCCCGCCCGAAAAGCCCTAACCCCAGCGCCCCTCGGGGAAGCGTCTGAAGAGAGAAAGAGCCCCGTTTATGTGTGTTTACGAATTTAGCCCTCTCGAGTCCCGGAGTTAGAATAGGCGGTTCATCCGCAGGATCTGGCTTTTAAGGCACACTTCGGGGACAAGAGCTCAGTCCTCACAAAGCAGCCTGTTTCCATTTGGGGCGAACTAAGATCTTCCTCACATAGCTTTCGTCGTCCGATTTTACTCGGAGCGACGCTAAGCCATTCCCATCTTGAAAGACAGCTGCCATTTGCCCTCTCACACCCTTCTTTCGGGTTCATGCTCCCGTGTTCCTTCACCTGGCCTTTATATGGCCTCACGTCTAAGGCCACTCATTCTGGTAATCCTCTCCTGGATCCACGCACGGTTTTCAGAGATTCTCCCAAAACTGGGTTCCTAAAGTACATTTGTAAGTAACACAGTTCTTAAATCAGACAGACTTGAATTCTAATCCAGGGCTGTGCCAACTTAAGTATGTGACTTTGGGTAAGTCCCTTAACTTCTCTAAGCCTCAGTGTTTTCATCTGAAAATGGGATAATTGTGTGTATCTCCAAGTGGTTGTGAGGATGAAAGGAGGTGAAGAACACAAAATATTTAGCATGCTGCCTGGCACATAGTAAGCACTCAATTGATATCGACTCTTTTTAACAGAAAATTCCCCAATGAAGTACGATTTCCTTAGAACCGAATGCAAAATATAATAATAGCAATAAAACATTTTTTCATCACTCACGTAAGGATGGTTTTTAAAGTGATGTTACTCAATGCCGAGGAGTGCTCACTGAAGAGGGTACCTTGGTCAAGTGATGGTACAATTTGGTGCAAGCATTTTGGAAAGCAATGGAAATAGATGTCTGGAGCTTCAGAAATGTCAATTACTTCATTTCACAAATGCACATTTGAAAATTTTCTCTGGAAAATTAATCATAATGCAGAAAATATGCAGAAAGATGGTAATTATAGCATTATTTATGAGTGAAACATTTAAACTTTTTATAGTGGAAAATTTTAACACACACAAAAGTAGTGTAGGTAAATGAACCCCCATGTAGTCATTATCCAGCTTCAACAATGATCAATATTTTGCCATCTTGTTTTTGTGAAGAATTTTAAAACTACTAAATGTCTGAAAATAGGATGACAGTTGAGTAAACTAAGGTACATTCATTTAGAGTGCTATGAAGTTTATAGAATAATACAGATTGTATATATATAATAATACAGCTGTAATTATCACAGCTATGAAAATTCAAAAATTTAACATCCAATCTGTGTAGAAAAAAAGACAAGAAGGAAGTACAATAAAGTATTAACTAGATTCCCTTTAGTGGTGGGACTGTGGATGATTCATCCCCTTCTATTTTTAGATATTTTATAAATATTCCATAAAATAGTGTATCGTTGTTATAACAAAGAAACAACAAACAAAATCTAAAAATATCCCACCTGAACTAAGCACAGTAGCATATGCCAGAGTGGGTTCACTGTTATAGAGAATAAAGATGCTTTAACTTCCCTTGATCTATTTTTGCAGCCTACATTTACATGAGCATTCCTGTCTGCCGCCTGTTAGCGTTTCATGTTGAGCTTATATGGTCAGCTAACACGTCCAAATCTTTAACCAACCATCGTCTCTGTGTAAGTGATTTGACTCTGAAGTTTTATTGCCCTTGTTTTGACTAGTATTCCCCTCAGGGTAGAGCAAGATTTCCTATGATAGGCCGACTCTTTTCCACATTTCTTCTTTTCTTCTTGTCCTGAGCAGAGATCCACCTCATACCTCATGCATTTACACACTCTCTCTAAAAACAACCACTTGGAACAATTCAAGTAAGATAATTTTGTTTTATCACAAAATTTTTCTTGCTCAAATAGGTTGTAATGAGATCCGACAGAAGATCTGTTCTGCTCTTGGTTGATGAACTAGCTCTGCTTTTTAAACTGACAGTATATTTAAAAACAGTTAAGGGAGGGGTCATGTTACGAGAAAAATGTATAAATGACTTTTGTTTCAAATCAGTTTGTGAAGAGACTTTGTTTCCTAGGTATGCAAAGAAGCCTTTTCACACGGATGTCCTTAGAGATAATATGGATCACTCCGGAGTGCTCCTCTGGGTAAAAGCAGAACCCTTTATGGTGGGTGCCTTGCAGGTCCCCCCTCCATCCAAGTTCAGTCTTCACTATCTCAGGAAGATATCCACCTATGTGCGAACCCGGGCCACAGAGGGAGCTTACCCACGCCTGTACTGGTCTACATGGAGGCACATTGCGTGTGGGAAACTGCAGCTGGCTAAGGATCTGGCGTGGCTTTACTTTGAAATATTTGATAGTCTTGCAGTGAAGACGCCGGAGGAGCGCCTGGAATGGTCTGAGATTCTGTCCAACTGCATGACTGAGGATGAGGTCGAAAAGCAAAGAAATCAGGTCTGGATTTATATGTATATGTGTGTGTGTTTAGTTACTTTGGGAAATAAACTATTTTTAATTTTTGTACTAGCTATACACTGTGTAGTTTTAGGTATTAACCTAACCTAACCATGGTGATCCCAAAGAACTATTTGAGTTTTAGCAGTTCCAGTTTGGCAATATTTAATGAATTAGTCCTTACTTAGTAATCTTTATTCACCTATTTCCAAAGCAATAATGTTACAGGAAGCCTGCAGTTGAAAGAGGGAAATATTTTCATTGACTTTAAAACTATTTTGAGGTGAGTGAGTGCTTAGGAACCACTGATATGTTACAGTCAGAGCACCTGACTGTTTTTTAAGTGAGCATCTGCTATGTGCTGGGATTCAAAGATGATTAGAACAGTGTCTCTGCCCTTATGGAGTTCATAGACTAGTAGGGGAAGCTGGTGTGTAAAAAAGTGCCATTTAATAGTGTGGAATGTACAATAATAAAAGTATGCATAAAGTACAAAAGTAGAATAGAGAAGAGAATGATTAATTCTGATGACCAGGAAAGACTTCACAGAGAAAGTATATTAATCAGAGGAGGCTAATTGCAGTAGCAAGCAATTCCAGCATTTCATTGGCTTAGCACAATAACAGTTTATTTCTCATTCATGCAGCCGTCAAACACAGGGCATCTGGTCAGGTGAGTCCCTAGGCTGCTGTTGTCCAACCAGTGACTCAGGGATCTAGGTGTCTTCTATCCTTTGGAGCCACTCTTATATTAGTCAGCTTTGTTGCAGTTAAAAACAAACCAACAAAAATGAGTTCTGGTAACAAGGGTTTATCTCTTGTTCATTTTACATGTAGGCTGCACCTTAGCTTGGCTATCTTCCAGGCTGTGGCTTGGCTCTATGTGTCTACTCATTTGGGGACCCAGGCTGAAGAAACAGCTTCTGTGTAGGTCATGCCTATTCTTGTGACAGAAGGGAAGAGCAACAGAGCAGGATATGCCTCTTAAAACTTTTGCAAAGATGTGACATAAACTACAACTACTTTCATTGCATTGGCTAAAGCTTTGGCACACATCCATGCCTAAAGTCAATAAGATGGGAAGGTAAACTACCTCAGAGGAGTTAGGGAAATCCCATGGCCATGAATAGGGTCGTATAAGCCTCTTGGAGGATAGGGAAGTGAACAATTGCAAATATAATACAATTTGCCACATCCATGCCCACTAGGACCTCAGAGTCCTTCACTTCCTTATCTTTTGGGAGAGTTTTGGAGAGGCTTGAAAGTGGTATATGTAAATCCATCCACATTCCATTGACTATAACCCAGTTATTCCATATTTAATTTCAAGGGAGGCTGCAAAATGCCATCTAATTGTGTGCCCAGCAAGAAAAGAAAAGGTAATTAGCATCTAGCCAGTCTCTGCCACATGGGGTAATATCTGAACAAGGCTTTGGAAATTGAAAAACCATTTGGCCAGTGACTAAGAGGGGAGGGGCATTATAGTTATTCATTAATTAAACATTTATTGAGTGCCTGCTGTGTGCTAGGTACAACAGTGGATGCTGTGGATGCAGAGATTAATCAAACCTTCGAGAAGCTCCAAATGTTTTGAGTCCTTATTGTGTGCTATATTCTATGCTAGTTACTAGGAATATAAAAATGAAAAAGACAAGGATCTTATAGTCTCATGGGGAGGCAGGTATATGAAGGAATAATGATAACAAATAATTGTTAAATGGAAGTATGTATAAAATCAAGGAATTATGCTGAGTGGAAAAAAAGCTAATCTCAAAATGTTACATACTGTATGATTCCATTTATATAACATTTTTTTTTCTTCTTCTGCCCAAAGCCCCCCAGTACATAGTTGTCTATTCTAGTTGTGAGTGCCTCTGGTTGTGGCATGTGGGATGCCACCTCAGCATGGCCTGATGAGCGGTGCCATGTCCACGCCCAGCATCTGAACCAGGGAAACCTTGGGCCACCAAAGCGGAGTGCGTGAACTTAACCACTAGGTCATGGGGCCGGCCCCAATATATAACATTTTTGAAATGACAAAATTATAGGGATAGAGAACCGATAAGTGGTTGCCAGGGGTTATGGAAGGGGTGAGGGAAGTGGGAAGTGGATATGGCTATAAAAGGGCAACATGAGAGATCCTTGTGTTGATTGGAGTATTTTGTACCTTGACTGCATCAATGTCAATACCCTGGTTGTGCTTTTGGACTATAGTTTTGCAAGATGGGAAACTGGGTAAAGTGTACATGGGATCTTTATTAGTTCGTACAACTGCACGTGAATCTACACTTATCTCAAAAAGTTTAGTTGGGGCCGGTCCCATGGCCGAGTAGTTAAATTTGCACACTCCGCTTCTGGTGGCCCGGGGTTTCCCAGTTAGATCCTGGGTGCAGACATGGCACCGCTCATCATGCCATGCTGAGGCGGCGTCCCACATACCACAACCGGAGGCACTGGCAACTAGAATTTACAACTCTGTACTGGGGGGCTTTTGGGAGGAGAAGAAGAAAAAAGATTATCAACAGATGTTAGCTCAGGTGCCAATCTTTAAAAAAACAAAAAGTTTAAGAAACTAAAAAATTTTTTAAATATGTAGATTTGCAGGGTTGCACATAGGCAGTTGATCGACTAGATCTAGGTGATCCTGAGAATCCGTATTTTTAAGTTTCTTAGGTATAGCAATTTTTAGCCAGGTTGGGAATCAGAGTGAGTATAGCTATAGAGCCAGTTGTCTTTCTTCACTTTTTTGGCTCTCCTGTGTGTGTGTGTGTGGGAATGGGTATATGAAGATAATCATGACCGTCAAATCCTGAGCTTCAGACCACACCCTTCTTCAAATAAGGAATGATTTACAAACGTCTGTCAGGCCAGTAGTATTTTTTAAGTCAAACATCCCTTTAAGAATTTGTTGAAAACCTGAGGCCTACTCCTCCACAAAATGCACATACGCCAAAAAATTACATAGAATTTCAGGTATTGCATTGATATCCTAAACTTTTTTGATAAGTCTGTGAGCCTTAGGTTAAACTAACCTCTGTATCTTGACTAAATTTCGTTCTTCCTTTCCTCTATTTATTTATTTATTCAAATCCTGAGGGGTTTTCTTTAAACTATAATTTTAAACTGCTGAAATAATGTACTCTTAAAAAGCCCATCCTTCATCCTTTCTTCATCAGTTTTGGAAGAGAATGTCTATGGTCATAGATGCTACATAACTTTCTGAAAAGGTAAATGACTCCACTTTAATTAGTTTTAGAAATCTTATAACTGGGTATCAAAGACATAACGTAACAAATGCTAGCAATGTTTCTACATTTGTCTTCTAAGGATCAGCAAACTGTTGTGAATTTGTTTTACTATATCTACTTAGTAAATAAGTAGATATTTATTTAGCTACTGGTTTTAGGACATGTGCTCATCATTTATTTTCTTCTGGGACAGCTTTCAGTGGACACGCTACAGTTTCTGCTCTTCTTATACATCCAGCAGTTAAACAAGGTCTCCTTGAGGACATCTTTGATTGGAGAAGAGTGGCCTAGTCCCAGAAACAGGTCTCAGTCTCCTGACCTGACGGAAAAATCCAGTTGTCATAATAAGGTACTGTTTAAATTTTAGCTTTCTTCTCTGAAAGGGACAATTTGTGAGAGAGATGGTTTGTTTTCATTAAAAATTATGTTGGGATTACTTATATAAGCCAGTGATTTGCTGGCTTGTTTTCCTTTTTACATTTTTTTCTGATTATAAAACAAAATCATATGTCCAGTCTTAATCAAACTAGAGAAGTGATTTCAGTTCCCTCAACAACACAGAAATTGCTTACATGATTTTTGGGCAAATTATTCACTATACTCTTATTAGCATTCCCATTTTTCAAATGTTAATGAATTTGAATCTACTTCTTTGACTAAGGATAAATGAGAAGATGTAGTGTTTGCAAAGTCTTTTGAAATATACTGAAAAAATTTCTATAAAAATATCTTCTTGTATGTTTAAGTAATATGCTTAAGTATACTTAAGTTCAGCATACTTAAGTAATTATATATGATATGACCTAGAAGTTAAAGTTAATTGCTTCACATTGTGAGTTTCAGAAAATGTTATTCTTTCTGTTTTTGTAAAGAATACCAAAATATTTTTACCGATTTAAGTGGAAGTATTTTGAAAAGCTTTATTTTTTATTTATTTTTTTAAATTTTTTAAATTTTTATTTATTTATTTTTTGAGGAAGATTAGCCCTGAGCTAACTACTGCCAATCCTCCTCTTTTTGCTGAGGAAGACTGGCCCTGAGCTAACATCCATGCCTATCTTCCTCTACTTTTTTTATATGTGGGACGCCTACCACAGCATGGCTTTTGCCAAGCGGTGCCATGTTGGCACCCGGCATCCAAACCAGTGAACCCCGGGCCGCCAAAGCGGAACGTGTGCAGTTAACCGCTGCGCCACCAGGCTGGCCCCTGAAAAACTTTAAAATGTAGATCTCAGTGTTACTGTCATGTGCAGGCTCTTTAAAAATGTTCTGAGGCTAAAAAAACCACCTCTCTGATATTTGGCACTTTTATAATCTACTTTTTCAAATAAATCTGTCCACCCTTATATTCCATGATGCTATTCCCTCTTGCTTCTGCTTCTTATTTTTCCCTCTCGCTTGTCTTCATGGGCCTGCCTCCCACTGACCCTTACAGTTCACTGTTCCCCCAGGATTCTGTCTGTGACCATTTTTTCTTCTCACTCAACGTATTCATTCAGTGCAATTCTTTCTCTTCCCTTGGCTTCATATATTTCTATGGCCACTGACTTTGTCTCCATTCTAGATCTCCCTCTTCACAAAGATGCCCTGTCTATACCTTACATTCAGATTGTCCAAGTTCAGATGTATGAGAGATGCCAGTCACTGCCTGCTCTTTTCACACTTAGTTCCTGCTGAATGGGCACCGTGTAGAGACAGTGTTTTGAACTAAAGTAGCCTGTATTCATACTGACTCTGCCACTTAATATCATATGTTTTTAGGCAAGTCAGTTAACTTCTCTAGGCCTTGGCTTCTCTTCTCTAAATGCAGATGATAATACCTATTTTGGAATGGCTGTGAGAATTCAGTCATGACATTTGTTACATAGTAAGCACCAGTAAGTGGTGACTCCAGTTTGTGTTACAGCATGACCTCTGCCAACAACTGATTGGACCAGGGATGGATACTTGACTAGAGTAACCCACTCATAGGTATATATTTAAAACTGGTCTGATTTGAAATGATTACCTGGCCCAATCAGTACCCCCAGGGGAGGAAGAAATTACACAGTTGGTGATAGGTGCTTGAGCTGGCAGCTCATGTGGCATTGGAACCAGAATAGCCACTATGTTCATGAGTGACCTGGAGTTATGAGGGATTAGAAACTCTGAGGTAATCAAAGAAAAAGAAGGGAATGGAACAGACATGCAGAGAGACACTGGCCCCCGAGAGAGAACCAGGTTCAAGATTCTTTTCCAGTTCTGATGAGGCCTACCTACACTTCAGTTTGGGAGATGACCATGAGTACCTATAGTAAACTCTCCCTTTACTTGAATTAAGTTGTATTCCCTATGCCAGTGAAGGGTACCATCAGCCACCCATGGTCTCTCTCTCACCACGCGTACCTAGTTAGTTGTCAAGTCCTACTGATTCTCCCTCCAAAATAACTCTTTAAAAATCTCTCCCTTTTCTTCCTCTTTTATAGGCCCTAATGACATTTTTTTTTTGCCTTGAGTTCTGTAAGTACTACCTAGTCATCCTGATTTTAGTCTATATTCCACCTACTATGCTGGACTTTCTAAAATGCAGATGGATTATATCCATTTCCTGTTCAAACTCATCAATGAATTCTCATTGTCATTGTTGTTTTCATCTTATACTCCATGGACCCACCAAAGGGCCTGCTATGGGGGAGGGGGATGTGGCAAGAGGCAGGAAGAGCACTTGAGGCTGTGGACAGCTCTACTTTGATATGTTCTTTGTCATCCAAATGAGAGCTTATTAAAAAGAAAAAAAGGTATAGCTATTTAGAAAATAGTTTGAAAGTCCCTGTCACACAAAATAAAGTCCAGATGTTTTAATATTTCATACAAAGCCTTGAATGATTGGTCCCTGCCTAAAATGGGCATAATAATGGCATCTATTATAAGATTGTTGTTAAGGTTAAATATATTAAATTTTGTATAACACTTAGTGCTTGGCACACACTAAGGGTTAGCTATTAGCATTACTTTTGAATTAGCTAAAGTGGAGAGAGAATCTGTTTATACCTAGTACATACACAAAAAAATCTTTATAAGGTCTATATAGCCACCTCAAATGCTTTTTTGGGGGTGAGGCAAAGTATAAATACAAAATAATTAAAATATAAAAGTTTCAGGTCTTGCCGAATCTCTTTGCTCTGTTAAGAGTGCTTTATTTTGATATTCTTTAGAACTGGAATGATTACAGTCACCAAGCTTTTGTCTATGATCATCTGTCAGATCTACTTGAGCTGCTTTTAGATCCAGAACAACTCACTGCATCATTTCATTCGACGCATAGTAGTCTAGTCTCCCAAGAAGCTGTCGTGGCGCTCAGCTTTCTTATTGAAGGTACAGCGAGTAGAGCCGGGAAGATATATCCACTTCATGAACTTGCATTGTGGCAACCACTGCATGCAGAAAATGGCTTCTCAAAGATCTCTAAGACCTTTTCTTTCTACAAGCTAGAAGCCTGGTTGAGAGCCTGTTTGACTGGGAATCCATTTGGTACATCTGCTTGCCTCAAGTCTGGAAAGAAATTGGCTTGGGCTCACCAAGGTATTTTTTAATATTCTAATCTAGAGTCAATTGAATGGCAAGTTAAGGAACCTAGTGTTTTCTGGTGTATTAATGATTACACATCTTCTGCAGAAGACCTAAAAAATATTGCTACTATAAAAGAGAAAAAGAAACCTCTCTATTTTGTATACATCTTTTTGTGTCAAGGCAGCAACAGTCTCAGAGAGTTGATTTATTAGTCCAAATTGTTTAGGTTGCAGTTAACAAACCCTAACTTCAGTTAGTGCTCTCCTTGCTCTGCTTTTGTATCTTCTGACTCTTTCCCTTTTGCTCTCATATGCTCATTTGCTTGAGGCTTTCCTATTTTCTGTGCACCACAGCAGAATTTAGCTATTCCACAGTTACAACCTCAGAGAGTTGGTGTAGAGATGAGGTTCTTTTTAGCTACACAGACACAAGCAGATGAGATATTTCTAAATTGAAAATTTATATTTACAGTTGGGAGAATCTGGTCTTGGTTGCATCAGGTATCTATTCCTGATAGTCCAGCGATGGCTAAAGGGATAGGTTCAGGTGCTATATGACTTCTTGGGGCTCAGGCATAAGTTTTAAGAGAAGAGGAGGCCAAGTATAAGTTTAAAGAGAAGTAGGTACCTGTACTGAGGCAAATGCCAAGCAAAATTAATGAAAGAAACTAGAATATACTTCCACAATCTCTGAATTTCAAAGATAAAGAGAAAATAGGTTCTGTGAAAATGTAAAACAAAACCAGTTTTGCATCAAATTTTTATAATACTAAAAAACAGAAAATGGTTGAACAACATCAACAGCATATTGAGCAAAAAGATGGTGATCTAAGAACTCTGTATCCAATCAAACTATTGCTCTAAGTATGAGGTCAGGGACTTTCAGATACGTAAGGCTCCCATAAGTATATAGGAGATACTACATAATTCTTGATGTTGATAAAAGAATATAGGTTCAAGTAAGTTTTTTAATGTTGTTAGGGTAGGCACTAGTAGGGAAAAGAAGGATATCTAACCTCTTAGGATTATACTAGAATGTTAACAGTGGTAGATAGTAGGATTACAAAGAATTTTTATCTTCATTTACTACTAGTGTTTAAGACTTTTCTACAATAAGCCTGTATTACTTATCTAATAAAAGGAAACAATAAGAATTGTTTTAAAAGAAGAGTAACAGCATGCTTTTGTGACCTCTCCACATTTGGCCAGTACTTTTTACAAGGGTGTCCTGGTGGCTTGCAGGAAGTACAGTCTGAGAAGCTAATCACATAATAGTGGGACTGTGTTAGGAGGGCAACAGATAACTTTGTGTGTCAGTTTGTGCAAGGCATTTGTGTACGAGAGGAAGATGTGCTCTCGTTAGTAATGATCTTGGGAGTAAAGACATGAACCCAAATACATAAATAAATAAATACATATATAAATAAAGACATGAACCAAATATCATGGACTGATGTGGTAAGTAACCTAGGAGGGGTTCATAATTAGTATTATGGCAATTTAAAGAGATTATTTAAGGGGCCAGCCTGGTGGCACAGCGGTTAAGTTTGCACATTCTGCTTCCACAGCGCTGGGTTAGCCAGTTCGGATCCTGGGTGCGGACCTACACACCACTTGTCAAGCCATGCTGTGGCAGGTGTCCCACATATAAAGTAGAGGAAGATGAGCATGGATGTTAGCTCAGGGCCAGTCTTCCTCAGCAGAAAGGAGGATTGGCGGCAGATGTTAGCTCAGGGCTAATCTTCCTAGAAAAAATAAAATAAAAAATAAAAAGATTATTTAAGTGTTGGGATGATGAATTAAGGCATCTTGGAGGAGAAAATACTTGAGTTGGGCCAGCTCTGCCACCTACTAGCCATATGACCTTAGCCACGTTACTTAACTTCAAGGTTAGACATGAAAAATAGTCTTAGATCTATAGGCAATCTTGAGTGGATTTTAAGTTTTAAAATTTTTTTATAACAAAAAATTATGAAATATTGCAAACATACAAAAAAGCAGAGAATAGTATAGCAAATACCTCTTTACCCAACACACAGCTCTCACATTTTTTTAAACCTCACGTGTATCTAATTTTAGACATGTAGTCTGTGTAACCTCATATGGTTGTTTGTTTTTCTTTGATTTGAAACTATCTCATTTATTCATATTTTTCTTAAATAGTTGAAGGGACGACCAAAAGAGCCAAGATTGCTTGTAATACTCATGTGGCCCCTAGGATGCACCGCATGGTGGTGATGAGCCAGGTTTACAAGCAGACATTGGCCAAGAGCTCAGATACTCTGGTGGGGGCACATGTAAAGATTCATCGTTGCAACGAATCTTTTATATATCTGCTCTCTCCCTTACGGTAAGCACAGTCTTTGTAGTATTCTGATAGTTTTACATTTTCTTTGGAGTAGGATTGATCCTTTTTCTGCCATCAGAGAATTATACTGTAGTCAAATATTTTTTTCTTATTCTCATTCAGATGAATTTACCTCATTTTTTCGTTTTTCAGATCTGTGACAATTGAGAAGTGCAGGAATAGCACCTTTGTTCTGGGCCCTGTACAGACTGCTCTTCACCTCCACAGCTGTGACAACATTAAAGTCATTGCTGTTTGCCATCGTTTGTCCATCTCTTCTACAACAGGTTGCGTCTTTCACATTCTGACGCCTACACACCCACTTATTCTCTCTGGGAACCAGACAGTAACTTTTGCCCCTTTTCATACTCATTACCCAATGCTGGAGGACCATATGGCCAGGACCGGCCTTGCTACAGTGCCTAACTATTGGGATAAACCAATGGTTGTGTGCAGAGAGAACAGTGACACTAGTGTCTTCCGACTCTTACCACCTTGTGAATTCTACATATTTATTATTCCCTTTGAAATGGAAGGGGACACAACAGAGATACCTGGGGGTCTTCCATCTGCATATCAGAAAGCACTGGGTCAAAGAGAGCAGAAGATACAGATCTGGCAGAAAATTGTGAAGGAGGCTCGTTTGACAAAGTGAGTGTTTTCTAGAAGTAATAATTAGTCTTATATAAAATTCTATGGGAAAGCAAATTAACCTGCTCATGTTTACAGCTGTGCTAAAGTAATGAAAAAGATATAGTGTGTCTTTTATTAAGGCTTGAATTTCAGGTCAGTGTTCCAAGCACTGTTTGCTTCGGGGATAGGAGCAAGTGTATACTCAAGTGTTAGACTCCCTTCTGTTAAGAAGCTTAAGTTTCCTTGGCAGATATAAGACTCATATGAATGAAAATATGCCACATAATCCAGTACTTAAATGGATTGGTTTTAGTTTTTAATTTATTTCTCTACAGTATACTGACAGTTCTCAAACTTGGTTGTATATTAGAATCATCCAAGGAACTTTTTAAAAATACAGATTTCCTGGCTTCACTACACTACAGACTCTCCAAGGGTGGATCCCTAATGCTGGTCCATGGACTAATGCCAGTTTTTGTCAAAGTTTTCCCTAATCCATGGTAAAATGTGAAAAATAAGTACAGTGTTTTTAAGTAAAGCTAAATTTAGTCAATTTAAAATGTTGTCTTTTAGTCTGAAATTATTTCCTTCCTCCTTTTGGGGTACTGAAATATCTTAGTTTTAATAACATGCTTGTGATAGTAGATGGTTGTGGTTTATTATGTCCACCACAAAATTTTACTTCAAATGTATTAGTCTTTGAACTCTGGAAGCCAGGATGGTTTATGGAGATTCGGAAAACATCAGTGTGGGTAGTCAGGGAAGATTTCTGGAGGAAGTAGGATTTTTGTTGGACCTTGAAGAAGGAGCAGAGTTTGGATAGGAAGTGAGGACTGGGCAGAATGCTTTTCATAGCAATAGAGGAGCAGATGTGGAAGCAGAAGCAGGCCTTAGGTATTCTGGAAATTAATTGCTGAAATAAGATTCTGGGTATAGAATAGTGGTATTTAAAGTTGGATGGGTAGATTGAGCCAGATTATGTAGAATCTTGAATGTCAGCAGTGAAAGTTAGGTTTAAATTGAATTAAGCAATAGGAGCCATCAAGGACTTTTGAACAATGGGCTGAAACTCATAAATCCATTTCATCTATTCAGGAATATTTATAGAATGCCTATAATATGCAAACCACTTTATTAGATGCTATGGCAGATTAAAAAATGTGATTGGCACATTTGAAGACCCTGGTTAAGGGAGATTTGAAAGAGAGAAGTCAAGGTGATGTTGCAATAGTCCAGACTAAGAAACTGGACTAGAGTGGAGAGAAAGGGGGTGGAAACCAGAAATATTTTGACAGGAGGCAGGACTTGGTGCAAGATTTTGTGAAAAAGACGAAAATCAAAGATGACTCCAAAAATTGGAGCCCAGCTTAGAAACTTTTGTTTTCTTCGGTTTTCTTCAGGACACAGGAGCACATACAACTTAAAATTAGTGGATGCTCAGAATAAGTAATTATTGTTTGTACAAGTATTTTGGTATTTAATCAGTTTTGTTTGTTAGAGATTTTAAGAGAGGAAAGTAGGAAACATAATACCAAAAGATGGAGGGTTGCTTCTTCCTCAACATTGTCCATTTCAAAGCTGGAGCTAGTTTGAGAAAAGGGTATCCATTTCCTTTTTGGAGATCTTTACATGAAATGTTGTATGTCCTGATGATATCTTGATCATTATGACCCTTTTCCTTAAGACTTAGAAGACCTCTTACTTTAATAATTGGATTCCATTTGCCTGGTATTAGTTGTTTTTTTCTGGTTGTCATTGTCTTGAAAGCAGTCATTCCAAAATGTTATTATTTCTGATGATCCAGAACTGCTATTTAATGTGTGAGCAAAAATGCTTATTTTAATTAGCTCTCTTAGTTTTGTTAGATTTTTAAAATGTGTTGTTCTTGAAAGTATTCAGACTCAGGAATTAGTACTGACTATGCCACTTACTGTGTTACACTGAGTATGTCATTTAACCTCTTTGGTTCTTAATTGTATCATATATAAAGTATATGTTTATTTTCCACCTGATGAGATCCATGTGAAGGTTTAAGCAGATAGGATATAGTAGTAATGTGTGTGTATGACTCTGCGCGGTGGTGCGTGCTGCACTGTGTGTAGTAGTATGAGTGTAAGACACTCTGTTTAGTGATGTGTTTGTGAGACACATCTTCTTGGTGGGATTGTTCACCCAGAATGTCTGAGACCTGACCTGTTAGAATAGAACTTCGTAAGAGAAATAGTAATTGAAAAAAGACTTAGTCCAGCCATGGTATTTTTTGGATACTTTCTCATGGCTTTGTTCTCATCATATAGATTAAGGGATGAAATATATAATATATAGTTACACAGTTGCTTTTAGACTCTTTAAGGCAGTTGCTACTTGCCGAAAAATATAAAGATGAGTAACAGTGAAAACTCATGCTTTACCTGGGAATCCATTATGATAATACTGCTGTTATCTGTTACAAACATTCCACCTGGTTTGTATCTCATGGATTGAGCCACCAAGATATTAATACTACACACCAGTCATTCTCAGTTCTGTAGAATAATGAAGATGGCTGTAGTAACAGGTAATATGTATCGGGCACTTCCTATGCGCCAAGTACTATTCTAGTCGCCTTCTATGTATTAACTCATTTATTCTTCATACCAATACCCTATCACAGAGGAGGAAACAGGAACAGAAAGATTTAAAAGTCATCCAGGAGCCAGGACTCACACCTATTCAGCCTGGTTGCAGAACCTGAGTTCTTAGTGTAGTTAGTGTTTTTTGTGAACTGTTGTCATATATAATATATAATATAATAAATCATTATAATGCTTTTACTTAGTTATTGCTCTCTGGCCAAAGACCACCAGGAATGTATCTGTAGAATAAAGCTGGATTTTATTACTCATTGCAAGGAAGAAAAGAACTTGTTTCATCTCAGTAAAAGCGTGTTGAAAAGAACTTATAATTGGATTTTGGCTTATGGTAGGTAATTTTGGAGAGGGTTCTAGGAAGCAAGGCTTTGTTGTGGATTGAATGCTATTTGGAAGCAAGGGTAATTCTATGATTTGGAATCTTAATAATTTTTATATCAAAGGTAAGAGGAATAAAGTGGGGCTAAAACTATAATTTTAAAGATGCAGCAGTCACTCATTAGCCAGGAAGGGGTGATGTTTGGTCATTTTTGTGGTTTGGACCACAAAATGTTTGTTTTTTGTCTGGACTGAGGTATGATTATGGGGTGGTCTTGTTCTTGCCTCGATCTGTCCGCATCCCTTGGTGGCCTTATCTGATGTTAGTGTTCTGTGGAATTATGTTCTTTGTGTTCACCAGGAGAACACTGTGGCCAGGCCAGATCCAGCTACACCAAGGCCTAGCTGAGAGTGCTGAGCTAGCTCCTGGCTGTCAGGAGCTCCTATTCTTTCTTATTTTGAACATGTTAAATATGCTCTCACTTTAGAGCCTTTGCACTTTTTGTTTCCTCTGCCTGGAATGTTCTTCAGATATTTATTTTGCTTAGTCCATCACTTCATTCAGACCTCTGCTTAAGTGTCATCTTAGGCTTTCTTAGTCCATGCTTTTTGTAAAATAGCATTGCCAATACTCTGCATTCCCTTACCCTGCTGTATTTTTTCTCCAGAGCACTTATAACTGCTCAAGTTTATATATATTTATTTTAGTTATTGCCTGTCTTCCTTCCTACAATATGCAGTCCACAAGGAGCATAGACTACATAGATCACAGTGTGAATGGTGCCCTCTGGAGTCACACAGCGCACAGCTGCCCAGACAGAGCTTTCTCTTTTCTTTACACGTTTATCCCCATTGTCAGAACACTACCCAGTGTCACTTGGTCCTCAGTAAATATCTGATGAGCGAATAACCACAGTAGAACAAAATATGTAATTACTGGTAAGTCTTTACAAAGAAGGCATTGTATCTAAGCAATCTTTTTTTTTCTTTTGGTGGTGGTGATCCAATGTATAGAACTGAACAACTGTTTGGAGAGAACAAATGGTTAACTAGAACTAATTTAATGTTTATCCCATTAAAGTGTTTTATAATCACTTCGAGTAACATTCATATGAGTTAATGCTGCTGCATTCTTTTTGATCTCAATTACAATTTTAGGGATCAAAGAAAGCAGTTCCAGGTACTTGTGGAGAACAAGTTTTATGAGTGGCTGATTCATACAGGACATCGCCAACAGCTGGACAGCCTCGTGCCTCCTGCAGCAGGCTCCAAACAAGCAGCAGGATGAGTAAGGCTCCTGGATCACACACTGGTAGGCATTTATAATGTAGGCCACCTAAAACAGATTATTTTGGGGAAATCTTATAAGCTTACAAAAAAACTGCACAGAATATCATGTTACCAACCATTGCCAATTTTTTTCCATTAATCCCACTAGTGGTGGCATTTATAGACCTTTACATACCCATATTTTGGCATTTTATAGTGAGAAGACCAGAATATTCAGGTGGTACCTATAGAATTATGGGTAAATATAACAGCCAGGTTTTGTCTTTTTCACTTCTTGCCAGGCAAAAGTTGTACTGTCCGAAGATACTACTTTCCCCATACATAGCTTTAAGTTCTATTCCCCCTTTCTAACACATCTTTCCTCTTTCCCATCACCCCACACACAAACCAATTATTAAATTAGGTGATTTTTGTTAATTGCACATATGAGCATTAATAAATTACCAGAATTAATCCAAATGAAGATTTGAGGGGCTGGCCCAGTGGCGCAGCGGTTAATTTCGCACATTTCGCTTTTCGCCGGCCCTGGGTTTGCTGGTTCAGATCCTGGGTGTAGACATGGCACCACTTGACAAGCCATGCTGTGGTAGGCGTCCCACGTATAAAGTAGAGGAAGATGGGCACGGATGTTAGCTCAGGGCCAGGCTGCCTCAGCAAAAAGAGGAGGACTAGCAGTAGTTAGCTCAGGGCTAATCTTCCTCAAAAAAAAAAAAGTACAAATGAAGATTTGAATACGGAACTCTGGAAGATCACAGACTCAGTAGAAGAGAATATGGACACAGGCAAATTTACTGGAAGTTGTTTAATCTAAATATGTAGTATTCTTCTTTTGTAGAAATTAGTTTATCGAGCTATTTTAAAGTATTTTTAAAGACTAACAATAGAAAAACAGACAAAGGACATAAATAAGTAGTTTATATAAAACTACTTAGAAACACAAGAATGTTCACTTTCACTCAAATTAAAGAAATGTAAGTTACTATTTTTCATCTATCAGATTGGCAGTAATGAAAAACTGGTAGTATACAGCACTGGGAAGACATTTTACCTCCTACTGGAGAAAGTGCAAATTTGTGCAACCTCTTTGGAGGATAGTTTGACAAAATCAAAATTTAAAATGCACAGATTCTTTGACTTAGCAACTTCACTTCTTAGGATTTATCTTACAGTTGCATGCAAGTATGTAAAGATCTGTTTAAAAAAGGAGTTCAGAGCCAGCCCTGATGGTCTAGTGGTTAAAGTTTGGCACACTCTGCTTCGGCGGCCTGGGTTCAGTTCCTGGGCATCGAACGACACCACTCGTCTCTCAGTAGCCATGCTGTGGCTGTGGCTCACATGGAAGAACTAGAAAGACTTACAGCAAGAATATACAACTGTGCACTGGGTCTTTGTGGGGGAAAAAAAAGGAGAGGAAGATTGGCAGCAGATGTTAGTTCAGAGTGAATCTTTCCCAGCAAAAAAAAAAAAAAAAAAAAAGATGTTCATTGCAGGATTATTTGAAATAGCTATAGACTGGAAACAACCCAGATGCTTCTCAGTAGAGGGCTGGTGCCTTATGAACTGCCTCATCCATGTCCTGGAATGCATGTGTGAAAGGAACAAGGTGTGTCTGTATGTGCTGCTACTGAAAGATCGCTAAGCTGGGGGGTTGGAGAGTGAAGGCCAAAGGGGGGGGGAATAAAATGTTGCCTTGTATGTTTGAGAAAAGAGGGATTATCACACATTTATATGCTAATTATGTGCCTTAAAAATTTCTGAAAGGATATAAAGAAATTATTAATAGTGTCTTTGAGGCATGAGACTGGTTGTCTAGGGTGGGAGAAAACTTGTTCTTAATTTTTATTGAGATGTAAGTCACATACCATAGAATTCACCTTTTTAAAGTGAGGATTTCAGTGGCTCTTATTGTATTCACAAGTTTATGCAACCATCACTGTTAACAAATCCAGAACATTTTTGTCACCCTAAAAACAAACCCCATACACATTGACAGTCACTCCCCAACCTCCAGTGTCTCCTCTTCCCCCAAGACCCAGGCAACCACTCCTCTACTTTTGGTCTCTTGATTTGTCAACACTGCACATTTCATGGAAATGGAATCATACAACATGTGGCCTTTGTGTCTGGCCTCTTTCACTTAGCGTGTTTTCAAGGTTCATTCGTGTTGTATCAAGTGTCAGTAGGTCATACCTTTTGATGGCTGCTAGTGTTCCATTGTATGGATCTACCACACTTTGTTTACCTGTTCATCAGTGGATGGACATTTGAGTTATTTCCACTTTTAAGCTGTTGTGAATAATGCTGCTGTGTACTTTTGTGTACAAGTCTCTGTGTAGACATGTTTTCATTTCTTTTAGGTGTATACCTAGGAGTAGAATTGCAAGGTCACATATTTAACTTTTTGAGGAACTGCTGAACTGTTTTCCAAAGCTGCAAAAATTTATTCTTTATTGTTTACTTTATGTATTGTTTACATTTTTAAAGTGTGTATTTTAAAGTGTATTGTTTTTATAAAACAATAATTTTATAATATTTAGTTAATAAATGCTGAGGTTAAGAATTGGAAGTCTATCAAAGATTATGTAAAGGAAATGGGAACTATAAGAGGATAAAATTTTAGTTTAGACTAATCCCCACACATAGCCTGCTATATTTTTTTATCTATGTATGAATTTCTTTTCTTCTATTGTGAACTAATGTGACCCTCAGAAAAAAGGAATATAATTAACTTTAAACTTTGTGTTTTGTTACTCTAAACTATCATCTGACCTTGATTTAATAAATGCATGGTTTTTTCTTATTATTTGCATGAAAGCAATAGAAAATTGTTAATGTTTTTCTTTTGTTACCTTTAGGGCTCTAGAAACATGAGGACGAATGGAAGATGGTACACATCTTGAAACTAAATTGAGAAGGTGCTCTTGCTGCTTAAGAGACTTTGGGGCTTTTTCTTTTATTTAAGACCTTTCCTTAATTTCCATTCCATACTTATTTACTACTGTTTACATTGAATTTCAGCTAAACTTCTGACTGTCCTATAAACATATTATTTATAGAGCATCAGAAGGCTCATCTTTGTGATGCCAAAATGAAAACCTGGATGAAGGCAGTCCCATTGTATGTATGTTAATATTAAAGTTATTGAGTATAGATTTACAGGTAAACTTCACATTTTAATTTCTATGATGAAAGGGTTTCATCCTTTCTAGAGTTAAATAAGAGTTTTATAGTTGTTTGTAACTATTTAAGAGGAAGTTGTTACTCCTTTAAAAAAATAATTGGGATGAAAGTATGATTTGTTGGTGTATAAATTGCAGAAATAGTTTTATACAAAGATATTTTAGTCCTTAAAGTATGAAACAATGAAATTGTTTAGAATCTTTATTTTTCATTTTCTGCTTTAAATTTTCAATAAATAAACTCTAAAAAGTAATTTTCTCCTTTTAATGAAAAGACAAAGCTTTACTTTTAAGTCTAGAAAAGGTTTCCAATGTCATTGTGTGCTGTTATATCAAAAATAAAGTTTACATTTGATTGGGAAAGCTGTGTTCTTTAAGATAAAGGAAAACAATGATCAATTTAATAAAATGAAGCTGATTGCTGATAAACATTGTTTCATATGCTCACTGGCCATTTAGTTAGTAATTATATCAAAAAAGAGCTTGATTTTTATTTCCAAAGTGAAAGTTAACCCTCAGAGTATGTGTTAATTCTAATTGAGGTTTTCATAGTTTTTATATTAAGATGAAATTCAAGCAAGCAAAGCATTACCAGATAAACACTGGAGTAACAGAAGTATGTTTTGGAAATTGCTCTTGGTTAATGAAATTAGTGGTATTAGAAATTTTCTTTAATGTTTATAAAATTCATAAAACTAAGCATATAACTTAATACTTTATTTATCAATAATCTTCATGTCCAGGCATATTTGCCATTTTATGAATTGACCATAATATATCTCAGGGGCATCCCATTTATAAAAGTATTTGTTGGATAGCTTTGTTAGTGGGAAGAAAAGGAAGTCAGACTTTTGAGAAGAATATACTGGACTAGGAAAATTAAAATAGAGAAGAGTCACTTTGTTGTTTCTTTGAGTTTCCGTAAGACATAATCTCATTCCTAAAGTCAGAGTTGTATTAAGTGCCAGAAAATGTTCTCTAAACAGGTCCCAATATGATATCATGGCAGAGAAATGCCACCTAGCAGGTGGCAAGTCAGGCTTAGCTAAATCTTTGCAAATTCAGGATTCTGCAGTAGCTTTCTGTCTTTCAGTCTACATACTGTAGCACCCTTTCTTGTGGATTAGAATTTATGTGTGTGTGTGTGTATGTGTGTTTTGAAAACATTTCAAACTTAAAGAACAATTGCAGGAATCTGAATTCCCACATACCTTTTGTCTAGATTCATCAATTGTTAACATTTTGCTACATTCACTTTACCACTCTCTATATAGTATTATTATTTTATTTTTGCTCAACAGTTTAAGAGAGTAGGTTACAGACATCTTGGACCTTAGTCCTACATACATTAGCATGTATTTCCTAAAAACAGACATTCTCTTATGTAGCCATAATGCAAATGATTAAATTCAGGAAGTTTAACAATAGTACATACTATTATCTAATACACAGTCCTTATTAAAATTTTTGCTAATCACCCCAAAAATGTCCTTTATAATGACTTTTTTCCCAAACACAAGATCATGCATTGCCTTTAGTTGTCACATAAATTTTGTTGCTTTAGAACGTGTCACTTTTGTTGAGAATTAGTGGGTGGTCTTTTGACTCATCTCCTGCAAGCTTTGTCGAAGAAAAAAAGGACGTGGGGGATTTCAAGGTGGCTGCTTGCTAGAAAACCAAATTGCCCAGAGCAGAGGGACTTTTTTAATCTTGAAAACTTTGTCTGGGTTTTGTTGTCTTGACTCAGCAAAGTCTATAATGCAGCAAGGCTTGGTAAGCATTAAAGGGGGTAGTGAAGCTTTGCTTTATTTCATAATCCCATTTGTTTTTCTAGAAACCATCAATAGCCTCTAAATGACTGACTCAATTTTTGGATCCTATTCTCATGACTAAGCAAATGTTTGATTTGAAACCAGCCCAGTATAAATGTCTCTGTGCCTCTAACTCTCTCTGGCTATTCCTGGATTTCAGTACTGGGGAAACCAATCTATACTCCAAAAATGTCTAAAACTGGAACCAAGGTAAGAAAACGGTCATGCTGATTTTTGGCCTACCCATCTTCTTTTCACTTAATAATACACTGAAGGAAACATGGAGAAAAGCTTTTGCTTCTTTGCCTAGAGGTGAGTATGATAGTGGTTAGAAGGCTGGAATTGGGAGAAAAGATTAAGAAATGCTTATTATATTTTCTACTCTAACTGAATTACCAGTTTATTAAGGGTTTATCTTTATGGGTGGTGTTATGTTGAATAATATACAGGTATATAACGTATAAATCATCATGATTTCTGCCTTCCAGCAACTAATATTCTATGCATTTCCATAGACATAGTACGTGCTGATAAGAGGACTCTGTGGAGTAGAAAACTTTTAGTATTCAATATGTTTTGTGAAATTTAGCCTCAACCATTACTGTTCTAAAAGGCCAAGGTGGATGGACCAATCACGTGAATTAAACGCCACATATCCCCTGTAGTCAAGCAGTTACCTGTATCCCTTTCCCCAAATAAAGTGCTTAAGTTAGGAAAATTGCCTCTAAAATACTTGATTCACAATTGTTGGACTGGAACTTGATCTCTCAGGCAGGCTTTGGGAAGAGGGCAGCTACCTTCATTCTCTGTTAGCTCTTCCACTGAGCAGAGTGTCTAAGGCAAAGCCTGATCTCCCCCCTTACTTTTAACTTTGAAATTTTTCAAACCTATTGAATCTTAATAAACAAGAGATGTTGAACAAATACTTGTATATCCTTCACTTCTGTTCTTCGACTGTTGTCATTTTGCCCTATTTGGTCTCTCTCTGTCTCTCTCTTTTTACTAAACCATTTGAAAATAAATATCAGACAATACTTTTGCTGTAAGTATTTAGACATGTATCTCCTAAAAACAAGGGCATTCCCCATATAAACGTAATATCATTGTCATGTCCCCTAAATTTATCGTAAACATAATACCTAATATTCAGACTATATTTAAATTTCCAATTCCTGCCAAAAATGTACCACATGACTGGCTTTTCCCCTGATCTAGGACCCAATAAAGGGTCATGCATGGTATTTCACTGTCGTTTCTCTAGCCTCGTTTTTTTCCTTTAGTCTCTTTTATATAGAGTAGTCCTCCTACCTTTCTATTGTTGTTTGAGACATGGAACATTTTTCAAAGTCTGGATCAGGTGTCTTAGGAAGTCCCAAAATCTGGATTTGTCTGATTTTTTCCTCTTGTGTAGACTCAGACTAATCTTTGGCAAGAAAGTTACACAGGCAGTGTCAGGTACTTCCCATTGCGTCATGTCAGGAGGCGCCTGTTAACTTGTTCCGTAGCTGGTTAGTGCCTAATTTTTTTTCCATTTAGAAAATAGAACTAATAATCATGCTTGTCATCTAGAAAGTTTAGAGAGAAAGATGAGACAGTGTCTTTAGTGCTCTGAGGTTCTTGAAAATATGCCATGCAAATCCCACTAAAAAGAATTTGAAGTCCATAGAGGGATATCCGTATGCTCGAGGGAAAACTGTTCCAGAACCATCTATGAAAACATCCCCAGCTTTCGCAGATTTCGGTAGTAATAGTGTGCTCTCTTTTGTTTCTTGTAGCTGGGCTGTTCACTTAAATAACTTTTGCTTGCTAGGCTAAAGGAGATAGTAAATTATCTCTTACTGTTTCTCTTACTGCTTCTCCCTTTGCTAGCAATTTAATCAGAAGAGTTATCAGCTTGGCAAAAGCAATACGTTTTACTAAGTTTGTTTTTGTTACCTTTGGGATGCTCAAGACATGGTTCTTTCTGCTGTGTTGGATTAGTAAGGTATTTTTCAAAAAACTTGAGAGGAATTTTGTAATAATTTCTAGGAAAATCTCCTGCACATTTCTTAGCCTTTTCTACAAAATTTTTTGTCCAAGAGTCCACACCTTCTCTGGGCTCACCACGGAATGAATTTCATGGTCCTTCTACAAACGGAAATTGAGTGGAGGTGCAACATTCTCTGGGCCCTGAGATTTGGAAGGTCTCCCACTGGAAGGAGAGCCTGGTCCTGGTGCTCAGTAATGGTTCCGTGTGCTTTGTTTCAACCTTGGGATGGTCGGCTGCTCTGCTGGAAGGATGAACAGCAAGGGGGCCTTATAGAACATCGTGGATCCTTCCACTTCTCAGATACTGACGTCAGTCAGGTGCATGTGCAGAGGCAGTGAGTGAGAAACAATGAAGTAAAGAAGATGATATTAACTTAATTTCCTGTAACATACCCCTTGCAAAGCCTCTTTTGGTGAATAGTTTACCAAAAACCAAAGGTAAATTGAATGAAGGAGTTTAGAATCTATTTGTTCTTAGAGAAGTTACCTTGATTTTCCTGAAGGTCTTCCCACAGGTTTTGAGAAAAGCCTCACAGACTCAGGGTCAGTCTTGTTCCACTTCTAAGAGACTAGATGGTGTGTGCTGACCAGAGCTAGCCGTGCAGGGAGGAAGACGGCAAAGGGAGATAAGGTAAAATAAAATGACCCACAGATTACTAACTAGGAGTTTTGCACTGCAATCCACTCACTTGCAACTAACATGTAACTAGTGAGTGACCTTAGGCAAGCCATGTAACTTCTTTATCTGTAACAACTATATTGGCATTATTGGCAATTATGAGCCAGCTTTAAACCAAGTGCTTTATCGGCATTGTCCCACTGGACCCTCAGAACAAGCTTCTGCAGTGCATATCGTTATCCAGTTTACAGATGAACAGCCTGAGCTTTAGAGACGTTCAGTGGCCTGTCCAAAGTCACAGAGCTAGTAACTATAGCTAGTAACACAGTGGTGCTGTGGTTTTGTTTTCTTCATCTGTAAACTGGGATCCCATGTACCTCTAAATCTGTGCTATGCTGAAATGGGAAAGTGAGATGGAAGAGAGAAATTTGAGGAGGGAAGAAACAGATGAAGTACATGATTTAGGATTGGGAAGGGGTAAGGAAGCTTTTAGGGACAAGAGAATGGAAGAGTTGAGAGGAATGGGAAGGGTCGGGGGGCAGGGAATTAAGGTGGAAGGAAATAACTATTAGTGTTATTATCTAGAAAGACTCACCTGGGGTAGAAAAGAATGAGGTTTTAGGCCCGTTTGCGAGCCATTCTTTGTTTCTTCCTCTCCTTCATTCCCTACATCTAATTAGTCACCGAATCTTACATTTCTTCTGCTTCCTCATTGTCATTACATTGCAGTGCCCTTTGGTTGGCCCTCATCATCTCTCACCTCGCCCATAGCAACCATCCATTTCCAGGCACAGGCACAAACCTCTACACTACATTTCCAACACAATCACCAGAGGGATTCTAGCATGGCTCTGTGTCACTTGTCTGGCTGTATGTCCTAATACTTCACCACATACTCAGTATGCACGAGGCTTAATGAACTATTTGTCCCTATTAAGGGCATGTCCTTTCACTCCTTTCCTTTGAACAGGCTATTCTTTTTCCTTTGCCTCTGAAAAACCTCCACCTATCCTTCAATGCTCACCTCAAAGATCCTCTCGCGACTCAGCCTGCTCCTTTCATCTGAAATGGCTGACATGGTTTTGTCCTTTTAAACCGATAAAGTAAGTTAGCCACGAGGTGGCAGCATAACGCCAGGGAATTAACTGCTGGACTCAATTACACCTGTGATTTCAGTTTAACTAATAGCCTAGTGTTGACCTCAGTTGTGGAATTATAGAACAAAAAAGGGCAAACTCTGTAGTCCATTTGGTCTAGTGGTTTTCAGACACTGCTTCATGAAGCCCTAGGAGTTCTTGGGAATTCCGTCTCTTGTTTCAAACAAAAAAGTTTTATTTTGCAACCAAGGCTTCCAATCTAGTCTAGTCCTTTTGTTTGACAAATGAGAAGCCGGAGCCCAGAGATATGGCTTCGCTAAGTGATGGAGCTGCCTGATTGTAGAGCTGTAGCTCTAGGGCCCAGGTTTATTATTTCCTGTTTCTCGGGGTTGCATATTTTCCAGTGCCGTCAGAGGTCTCAGAGGTTTACCCCAAAGATTGTGGTAGAAACTTGGTAAGAGTTTGAAACAAAGGACATTCTTGCCTTGTCATTTTGTTACTTTGCAACTGCTCTGTTGGCAGCAAAATAATAATACAGAAAATAATATGATATATTTTCAAGTGTGTGTGTTCTATATCCATCTAAAATAAGCTGTCTAAGCTAAGGTCTATGTTTTATTTTTTTCTGTATATCTTCCATATCACCTAGAACGAGTTTCTGCATTTGGAACTCACTCATCTTCATCAAACATTTACTGAGGGTTTGTCAAGTGCTGGGAATGGGTCCATAGCTTAAATAAGGCTTGACCCTTGCCCATGGAAGAAGTCTAGCAGGAGGCTGATGGGAGAGACAGCTATATAAGTGGATAATTTATGATGTAATGTGGTAAGTACAGTGAGCTGTGGGAGCAAAAAGAGAAAGCAATGAACTGGAGTCTGAAACTGCTGGTTTATGTTAGAGCACTCTTTCGTTTTGCTTTATTTTAAGCCTTCAGAAAGTACTATTGTTGACAACCACATTTGTCTGCCAGAAGGTAAATGTTGTGAAGTTAGGTAGAACTAGACCTTTCCTCCTCAAAATTGAGCAGAAAGGAGTGTAAAGTAGGAAATGTGTTCTTAATTTTTATTTTCCTATGAATAAAGCCACCCAACTCCTCCGTTCTTCTCTTTATTTGCCCTGTACTTCAGATTACTTTCTATGAAGACAAAAATTTTCAAGGCCGCCAGTATGACTCTGATTGCGACTGTGCAGATTTCCACGTGTACCTGAGTCGCTGCAACTCCATTAGAGTAGAAGGAGGCACCTGGGCTGTGTATGAAAGGCCCAACTTTGCTGGGTACATGTACATCTTACCTCGGGGTGAGTACCCTGAACACCAGCATTGGATGGGCCTCAACGACCGCCTCAGCTCCTGCAGGGCTGTTCGCCTGGTGAGTCTGGAGGGTAGGCTTGCTCGCATGTGCTTGCACACTCTCTCTCTCTCTCTCTCTCTCTCTCTCTCTCTCTCTCTCTCTCTCTCTCCTAGCTCCCTCTCCTTAAGGGGTGGTTGTCTTTTGTTGGCTGCTAAGGCTTAAATAAAATCTAAGGTCAGTTCATCACAGACTGAACATACTAGTCATTTCCATGGCACCTCCTCTACCTCTTGAGTATTTTAAAAAATTAAGTTTTTCTTATTGAAAGTCAGCTGTTTCAGTCAGTGCAGAGTGAGGACAGAAGTTCAGATCCTCTAGCACTCGAGATGGTGGGTTCTGACCCATGCTGTTCTCTGAGTCCTTGACCTGCTGGTTATTTCCATAATGGTTGCTGTTCATTTCCTCCTGTGTTTTGCAGTCTAGTGGAGGCCAGTATAAGATTCAGATCTTTGAGAAAGGGGATTTTAATGGTCAGATGTATGAAACCTCTGAAGATTGCCCTTCCATCATGGAGCAATTTCACATGCGAGAGGTCCACTCCTGCAAGGTGCTGGAGGGTGCCTGGATTTTCTACGAGCTACCCAACTACCGTGGCAGGCAGTACCTCCTGGACAAAAAGGAGTACCAGAAGCCCATCGATTGGGGTGCAGCTTCCCCAGCTGTCCAGTCTTTCCGCCGCATTGTGGAGTAATGACATGGATGGGACCAAATGCTGGCTGGCCTTGTCATCTAAATAGGCATCATAAATAAAACAATTGGCATGCATTCCGCTGTTGACTGTAACGCCTCTCCTTAAACGCTTAGGGACCAGCAGAGGAGCGCCCACCATAGTGGGCAGTTACACAAAGCAGCTCATCCTTCAGTTTACCAGTCTGTATCTTTGTGCCAAACGAAATGGGACTGCATTAAAAGGTTAGAAAATCACAGTGCTGTGTAGTGGTTCTTGTTACTTAAGTTCTGTATTAATTCAACAAGTACAATAAAAATAGCTGCCATGATTGAATGCCTTCATTATTCCATTTTCTCTTTTCAACAACTATGTAAAGAGGTGGTTTATCTGTATTTTGCAAATAAGGAAACTGTGGCTTAGAGAAATTAAAAACTTGCCCAAGTTCACCAGCTGGTGAATGGAGGAAGCAGGATTTTGCCCAGGTTATTTATGTTTCCAAAGCCCTTGTTCTTTTCTCTTTATTTCCAACTCATTCATTCAACACACATTGGCTGAGAATGTGTGTGCATAATGTAATTACGAGATCCTGAGAAATTAAAAAGGTGGAAAAGACAGGGTCCCCCTGAAGGTCTGATTGAGGACACAGAATACCTATCAAGAACAGCCAGGGAAAACAGGGCTATGACTGTAATAGTAGAGCCAGGAGTCACCTACTCCTTGTTGAAGATCCAGACTCCTGTGTCAGTTACTTCTCAACCCTTAAGTTCAGTTTATCTGTAAAAAGAATTTGTCCGTACTTTACAATAATTGAAATGGAGTTTTGATGCTCACTTACTTTGGGTAACGCCTGAGGTTTTATCTTTCTCATCTTGATGAAGAGGAGAATGATGAGGGAAACGCAGCCTCACCAGGAACATTTAGTGAGCATCTGAGTGAACCTGGGGCCCTACTGAATACACCTTTTTTTTTTTTTTTTTGCTTTATCTCCCCGAATCCCCCCGGTACATAGTTGTATATCTTAGTTTCAGGTCCTTCTAGTTGTGGCATATGGGATGCCGCCTCACCGTGGCCTGACTAGCGGTGCCATGTCCACGCCCAGGATCCGAACCAGTGAAACCCTGGGCCGCCACAGCGGAGTGCGCAAACTTAACCACTGAGCCACGGGGCCAGCCCCTGAATGCACCATCTTTAAAAGAGGTGGCAAAGCCCATACCTCCCGGGAGCTTTCCTGAAAAGGACAAATTAGAATTGCTAAGGATGTTCCCTTTGTGTATGCTCTACTCTCTAGTGTGTAGTGCATACTGTCCCCCAAATATTTTTATTCATTTTGTTAACTTCCTCTGCCTTTTTTTGTGTTGTGTCTTGAGTGAGAGATTTTGAGAAACTTGAATGAAAGTAAGCGAGGGAGACACGAGGGAGACCATTTGCTGAGCTGCAAAGAGCTCTGGACCTTGTCGCCCTGCCAGGAAGCTAACTTTCCTTATCTCCAAATGCTCACTCAAGTCCCGTTGAACAGAAACATTCCAATTCTTTGAAAGCCAGAAGGAGGACACTGAAAGACTAGCTGATGTCCAGACTACTGACGCTCATTTTTAGAGGCACAATTTCTGAAAGTGACCTGACAGATCCTGCCCTTCCTTTTCCACCGAGGAAACTGAGGCCATGGTCACAGTGAGAGTCAGTGCCAGTCTCTTCTCACGTATCAACTGCTGCCATGTTCCAGTCTTTGGTGAGTTGGTCACAATCTGTTCAAGACACCCAGAAAAGCAGTTCTGGCAGCAGGAGAGGAAAACAAATGTCAGAATGACTAATGGCAGTCTCAGAGAAGTAGAAGATGGCCTTTGACAGATCAAACAGAATTATTGTTTGGGCATGTTATATGCCTCTTGGTTCGTGCCCTGATCCAGAACAAGGTTGCCACCATTATCCCCAGCTATAGACACATCAATCAACTTGCACTTAAAAGGAATTTTACTAGCGATTGATATTAGAGGTCAAAAATACTTCATGCCCTTATCTATCAATCAATTCCAGTTCTGGTAGAACATTCTGCTGTTAGAGCAAGAAGCTGGCATCCCATCTGTCAAGTGCATCTAGAATAGCACCTGGCTTGTTATTCAGAGTTACTAACTTTCTTTACCTTTTATTGCTTTGTCACTCTGGAATGGGGACTCTCAAGAAATTAGGGCAAGGGCTTACTTAGACCATTTTAGCCCTGTTCCATCCCAAGCATTCCTATGAGACAAGTCTTCGAATATTTCCCAAATATAGAGCCCACTTCCTCAAAATGCAACATCAGGAGCTCCTATTTAAAGCTTCTAGGATAGGGTTGCCAGATTAAATACAAGACAGTATCAGCAAATCCCAAGTATTGGGACAAATATAAATACAGTATAAGTATGTCCCATGTATTGTCATTTGTCTGAAATTCAAATTTAACTGTACATCCTGTATTTTTATTTGCTAAATCCATCAACCCTATACCTGAAGGCCAAGGCAAGTTACACATGAGTGACATGGGGCAAAAAGCACAGGAAGTGGTGCAGGAAAACTGGAGACATGCCCCACAGAAGGGCATCTAATACAATTTTTAAGAAGACACTGTGAGCCAACAAAATGTGTCTGCAGCTGGATTTGGCCTTTGGACCACCAGTCCCCAATATAGGCTTGTTGGAGAGCTCTGAATATCAGGAAATATTCCTTACATTGAGTCAAAATCTGCTCCCTGTAACTTTCAACCCGCAATCCTAATTCTGCTTTCCCCCTGGTTCTTCATTCCCAGGATAGCGCTTTCGATCTTTAAAGATCCTTCCTGTTTGCCTCCATGCTCTCATTTCTAGGCTGAGCAGTTCCTATTCCTTCCATTGTTCCTCTCTTGGTGTGGTTGGCTCCCAGACTCTTCACCATCCTGGCGCCTCTCTTCTGTGCTGACTGTGGATCAACTTTTCCCCACTGTCTTAGCTATAGTCTGACCAGACCACATCTGGAGGATTGTGTTCAGTTCTGTTACCCTCCTTTCTCAGATATATCTAGTTCTTGACTAAGCTCAACTCTCCTTGTGCCCTCCCACCAGCCCTGATATGGGCCTGGCCCCCGAGTCCCAAGAACTAGCACCCCAGTTCAAGGGTTAGAGAGTTCCCTTCCCCTTTGGGGAATTAGATAGAAATGGATTCAAATCCTGCCACTTCCACATGTTAGCTCTAAGTCACATAATTGAATATGTATAACCTCAATTTTCTTATCTGCAAAACAAAGAGAACACTTTGTAGGCATTAAAATGAGATAAAGTATGAAAAATACGTAGCACATATGTCGATTCTGATTATTTGCAGTAGTTTTATTCTATGCAGTCTGTGAACACTGAATAACAAGTACTGAACTATCACTCCCAGAGGAAATAAACGGTTAGGTTCCTGTGAGCCTCTGGTCACAATGTTTTTGTTTACTGATTGATACATAACTTTTTAGTGTGTGTTTCTGTCTAAAGACACCTTATTTAATATATAGTGTTGATTCATTGACATCAAGCTCATGGCCAGCTCCTACCTCGATGAGGTTTATCTAACACACGTATTTTCTCTGTAAGGCACACTGCAGGCTTCTTGTGCTTAGGAACACTAGTCAGCACCTTCAGGTCTACATTTGGGGTTGTTCTATATAGTGAAATCACCAACCAAAAGAAAAAGGATGCAAAAAACATAGAACTAAATAGACCGCAAAAAAGACATTTTATGGTATGAGAGCTGAAATGAGAAGGCGGAGCATTTGTTCAACCTCAGCTGGGAACATGTGCATTGGACGACTCAAATTTTTTGCTTTTCTGCGCATGTCCATGAATGACCTTGAAAGCACTGTCAGTAGTGATTTGGGGATTACAAACAAATTTTAGTGAGTGGGAGAATTCACAAATACAGAATCTATGAATAATGAAGATCAACTGTACTTTACCACCATGGTTAACATGTTAGTCCCGTTTCCTAGTACTTGAGTACCTCTGTTACCAATTGGTTTGATTTTTTTGTTTTGTTTGATTTTTCACGTGTTCAGCTTTTTTCTGCCTCTTTCTATCCCCCAATTGTTTTCAGAAAAGCATCTCTGCATTTTTGGCAGATGCCTCGTATCTGGGAAGAAAAACATCAGAATCATCCAACCCATCCCACTGCTTTGACAAAGAGCCACATTTTTATAGGAATCTGGCCTTCTCTTAGCTCTCCCACATGCCTCCCTCCTGGTTCTAGCTCCTACCAGTTCCAGGGGCAGTAGGTTTGTCCCTAGAGTTCACACAAATACCCCTGTTTTCCACCTTCTACCTGGTCTCTCTTATTTGGGGTCTCTCAGGTGACAGAGGGCAGTGAATCGCCAAGCTCTCCTTCCTCCCTCTGGCTGACCAGCTTTTGGTTCACACAGGAGAGAAAGATCCTTGTAGGTGTGACTTCAAGGCAACGGCAGCCTCTCTGTCTTCAGACACCACCCACCTCTACCTCTTCACGCAAGCCTCAAACTTTGAAGTCGGGGAAATTTAGAACTGGAGGGCTGGGGACTTCCCTGTACGCCGTAGCGGCGTGGTGAGTCAGGGTCACTAACCCCAGAGTACAGACAAGAAATTAGGCCTTGGAGAAGCTAAACAAGGTGTCCAAGGTCACTGGCTCCAAAGCTCCTGCTCTTTTCACTGCATGTGCAGCTTCTGCTTCTCAGTCTTCACAAGGCAGAACCATGATACCTTGGTCAGTTTTAACATGAGCTATTTGTTTTTAAATAGTTTTATTGAGATATAATCCACATGCCATACAATTTGCCCATTTAAAGTTCACACCTGTTTAAAGTGTACAACTAAATGGTTTTTGGTGTATTCACAGATATGTGCAACCATCATTTCATCACCTCAAAAACATTTTCATCGCTGTAGAAAGACACCCTGTACCCTTTAGGGATCACCACCCTGTCTCTCCATCCCCTCCAGTCCTGAGCAATCACTAATCTACTTTCTGTATGTATATGTTTACTTATTATATAATAATTTACGTATTATACTAAAAATATATGTATTTACATGTATATAAGTATTTACATATATTTTTTTTTCTGGATATTTCATGTGAATGAAATCACATGTTGTCTTCTGTGTCTGGCTTCTTTCACTTAGTAAAATGTTTTCAAGGTTCATCCATGTTGTAACATGTATCAGTGCTTCATTCCATTTTATGGCCAAATAAATATTCCATTGTATGGATATTCCACAGTTTGCTTATCCATTCATCAGCTGATGGACATTGAGTTGTTTCCACATTTTGACTATTACAAATAATATTGCTATAACCATTCATGTACAAGTTTTTATGTGGACATATATTTTCATTTTTCTCAAGTGCCTACCTAAGAGTGCAATTGCTAGGAGCGTGAGCAATTTCTTCTTAAATGCTGGCAGCATGTGAGGGCTTGAAGCCACACAGACCTAGACTCAATTCCAACTCTCCTACTTTCTAGTTGTAGTATTTCAGGCAAACACACCCCTCTTAGTCTGAGTCTTCTCACATGTGAAATAGAGATAATTATATCTACTTCCCAACGGTCTTGTTGGCATTAGATAAGACAATAAGAGGAAACACTTAGCCCAGTGAATGACCCAAAGGAGTAGGTGCTCAGTGAAGGCAGCTATTCTAAAATCTCCAAAATACAGAAGCCCCACAGGAGCAGGCATGCGAGGAGTTGGTGGTGGTGAAAAGTCAGGAACCAGTGAGCTAGTGGTCTCTCCAGCCCCTCCCCGCTTTAATGATCTTTAAGGATCAGGGACTCAGGTGTTTGTGAGTGACTTTATGAGATCCTGTCTGGTGAGCAGGCAGAGGTAGGAGGTGGGGTCATGGAGGGGAGGCGGTGGAGGGGCTGCAGGGAGCCAGAGAACTCTGCAGCTGAGGGGAGGAGCTGTTTGCACAGAAAGAGGAAGTTCATCTCCCTCACTTCATTTCTGCCAGGCCCGGTGCTGCCCGCTTGGTCTACTCTTATCTCTGCTGAACGATCTCATTTCCTTTCACTTTGGTGAAATGGTTTCCCATTTCCCCAGCACCAGTGTGGCCCTTTGTGAGTCAGCAGCCAGAGGGGCTCAGCACCCTGGTTGAGTGGTTCTGGAATTGATTAGCTCTGGGGGAAATCCTGCCAGCATTTTGCCCCTTGGGAGCACAGCAAGCAGAGATTTGTTCCCATTGTTCGTGCCCCACCTCCCTGAACAGGCCACATTAGCCTGTCCACTGAACCGTGGGGCCAGACAATGGTGGGCCTGGCTGTAGTGCTGACCTCCGCATTTTCTCAGTACACAGTGGATGGTTTGCCTGAGTTCACAGTAAACCCGATGACCTGACCAGACTAGTACTCCAGGACCCTGTACTCAGGACAGAAACAGAAATCTTTAGACTGTTCAAATCACTTTTCCCGTGAGCAGGAGGAGGGGGAGGGGCCTGCCTGCAGGTTGGTTATAAAGTAGAAATAGAAGTATCCCAACCACTAGCCAGCTTTTGGGGCCTCCTCTAAAGGCCAGGGGTCCTTGTGGTTGTGAGGGAGTCATATTTTCATGCTGCTCAGCAGCAGCTCGCACTGCATGTGCTATTTCAGAGTTTGTAAAGCCCTCACCATGGTTATGTGAGACAAGGAAGATAGTTACTGTTATTCTCATTTTACATATGCAGAAACTGAGTCACTGAAAGGCTATGTGACTTTAGGGGGGATTATAGACTACCTAAATCCCCATAGTCAAGAGCAGTCTTTGGGGTAACAGATGTTCATGCCAAAAGTCTTCCCCATGATATGACAATTTTTAAAAAGCCATTTCTGCTACTGGCCTGGTGGCACGGTGGTTAAGTTCGCATGCTCCACTTTGGTGGCCCGGGATTCCCCGGTTTGGATCCCGGGTGTGGACATACGTACCTCTTGTCAAGCCATGCTGTGGGAGGCATCCCACATATAAAATAGAGGAAGATTGGCATGGATGTTAGCTCAGGGCCAGTCTTCCTCAGGAACAAAAAAGAGAGAGGAGGATTGGTGGCAGATGTTAGCTCAGAGCTAATCTTCCTCAAAAAAATAAAAATAAATAAATAAAAAGCCATTTCTTTCGTTTTTATCACAGGTATAAGGCATACTTTCAGGGTAAGTGACTCCTATGACTTCATGGAAGGTCAGTAACATACCAGCGGGAGCTGGAGTGCTGGTCTGGGAGGAACGTGTGAGTCCCTGTGAGTATGCATCAGAAAGATGAAGAGAAATGCGTTTTGTTTATTCCATGTTTTGTATTGTCTTCAACCCTTCTGCCTTCTGTTTTTCTGGTTTCCAGTTGGGCCCTGCCATAATGAAAAGACACATATGGCAGATCTATCAAGCAAAATGGAGGCTTGACGTCTTATCCTTCAGGCATATTCCCCTATAAGCAAATCCAATCTGTGAAAAATTTCAAATTTGCAAAACAAGTAAATTAGGGGGAAAATATTCACTTTAAAATGGGACTATGGGACTCCTTAAAAAAATGCACATTTAAAATTTCAGCAAAAATTCCATGTTGATGGAGGGTTTACTATCAAAGAGTTGTGTGTTAATGGGAGAGAATCCACTGGGTGGTGGAAGTGGAGGTACACCCAGACTCATCAACAGAGATTCTCTAAGTCTGGGACATCCGCATCCTGTCTCAGGCCCTGGAAAGAGGACTCTTTCCCTGACTTGGGGCCTGCATGGAGGAGGCCTACAAATCACAAAATACAAAACGTTTTCTGTATTTTCTGTCTGACTTTCTGTCTCTCTCTGTCTCTGTCTGTCTGTCTATCTCTCTGGTTTGGTAGCCAGCAGTAAAGGGTAATCACAGGAGAGGGTCACTTGGGCTGAAATGGACCCCTAGACCAGGGAAGAGGGAGAAAATCGCAGCATCTGCCCTGGGAAACCAGAGAAAGAGGGGCCGGTTGATTGATTTACTTATTTAGGGGTTAGCTTTATTACAGTATAATTTGCAAATTATAAAATTCACCCTTTTTAAACTGTTTAGTTTGATGAGTTTTAACAAACGTATACAGTTCTGTAACTACCAACCACAATCAAGATACAGAGCATTATCATCACCCAATCAAATTCCCTTATGTCCTCTGCAGTTAACGCCCTCCCCCCTTCTGCTCTGGCAACTGATCTGTCTTCTCCCCGCCTAGCTCGCCTTTTCCAGAGTGCCATGTAGGTGGAATCATGCAGCGTGTAGCCATCTGTGCCTGGCTTCTTTCACTTAACATAACACTTTTCAGTGCGTTTTATGTGGTGTTGCATATATTAGTAGTTTCTTCTTTGTTGTTGAGTAGTATTCTGCTGTATGGATGTAGCATATTGTGTTTTCCCACTTACCAGTAGAAGGAGATTGGATTGTTTCCAGAAGTCCTGCTTTGTTTATAGTTGCTTCAAGTCACCCAAAGTGGGTATCTAGCCAGAGAAGTTTCCACAAGATAATTATGCTCTTTCCCTTCTCTCTACTTGGGTGACATAGTTTTGGGAGGTGCTTAGAACTGCCTGGAAATCCTGAGTTGGCAAAATGACACACAGGGAGGGGAACTTACCCACCTCAGCTTCCTGGGGACCTTGACTGTGTCAGTTCCCTGTCCTGGGTTCAGAGGGTCTAGTCACAGCTGGCAGTCCTGGGCCCAGGTCCAGCTTGTGCCCCATCCTGCACCAGCAGATCTGAGCTGCCCCTCGGACTCACAGGTGGCAGGGCTGCCCCAGGGCAGAGCTCACCTCCTTTCGCCTCTGGGTTGCAAGGATGATGCTTGGGAACAGGTTGGGAGGCCCTGGCTGGGAATGCAGGCTAGCTCTAAAAATAGCTTAATTTAGAGTTCCTAAATGTTCAGACATCTGGTATATGGGCCTCCATTTGTACTCTTGCTCCAGGCCCACAAATGTTAGCAAGGGCCTGCTCCTGCTTGTAACTGGGGAGGGCATCTGGGAGCTTCTTCCCACACTCTCATAAGCAAACGACTGCCTCGGCACCAGGGGCCCTCTAGTGGTTCAGAGGAATAAATTCTGTGTCTAAAAGTACCTGCTCTGCTCTGAGTATAGCTTCTGTGTTGGGAGACTCTTACCTCATTATTCCATCTGGTCCCCCGAATGACAGCAGCTGTCAGGCCCGGAGAAAACAATCCGTGCTTGGCAGTCCTTCTCGGTGTCCCCAGTCAACTCCCTCACCCGCTCCCCACAGCAGCTGTCTTCTCCTCACTCTCCTGAAGCCCCCCCACCACAGGCCTGGTCTCTACAGATACCTCTACCTCCTGCTTCATGGAAAAGAGACTAGAGGGCCAGCATTCGCTCAGCCTCCTCCCCACTCCCAGCACATTGCTTCCTGTCTCTAAAATATCAGGGTTCCCTCACATTTTGTTCTTGGTCCTCTTCCCACTTGACTCTCCGATGGATTCAACTTCTCCTTCTCCATACATATGACTCCCAAATCTATGTCTCCAGAGCCACACTGTCACCTGACCTTCAGAACCCAGCCATCATCCTGTCCTCATCCTCTCTTCTCCCATATTCACTTGGTTACAAAATTCTGTCCAGTCTCCCCTCCAAGCATTTCTCCAAGCCTTCCTCTCTGCTCCCCCTCCCTGCCTTGAGCCTCAGCTCATGTCCTCAGTGTGTCCTCCCCCAGGCCTCCCAACCTCCCCTCACTCCCTGCCAATCCATCAGCGTCATTGCTTCCAGAGGATTCTTTCTCAAACACAGTGGTGATTGTGTCACTTCCTTAATTTAAACCCTTCTAATTAATCTTTCAGGTTCTGAGTGTTTTTTGAACAAAATCCAAACTTTCCAGACCGTGACACACATCCCTCATGATACAGTACACTGTGCCAAGGGCCTCAGTGGACAGTTGTGCAGTGTGAGCACGGAGCCATCCAGCGAAGGGGAGGTGCTCAAGTGCAGCTGGAGCGAGGGGTCTGAGGAAGCCCCAGGCCTTCAAAGGGACGTCTTCTTTCTAATTGACATGAAGCCTCATCGCTTTCTACTCCCCCAGCTCCCTCACCACACCTCCAATCTACTGCACTCCTAGTCAATCGTCAATCACTGATGATTCTTCAAAGGTGTCGTGCTGTTTCCTGCTAGGGGGAATAACCCTGCCTAGCTTTTTGCTGTGAGTCTTCTCATCCTGTATACCAGCTGAGATGTCCCTTCAGGGGGATCTTCTCTGACAAAATCTCCCTTTCTTATATGCCTACACACCTCCCCTCCACGCTCCTGGACATTCCACCCTCGCCTCTATCACAGTCCTTGGTATCAAGAATCATAGTTAACTATCCATGTTTCTCTTCCTCTTTAGACTGTGAACTTCTTCAGGTCACGGACTGTCTTGTCCACATGTCACCAGGGTAGTTGTTCATTGTTACACAGACGTTTATCATGCACCTACTACATGTCAGGTACTTTGAAAGGCTCCCCATCCTCCAAGTCTTACAGTACACTGATGAAAGCAAAAAGTTCCTTATGTGCAGGAATGAGTTAATAAACAGGAGGGACTTGGTCAGCCATGGAATCCAAGAAAAGTCAATGTTCAATTGACAAATGTTCAACTGACAAATGAGTAGGTGAGTATGTCCCAACGCTGCCCTCAGAAGAGGAAGCCTGGCCTAGTACCTTAAGATTTCATGGTCCCAAGGGCAGGAGCAAGTAGGAGGCACGCCTACAGTGGCTGGATTCACCAGCCTACAGCTGTCAACACTTGAGTCCTCTAATTCCCCCTGTTCTGAGTCCATGTTTTCCAGACAAACTTCTGATTCTGACTTGGCTCCCAAGCAATGTGACTCCTGTTGGTCATGAGGTCTTCAGAGTCCTGGTTCCTCTGGTAGTTATTACTCATCGTAAATTACCGACTTGGATGGGCCCATCTTCACTGTGCTGACAGAAGCTGGTTTCTGGGCTCACAAGGATGAAGGCCAGATCTTGAACCAAGACAACTTTACCAAAGCAATGAGAGACATTCTGTGAAAAATCTTGGGACACAGCATCTGCAGGAGGTGGCATGTCAATGGTGCTGTGTCGCCAAGAATGAGAACATTTTTTATTTAGATAGACAACCTAGTGTAACAGTGTAATGGTACAGTAGTATTACTGTATTTACAGGAATAGTAAAACTATCTACCTAACTGTCATCATTTTCTACACACCCTTAAGCCCATTCAATTCTTGCGCAATCCTGAGCTAGAAATGCAGAGAAGTTACAGGTGAAGAAACTAAAGCTCAGAGAGATGAAGTAACAGGCCCACCATCACAGAGCCACAAGTGACAGAGCCCAGATTCAAACCCGACCTGCCCATTTTCTTTCCATTCCACCCACTACCTTACCATGCAAGACACCGTGGCTTCCCTCTCCAGTTTTGTGTCGTAGACGGGGACCATGAGCCTTCACCTACTCCGGTTCCAGCTGCTGCTTTAACTCAACACTGACCTGCCACCACTGGTGGCAACACCCACTAGCAAAGGGACCCCCGCAATGGGAGCCATGCAGAGTTGGGTTCTTCAGACATTTTGACCAGCTCCATGGAGTTGTACTCTTGTGGGCTGGCTTGTTTCTAGTGGATGGAGGTTTTTCTGCTTTTGTATAAAGACTGGCATAGACTTCCCTGTTTCTAAACAAAAAAAGTTGATATTTTAATAAACTTAAATATGATAAAAAATCATCTAAGGCGATGATAGCATGAGGTGTAAAGCCCCTGGGATGCTATTAGCAATTTGGCATTTCCATTTCTGATGGGAATGTCATTGCACTCTAGAAGCAGTGTTGTTATGATTAAGACATTGTAACTGTAGAAAGTTCGAAGTGTGTACTTCAGCATAGGAACAAATGTAAATATCCCACCAGAACCAGCTTGTGTGCATAAGTTTTTAGTGGCTCCTCCTTCACAACTAAAGTTCTAATCTCACTATAAGGAACACCAAGAGGTTTCCTAGGATCACAGGCTATTTGAGCTGCTGGGGACATGAGACCATCCAGTCCATTGTCCTCCCTTGCAGATGAGGAATCTGTGGGCCAGAGAGGATGCATGACTTGTCCCAAAGTTCATCAGGGTAAAGCCAGGAGTAAGATCCAGGTCTTCCTCTCACCAGATCAGTGCTCTTCTCTCACACCATGCTGCCTTTATGTGCCCATCTCTGAGCTTCAGTTTTCCCCTTTGTAAAATGATGTCTTAGTCAGTTCAGGCTGCTGTAATGAAATACCGTAGATTGGGTGGCTTAAACAGCAAACATTTATTTCTCACCGTTCTGAAGGCTGAGAAGTCCGAGATCGAGGTGCCAGTAGATCCTGTTTCTGGTGAGAGCCCACTTCCTGGTTTGCAGATGGCCATCTTCTTGTATCCCCACACATGGCACTGAGGACTAGGCTTCAACATATGAATTTTCAGGGGACACAAACGTTCAGTCCATAGCAAATGGGAATTAACAATAATTCCTAGATTTCAGGGTTGTAAGGATTAAATGAGATTGTTCATGTGAGTTGCCTTGTAAACTGCAGATAGCACACCAATGTCGGGAGGCGGTAGAGCGGAGTGGAAAGAGTATGTGTTTTAGAGACAGGCCTGGTGGGAATTCTCTCTTCCCATCTGCTTATCTAAGCCCCGATTTCTGTAAAATGAGATGATCCCATCTCCACATAAAGTTGTTAGGGGATTTAAATGAGATACTTTACGTAAAATTTTAATTCTGTGTCAAAATACTAAATACTAAATTCTCTGTCAAAGACAGAGAATACTAATTCTCTATTTTTCTTTTACTCTCCGCCTTTTGAAGGGAGCACTGAAATCGGTCATTTGAGAATATTGCTAGAAATAGAAGAATGTTCGTTGTAACAGGAATTGACCCAAAACAAACACAAGGGGCCTTTCCTTTTCTAAGACTGCCTACCATTTCCAAAGGTGTCAGCTTAGTGGAGAACAGGCAGAAATGACTTCCCATGAGGTTGACAAGATGTCAAGGGTTGACTGTCAAAATGAAAGCCTGTTGCTTCCGTATTCAAAGCAGGCTGTGCTCTTTGTGGGAGCCTTATTTGCTTATGTCAGGAAACACTCAGAGCTGCCATATTTATAACAGGGACGCTGTGGAAAGGGACACTATTGATTTCACTCCTTGGAGAGGGAGGGGGCAGGTATCGCCAGTCCTCCAGAGAGCTTTTCTCCTCCGTTGTAGGGGACTATGGTATCAGTAAGGGACATTTGATCAGATTTCACAGTTTTTCCAACCTGTTCTTGGGCCCAAGGTGTCCTGCTTTCCTGTTATTCCTGTGTGCAGTTAATACTGTGTCTAGGAGGTTAAGAAAGGCCACGTTTACACCTAGTCCACAGGCTCTTTTGTTTGGGTCACCTGCGCCCTGGATATCAGCCTCGGCCAGAAGGAAGGTAAAGTCCACAAGTGACTCCAACCAGACGGAGGTGGGAAGGAAGGGCTAGCGTTATGAAGCTGTCTTGTTTGGGACAGGCTTGGTAAGCAGGTCTGATTCCTGCAGGAGGTGTATGTTGAATTAATCAGAGTTCTTCATGTTCTTAGTGTCAGAAACCCAACTCAAAATGGCTTAAACAAGAAAGAGAATCCATTGGTTCTCAAAGCCAGTAAGGACACAGGTGCAGCTCCCAGAGTAGAAGAAGGATAAAAATACCAGCTTGAGGGTCCAAGGTGGCCCCCAACTTCCAGTCTGTCTCTCTTCTCTGCCCGTTTGGTTCAGTGGGCATGTCGACCTCCCCTGTCTCCAGCAAGCAGACCCTTTGCAGTTTCGGGGGAAACACGGGTGCTACAGGTCAGGCAAGGATTCCTATTGGCCAGGACAGGGTCATGTGTACCCTTTGTCCAGGGAGATGATGTCCTTTACTAGGAGAAGGGGGCTGGCAACGTCCTCTCAACACATAGCAACAGTTACTAAGCCCTGTTTAATGGGCCTCTGCCATCGCTCTTCAGGGCGGCGTCCCTGCCATCTCATGTCTCTTGGGCCAAATGGCCTGCTTAAAACTTAAGTCAGAACAAAAATTTCCAGAGCTATTTTAGGAAGTTTTATGTAACCTGTTTGTACTTCACTGCACTGACAATTTATTCTTTCATTGGTTCATTCATTCACCCGACGTTCATAAGCACTTACCATAGGCCCAGGCGCTGTTCTGGGCTTCCTGGATACCTTGCTGAATGAATGATACCTGGTCCCTGGTCTGGAAAGAAACTCAGGCTCTGTCTCAAAGGTGTGGGGAAAGGAAATGGGCAAATGGCTGCTTAGATCATTACCACACACGGATTGTAGACAGCGGAACTATGTACAGAATGCCATGGGAAGAGAGGCAGGGAGCTCATTCTGCCCGGGGCCAACTTCAGAGACACGGGCGCCCACAGACAGAATCCTGGAGCAGGGAGGTGGGCTGGCTTGAGATATGTATTAAGACTGTTTGGGGGACGATAAATAGAAAGCACATTTAGCTAACTCAAGTAAAAAGAAGTATCATACAATTACAGCTGCATTCGGGAAATCCTAGAATCAAGACCTGGAGGACCAAAGGCAACCCAGGCAGCAGATTCTGTCTCTATCTCTTGTATTTACTTGTCTCTGTTTGACTGTCTGTCTCTCTGTCTCCAACAACTCCTCCCCCCGAGATCATCTGTCTCTGCTCTTCAGTCCACATGCAAGAGCATGGCATGGGGAAGGGGAATGGGGTGAAGGGAATACTGAATGGGAGAATGGAATGGAGAGGTAGACAGAGGCCACATGGAAAAGTCCAGAGTTTCATGCCGAGGATTCCTACACGAGGACTGGAGCCTCCTGGAGGCGAGGCCATGTAAGCCTGCCCAGGAAACAAAATGAGGTGGACTGTCCACAGAGTGCAGCCTGTCACGGCAAAAGGAGGACCAGTTATTTCCAAAGAAGCAGCAAAGGAAAAGTGCCTGACCTCCAAGAGGCAGGAGGATTTCCCCTGGAGGGGCCACCTGGCAGAAGACACGTCCTAGAGAGCTAAAGGAGGATGACCTTACACCAGAGGGCCGAGAAGGAGCAGAAGGCATGCAACCCTCTTCAGAGCATCTCCTTGTCACAAGCTGGTGAGTCTTGCTCAGAGTGAAGTACGATAGAAAAAAAAGGAAAGTCCATTTACACCCACACAACCTTGTTTCCCCAGAAGCCCAGGCCCCATAGGCTTTGGAGTCAAAGGCTAATGAGACGAGTTTCTTCAGTGGTCCCCAGATCTGACCACATGGGAGTGAGCTCGCCACAGTCACAGTCCCAATTCCCAACTGGCCACAAACTGTGTGCACAACAATGCTTAGTGACAATGAATGAACTTACCTTTTCTCAGCATTCACTAAGCCAGTGGTCTGAAGAAGGATATGATGGGACGGTACCTCTCTGAGGTCCCTTCCATGGGGATGTCACCCATACCTCAATTTGTTTACTTGTGGCCTGGATTCTGAAATCACTAAAATCTCTCTCACACACACACATACCTCATCCCTTACTGGATGATTTTCCATAATTGGGCAGAGCAAATCCACATGTTCACCAAGTTAGGAAAGCTCCCAGCAGCAGCTGCTGCTATCTATTCTTACCTAAATGATGGAGCAGGAAAAACGCTTACCCATCCTCTAGATTATCCCAATCTCAAAGGCAGAGGGGTCACCTGGGTGTTCACTCTTTATTTATGTACTAAACAATTTTGTATTTGCTTTGCAAGATTTCTTCCCACCTCTATTTGCCTGGAGCAAGGATTGGGTACCATAGGGCAGAAGGAGGTGGGATGTAAGGCCACCCATTTCAAGAGGTTCTGAAACTATCTCACTCTCCTTTGGGGTGTCTCTGGGTGGGTGGGTGGTCTCATTTCATTTCTTCTCCATCTCCCACTCCCTTCCCCCTATCCCACCTTACCCCATTGGCATGGGGCCACCAAGTTTCTGATAAGTAAGAGGAGATATGCATCTGGAAGGAGAAGGCTGTGGGGCTTTAAAATGAGGTGCATTCGGGATGTGTGCTCCGTTATTTTCTTCAGCATGGGCTTGTGAAGCCAGTGCTGGCAGGTGGAGCCCAGCACTCCAGAGACTCATGAGAAGGGGAAAACCCAGGTAATGTCAACACTTACAGAAAGTCATTTTTGAGCCCCTGGAAGAGGAATCTGGGTTCCGATCCAGCTAAAAATAATAGCTTGTATTTATCAAGCCCAGACACTGTGTTAAGCATTTTTCATGGATGATGCCATCTAATCCTTACACATCCATCCTGATAAATAGAGATTATTACACCATTTAATAGAAGGGAAAGTTAGTGTTCAGAGAGATTAATAATTCACCCAAAGTCACACGCTTTGTGAGTGGCGATCAAGAATTCACATCCAAGCAGTTTGAACTCTGAACCAGTGCTTCACACTGTCTTACCACTCAGCTATGTTTTGGGGGGAAATTCCTTGACTCGTCTAAGTTTCAATTTCCTTATCTCAAGACATGATTATGATAATAGCACCTACATTTGGGGTTGTTGAGAACATTAGATGGGATAAGGAGTCTGAAGCAGCCAGCACTCAAGAAACAATGTGCAGTAGCAATTATTATGTGATGCTTTGTAAGGGACAAGCATCCCAGATCCACAATGGATGGAGTTTCCTTGAACCCTGTGCTGGCGTCCAGAGCTGTGCGGGCCTCAGTCCTCCGATCTCTTGAAGGGAGGGTGGCTCAGGATGGACCTTGATCCACAAAGGCTCCAACAGTACAAAAGAGGTCCTTATTAGGTGCAGTGTGAGGCCATTAGTCCAGCCAAGTGACCAATGCTCCTTCCTCTTGCTCTCCCAGGCCAAGACACGGTGGGCTCAGAGGGGACCCCCTGCCCATCACTCAGAGGGACACTCTTGGGCTGGCCTGTGTGCTGCTGGTGGTAGGTGGTGGGTGGTCCTTCTAGCTGGAAGGTTCCTGAGAACAGATGGGGCTCTCTGAGCTGTTTGAAGGTGGCAGCTTGATGTATATTAACTGGCAAACTTCTCATCATGTAGGGGCGGCCCGGAAGGAGGCCTGCAGTTGTGTGTGGGTGAAGGGGACCACAGAGGGAAGTTGGCAAGCGGGAAGATATGGTGTAGGCGGGCGCAAGGGCAGAGCGGTGGGCTGGCGTGCTTAGGAGGTGAGGAGGTGAAACAGCTCAGCTCATTGCTGGCTTGGCCCCGACTCCTCACCAAGCGAAGCATATTGGATAACATTTGCTTAACTGGTCTCATAAAAACAGCCTTGTAGGAGCCTGGAATCACAGTGTGGTGCTGAGAGGCCTTGCAGCTCTCTTGGTGCAATCTGCAGACAGGAAAGGCAGCCCAGAGAGGGCAAGATATTTGTTCCAGTTGCACAGTAACCTCTCTTCGTCCTGGATGATGGTTAAAGGCAGTCTCTTTATAAATAAATCCAACTATTCAGACTTTATTTTGCTTTTTTTTTTAAGTTTTAAAAATGTGGTTATCAACACAAAAGGAGTTTTGAAAGAAAAGAGAAGAATTCATATTCAATACCCTAATTATGATCATTTTGTGCTTTCGTTTTCAGGCTTTTAAAAATGTATATTTTTATGCAGTTGCAATCATGGTGGAGAAAGAAAATTCTGCTTTCTCATTTAATAGCATGACATTTTCTCATGCTACAGTCTTTAGAGTTGTCACAAAAACCATACTATGTAGTTGAACAGTAAATCAATGTTCAACGACACAGAATTGAACTCATGAAATCTGACTGTATTGACTTTAGTTACAACTTTCTTGGTGACAGCTTCAGGTCTGTCTAGCGTCCCTCCTGTACTATTGAGACAAACCATATTTTACAAGAAGATAATTTGTAGCTAATTGAGAAACAAGCCTAGGCAGGAAACTGCCGGGAGTCGCCTAGAACCCCAGACATCACCAATGTTTATGTTCTGCTAAAACAATGGCTCTCATTTCTGGTGCACATTAGAATCCCTTGGGGAGATTTTGCAAAATATTGATGCCTAGATCCTACACCCAGAGATTCTGATTTCATTGTTCTAGGATGGGACCCAGGCATAAGTATTTTTTTCGAAGCTTTCTGGGATCCTAATATGCAGCCAAGATGGAAAACCACTGGTGCAACAGGCCAAATCTTTAGAAAGATCCTCACCACGTGTCACATAGAGGATAAAGGCAGATTAATTAGAATCCTGTCCTATAGCAGAGTAGAGACTTTTGTCATTTGAATAACTTGACAGCTGCAATTTGCATAAAACATACTTAAAATTGTTTGGCAGAATGTAGGCTAAGAATAATGAGAGGGTTGTTTAATGGGAATTAAGGTGACCAGAGGGACATCTCTGAGCGTGTTTTGAAAGGGAAGCGGTGACATAGATTTATTCCTGGCCCATGAAAAGGCCTTGATGGCTTTCTGATTCTGAGGTTCAACAGAAGTTAAAAGACCTGGGTTGGCGTTGTCCTGTGAACTAACAATATATAGTTTTCATTTCAGCTGGGCCTGTTTTGGATGCCCGTAGGCCACCCTCGTGACTAAAGTACCCCAGCCCAGAACCTGCAAGAGCCTTCCAGAAAGTTGGGGGAGTGTGCTGTTGGCACAGAAGGCTCAGGGCCACAACTGTTTGTTGTCAGTGAGCAAGGGGTGACAGTCACCTCTAGCCTCTTCCATCTCTCTTTGGTTCAGTTTTTAAAAATCGTCTCAAAAGTTCTCCTTCCTTCTGGTTTGGAAAGCTTTGCCAAGATCGATTTGGCAGGTTCAAGCTGACTAGTCAACACCGTGTGCTCTGGGGGGTCCTGGATGCTCTGTGTCCAGGTCTTCTTCAAGGGACTGGAGAAGGGAAAGGAAATGAACTCAATTCAGCAAGCACTATCTGAGCCTCTCCTCTGTGCCATGAACAGTGATTGGCACCAGGGCCACGTAGATGAGCGAGGCAAAATGCTCACCCTTCCCAGCCAAGTTGTGTGTCAGACTGATACGTCTCCAAGAGGCTCAAAGAGCTGTGGGGGCATATGGGAGTAGGGAATTCATCTGTCCAAGGGCTCAGGAGTCTCTGCACTAAGGAGGGGGATTTGAGTTGTACTTAGAATGAAGTTGTTCTAGAAATCTATTACTGTGTAACAAACCACTCCAAAACTTAGTGGCTTCAAACAACAGTTGATTATACTCTTTCACAGTCCTGTGGGTCAACTGGCCTCCTTGAGAGGTTCTCATTTGGCGTCTCCCATGGGCTTGTGGTCAGATTGCAGCTGGGGCCGCTGTCATCAAAAGGCTCAACTGGGATAGGCATTTGAGCCTGGCTTCTTCACTCTCATGTCTGGTACCTCATCTGGGATGGCTGGACCAGAGAGATGGTAGCTCTCTTTCTGCACAGTTTCTCCAACTTGGCTAGCCAGGCTTCCCCACAGCATGGCAAACTCAGGGGAGTTGATGTTCTTACATGGCACCTTACTTCCCTCAGAGCATCATTCCATGAGATCAAGAGAGAAGCCACAAGGTTGTGATCTAACCTTGGGAGTTAGCCAACGTCACTTCTACTGCATTCTATTAACCAGCCCAGATCCAAATGGGAGGGGATTACATGACAGCAAGACCACGAGGAGACATGGTTCACTGGGGAGGCTCTTTGGAGTCTAGCTGCCACAGAGGATAGAATTCCAACATCCAAGATGGGAAAGGGAAAGTATCCTTGGCAGAAGAGGCCTCATGAACAAAGCACAGATATGTGTGGAGAACAAAAAGTTGTTTTAGTTTTGACGATTGTAGGTTTAAATAGAAGATAAGACTGGAAAGTTAGGTGGAGATCACATCATGGAGGAATGTGGATTCTATTTGATAGGCAATAGGGAGCCACACCATTTTACAGAGTTGGGAAATCCATGTAATCAGATCATTACTCTGTTTTGAGCACTCTTGCAGCAGTGTGGAAGATGATTTGGAAGATGGGGGAGTCTCTAGGAGCAAAGGGACCTCTCAGAAAACTAATGAAATAGGCCAGGTGAGAGAGGATGAGAGTCCACACAGGGCAGGGCAGCGGGTCTCAATGGGACAAGGGGAACGCAAGGAATGGTTCAGAATAAAAATTAACAGGATGGAGCAATTGATCACATGTGGGAAATGAGGAAGAGGTTGGAGTAGAAGCGAAGACTGGGGTTTCTAGACCAGGTGACTGGTAGGCGAGAAGCCTGACAGCTGTTATAAATCTGCAATATTCAGAATCGTCAGCCTGCAGGTGGCAGGTGGAGGCCCTGGAAAGGATGGGCTATTGGGAAAGCATTGTTACTCTAGGGACATAAGAATTTCCCAGAGAACTTATTAAAAATGAAGATTCTAGACTTTGAGCATCTGATTCAGCAGATCTTGGGGGGTCCTGTAATCTTCATTTTTAATATATACCCCAGGTAATTGTCATGCTCATCCTAAGGCCCCAGTTTGAGAAATACTTATGTAGATAATGAAGATCATATTGCTGAGTATATTGGGGAAGGTGACATTAACTTTGTAGGAGGAAGAGGATCCAGAGAAGGAGTGAGGGCAGTTATCAGGAGGGTCAGTCTTCACCAGGTCAATGGGAGAGAGGGCTCCAAGAAGGAAGGAGCAGGCAAGTGGGTCACATGCTGCAGGGAGATTAAACAAGGTGGAGAATGTTCTCCAGGTTTTGTTTCACGAGGTCGTTTGCAGCCTTGGGGTAGTAGAAGTCAGAGTGTAAGGGACTGGGGAACAAATCGGGATAAGGATGAAGGCAGGTAAGTGTAGATGGCTTTTCCCAGCAGTGTGGGGAGGGAAGAGAAGGAGAAAGTCAAGAGTGAGCTGCAGAAGGTTGAAAGGGAGTATCCTTTCAGGATGATAAGGCTGAAGGGAAAGGAGGGAGAGAGGATGAGAGAGGGGAAGAGGGAAGACAGTAGCAGAGCCTAGTGATTAAGACTATGGGCTTTTATCTCTGGCTTCTAATCCTGATTGCCCCTTGCTAGCTACGTGACCTTGAGCAAGTGACAATCTCTCTGAACTTCAGCTCTTCATCTATACAGTGAGGACAACAGCAGCTACCCTCCTGGATTGTGGTGGCAATTACAGTGCTTGGCACGGTTCCTGGTCTCACCCGACTGGTTCTAGTGCTGCTGGTGCTGATTATGAGGACAGAACAAGGCAGCAGATGTAACAATTCAAATAACAATCCTGTCTGGTACTGGGCAAGGAAAGAGGTTCACCTTTTCTTTAAGTATATTATAAAGATTTTCAAGTATATTATAAAAATCACAAAAGTAGAGAGATTAACATCATGAACATGCATATGCTCTCATCCAGATTTAATAACTCCTAAAATTTGATCACATTTGCATCATCTATTCTTTTTTGCTTTTGCTGAAATATTTCAAAACAAATCCCACATCCCCTCTCATCTCACCCTTTTACACCTAAAAAAAACATGGTATTCAAAACATTTCTGACATCATCACGATGTAACTACACACCTCGTAAATAGTCGCTCACCCTTTGGTAGCATCTAATATCCAATCCACACTCAAGTTTCCCTAGCTGTGTGAAAAATGATTTGTTCAATTCAAGATCCAAAGTGCATCCACGCACCGTATTTGGCTCTTCTGTCTTTAAAGTCTCTTAATCTGGAAAAGTCTCTCCTCTTCCTTTTTAAAACCATGGATTTATTGGAAAAATGAAATGAGTCAGTTGCTCAGCAGAATGAGTCACATTCTGGATTTGTCCGGTTGCTTCCTCACAGTGTCATTAACTTGTTTCTCTATCCCTTAAAATTCCTTTAGCTAGAGATTAACTTGGAGGGCTTGATTAGGATCAACTTTTGTGGGGACAAGCACAGTTCATGGGTGTACTTTACGCTTCCTGCGGCGGTGTCCCGACCTTGGCTGCTCATTCGAATAGCTGGGGTAGTGTTTAAATATCTTCATACCTCAGCTGCACCCCAGACCTTTTGAATCATCATCAGTGGGGATGGGTTCCAGGCATCTGTATTTGTTGAAGCTCCCCAGGTGATTCCAGTGTGCAGGTGAGGTGCCATCCACTGTATGTTCATTTCATCCGGAGGTCCATACATTGGTTATCCCATTCTTAGCGATTTCATGAAGACAGAACAGTAGGGCCAGGTGGGAGTAGCCTTATCTCTCCAGGTAAAGTTCTGCATCAACATATCATCTGATTGATGATCATCCACTGATCCATTGAAAAATCATCCACTGAGGATTTTCACCTGAACCAAATGGGATGGCAAAAAGATGATTTTCTTTTTTTTTTTTAAAGATTTTATTTTTCCTTTTTCTCCCCAAAGCCCCCCAGTACATAGTTGTGTATTCTTAGTTGTGAGTGCCTCTGGTTGTGCTATGTGGGACATCGCCTCAGCATGGCCTCACGAGCGGTGCCATGTCTGCGCCCAGGATCCGAACCTGTGAAACCCTGGGCCACTGAAGCAGAGTGCACGAACTTAACCACTTGGCCACGGGGCCAGCCCGAGATTTTCTAGCTCTGCATTCCGTTCATATATTTTAACTGAAATTAATCTATTAAAAAGAACTTTCCCTTATCCACCTGAGCTATTTGGTTACCCTGAATATAATCCATCCAGGCAAGGCAAGATAAATTGTTAATCAAGAAGAATCATCACGTCTTTTTCTGAGACCTTTTGAAGGAGGCAAAGGTTGAAGATGCAAACATTCTTTGAGATGGAGATCAGAAGAGAGGAGACGGGAGTTCATATTATAAAATGAGGTCAGGTCACCCTCAGGGAGTGAGAGAGGCAGGAGGAGAATACAAGTCTGGAGTATGTGCTGTTGGGAATGTGGCAAGCAGTTAATTTTCAAGGAAAGGAGTGCTGAGTGGCCAAGGGTCCAGCTGGGATTAGAGTGTGAATTTGTGTTGGAACCAGTAGCGGCAAATTTCTACAGCAATGTTCAACAGCAGGAGGGGATTTACCCAGTCTGGCCGGCATTGGAGCTGCCAAGGTGGGTACTGAAGGACAAGTGGGTGAGTGACTGGCGTGCAGGCAGGACCATCACTACAGTAGTGTTATTTCTCTGTTCATATGTATGGTTTCCCCTGCCTGCACCACTCATTTCCTGGCCATCTCCTGCTTGTCCTTCAGGTCTCATGTCATATGCTCCAGACGCCATCCCTTACTTTCTAGTTCAGAAAGCCCTTGCCTGACTGAGTAGCCCCTCGTCTGTGCTCCCACAGCCCCTCTGCCGCCCCGTGATAGCTTGTATCAGCAGTTCTGCAAGGATCTATTTAGCTGTGCCCCTTGTTAGACTGCAAGTTATAGTTGAAGTCCATGGAGACCCAAAGTGGGCTGCGGAGGGCAGGAGTTGTTGACAAATGGCGGTGATGACAGAAAGAACTGCTTGTAAACCCTGAACATCACTATTGATCTTGGTAACTGAGGGGGACGTCAGACACATAAACCCATTCTTTCATGTTTTTAAAACATGGGTCAGATTGTGCCAGCTTTTCCAACACGCTTGGAATAAAACCCTGCTATCGTCTGAATGTTTGTGTCCCCCCAAACTCATATGCTGAAATCCTAATACCCACTGAGACGGTATTGGGAGGTGGGCCTTGGAAGGTGCTTAGGTGAAGCCCTCAGGAACGCTATTAGTGTTCTTCTAAAAGAGACCCCACAGAGCTCCCTTTCCCCTCCCACCAGGTGAGGACATAAGGAGAAATCTGCAACCCAGAGGAGGACTCTCGCCTGACTGTGCTGGCACCCTGATCTGAGATTTCCAGCCTCCAGAGCTGTAAGAAATAAATTTCTGTTGTTTATAAGCCACCCAATCTATGGTATTTTGTTAAAGCAGCCCTTACTGACCAAGACAAACCCCAAATTCTCATCATGGCCCCCGAGGATCTCTATGATCTGCTACCCCCATCGCCCTTACTCACTCTGCTCCAGCAACAATGGCTCCTTGCTCTTTCTCCATCACTCCACGCTAAACCCACCACAGAGCCTCATCCTTGCTGCTCTCTCTGCCTAGAACCTTCTTCCTGCAGATATCAGCCCATCTCCCTCATTTCATCAAGTCTCTGCTCCAACATCATGTTCTCAGAGGAACCCTTCCTGCCCGCCCCATTTCTCTCTGTCCTTCCCCCACCTTCTTCCTCTACACAGCACCCATCATTTCTTGGCACTGTATTTCATACTCAGCTGCTATTTGTTTACTGTCTGTCTCCCCGACTAGAACATAATGGCCATGATGGTGGGACTTGTTCTTGTTCAGCACTGTGTTCTCAGCACCTAGAATAGTGCCGGAGTTGAGGCAGAGGTCTGAAATTTATTGAATTATGTATACACAGTTAGTGCATTTGAAAGGCAAAGACAAATTGAGCTAGGAATGGGATACATGCTTGTCTATGTTCACTGCACCCTGACCCTCACAGGATGAAGCTCTAAGCCCCAAACAGGGAGGTGGGGCCAGGGCTAGAAGCAGCACCAGCCATCCTCAGCACAGAGAACAGGGTCGGGGTCATGTCACGGGTGAACTGGAAAAACAAGAAGTGTGAAAGTGCATGTGAACCATGGGAAGTGACTATCGCCTGGGGGTGTCAGACCCGATGCATTCTTTCAGGCAGCATCTGAGGAGCATGCTGTGGTTCAGATACTGAGCCAGGCACAGAGACACTTGGAGGAAGAAGACATAAGCCCTCTCCTCAAGGAGCCCGCAGAATAGAGGGGACTCCGAGAAATCAACAATAAAATGAGATGTGACTGGCTGGAGGCCCTAGGGTACAGTGGTTAGGATGGGAGATTGGAGCCTGACCGAAGAGACTCAGAGTCTGGCTCTGCCACCAGCTAGCTGAGTGATCACAAGCAAATTACTTAACCTCCCTATGTCTTGGTTTCCCCATCTGTAAAATGGAGATAATAATAATAATGCCTATCTCATAGGACTGCGAAGATTACATGAATGTGTGTGTATCTGTGTGTGTACATACATATGCACATCTATATAATGTGTGCATATATATACATACACATATATCTTAGGACAGTGATTGGTACATAGTAAATACTATATAAATGTTGGCTGTTATTTGTTCTTACTGTGAGAGATCTGTATACGGAGATAGTAAGGTCACAAAGTGAGGAGGGGGCAATGCTGCCCAGGCTGTGGGAGGGGGCAGAGGAGGCTCACAGAGCAGGATCCGTGGGCTGAAGTGTGAGAGGTGAGGAAATTGGCCGCCTGGGGAGGGGACCGTGTGAGGGGAGTGGTGATAGGGGCTTCCAGGGTGCTTGCTCATACGTGGAATATCAGTTCAGAGGAAACACGGGGTTGAAAACTGTTACTGGCGGGAGCAGAAGGTCAGGCCAGAAGCAGAGCACTGGCCTTAGAGAGAGCCTCAGGAGGGCCTCCCTTTCCTGGGGTCCTGATTGCAGCTCGCAGCCTGTCCAGAGAAGTGGCCACAGGATGGCTCCATGTCTCCAGAATAAGCCAGGGCCATTTGCAGGCTGATTGTGATTTCTTTTAAAGAAAGAAATACAATTTGCTGGTGCCGGAGAAGACATTAATTTTGTTATGTGGGCTGCATGAGTCATCCAGGAGCAAAGCAAGAGATATAAGTATGTTTTCCATGGCCTCTGTGTGTCACTTTGTGCCTGCCCGGGGCTGGTCATTACTCCAGGCAGCTCAGATCTCCCTGCATGGGAAGGTCCAGGGCTGGGCCCCTTTGAGCTGGAGAAACTGGGTCCTCGACCTCCTACATCCACACCAAATGTAAGCCAGTTTTGTAAGCCTACAAAAGGGTGGGACAAAACACCTGCCTCCTTCCACTCTGTGGGGGGATTTTGGAGACAGCCAGGTATGTGTCCACCTTGTCTTCTTCTCATATGACCTTGGGCATGTCCCATGACTCCTCAGCTCATCACATTTCTCATCTGAAAATGGGCTGCAGGGTGCTCTCTTTAGGGCTGAATGCAGATGAAATGCAACAGCAGATGCCCAGGACATCCCTACAGAGGATGTGCTCGGGCAATCTTAGTTCTGCCCCTCCCAACAGGTGAGGAGCAGGGAGAAGACAGTGTCTCTTTTGCTGTCCTTTCTTGAAGCCCCTAGGCCAGCCCCTTCACCTCTCTGAAGCTCCATATGGATCTGTAAGAAGGGCTTGAACTCGGTTATTGTCTTCCAGCACTGATAGGCTAAAATTCTATGACTGAGGCAAGAACAAACTTGCCTTGAGGTAACATAAAGGACGTGTTTGTGCTCGACTAGTTAGAGAGTTGAATGGGTTACTAATGGTGCATAACCGAGTAATAGCTCCCAGCAGGTGTTAAATCAATCTGGGTTGTTGGTTCCAGTGGACAGGCAGTACTCTCTGGATCGACCGTGTGGTTATTTATTTAGGGTTGAATCACAGGTGGAGGCTGGAGAGAGGAACTAGAAGGGCCCATCCCCCCACCTGCCATGAGATTTCAGTCAGCCTCCCGTGGGAAGAAGAGGGGAGGCCACTAGCTGTGTCTCAGAGCAGGCAGTGTGCACTCGTCTGGAAGCAGAGAGCACAAGGAATGCCCTGCCCCCAGAGCTGCCCAAAATACCAGCCTTCTTTCAGGACCAGGTCAAATTCAGCCTTCTCTGAGAAGGAGGTAGCCTGGCCTTCTGGAAAAAACGTGTGTTTTGGACTCAGAATCTTATCCTAGTTTTCCCTCTTACTGCCTATGTAACTTTGGGCAAGTTATTTCACCTTTCAGAACCTCAGTTTCTTCATCTGTAAAATGGGGGTGATAATCCGATTCCTCACAGAGTCGGATAGATTAACTGAGATACGAGGAGTGCCCTGCACATAGTGGGCAACTGTATGAAGCCTGTCTAGGGCCCCCGGTTGGAGAGTCTTTCTCTTCTCTGTACATCTATAGCCATAGCTCAGAGCCATCGTAAAGGCTCAGGACTGTTCATGGATCTGCCTTCATCTCCTGGTGAATTCTAACCTTCTAGGGAGTGAGGACTGCTTCAGACCCACGTCTGATCCCGTGTGTGCTTGCACAGAGTAGGTGTTCAATGAAAGCATCCTGAATTAAACAGAAGACAAATTCCAAGAGTAGAAATAGCATTTCTCTCCTTGCCAGTCCAGCCTCCTGCCTTCTGCCAGCCAGCCAGGGGCCAGTGAGCATATATGAGGGTGAAGTCCTGGCCTTGGGACTGAACATGCCATGGGGACCCAGGTCAGAGGACAAAACTGGGCAGGGGGAGGGAGGCAGGCCAGCCACAATGTGCCCAGGGCCCCATCTTCTGTCTCTCTGGCCAGTGAATCGTGAGGTGTTACAATCCCGCCCGCCAGACCCTGTTTAGGTCAAAGTGGCTGTTCTCCTCATTTGTAATGGAAGCATCCAGCAGAGCATCACAGCCAATTTCAGAGAAGGGTGAGTCATGCAAAGCAGCCTGAAAGGAGAGGGCGCTCATTGTAAAAGGACAAAAAGACCAGCCAGAAGGCTGCTGAAGGCCAGGGAGCCACAGGGCATTTGGGGAGGAGGGCAGGGAACATAATCACACCTACACGGCCCCCATCATGTGTCAGGGGCCATACGTAGGTGATCATTCTTTAAACACCCTCCATTATTTTCTTTTTTGATATTTTAAAAATATTTTAAAAGTACAGATAATAAGACAGACATCTGTATACATGATTATTTAATCCTCGTGACAGTGCTGTGGAGTGAGAGATATCAGCCTCATTTACAGATGTGAAGACTGAGACCTGGAGATTTTGTGGTTTGCCCAAGGTCACAGTGGTAGCTGTGTAATGTGAAACCAGAGCCATGTGCCACCAAAGCCCACGTTCTGTTCTTTGTACCATGGTCTGGTCACTCCCTGACACTCGTCTTCCAGCCCAAGTTCGACTGCTTCCAGCAGTGAGGTCTCACCACCTTGCAATAATAATCCTAGTGAGTACCTAGTTTTTACATAAGTGTATGTATGTGTCAGGCACCATTCAATGCCTGTTATGAACAGTGACTCCCACCCTCACAATACCTCAGGAGGTAGGTACCATTGTTTTCTTCACTTTACGGATCAGGACAGAGAGGTTAAGAAACTTGCCAAGGTCCGCAACTGCTAGGTGATAGGGCAGGGACTTGACCCGGGTGGCTGTCCCTGAGGCCACACTCTTGTCCACTTTCCCAAAAGCCTTCCACGGGCAGCCCAGTTTGCTGCTGTACTGCTCTGTTTAAAAGATTTTCATTATTCTGATCCAAGTCTGCTGCCCTAGAGCTTCTATCACAGGTTTTAGCTTTGTCCTCTGATTCAGAAAAATCCCAACCTCTCTTGGACACAACAGGATTCGAGCTGGCTGCCCACTTCACTCCTCCACCCCCACCCCACTGTCCTCTTGCTCTGTTTCTGATTTTCCCTGACCTTCCAGTGTTGACATGCCTCAGTGGAGGGCGCAGAGCTGCCCCGACACTCCAGGCGTCATTGGATGAATTTCCAGATTGGATGAGCTTATCGGGAGTCACATCACCCCATTGGCTCTTGAGTCAGTTAAAACTTCCAGATCATTTTCTGTTGAACACAGTGAGTCACATGGCCCCCGCTGTGTGCGTGTGTACTCGGCTATGAATCGGGGGCTCCACATCCCACTGGCTCAGCTCTTGCTTCTCTCGAGGGCTCAGTTCAGCTCCTGAGCCTAGGTGCAAGAGCTTCTAGACCACCGTTGGGGTTGATGCCCATTCCAGGCTTCCTGTTGTCCTGGGGGCTCTGTACAGCGCATCCTCATAGACAAGGCCAGATGAGAGCAGAAAAATTGTTCACAGCAGGGACCAGATGTCATCCTAGGGTTGTAGCTGGCATCTGAAGTGGAGCTGCCTCTCACCTCAAGGCTGTACAGGAGATAGTTTAGGTCCATTGCAGGCGATGTGAAGGTGCCACTCATGGGAATACTGAAGGTGGATTGAAAGCTGTCAGATCTGGCTCCTTAGCACTTATTTGAAAGTGTCCCATGAAGTAGTTCTTCTCTCGGTCCATTCACTAAGCAGCAATGTCTTAGAGGGAGAAGGAAGGGGACAGCAGAAAGTACTTTGACTTTTTGATCTCTTGGTAACTTGATTCTTCCATCATGTTGCTTATCATAAAGAATCAAAATGACGCCAGGAAGGGAGTCATCCTTGGTTTGGGCCAAGTCCTAAAACATGATGTAAGCAAAAGGTAACTTATTGGGAAGTTATCAGGGAGCTCATGGAAGTGATGGGAAGTCCGAAGACAGCTTGGAAGCAGGAGCCAGGAGAGGAGGTACTTGACAGTCAGGGTGCTGCATCTTTGCATTACACTACTCAACATTCAAAGCTCCAGTGGGGGTCTGATCCATTGGGCTTAAGTCACAAGCCCACTTCCTTGGCTGTACTGGTGCAACAGAAGAGAAACCTGATGAGGAGGCTCCTGGAACTCCTCGGCTTGTATATTTGGGGGCAAAACACACCAATAAGCCACACACCAATCTGCACACAATGAGGGAGAGGTAACTCCCCAAAAGGAAAGTAGGGTGTTTTTAGACAGGAAAAGAACGCTGGATAAGTAAAGTGAACATACAGACAACACAACAAGCATCCACCCCATCCATAAAACCTGGAGCTCAAATCATTAACAAATAAAAAATAAAGAAGGAAAAACCAGGATCCCCCTTCTTTGAAGACATAGAGTGCTGGTCTTCAGAGAACACAGCCATCTTATCTCTCCTCCTTGGAGAAGGAGATGTTTCATCCCATCCTGGGGAAAGCTAGATGACCTTTCAATGCAGCAAAGAAGTTCAGACAAATTGAGGTGTCTTATGAAAACAAATTGACGTTCCAGTCCTTGCTACAGTTACTTAATCCAAAGTGCCATGGGATGTGTCCCATCTGAAAGCATTGTCGTGAGGGTTAAATCAGATGATGGAGAGCTCTGAATGAGATAAATGTTTAGTTCTTCCTATTAGTTGTTGTGTTTCCAAGATAGTGTCAATGCAAATAATCCATAACCAATCTATAAAGCAAAATTGGGGTGAGTTTATTATGAGCCAGGTCTGAGGACCATATAGCCTCTTGGTAGAGTCCTTTCACAAAGGAATGGCGCACTCCAAAGAAGTGGGGTGTACAGAGTGGTTATATACTGTTAAAGAGTACGTATCACATGTGATTGAAATGTCCCTTTTACAACAGTCATGAGAATGCCTAGCCGGCACAGGATTCACGCAGCAATTGATGAGCACAGCAGGTAGAGGTCTGTGGTCTCAAGGTGGGTGGTCACAGAAGGCCAGCAATCAATCCCTAGCCTAGGGAGAGATACTTCTGCTTAAAGAGATGCCCATGTTGAGGAAGTTACATCCTTCTTTATCTTAAAGGGCATTGTTCTTGTCTTTGGGACATAGTAAATACTTAAAGCAGATGTATAATGCATCCTCAACAGCCACGTCAGGCCCTTTTGGAAAAACAAGGTCAGGCCAAATTAGTTTTATACCAAATGGCTCCCTCACATACGCCAATATATCCTATTGCTTGTGATTTATTTATCAATAGAAACAGCTTCTCTGTCCGTATGTCTGGTCTAAAAAATATCCTGATAGGAGATGTCCTTGTTCGAGATTATGGAAAGAGATGGCAGTTCTGGAGGGTTGAGTTTAGGGCCAATTTTGCAGGTTATAAGAGAACAAACTTCAGCCAGGAGACAAGGAAAAGCAATGATGACACATAGGGAATGGACAAGAGCAGTCGTTTGGAGCGTCCCTTTGTGGGACTCCCTCTGTTTATAGACTATTAGACCTCCTAGCCAGGGCACGATAAACAGTGTGCATTCAGACAAGATGGGGATTGGGTTGAGTAAGCAGCTGGACCCACTGGACAGGGGCCTGATGCAAAAAGGATGCTCCATCAGGAAGGTCTGCCATGGTACAATGACCCACCACCCCTTCCTTCTGGCAGATTCTGCCTGTGCTCCCGTTGGCGGGGACATCATTGCAGTCCTGTGACTCAGTAGCATGTTCCCCAGGCTCAGGCAGAGCATCACATTACCAGGCATTGACTGTAAACAGACACCCGTGAGCTGAGAGCCAGACCCGTTCGGGAGAAGCTCCAAGATTTCAGAGTTGGTAATGCTCAAGGGCAGGGGTCCAGAGTGTACTCTTGGAGATGCTAGTTTATATTCTGACTAGGAAGCCCGCACATACGTGTTTAGCCATCCTTGTACATCACTAGCGTGCTCAAAATATTGAAGATGGCTCACCGGGCCTTTTGTTGGTTCCATAACTAATATAATGCCCACCAACATATCTCACTTGGGGCATCTCTCTTCGAACTTCAGCACAGATCTTCCCTCCAAAGGCCTGAATGCAGTGCTTGCTCCATTTTTCGTGGCTCTCTCAGTGCCTTCTACCCTCTGGTTCTAGTTCTGCCCTGAGGTTTTCCTAATTATGGCAAACCCCTCTTCCGCAGGAGGACCCTCACGTGTGGAAACCCGGATGCCCCTGAGGCTTCTTTCTCCCTGCTAAGCACCCTCAGCTCTCTAATCACTCGCTGGCAAGTTTTCCAGACACTGAGCAGATCAGGCCTGGGCTCAGGAGGCCTTACTTAACCCTGACTGGCAGCAAAGGCAGGCTGTGCTGTGGCACTACTCCTGCCGGTCCGGCTGGAAGTATTGGCAGTCAGGACTCTTCCTTGACCCTTAGTGAGCTGCAGGTGGGGGCTCACCTCCAGTTGTCCCAAGCTCATTAGGGCCATGGCTCAACCAGCCCTGCCCTTGAGGTGCCTGCTGCACGGGGCCTGCCCTCCAACCCCCACCTCCCCAGGCTGAGAATGGGTGGTGGGCAGTGAGCCATGGATTCCAGGATTGGCTCTTGCTGCCCTCATTCTCGGTCCCTCCGTATCCAGGCGGCCTGGGCTGCAGGGCCTGGCCCAGAGGCAGAAAAGGCAGTGCTGTCAGCCTCCTGCTCCTGCTGTTTGTCCAACACCCACCTGAGTGGGAGCCAGTCCCTCTGAGCCCAGAATCGTGACAGGCTTTGTGCAGCTCCGCGCGGGCGAGGCTGTAGTTCTCGTCCTTTTAGGGGCCACCAGAGGGGTGGGGAATGTGGGAAAGGGTTGTGTGGGTTGGGCCAGGAGCCACAGAGGAGCTGCAAAACTGACAGGGGCAAGTCAGAGGCATTCTGTGCCTCTAACTCAGGCACCTCCCACCCTCCTGAGCCGAGAAAAGAGCCCAGAGGCAGAGGAGGCCCCAGGAGACGGACAGGGCTTCAATTTTCAGCTGGGGACAAGCCGCAGCTCCAGTGGGCCCCACTGTCCCTGGGAACTGTGGGGGTTTATCAGAGGCTCTTGTAGGAGCTGTAATCTGCATTTCATTTTATGGATTTATATTTGCTTTGTTCTGTTCCCTTTGTTTCCCCAGAGTTGCTTTTGGTATAAATGTTTCTTTTGAATATTTTTCAATACCACTAAAGAGAGAAGGCGTCCTCCCCAGCAGCCCCTGCTCTATCCTGATGACTCCTCGAAAGGCTGGAGGGACTAGGCAGCAACACCTTCCTCCCACCCCACCAACACCCACCTCGCAGAAGGTGGCAGCAAAAAAGAGCCGCAGGCCAGAGGGGAAGGGCAGGATTACCAAGCCCCTTGTAAGCAACAGGCGTCCCATGTCCATCATCAGGCTTCATTCTCAGTGCAGCTCTGCACATAAGCTTGCTTATTCCCATTTTGTTTTTTCAGATGAGGAAACACTGAGGCTCAGAGAAGTTGAGTCACTTGGATTACCCCCAGCTGATAAGTGGCAGAACCGCGATGGAAACTCAGGTCTGACCCCAAAGCCTCTCTCGCCCCCATGGTGCATTGGGGATCAAAGGGGAGTGGCAGGCTGCTCTACCTCTCCAGTCCAGAGTGGACCCCCCAGGACCCCTTCTTTTCTCACCCCTTGGAGGATCATGTGTTCTGTGTCTACGGGCAGGTCCCCTCCTAGGTGTGTGAATGAGCATTCTCAGAAGTAAGACATGTCAGTGGGAGAAAGGAGAGGAAACAAGATGTCTGAGTCTGGAGGACCCAACCTACCTAGACAGACAGGCCCCTCAGCCGGGCTCTGTTCTCAGGGCCACTGGGAAGGACATACCTTTTGAGAAGTTTTCAGTGGGCATGGGGTGTTCTGACTGGGCCAGGGATGCATCTCCAGGTTCAGCTGCAGGAGAGAGTATTGTCCAAGGAGCCCTGTGCAGGTGGAGTTAAGTGTGGCTGATGCCCCTGGTTGATCTATGTGTGTCTGCTCAGCCAAGCCAAGGGGTCTGAGTGTGTGGGACTGACCAAATGACCCAACCCTGAGGTTGGAGGGTCCTGCCCATGGTTAAGTAGGCTAGATGAGGTATGAAAGGTTGAGAAGGAGGAGCTGCCTTTAGAGGGGTCTGTACTCTCCAGTTCACACAGTCCCCACTAAGCCCACTTCTCACCTTTAGGTCACCTGTCACTCACCTGCTCCTACGCTTTGTCCAACACTCACCCAAGGAGGAGCTAGTACCCTTGAGCCTGGAGTCATGACAGGCTTTGTGCAGTTCTGTGTGAGCAAAGCTGTAGTTCTCGTCCTTTTAGGGGCTACCATAGGGGTGGGAAATATGGGAAAGAGTTGTGTGGGTTGGACCTGGAAACCTAAAGTTTGCCCCTTCATGGTAATGTCAAGGACCTGGCCAAGGAGTTCAAAGAACAGGATTCTAGGTCTGGCTCTGAGGCTAACTGTGGACCTCTGGAGAAATAAGACATCCCCACACCAGCCTCATTTTCCTCCCGGAACAATGAGAAGTTGCATCCAATGGTCTCCACCCTTTCTCACTCTCATATTCTGGAGCCCTATGACTCACTGGTGGTAAACAGGTCGTAATCAGCTGGTGTCCTCCACCACATCCATACAGGACCTGGAGCATAGTGGGTGCTTAATAGAGATTTATTGTCAGAAGAAATTAATTCGGAGGTTTAAGCAGGACTTGTGGGAGTTTGTTTTGGTTAGAGACTGACTCAAGGGCCACAGACATGTAGGAAAGAACAGATGTTCTCCTCGGAGATCTGTTACATCAGCAGCTTATTTAAAGCACTGTCTCAGAACTTTGCTTTGTCACCTGACACGTGGCCCTGTGTGAACATGTGCTGACTTGAACACCAGCCAGCTTGAAATGAGCAGTTGGAGCTGGTGGAGGGAGGTGGCAAGGGAGGTCCTAAGGTCTCCCCATTGAGTGTGGGGACGGAAGTGGGAGCTAGGAGGGAGGCACGTGGCCTTCCAGACACAGCCTGGGTATGGTGGGCTGGTTTGGAGACACACTCTAGGGCCATGCTGATTTGAAAAGAGCCCTTGACTCTAGGGGTATATTGTGAGACAACTTGAAAGGACTTAATTACAGGGGCTTGTGGGAAGGTAGAGGTGGCTTCACGGAAGGATACGCTTGAGGTAAGGCAGTGTTGGAAGGAATTCAGGGATTTTTCTCGTGGCTGAGTCAGTCTGTAGTTTTCTAAGAGGGGCAATTACTGCCTTCAGGAATGGGGGCTGTTATTCCAGAGCTTAGAGCAGACCCTGGCACATGATGGATGCTACTGGGTGTTTACAAGCTATCAGAAGTCTGCGGAGTCTGTAGCTGGCTTCGCAGTTGAAAGAACTTACAGTAGGTTTTTACCAAAGCCTGGATCACTCGCCTGGCTCTACCTCCCTAGCTCTGGGACTAACCTGAGAGGAATCAGTAGCAGCTTAACACTGCATTATGCTTTACAACTACATAACATTAATATTTACGTTCTTCTTTATTCTTTTGTGCCTTCTCCAAATTCTCCACCTTGAAAGTAAAGTTATTTTAGATTCAGAAAATAATCTGAATTTTAGAAACTTGATTTTAAATGGGAGAGACCCAACTCACGGACCAAGGTGGTTTATCATCCATCCAGTCATGGAAAATCTCAAGACAGCTGCCCTGTTTTCTTCCTTTCTTAGGTAACCATGCTCCTTACTCCACCTGTTGACTGAAAACTTGACATTGAGGAGCTTCCTATTGTCAAAATGTGCCAAGGGCTCAGAATAAGGGACCCTGCTCTCACCCCCGGGCCCAGGCTGTGGGCCAGGCCTACGTGCGTCTCAGCTGCACCAGCCGAATCTAGAAGGCAGGAGGAAGACCTCACCACGCTGAGGTTGGTGGCTCAGGTCCAGAGTACCTGGAGTCAGTGACAGCAAACTTCAATCCCCTAGAGCTCACACACACCTCTGAATCAGAATCCTTGTCAAAGCAGGGCTGCTAGAGATGCCTGTGCATAGCAAAGGAAGATTCTCAGGGCTGTGTCAGCATGAACCCAGTAAGGTGCCAATGCCTCACTCTCGGCAAACTAGTAACAACGAGGCCCCAATATCCACGATAACTACTTTAACGAATGGTTATTCTGTGAGTTGAAGCCCATATCATCATAGGGTCAGCCATACCAGTGGTTAAAACATTGTACACTTCCATACTGGTTGATAAATAGACTCTTCCCAGTGCTCCTCAAATGTCTCACAGCCTGTAGCCCCAGCTGCCTCAGCACCCCTTCCATAGTCCAGCTGGGGCCCTCCACGGCCCAGGTCATGAGCAAGGACTAAGGTCCATTCTCTTTGCTGGTGTGGATCAGCTTCCCCAAAGTCCTGCAGGATACCACCTTTGGCTTCCCCATGTTCCTAGAGGACCAATCTATGCCTTGCTTATGCCTGGCCCTAGGGAACCCCAGGATGGTACCTCATGGGACTTACTTTGGTATTCACCAAACTGTTGGCCTGTGAGCTAGCCCACTGCAGCTCTCGGCCCTGTGTCTCTCCTGGTAAAAGTGGGCCAAACCCCGGTTCCTGGTGCCCAGCTGATCCCTAAGGCTTCAGCTCCCCATCATCAGCCAGTGTTCCCTGGAGTCCTCCTTAGATAGTAGCCCATTGTGCAAAGCCTCTGAGAGACCTGGACTCTGGGAGAGCTGAGAAGAAAAGAGAGAGTTTTTATTGTTACTCTTGTATACGTAGGACTTTTGCTAGTGCAAGGAATAGAGACCCAGGCGCGCTAGCTTGAGTAAAGAGGACTTATTGTAAGGCTTCATGTAGAAGACCAAGGGAGCCTCCAGGAAATCCAGGCACAGGAACCATGTTAAGGTTTTTCCTCCATAATACTGGAACTGTGGGAGGCTCTGGATTCAAGGCAACTCTGGTTTCTGAGAAGCAGTTGCCTTCCTCTAATTCAGGGGTAGTGAGCACCAATACCTACATGTGCCAGGCAGGTAACATACATGTGAAGCTGGCCAGATAGAGCATACGAGGGTGTGGTGGAGGCTGGTAGATGGGAAAGCACATGGCCCAAGCAAACTGGCAGCTGCACCCCAGCTTCAGCTGATTGCAGCCATGCAGACTCTGTGTCACTGTTCTGGCTGGCCTTTTATGCAGAATCTCCCCAATTTTACAGATTGGTAACAGATTCACAAAAATGCCTACCATTATGTGGTCCTATTCCATGACAGTCTTATTCCATGACTGCCAGTTATGCACCTTTTCAATTGCTCCACCATTGACCTGACGTCCCGTCTATCAGCTGGTGAATTCCTTCTTTAGTTCCTCTTCAGGCTCCTAAGAAAAGAAAGCTAATTGGCCTGGCTCATCCTTTTGGGTCAGATCAGGCCAGGCCATAACTGGTGGCCTGTAGGTCAGGTGCCTACTCCTGACTAGTCCAAGCAGCTGTGACCAACAGGCATGAGGGGATCCAGGGGCAAAATGTGGTTTCTCACTCAGCACGTATATGGACAGGTCAATTCCCCCTTATACAGGCTGCAGTTGGGCAGGCCCAGCAAACATGTCCAGTACACATATGTAATCTCAATCCCCAAATGGCCTGTATCTGTCAGGGCTTTCCAGAGAAACCATATATATAGAACACATATATAAACAGGATATAAACACATGTCTACATAAATAAAATACATACACACACACACATATAAATATATGTACATACAATCATGCACCACATAATGGCTTTCAATCAACAATGAACCACATATACAATGGTGTTCTCATAAGATTAGCACCATATAGCCTAGGTGTGTAGCAGGCTATACCATCTAGGTTGTGTAAGTCCACTCTATGATGTTTGCACAAGGACGAAATCACCTAATGACACATTTCTCAGAATGTATCCTCATTGTTAAGCAACACATGACTATATATAGAGAAAGACAGAGACAAGATTTATTTTAAGGAATTGGCTCCTGTAGTTGTGGGGGCTATGAAGTCCAAAAGCCATCAAGCAGGCCAGCAGGCTGGAAGCTCAGGCAGGAGTTGATGTTGCCATCTTGAGTCAGAAATCCACTGGGCTTGCAGGCTGGCAGGCTGACATTCAGGTAGGAGTTAATGCTGCAGTCTTGAGGCAGAATTTCTTCTTCTCAGGGAGACCTAGGGATTTGCTCTTAAGGCCTTCAACTGATTGAATGAGGCCCATGCACAAGGAGTAACCTCCTTGACTTAATGTCAACTGATTGTAGATGGTAACCACATCCACAAATTACCTTCACAGCAACACCTAGATTAGTGTTTGATTAGATATATGGGTACTATAATCTAGCCAAGCTGACATAAAAAACTAACCATCACACAGCACTTGAGGTAGATATTGCTTCTCCCATTGTATGGATGAAAAAACTGAGACTTAGAGAGGTTAAGTAGCCTGCCCATGGTTGGAAGGGTGGTGAATGTCGGAGCCAGGTTCTGCACTTGGCTCTGTATGAGTCCAAAGCCCACCCCTTACCTCCTCTGCCCTCCTGCCTCTCAGTCAGGTCAGAAGTCTGAACAAGTCTGAGGTGGCTTTGTAGACTTTCTACTCTCCAAGAAGGTCCTTGGGGAAGAGGTATTTCAGTTTCCTTCCGAGGTAGCAGTTTGCTTCTCCTTTTTTTCCTTTCTTTTCCATGTTTCCTTGCATTTCTCCTAGCCTGCATACCAAACTGGTAGAGTGGTTTCCTTGCTCACTAGTACAATGAAAAAGATGATTTCAACTGTTCTCTTCTTCTCTTGAAAAAGCTTTCTCCCCATCAGTTAGAAGAGGGAGGAAGAATAAAAGAAAACAAGTCAGCATTTCTAGCTTCTCAAGCTGCTTTTCAATAAGGAAAGAGGCAAAGAAAACTCCAGAGATGGGCATGCACTGTACTAAAGATATTTCCTCCAGGGGAAAAGCTACTGCTTCGCAGAGAGGGCTCATTTATTCATTTAATCAGCTTACTGAAGCACCTTCTCCAGTAAAATATTTTGAGTTAGAGTGGCCCTGAAGATGGGTCTAGAGTTTAGTGCTTACTGTGCTAACAAAGAGGTTGATAATAATGATACTTTTATATGTGTACCTGGTGCATTTTACGGTTTAAATGGCACTAACTCACACAGTGTAGGCATGCTCCTTTTCACTCCAGGATTTCTCTCATCCTAAGGTCCTGTCTGAGTTCCCAGCAGGCATGCTAAGAGAAATCTCTGGTGCCTTTGGGAGATGGAGGACAGTCCATCTTGATTCATAAAAATTCCTAGAATGTAGGAACCAGAAGGACCCTCCCCTCAACTGCTTTATTTCCAAATGAGGAAATTGAGACCCAGAGAAGTGACTTGCCAACGTGTAATGACTGGGAGCTGTACCTCAGGGAAGACTGGTCTGTCTTTCCTGTAAAACTCTCCCGTCAGAGCTGCTTTGAGCTGACAGAGAAGGACGTGCACCCTGTCTCCAGGGGCAGGCAGCGAGCTCTATAAAAAGGATGATCTGTGTGTTTATTCTGCCTCCTGTTATCTTTGGCGTGGCTTTGCATGCCAATCCTTAACCCTTTGCAGAGCTCTGGGCAGTGTCTCCATGGTAGATTAGGAAGAGGGCAAGGCAAGTCCTTGGAAGAGCAGAAAATGTAGAAAGTTCCTAACAGAGTGTATAGAAGGAAATGGGCTGGAGGAGACTGCGAGAAGGAGTCCGAGGGAGGGCTAGGAGTCGAGAATGCCGGCTGTCAGGGCTCCTCCACCAGCCCAACAGCACTTTTAACAGATTTTCCTTATTTGTCAGTGAAGGGGATTTCAGATCATTCAAGATGGACTCAAGTGGTTGCTAAGGCAACAGTGTTACCGTCGTCACTGCCATGGAAACCTTTTGTGTGGCATAATATAAATATTTTCTTTTAAGAATGAGACAGGGAGTTGAGTGGGTGACAAGTTATTTTCTTTCTAATGCTTATGGGCTGTGACTAGAGCCTGCAATGGATGAGGACGGAGAGGACCAAATTAGCTCAGATTCTATATAGTTTACAGAACAGGCTGCTTTTATTTGTTTTTAGATATGAGCCAAAAAAATTAGAGGGAGGGGCAAAAATATCAATGAAAATAATCCATAGTTCTGAAGTGGAGAGAGGTAAGAATTTCCCATTTTCTCTTGTTTTTCTCAGGAATGGTCTGTAAGAACAGATCCTTGGAAGAAGTGGTGAAGGCATTTTGAAGAGTTTCCAAAGCCACCTCTTCCTCCTCAAACCTTCTCCAGTAGAGGAGGAAGCTTTAAGCAAGCACACGAGTGCCGGAGACTCCTGGGGAGGAGTCGTTCAAGTAGTGGCTACTTAGTGGCCAGGGAGAAGGCAGTTTTTAGCTTCACGTGCTGTTTCAGAAGTTAGAGCCACAAAAGTACTTTTTACGTTTGCTACCTTGGGCATGTCCCCACGTTCACAAGGTATTGCAGCCACGCCATCGCTGCACTCAGCTTCCGCAGCAGAAACACCTGTCTCCTGGGTGGGGAGACAGGACCAGATGATCTCCAAGGTACCTTCCAATGCGAGATTCTAGGATTCCCTGATTCCCTCTCTCAAGAGTTTATCATTCTAAGGGGCAGTGGTTCTGTATTCAAAGATGCTCTGATTTTGTTATTCTAAGAGCCTGTTATTTTAGTTGAGTGGCAAAATGAGCCCCGAGGGCAGCAGGTGGGCGGGTTGGAGGAGCTGGTCTCTGCGCTGCCGCTGCACTGGTCTCTGCATCATCCCTCCCAGGCCCTGGAACGCTGATGTCAAGGCCTCCGCCTGGCTCTCCTCCAGGTGGTTTCTGTTGTGGGAGTTTTGCTGGCTTAAGCAACTGGTGGGGGAGCTTATGATGAAACAGGCTCACAGAAGGCACAGCCAGGCTGCAGCGATGACTGGGCCCGAAAGCAGCCAGCACCATCACTCTTGAAAGCTTGCTGGCTGGCCTGCGTTTCTTTTCCATGGACTGGTGGGAGGAGAATAATAGTGGTTCTCTAATCAAGGAGCATTTGTGGAAGGGCCTGGCCCTGTAGCCTGACCTTTAGCTCCCCTCCAAAGAAGAGCAGACGGGGAGCGTGGCTTTGCATGGAAGCTCACTGTGTAACAAGATGAAGAAATTGGCCTGGGAGACTGAGAAGGATAGAAGTGTCATTCCGGTTTATCTCCAACTCCTGGGGGCTGTGTCTGGGAACGCTCTCAACTGTGTGATACTGACCAGGGGCTTTAACCTTCTCAGCTCTGGTTTCCTCTTCTGCAGTGGGGGGATAGCACGGTCGATGGAGCAGACAACAACCAAATCTGTGAAATGATCTCAGGTTTAGAAATGGGGTATGTATACTTATTAAACAATTCTCAGAATGCCGAGGCACCCTCCTTATAACAAGGGAGAGGGAGCATTTGAATATAGAAAAGGAATACCACCTCCTTCATCACAGAGTGAAATAAAGGAAGATGTTTGCTCCAGAAAAGGGTTGGTTACTATTTTTTTTTTAAAAGAAATCATCAGGTTAGATTCATGGATGATGGAATCTTGGCAAGATTTTTTTTTTTCCTCTCTGTGAAAACAGTTTTATTGCTGTTTTGGTTTATATAATTAATACACGCTCTTTGGAATAATTTGAAAAACATATAGAAGGGTAAAAAAGAATTTAAGGGGCCAGCCCAGTGGTGTAGCGGTTGAGTTCCCACGCTCTGCTACAGTGGCCCGGGGTTTGTGAGTTTGGATCCCGGGCACGGACCTATACACCACTCATCAAGCCATGCTGTGGCAGCATCCTACATACAAACTAGAGGAAGGTTGGCACAGATGATAGCTCAGGGACAATCTTCCTCTCCGAAAAAAAAAAAAGAACTTAAAAAATCACTTAAAATCCCACTACCCTGAGACGATCCTATTAACAATTTGTTGACAGTATTTTGCATATACATAAATATTGTATATACACACACACATGCACCATTTGACATAAATGAGACCATTTCATGCATACTCTTTTTATTTGGAGAGGCTTTTTTTTATGCGGTCTTTTGCTGTCTGACCTCCCTGCTTCCTTTCTGCCTGCCTCTTCGCCTGCATCAACCCTCCTTCGCATTCCAGGTAACCTGTGATGAGCACCTTGTGTACCAGGCTCCAAGCTAGAAGCCAGGGAGTCAGAGGAAATACATGAAAAAGTGTATTCTAGAAAACTCTTCAAGTCCCCTATCCAGATCCAACTCCTTCTTTTATTAGTTTAGTCCCTGGTGATTTGTTGGTTTTTGTTTATTTATTTTCCCTTTGTCTGGATTTTAATTGTGTGTGTTTTTTGGCCACTTGGGAAAATGTCATCAAATAGATGATCATTATATCCCCATGGACTCTGGCTTCTGTTTCTACCAGACAGATTCTAAGGAGAAGGACTGTTGGGTGAAAGTATGTGGATTTTTTATTTTAAAAGATAGAGGGAAGTTGATCTCCGAAAGGGTTACTCTCACATCTCTACTTAGAATGAAAGGAGGCATTTGTAGGGAGCCTCGCCCCAACTTTCTCATAAGCAGTAGTTTTTCTTCTCTTCTACTTTTTGTCATTCTGGTGGAGCTAAAGTGATATCACATAACTTGTAAATGTTGCATTTCTCTGATTTTTAGGGGTGCTGGGCATATTTTCTTATGTTTTATTGACCGCTTTGATTCATAGATTTTGCCTTTTCTTCTCTATACTTTTTTTTTAACTTTTTAATTTGAAATTGCTTCAAACTTACAGAAGATAGTCACATGATATCATTCGGGATGTCAACCTGATCACTTGGCGAAGGTGGTGTCTGCCAGATTTCTCCACTCAAAGTTACTGTTTTCACCCAAGTTAAGGGTTTCTTTTGACCTCAGCTGAGCCACAGTGCCTGACTCTCAAGTCAAATCTAAGTATTGCAGCCGACACATGAGAAACCCCTGCCAGTTGCAGACAAACGCCAGTCATGGACAGGCAATGATCTTGCAAAGTCACTAGCTGCTATGCTCACTCTTATAATAAGAATAATTGCTGACACTTTTTGAGTGCTTACTATGTCCTATAGGAGCCAATGGTGTCTTTTTGTTGCTGTTGTTTGTTGATTTCAAGCAAGTCTGTCTCAATCCCTAGCAGTGTTCTTTTTATCAAAAATTAATTTTTTTTAATCAAAGTAACACGTGTTCATAACTTGAAAGTTAAATGATACTAAAAGGCTCATTTGGCAGCACCAATCCCTTACCCATTCTTTGCAACCCTTGCATCCTCCAGTCCTGCTCACTAGAGGTAACTACCCACAACTCTTTTAGCTAGCTCTTCTAGAATTTACCTCCAATTCTTCTCTAATTCTTAATCTCTCTAATTTTAGTCATTTCCTAACATGGTAGGTAAGGAGCTGGCTCTCATATACCAACGTTCCTTCCCATTATCTCTCCCCCATCTCCCAAACATAGTTACATTATAATGTTTGAGTAAATCGACACTCTATATATTTCATCATTTTGGTTATGTGAATATTTTTCACTGTGGAGCCAAGTGGTGAGTTAGATTATGCTTTCCTTGTCGTGTGGCCCTTGGTTTTTCCTGGAGTTTGTTTTACATTTCTCTATTTTTCTACAATCTACTTTTTCCTCAAATGTTGCATCATTCTTGACTAATTCCAATCAATTAAATTTTCCATATGCTTGACCACATCAGTTCCATTTATTTTTTCCTAGAGACGCCCCTGTTCTAGGATTGGTCCTTTCTCATAGCACCATGTTCTGATTTTATGATGCAATATCCTTTTTTACGCTCCCTGTAGTATCTGTTTCCTCCAATTTCCCTTAGTTTTTGAAGGATTTTGTCTCTCTCATGTTGAAAGTGTTCCTCACATGTCGTATCCTTGGCTGTCTATTCCCTTTAAAAGTGAAGCACTAAAAAGCTACTGGAAGCTCCAGGGTATGTGGATAGAGCCTGTGAATGATTGGCTTTTCTTTAGGATTTTCAAGCACTGAGCTGGAATGTTTACAAGGGTAGATGCAAATATCAGTTTTCTGGCTCTGTGGCATGAGGAAGGGACCTGGAATCCCAACACAGTATATGCAGACTTTCAAACAAGGATTCTTGTTTTCCGACCAGAGCCTCAGCCCTTTTTCTCAGTAGAACCTCCAAACCCTGAGTCTATCAGGAGTCTGCGGGTTCTCCTTAATGCCAGAATTTTCTACAACAAACCCTTGACTTATAATTTTGTCCTCTCTGCTAAGTCAGTGACCGCTTTTTCATCTGCTTTCCATTCTCCAAAAATTCATTTAAATGTCTTCTCTGCTGTTGCTCTCCTGTTCTGTATGTCCTTGTGTCCATTTTTTTCCCCCTTTGCTATCATTTTGGCAAAATTTTAGTGGGGCAAAGAAATGAACACCTGTGGCCAATCAGCTTTTTAAAACTGAAACTCATCACATGAATTCTAAAGACATTAAGCCTCCAAAAAGAAAGCAATTAGGGACTTAATTCCTTTCTCCCAGAAACCTCCTTGCCACCCACGCAAATTTGCCTACTTACTTCCAGGGAAATAATTTCTCTAGACCAAAAGCTATGAGTGGGTAGACTTTAGCAACTAAAAGACATATCCTGTTATGTTGACAAATGGAAGGGAAGAGGAGGGCAAAACGGGGAGAAAACCAAATGTTGGAAGGCCTTGAAAGGAAGGGAGCCAAGGAAGTAACGAGAGATTACAAAGACTAGAGGAGACGAGAGGAATGAAGAGTTCAGTACCACCTTTATTCCTTAAGTCTCTTCTGCTTTCCATTCTTAATATCCTTGTCTTAATTTACACTTATAATTCCTTATACCCAGACTGTTACAATGGTATCCCAACAGATGGCCTTCCTTTCGCTCTTGGCTCTCATAAATCCATCTTTGGTTATGTCACTCTCTGTGTCTAATCCTTTTTTGGCTCCCCAGTGCCCTCAGGATGAGGTCTAAGTTGCTCCCATGACATACTTGGTCCGTGTTTGCCTCTCCAGCCCCATCTTTTCCTACTTCTTGCCACGAACTCCTGCCATGAATTCTGCTCATGTTTTCCCTTCAGCCTGCAATGTTCCCTGCCTGGTTAATGCCTGCTCATTCTCTAAGACACTCAGTCATTGCTCACCGTCAGGAAGTCCCACCCCCACCTCACTCCCTTGGCTAGGTGCTCCTCATTGGGCTCTCATAACAACCAGTGTCTCTATATCCTCACTCATCTCTGTGTGTGTGCATGCGCACGTGTGTGTGTGTGTGTTTAAATGGTTATCTGTTTACTATGTGCTCCCTAGCCTGTGGAGTATTCAAGGAAAAAAACTGTGTTGGTCTTTGAATCTCTATCACTTAACAAAGTACCCTTCACATAGTAGGCAAAATATTGAATAAATGAATGAGTGAATGAGTGAACAAATTTCAGGAGTCATCTGGATGGGGCACCTAAAAAAGTTTTCAATCAGGGGGCTTGTCTACAGGTGAGACAACCTGGGTCAGTGCCCGTACAGTCAACCATGAAGGACCTTGCTGAGTAGTACAAAACAAGATATTGTCATATCTTATTTCACAACAAATTTCTGATGGGACAAAGACTTAACTTAAAAGAGAGAAAGGGCCATAAAAGTACTAGAAGAAACTATGTGAGAATTTTGTATATAGAAAATGTTTTTCTAACCATGAAATAATATCTAGAAAACTTGAAATTCTGATGGTTCATCTGTATACTCTTTTTAACTGCATGAAAACAATGCTATAAATAAAGTCAAAAGACTAACTGGGAAAACTGTTTGTAGCAGGCGTAACAAAGGGCTAATTTGCTTGTTACCTAGAGTCACTCCAATGATGACACAATCCAATAGAAAAATGGGCAAAGGGCGTGAACAGAGAGTTCACATAAAAGGAAACATAAAAGACATTAGAAAGATGCTCAACTTTATCTATAATGAGAAAAATATAGATGAAATATTTGGAGATCCCATCTTCGCTTAGATTGGCAAAGATCAAGCTGGTTTGGCAAGGATGTGGTGAAACAAGCAGTTTTACATATTGTTGGTAGGGATGTAAATGAATACAACATTTCTGGAAGACAATTTGCTGATATCTATTAAAATTGAAAATGTACGTACTTTCGATCTGGCCTTTGCACCTCTAGGTACACCTTACATCTAGGAGTATAAATTTAGATGCATCAGGATATCTATTGCATTCATTAACAAATATTGAGTGCATGGTATGTACAAAGCACTGTGTTAAATGCTAGGGATATAGTGATGGGCAAAATGACAAGGCTCCTGCTCTCAGGCAATTTGCAATGTACTGGGGCACAGAGGCATCAGTCAAATAGCTGGATTACCTAGGCGACGGATACGAGGGCCTACGAGATATACCTAAAAGGAAACTGACAGGAATCCTGGAAGGTTCCCCTACATAGGAAATATTGCCACTGTGAGCTGCATTCAGAGGGTTCAAGTTTGGAGAGATCAAGTTCAATTGTCTATGGTGGCAGTTTGACATAACACGAGAGATTCAAGTAACACTCGTTCTTATTCTATACATCCTAGATAGAATAAGGTCTATCCTTACTCTAGAAGGTAGAATAGTCTATTCTTTTCCACCTTTTGTACCTTGTCAAAGACTAATGCAATTTAAAGAAGGAGGGAAGGAAGAAAGGGCATTTAGCTTCTTTGAGCTTCAATTTCATTATCTGTAAAACGGGGATGATAACATCCTGTAGGATTACTGTGAGAGTTAAATAAAATAACAAGTGGGTCCCCAGCAAGGAAGAGCAGTGAAAGAAGACTGACTTGTTCACCCAAAGCATTTGACGCAGGATAACTGATTAAGAACTAAGAACTCATCCTGCCCTTTGACAAAACCACATTTAAAGTATTCCACGCAGAGGAGAACTTTTCCTTCTTCTGCGATCTCAGGAGGAAAAGCACACAGCGTTTTTTGATAAACCCACCCACAGTTAAAAAGTAAACTAATTCTCAGTGTGTTAGAATAATCAGATCTTACAGCTAAAAGCCTAGAAAATAATAGAACACAGGGAGCAAATCTAGGAACTTGCCTGAGGTGCCCCCATTGGTGAATGGGGGCATTCTTTCTCCATTATTGTCTGTTTTCCTCATGGTTAGCCTAAATCTTTCTGGCTGACATTTTTTCCTTTGTTAAGAATATTCCTGTGACCTTCCATATATGCCTAGGCATTGGAGGGGGCTGGGGGCTGGAATAAAATCAATATAATACATGCATTCTGCCTTCGAAGGCTTTAAAATTATAGGTGCAAGAGGCAGACAAGGGGACAATTAGTAATCAGTTGAGCACAGTGGGTAATAAAGTGCTTTCTTGAGTGGCATGGGAAAATCTTTGAATAAAAGTTACCCATTGACCTTCTCTAGACAGAAAGACAATGCCTCATTGTCATTTCAGGTGTTATTTGGCTTCTTATGTCAAGGTCAGAGTATTTCCCTGAAATGCTCTCAGACAAATTTCTAAAATACCAGGCCACATCACAGAGGCCCTCAGGGCAAGCTCTGGGCATGTTTAGGGCATAATACAGTGTCTAGAACACAGCAAGTTTTCAATCAGTGCTTTGTGGTTTGTGATTGGTTGGGTTTAACGCCTTTCAGAATTTGCCTTCTTTGGTAGTAATCAAGGTCTATTTTATATTTATAATCTAGTTTCTAAATGTTTCCAAGTCAAAATTACACTACAGCCCAGACAGCTTTCAATTCACAATCTCTTCGTTGAATGACAGGAGAGAAGGATAGGAGGATAGGAGGAGAGAGCTGCTCAAAGGCTGCAGGTAAGAGGGAGAGGGCTTGGGGACAGAGAGGTTCTCAGTGGTAATTTGTCTCACTGGTTCACGCCTATGGTTGAAAAATGCTACTTTGGGGTGTACACTGGAATCACCTGGAAAACTTCTTAAAAATGTTGATTCCTAGGTCTCAACCCAGATCAATTAAACCAAAATCTCCAGGTGTAAGTCCCAGGTGTCAACATTTTTTAAAGCTCCCCAAGTAATTCTAATATGCAGTCTGGGTTGAAACCCACTGGCCATGGCCTTCACTTTCCATCCATTCATTCAGCAAATAGTTATTGAGTGTCTGCTACATGCCAGGCATTTCTCTAGGTGCTAGGGCCTGAGCACTGAACTGAGCAGACAAAGGTCCCAGCCTTCATGATGGAACTTGCCTTCTTACGCTGCACCCACAGGTGCTTGGAGTGCCTCACAGGATTTAGGGGATGGGCTTTAGAAACAAACAGACCCCCTTCTAATCCATAGTAGGGGGCAGGTGGGGCCCTTGGGCATATGTCAGACACTCCGTGTCTCTTTTAGTGTTTGCATATGGAAAATAAGGATCATCATACCTACTTCACAAGGTAGCCAGGAGCTTGAAGCGAGATGATGGATGTGAATGGACCAGCTGGAGGAGGGCAGGGGGAGGGGGCCAGGCACATGGTAGATGTTGAGTAAATTGTGCTTCTTATTACATGAAAGAGGGAAGTAATCAGGGCTTGGGGAACTGTTCCAGTGGAAAGCTACTCAATCAGATTTTAAATATATTCTCTGAAAAATTGCTCAGGAAGGAAAAAAAGAGATTTTTTTGAGCAAAGTGCAGGGGGAGAAGGAGAAAATAAATGTAATAAGTGCCTCTCTCCTGCCAACTGGTTGGTTTTGGAAACTTTGCACCTTAAGGTAGGTGGTTTCACACGCTGTGAGGGCCTGGCTGGAGCAGCAGGTGAGAGAACCACAGGGCGTGGGTCCACTAACAACAAATGGTTCGGATTTCTGATGAGGCTGGAGAGGAGGAGGGGTGACAAGGCCAAGGAGAGCTCCATAGGGATGCTTTAACTCAGCTTTTCTCTTGAGGATCAAAGCATCATAAGGCTTGGGAGGCATCTTAGAGATCATATATCCCAACCCTACGTGTGGAGGACATATCTGCCTGGAGGACAGAGGGGACTTCTCAGGTCCCACAGCCAGCTGTACAAAGTCTGAGATCAAGGAGCCCCAGGGCTCCCGAAGGCTCTTTCTCCTCAGATGGGGAGAAACAGACCTGGAGGAAAATGTTAATTCCACAAAGCAGGCCCAGCCCTGTGACCTGCCTTCACCTGATCTCATCGAGCTGATTTGTTCCGGCTCCTCCTTGGGGGGTGAAGCGGGTGCTGCCTTGAGGGAGGGTCAGCCCTGATGAGTGAGCTGGGCCGGGTCTCCTTCCACAGCCTGCTGCCCTGGATCTCCAGATGCCTGTGGGAGGTACCGCCCCTCCAACCCAACCCGGCAAAATGGAAAAGTTCCCTAGACTTTTCAGAGGTGGCCCTTCGCCTGCTGTTAGGAGGCTGCCTCACTTAGAACCTCCTCTTAGCAAAAATTTACAAGGACATCCTCCTCCCTTCCATCTTAAAGATGAAGACAAGAGCCTCTGAGGCGTGTGATACCTCTAGGAGACTCAGAACGTGACTTGGTAATGGGGTCTGCTTCATACCTGTCTGCCCCCAGACAGCCTGTCAGCAAAGTGGGCTACCTCACTCCACACCATTTATTCCATTCCATTCCATTCCATGAGCACTTACTGTGACAGGTGCTGGTGGAAGAGATAAATTAGAAATGGTCCCTGTTCTCAAGAATCATAATTTAACCAGGATGACATACACATAAGATAAACCTAGTTGTATAACGTTCACAGAGAGTAGTTTTCTCTTCTGACCTGCCAGTCCTTCATCTGGTTCTCTATGTCTCAAACAACAGCCTCTCCCAACCTGGGGATTCTGTAGAGACCCCTGTAATGATATCTTGGTTTAATACCCTGGGATCCACGTGAAACATGCAAAATGGTGAGCAGATTGTACACCAAACCTGCTGTGGTTGTTCCACATTGAGTTTTATTTATTTTTAATTCAAGCCAATCTTTAAAAATTTGAAAGTTTCCTATAAAAATATTGATCTCTAGCTTCTCTTGAAAGCTATGGAACTCTGGCAACTTTGGGCCCTTGTTGGCAACAATGGACTAGAGCTGAAAGCAAATGCCCCCTCGATGAAGAAACCAGCTCATCCACAAACCACAGCGCAGCACGTCAGGAGTGCAAGAGAGGAAGTTAGGCTCACCAAGTTGCGAGGTCCTTAACAGCTGACAGGGCGAACCCTGTGATCCTTCTCAAATATATGTTGTGAGTAGTCATTTCATGCCCTTTTAAAGTGTGCTGGCCTTTCATTCTAAGATCTTTCTTCCCTTTCCCTACCTGAGTGTCAGGAGGCCATCCCTCCCTTAAAGATAATCAGGTAATTCTTAGAGGGATCATGATTTGTACTTGTTTATAAAATAAAACCTGTAATTTTGATGTATTATGGAAGTGGGCTATAGTGGCTGTCCAGCTACTGTCTGGTGAATCCATCCTCCATCCTTCCTGCAATCATATTCTTGATACACAATAAGGACTTATTCTGCGTTTTGAATCTATGGGCTTATATTCCATAACATCCTTTTGACAAGACATGGACTTTTTGATTTGACGTAACCCCTACCACTGTTTATTGCCCCCTCAACACTGGGGCTGAATATTGGTTTCCTTTTATTATCATCTTCGTATTGCTAAACAATTGTAAACACTATTTTTTGTGATAGTGAAATATTTTTTTTAACTCATATTCTCATGTCTCCCTAAAGGCGGTAAAAATGAAAGCTAGACTGAGAACATAGGACATATTTCTTTGTGCAATAAAAGCTATCTTTACATGTTTAATATGCTAAGTGGGTCTGAGTTAATTTTTTTAATCTTGCTTCACTCATTCATTTATATAATCTGCCTGATCCTTACAGATGTTAACATTTGCACTCGCAGCTAGAAGCATCTTACTGACAAGGCACAAGAAGATCTGCAATTTCCCTCTTCCTCTCTGTGAGGCAGGGAGAGAGCAGGTATGACTAATAACTACCATTTCGCAAAGCTCTGCTGAAGCCAGAGAGAGAGTGGGGGCGTTCCCTGTGAGCTGCACTGGGAATAGCCCAGGACCTGAACCTGTTCTTGGCTTGAATCCTGGCTCCACTAATGACTCTGGGACTTTAAGCAATTCTCTGTCTGAGCCTCAGTTTGCCTATCTGCAAACCGTGGATGATGCCACCTATTTTGTTGGGTTGACGTGCCGACTAGACATATTAACAGAGGAGCGGGGGAGGTGTTTGATGGATCCACAGTTCCACGCTGAATTGGCAGTGGTAGCTCAGACCCAGGCCAATATCCACGCATGGTGTGTCCTCTTCGCAGAGTGTTTTGAACACTGTGGGGAAGGCTGCCTATACCTCTTAGTGCTCAGGATGGTTTAGATTGCAAAGACAGATTTTTTTAAATCTTTAAAGTGTTTTTGTGAAAATAAAATTTAATTCATGCTAAAGAAATTAGTAGGAGACTTCTTCCTTTTCCTACTCATTTATCTAGTATTTAATGCTCAGGCACAGCAGACCTGAGTGGGTTATAGACTCAGGGATTCCCTCTGCAATAGTCATTGGCGTTATTGCAAGGGCAGGGAGAGCAAGGCTGGGATGGAGAGTCAAGTCTCACAGCTGCGAAGACGTTACTGCAGTGGTTCTCACACTGCTGCTGGAGTCTGCAGTGAAGAGCTGGCACTGGTGCCCCCAGAGCTGCAGCTCTGAGGGGCCAGAGCAGCTGGGTCTTCCTGGGGAACTTGGTGGTCCAGCAACTGGCTGATTTCCTTTTAGAGCTGTGGGGGGCTCTGTGCCATGTAGTCACCTGAGCCCCCAAGCAGACCAGTGGGATTCTCCACATCTCACAGGGTCCCTGAGAAAAATTGCTCCTGCAGCTTCTGCCTGCAGCATCCCTCTGCAAAAGTCTCAGTCAGGTGTCTGTTCCTGGGGCGAGGCCAGGGTCCAGGAGCTGATCCGTCTTGTTCTCCCCAGCCCCCTCCCCTCTAAGGCACAAGCTGCTTTGTGCATCTTATATAGGAAAACCCAACAAATCCATGTGCAGGGCCCACTTTTACTACTCAGTTATGCATGCTAGCCATGTTTAAATTCAGCATGAGATGCCCATCACATGCCTGACTCACTCCCACAACCAGGGTGTGCCACCTGTGCAGTCACCCAGGGACTACCCTCACAAAGGGCTCTGAACTTGGTTTTATGCTCTGTTGTCACTGTCGTGAATTCTTAATCATTTTACCTTAAACTCATGCTTTGTAAATGAAGTCTGATGGGATAATGGAGCATGTGAGTGTGAGCAGAGGAGACACCTTGGGGGGCAGTGCAATACATGTGGTCCCATGCCTGCTGCCACAGTGGGCAGCAGACAGCAGGCATGCTGATTAGTTGGCCCAGCAGCCTGGGGCAGGACCTGAGCCAAGACTGGTGGTGATGACAGTGCCAGTAGCAGCAGTGGTGGCCACTGCAGCCAGGCTCTGGGAGAAAGGAGGGACTCTGCATGAGAGCAGCAGGCCCACGGAGGGAGGCCAGTTTACCTGTCTGTCCCCAGAAACCATCCTTATAACATCTACACAAATGTTAACTCTCTGACCTGAATGCCAAGGTAGGAGCTGCCAAAACTCAGACAGTATGCTTTGTCAGTAAATCATTACAAAATAAATGCGTATACATTGCAGTAAAGCATATTGGGAGTTACTAGAATTCTTTAAAGAGTTTAGACTCTCTAGTTTTTTTGCAAAGCAAATATGCACAGCTTTAGAGTAGAAATTAAATTCAAAGAGTATTGCACTCGATAGAAAAAGATACTTTTCATATGAAGCTTTAGATGAACCAATTTTTAATAGGGGAGAGAATTATAAAATTAATTTTCCCTGTAATTGAAGACACAGTGATAAAATGCATAAACAGATGTTCTGAATTACATAAAACCATGAGGCTACTTTCAGTTTCTTGTATGACTTTCACAAGTTACAGGAAATGTCAAAGGAAATTTAAAATGCCATTGTATAAAATCACCTTAAAATTAAATTCAGACTACATGAAACTGGTTTATACAAAGAGTTAAATCTTCTTAGAAAAACTGTTTCATGAGAATCATCAACTCTAGATGTATTAAAATATATATTTCAAAATAATTCATCAATTACCCCAACGCTTCCACAGCCTATAAAATACTCTGAATAGCTCAGTAACAATTGTATCATCAACAATGCATGAAAGATTGTTCTCAACACTAAAGAGATCAGTTGTCAGCTTGTCGTCTCGCATTTGCCAAAAGCGACTCATACTGCCTTTAATTCTATTGATTGAAGATGAAATCACTAACAGTATAAATGAATTTGTAGGAAAATCTCATGATTAGTCAATACATCACATGATTATTATTTATTGTATTATATAAAATTGTGATACCAAGTTGTTATTTTGCAACTTGTAAATTTATGTTGCCACTCATATATTGCTATTTATCACCCGTATTATGTTTTATAAGTAAAAAAATATTTTTAAGAGGAAAAGCTTTATATTTTAGTACCTTTAATGTCTCCCTTATTCCTGCTTTTTGAATAGGTAGTGCTGCATTTTCATTTTGCACCGGGCACTACCAACCCCATAGACCACCCTGCTTACACCTTCTCTGCGGGCTGCATGCCCTTTTGTTGGCATTGAATCCTGCTCCCATCCTGCTCCCACTTTCATGCTTGCTATTTCTCTTTTGTGGAAGTCCTTCCTAAAAAACTGCTTGCAGACCTCCGCAGTGTTCTGGCCAGTATGGAGAAGATGCACACTACTAACTTGCAGCCCCCAGAGCCACACGGTTCCCTTAAGGCAGCCGGAGACCGTATCAGCATGTTGGCAGCCTTCTCTTACTGCTGGCCCAGGCTAATGCTGCAGCCAACTAAAAGTCCAGAAGATTTCCACCCTCCCTGCTTGCTGCCAAGCCAGGCCTTGCCACTCTGGGTGACTGTGGTTTTTGGACCCTAGTGAGGACCTTTCCATTTATCTGGTTAAATTCCACATTTTCTCACCTTGTTGAGATGATTTCAGATGGGAATTCTGCTCTTCAATGCTTTAGCTTTTTCTTATAGCTCCATGGTGTCTCAGATTTGACCAGTGTGCCTCCTCTGTTTTTGTCTTGGCCACTGACAAAAATGGATTTGCTGGAGGGTGGTACCTAATACAGGAGAATGCAGTATCTGGGATGGTTTAACTTGGTTGGGGCCCTCTGCCTCTCTCTGCTCCTTTTTCTCCCTCTCTCCCCTGCTCCTGTTAGCCCAAGTATGCATGATGCCTCTTGGAAGCCTCATCTTTCATCATGTTCCCTCATTAGACACTCCACTCAGAATGCCTGTACTAGGGAAGAGCTCTGGGTAAAATGGTCAAGTGTGCAGAGCTCGCTCTCTTCCGCCTCCTTGTTTTCAACCTCCAAAGTCATAGGGCGGGCAGAAGAGGCCAGTACCATCTGCTGTTCTTCATTTTGGAGGCACCCTGGGCCTCTCCAAGCTGGAGTACCACTTACCCAATCTTTAGCAGCGGGAAGGTAAAAGGCAAGTCAGATGCTGAGGTCCTAGGGATTTAATTTCCCTCCTGGGAGAACTTCCTTCAATTCAATCATCTTGTGCAGAAGACGTGACTTTGGACAAAGCATCTTATCTCCTTTATTGGATCCCTGACAAGTTGGCTACATTACCTCACTCAGGTAACAAGAGTTACAGAAAGATAAGCACTTGGGACTATAGATAGACAGGGAGGCAGCAGAGAGTAAGATTTAATTTCCTGTTCCTTTGGACATAATGCCACTGCCTCTTCCAAATATAAAACATTACATGAGAGTCCTTGATTCCAGGCTGACCTCTGGCTCTACCTTCCAGACAAGCACTCTCACACTTCTGAGATGGGATTCACCCATCCCACAGCTACACGGTCTGGGGGTCCTTGGTTGGAGCTGAGAACTTCTCCAGTTTTCACATTACCTGTAACTCCAGTTTCTGAACCTATGCCTAGCTGAAGCCTCCGAACCCACAAACCCCCAGTTCTTCACTGACCAAAGCGCCATAGCTTTGCTTTATTCTTTGGCTTCTGTGGGTCCCCTGGTTCTTAACTGCCTTCTTGATTCCCGGCCCATGACCCCTCTCTAGGCTTAAGCATTGTCGCCATTGCAACGCAAGCCTGCCTCAGTTGTCCTGGCCCATCTCCAACATCCGCCATCATCTTTGATGCCGGTGTGAGAAAATAGCTCCTGTCCCTGCCTCCTCATTTTTCTCACAAGCTGCACAACCCCCTGAGCTGTACTGGTCATAGTTCTGAACTACCGGGACAATCCCTTAGAAAATAGACTCTCCTAAGAATTCCAGGAAGGTGCTGCTCTAAGTCAATTGGACACTGCCCTTGCCATTCTCAAAGGAGCAGTAGATCCTGTTTTTGTAGCCAAAGCAAAGCACTATGCTTTTACAAACATTGTATATTGTGAACAGATGGGCTTTTTGTAAATCAGACTCTATTGCAAGTGATCCAGAACAACTCTTTATCAAAAAGAATCCTGAGAAAAATCTTACAAAACAGAAAACTTACCTTCACTAATTTAACTGCTTCCCAAAGCTGAAGTTTTATGTATGAGCATCCTGTAAGTGGCACCTGGGTTTTCTGCCACCTGACTGCTCCATTGGCCGCTCTGCAAGACTCTTCGCAGTGCGTCCACAGTAACTGGATCTCATCCACGCTGCATGCCTGACCTACCTCATTTACATGTTTATGGAAAACCTGTGTTTTGGAGGCTATGTTTAAAGGTTGAAGGCTCTTTCTGAAATACAGCTTTAAAAATGTTCAAATTAACTGTGACTACAGATGAACATTTGGCTGTTGTCGCTTAGCACCAGGAAAATACAAGTTACGAGTTACAGGTGAAATCTTCATGGAGAAATGCAGACGTTGTTCTGCTTTCAAACCAGCCCTCTTGGGTTGGTACTATGTACTTTTTGAAAAACAAATCTGAGCGTTGAGCATGCGTGGAGGCCACCTATTTAAAAAGTCATGTCTCTGCCCAGGTCCACGTTTTGCTGTCTCTATCCACAGGCAGGTTGCACACAGAAAGTAGGGGACCTGGCTCCTACCCAAGTTGTCCGCTCTAAGGCCTTGCCCTCTTTTGGGCCCCAGACTTAGAAGGGCCCTAAAGTCTGCTCCACGGTCAAGTTTAAATACCAAGGGAAGAGTTACAGATTATGCCTCTGGCAGAAAAGGCTGATTTTCCCAGCAACTTTTTACCCAACTCAAATAACACCACCTCTCAGAGGCTTGCCCATTCTCTTCCTTCTCCTTCAACTCAGAAGCTCCTTGGACCATACTTGACATTCAGGGCAAGCAGGGACATTTGGAGCCAGCATAGGGTGCAAGAAGCCAAGGAGATTCCTCCATTTGCATAGAACCTCCTGCAGTTGTATTTATTTAAAGAACCCCAGGGAGGGAGCAAAGGGAGGGCTGAATTGCAAGCTCCTTTTCTGTACCTGCCTGGTTCCACACTGGAGAAATCCAAGTCAGCAGCTGCTTTCCAGTGAGGCAGGACAGATCTGGGTTCTACTCTTGCTACTGTGTGGTCTTGAGCAAGTTACTAATGGAAAATGAGGAGGATAATAAGAGCTGGCAGGTATTGATCTCTTACTATAAGTTAATACCCTGACTAAACAGCTTTCCCAAAATTATCTCATTTAATCCTCACAATAGTCTGGTGAAGAAGATACAATTTTTACCTTGTACTTTTTAATGGTGGAAAAGCCAAGAAATAAAAATATCAGGAACAAAAAGTATATTGATTAATGTTTCAAAATATTATCCCACTACACACAAGAGAGGAGCACAAATTCTATTCATGGTCAGCATGGTAGGCCCCCAACCATCCATCCATCCATCCATCCATCCATCCATCCACCAACTCATCCATCTAGGACCCCATCAGCCTCATGTTACTGCTCTGCAATGTTCACTCCACCAATTAATGCTGTTAAATTTTAGCATTTCAGATTAATGGACAGGATTGAATGACCTAGAGATAAAATATCACATCTGCCCAATGGCCAGGATAATTTATGGGCACAAGAGTTCTAGGAGAGGTCAGCCCCCGCAAAAATTCTACCTAGCGGCCTGAGGCAGTGGGAATTTGCCACATTTGGGGAAAGTGATGCCTCCTACCCTCACACACTAGAACAGCTGCCTAAGTCCCGGCCTCTTTATGTGTAATGAACTGATTTAAAAATTCATCTTTTCTTCATCTTCATCTTTCCATAAATCCCTGGTGGGAATAGAATTGCGGTAGGTTTTAGATAACAGCCTCACAGTCGTAATTTTATTTATCTGACAAGTTTGACTCTGGAGACACCAGCTGTAAGCTTATGCAAGGTAGCGTGGAAATGATTAACTGTGAGCCTAGGGTTCTGCAGCCCTCATCACAGGACGGCAGGGCTGATTGTAACAGCGCTGTCCTCAGGACTTTGGAAAGAAATTCGTGCAAGCCCTGCACGAGAGGCTGCAAGGGAAAACTGTGAGCTTGAAACCAAATTTCCCACAGAAGTTTTCACCACTGGCTTTGCAGCCTGAGCTGCATTCCCTGAAGAAGTTGCAGGCCATGAGTCAACTCAGGGGCAGACACCTCTTGTGGTTGTGGGGGACACGCCTGCTCTGCTATTTATCAGACTTTCTACTGTCTCCTCTGGCCTGGAGCTGGAGAAGCAACTGGAAACTAAAAAGGAAAGTAAAACAAAAAATAAAGATGAGGAGAGAGGGATAAAAATAGAAATAAGTAGAGGTTCGTGTTTCCTGGGCAGGTTGAAGTACCCAGATACAAAGATTAGTGAGCCTATGATGATAGAATGTTAAAGGAGCTTGTCTGGAGACTCTCTGATATGGACTGGGCAGGGAAGGGTTAACCTCTAGGGGAGGGAAGGTGGGCCAGATGCTGGGGGGAGGTGGGAGGAGTTGAAAGGAGAGCAGCCAGGTTGGTGGGACCAGGTATCAAGAGAATGTGGGGCCTGGCAAGGGAGTGGGGGCAGTGAGTTTAAAACATCAGGAGGACCTGGTAAGAGGTGGTATTTGTCCCAACAGCTAGGAGAAAGGGCAGAGTCCCACAAAAGGTACTCTCAGAGGAAGCAGGGGGACAGGAGAGGGAACAGACGAAAACAAGGCAGGTCCAAGGCTGGAGACACTAGGTAGATTCCCAGGAAAAGAGAGACTTAGACACAGGAGATAAGCCACCACTGAAGATAACATCAGATGTGTCAGAGCCGGGGCCACCAGATCAGAGTGGTACCAGCAGCCAAGGTCCTCCACCCAGCTTTCCTCAACCCAACAATCAACATGTGGTACAGAGCACACCAACTGAGGTCATCGGCCCAGAGCCTGGGGCCAGGGCTGAGCTTGCAGGGGGCAGGGGGGCCAGGTTATCAAGCTGGGGGAGGGATGGAGGGGCTTGAAGCCTGTCACCTTACCTAATTTAAAGCCTTTGGGTGCAAAACTACTAGCGCTTACAGCAGCGGTTCTCAGTTCTCATTACACATTAGAATCACCTGGGGAGCTTTAAAATATGCTGATACCCAGGCAATCCGTCTCCGCCACCCCAACCCACTTCTCACCGATTAAATGAGAATCTATGATTCTCCGGGGATTCCCATGTCAGCCAAGGTTGAAAACCACCGATGTACAGGCAAGAGTTGCAATATTGGTGTCCATAAAAGGTGTGCTGTGCGACACAGCAGCCACGATCAACATGTGGTCCCCAGCATCTGAAACGAGACTGATTTGAATCAAGATGTGCTGGAAGCTTTAAATACACACCAGATTTTGAAGACGGTCTGAAAAAAAAGAATGTAAAATATCTTCTTAATAATGAGATACTTGTTGAAATGATATTTTGGATATATTGGGTTAAATAAAGTGTATTATTAAAACTAATCTCACCTGTTTGTTTTCACGTGCCCTAATACGGCTACTAGAAAATTTGCACTTTTGTATGTGGTTTGCATTATATTTCTTTTGAGCAGTGCCACACTAGAATTTTTTCAGTTCTGATTCACAAACCATACAACTGAAATTGTTTTTCCAATATTGCTGTTGCAAATAGTAATGGACTTTGGAAAAAAGGCACTTATCACAGTTCGTAATCATGTATTTATTTGTGCATTTACTTGTGTAGGGTCTGATTTCCTCGGTGGATCATCTGCTTTGTTTACCTCTCCATGTCAGCACCTAGCTGAGTATCTGGGACATAGTAAGGGCTCAATAAATATTTGCTAAGTGCATGCATGGAGGAATGAATGAAAGAATGAACTAATGGACTGATGAACAAAATTGATCTCTTTCCTATTGCTGCATTCTTAGACACAGGTCATCAGCAGGAGTCTCCTGCTTGGGCTTGCACTGCAAAGAAGGGGCTACTTGCACAGAAGGGAAGGGCTGGAGCAGAGGTGAAGTGCAAGGGCTTTGGCAGCGGATGGACCTGGGCTCAAATCCAGGCTTGGCCAATGCAATTCCCTTAGCCTCTTGGACTCTGTGATTTCTCTTCTCTGTAAAATGGAGATAGGATTATCTTGCAGGGTTATTGTGTTATGAAGGGCTTAGCGGTGCCTAGCATGCTCTAAGGCAGTTACTGGTTTAAGAAGGAAAAAGAACAGGCTTAGTGTCCGAAATGCAATCTGTTCTCCACAGGTCGCAGCCAGATCTTGCCCTCCTTGCAGTGAACATGCTGCCTTCACCTGAGCTGGGTACACTTCATTCTTCAAAGTCTAACTCTCACTGTGCCTTTGGGCAGTTTATGCCAATGGAGGAATTAAAATTTCTAGTGTCTTTAGCCTACACAAAAAGATGTTTGTTTTGATTAATGGCACAATCATGGCCATTAACTATTCTCAGATTTCATCTTTCTTCCCACTTTCCTCAGCTGAGAAATCCTTAGGCAGCATTTTCAATTGAGGTCTCAGATTCGGATCAGAACCTCTGGAGATGGGCAGAGGGTCCTTTGCACCCATATCTCATCTGGCACAAAAGGAACTGCCTCCTCACCTTCCTCATGTAGCCCATGACAAGACCCACAAGAACAAAGAGAGGATGTTAAAAAAAAGGTGAGACTTGATCAGTATGCTCCAAAATGTTCAAGTCTGGCCAAACAGCATAATAAGAGCTGTCTATTTATCTGGCTCGCAATTGGAGAGGGAGCATGGGGCAATTGTCAAGAAAAAGAAAGCATTTTATTCTCTGCTTTGGGGGCAATTCGTAATTAATATCTGAGATAAATTCATCCTGATAAAGAAACTGCTATCCATATGGACATGTTTTAGTAACTTACATGACTCTTCAAGATGGCTAGAAGCATTTCTGTGTGCGAAGGCTAAAGCAGTGGTGCTCAGTGAAAGACTACGAAACCTCGTTCCCTGGTTTGAAATACTCTACAACTGTGGGGACATACATTTGACAGGTCAGGTCTTAAAGTTGTAAAGCCCAAAGAATCATTAATATCAGTCAGTGCCCACATTGTCTGCAGTCAGCAGAGGGAATGGAACATAAAAATGGGATTAAAAATAGTAAACTGACCAAGATTTGTGGAGAAATTGGATAGAAGAGACCAGAAGCACTGCCTGTGGCTCTTCGGTTGATTAGGTCTACAACATACAAATACCCAAGACTTTACTCTCTTGAAATATTGATTGACACCCCAGTTTCTTCCTCAGCAACTGACTGACAGAACGTTCCTGAGCCAGATAACATTGTGTCACATTGCACAGCATTAACAAGGATGTCAAGGAAAAATTCACAGGCTCAAGAAACTCTACCTCCCACCTGGACAGATGGAGCCATGATGTACAAGCCTCATGCCTGGTCAAGTTTCAGCAGCAAAAACCATTGCTTAAGCCTCTTTGGAAAGGGCTTTAACTAACAAGTTCTTTCGTCTATGAATGCACTGTCCAGTGTCAAGGCCTTTGTCTTGGATCCATGCCTCCCGCTGAATGAAGACATGGAACACAACTCTGAGCTATTCATCTTTATTTTCCTCATAGATACAGGCATTGGTTCACTTCCCGCTTGACTTCAGACCCATCTGGACTACCCACAAAAAGCTGTTGGCAGTGACCTGAAACCACATGGACAGCTGGCCAACCAACTCTAACCATGACCTGCTGACTAGTAATTCATCCTCATGTTCCAGACTTGTCCAACAACCACTGCAAGCAGTTCCAAGTGAATTCCATCCTGCAACTCTCAGTCAGACTCCAGAAAAGTTTCAATGAGATGGCTCTTAGCCTCTTTGACTCCATTTCTCTCTTTCTTGTTGATTCTAATTTGTCACCCATAGGCTCACACCAACATTTTGGCCTCATAAATTGAGGTTTTGCCACCATTAAACTGGGACCAAAACCTATAAAATTTTAAAGGCTGAGTTAATGTTTTGATGTATCAACCAAGATAAGTTTGATTATACTGTGGTAACAAGCAGTCATCACTTCTCAGTGACTTAAAACCACAAATCTTACTTCTTGCCCACCCTGTATGTCCATGTAGGGTTAGTACAAGCCCTGCTCTACATCACCCTCCCTCATCTACAGTAGTTGGGACCATTTGGTGCAGGGGAAAACTCTCCTACTCATGTCAAGAGCATGTAGAAAATTCTGGAGGCTTGAATCAGGTTCCCTGAAAGACAATCTGCAGCAGGCATCTGTGTGCAGGAAGTTTGTGTAGAGGATGACTGTTTCTGGGAACCGCACCTGCAGGGAAGTGAGGCAGAAGCAGGAATCCTGCCTGTGGAGGAGCTGAATTGCTCTGCAGCTGCAACAGAGCTTCAGCCAATTCTACGGGGAGCTCTGGAGATGGATGCTCCTCCACAATTGACCCAAATTGAGGCAAAGGAGCCCTAACTTGCTCCCCAGACTGTTCCCTTTAGTGAAGATCAATTCCTAGATGGGCTCAGGGGTGACACTCATGACAGCTAAGGGAATGGGAGCCTTGGCCCTAAATGGAAGGATCTGGGTGATGCACCAGAGTGTCCACTACAGTACACTGCTTGCACTGGTCAAACCCACTGGCTTTGTATAGCAAGTTCAATCCATCTTGGAATAGCTCTTCTGGGATTCTGGGTAGTCCTCTCTGCCACTTACCAGAGGAAGATTAGAGGGATGATCTACAACCCAAGCGACTGCAACTGGCTTCAAAGCCACAATGATCCATTTTCAATTCTTCTCACTGTTGACTTTGCTAGCCAAGGTGTTTAAGCTGGTGGGATGACCCAAATCATCACCCTTGAACTTCTGGTCAGTATGCTGTTCTCTGGCCATGCCTGCTGCACTTGTCAATTTACCATCAGAAGTGGCAGGAGAGTACCAGGCAAAGCCCCAGTATGTCACCTGGAATCACTGTGCAACAGCAGCCCTACCTTCTCCTGACAATTAGGGTCAACTGTCCCTGCTAGTATGAGAACTCCTTTTCTCGCCTCCTTCTTTTGGCACAAGGAGCTTAAGATGACTTGGCAGCAGCTGAGTCTTAAAGTTTAATGGGGCACTTTCTATGTTTCCTGGTGTAAATGTTTCTCTCTGGGACCTCTAGACTTACAGAGCCTAATGTTGCATCAATAGGAAGGATTAATTACCCAGGTGGGACACTGGGAATGAAGGTACTCAGGCCTTTACTACTGCTAGCCCTTGGTTCCCGGACCCATGTATTCCACCTACTGGGGATACCAATTCATATAATGGTCTTTGATTGAGGATGTTAACTGCATCTAGAGGCTAGCACCCTAGCTTCACAGAGTTTGGTACCTCCTCCATGCTCTCTGGTGGGCATTAACATGCAATACAAAGGCCTTCACTCTGCACATCCACTCCCATAGGTCTATCTACATGCTCTTCCTCAGGCCCCAGTCTTGTCATCTTTCTCCTTTCTTGCCCTCTGGCCAACCAGCCTAGTCATTTTCCACAGACCTAAGTTGCGTATACCTACCTCAATTCCTATTTCACACAAAGTAAATGACCATGTACTCTGCCCGATGAGAGGATCTCCCCTTAACATTGTTTTTCAGGACTGCCCTGAGTGGGACTGTAGTGCCACAGCAGTCCATTTTTGGCTAGCACCTCCAAACCAAGCCAACACATCCCTGAACCAATCTCAGCCTTTTTCTTCCTCTATCAGCTTGACTATAAGGTATCTGCCATATGGCCATAAGTTTTACGCAAGGGAGAGACACTTGTACAAAATGTGGTGGATGACCTGGGATCTGGGCCATCTACTAGTGCAGCTTAACTTTTCCCTCTGGCCCTGCTCATGTCCAATCTGAGATGTACCACTTCCATTATACACAGATTGCTGTGGGGCCTGCTGACTTGGTGACTTGATGGGTTGGACACCACCCAGCTCATGATGGGTAGCTTTGGCCAGATGGTCACTTGTCAGATGCTCCATCTTTATCAGGACCAGTGGTACATCAGGAGGTATGTTTCAAATAGTGTATAGCTCTCCTCTGCAGATGGCACAGCCTTGCTCCAGAACCCCAGGGATCTACCTTGCGATTCTCCTATTGGGGCAGGCCATAATCTCCACTTGGTGTTTTTTTTCCACCACAGATAATTCTAATATCAATAGGGTCTGCTCAATCATTTGGCCCAAGCAGCATGGTTTTTGCACTGCATCCTAGACTTGCTGCTACTCAAAGCTGACAGCCTTCCATGTTACCTGGTAAATGGGTCAGAGTAATATCACCAAGTGGCCTCCAGATTCTGAAGAGGCCTACCAGGCATTGGGTTTCTTTCTTAGTGGTGGGAGGTATGAGATACAACAATTTGTCCTTTATTTCCCAGAGACATCCCTGCATGCCCCAAACCACTGGACCCCTGAAGTGTTCACTGATGTGATAGTGATATCATGTTTTTCTTAGGCATTAGATCAGGTGGGACATGATGTTGATGTGTCTCATTACTGGTGATGTAACTTGACTTTGACCACTTGGTTAAGGTGATGTCTGCCAGGTTTCTCCTCTTTAAAGTTTGATTTTTCCCTCGTAGTAATTAGTAAGTATCTGATGAGGAGATACTTTGATGCTATACAAATATCCTGTTTATCATCATACTTTCACCCACTGATTTTAGCATCCATTGATGATTCTTGTCTGCAACAATTATTACTGTGGTATTTGCCAAGTGGCGATTTTCTATTTCCATCTTCCCTTCTACATTTATTAATTGGAAATCTTCTATAAGGAAGAACTGTCCCTTTCCCCCCATTTCTTTGTTTAATTAATTATTTTGTTTATATCACCGTGAATTCATGGATGTTAACTTTTTCTATAGGTTATAATCCATTATCATTATATATTTTGTTGCTCAAATTATCCCAGATTTGGTTACTGGGAGTTCTTTCAAATTAAGCACCTCCTTACAATAAACAATTTGTATTGCAATTGGTTAAGACTATTGTCTCTTTCCACTGCAACTTCTTCTCCATTGTATTCCCCCTTATCCCAGATAGTGTTGGGTGCCCACGGACATTTTGAGTATTTGGCTAAGGGGAAGTTAAGTTGGAGACATATTTAATTTAGTTATCTCATTTATTGGGATATAATTATGTAGTTTGAAATCACTATCACCTCCATGGATATTGAGTTATTGTTGGCTGTTGGGTGTAGAAACGGCTTCCAGGAATATTCTACTGTCCAAAATATGCAGGACCAGAGGTTACATTTCAATGTGAATGTGTCCCACAGCACCCAGCACTATAATTATGTAGATAATTGTTGGTCTGCCATTATGAATCTGTTCAACCCTGCAACATGGATGCAACAATCTTTAAAAGACTCTAAAATATATTTTTGAAGACTCAGAAGAGAAAATACAAATAAGAAGAAACAAGGTGTTTACTTAAATGTTCATAAAGCTCAATACACCATTTTAATTCACTTTGGAACGACATTTTTGGAACACTTCAATAAAAGAAATAGAAGAGTATAGACTACCAATTTGGCGTATGAAGGGTATGTTCTTTCCTCATGTTTAAATACATTTATTCAAGAACTGAGAGAAATTCCAGGAAAAAAGTTAATGAAAAAAGAAAAGCAATGAAATAAATGGAAATTATTCTGACATCAAGAACTATAAGCAAAAAATGTTTAATCATATGAAAAGCAATAATTCAATAAGAAGAGATAACTTTCCAGTAAAATAATAATGAATAGACTCTTGGATTGTTTAATAATCCAGTTAATGAAAAGAAGTGAATCATATGAATACATTGCAGAAAGATTTACGTTTCTTGCTGATAAACTGACAGCTATGAGAGTAATATACAACTCAGGATACACCTCTACAATGAGGACATAGACGAGTAATTAGTGAATCAATGAGCAATCTCAATTCAAGGAGTATTCAAGATCAGTCACTGCTGAAGAAAACTTGGTATTGTCTGAAATCTTACAATCATATAGAAAAGAAATTTTGTTGGAAGTTTTCCCCAAATTGACAACAATCCCAAACTTTTACATGGCATTTCCAACAACGAGTTGTGAAGCTGAGAGAAGCTTTTCAAAAACAATCAGGAGAAAATTTCAAGCAAACATGCTAGAGATAAGACTGACTTATCTTCTCTCTGCAGAACCATTATTAAATTGTTGCTATTTGAAGAAGTTATCTAAAGAGTATGTGGCCAAAAAAAGTAGGAAATAATGTTTTGTTTGTATGTTAGGCAGGTAATAGCATATTAGGTCATTTTTCTGGATTTTATCATGTTTAAGGTATTGGTCAGCATTTTTAAGATTTGAAATTTGCTGTGATTTCTTTCTTCATTCCAAATAAATAATGACTTCAAAATCTCACTTTGTATTTATAATTTGGTATTCTTTTTTTCAAAGAGGGCCCTCAAATTGTATAAAATGCAGGCCTCACAAAATCCGAATCTGCCTCTTCCCTGAGATCTCAAAAAGGGCAGGTTTCTAAAAATATGTCACACCTCTTGGGGGGGGGGGATCTTTTCCTGACCTGGGGACCAGAGTGCTGACCTCCCCCCAGTGCATATCGGCACCTCACACGCAGGAAGTCAGGGAGGATCTCGTCTTGCCCATTGCTGCCAGGCCCCCGGGAGAGGGAATCCGAGTGCTAGCAGCTCTCCAATCTCCTGCGGTGCATTCGGACACCTTCACGCCCCATTCACTAGGTGTGAAATGGTTGCCGTGTTTATGTGTGTTTATCCAACAGGTCTGCAAGAAGTGTGAAGTTCTGTTTGCTGCCAGTTTTATTCTCCAAATAGAAACTGGTGGTGGGGGGTGATGACAGGAAATTGTACGAGGCGGAAGGGTTTATTAATATCAATATTTCTCACCGTGATAAATGAGTGTCCTGGGGCTCCAAGGATCTGACAGCTTTCATTTGCTGCAGATGAAGACCTCAGAGGACTCCAGCCTTTACAGCCTGGGATGGATTCACTGCAATCACAGACAAATGGCAGCCTCAAGACCATGAGTGCTTATTAAATTACACGATGGACGTGGGATTAGACTTAAAATACCCCGGCGACATTTCCGTCTTTCCATCTCATGGTTCTGTCTTCAAGCAGAGCATAGCCTTGTTATCCTCTTGTGCCACCTCTCTGCCTAAAATGCTTCTCCCATCTCTACCTTCCGCAGTGGTATCATCCTTCAAGAACCAGCTCAAATGCTACCTATTAAAGAAGCCTGTCCCACCCACAGCCCCATTTCCCTCTCTGTGTGTCATTACTCGATGTATTCTTCACCAAGAGAGTAATTCTTAACCGTTGCCTAGAAGTACAGTTTTTTATGTGGCAGGTTTATTTGTCCAGGACTAAAAAGTTCTTGAGAGCAGGACCCAAGCCCAAGTCACTGCTGTGTCCCCATAGGGGCCAGCAAAGTGTCTGTGCTTTGTAAACCAAATGTTGAATGAATCATTCCCTTGACTGTGGGCATTAACTTTTCTAGCCTATGCAAAGTGTTCAGCCAGGTCCTGACACATAGCAGATGCTCAATAAATGGGAGCTATTATTTCTGTTTCTATACAAGCTCTCTTTGCAGCTGTGAGATGAGCTAGACCCGGCAGGAAGGCAGTACTGAGTTATGATTAGGAGTATTAGGCTTTCTGAAGCCAGGCTGCTGGCTTTAAATCCTGCTCTGCTACTCGCTACATGTGTGACCTTGGGCAAGTTGTAGGCACTGCAGTTTCCTTACCTGTGAAAAGGAGCTATAATAATGAGCTGCTGGGAGGATTGAATGACTTAGCACATATAAAACGCATAGACCATAACCCGGCACACAGTAAGTGCTATGTTAGTGCTAAATATTATTATTAGCATTACTGCTATTATTATTATTATTTAGTCATTCAAGATTGGTGCCGCCCATTTCCCAAGCCTCTCAGAATCCAGTCCCTCTTGGATTGCTGCACAAAAGACATTGGCCTAATTCCACACTATGTCCCTTTTCCTGGGCTCCTCAAAATGCACTGCCTGCCCCTCCTTATTCCTTTAGTCAGTGGAAGGGAAGGCAGAGGCAGGCGTAATCACTGACCACGTATCTGAAGGGCAGTCACATGGCAGAGGAGAGGATTCACCTTGGCTTCACAGGGCACATCTGGAACCAGGGATGGAAATTATAAGGAAGCCAAAACCAGCTCAGTGAACAGCACTTGACAACACTCAGTGCTCAGGCCATGCCCTGGGGAAGCAAGCTCTCTGTCAATGGGAGTGTTCAAGCCGAGCCTGGCTTACCTTTTAATCCAGTTCATTTAATCATGGTTGCTATGGAAAAGACTAAGAGCCCCGATGAGTTATCTATTGCTACGTAACAAAATACCATACAACTTAGTGGCTTAAACAACACATTTCTATGATCTTGCAATGTTTGCGGGTCAGGAATTCAGAGGCAGCTGAGCAAGATGATTCTGGCTTGGGACCTTTCACGAGGCTGGAGTCTAGATGTTGGCTGGGGCTGGAATCATCTGTTGGCTTGCCTGGGACCAGAGGATCTGCTTCTAGGATGGCTCACTCACACTGTTGTGGGAAAGAGGCCTCAGTTCCTCAGCACATGGGCTTCTTCACAGGGCTGCTTGAATGTCCTCACGACACAGCAGCTGGCTTCCTGCAGAGTGCATGATCCAAAAGAGAGAACAAGGCAGAAGTGCAATGTCTTCTATAGCCCATCCTTGGAAGTCACATTCCATCATTTCTACTGCATTCTATTAATTAAAAGTATATAGGTCACACTCAAGAGAGAAATTAGGCTGCTTTGAAGGAAGGAGAGACAGAATTTGTGGACTTATTTTAAAACTACCACAAGCCCCTTAAGTGCTGAGTTATTGTGATTGCTTTGTGCATTCCTAGGCCAAATGTTTTTAATTAACAGTGATGCTAAGCTCCTTTGCCAAAATTACTCAAAAACACGAGTCACTGCCTTGCTCCAACTGCAGTGGATAGCTTAAGAAGTTCTCTCTGTAGTGTCCAGGACAATACAGCCTCATCAGTCACTCTGTCTATCTCTAGGGCCTGGTTGTCCCCACTCCAAACCACTTCTTAGCTGCACCTTCTCGCATAACAAGGCACTGGCAAGTTGGGTGACAGTGGAAGGATGGAGAAATGGAATCCTGCTGGGTGCTCCGGAGGCCCTTGCCCCCTGGTATTGGTCCGCCTTACAGATTTCCTTAAGGAAGTGGATGAATGGAAGGGAATGGAAGGGAGCTGAAGCTTAACAAGAGACATAACTAATGAAAAAATAAACTGTGGACTATTTGAGGTCTTGAGCGCATGGACACCATGTGGCAATTATACCTATTCACAAGCATATTTGTAACACGTTCTCCCTCCTTCACAGTGTGCCACAAAGGCTTTAAAACACTGGGTGGTTTCTAGATTTTTAAGGTGGGTGGCTGAGTTGTTATTGGGTAGAAATTCTGGATTATCAGGTTTAAAGGTTGATTTTGGTTAGCAGTCAAACTCTGTGGCCCAAGCACAGAATGGTCCCAGAGAGGACATGTGAGCAGTGCAGTGGAATCCCTTTCTCTCGTGGTGGGCTTTCTCTATCTGGGGAAACTACTGCTGTTGTTCTCAGTAGAGGGTCGGTAGGTAAGGGAGAGAGAAGCAGTAACAGAAAGTGCTTCCTTGAATGACATTAGTGGAGTGCGTGCATGTGTTTAGGAGCATGAGAGATGGTTAAAATATTCCCTAGCAGAAGCGCCAGGCTTTGCCATATAGTGTCTTTTAAACTAATGCAACTAATAACAACCGTATGCAGTGGGTATTATTATTATTGTCAGTTTAGAATGATAAAACTCCTGGGATAGCTACCATCCGTGCCCATCTTCCTCTACTTTACATGTGGGACACCTCCCACAGCATGGCTTGCCAAGCGGTGCCATGTCCACACCCAGGATCCGAACTGGCGAACCCAGGGCCGCCGAGAAGTGGAATGTGCGAACTTAACTGCTGCGCCACCAGGCTGGTGCCCAACTCCTGGGATAACTTAAAACAAACACACTACATTGCAGGTAATTATTCAGCAAATAAGCAGAGGCAGCCTCCTATTTACAAATACCTACCTAATACATGGTCTGTCCTGCCCGTAAGTTCTTTGTTCTTACTGCTGTAAGGGTTGTAAGCGAACAAAAATGTGGGAGCTTTCAAAGAACTGGAAGGTGGCAGCGCAATGAAGGCAAAAAGCAGGTGTTGACTGGGCAAGAAACCTCAGTTTTCCTCCTAGTTCTGGCACTAACCGTGTGACCTACAGCATGTCCATGTCCCTCTCTGGGTCACCTGTAAAAGGAGGGTGTGTGTGTATAGGGGAGAAGTGGTGTTGGCTGAGTACAGGAGTCATCTGGGGAGCTTCATAAACACACAAAATGCCCACCCCACCTGGTTCCACCTTTCGAGTCACAGTGTCTCCGGGGGGCACCTGTTCTGTTAAGCCAACTCTCCAGGAATTGTGGTCACACAGTCCTTGACACAAGCCAGTGTTTGGGAACTATAGACCTGTTGATCTCCAAGGTCCCTCCAAGTTCCAGCGTTTAATTCCATTTTAGGAGAGGGAAGAAGGAAGAAGCTGCGAGAAGTTGGAACAGTTTGGGGAGTGCTGATCCAGTAAAGGCTACTCTGCTCACCATCACCCTCTGGCACCCTGCCTGAACTTTCCGCTTCATTTGCTCTTAAGATCTGACTTGTACTGTTTGGAGACATATTTAAATGGAAAATCCACCTCTTCTAAAAATCAAATAGTCCAGCCAGCTTGACGGAGTTGTCACTGGTCAAATCTGAGCCAATCTGAGCATCAAAATAAATAATGATACTCATCTGTTACAACCTATTGAATACAATAGGAATTCATGAGTCCGTGTTTACATAAACAGATAAATGGAAGAGAAGGAAAAGCTCTCCTTTATAGCAGAAATCCAACTAATAGGTACAGAAGAAAATGATAAAACTAGAAAATCACCACTTGGCAACCATCTCAGCAATCATGAATTCAGGCAAGGATCATCGATGGATGCTGGAACGAATGGGTAAAAGTTTACTGAGGAACAGGATATTTATATGGTCTCAAAGTATTTTCCCACAAAATTCTTACTAATTACGAACAAAATACTAACTTTACAGACAAACTTGGCAAAAACCGTCTTACCAAGTGGTAGAAGTTAACAGCACTATTAATGGGACAAGTGGACACAGTGTGACACCAGATAGGATGCAGAGAGAACACAACATCACTTCTGTGGTTTTCCCCCCAAAGATGTGTCACCTGAATCCAATGGTGAGGAAGCATCAGATAAAACGAAATTCAGGGACATTATGCAAAACAATTGGCCTGAGCTCTTAAAAAATGTCAAGGTTGTGGAAAGCAAGTGAAGACTGAGGAGATATCCCAGATTGAAAGAGACTCAAGAGGCATAAAAATCGCATGCAATGCATGACCAGGTACTGCATCCTGGGCCAGGAAGGAAAGAGCACAAAGGAAAGATGCTCTGTTGTTTTTGTTGTTGTGATTGTGTTTCTATAAAAGATATTATTGGGATAATCAACAAAGTTAAGTAGAGTCTGTAGATTAGAGGGTAGATTGTACAGTGCTAATGTACTAATTTTGTTGAGTGTATTGCGACTGTGTAGGGGAATGCTCTTGTTCTTAGGAGATGCACGCTGAAGTATTTGGAAATAAGCTTGCAACTTACTCCTCAGTGGTTCAGAAAAACAAATGTGTGTGTGTGTGTAAAGAGAGAAAGAGAATAAAACAAATGTATTTCAAAAGAGATTGTGTAGGAAATCTTTCATTTTTTTCCTTATAACTTTTCTATAAGCGTGAAATTACTCTTTTTTTAAAGTTAGAAAAAAATTTTAAAAACCAAATACCTTTAGGTGAGTGATGGAGTCACCAATCATTCACATCTTAGTGTGAATTACTCTAATCACATTGCTTTCCTCTTACTACCCTAGTTGATACAGCTGCCCTGAGGAAATGCAATTTGAGAAAGTGAAACACTGGGGAATAGAATAGTCAGACAAAATAGGGGTACTTCTAAGGGGAACTTAAAAATAATAAAAACACAAAGAACTGAGGAACAAGGACCCAAGGAGGTAGACAAGGAATTCAGAAAATGAGGCAAGCGTCCAAAATTTTGCCTGGAGTTCAAAGACTTCCCTTCTTGCCCTGCTTCCCTTTCTCTGCACCACGGTATTCTTTCAGCCCCATTGCACATTAGAATCACCTGGAGTGCCTACACTCACTTCAGAACAATTAAATCAGAACCTCTAAGAGGTGGGGCTGAGGGCCAGTGAGGTTTCAGAAGCACCCCAGGTGACTCCCATGTGCAGCCAGGATGGAGCACCTCTGAGCTGCACCATAGGGTGGACAGGGCGCTGGGTCATCTCAGCAGTCGCCCATCTGGCCATCCCACTCTAGCCTCTCCCCCTCTGACCCAATCTTTACACCATCACCAGGCTCATCTTTCCAAAGCATGGATCTAATCATGCTACTCCCATATCCAGAAACCTTCCCTGGGTTTCTAATTTTCTGACTCTGACATGCAAGGCTTCCCGTAGTCCAGCCCCAACCAGCCTTCTCTCCCCCTGTTATCCCTGATGCAGAATCCCACACCATTCTCTTCTTTCAAGTCAAACATTCGCTATTTTATTTTAATTGTTCTTAGTGACACTATATTGTTCTCAGCTCCCCAGACCCAACATGTACTGTCTCCTGCCTCATTCACCTTGCTGCCTTCACTGGCCAGTCCTTTCCTCTGGCTTCTAATCTTAGACCATTGAAATCCTCTCATTCCTCAAGACACGTGTCAAATGCCGCTTCCTTCATGAAATTCCTCAGATCAGCCCAGTTGGACTTAATGTCCTTCCCTCACACTTTTTGGACCTCTACCATAGCACACGAGTACAGTCTGCTTTGTTTTATTGCTACTCATTACAAGACTCTTTCATCCACTAAAACGTGTAGTTACCCAAGGGTCAGAGTAGAGCCCAAAACGATGGAAAGACCAGTGCTTTGGAAGTCACCAAACCTCAGTTTACCCTTGGGGTGGGTTTAAAAATGTGTCTACAAGTTCTTTGATGCTCCTTCCTTCAAGAGGTGGAGCTTAATTCCCCTCCCCTTGAGTGTGGCTGGACTTAGTGATTCTCTTCTAACAAATAAAATAAGGCAGAAATGACAGTGTGACTCTGAGAGTAGGTCATAAAAAGCACTGGGACTTCCTCCTTGCTCTCTCTCTCTTGGATGACTGGATCTAGGCAAATCCAGCTGCTGTGTCATAAGACTCAGGCTGCTGATGAGAGGCCCATGTGGTATGGTCTCTGGCCAACAGCCGGGGAGGAGCTGCCAACACACACCAAGTGAGCCATCTTGCAGTGGATCCTTTGACCTCAGGTTGAGACCCTGTGAACCAGGTACCAGGCTAGTTTTCCTGGGAAGACTTTATGAGCAATGGTTGCCTAAGTTCCATAAAATGAGCATCTTTCTCAAATACGACATTCCAGGCAAGGCATTGATTGCATAATTGGTTTTCCCAATTATATTCTGGTTTCAAAAAAAAATGATTTTTCCTGAACCTATGCAAATAACTATATGGCCATGAAAAGTAAGGAGACTCAATAAGAGTTTCCTACTTCAGGAGGATCAATGAGAACCAAACATAATTTTTAAATGTTAATTTCATTATATAAAAGTCTACTGAATTGCTATGAACTACAAAGATTTTAAGAAGGAAAAGAGTGTTTGCTTTCATATTTAGAAAATAGAATATTTAAATATCAACAAGATTCTAAACAAATAACCACAATCAATTTTTTCTCATCCGTTGATTCAGTCCCGTGTAATTAATTCGCGTCCTTCTGGACCTGGAGTTAGAGTCTCATGAACCTGTAAGGTTTTTAATGGGGCAGAGTTCTGGAAATCTTGACTCAACCCACTGGTATGGCCTGAAAGATGTCCAAGTGATGCATCAGAAGCCTGTCCTCAAGAGTCTCTAACTGAAGTGTCAGGAGTCTGTAGTACCTGGTACAGTCCTTTTCCATGGGGCTCTAAGATGGGCCTTCTTTGTTGAAGACACAAACTCAGGCCTGTAGCTGATGGCAGAGTCTTTAGACAAGCATCAGAGTGAACAAAAACTCTTAGGTCATAGAGAAAATGGCTGTGGCTAATTTATTACTAATAATTTTCAAATGTAAAGGGCTAATGAGAGTTTATAATAATAATATAACTGACAAGCAGACTTGATTGCTTCTGTGGCAGGCAGAACAAGATGATACAGCCCTTCCAGAACAAGTTTCAGACAGCATGTCTCTGAGAATAATGCTGAAGCCTATTTTCAGAGAAGTCAGAGAAGATCTGATATTAAAAAAATGGATAAACAACTTTATAGAGGAAAAACCTTGAGATACAGCATAATAATCCTGAGACATAATATACATAATATATCAAGCTTATACCAAGCATATACTAAGAATATACCAAGAATACAAAGAGATTCAGTAAATCTGGCATAGGTCTTGAACATCCGAATTTTTATAAAACTCCATAAGTCAGTCTGACACGTATGCCCAGCTGAAAACCAGTGGCATAGAAGATACCAGATTCAAATGAAAGAAGACTGCGACAAAGTTACCATTTAAAATAAAAACTGAAATTGTGACTAACACTATATTGTTTTCTAACAGGCAAAGCACCATCAGAATTATGACAAATATAAGAAAGCTCAACAGTTTTGGTCACTGTTTCCTCTGAAGTTAAAACATTTTATGAAAAGTGAGGATACTGACAAATATCCAGGGACTTCCCATGAATCATATAATTTCTGAAATCTTTATATTAATAATATCTTACCTATCCAAATTTAACCGAGGGAAGGCTGTGTCTCTTCTGATTTGACAACTTTTCCCATGAAACTCTATAATTGTAACCTATCAAAAACCCAAATTATTTCTAGCATCTCTCTTTTTATAAGGTGAAAGAACAAATCTTTGTGATTTTCCAGGGGCCCTCTGGGAAATCTCAAAATAGATTTCGGTGTAAAAGATATCCTGAAACATTCCTGTTTTTCTTCTTTCTGTATTTCTATATTTGGATCTGATTTGGGGAAGGCAAAAATCACAAAGTTGTTAGGGGAGATTTGGACATTTGATTAAAATGGAATCATGGGTACCTGAAAATGACACTTAGTCAACTATTTAATCAAAATAGCAATAAAGGTTATTTTTAAAAAACATATTAAGTAACATGATTGTAAAGAACATGTAAGTTCTTTCATAACAGATTCCTTTTTCCTAAATAATCATGGATACGGCAAAGTTAACATAAGGAATTTTTGCTATCTAGACAGACTACACAGTGAGTAATAATCCTTCATATTGTCGGCAAAGGCCTTAATCAGTAAATCAAGCAGGCAAGCCCATTTTAGTGGACCAAACTTTACTAACATTTTTAACACATTTCATAGCTTCTTTTAAGATTCAAGTGTTATGAACCAAAGAAAGTAAAATTCACTTACCAAGTTTTGTCCTTTATCAAGCCCCTTCATATTCTGGAACAATCTCACGCTTTAGGATGGATCTCAGGGTTCTATGAAGTCAAAAGTAATTTCATAATAATTACACTAAGATATTACTTCTGTTAGCCTGCAATGTGTTCCTCACTGCTATCTTCAAATGAAGTGTTTCAAAATTTTCTTAGTTTTAATTTCTAATACAATATTGATAGTTATCACCCACCTAAACAAAAGCTCTTTGGGGATCCTCAATTTTTGTGAGAGTAAAGGGGTCCTGAAATGAAAACTTTGAAAGTCTCTGCTCTATACCAATTGCCATGACGTGGTGCTGGGTCCTGGGTAGGCAGAATACATGAATTCAGAAACCAAGGAACAGAATTAGGAATTGCCACACTCACCATCACTCCTAGCGACCCACTTGTGGAATTTGTGTTTCCATCTCCATAATTCTGAGCTTTATGGGTTTAAAGGTTCTGGTTTTCAGAGAGAAAATACTTCCAACAGGGAACCCAGCAAGGTTCCCATTGAACTTTTAGCTATGGCTGTCAGGGGGCCATTTTTGACTCCTTGTGCTAAGAGAACAGTAGACAAAGAAAGGAGTCACCAACATGGCAGGTAATTGGCTTAATCATAAGGAGGAGGCAGGGCTGCTATTACCCAACAGGTGCAGGAAGAAAGCGTTCAGTATTCAGTTTTGATAATAAATGGAAGTACAGCAGTCAGGGCCATGAGGCTCAGACCCCCGGGGACATAAGTCTGGTCACCACATGAGGTAAGCCACTAGACTAACAGTTGCCAGCTATGGATGACGAGAATCTGGAATGGTAGTCAAAGGAGAAGATGATTACCAGTTGCAACATCTATATGAGCAGCATGCTCTCATTTCCTTCCTCTTGTAAGTTTCCTCAGATAAAATGACCGATCAGAATTCTGGAGGAGCTGTTCCCAGACCTTACTGTACAAAGCAAATGGATGCAAGTGGGCTGTAATGGGTGCTGCAGGGCTCCCCCAGATGTGAGGCACTAATCTCCCAGTTGATGACCTAAAAATTAGAGATTCCAGCTGCATCCTTCTCCAAGAATTGCCCTCAACAGAATCCTAACTCAGGATCACACCTCCACCCTGGAGGCAGCTTGGTGATGAGGGGTCTGAATGCCAGTCCCCTTGCCTCATGGTGGGGCACCTGAGAGGCCATCCCAGTTTCAGAGACCCTGAGTGAGGCCTTTGTGATGACTACAACACAGTTCAGCTTCACCGTCTGCCCAATTCTCTGTCTTAACTCCCCACAGGTGTGGATCCTGAGGACACCACCCAGTAACCTTTCCACACATAAGTCCTTATCTCAGAGCTTGCTTCCTGATTTAAGGCAAGGCCTATACTGTATCCTATTTCATTTCAGTCCTACATACTTTTCTAAATTATACATTTGCCCTAAAATTTCCGTAGATCAATATATCCTAAAATTAGGATCTAGGGAAGCATCAGGCAAAATCAGAAACTTTTCTGTGTTCAGGAAAATTTGGGAAATGCTTAGTTAAGTAAAATTAAAACAAATTTCTTTATAAGGAAACTTCTGGGGGCTTTAAATATGCTGATCAGAGAGCAAATGTCCAAGAGGATGCCCCTGTAGCAGACAAATTCTTCCCAAAGTTTTGTACCGTGGATTTACATTTTTTCATGTACTTTATTTATTTACTTATTTTTGCTGTGTACTTGTTAACATTTCCTAGAAGCAGGTGCCTACAGGGCACAGTTGGGAAATTCTAGCCCACGTGTATAGACACTTAATGAGCAATCATTCTGTTTGGCATCTTTAAAAATTAAAATGACATTGGAGATGCTCTTTATATGTCACTTTTAAAAGCTGTCAAGGGAGCCGGCCAGTGGCATAAGGGTTAAGTTCACGCACTTCACTTCCTTGGTCCGGGGTTCGAGGGTTTTGATCCTGGGCACAGACCTACACATCACTCATCAAGCCATGCTGTGGCGGCATCCCACATACAAAATAGAGGAAGATTGGCACAGGTGTTAGTGCAGGGACAATCTTCCTCAAGCAAAAAGAGGAAAATTGGCAACAGATGTTAACTTAGGGACACTCTGCCTCACCAAAAAGAAATAAATAAATAAAGCTGTCAAGGAAGTTAGAGCTGATGCCTACATTGCCCTCCATAAATTGCTTGGATAATAGACAGAGATATTAAAAAATCAACCCACTGAACTACAAACTGCCTCAAAGTAGGGGTTATTGTTTTGAAAAGTTAGCCACACCAGGACTTTAGCTGTAAAGGTTTGTAAAAATGTCCCCTAAGAATAATTGTGAACCAGTTGAGGGGAATCATTCATGAATTCATGAAGTCTCCACGCATGCCTGGCTGATAGGTACCCTTTAGCAAAAGGGACTTGAACAGGCTCCTGCCTACATCAGTTACTGTAGCTCCAGCCAAGTGAATTGAGCGGCACAATCCTGGTGACCTCACCCCAAATGACAGGACCATGGATTGACTGAGTGTAAGCAAGGCTGAATGCTATGGGGAGGGTTGGCATGAGTCACTTCCCAGTAGAGGCGCTCCATCGGGATGGTGTCCCCCTGACTCAGTTAAATCTTCTATTTTAGGAAACACAAATGCCAGGGCAGATCTCTCAGCTAAGCTTGTAACCCACACAGCCCTGAGCTTTTATTCCGGGTCTCCAGTAGGTTTGCTGCACTTCTCACTCTTAGCAGCACCTGGGTCCAGAGTGACGTGGCAGCTCGGGAGGTGGCTTCCCTTGTTACTCCTTCAACTCTGTGCGTGTTTGTGTAACTTCCCATTCCAAAGGGAATCTCTGCAATTACATAAAAACCTGACTGACGCAGAAATTAGTATTAAGAGTGGAGTTGCAAGAGGCCCTTGGCAGAGGCGTGAACCAGATGAAAATGCTACTGGGTGGAGGATCATGAGAAGATCCACATGTTGGGGTAGAAGGCTAGCGGGCCTGTGGTTTATAGCAGTGAAGTAGTTAATTAGACTTTCATATTTTGGTCTCAGGATCCAAGTGAGGTGCCCATCAAAGATGAGGCTTTGGTGCAATGAAAGATGCCATTTCCCAGGCTATGGAGAAGTTTCCAGGTAAGGACAGGTAGGCTGTTTCTAATGTCTCAGAGTAACTTCAGTTGGGAAAGGAATTGACTCTGTCCCAGATTGCACTGCTCCAGGCAGATAAAGAAACTGATCCCATTCAGAAACTACTATTTCCTTTTTTTGTCTTTTTTCTTTTGAGGAAGACTAGCCCTGAGCTAACATCTGCTGCCAATCCTCCTCCTTTTGCTGAGGAAGATAAGCCCTGAGCTAACATCCATGCCCATCTTCCACTATTCTATATGTGGGATGCCTGCCACAGCATGCCTTGACGAGTGGTGTGTGAGTCCTTGCCCGGAATCTGAACCAGCGAAGTTCAGACCACAAAAGTGGAGCACACTAACTTAACCACTATCCCACTAGGCTAGCCCCCAGAAAGTACTATTCCCTTGTGATTTGTCGTCTTGTAGACAGCTGCAGAATGAGATAGGAAACTGATTAAATCCTAAGTAGAAGCTGAATTCCTGGACACAAGTGTTGACAGTCAATGTTATGTCCCAATTGGCAAAAACAGGAATTGTGAAAATGAGAATGAAATCTGGAAAGTCTTGGATGACCCAAGGATTAGAAGATTCCCAACACATCTGGAGTGACTTCAGATAACTCCTCATCACCTCTCCCACTGCCATTGGATGTAACAATCCACCACAATATAAGGCGTAACTATGACTACAAAGTAAATATAGATTCATCCTAGATGCCTAGTAAACTCCAGACCACAGAAGAGAAAAATTAATTCAGAATTCATTGCAGGACTGTTGATAGAGAGAGATGACTAGATTCCAGAGGGGAATATGTAGACCTGGACATTAAAATCATATGATCAAGGGGCTGGCCCCATGGCCGAGTGGTTGGGTTCGCGCGCTCTACTGCAGGCGGCCCAGTGTTTCGTTGGTTCGAATCCTGGGCGCGGACGTGGCACTGCTCATCAAACCATGCTGAGGCAGCGACCCACATGCCACAACTAGAAGGACCCACAACAAAGAATATACAACTATGTACTGGGGGGCTTTGTGGAGAAAAAGGAAAAAAAAAAATCTTAAAAAAAAAAATCATATGATCAAGGTAGAGTGACTGCTTAGTGGGACTGAGCTGATTTTAAACTCGAAGGCTAACAGCTAATATTGACTTTAATACTTCCTTGTCTGGACAGAGTTTTTGTTTATGTGGATCATATCTATTGATACTTTCCATATTAGAAATTATTGTGAACATAGTTTCAACTGTGTGGATCCCAGTAACAGGTCTCAGGATCCCCAAGGGATCCGCAGACCACACTTTGAGAACCATTCATCTAAGTACACTTTGAGGTCTCAGATATCCCTTGAGGATTTATAAGATTTGTTTATTCATTTTTATGATAACTAAAGTATGCATATACAAACACACTTTGGATCTTCAGAAGGGCCACCTCACAGGTGGAACAGAGCCATGTACCTCAGGGCCCACACTACATTGTGTCTGGCTATGTTAGCATCATGTTTTGAGGGAGTTCAGATAGGTAAGTATGATTGGAGATGTACATACAAGTATAGGGAGGCTGAACCAACAGGAAGCGGGCCAAGGCAGTCAGGACCACATTCACGGCAAAGAGAATTTACTGTGCAGATCCCAATTTATTAGCAGTAAGGATATCTGGAAATAGTCAATGAAAAAAATTTCCATTTCTGAATCCAGAAACCTAATAGAATTAGAAGCCCATTTCAGATAGCAATAATGTGGTAATGTACCCCTTAGCTACATATAGCCAGACAGCTAATGGAGTTAGCAAGAAGTACCTCATTAAAGCTGGCGCTCAAAGAAGTAAAACCATCACTATTTGCAGATGACATATCATACATAGAAAACCCTAAAGATTCCATCTAATAACTGTTAGAACTAGTAAACAAATTCAGTAAAGTTTTGGGACACAAAGTCAACACACAAAAATCTGTTGCATTTATTTACACTAATAATGAACTACCAGAAAGAGAAATTAAGAAAACAATCCCATTTACAATTTCATCAAAAAGAATAAAATATCTAGAAATAAATTTAACCGAGGAAGTGAAAGGCCTGTATATTGAAAACTACAAGAACTTAATGAAAGAAATTGAAGAAGACACAAATAAATGGAAAAATATTCTGTGGTCATGGATTGGAAGAATTAATATTGTTAAAATGTCCATATTACCCAAAGCAATCTATTCAATGCAATCCCTATCAAAATTCCAATGGTGTTTTTCACAGAAACAGAACAAACAATCCTAAAATTGTGTGGAACCACAAAAGTTCCCAAATAGCCAAAGCAATCTTGAGACAGAAGAACAAAGCTGGAGGCAACACACTCCCTGATTTCAAACAATATTACAAATCTATAGTTATTAAAAGGATGTGGTAATGCCATAAAAACAGACACATAGATCAATGGCACAGGATAGAGAGCCCAGAAATAAACCACACATATATAGTCAATTAATTTATGATAAAGAGCCAAGAATACACAGTGGAGAAAGGACAGTCTCTTCAATAAATAGTGATGGGAAAATTGGACAGCTACATGCAAAAGAATGAAACTTGACTACTGTCTTACAACAAACACAAAAATTAACTCATAGAACTCAATAGCAAAAAGGCACATGATCCAATTAAAAAATGGGCACAAGATATGAATAGACATTTTTCCAAAGAATGGCTAACAGTTACATGAAAAGATGCTCAACATCATTAACAACCAGTGAAATGCAAATCAAAACCACACTGAGATACCACCTCACACCTGTTAGAATGGCTATTATCAAACAGACAAGCATAACAAGTGTTGGCAAGGATGTGGAGAAAAAGGAACCCTAGTGCAATGTTGGTTGGAATGTAAATTGCTACAACCACTATGGAAAACAGTATGAAGTTTCCTCAAAAAATCAAAAATAGAGCTACCATATGATCCAGCAATTCCACTTCTGGATATTTACCCAAAGAAAATGAAAACACTAACTCAAAAAGATATATGCACCTCCATGCTCATTGCAGCATTATTTATAATAGTCAAGATACAGAAACAACGTAAGTGTCCACCAATGGATGAATGGACAAAGAAATTGTGATATATACGTGCAATGGAATATTATTCAGCCATAAAAGAATGAAATCTTGCCATTTGCAACATGGATGGACCTCAAGGGCATTATGCTAAGTGAAATAAGCCAGACAGAGAAAGACAAACACCGTATTATCTCTTATCTGTGGAATCTAAAAAGAAAACCAAGCTCATAGATACAGAGAACAGATTAGTGGTTACAAGAGGCGGGGAGGAGTGGGAAGGAATGGGTGAAGTTTTTTTGTTGCTTTTTTTTTTTAGTTTAAATAAATTGAATAAAAATTTCTAAAAATAGCTGGTGCTCAAAGACAGAGTTTTGGTTAAATATGAATCTTGATTCTCCTGAACTAAGAAATAATTTTTTAAAAAGGTTGTTTTTAACAGGATTTTGCATAGGGCTTTCTCTGTATTATTAAATTTAAAATATGCAAACACACTAAGTAAAAAACTAACACTAAGAAACAACTTTTTGTGTGTGTGTGGAAGATTGGCCCTGAGCTAACATTTGTTGCCAATCCTCCTCTTTTTCCTCGAGGAAGATTGTCACTGAGCTAACCTCTGTGCCAATCTTCTTCTATTTTATGTGGGATGCCACCACAGCATGGCTTGATGAGTGGTGCTAGATCCGCGTATGGAATGTGAACCTGCGAATCCTGCGCCCCGAAGCAGAGTGTGCAACCTTAACCACTACGCCACCAGCCCCAAGAAACAACTTTTAACTGTTAGATACAACATTGGCAACTTAGTTTCCACAAAACATTATCACATTAATTAATGTTTCTGGTTTTATCTTGATTGACTTTACAGTTTTGTTTGTATTTAATCTAAATAGCTTATTTGAGCTTTATAAGTAGAATAAATACTATAAGCATAAGGAGTTTATGCTTTTTTACTTATACATATTCATGTGAGATCATAATAAAAATAATTTAACTCAACATTGGTAGTCCATGAGAATTTTGTACCTTCTGGAATGGGTGCATATATTATTCAAGTCAATCAAGATAAAACCAGAAACATTAATTAATGCTGAGTAAAATAACTCAGATGGAGAAAGATAAATACTGTATGATTTCACTCATATTTAGGAAATTAAAACAAAACAAACAAACTCCTAGAAGCAGACAACAGATTGGTGGTTACCCAAGGGGAAGGAGGGGAGGGGGAGGGCAAAAGAGGTAAGGGGCTCAATTGTATGGTGACAGATGGAAACTACACTTTTGGTGGTGAGCACACCGCAGTACACAGAGATGTTGAATTCTAATGTTGTACACCTGAAACCTACACAATTTTATAAATCAATGCTAGCTCAAAAATATTAATGAAAAAAAAAAGTTTGCTGTTGAAAGGCACATTTAATGCTTATAGCTATTTTGTGGGTCTGGACGCTCCCTGCCAGTGTCCCACAGATTTTCTCTTTCAGCCGACAGCAAATATTAAGCAGATGGAAAGGGCCCCTGCAGGATTTGAAGTGCGGCCCACAATGGGCTTAGGCTGAGTTGGAGATGGGCAGGCACAGGTGGTGGCTGTCACTAGGAGAAGCCAAGTGGGGTGGTGTTCCAGGGGCTTGAGAGCAGTGACCAATGTGTGGTGTCAGCACTCTATAGGTGGACGACCCAGGTCTGGGCAGGCCCAGCCCTACCATTTGTAGAGCTAGGGCAAGAGGTCTCCATAGCATATGCCTACATTTGAAAGTTATAAATAAGAAACAGTTGAACAACACACTTTTTCTATCTTCCTTTCTGAACAAATATATCTTCATAATGGTTAAAAAGGAAAAATACGTGTAAAGCTGAAGGTTTCTAATTGACTGAAAGTTAACAAAATATCAAAGATGACTGAACATTATTATTCTTGCACATGCAGGAGGTTCTGTTGGTGGGCCTGAGGTGTTTGGATGAGTAATAAATGACAGTCACAATTCATAAATGATTATTTTTTAATAAAATTTATAAGTCGCTATGTAGTTATACGCAAGATTTTCATGTAATTCATGTTTCAGGGAAAGTATGATCCAAAGCTGCATGGTTCGGTATGATAGCCCCAGCTAAATGTGGCTATTTAAATTAATTAAAATTACATAAAATTAAAAACTAAGCCCCTCAGTGGCACCAATCACATTTCAGGTGCTCAACAGTCGCATGTGATATGTGGTTACCATATTAAACAGCACAGATATAGAACGTTTCCTAAAGTTCTTTTAGACTGCACTGATCTAAAGAATTAAAACATAAACTGTAATCATATTGAAATTATTCAAAATTGAGTATATTTAATGAAAATATAATTAAAGTAAATATAAAGGATAAAAAACTAATATTAGTCTCCATACATATTTTCAGTAAGTTATTTTTTCTTAAAATATTCAAAATTATTGAAAAAGACAAAATATAAGCTATAATGAACAGAATATCAGTGTTTTAAATATTTAATAAAATACTTAGAGCTGAACTTTAATTTAATTTTTTTTTTTGAGGAAGATTAGCCCTGAGCTAACATCTGCTGCCAATCCTCCTCTTTTTGCTAAGGAAGATTGACCCTGAACCAACATCCATGCCCATCTTCCTCTAATTTTTAAATTTTAATTAAATATTATTAATTATTAGTTTATACAAATAAAACTATAATTCTAAAGTTCAATGTCCATTTAGTTGCCACTGTAAAGAATCATTATCAAGCTTCATTTATATTATGTGTAGACACGCACACACACATACATTTAATAGTGATATGAAAGGTTCAATATTGCAAAATATTCCTCAGGCATCTTGTGCGATTGTTTTGAATAGAGCAGTAATTTGTGAGAATCTTTGAAACTATGAATTGAAACACTAAAAGAAAATAGATGTTCAGCACTACTGGAAATAGATACTTCTTTATGCAAGATGCTCCAGAGGAAGGATTTCACAAGTTATCAGCGTGTTTTTTCTCTTATCTGAGCATTTCTACCATGCAAATGTTTCCCACATCTCAAGGCAGACTCCAACTCACCCACCCACACACCTTCCACACGCTGTGGCCTTTTGTTTCAAGAACACAGGGCAAGAGAAGTGAAGACACACTTCCCTACGTTAGTCATTGGAGTGGATGTTGGGGTTAGGGTTTACGCTGAGCAGTAACAGAGCAGTCACGTGTTTCTTTATAAATGTCTTTTGTATGTGTACCTGGGATATGTGGGGCCCACTAATGCGCAGGACCAGGGAAAATGCCCTCTTGCCAGACCCAATGGGAGTTCTGTGCCAGGGAATTGGGATGGAAGCTTGGGGGCTTCCTCTCACAGTATGCTCCTACCACTTTCAGTATTTTTCCTTCTGGTTTCCTACATTCAGGCCCTGCTTGTCTGGAAAGCTTACTGCCTGAGGAATGGACACTGGTCGGACTATTTGGAGTTTCGAAATTAACGTATTCAATTATTTTTAAAATACTCATATGGCTTACTAATAGCCAGACACTGAATTTTATAGGTATTCATTCACCTAATTCTCATAATAACTCTATGAAGTAGGTACTATCATTATGCTAATTTTATATATGAGGAAACTGAGGCACAGAAAGATTAAAAACATGCCCAGAATCAATCAGCTTTATGTGGGAAAGCCAGCATTCAAACCCAAGCAGTCCTGCTTCTGAGTTCATAATCTTAACCATGTTATCAGTTTGCTTCTCTTTCAACAGGATTATTTCTTTCCTGTTTAAAAAACTTCTTTTTAAGTTTTGACAGGTAATATATTCCTATAGTTAAAAAAAAAAAAGCAAACTGATATCAAAAGACATGCATTCGGTGCTGGGACTCCTGGACATCCACATGCAAAAGAATGAAGTTGGACCCCTACTTCGTATCATATACAAAAATTAACTCAAAATGGATCAATGAACTAATTATAAGAGCTAAAACTCAAAAGAAAACGAGGGAAATTCTTCATGTTTTTGGATTTGGCTATGGCTTCTTAGCTATGACACAAAAAGCATGAGCAACAAAAGAAAAGAATGTATAAATTGAACTTTGTCAAAATTAAAAACTTTTGGGGCAGGCCTGGTAGTGCAGTGCTTAAGTTCGCACTCTCCACTTCGGCGGTCTCAGAGTTCACTGGTTCAGATGCCAGGTGCAGGCCTACGCACCACTTATCAAGCCACGCTGAGGCAGGTGTCCCACATATAAAGTAGAGGAAGATGGGCACAGATGTTAGCTCAGGGCCAGCCTTTCTCAGAAAAAAGAGGAGGATTGGTGGCCGATGTTAGCTCAGGGCTAATCTTCCTCAAAAAAAAAAAAAATTAAAAACTTTTGTACATCAAAAAACATTATCAAGAAAGTGAAAGGAGTTCCAGTTTCTGGTCCAGCATGTAAGAAGCTTGGAAGTCACTGCTCTGCCCTAACAACAAGTAAACAGCTGAACAAACTGAAAAATCAACAATTCTTCTTATATCTATTAGAGAAGTGAGTTCACAGGGCAAAGCTGCTGCCCCCCAAATTGGAGAGACTGACAGGCAGATACAGAGAATCACAACCTACCAGAGCAGAAACCTGTGAAGAGAAACCCCCATGGGAACCAGTGCAAGGAAGGAAAGCCAGGACTATAACTGATGGATTGCTGGAGGCTCAGCATGGACAACTCTGAGAGTTAGATCTCCAGGGGGACCTTGTGCTGGCGGGGCTCCCCACACGTTTGTGAGTTTTAGCTCTAAGAGCTAGACCAGGTCCCCACAGTGAATATCAGAGGAAAAATCCTCTCAGGCTTCCAGCAGGAGAAAGAGAAAAGGAACCATTTCAAAATACACTAGAGCGTTCTGTTCTTCTTAACAAGGTCTGCCCTCAGGAGAAACTAGTTAACCAGAGCCTAACCTGCTGGGGTTTTATCAGGGCTAACCGACCTTGGGGAAGGGAAATACCAAGCTCCAGCCCACTCTAGCCATCCATTGCCACCCAAGGGTGAGGGAGGACACTGAGAAGTGAGTTAAGTTCACAGTCCATAGGTACAGGCTCACTAACAGACTGAGACTTGATCACAGTACTATAGAATGCTTCCCCTCCCCCAATGTCTTACCACCACGTTACTAAAGGCTATTTACAGCAATTCCTTTAACCCAGTACATTGTGTCCAGCTATCAAGAAAATATTACAAAGCATACTAAAAGGCAAAAAACACAGTTTGAACAGACAGAGCAGGCATCAAAACCAGACTCAAATATATGGCAGGGATATTGGAATTATAAGACTAGGAATTTAAAACAACTGTGATTAATATGCTAAGGATTCTAATAGATAAAGTAGACAGCATGCAAGGACAGGTGGGCAATATAAGCAGAAAGCTGGAAATTCTAAGAAAGAACCAAAAAGAAATGTTACAGATCAAAAACACTGTAGCAGAGGGGCTGGCCCAGTGGTGCAGTGATTAAGTTTGCACATTTCTCTTTGGTGGCCCAGGATTCGCTGGTTCGGATCCTGGGAGCAGACATATGCACCGCTTGTCAAGCCGTGCTGTGACAGGCGTCCCACATATAACATAGAGGAAGGGGGGCTCAGATGTTAGGACTAGTCTTCCTCAGCAAAAAGAAGAGGAGTGACGGCAGATGTTAGCTTAGGCATAACCTTCCTAAAAAAAACCCCCAAAAAACACTGTAGCAGAATGAAGAATGTCTTTGATGGACTTATTAACGGATGGGACATAGCTGAGGAAAGAATCTCTGAGTATGGGGAATTCTCAGTAGAAACCACCAAAACAGAATAGATGACCTACAGAACGGGAGAAAATATTCACAAGTCATATATCTCATAAAGTTCTAGTATCTAGATTATCTAAAGAGCTCTTACAACTCGATGACAAAAAGATAAGCAATTCAATTTAAAAATGGACAAAGGACTTAAATAGACATTTCTCTAAAGAATGTATACAAACGGCCAACAAGCACATGAAAAGATGCTCAACATTGTTAGTCTTTAGGGAAATGCAAATCAAAACCACAATAAGATATCTCTTTACATCCACTAGGGTAGCTGTAATAAAGAAAATGGAAAATAACAAGAGTTGGTAAGGATATGGAGAATTTGGAAGCCTCATACATTGCTGATAAGACTGTAAAATGGTGCAACTACTGTGGAAAACAGTTTGGCAATTCATCAAAAAGTTGAACAGAATTATCATATGATCAAGTCCTACACTCCTAGATGTATATCCAGAATAATCGAAAACAGATACTCAAATACTTACACATGAATGTTTATAGCAGCATTATTCATAGTGAACAAAAAGTGGGAACAACCCAAATGTTCATTAACTGATGAATGGGTAAACAAAATGTGATGTATATGTATAATGGAATATTACTCAGCCATAGAAAGGAATAAAATACTGGTACATGCTATAGTGTGAGTGAACCTTGAAAATATTATGCTAAGTAAAATAAGCCAGACATAAAATGTCACAGAAAGTGTTGCATGATTCCACTTATGTAAAATATCCAGAACAGATAAATGCACAGAGAGAGAAAGCAGATTGGAGGTTGCCAGAGGCTAGGGTAGTGGGGAGAACAGGGAGTGACTGCTAATGGGTCTGGGTGATGAAAGTGCTTGGGACTAGATAGAGGTGGTGATTGCCCAACATTATGAATATAATAAATGGCACTGAATCATATCTTAAAAGGTTAGTTTTATGTTGCATAAATTTCGCCTCAATTTTTGAAAAAATATGCATTGAGATGTCACACTCCCTACTCCCATCCCTTATCTTTTATTCCCTCTACATTTCTTTTCCCTTTCAAGGTTAAAGGATGGAAACAGCATTCTGCCTTCAGGAAGAAAGGGCAGGCAAAACCCCAGAAGGGTTTTTCTCAAAGCCTGGCCAAGCAAGCTGAGATTTGCGGCAGGGCTAGACAGAAGAAATCTGCTCCTTCAAGTTCCAGAACGCATAGAATATAGAATATTGTTCAAGAAAAAACTCTACTAAACATTTAAAATAGAAATAATGCCCATTCTACACAGATTCTTTCACAGTATTGAAGAGCAGGAACTCCCAACTCATTCTGGGAGGCCAGCATTTCCCCGATAGCAAAACCAGACAAATACGTTACATGAAAAAAACTACAGACCAATATCCTTCATGAAAATTGATGCAGAATTTCAATACTAAGTTTTTTTCCAAATCACCAGTATATAAAACAGATAATGTATCATGACCAAATGGGTTTTATCCACTGGGAGAATGCTAGATTGATTTAACATTAAACAATCAAGGGACAGCTCCATGGCCGAGTGGTTAACTTCCCACACTCTGCTTTGGCGGCCCAGGGCTTCCCCGGTTCAGGTCGGGCGTGGACCTAGCACTGCTCATCAAGCCATGCTGAGGCAGCATCCCACATAGCAGAACCAGAAGGACCTGAAACTAGAATATACAGCTACATACTGGGGGTCTTTGGGGAGAAGAAGAAAAAAAACAAGACTGGCAACAGATGTTAGCCCAGGTACCAATCTTAAAAAAAAAAAGGGAACAAAAATCAGCCAGTGAAATTCACCCCATTAACAAATTAACAATGGCAACATACAATCATCTTGATAGATGAAGAAAAGCCATTTGACAAAATCCAACATCCACTCCTATGCTTGATCTTAGCCAAAAGGCCAACATCCATTCCTGATTTAAAAAAACAAATTCTTAGAAAACTAGGAATAGAGAGAAACTTACTCAACTCGATAAAGAATATGTACAAAAACCCTACAGCTAATATTTTACTGCATGCTTTCTCCCTAATATCAGGAATAAAACAATGATGTTGGCTCTTCCTGCTCCTACTCAACATTGTGTTGGAGGTTCTAGCTGGCACAATCAGGCAAGAAAGAAAAATAAAGATATTGAGATTGGAAAGGGAGAAGTAAAGCTGTTTTTATTTGCAGATGATATGATCATCCATGTAGAAATGATGGAATCTATAAAAAGCTCCTATAACTAATAAATAAGTTTGGCAAAGTTGCAGGATACAAGATGAATATACAAAAACCAATTTTATTTCTGTGTTCCAGCAATGAAAACCACAAATTGAAATTTAAAAATACCATTGACAGGGGCCGGCCCAGTGACGCAGGCGTCAATTTCACATGTACCACTTCAGTAGCCCAGGGTGTACCAGTTTGGATCCTGGGTGTGGACCTACGCACCACTTGTCAAGCCACATTGTGGCAGGCATCCCACATATGAGGTAGAGGAAGATGGGCACAGATGTTAGCTCAGGGCCTGTCTTCCTCAGCAGAAAGAGGAGGATTGGTGGCGGATGTTAGCTCAGGGCTAATCTTCCTCAAAAAAAAAAAGCTGTTTACAAAAGCATCACGATCTATGAGACACTAAGGAATAACTCAAAAAAAAAAAAAAAAAGAATAACTCTTTACACTGAAAACCACAAAATATTGTTGGGAGAAATCAAAGAAGACACATAAATGAGGGGACCTCCACAGGGAGGAGGAGCCTAACTCTACTGCTACAGTCATGCACCGCATAACGACCTTTCGGTCATCAACAGACCGAATATACGACAGCGGTCCCATCAAATTAGGGTTAGGTAAGATTAGTGCCATATAGCCTAGGTGTGTAGTAAGCTGTACCATCTAGGTTTGTGTAAGCACCGTAGGGGAGGAAGAAATTTTCCTCTACCTTTCTAGGTTCTTCCAGCTGCTCTAAGGATTAAACTCACATGAGACAGATTAGCAGGAGAAAAACAAACACAAGTTTAATAACATGTGTACATGAGAGAAACCCAGGAAAAATGAATAACTCGCCAAAATGCCTGAGGTCCTCATCTTAAATACCATCCTCAGCTAAAGGCAAAAGAAGATGAGGTTGGGGAGAGTCAGAGACTTCAAAGGGAAGGAAGGCAACGCACGGGCAGGTGAAAAGGAGCCAACATTTGGAAAACAAGTGTTTGGCCACACAGAAATGGAAGAACACATAGAGGAGCCCAACAAACAGGCTTTTCTAGGTTCCTTCGCCCATGAACCTAACCACTGCGCCACCAGGCCAGGCCCCAACCATCTAGTTCATGTGATGCTAAAGTGATAGCTTACTTCCCCAGTCAGATTTTTCAATCTGAATTCTGTTAGGGAGAGGTAATAAGAAAAACTTTCTGAGTCTTTTGTCTCTTAAAAATAATCAGCCTAAAATAATCCTCATGTTAAAGAGATATATCTTAGGGTGGCAAATTTTGCTCCCCTTCAGTACACTCTATGATGTCTCCACAATGATGAAATCATCTAATGACACATTTCTCAGAACGTATCCCAGTCATTTAGCGACACATGACTGTAGTTATTGTGTCCCAGCCTCCACGGGGATCGCATAAATAGCCAATCCTAAACTAAAGTTGGTCTGTCATAAACCAGGGGAAGTAGACGGACGAAGCCTTTGGAAATTAACTGAAGCTAAGATGTTTCTCCCTTTTATCTTGCTGACTGTGGGGGGAGCTTATGATTGTGTAAGTTGAGGTACAATGAGAAGAACATGTGCTTTGGAATTAGGCACACCTGAGTTGAACCCCGACTGCTGCAACTGTAGCTGCTTGACCTTGGAATAAATTATTAACCTCTCTGAGCCTCGGTTTCTTCCTTGGTAAAGGGGCGTAACTATAGCAGTGTTGGCAGAGACTGGCCAGATCCTCACTAATCTCTTCCTGGCACCTGGGAAGACATTTCCCAGTCTCCCTTGCATTTAGGTTGGGGCCATACGCCTAGTTCTGGCCAATATAATCAGGTGGATGTGATGAATACCAACTTCAGGCCCATCCACAAAGCCCCAGTGTGATCATCAATGTTCTTGCTCCTTCTGATCACATGACCAGAAGTGAAGGCTTCTGAGATAGTAGAGCCTGACCTCTGAGTCACCCTCTGAAGGACAGCTGCTCAGCAGAGCCTCTTGGCTCCCAATGGACGGTGACACGAGCAAGAATTAAACCTTAATTGTGTGAAGTCATTGAGACTTTGGTTTATTTGTTACAGCAGTTAGCATAGTGATTAACTTACTCGAAAGGATAACATTAAGATCGTTTATGGTGTATCTACCTCATGGGTCAGTGTCTGCTGCCTTTGAATGGAGTCTAGCACATAATAGGTGCTCATGTAATGGTGATGATTTCTTCTATCTGTTTTCATGACAACTATCTCCTTCTCCCCAACCTGCTGCATCTTCCTGATAATACTAAGTTCCAGCATTACAGGTACTTTGACTACTTAAACCTGATTTACATCACTTAGGGATATAAAATTAAAACTGAGGGTGTGGAGGTGAGAGCTAAGATAGAGATGATTTTTACGTGGCCTCAAGTGAACAGATAAATGTACAACAATAAAATTTAGAGACTGCCTGTAGTTACTTTGAAATTTCTCCTGATAGCCTATAGCCTGTTTCTCCCTATTACAGCAGGTTCTGCTGGAAGTAGCTGAAAATATTTTTGCTGTGAAGCATCTAGCCTTGCCATGAATGAAAACCACTGCCCTAAGATGTTTTAACAAAGATGTCTAACTTTTAAATAGGATGACCATAAATACCAATTTTCCTGGGACAGTTCCCATATCTGCCCGTAGTCCCAAGGTCCTGTCCAGTTTCCATACCCCCCTCACTCTCCAAAGAGTCCTGGTTTGGATGATAAGTTATATGATTACCCTATTTTTTAAACAAAATATGTATAATATATTATTTTCCTCAATTATTCACTTTAATTGACTGCTCTTGACTTACTCTTTGAACCATCCATCTTACTCTACAGCATGTTTTCCCTTTAACCAAAGATAAAATCATGAGAGGAACAGAAATATTAAAGGAGTGGAAGCTTGAGGATCAATAAGCACTGCTGAGAGTGGAGATAAGGAGTAGAGGAGTAGACCCTGACTTCTTACCCTCCTCTCTGTCTAGAAACTGCCATCTCTGTATTTATTGGCAGCTATCTAAACCCATAGTGTAAATAAACAGGATGAGGATTCTGTCTTTGGATGATTGGCACACAAAAAATATGCTCTTGTGTTTTAAACTGAGTGTCAAAAGTGATCTGTGAGGGGAGCCCGGAATCTCTTTCCTGTCTCCATGGAGATAACTGCCAAGTCCTCTCCCAAGTGAGAAGTTGGGCTAAGCTAAACCTCCTTAGACACAGTCGAGGCAATGTCAGCGGTGGGAATAAGGCTGCAGGAGGGGAGGGCCCATGCTAGCCAGCAGCTTACTCTTAGGAACAAATCCTTTGCCTTCAGGGAGAAGGAGAGACGTTCCCATAGGAACACAGTAAAAGCCCGAACACAGGGGTTGACTGACTTTGTCTGCCAAATCTTTCATTTAGGTAGCTAGAAACAGTAGAATAACTACAATCAACTAACATTTATTGAGGACCTCTATGTGTTCTTACTGAGCTAAGTTTTGTGGCAAATACAAAGGTGATCTCTGCCCCCAAAGGGCTTTTGTTATATCAGAAATTGCAAACCCAGGTGCTTACATTGGCTAGACTGGTGGCATGAACGAATGAAACAGACCTGATGTAGGGAAAACAATAACAGAAACTGCCCTTCAGCCTCAGAGTCCAAGAGGCAGGAGGGACTGTGGGGACCAGGGACACCTGGAGAGACCATATCTCCTTCTAAAGGGGCCGCCACCACCCAGATCCAGAAGGTTGTTGCCGCAAGGGCCCAACACCGCCAGATTTTGTGGTTTTCCAAGAGAATCCAGAAATACAGATTTTTATTCAAAATGTGCCTATTTTTAAATATTGCTAACTGATCTATTTTTTCTTTTTAAATTCTGTGCCCTCATAACACTGTGAGCCCAAAGAGACCATCCCTGAGGCTGGATGAAGTGCTGGGCCTCCAGCGTAGGCCTGGGTCCTAGCCATGAAGCTCCTACTACAGCAAAGATCTCAGAGGGCCAATGGTGTTGGGGCACATCCAAACGCTTAAGAAGCAATTGTTTACCTCCAACGAACTCTCGTCAAACCCCAGAGCCAGCAGGAGCCTTAGAGTTCATCAACTGCTCATGTTACAGAAGCAGGGGCTGAAGTCCAGGCGCAGAGAGCAGGCACTAAGGTGCCAGGAGAGATTTTGTCAGCCTGGTCAGAGACGCCATATGTAATCGGAAAACTTGCTAAGGCAACGAAGGCATTCAAATGGGCTTTCTCCTCCTCATTACACCTTAACGAGGCCGTGCCCCAGTGCCCTGGAATGCATGCTTGTGCCTGGGTTGCTTCGCGGTGGGTGCCTGGTCCTGGGGCCATCGTTCAGTTCATCCCTGAGCCCACAAGGAATGTTTTGCAGGCCAGTGTGGATGAGTTTGCATTAAATGTGAGAAGAACATTTTGATGGACAGCAAGATAAGAAGATGGAGAAGGTTCTGAACGGCTCCCTCAAGAAAGTTTTTGGGCAAGTTAGCGTGATAGTGGTGATGTAGGAACCAGGAAGTCATCTAGTCCATCCCTCTGCCTCCAAGGAGGCTTGCCTTTGCTTTGCATTCCCTGGAGTTTCTAAGGCAAGAGAAGACCACATCTGCCACCAAGCCACTGTTCTGCCTTCATACGGACATGTCTAAGGAAGGAGCACACAACTTTCACCTTGGTGATATGGCTTTTTTTTTTTATCACCCTAGGATTTCTTTAAATGCCCCTTGTAGAAAATACAAAACATAAAGAAAAGCACATAGAAGAAAATCATTACTATTATTTAACTCTCCAGAAACAATCTGATATCTTATTTGTATTTATATATATAATTATATATGTATATACAATTATATGTGTAATATGTTACAAGATATAATATCTATATGGATAATGTCATCATTAAAAATTGAGATTTACAATGGCCTGACCCAGTGTTGTAGTGGTTAAGTTCATGCGCTCTGCTTAGGCAGCCCGGGGTTCGCAGGTTTGGATCCCAGGCACGGACCTACGCACCCTTTGTCAAGCCATACTGTGGCAGGCATCCCACATACAAACTAGAGGAAGATTGTCACAGATGTTAGGTCAGGGCCACTCTTCCTCAAATGAAAAGAGGAAGATTGGCTACAGATGTGAGCCCCCCAAAAAACGGAGATTTACGTACTCTTTGGTAACCTGTTTTTCACTTTATTGTGAATATTTTTACATGTTTTTGTTAGTATTCTATGATTTCTTATGGCTTTGCAATATTCCATGAAATGGACTATCATTCATTTGACAACTTCTGTGAGGGGCCAAAAACTGCTTCACAAGGAGGTTTCTTGCACAGTTTAATGCAAGGGTCTTGAACCTTTTTCTGGAAGAAAAAATTGTTTTTGATCTCCCCCAAAGCCTGGTAATGGCGAGGTAAAGAGTCTAAAGTGGAGAGTATGGAAATGCAGAAAGATTTAATCCATAACAGCTTCCTGGGACACCCACCAAGGGATTTTCAAAATTGGCTGTCAGTTTATCAGGACATTTGGCCTTGAACATTGAGTAGGAAAATTGTCCTAACGTTAGGGTGGGGTCTGCCTAGGAGTCTGGCTGGTATTACCCCAGATGGGGCACCAGCCCATTTATGTTGACACCAAAAATGGGAATTCTTGGTGCAAAAAAATCGATGAGGATGTCACTGGCCCTGAGCCCAGCAGAGCGCCATGTTTCTCTCCCTGCGCACAGCCCCTCCAGATAGGACTGCTGTGTCCACAAAGCACCCCCTCCTTGTATGGGCAGAGCAGTCATTCTGAACCTGAGGATGGAGGATTTCTTCTTCCTATGCAGACACTGCCGGTGTCCTCCTGGCTGCCGGTCCAAGGAGGAAACAGGGCCAGCTCCAGAGGTAGCTGGGTCCTTTCCAGAAAGAGCCCACAGCAGACCCTGGACAGAAAGGTTGTCCTCAAGCCAAGAAGCACATACACACAGAGAACTTCCTACTCCGGATCAAGCCTAGGCAGCATTCGTTGCCTGCAGTTTTCCTGCAAAAGGCCACTTATCTTCATTCTTTCCCAGCCCCCCTTCCCTGGCTGCAGGAGCTATTTTTAAATCACCCTGGCAACTGGAGGACACAGGCTGGGCCTCCTGTGATGCAGTCACCAGGGATGGCAGTGGAAGAGTGTGGCTGCCCTGCTAGGAGCGACAACCTGTTTCTCCCCTCCCCTCCCAGAAGTGATGCCCTCATGGCACATAAGCACTCAAGTTCTCTGCTCTGCCTGTGCCTCCATTCCTAGCTTGGCCATCATCTATTGATTCTGAGAAAACTCAGACTTCATCTCTCGGACAACTGTGATAGGTGTTCAGAAACTTGAGATAGAACCACACCCTCTGGTGCAGGGGTAAGCTGGACAGGAGGATGGTGGTACCAGCTGTGGGAGGGGCTCACCTCATGAAGTAAATAAAGACACACGTGTCCAGAGAGAACAGAAAATCAATAATGAGACTAACTTAAAGCTGATCTGCTTTTTACCCTTACCGGGGGCCAGCCCTTCCTTTGTCAGTGGTCAACACCTCTCGATGGTCCCCTGCTCTTTTGTACTCCGGTGTTTTGCTGCCTCTCCTTCCACTGTTGCCCCTCTTTGCTCATGCCCAGGGATGACCCAGCTTGCAATGCCAAAACCTGGGAAGCCGAGACATTCCCCAGCTCAAATTCTATCAAATCCTGCTGTGGACTGAATGCTTGTGTCCCATCCTCGCCCCCCCTCCCCCCGACCAGCTTCATATGTTGAAGCCCTAACCCCCACTGTGATGGTATTTGGAGGTGGGGGCCTTTGGAAGGTAATTAGGTTTAGATGAGGTCATGAGGGTGGGGTCCTCATGATAGGATTAGTGCCCTGGTAAGAAGAGACCAGAGAGCTTGCTCTCTCTCTCTCCACCATCTGAGGACACAGCAAGAAGGCAGCCGTCTAAACCAGCAAGAAGGTCCTCATCAAGAACCCAACTGCCTGGAACTCTGATCTTGGACTTGCAGCCTCCAGAATTGTGAGAAATAAATGTTTGTCATTTAACCCACCTGTCTGTGGTACTTTTATTATAGCAGCCTGAACTATTAAGACAAGTCCCTCATGCCACTGCTTGGCTATGAGAAACAGAGACATCCTAGCTGCATGAACAACCACAACCAAGCCCCTAAATATAAAGTGCCCGCTGGCTCAGGGACCCTTCCTGCCAAGCCCAGGAAAAATAAATTACAGTGAGCTGGACACCCAAAAGGGCTTCTCCTACCCCTCACGATGGTGTCTCAAAGCCTGCAGTTAGGTTAGGACCTCTGGGTCCAGAATGGAACATGAACTACATAATTCCTTTGTTAAAGGGCTTACCACTTAAACAAAAACACTTGCCCCTCAGAAGGGCTTATATTGATTGATCACAGGAGAGTAAAGAGTGGTGGGAATGGGGTTGGAAGAAGTGATCACAATAAATAAATCACTTGCTTGAAAGTTTTGCGGGCAACCTACCCCTGTGTTTTTCAGATCTAACTCAGTCCAAATTTGTAAACACATAAATATATGGAAATGAATGAAATCCTGTTGTGTAGCCAAATTTTATACCTTACTCCAAATGGACATTTCGTAAGAGCAGCCAGCTCTGAGGGCACACAAGTGTGTGCTGAATTGCTGCCTTTGGTGGCATTTACTCTTTAAAGGAATTAAATGTTCTTTCTGCATTTTTTACTACCCCATCTGGAACTGTTCCCTTAACCTCCCTTATATGGCCCTCAGTTGAGCTAAATTCCCTCTTACTTTGGTAAGAGCACCATTCACATTGAGGTGCGTAAGAAGCAGGAGTTCAGGACCTTGGCAGTCTGAACATACACTTGTGGTTTGGATTAATTTTCTTTTTCTATTTTTAATCCTCTTGCATATTTACATAGGACTTTCCTCCTCTGGGGTTCCCATTGCTTCTCAGCTGTGATCTGTTCTTCTTCCCAGCATCTCCTAGAGGCAGCAAATCTCCTAGAGGTACTGCTGTACCACTCTGGACCAAGGAGAATCCGTCTTCAAATCCTTCTTCCTCAGTCCTGCCCGCGATTCCTCGGGACTAAGAACCCCTCACTCTCCATCGCCAGGCAACCTTGGGGTAGTCTCTTCTTCCATCTCTACCTATCTCTCTTGTCATCTTGAACTAGATTGCTTTTTAGTAACACCCAGTTGGATAACCAGAGTCACTTATGACCATTGTCTGGGAATAGACAGGATAATTGAAATATTTAACCAACGGTAAAGAATGGATGCTGCAGTGCTGGAGCAAGGCCCTTGAGAGCCAAGTATTCACCCTTTAGATGCTGGAGTGGGCAGAGGTCTGTGGGTCCCAGTGGAGGAGCCAGGACAAATGGGGTAGCTGGTGGCACCTAGGATAGTTCAGGCAGCAGTTCTGTACCCATGGAGTACAGAAATATTTTCAATATTTTTGACAGCTGGGGCAGCTAGCTTTGCCTGTGTGTGTTGGCTGAATATCAGCCCTGCCAAAGAATAAAGCCTGGAATTCTCAGTACATACCCCTCCAGATTGAGAAAAAAGGTAATTTACTCAGTTGGTTTGTTGGGTTTATGCAGATTGTGAGCAAATTAAGAGGAATCTTACATAAGTTTCCCTTTCAAAGCCGATCAAGTAGTCATTCTAACTCTCTCTGCATTTGGCCCCAAAATGTACGTCAACGTTGCCTGTGTCTCTTTTAGCTGAGTTCTGGTTTTATCTGCTCCCCCTGTCTTTTCCTTCTCTTTTCTGGGAGCACAAGCAGCCAACTGAGGCTTCGACTTAGAATACGACGGTAAGAGCAGACCTGGGTCTGTTCCTTTGTACATATTCCATGCCCTCAGCGTGGATCAAGGGCGAAGACACACCAGAGTAACACACTGTGCTTTCAGAAACTTCATTTTTAGAGAAAGAAATTATACAGAGATGGCTCTCAGGACGGCTATGTGCTCAGGTGTAGCACTACAGAGAACCAGCTTAGCAGAGCCGCAGGGATGACCCACCCAGCTGAGTTCTGCCTCCTCTGCAGCACTTCCCCCACAGACCAAGCACTGCCCACCTACCCGTTCCTTAAGCCCTTCTGGGACCATCAGGGCTTTCTTAAAAGGATTCCAAAGAAGGAATATTTTGAACACTTAACTCATTCAGTGCGTCTAATTACACTAATCACAGTTACCTTGCAATAGCTTCAACACGCATTGGGTTATCTTTGTTGTAAGTTTCAGAGGATTATGATGCGGGGACGGCGAGCCGAAGAGTCAAAAGAAAGGTTTCTTGGACTCTCGAGGTCTGGCAGTAGTGCTCTTTTATTGAGAGAATAGTACAGAATAGCATGGGGACAGGACCCATGGGCAGTGAAGAGCTGCTGCCCTGAGTTGAGGGTTTGAGCTAAATTTATAAGGTACGGGTACGTGACTTATTTTTACTGGAAAAAGAAAAGATGATGTAAAAAGTCATTAAATGATTTCAGTGCAGATGGGGTCTGGTTATTGTGCGGTCGTATAACTTTAGATACAAATCTGGTCATATAGATCGGCATGTAGGTGAGGATGCCCTGGGCTTCTCTCCCCGGGGCAGCCCTAATTCACGCCATAAAAATCCACCAGGTCATATAGATAGGCATGTAGGCCAGGTCACCTTGGGCTTCTCTACCTGGGGCAGCCTTAATCCACATCAGATTATACCCCCAAACTGTTTGCATCTGGTATCTTCGTTCATACAGCCTCATCATTCCCTCAGTGTTTTCAAAAGGAAAATTTCAAATTTTACTTTTACTGTTAGTTGCCTAAAGTATGATGTTCTTTTAGATTCTGAGAGAGACTGTAATAATTCACTTGGGTGCTCATTATAACTATTTAAATATTTCAGTGGGGTAAAGAAGGTAATTAACACAGGAATGTCCAGCTAATGAACAAGATACTTAAGATTTCCTTTCTCTGGAGAGAGAGCTAGAACCCTCGCTACAAGAGAAGGGTGCACTTTGGGCTGACTGCTCATTTTGTTTTGAGATTGGCATGGGAAAAATAAATCTGCAGAAAACCGTTTCCTCCAAATGTAAATTTTAGACTCGACGAACTGTGGCTGTTCTGACAGTATGAGATTCCTCAGAACTCAACATAAAAGTTACTCCTTTTTATGATCTGGTAGAATGTGAGAGAAAATTTGTTTGGCTGTTGGCTTCCTGAGATCAAGATGGCAAACAATCTTTCCATGACCTCACCCTGAAAGCACTTGATTCCTTTAAATCCATGGATGATTGAGCCCAAAAGCTTATTAGCTAATTCTTATGTGAAATTGTCCAAATTGTCATTGTCGATCTCTTCTTGCGGTAATGAGATTCACAGCTTCAGGATCTATCGTGTAGGCGCTTTTAAGCCTCATGGAGTCTTCCTCTACGTTCTGGCATTTCGCACACAAACATCAGTGCATTCTCTTCAGAATGTTAATACTTTTACAGCTGATCGTATTTCATGTCAAGCCTTTTTATTCCTAGATTGAGCCTCTTTTTTTATTTTTTTAACCTGGCCTCATGTGACAGCATTTCCACCCCTACATAAATCCTTGAGCTCAATTATGTCTTCCTTAACATTCCGCAACCAGCATTGGGCTGACGATTTCCCAGCAGAGGCCCCCAGGTTTTTATAAGGACAGGGTAATGTTTCTGCTCCATGTTCCATTCAAGGTACCTGCATCCCACTGGGGGTAAGTGATGTTCCTCAGCCTGTTCTATTGTTTATGACCGTACAAGCTCTTAGAGTCTAGAGACCACTATCTTTTGGGACTACAGTGACTCCTAAGTCACTTTCCTTGGTCTTAACTGGTCCCTTGGCTGCCCATCACCTGATAAATATAATTCAGCTTACTCAAATCATCCAGCTTTACAAGATAACACAAGAATTTGTTCCCATTGGATTGACACAAATCAGAGATGTTTAATATCAGCTTCATTCTTTTCTACAGGACACATAAAAACGTCAACTAAGGTCAGTCCTTTATTGGGATCCCTGCTCTTTTTAGTTCTTTACCCAGAAAAGTATCCTTTTATTTTTCATACGTTTCACTTCCTGTCTCTTAGGGCTGTTCCTGGACATAATTGGGGGAAGCTTAATTATCATTGATATGGAGAAAATATTGTAATAAACCTTACACAAAATCTTGTTACAGGGTTTTTGAAAATATCAACAATGTTCACTAATTCATTTTCTCATGGATGCTCTTTACCCCTTTAAAAGTATGGTGTTTGAATCTGTCTTAATTTTAATTTATGAGAAATATATTTTTATTCCTTTACCACCCATATATTATATTTGCCTAAGGGTTCAATAACTACATCTTTTGGTCTAGCACCTATCAACTCACCTGATGTGACTATAACCGTCAATGTTTCAGTGCTATAGCACCAAAATTGCAAATTTTTACATTTTTTTTCCCTAAAAGGAACACACAGAGCACGTGATCCAAGTTTCTCACTTTATAGATGTGGAAACTGAGGCCCAGAATGCTGAAGTGACTTGATGAAAGCTGTGAAATGCTTTGTCTCTAACATCAAGGTTCTCACTAGCTCTCCAGGATTTCAACATGTCCATTTAGACTTTCAGGTGCGTGTTATTTACAAGGAAGCATTCCAACGTTCTGACTTGGCATTTCTGCCATGTTCCTCATGGGCCAGTTGCCCAAAGAGATGGATCAGTTACTTAGTCGTCACCATTCTTTAAACTGTCATATAGCTTCTTCCTGAATACTCTAATAGGCTCTTGATATGAATGATGAAATGATTCTGATTTTATGCTTGGGCAGATGATATGCAGTTTGCTTCTCTCTGCATCATATTATAGTTTCTAGCAACACATGTTTCTCCTGCACTAGATGATAAATACCTCATGGACAGTGGTCCTTCGTGGTTAATATCTTGGATTACAGTAGGTACTTGAGAAATGCTTGAATAATTGAGTAATTAAGGGACTTACCGAGGACATATAGGTCAACACATTGTAATTAACTATGTGTGTACTTATATGTCCAGTAAATCTATGTTACAGGTCATTCAAAAGTGGTTTTGGGGGCCGGCCCCATGGTCTAGCAGTTAAGGTCGGCGTGCAGTGGATTCAGTAGCCCAGGTTCATGGGTTCAGATCGTGGGCATGAACATACATGACTCGTCAGCCACGCTGTGGTGGCAACCTACATATAAAGTAGAGGAAGACTGGCACAGATGTTAACTCAGGGCTAATCTTCCTCAAGCCAAAAAAAAGAAAAAAAAAGTGGTTTTGGCAATTAGGCAGCCAAATGTAAAGAAGAGAACCTTGACCCATGCCTAGTATCATATATGAAAAATGGATCATAGACCTCAATGTAAAACCTAAAACTATAAAACTTCTAGGAGAAAACCTTTGTAGCCTCAGGTTGGATGAAGATTTCTTAGGTCTGACACCAAAAGTAGGATTCATAAAAGAAAACAATTAAATTGAACTTTAATCAAAATTAAAACATCTATTCTTTAAAAGATACCATTAAGAGGACAAAAAGACCAGCCACAGAATGGGAGAAATATTTGCAAAACACATATCTGATAAAGTCTTTGATTCTGGAATATATAAAGAATTCTCCAAACAATAATTAAAAAGCAAACAGCTGAATTTTTTAAATTGGCAGAAGATTGTAGCAGACTCTTCAGCAAAGAAGACACGTGGATGGGAGATAAGTACATGAAAACGTGCTCAACATCATTAATTATGAGGGAAATGCGAAGGAAATGCATTTGAATAGCCTCAAGCCTGGAGTAGTTCATTAGAATGGGTAAAAAAACCCCCACCACCAACAAATGCTGGCAAAGGTGTTGAGCAACTGTACCTTTCATATATTCCTGGTGGGAATGCAAAATAGTACGGCCACTTTTGAAAACTGTTTGACAGTTTTTTAAATAAAGCTAAAGATATACTTACCACTTGATCCAGCAATCCCACTCCCAGGTAGGAAAAAAAACCAATTTATGTTCACACAATAACCTGTACTGGAATGTGTGTAGTAGCTTTATTCATAATTGCCAAAATCTGGAAACAATGTTCTTCAACCAGAACCAGAATGGATAAACAAACTGTGGTACATCCAAACAACGCAGTATTAGTCAGCTGTACAAAAGTATTGACACACATAACAAAGTGGATGAATCTCAAGTGGATTCTGGTAAGTGAAAACATCTGGACTCAAAAGGCTACATAGTAAATAATACATGACATTAAGGAAAAGGTAAAACTAGAGAGAAAACTGATCAGTGGTTGACAAGGGCTGGGAATGCAGGGAGGGGTTGACTACAAAGAGGCACAAAGGTATTCTGGGGATGATGGAAAATGTTCTGTATCTTGATTGTGGAGATAGTTACACACTGCATGCATTTGTTAAAATTCACAGAACTGTACATTAAAAAGGTGAATTTTATTCTATATAAATTTTATCTCAATAAACCTGACTCAACTTGACTTTAAAAATAGTGTTTTTGGTTTTTCCTTTGTTTCCAGTTTCCTCAATTTTGAGAAGCTCTTTTAGGTGTTATTAAAATAGGAACACCAGAACTGGTTGGCTGCCCCTCCACCCCAACTGACCACCTGTCTCCGGACTTTGGCAAGACTCTTCAATGAGTAGTCCAGGCTTACGGTTATTCAAATATCTGTTAAATAATTAATACCCAGAAACTATTTGCGGTTTGGATAAGCCCAGGTAGCCTAGTCTTTACCAGGAATACAATTTTTTTAAAAACATGAATATTTGGGGCACAAGACTCTAAAACAATTCACCTCACAGTCATGCTAGGCATACAATGACAAACCTGTTAAAGCTACTTACTGACACTGACTGTGAACACAAAATCTAGCAAAAATACAGATATCACACATTTGTCCAATAAGTTTTTTGAATATAGTAGGAATTTATGTTCATATAGAGGTAAGAAAAACAATATAAGCAACATTGATAATGTTTATGTCAAAGTGGTAGAATTACATATTTTTTTAATTTATAAAAATTTTAAACATACCTAAAAGAAGAGAAAATTGTACAATGAACTGAGAAAACTGTAACAGTTTTTGTTTGTTTGGGTGCCTTTTATGAGTTTTAATTTCTAAAAGCATAAATGTTTTCATCTACTTCCAAAAGTAATACACATCAGTCACAGAAAATATTTGAAAATATGAAAAGCACTTGGGGGCATACACATGTACAAATAAATACGTCACCACTGTAAACGGTTGTGGCACGGAGTTCTACTCTCTATGTAAATGCATAGCATACAATATTTTTCACATTCTTTCACAAACGTGGACTCATCCTACTTTACAACAAGCTCTTTTCCACTTAGTGATGTTTCACTGCCCCAGCTTCCTACCCGTCTGTACCCACTGACGTGGACGCGGCAGCAGGAGACTCGTGTTTACTGCTGCAGCCTGATTTGATAAGCAGCCTGTACGCTAAGCAGACTGTCTCCCTCCAGTGAAAGTTTTCTAGGCTAATGCAGGAAAACCGTGTAATTGAGATAAACGGCCCCCACTGTTCTCCTAGAGTGTCATCAGACTTCCCGGAGGCTTGCTGGTGGCGTGTGGTGGAAGAGGGAAGAGACTCGTCGCAGCCCCTGTCTTACCTACAGGATCTTTGCTTCACTTCTTGCGGAAAGCCAGCAGCTGGAAGCTTCAGGGCTTTCGGGAACCAGCTGAGGAAGCTCCCTTCATTAAGTGCTCTGAGGGCTGCAACTTCAGGAGCCCCGAGGTGAGCTATTCATAAAGCTGCCACCTGCCAGGACAACCCAGGCCATGGGGCTCCTTGGTCCTTAGAGCCTTTGAGGACCGAGAGCTCTGAGCCAGCTGCAAACTCCAACGAGCTGTCGGGCAGTGACTGTGGAAACCTCCAGCATCAGACACCTGCCCTTCAGGATTCCTGACCTCTCCCACCTGAGAAGTCCACCCAGGAGAGGACTTGAGTAGGGCTAGCTTGAGCAGTTACACCATCAGACGGTCCTTTAGCAGGTACATGATCTGAGCTTTAACCTAGTCGCTGTGTGCAGGACACATTGTAGCAAAGAGGGCCTTGAGGAAGGGGACCCTTTGGCAGCCACTGGAACAGTAGTTATAGGTCTACCGCCTGGGGAGGGAAAGGAACGGGCCACCAGGAGAGATTTCCCTTCCCGTGGAGAAAAAGGACAAAATGCTAGAAGTTACCTTTACTGTTTTTGTATTACTAAAAGTGTAATGCATGTTTATTGAAGAAAATCTGGAAAATACACAAAAGCAAAAATGGAAAAGAAAAATCGCTCATAACTCCAGTACTCAGACACAAGCACTGTCAATAGGTGCGGGGTCGTCTCATTTTCTTTCTACGTGTATGGGACAGTGGACCACGCTGTACATACCAGGTATAACACACCAGGCTATAACCTGCTTTTCCTTACTTAATCACAGGGAGAACATCCTTCTCTGTGATTAAACGTTCTACCCTGCTGAGGATGGACAAGCGATGCCTTCAGCTCTTTCACGTCTCTCTTCTCTACTCTGTCTGTCTGGGTCCAACTCTCCGGGGCCTCACTCTCATACAACTGTCAACTCAACCCTGATAAAGTGCTACCCTCCCAGAGCTCTTTGCCTTTCACGAGAAACTCTTAAAACCAGAATAATCTCCACAAACCTCAAATTAGAAAATAACGGGAGAATATCTAGGTAGGGAGATGTTTGGGGTTTCTCGGAACTGTCTGCTGTGTCAAGTCTCTGGTTGAGAAGGAATCTGAAGAAAATGGCAACACCTTGTGCCTCTGGTGAGATGGACGTAAAGGTGTCTAAATGTCTCCAAGAGCCTGACAGGATGGTTTAAGCTAATCCATCAACGCATCAAGATTTGCTGACTATGAAGAAACAACACTGGGAAGGGGCTCACCCACAGCTTGGGGTAACAGTAACATGAGGAGATTTGAAGTCACACAGCCATGGGTTAAAATTCTGGCTCTGTAAATTTCCAGCTGTGTGACCCAAGGCAAGTTATTAGCAACTCGGTTCCTATTTCCCCACCTGTGAAGGGAGATAGCAACACCCTCCTCACAGGGTTGTTATAAGAATTAAAATGGGACCATACCTGTAATGTATTTAGCTGGTGCTGAGCACTCAACAGTAGATATTAAATACAAAACAACAAAAATAACAATACATAGTTTTCAAAAGGATTTAGGCCAGAAGGGAAGTATATAGAAAATCAAGAAAACTTGATACACAAACATCTGAACTTGCATAACCAAGTAAGGCCTGATTGTTTCTATCATAAAGAATAATTTGCTTTGCAAAGATTCAGTCAACAAATATTTATGTGGTATCTACGATGTGCCAGGCACAGTACTAGGTCTTTGGTAGATAGAGGTGAATAAGTCAATCTCTGCCTTCAAGCTCCTCACATTTTGATGGGGAAGACAGATAATAAACCCATACTTTCACACTTACAGACATAGATACAGATTTATACACATAGACATAGATATAACTATAGGCACAGACATGGGTATTTTTCACCTTGGTGATAGGTATCATAAAGAAGATAAAATTGGATAATCTGGTGGAGGATAACTGGCATGGAGATGCTTTAGCTACAACAGTAACCTCTGCGGAGATGACATTTGAGCTGAGATTTGAATGATGAGGAAGCAGCCATGTGAAGATCTGGGGGGGAGAACAAACCAAGCTAGAACTCTAAGTGCAAAGATGCTACAGCAGGGCCAAGCATGAGTAAGGAAGAGAAAGCAGGCCAGTGTGACTCGAACATTGTGAACGAGGCAGGAAATAAAGGGAGACGTGCTGGGAGAGGCAGGCAGGAGCAGGGTGGTTTAGAACAAGAGAAGACAAATGTTTTTCATAAAGGGCCACACAGTAAATATTTTAGGCTCTATGGACGACACAACTTCTGCTGCAACTCCTCACCTCTGCCCTGGCAGTGGCAAAGCAGCCATAGATGATTCATATATGAAGGGGTATGGGTGTCTTCCAGAGGTGGGGAGGCTTACTCGGCCCAAGGGCAGTTGTATGTCAACTCTTGATTTAGAGTCCTGGAAGCCTAGGTGAGGAATCAGGACTTCATTCTAAGCGTGGCTTTTAAGCAAAGGAGTGATAAGGTCTGATTTACGCTGTCAAAGGTTTGCTCTGTGCTATGGAAGATAGACTGGGGAGGCAAGAATGGAAGCAGGGACCTAGGAAGAAGGTTGTTGAGATTGTCCGGGAAGAGCGGATGGGGGTGCAAAATTGGAGCAACAGAAGTGTTGAGAAGTGGCCAGATTCTGATTACATATTGGATTAGAACCAACAGGGTTACCAATAAATTGAATGTGGTGGATGAAGGAAAGAGGAATCAAGGATGATTTCTGGGTTTTTGGCTTTAGCAACTGGGTCAATGATGCTACACATACTGAGATGGGGAACCCTAGGGGCGAAGTATATTTTGAAGAGAAAAAAACAATAGTTCAGTTTTGCCCATGTTAAGTTTGAGATGTCTACCAGATATGCAGAGGGGACATCAAGTAGGCAGTGGTGTTCTCATATCTAGAACTCATGGAGAGATCCAGCTATTGGTAGAAATTTGGGAGTCCTCAGATTGCAGGGATGGGCAGCCTCCAGATTATCTAGGAAGAGGGAAATGAAGACAGGAGGACCAAAGGTAGAACCTTGGGTCCTTCTAGAACTTTGAGGTCTGGCAGAGGCAGGGAGGACACTGAGAAGGTGCAGCCAGTGACCTGGGAGGGAAGACAGGTGAGTTTGGGGGTCAAGGAATCACACTGTTTCAAGAAGGAGGCCGTGGACAACAGCATCCCATGTTGCTGGATGATTCGATTAAGAGGAGGTTTCTCCAGAGGATTTGCTAGAGGATTCCCATAACTATTGAGTTGTCCAGGACATTTAAAATATGAGTCAACCTACAAAAATACAAAAATTCAATCTACCCACAATTTCTTGGTAACAAACCAACTCAACGTATATTGAGTTACTACCAAGACTCACCTATTTGCTTAGAAATCATTGGAAAGAAGGCAGTTTTGCAGTGTCTTAAATTAAGCAGCCTACACTTAGAGGGGCGAAACCTAGACAGTAATTTTCCCCTGCATCCAGAACTGCAGAGGTGGAAAAGAAAAAGACAGTTTTTTTTTTTTCTTCCTTTTTCTCCCCAAAGACCCCCGGTACATAGTTGTGTATTCTTCGTTGTGGGTCCTTCTAGTTGTGGCATGTGGGACGCTGCCTCAGCGTGGTTTGATGAGCAGTGCCATGTCCGCGCCCAGGATTCGAACTAACGAAACACTGGGCCGCCTGCAGCGGAGCGCGCGAACTTAACCACTCGGCCACGGGGCCAGCCCAGAAAAAGACAGTTTTTGATTATCTATGCCAATCAGAAACAGACAAGGCGGGAATAATAGGACCCATTAGTAATTCACAAAATCCACAGGTGATCTCTTTTTAGGCAATGGTTTTCATCTCTCCCACCATTTAGATTTTAAATCAGAGATGATGAGAAGAAAACTGCCCTAATTTGAGCTGCTTCTCCTCCTTTTTCCCTTTCTGCTTTTAGGAAGGGGTGATCATAGGAAATAAAATGACCTCAGGGCACAGGGTAAGGACGAAAGAGCAGAGGGCTTCTAGATGGCCATTGGTCTGGTTCTCAAGAACAGCAGGAGGAGAGAGCTCCCACCGCTCCCCGTGGGCTGGGAAGGCACCCACCAGGCGTGCACCTGGCCCTGCTGAGGCAGCTATTCACATTTCCTGATTTGCATTCAAAAGACTGCTCTTTCTGACCCAATTTGGCCATTGGCACAGGCTTCACCGCCTCTTGCCATGTCTCAGCTTCCCTTTCTCATTTCAATCCCCTCTCTTCCCTGACTCTGATTCTCTCCTTCCTGCCCCATGAAAAGCAGGCCCTGAGGCTCCCAGGAGCACAGTGGAGGGAGTACCTGCTCTAAGGAAAGAGTTAGAAAGCTTCCCCCAGCTTTTGCCTTAAACCCTGAGCTCTGCAAGGCCCCCCAGGGATCAATGAGCTAAAAATAGCCGAGGTTTGTAACTGAGCTGGAACCGTTCCTGCTGCGATCTGAGTCCTTCACAGTCGTGGGGACACGGGAGGCCCACAGCTCCAGCACTGTTGATTTTTCCTGCCATGCCTGGTGGAGGCCAGCGCACCCACCCCCTGCTGCTTGTGGATTAATGATGGCATTTCCACCCTCTAGCTTCCCTGTCTCCTGTGAAGGTACATCTTGTCCTGTTCTGGGCCGCCACTTGGCATTCCTCCTGGAGGAAGTGGATTTGGAGTCGCGTTTCGAAAGAAATGTAATGTCACACTGATGTGCTCTAGATCAGCCATCTCTCCTGGCTGTCAGGTAAGTCTTGTTCCCAACAATGCCAGCTCTTCTCCCTGAGACTCTCCTTGCCTGGCAAAGGGGACACAGGAGACAGGGTATCCATCCATCTATCCTGTAATATTTTTTGAATGCCGGCTAGGCAGTTTATACTATGTAAAATACTGCTGGGTCCTATGCCGGACGCTCAGGATTCACAGCCGAATAAATGTGGTTTATCTTAATTCCTCCTTTTCCCTGGGAGATATGGAGCAGGAGAAGGGTGTTCCCAGGGTCTTTCAGTAGAGCCCAAGAGAAGACAAGGTCAAGAGAACAGTGTGGGGAGGCAGCTTAGGCCATCTCCAGGGGATAGAGGTGGGGAGGGTATTTTCCTCAGGGTCCAAAGCCTCCAGGGATGGCCTTGGCTGCCTGGGTCTTATGCTATATTTTAGCATCTGGTAGGTACACAATTAATGATCAGAAAGTATGGTGGTTAAGAGTGTGGGTTTTTAGAGTCAGACAGACCTTTGTTCACATCCTGGTGTGACTTACAGGAGACACTTAACCTCTCCAGGCCCAAGTTTCGTCATCTGTAAATCAGGGGTAATGACAGAATCTTCCTCGTAGCATGGCTGTGAGGATTGAATGAGATAGTGTCTAAATTTGTTGTCCTCCTGCCTGGCATACAATAAATAAATAGTAAATAGTATTGTTTTCAAATATAGCGTATTTATAGAAAAGTCGAGGTACACATGATTACCGTTGAAAACATAGTTTGTTACTCACAGTTCCCAAAAGGAAGGGGTATGCTATGCCATGGGTGGGTGGGGGGCACACGGAGAAGCACTGGAGAAAAGGTAGACAAGAGCCTTTGTTGTGGCTTCCACAGGAAGGAATAGGCAGGCAGGGTAAGCAGGTTTAGGACTGGCGAGTTTGGGGAATTTCAGTGGCTGTCCCCAGTTGTCTAGTACCTGGCCGTGGGGTGATTAGGCAGGTGGTTAGTGGCCTGGGGCGTGAGAACCCATGGAGGAGTTGGTTGAGGGTGTGGACTTTGATTGGTTGGCTTGCATTTGAAAGTCACACTCATTTGGCAAAACCAGGCTTCTGAGTCTGCCGGATTGATACCAGGCTCTGGACCATGAACATTATGAAAATAATAGTAATAAAATAGCTAAAATTATTGAGTACTTATTCTATACCAGGCTTAACATATAGTATTTGATTTAGTCCTGACCGCCGTGTGGGGCGCGTCCAATGATAACTCCATCAGAGGGGTTCAGTTCTCGCCTAAGTTTACATGGTACTAAGTGCCATCACTTGCATGCTGGCAGTAGGACACAGACATGCACATGCAAACATCAGCCACGTTTCTTCTCACCATCTGTCCTGAATGCCACTCAGGGACACCCCCTCTGCAGTCTGTCCCCCTCCCCCCATTAAAACTCCCACCAGGTAGTGAAGGAGCACTGGACTGGGAGACAGCAACCTGGATTTGACCTTTCTGTCTAAAATCTGCTGAGTGTATAGTTTTGAGAAAGTCACCCAGCTTCTTTGAGACTCAGTTTATTCAATCATAAAACAGTTGCAGGATTTTTGCTCAATGGATGAATGAACTGTCCCCTTCATTCCCTTTGTAGCTGTTAAAGAAATCAGATAGTGTAGACGGCAACGCTGTTCAAAACACAAAACACTGTTCCGACTTACTGTTCGCGGGATTCTAATTATACAGCCTCAAGTTGTTGTGGGATTGTTTGGGTTCGAAGGGGACAGCAGTGCTGCCTCCTTTTCCTGGTGCTCTGAGCCTGACTCAGGGTTTGTCTTTCCAATGAGTGCCCCGGGTAGCGGCCCCAGCTCAGTGAGGACTCCACACGGAATCTGAGCCAGCCTGCTCCACAGAGGTCAGGACCTTGAGAGGCCAGGGACAGAGAGGCAAGGAGGAGGGAGATGTCCATCCTCCATCTGAGACAGGAGTGGAGAAAGTGAAAACCCTCGAAGAGGAGCGGATTCCCTAAGTACTTCTCAGTAGTTGACTGCCTGTGGGGGCCTCTCCCTCACCTGATCTTGGCTCCAGGTCAACTCACTTCCCTGTGTCAGGGCTCTTTCTGCCAGTGACAGGGGACCAACCTGACTCTGACCAGCTGCAGTTACTGGCTGAAAAAGAGACCCGGGTGCTTCTTCTGAAACACTTCACCACTGTTCCTAGGTTTCCTGAAACACTAGGCTCAGGGCTGGATCTCAGAGGCTGGCGCCTTCTCCCACGTTGCAGGCCTGTCTACCCTCAATGCTCAGATGCCTGTCCAGCCTCTAGTTAGCTCCCATCCATGCCCACAGGGCCAGGGGAGTCTGCACTGCCCCCTGAAAATCCCCAGGCCTTGGCCCCTCTCTTCAGGTAGGCGCCTTCACACGGCAGTGGACATGGCCATCGCCCGAGAGTGACACCACATGTGTTCGGCCAGAAACTTCTTAGAAGCTTCATTTCAGCTCTTGACCTCTCTGACTGTTTTCCTTTTTCCACTTAAAGGGCAAAAAAATCTATTGCCAGGCTATTTTAGGTGAACTCACTGAAAAAAAAAAAAAGAAAAGAAAAGAAAATCAACGTTGGGATGTCACAGCTATTTTTAGCTGAATCTTCTCTCCCTGCAGGATTCAGGCTCTATTTGGGAACCTTGTGTCTTGGGGGGCAGCCAACCTTGTGCTTTTTCACAGAGTAATCCCCTGGCAGATAGCGAAGTCTCCTGGTCCTGCTCACTGTTTTAATGGAGAGGAGTTCTCTGGTGACCGCCTAACCTCTGTTCTGGCTCCTTGCTCACAGGCCCCGGCCTCCAGCGGCTCAGCATCTTTTATACTTTGCAGTCAGGACCACTGTTCCGCCTCTCCAGGCTTCAGACACATCAGAACAGAGCAACTTTCAGCAAATTAATGAGTCTGTATCCAGGTCACATGTTATTATGAAGACTGGTTCATTTATTTCCTAGCTTAAGAATCCTTATTAACCTAAGAAATAAAGTCACGTAGAAGTATTGTCGGATCTGGGATCCTTGCTTCCACATACAAACCCAGTATGTCGCATGTATTTTTAATTCAAGGAGAAGAAGCCACCTTGGTTTTGACGTGGATCACCATGAAAACTGGAAAGAATAAATATAAACAAATGGAACTGAAACCCAGGACCTAGGAGTGCTGAGACCTAGGTTCTGGAAGGCCCAGCATTGTCTGGGATGAGGTTCGGTGTTGAGGGGTTGGGGATCAATTGGGCATGACACAGATTCCAACCAAACAGACCATAGGGAGACCTGATACTTGGTTTCTTGTCACCTAGTCTCACTTACACTAAGAAAGAGCCATCAAGAATGATGAAGTCCTGGTTCCCAGCTTCTAGTTAGGGGCTGATGGAGTTAGATATTTCTAAGAATCAGATCTCCCTCATCAGACGTGACGGCAACAGGGAGGGTACTCAGAAATGCTGAGTATTTGGCCAGTGAGAAAATACTTCTTGAAATACACAGTTTATTTTTCTTTCCCCAAATGACAGTGGCTTTATGCTCTGAGAATAAAAATAATTTATGTGCATCGTGGAGAGATACATGCAACCCCATTGCCCAGAAATAATCACAGTTACCATTTCAGGGAATAACATCCAGACATGCACTTAGATACATACGTATTCAAAGCACCTAACCAGATTCATGTAATTCTTGAGGGATGGCCTTCTTTTGTGCGTAGGAGACCCAGTTAGCTGCTTTTCACTAAACAAGACAGAGGGACCTATGTTACCAGCAAGGGGCAGAGGAACGAGTTTCTGTTCCTGACACCATCTACCACAGGGCAGTCCTGGGGAAACCAGCCTGTTTCTCTGCAGGGGGCCCTTTCCTTTGGAAACACACTTTCCCATAGTCTTTCCTGGCTGTCCTCCTCCACGTGTACACACACACACACACACACACACACACACACACACACAAACGGTCAGTTTCACTTCCCTATACTTCTGGTTATGTATTTAGAGAGCTCTGTTAGTGAATCTAGTAGATTGCATTATCGTTGTCTCTGAGTCTGCCTGCCATCACTAGATTGCAGATTTCTCAAAGGCAGCGATTGTGTCTTATATATCTGTACATCCCCAGCGCTTGCAAAGTTCCTACATTCCAGGCACGGCAGGCCACAAGAACAAAAGCACAGTGGCAGAAACGAGCCCGGTGCATTCGAGTAACAGAAACAAAGTCCATGTGGCTGGAGCATAGTGAGGGGGAGGGGAGAGTACAGGATGAGGTCACAGTGGGAGGCGGCAGCCAGACGATGTAAGGGCCTGAGACATTTAGATGGCTTGACCACCCAGACTATCAAGCGGGGAGCACAGGATTTGAAGTCCAATAGACGAGTTTGACAATTGGCTCTCTTACTTACTAACTGGGTTAACATGGATAACTTTTAAAAAATGTCTCTAAGCCTCAGTTTCCTTATCTATAAAATGGACATGGTAAACTGTGGTGAGGAGGGAATGAGATAAAGTATGTTTACCACTTAGCACAGTGTGTGGCATGTGCTACTATATATAATATAATAACTATATATAATTTATAATAACTCCCATTATTAAATGGGAGATATTATGATTATTTCCCAGCAGAAATGGAAGGAAGGGAGCCACTTTCCAGAAGTTCTGAGTGTGGAGTCAATATCCTCAGGGATTAGAGAACTTCCTATGTTCTGAGAAGGGCTGAGAGGTGGCAGCAGACGGTGATCCCAAGGTCAGTGAAGTGTTACAAGTTCACAAAGTTCTACAAAAGCAATCCTGTATTCCAACAGCCAGCTGCTTCAGGCGCGGTCCAACTCAAGCCCTGCCTGATCGGAAGCATGTCCTTCTGCCTGTCAATAATGAGCTAACTATTCAAGAGTAATTCTGATTTTCACTGTGAGAATCAGGAAGACAATAGGGCTCATTTGAAAAATCTCACCATATGTCCACTTTTGCAGGCACATATCTTTGCTGAATCATGAGGGGTCCTGGAGCAAACCTTAGCTGGTGCTCACGAACTCTCACTCTGGGAAAACATCTCATCACCCACAAGTTATCTCTGAAAGCAGGATATTTTCTTAAGCCAGAATCCAACTAAGCGTTTCGGATATTGCTCAGCATCCAAGAGCCTCCATTCCATGGCTTACATTAGATCCAGCAGGAGTGATGCCAAAATTCATAACTGGTACAGCACAGGCACAGATGACCTGAGTGACAGGGACCACAGCACTCCGGCAGCCATAATCCTGAGGCCCCCATGCCCAGATGATAGGCCTTTAGTTGCTGGATTGTGAAGAGGTCCTGGGGGACTGGCCAAGGTGGCCAGGGTGCTACAAAGTCACTCTGGTGGCAACTTACCAGCTGGTCACCATTTAAACAGCCAGCTCGGCCTTACCGGTGTGTATCGGCTGCATGTCAGCTGGGCACGAGTGAGTTTGTCCACCTGCAGGAATTCTTTTCGGTGGCTGTCATTGCTTCACCTCCCACTCATTCTTGCCCTCTCCATTCAGAGTGGACAGAACGAGTCCCCAAAGCACATGATGTGGTTGAAGGGTGTCCAGATGGGGCGGTAAGACCTCTAGTGCTGGTCCTGGCTTCACTTGTTACCACCTGTGTGACACTGGGCACAGTCATGGTCCTTTAGTAGAGACAGTGTAAGAATCAAATAAAATAACCTGTATAAGGTACCAAACACAAGGCCTGGCACATAGAAGGTACTCAGTACATAGCATCAGTCCTCCAGAGGGAAATGGAGACACGGAAGCTGCCCTCAGCAACTTTCATTTGGGAAAGTCCAGTGCCATTTACCCAAAAGCTGATTGCTGGCTGGGTGATCCCAGGGAGTGACAACCGGCAGGACAGCCACCAGAAGCTGACTGCAGCAGCCTTCTGCGTCTCGCCTCCCCAGCCCCTGAGGGAGGTGCCCACAAAATCGGCTTTTGCAGTCCATTTGGAAGAGGGATTTCAAAGGAGGGTGTCAAATGGGTGCTGAAGGAGGGAGAGTGCTGTTGATGACTCACTGTCTGGGACCACAAGGCACCGGGGCGACGGGAGGGTTGGGGGAGACGGCACCCGCCTTTCTCCGTCCTGGCTTTCTCTCCCTCCTGCTCACCACTGTTTGGGCAGTTTAATAGAGTTGCCATAGGAACAACCAGTGTGGTGGAAAGAACAGAAACCAGCAGTCCAGACCTGAGTTTGAATCCTGGTTCTGTTGTTTTCCAGCCATATGACCTTGGCCATGCTGTTTCATGCTCACCACCCTCCCTCCACAACCTCCGCTTCCTGAAAAATAGGGATCCTGCGCCCTCCCCGCCCACCTCGCAGAGTTGTTGTGAACCTTGCAAAATATGTACATGAAAGCAATTTGGGTAATGTACTCACCAAACACGATGTTCTGTAATGTGATTGTGTTTGTTTAATGTAACCTAAATTTCCCAGACCTGCCAGCCAGTGAGGTACTATTGGCAGTCACTGTCCATGCTTCACTGGATGCCAAGCTTGCAGTGCAAGCTGGGCCCTGCACTTGCACTTGTACTTAAAAAGCCCCTTAGTCACACTCTCTGGGGCCATCCAGGAGGCACCCCACACAATCTGATTCGACCGGCACAGCTTCTGCTCCTCAGTTTCTCCTGGGGATGGCTCGTTCCTCTCCTGCTCTGGAGCTTCCCCCAACCCCAAGACCCCCATATCACATCCTGTCCCTTGGGTGCCAGCAGAGCCTGCATAGGAACAGTTCCTGTAGTCCCTCTCTCCCTAGGGCTCGGACACCAGCCCCTCAGGCCGGGCTGGGAACAGATGTCCATCTGCCCTGTTCATCACTTCTCTCCTTGCATCAGGGCCCTCAGCACAAACTGTCCTTCTCAGCCAAAACCAAAAGGCCTTGGGCAAGCTAATTTCACAGAACTAACCCTTCCAAAGACTGTCCACAAGTTAACCAGACGTGCTCAGAGAAATTTGGATCTCATTTTGGGCTAAAAGTGGTATGCTTACTATAATAATATCTATCATGAATCACCATTTTTATTATTGCAAGTAGTGTCACCTCCATCTGTGGTTCTTGAATTCAGCTGGAGTGGTCTTGGTTGTTGGCTCACCACATGCCCCATACCCTAGATGTGACCCAGGAGACGGCCCTTCTAGATATCTCTGAAGGGAATCCAGACAGACGAGCTCAGGCTGTCTGAAAGTTCACCACAGGAGATTCAAATTGAAATTTAAAGGGAGTGGAATAAAATCTCTAGAGAAGCATGGTTACCAGAATGGTTTCATGTAAGTCACGGTTTCTCAAACCACAGGTCCCCTCTCATTAGGGTGTCACGAAATCAGTTTAGTGGATTGTGACCAGTATTTTAAAAGATGAAGTAGAATAGAATGTTAGAGTGCATTACACGTAATAAGGGTGAGTATTGTTTCATGATATTTTTGTTTCTGTTTTATCATACGTAGAGACTGAACTATATGAAATTACCATTTCTTAGGTGAAAAGAGTCAAATATCTGCAGTTTCATATGGTTCATCTTAACAGGATATGTATACATTTGGTCATAATGTGAGCTTTTTTTTCTGTGAATCACAATTTTAAAAATTTTGAATAAGACAATCGAATGTGGAGTCAGAAAATCTGCATTTAGATTCCAGCAGAGCTCTTTACTAGCTGTGCTCTCTTTCAGCCCCATTTCCTTTAGATGGGGATGATCAGCCTAGTGGATGGACTGATGTGGAGAATTGTGGGAGAGAATGCATGTCTGGCACATAGTAGGTTACTCACTTAGCATCAGTTAAATCTGGGGAGAATAGGAGATACCAAATGTGTGTTGCTCAGAACTGCAGCTGCAAATGTTAAAGCCAGTGCAGAGGAGCTAAAGCAAACGATGAAAGCCTAGGAGTGAGGTGGCCACAGGCATACCTGGATGCAGGGACAGGACTCAAATGATGTTACCAGGTCTCTCTGTCTCTTCCAGCTCTACTCAACTTTAAGGACAGGGTCCTCCAAGCAGGAGGAGAGGGGAGCAATGTTGCCCACAGTTCAGGTCTATATCACCCCACTAATGACCTCATAGATGCTTCCAGGAGAAGACTGCCCCCAATTGGTGCTTTCTCATGAGCACGTCTCTGAAATGGGGAGATCGGATGAAACCACTGGTGGGGGCAGTGGAGGGGGGGACACTCACCCTTCCCTGTGGCCAGACGGTAGGATGTTGCAATTGTTGGTTCTAGCAGAGACATGAAAGGACATTGGCGGGGGGTGGTGCACAGCTCCCAAAGGGAGAAGAAGTTATTATCGCCAGAAGCAGGAAAAGGAAATAAACCCCGGGCAGACCACCACAGTAAGATGAGTGAGAGAATCCGAGGTGCCCACATGGCGTGCCTGAAACAATATTTCTCACTACAGATGTCCAAAACATTTCTCTACACAATCGAGAGCAGAGAAGATGAGTAAATGGAGATAGATTACCCATAGGACAGCCCACATGCTCTGGTATGGCTCTCTGGGCCACAGTGAAATGGGCCTCAAGGCTGAAATAGGACAAGTGAAGGACAGAAGCCACTCCTAAAGAACATACCCATTACCAAAAGGCCAGAGCTGAGATGGGAGTCAAGAAGATTTAGGGTTGCCTGGAAATGTACCACGTTCTCAAGAGCAGCCCCAGGCACAGGAGCATGTGGGCAAACCCAAGAGGGGAACAGACCCATAGAATCTAGTCAGAGAGAGGAAAAGGAGGAGGCATTTCTGATACAGATCGTAAAACTGGTCCCAGGGAGAACACTGTAAGGTGGGAACGCGTACTATTCAGATCTGTGGAAACATCCTTTGGCTAAAAGCAGAGCATCTGACACCTTCATAATTTGCCTTGCTGACTATTCTATCTCCCAGGGAGTAAAGGAAGTAGTAGACAAACTTTTCTAGACCAAATTCCAACCATAAGGAAGCTGTGATGGTGACATGGCGGCGACGGGGGGAGTGGAAAGGAACTTTGGGAAAGAACCTTTGAGTGGTCCCACTGTTAGTCCGTGATGGCAGGGCAGGAAGGCTGCACATAGTCAAGGATCCACGCTGGACCTGGGACAGGCAGATGTCAGAGCCTTCACAAAGAGTGGCTGTCATTTCATGGCTAGAGGGCAGCTGGAGAGGACAGGAAATCTCTCAAAAACACAGTGACAATGGTGCAAGTACAAAAGGTCCTAATGTGGAGAAATGCTGTGGTATCTTAAAAAAATAAATGGTGGAAAATTCATGTAAATGACTGGTTTTCTTTTTACAGTAGAACTAAGTTTTTAAAAAATCATTTTTATCTTCTTGTGAGTTCCCCAAGTACCTGTCTTCAACCAGTGACGGTGCTGACAGTTCAATCTCTCTCTCTCTTTCACACACACACAAACACACACATATACACACACGCACACATGCGCAGACACATATGCTAGTTCTTCAACGACTGGAGTTCTCTATTTCTTTAACTTCCTCTTTTACTACTATTAACAGGAAACTTGTGCAGTCACTAGTTTTGTCGTCATCCTAGGGTTGTCGTGCAATATTTGGAACATATTTACGCTAAAACAAAAATTTTATCTGAAATTCAAATTTAACTGGGCATCTTGTTTTTTGGTGGGGTTTTGCGGGGGCGGGTTGTGCTAAATCTGCAACCTACCCCACCCTCACCCTGCACCTTGCTCTCAGAAGTTAGAGTCATGGAGAGGACACCTAGTGGGTGGGGCAAGGGCAAGGAACTACCTCCAGGTCCTACAGAGTCCCCAGACTCCAAGAAAGGGGTGCCACAGCTTCCACGCTGTGTCTCACCCCCACTTCCATCCTGTCCTCATCCTCCCCTCACCCCCCACCCCAGCAGTACCTTGCCACACCCTAAGCACAGTCACCCACTGGGGAGGGCGGGCTCCTCAGTGCTGCTCTAGTTACACCGCTCCCAGTACAGTGCTTTATCTTCCTGTTCACAAACAAAAGCTGGAAGGAGTCAGTGCTTTTGCTCAGCTCACAGAGCAGCGGGTGTTGCTTCCATCTCCCGTCTTGGAGTTTTCTTCTCTGGGACTCTTTGCCTGCTACTTAGAGCCTCTGAGGATTCTCCAAGTTAGCTCTGCCTCTGCCTGATTGTAAGGGGGTGGAACCCCCACCCCTTCTACTTCCCTCAGCTGCTTAACGTGGAGCCACTGTCCCCTTTATTCAGGCTTTTGTTATCGCCCTTCAAATGTTATTGTGTTCCCTTCGAATACACTCTAATTTGCTGTGGTTTTCCAGAAATGAGCTGTGCATTACTGGACCCACCGTTCTAGGCAGGACCCTTGTGGAGGGGGCCTCCAGGCTTACAGCCAAGTCTACTGTTGACAGAGATGGAGACTGTCCAAGAAAACAAAATATCGCTTCCTGGCCCTTGGTTTTAGGCTTCCTCACCCATCCAACGCCCTCTTTCTACCAACTGGAATTATTTTATTTAAATGATCTCTGTTCCCTCTTTCCCCCACTCAACTACCCCTTGATTAAGAGTTGGTGGATTAGACCGTTTTCTGGGTATCTGCGGAATTCACATATACAGGTTCCATATTTGCATGAACGGTTTTCCATTTTCTTCTTAAAACAAGTTTTTCTAATTCAGACCTAAATAAGAAAGAATTGATCCTGTAAAAAAAATCAAGGAGATTTTATTATGCACGAGTTTAATAAAATTGAGAAAGTCATTTACTCTTAGGGAGAGCATTTTATATGTCTGGAAGAAATACTTTGATGATGATAAATGAGGTCAGTGGGCATGGGGAGTGGATTAGGTCTTTTTCAGGCCTATTCAAGTATCAAATGATTGTCACTAAATTGCCTTCTACAGAAGGCAAGGGAGTCCAGGTGTTCAGAGACCCTTTGTTTTCCTGGGTCCCAGGATGAGCGTAAGTCTGTGAACCTATGAGCTCTTATAACAGTTGTTAAAAAAATATGGCAGGGGGCCCAGGGGGGAGTATCCAGGAAGAAGGAAAGAAAGACCTGGGAAAAAAACAGAGGCTTAATATAAATCAGAAGTGGTTAAGGGATGTGTTTATTAAACTTGTTTAATGTAGGATATGCAATGTAAAATCTTTCTTCTCTCTTCCCAATGAAATCTTTAGTAAAAGTCTGGATTGCTCACTGCTCATTGTTGCTTTGGAACAAACAAACCCTTCTTAGAGAGCTCAGAGATGCTGAGTTCTGCAAATGGATTGTACAGGGAACAAAGAGAATAGGATGGAGTTGGAGCACTAAGGAAAAGCTGACCCTGGATTACACCTGTAAATCATTATTAACATTAGATTGAAGAATATTATGCTGCCACTAAAAATGATATTTATGGAGCATTTTTGTTGATGTGAAAGATGGTTTATGCTATGTTACGTTTAGAAAGCAAGATTTAAATTGTATATACTCTATGATCTCAATTATGTAAAAATTAAGGGAAAATGACTGGCAGGAAATGTACCAGAATGTTAATAGTGATTGAACCTAGATAGTGGGATTATGATGACTTTTTTCTAATAATATATGCTTTATGTACTTTCCAAACTCTACACAATGAGTATATATTACTGTAGTAACCGATACCAAAGAAAGAAAATCAGACTTCTCAAAAATTCCATTTGATCTAAAGAAATTTTTGGTCCTCCTCCCTCTCCCAAGTATGTCTCTAACGGAATCTGGGAGAACTGTGCTAGAACCCCAGTGGCCCAAGTGAGAGAGATAAGACCTGGTGGGATGGAAGTTGGAGGACCCTAATTCTGCTGCTGCTGCTAGTCCTGAGGTGCCGATGGACAGTCTAACAGAATACCAGACAGAGAGTATACTGCCCTCGTATAATTAGGGCTGGCTGCTGTTTCACCCGTGAGGCCCAATGCAAGGATTGGAAACCCAAATGGATGGTAATTACAGGTAACCAGTAAATTCAGGGGAGGACCTTGGACAGTGCTTATGGATACTGGAAATGACTCTTTGGTGAAGACTTGCAAGAATTTGTCCCAGACAAGTAAAAAACAGAGATCAAGGGAGAGAGTGAAACTGAGACTAAAACCCAATCATATAGATGGGAACTTTATCAGAGGATGTGAGAAGGTTGTGACTGGGAGGTTTGTGGATGTTCAGAGCTCATTTCTTTTCATTCGTTAATTCATATATCCATCCATTCCTTCATTCATCCAACAAACATTTATTGGGTTTTCCATACCAGGCACTGGAGACATAAAGCAAATAAGACATCTTCCACAAGTTATCAGACTCAAGACAGGTCCTTTCATCTTGGTGGTGTGAAGGTCATGAACACATCTAGGATTTTTATGGTCTTGATCAACCTATTGATAAAGCATGTTAGTGACTCTAGTTTAGGGGGCCTGGGAAAGAGTTTACATCCATAAACGCTCCCTAGGATCATTCACACCTAGTTCCACTGCTCCCTATCACACAGAACCAGAGAAAACAAGCATTGGAAAATATCAGAGCTAGCAAGGGCCACAAACGATTCTCCCAACCTGACTCTTACTTGCATATCACTAGCAATATGCCTAGGATTGTGCCCAGAAAGCAGGATTCAATGAAAAATAATAGGTGTACATGGAGTTTTAAGCATGACAAGCTGCCTTTAAGTTCATTCTATCACATAGTCCTAACACTACATGAGTGAGCTTCTCAGGGATTATCATTCCCATTTTACAGATGAGAAAACAGGGTTGGAGCGATGAGGTCCTCTGCCCACCACAAATAAGTAATGAACTGGATCTCTAATTTAGGTCCTCTTCATACCTCCAAGCCCATGGCTTTTTCATTACAGCAGATCCAGAAAGTCTAGATGGTCCCATCATCCCGAGGGAAACAGCAGCTTTGGGGCACACTCAGAACGCAGGGCTTTGTGCAGAATGTGGAGGTTTGAGGGGTACGATGAGGCTGGGTGCATTGGTTTTCTACAGCTGCTGTAACAAGTCACCACAAACTTAGTGCCTTAAAAACAACAGACATTTATTCTCTCACAGTTTTGGAGGCCAAAAGTCCAAAATCAGTATAACTGGGCAGAAATCCATGTGTCAAAGGGCTTCATTCCCTCCAGAGACTCTGGGGGAGAATTTCTTCCTTGCCTCTTCCAGCTTCTGGTGGCTGCCGGCATTCCTTAGCTTATGGTTGTGTCACTCACTCGTCTTCAAGGCCAGCATCTTCCAATGGCCCTCTCCTCTGTCTTTCAAATCTCCCCCTGTCTCCCCCCATAAGGAAATGTGTGATTGCATTTAGGGCGCAGCTGGATAATCCGGGCTAATTGCCTCATCTCAAAATCTTTAACTTAATAACAACTGCAAAGCCCCTTTCCTCAAATAAGGTAACCTTCACAGGTCCCAGGGATTTAGACCTGATATTTTTGAGGGACATTATTCTGCCTACTACCCTGGGCTGGTGGCTTGTACGTTAGTGACCTCTTCTTCCTGTGGGTGACTGCTCAGTAAAAGCTGAGTCCACATTGAAAAAGGGAAATATGGTGTGGTGACAAAAGAATTTTGGGGAAAACTACATGGATGAGTGGAGGACTAAGATAGCGTTCCTTAAGTAGCAGTTTGTTTATTGATTCTGTCTTTAATCTGCCTTCTTCCCAAGGTCCTGCAGAGTTGGCTCAAGTCTCCAGGCTCCCAGCCTCCTCTCTCTCCAACCAAGTCCAGGGAAGATGGGCTGGTCCAGAAATGCCGGAATGTGAGAGCTGCAAAGATCGCCTGGGCCACTCCCCACTGCCCTCCTTCACTGATGGAGAGCCCGAGGCCCAAGCGAAACCAGGTTTGCTGAGTCCTTCCTCCGGAAACCAGTACTTCCGACACTTGAGTCTATGTTTTTAAAGAGCCAGCACGGGATCCCCCAGAGGCTTCAGGTCTGGAACACAAGGATCAAGGCAGGAGTCATGAGGAATAACTGAATGTGTCACTGAATGTGTCAAGACTTCCTTTTACACCCTTCTTGAGCCTGGCTATGGTTTTTCCCACTCATCCTCTCTGGATCGCTCGGCCATCTCCATTTCAGTCTCCATAGCTTCTTCTCCCCATATGATCACGTCTCTTCCTCTACACTCACCCTCTCCTCTCCTCCCTCAGCCCTGGTCCTCACAGCCCTGGCAGGACTTCCTCCCTCCTCCCCTCTTCTCCCTGTTATTCCTCTTCTCAGCCCACCCTGTTCCAGCTCCTTGGCAGTAGGCTCTTTGTCAATTTCAAGGTCAATATGATGAAATAAGCATAGTGGCTTCTGGAGGCAGAGAATTCTTTTTCTTGCCTTTTTCTTTTTTTTACGTCAAGTTTAAGGCCTCTAACGCTGAGAGAATGAGGAAGGAAGTGGGGATATGAGGGAGGGAAGTTTACCTTAGCTTCTCTGTTTGTGAGTTTCATTTGCATGAATTTTCCTGCCACCAGAATGATGAGTAGATATCTGGGCATCTACTTACAGAATTGCTAGGTTGAAGCTTATGTGCTTGAGCAAAACAGACCCCCCCAAGTTAGGACATCCATGATTTGGGTGGTCAGACTGAGGGTTCTAATTCTATCAAAGCTCCAATATCATTTATTAGCCCTGTGACCTTTGGATTTACGTTTCCTCATCTTTGAAACTCACGGCGATAATAATATCTACTTCACAGGGTTTTTGTGAAGCATCAATGAGATAATGCCTGTGAATTCCTCTAGTACAGCAATTAGTGCCAGTTGACAGTCAATAAATATTCATGGAACTGATATCTGGGTCACCTGCCCTGTGAAGATTTTTCTGACCTCCTAATCCGAGGATGCCCCCATCTTAGAACTCATAATACTTTATTACCCTACTCGGTCCCCATCTGCCCCACCCCTCCCCTCCCTGGCTCTCAGGCTCTCCAGGACAGAGACACACCTTATTCAGCTTTGTTATCTCTGTGCCTAGTACAGTGAATGGCTCATGGGAGATGCCCTGTAAATATTGGTTGAATTGATTTGAAATGGTGAGGGTTTCTGAACATAAGTCTTTCAGACCAGGATTGTTTTGGATTTATCATGCCACTTGCTGCCTCTTTGTTTTCATTAAGATAGCAAAACCTGTTGAAAGGCATCTGGCTTTGGTAGCCCCAGGAGATTCTGTCGGCTCTAGTCCACACCAGGTAGACAGGCCTTATTAAGAGAGATCAAACTGTGCTGGCAGTGCCCAGACTTGCTTCCCTCCCAAGCTGGCACGGTTTGCCATTCAATGCTGCCATATTGTGAAATGGCAAAGGCTCAAGTGAGAGCCATGCACCTCTCCAACATTTCCAAGGGGGCTGCTTCATGGGCTCATCTTCCCTGGAGACAGTCTTCTCTGGTTACAATCAGACTCTTTCAAAGGCTTCAAGGTCGGTCCTGTCTAGGTGGGATGGATAGGAGTACAGCCCAGAGAGTCACATCTTGACAAGAAGGGTCCTGGGGCCTAGAAGTGCCAGAAGCTATTCTCCAAGAATGTCTGTGGGACATTGTCAGGATGGAGCACCACCAATGTTGTCACTCAAGAAAGAATGAGTTGTGTGCCCAATCTGAGGGTGACTTGGAGGCCCAAAAGAAGAATGAGCTGCAAAAGACATAGTTGGGAGTCTCTGAAGCAGACAGGTCACAGGAGGAAGTAGGTAACTGGCTGAACAGTTAGCAATAACTAAAACTAATCTCCGTGTATTGGGAAACTACTCATGTGCCAGGCACAGTGATATAGTTTATCTTTTTAATCATCATTCCATGTGGTAGGCTTGCACGAAAAGAAACTGAGGCTCAAAGGACTAAGTGGCTTGCTTAAGTTCACACAACAAGCAAGTGATAGAAATGGGGTCAAACCTAGGCAACAGGCCCTAGTCTTCTGCTGTCGCCGTGCTCCCCTGCCAACATGGAATGACGGGTATGTGCTATGATGTCTCTTTCATGTTGTGTTCAGCAGGGGCTGTAGAGGCATGGGCCTAGCTGATTTGGGGGTCCACGCTAGGTAGAAAGGCATGACTCTTTGCATATCTTTAAAGAAATAATCCTCTTGTTCTCCTTATGGTCTATTTCTGGCTCTTGTCTTGGTGCTCTCATCGTTGCACTGTACTGGGATGGAGTTTCCTTCTCATCCATGATTCAACAGTATTCCTTGTATCTATTGTGGCCTTAAGTAGGAGCTGTTCTTAGAGTTGGGAGATGTGGCCTTTCCTGAGTCAATTTCTATAAGAAGGGGCAGGACCTGATATGGGAAACTGACAAGGTGGGACAGAGGTTCGCTCTTCCTCTTGGGGTCTTTCCCTCACTCCCAGACTAGGCATCAGGTACTAGATGGAGCCCAACATATGAAGACTGAATGAAAGCCAAAGCCACAATCTGAAGACCCAGCATTATCTTGAGAATGAGATTATCTAGTTGCAAACTAGTCTGTATGCATATTTTCCTGCTACTACCTCTGAACATCATATGAAGAATTGTTTAAAAACCCTAGCCTGCCCTCTGCTCTCCAGAGGAGCTTTTAAGAGGAAGATTGTGGTATGGCCCTAAAGAGCAGTAGCCCCTCTGAAGTCACAAGGGAAGGTGAATCTTTGGAAACAAGAGTTGGGCTGTTGTTTTTTCTGCCTCTCTCTACATGGAGAGTCTTCCTCCCAGGCCAGCCTTGCAGAAAATATCACTTAGGATCCTTTTGGCTGCAAGAAACAGGGCATGTTGAATGAAATTGACTTAAACAATAAGGAAATGTATATCTGACATAACTGGAGACTGGCGGTAGAGCAGGCTCCAGGCATGATGCCATCCAGGCATCAGTGATGGCACCAAAATCACAGGTGCTTTCTGCCATTCCACTCAGCTGCCTCAGTATCAGCTTCTACACAAACTGGTTTCCCTTGTGGTTTTAAGATGGCTGCTAATGGTGATCAGGGCTACATGAGTCTTGTGCATGTCAAGAAATATGATGGTTCCTCAAGCATTGACTATAATTCCTTGGTCTGAATGAAACACTTTCTACATTCTCACACCTGGACAAGTAACAGATGCCAGTGGTAACAAATACCACAGCTGGTAATGGGTAGGTGTCAGAATAAAATCAGGCATCAGTTGGGAAGTTCAGCTAGCAACCAACAGTATCTGCTGCAGAAAGTCTGGGTATTATTTTATCATGGAAAGTGGCAATTTTCCTAAGACTGGCCTCTGCTTCTGTGGTTGACTAGAATTTGGGGGCCTCTCTTTATATCTAGGCTGGAAGCCAGGCCAGGTGACAGGGACATTGTTGCCATGTGCACACAGTGCCCAAGTCTTGTGCCCACAGATGACTTGTTGTTTATGGCTAATCCTTGAGTCACTTTCCAGAGTTTCAAGGGGATATAGCTGTCCTCGTGGAGGCAACCAGGTTAGAGAAGAAACTTTTGAAGTTGGGTCTCTGGAGAACTGCCAGGTACCAACATGTGCTATTGTCTTATGCAAACCTGTCCAGGCTGAGACTTTGCCTGGTGGCCGTCTTCATAGCCTGTGGTCCTAGGAAGCTGTGTTTGTGGTCTGGCAAGGCTGAGTTGGGCACTCTGCTTCCTGGAGGCTGTTGAAGCTTTGAGTTGACTCTTTCCCTGCACTGCAGTTAATGTGGCCTTGAAAAAACTGAAGAACTTCCACATCCGTAACCCCCAGCCCTCAACAGCACCACTGAAAGCTTATTTTCTAAGCACCTCCCAAGAACCAGGCCCCAAGAAGAAATGATATTCGCATGCTCTTCCACCTTCTTGCCCTAGAGAATATGGCTCACCCCATGCAAAGAAATAAGGAATCATATCATAGGTAGACACTTTAGTGGATCTGTGACTTAGATGGTAGTGCCAGACCATGCAAGGTGATGGGTGGAAGACTGCATGAAGTATGAACTGCACATGCTTTTGTTGGGAAAGGGTTCTGTGGAGCATAATGAATGGTAGGAGTCATTATGGGTCAAGGCTGCACTAAACCAGCCTTGAAAACAGCTACTCGCCAAAGGAAGCCAGTAAGTCGTACTAGTTAACATAGACAATACAGAATAGGGGTTTCCTCTATCAAGTATCCCACATATCACTCCTGTGAAGTGAGAGGGCTGCTAAACTGAGCAGAAAGCAGGGCTTGTGTTGACTGGGGGACCATTGATAGCTGCTGCCAAGGCCACCTTTTGTGACTCTTCATCTGGCATGCTCTCACTTCTGAGCAGCAAACAACATAATGATTTTCTTCACTCGTGGTGTCTAGGCGACCAAGTCAGTGGCAAAGCTGCCAGCACTATGTAACCAGCCCAGGTCAGGATAGTGGAGGTAGGCATGTGGCATGTTAAGCACAGACTCTGTTCTATGTATACTAGCTTTTAAAGACAAATAGGATGAGCTTCTCCAGAAACTATGTGAGTGTGTGTGTGTGTGTGTGTGTGTGTGTGTGTGTGTGTGTATGGTGTGTATGTACCTATCGGAGGAAACATGTTAGAGTGTGTGGACCTGACTATGTTTCCATCATAACCCTTTCTACAGAAGCTTTGAAAATTTTGCCAGGTCTCAGGATCATGTCGTTGGGGCACCTGGGAATGGGGGACATTGGCTGTGTCCAGCAGGATTCCAGCCAGGATGGCTACCAGAGCCAAGCAGCAACCTGGGCTGGACAGGCCAGGAGAGAGCTATGGACTTCTCATTCTCCTCATAGCAGTGAGCTATCCTGAGACAATCTGGGTGGTTGTTTAGTGTTCTGGAAAGGAATTTCCCCTCTACCAATACTGGTCCCAGAGCTTTCCCTCTGTGCACTGGCTCCTCATACATTAGAGAGTTCAACTTACCCTAAACATTAGAGGGCAAAACACCATTCCAAGACCACTACCACCACGACTTCTGGCTTTATCCCTGCCTCCTCCTCCAGTATCACCTCCGCCTCCATCTCTAGCCACTATCGCTACCACTACCACCACCCTATCACCTTCACTCCTCCTCCTCCACCAACACCTTCATCTCCAAACACCATTACCACCACCTCCACCATCATTAGCCACTACCACCTCCTTTGCCAACATTGCTCCAACCACCAGCCTTACTGCTACCACATCCACTGCCACCATTACCACCCCTCCACCTCCTCTATCACCACCAGTGTCACTACCACCACCTCCATTGATACCATATGCTCCCACCTCCTTTACTACGATTGTCATCATCATCTCGTCCACCTCCATCACAACTACCATCACTGCCACCACTATTACCAACACCACACCACCTCCATCATGACCACTACCACTGCAAAATCTGGGTACAGTGTGAGCCTGCACATTTTTGGGGTCACATGTCACTTGTACTATTTCTTACAACAATTCCTCCATTTGTAAAAGTTCTTATAGTCTATAAATCTACAAGCACAGACTTGAAAACTGTTTAGTTTAGCTACTGCAACTTTAACCCATGAACTAGGAATTTGGAGTAAACGACCTACGAATTCTCTTCCAGCTCCAAGATTCTTTGGTAGGGGTGTGTGTGTGTGTGTGTGTGTCTGATTATTTGTATACACCCGTCCATGCCCATATGCATGGAGGCAGCCAATTCAGTCTGATATTCATTTGTCTTTCCATGAGAATTTCTGACGGAACCTACACGTAGAGTGTGTAGAAACAGACAAGACACAACGACCCACTGTGCACATGTAATCCCTTCCAAGCTCACACCATTCAGCATTGCCTTATAAATCCATGATGTGTCCCAGGAACTCTGGCTTACAGCAAAGCTTAGGGGCTGCATGACACGAAGGAAGAGTCATCACAGAGAATTAGAAAGGACTGGTGTTAGAGATCGTTTAGGCCTCTTACTCACTAAATGACCTTAGGTGAGTCACTCCTATCTCTCAGCTTCAATTTCCTCTCCCTGTAAGTGAGGGCAATTTTACCCACTTCCTAGTATTACTGAGGGGATTAAAAGAAAAGACAATATGTGACAATACCTGATGCCACTCCTGGAGCACAAGCGGTGTTGGTTCCTTCCCTCTGTCCCCTGTCATTGTCGTCCACCCCCCCCAACCCTGCCCTTGCTTTGAGACCCCGAGCCTTCAGTTGCTTGGGGAGCACCATTCTTGATCCAGTCCTCTGAGACAGTGGGCTTCCTGTTCCCAGTTCTGTCTCAAATGGCTCTGAAGAAAGAACATAGTGATCCTGTAAAATGTCACTGAATCAGAAGCTCTGCAGCTTTGCCAACAATCTGGGGGAGAGGACTTCAGAGCAGCTACAGGGAGAAAGTGAGAGGATGCTGTCCTGATGGGGATGGACCCTGGGGCTTCCATCTTTTCTGCTTCTTTACTATGAGAATGCACCACACACGCACACCCGCCAGTCCCGCTATTGGGACAGAGGAGAAGGACAAGCAGAGAATAGGATCAAGGCCCCCAGAAGCCCAGAACTTGTACCCATGAGGTTTGATTGATTCACGGCCCACATCCAAACGACTCTGCCCAGACAGTGCCTTCCGCTGCGGCCCTCACCCCCGGAGCATACAGATGAGCAGGCTGGTGGCCTCCCTGCCAGCTCCCTCAGCAGGTTTCCTTGCTCCATTTCTCTCCCTTCTGACTGTGTGAGTCTCTCATCATCCTTTAGTTCATGTCTCTCTCTCTCCATTCCATTGGCCTCAGCAAGGCTGGAGGGACCTCTGGCTGGGGACTGGGTGGCCAGGGGGCCATAGAAGTGCAGACTGGGGCTGGAGAGCTATTGAGAGACAACGACTTGGTGACAATGACCTCACCTCTGTCCCAGCTGCTAGCACTGTCCTCAAAAGCCCAAGGTCAGCTCTCAGAATCAGAGCCTGGGAACCCATTGGGTCTGTCTCTTGAGCAGTCATGGTGCTTCCTGGAAGGTGCCTTCTTATTTCCTTTTCAGCTCACAAGAGTCTTTGTGGGAATAAATTCCAACCAAACCTCGGGGTCCATGTGTTGGCATCCACTGGAGGTTGGCACTTCATTAATACCCCGAGGCCTGTATTTGATCTCTCTTCTACCACATACGGGCTAGATGGCTTTGGGCAAGCGGCTTATCCTCTTTCTTTGTGCCTTTATCTTAATCTGGTTAAAGGGTTGTTGTGAATTTAAATGAGATTATTCAAATGAAGGTTATTTTCTGGCACTTGAATATTTCCCAGTGTTCCACAAATGTTAAGTGACGCTGCTCTTATTACGACTATCTTCACCACTACAATAATCAGTGTCATTATCAGCAAAGCTTGTTGGGATAGTTAACCCCAAACCTCAAAGTTAGAACCCGTTTTAGTTACCATTTAATTAGCACCTACTATATGAACACTCTGCTGGGTACCTTTGCTGACATTAACTAGTCTAACTCTCACAATTAGCCTGTACAGTAGGTCATATAATGTCCCACCTGTTTACAGATGAGAAACTTCAGCAATAATGGAGGTGTTTCCTAAGGTCTCAAGGAAAGTAGGGGTAGGGAAGGGAACTTTGAATATTCTTCCTCTAGGCATTTATCTAGTTATTTATGCATTGCTTCAATCCAAAGAAGAGTTGAGGGCATCTGTGAGTCATCCATGTGTCAGGCAGCAGAGTGCCCTACAAAGTACGAAAGCATCAAAATTGAGGAGCCCTGGGTTGGAATCCCGGCTCCATCACTTACTAGCCAAGTGACTTGGGAATATCACGTAAAACCCCTGTGAGCTTCAGTTTCCATCACCCATGGATTAGCTATGCAAACTGAAAGATAGTCATTATTATTCCCATTTTTCTGATGAGTAAATCAAGATTCAGAGATGTTGAAACTTTACAAAGTTTACAAAACTATTAGGTAAGTAATAACAGAGCTAGACTGGCCTCAATTTGCAATCTGATCTCATTTCCAATTTCAGAGCTCTTCCCACTATTCTGAGCTATCCAAATGGCACCCTTCCCAAAAGCTGGGATTCAAACACGGTACAGCGCTTCCCACTACTGTTGTTTTTCTAGGGGCATTAGATTTAAAGGGGAAAAGCAGACATTCTGACTTCCTCTGTTTGCACTTGCCCCCTCCTAAATGACTAAGTATCTCAAGCCCTTCTTTCAAGAATAATGAAAAATAACACTGCCTTCGAAGTGAAGAGCGAGAAGATGGGCTAGTGGAAAGCAAGGCAGACCAAATCGTAGCTTGAGTTACTGGTTTGTTTCTCCTTCATCCCTTATTCCATGTGCCATCACAGTCTGGCATCTGCCCCAACACACCACAGGGAAACCCTCTCCTAAGGTCATCAATGATCTCCTGATGGGCAATCTCAGGGGCCTTTAAAAATTTTCCATCATTTAGTACCAAATGTATACCAACACTCTGCTGCACAAAGGCACTGAGGTAGATGATTCAATGTTTATAAAGGTGCCAGGCCTCAGACAGATTACAGTCAGTGGTGGTGAACGACAAGAAGAAATATAACCAGAATGCAAGGCAGAGTGGAAGACACAGAAGCACAAGCAGCTCTGAGTATCCCCTCACTGACCCTCTCTCCCGCCTCCTTCTCCTCAATCTACCAGTCTTCTCTGTGTGATCTTCCGACTCCCTTGACTGAAGCTACTTCCCCAGCAACCACTCCCCATTCAGCATCTCCAGCCTAGCCTGCTCCACCTAATCAAGCCCTAACCACTCAGTTGCCACTTTGCTGGCCTTTAAAACCAACGTGCTCAAAGCTACTCTCCCCATCTTCCTGGAACCAGCAACACTTTCCTGGTGAAAGGCATCATTGTTCACCCTTAACATCTTTCTCTTCCTTATCCTCCAAATTTACTCAGTCTCCAAAATCCTTTCAAATATTCCTCCTGCATAGTCCTTGAACATATCTGCTTTCCTCCTCTCTCCAGTCACTTGGTTTAATTCAGGCTACCCTATCTCTTGCCTGGATTTTTCAGGCAGCCTCCCAGCTGATCTCCTTCAGCTCTTCAGCCCGTCTCTCATCTGCTGTCCACACTTTATCAGAGTGATCTTCTTAAAAGCAAAATCTGATCTTGTACGTCCATGTTTAAAATCCCCATTGTCTTCAGCCTAAAATCAAAACACTTAAGCCTAACCTACATGGCTCTCCAAGGACTGACCCTATTCTTCTCTCCCCTCCCTTCCCTTCTCCCACTCCACATCCTATTATGGTCCATAATTAGGGTGATTGAACATTTTTTCATCCAAATCAGAAACTTATGAGAGTGAAAGGGGGCCCCAGTCATAATCACACTGGGATAAACTGGAACGCCCCAACGCAAACTGAGATGTATGGTCATCCAATCCACAATGGCCATCCCAGACCCCAAATCAACATAAGTTTTTGTCCATCTTCCCTACAGCTAACTGGCAACTTTTCTCTGTGTCTCTTGGTTCAGGTTTTCAGAGATAAATAATTCGTTTGTCCCAGCTCATCTTTTTAAGGTAAACCCAAGTTATAGCACCTGGCTAGCCTCCAGATTGGTTGACTGCTCTTATATCAGGTGACCAAGATGGGCCAATCAGGGGTGTCAGTGTGGGCTGCCTCATGACACAGTTCATGGCCACTCACATGTTCATGGCCACTCACTGAAGCAAGGCCTGTGGGTGGGGGCTCCTTTGCGGGGGTGAAGGTAGAATCAGAGCGAGAGAGGGAGGGAGAGTGACGGAAAAGAAAGAGGAGGAGATGAGAGAGACCAGGATCTGCTGGCATCCAGTCCCTGGTTCCAGTTGTTCATGAGGTCCATCCATTTCTCTGTTCTTTCGCCGTTTGGTGACTCAGAGGTTTGCGTTGGTTTTCTGCTATTTCTTAGTAGAGTCTTGAATAACATGGGACCACAATGGATAGGCCAGATCCCTCTTCCCCAGGACCCTCCATCAAATGTTTGTGGACAGCTCTTTGGTTGCCTGCCTCTGAATTATTCCTGCTCCACAGAGTGGTCCACTGCACTGTGTGTAGTTCTAGGGTTCAGAGGAGTCTCATCAGAGCCACATGAAGCTTTGCCTTTATTTTAATATTGAGCTCATCTGTAAGGCTTAGTTTGAATAAAGGATTCTATAGTTAAAAAATATTTGAAAACAATTGCTCTTAATTTTTTGAGTCAGAGCCCATGTTGGGTTCATTCTTGCATCTTTGGGCTTTAAGAATAGACCATGGCACACAGTGGCATCAATAAATGTTAGGTGAAGGAATGCATTATTGGGTTCAAGTTCTTTGACCATCCTGGCTGCTCGCCTCTGAAAACTGGCCTCTAAGCCACTTGGAGCTATCTTCATCTACACTTTAAAAAACTTCCTCCCTTCCTTGGGAACATTTGCCTGGAGGCTATAGGCCTGGGCTGGACACTTTGCCCACCTCCCCCAGTACAGCCAACCCTTCAACTGGCTAAGTTGGATGATGTCCTTTCTCCCCAGCTGAATTTTCTTCTCCCTTTCTTTCAAATCCTGCTGTGCTGTTATTCAGTAATGGAAATAGCAGAAATCACTTTAGAAAGGAAGCCAGCTGGTTCATTAGTCTGATTAAACTCAAGCAATGGGATCTGAGCACAGTTCACATGATGAATGGTGTGCCTTCCCTTGGCCACAGTGAAATTTTCAGTGATTATTAATCTTGGGGCTCAGTCACCCCTCACATCTGCAAAATCATGTGGGTCAGAGAAAAGGGACAGGGCTAAAGAAAGATGATGTCAGGACTTTCTGAGTAGAAGTGGTTCAGTCTCACCTCTCTCCCTCATTGCAGGCCTGGAGGACTCCACAAAGTATGCTAGGCTCCCCCTTTTTTTTGTTGGAAAGACCCTGATCTTCAGAAACAGCAGGACTAGTCTTTAAAGTCAGATTTTGCCACTTATCAGCTGTGTGATTCGAGGCTCAGAGTCTTCACCTGAAAGAGGGCATAAAAATATGTATTTTTAGGGGAGTTACAAGGACAAGTACCTGCTTAAAACTCAAAATGCAGTGGTTCAGAATGTCTGGAGTGTAGACAGGAGTGGGCAGACGTAAGAAACGAGTCAGAAAAAGGTAAGCAAGGCCCAAGTCACCAAAGGTCTTATAGGTTGGGCAAAGGAGTTTATGATTTTATATTGAAAACATTGGGACATTGTGAAAAGATAAAATCACAGGAGAGCATTATGAACAGATCTGCATTTTGGGAAGCTCACTCAGGCTGCAAGGTAGAAGGTATGGATTGGAATGACACTAGACTGTTGGTAGAGAGAATGACCAGGACAATCAACCCAGAAGAGATGATGGGAGTCTAAATGAAGGCAGGAAGTAGAGTAATGAGGAATGTGCCTCTCTTCCAGCAGATTTGGAAATCAGCAAGGAAGCAAAACAAATTGGTTGCAGAGGGACTGAAGATGGAGGGGAGCACTAGAGAGGGGAAGTCCCACCGATCCGGAGGCTTCCGGTTTAGGTAGCTTGGCAGAGAATGAGAGCCAATCTCTCTGGAAAGGAGCACAAGCGGAGAAGCAAATTTGTGGGACATTAGGCGACGACTTGAGCTTTGGGCATGTTGAGTCAGAGGTGATACTTCAAACATTCCATTCGATGGCATAGAATCTAATCTGATGGGGGTATACAATTAGATAGACCCTATCTGAAGAGGTCACCTCCCCGGGCCCTATTTCTAGAAACATGGACAGCCAAACTAGGTAAGACCAATCTGCTTATCCCTCCAGTCTGAAGGTTTTCCTGGGACGCCCTTTTGGAAGCTGCAGCAGCCATGGCTGGGTCTAGAAATGCTTCTAAGTTTTCTACCAAGAAATCTCACTCACTGTGCAGAACACAAAAATCTGCCATTTCTCATTTTACCCTCACCCTCCAGGTATGCTCTTTGTGAATATATCTTTTCTCTGCTGGTTCCAGGTATGGGAGGGGAAGGGCAGCAGCTTCAACAGGAGAGAACAGACTTGTGCTCCTGCAGAAAGAGGTCATAGATAACTCCAGGTGATTGTTACTACTTAGGAAGGAAAATTCATAATGGTGGGGAGAATTTCAGGGATAAGCTTAAGGATAAGTGATAAGCAGGGACAATAAAAAGGACAAAAGATGACAAACAACTAATACACAAAGAATTCCAAAAGGGTCTATAATGGGAGAGAAAGAGAAAATGGACCTCAAAGTTGCTTTCAGAAGGTGGCTTGGCATAATGGAAACAGCACAGGTTTTAGAGCTCCACAGTCTTGGGTTCAACCCCCAGGTACAAGCCTGTCTATGTGACATTGGCCAAGTCATGGAAGTTCTCTGAGGCTCAGTTTCTTCATCTGTGAAATGTTTGAAATATTACCTTCCTTATAGGGTTAGGGTGAGAACTGGCCCAGCAAGGTGACCAGTGCAGAGAAGGGGATGGGTTAATTTCAGCAGTGGTTTCTGCTGTGATTGCCTCCTTCCAGCTGTCCTGGGGGTGGTTCTCTCTGCTTCCCAACCACAGAAACAATCCTGCACCCCTGTGGAGACCCAGACCTTAGGGACACTCTCTGGCCAAATGCCCACAGCCCAGGAGGACACTGACTGCTGGACATCCCCTGGACACATCGTCACTCAAGGAGTTCATGAGGCCCCCTTGGTTTGTGGAAAGAAAGCATTTGGCCTAAGCTTCCCTGGAGTTTGAGGATGCCTGGTGATGAGGAGGAGAAGCAATGAGGTGGAAAGAGCCTGCGTCTTGGTGTCTGAGAGAACTGCACTGCACCTGTGTCCTGCCACTGCCACCCCAGCTATGTGACCTCAGGCAAATCACCTAACTCCCCTGGGCTCCAGGGTCCTTGTCTCTCCCTTGAAGGGCCACTGTGGGAATGAATGACATGACCCATGAGAGCGTGCCTGGCACACAGCGGGCACATGGCATGCCTTTTCTTTCTTCTCAATATCTTTGAGATTCCGGAGAAGATTAGAAATTAAATATAAAACTGCATAGGGCTAAATGATATAAATCAATTTCCTAAATGTCTATTAAATGTAATTGTCAGCAGAAGAGAACAGAAAAACAGCATCCAGAATCCAACAAAATAAGCTGACTCTGACTTTGTGGATTGATAGCAAACTGGCTGAGTTCCTAGTCTTCCCTTATTTTGACACTGCAGAGATGAGGTAACACCAAGACCCAGGCCGAGGAAGAAAATGTCCAAATATATTTATGTTTTGAGTTTAATCCTTTCAAATACAAGAAGCAGACGGTCATCTGGAACAAAGTAGCCCAATGATGCTTCGTGATTATACAGCAATTCAGCTTTTGGAACTCAATCTAAGGACTCTTCTCCATCTCCATTCACTGCTCAAAAGCAAGATGATAAACAGCATTATTTCTGCTATTTATTTCTATGTTAAACAACCATGAAAATATCATGGAGTTGAAGTCCAAATTTCTACAAATTTTACTGATCCAAGATGAGGCAGTAAAGAAATCTAAAGCTTACAGTAATGTGCTTCAACCTTTACCTCAATACCTGAGGAGGAAGACACAAGTTTATACTCCAGTGACAGTGAGGTTTCCGGGGGAAACGTTTGAGAAGAGCTGCATGGGCAGCTTGTCTCTACCTTCTTGCCCTCATTACCCTTAGGAGACCCACCGTCAGAAACCAGCTCACTGGTTCTCAACACAGTGGCACACCCATCACTCCTAGAGACACAGTAGGGCTGCTGTTGAGGGACCCGGTGAAGGGCAGGGGTCACTGTGAGGGTCCCCAGGAAGTGTTTACCCAGGAACCTGGAGAGGTAGGGGTAGGAAGGTAGGCAGACCATTCATACGTCATAACCAAAAGCTGTTGTATCTCTTCCTCATCCCTATGTTAGTTTCTACCATGCATGAGGTAGGGGATGGGATGGTAGGACCAATGATGTGTTAGTAAATATTTGACCACCAGCTCTTGGGGGAGTGGCACCAGAGTGCCTGGATTTATAGCATTGGCAAATTGCAGTGGTGTAAATACTCCCACTGTGGCTGATTTCAAACTATCGACATGATGTCACTGAACAGCAGAATTGGGAGAGATGCACACCATTGTCTCCAGTACAACACTGGGCAGGGCCCTGGGACCACCACTGCCTGCAGTTGTCAATAGGTCCCATATGTCACAGAAGGGCAGATGGAAGACCCTGACTAGCCTTTCAGACGCAGGTAAGACATCATCACCTGCTTCTGAGAAGTCTCCTTCTAGCCTCACTCCCCCCCCTCCCCCCCGACCCCAGCTGGATCCTCTGCGCCTCACTCTCTCTCTCATATCACTTGCGGGCCATGGTGTCATCATTTGTCCTCACACTAGTCCTACCAGTAAACACAGGTCCCATCTTCATTTCCAAACCCCTGGAAAAAGTAGACACATGAAGAACATTTGATAAATGAATGTTTGACTCACTCCCCTTTATACCTTAACCCCACAGCACCCTTCTCACCACCAACTCCCACCCTATGGTCTGTAATTTTTGCTCCACCTACCAGTCCCTGAGGCCATGGGGGCAGAGAGCCAGACTCCTGTCTGAATCCCCAGTGCCTGGTGCAGCACCTGGTACAGTGAAGCACCCAAGAAGCATTTGTTCAGTAAACAAATTCACAAATGATAAGAAAAGTATCCATTTACACCTTTAACTTATATGTACCAAATTGGCAAAACTCCCAGGAACACCTAGAAATAATTTGCCAATTAAGTCAGCTACAAAGACCAAGAAGCTAGCCAGAGCTCTGTCCGAAGTCAACTTGGGAAAACTCAGAGTCCCCCAGTCCACATCCTTCTAGGGCCAATTGTAAAAAATTTTTTCTCAGAGACGAATAACTACAAAAACTTTAAAATACAGACAGTTCTTAGGAACATGTGTTCTGAAATTCTATTTATGAAATTGTCGTTTAAATTCAGAATACCCTTTCTAGTAGAACCATGTTATGAAAAGTAACTGACAATGTAGCTCTAACTCAAGACGTTTGCAAAGGAAAATAATAGGAAGCAATAAAGCTATACTGTGAAGACAACTATTTCTTTTAAGCATCGTAAAATAGACATACGGAATGTGTCAAACTACACAGCAGCCTTTGGACAAGGTGCAATACTGGGAAGCAATAAAATAAAATTTTAAATGGTTTCTTTTTATTGATTATGGATGCTGATACTTGAGAAAAAAGACAGTTTTGTTTGGAATAGTTGCAGTTAAAAGAGATCCCTGACAGACACTTAGCACAGGCTGTAGTGCTCAGACCACCGGGTCCCAGTGAGTCACCCATGGGACTTGTTTAAAATGCAGCTATCTGGCCTCTGCCCCCGGAGAGGCAGATCCGGTGGGTCTCAGGTAGAGCCCAGGAATGCTCATTTTAACGAGCATTCAAGAGAGTCTGACGCAGGCAGTTTGAGGACCACACCTAGAGAAAAGCCAGCCAGAGAGGAAGCCACACCACTTCAGTGGGCTGAAATCTCATCTCCCAGGGCTTTCTCTGTCTGTTTGGTACAGCTCCATGCCGCTCCTCTTCTCCTCCAGTGTCCTTTCAGTGGTGGGAGAAGGGGGCAAGTGATTACCTCCCACTCCACAGGACGGGTATGGGTAGGGGTAAGAGCGGAGGTCAGACAGATGAAAGAAACTCCATCACTCATTCAATAAACATTGAAGGCCAAAATTGAGCTGGTAGGCTGGTGATTAAAATACCAAAAACTTTTGTACCAGCTGGACAATAGTCTCTGCCTTGAGCAGTACCCCTATCCAGGACTCCCCCGCCAATAGCTGCCCCAATTAAACTCTCCATGGAATGAAATTAATAACATCTTTGTAGAATTAACGTGTGTGAGTGAAGTGCTAAGTACATAAGTGCTTAATAAATGGTTATTTATGTCTATTATTTTATTGCTCAACAACCACTTGGAGAATTAAGAGAAAAACATCAAAAAACACAGCCAGGCAGCAATAAACCCAGTTTTATATGATATAGTTCAATTTACTCACAAGTGCCGTAGAAGGAAAATTCAGGCAAGCTCAGTCTGGGAGAAGCTGTCTGAGAGGAAGTGGAGATGGTGCACACTGAGGCCTCTGGTTTCTAACACCGGCTCCACCACTCACTGGCTGGGAGACCTTGAGCAATCAACGTCTCTGTAAAGTGTGGCTGATGGTGCTGTCCCCACTCGGCTCTTGGGGAGGGTTAACATACAAGGCCAAACAGTGCCTGGTAGGTGCTCAGTGAGTGGTAGCTCTTTAGAAGATTTAAAAGTAGGAATAAACCTTCTCTCAATGGAGGAATCTCAGGGCCAACAGGGATGTTTAACTTCTTTAAAGTCAACCCAGTATTACTGATCCCCTGCTATGAAGAATACTGTATGGGCCATAGGAAGAGATTAAGATATAGTCTAAGGAAGATCAATTGCTGTGCCAGGAATGGGGCAGGGCAGTGGGTGTGAGCACATACAAGAAACCATATTACAAGGCAGCCTGTTGTAAGTACTGGAATAAATTATAAACAAATTTCAGTGGGACTATAGGAGAGAGAATAATTACTTCAGGGGGCTAGGTTTAAGAGGTGGCACTAGAGAAAGAGCGAGAGAGAGAAAAAAGGCAGCTCTCTGGGCTGGAGGAGTAGCCCAAGTAGGATACAGAGAGGGCTGTGTGAATGGGAGTGTGGAGATAGCTACTGACCCAAATTGTTGCTTCCTAGGCAGCAGACTAGTAAGTGATATGATTGAGCCTGTTTTTTAACAGGCCGTCTTAGGGGAGTGGACTATCTTTAATACTACACATTTTTTGCATAGCGCTTCTAAATATACAAAGCATTCTCACATACACTTCTTCACTGAATCACTGCCCCACCCAGTGGTGCAGGTATTACTACCCCCATTTTACAGAAGAGGAAATTGAGACTTTGAGACCCAGAGCCAGGTCTTCCAATTCCATCTAAATGATCTGTTTATTACTCTTAACCTCAAGGCTTCTCTTTTGTGCTTTTTTTCTAAGCTTATCAGTTGGTATTGTGGGAATTTTCCCAGCTTGCCTGTGGAGGATCCTACCCTGGTGATGGGGGCAGTACTTAAAAGTTGTTCAGTTGACAGTACTTAATAGAGTATCAGAGCCAGAAAGTGTTGTAGAGAATGTTTCCAGCCTCCTTAATTTACCAATAAGAAAACTGAGACCAACAGAGGGGGCTGACCCGCCGATGTTCCCAGGGCTGGATCCACGAATGCTATTTGTGGTAAAACTACAACCAGGAGCACAGCCTCCTGGTTCTTCTGTCCACATCCCAAGGTCTCACAGTCTCTCTCAAGCACAACTTTCACAGTCAAAGCAAAGAGGTAAGTTAAGGTCAGGACTTGGCCACTATCGGCTCCCATCCTGCACTGGTTTGATAAAACAGAAAGATCCTACTGATCATGAAACATTAGGTGGAAGGCAACTTGGAGGAAATCTGGGGCAATCCTTTGGTTCTGTAGGTGAGAAAACTGAGACCCAGAAAGGCAAACTGAGCCCCTACAGCAAGGACTTGAACCCAGGTGTCCTGGTCCCCAATCATTGACCCCACCTCCATGACCTCAGCTGTGCACACAGGGTCACATGCTGTTCATCCAGCTTGTCAGAGACAGTCTGACTTAGACATTTCCAGACACAGGTACCTGACTCAGCTCTGGCTCTGCCTCAGTGGTGGAGATCAGGCATCAGCTGCCAGCTTGGATGATGTGTTCTGGGAGCAACATGGTGAGTGTGAGTTGCCAACTTTGAAGTTTCAGGGAACGTAAAGTGTTGAGCTAGTTAAACATCCAAAAATGCCCTGTCTCTCAGAAACAGGGGTGATTCATCAGAGTGCTTGGGCTATGGCTGGGAAAGGCATTAGAGTGGCCACGGGGGCTACAAATCCATGCTCAGAAGCCTCTGGTTTCCATGCCTCCAGCCCTTGCTCACAGCTCTCCTCTCCAACCTAGAGCCAGCACACACTCCAGACCTCCTCCTCCCTGGAATCTTCCTTGGCTGTTCAAGCCCAGAGGATCTGCTCTGTACAGTTTGGCACTTGGTTTTATATTGTCTTTTATTGCTCCTTAACTGTTTTGAATGTTTGTTTTATAGCCCACATGGATTGCAAAGGCTCTGATGGGAGGAAGTAAGCTTCCTCCTCTGTACCCTATAGTGCATCTTGGAGAGTCACCAAAGAACAGAGACATGCTCGGGCTCACAGCTTCTCCTGACTTAAGACTCTTTCCTACATTGCATTTGCACATACAGCAAATGCTCAATAAATCCTCACTTGTTTCATTGTGGCTTCAGCCTTTTCAAAGACAGAGTTGAGCAGCCAGGGCCTCTGTCAGCCCACGCCAAGTCTCTGTGCAAACTAGAGAAAAGGCGCCCCTTCCTCCAGGCAGACACGGCCCTACCAGGCTGCACAGCTGAGCTACTGGAGCGTGGGTGGGAGATCAGGCCCTCAGCTGGGCGCCCTGCATGGTGAGCTGCCTGCGCCACTGGGCGCTGGCTGCTCATGAGGGCAGCAACAAGATGGCTCTCCGCACAGCCCTCTCCTCTCTCCATTCTGATGGGGAAGGCCTAAAGCGGGGAAGCTGGTATCAGGGGCTCCCCAGCTTGTTTCCCAGCCCCTTCTCTGTCAAAAACAAGCAAGAACAATAAAAAATGCACAGCTTTCAGTGGCTCCTCAATACTCTGAGCTTGAAGACTACACTGCTGGCAGGGCACTTGGGGTCCCTCTATAATATGGTCCCAACCTGCATTCCTTCTACTGGGAAGGCCCAGAACTCACCATGAGTTGTCATCCTTCTGTGCTTCTTCTTCCCCTTAGCTTCAAGTGCCCTTGTCCTGCTGATGTGTGTGTCAGATCCCCCTTGCCCTTTTGAATCGCATCCCCATCCTCCCCTCCTCCATGATGTCTCAATCAACACAACTGTTCTTCTTGGTGATTCCTGCCACCACAGCCTTCCCTGCCCTCCACACTGCTTTGACCTCTGTCACAACCCTTTTCCTACCTGTTATGAGCACGTAACCCAGTGGCCAGCTGTCTTTAAGCCTTCTGTCCACACAGGCTTCTCTGTACTCACCCTGTATCAACCCAGATGCTGAACTCAGCACCACCCTGAGTCTCCAAAGAAATCCACTCACAAACAAACTGGGGAACAATATAACCTTTACAAATGACTTATTTCATAGGAAGGGTGGAGAGCAGGGCCTTCATAGCTCACCCTACAGTAAACTATTTGCCAGTCTTGGCAAGCACTCTGTTCTCCAAATCCTTGCTTGGCAGCACCGTCCTGGGAGTTTCTCTCTTGTTACTCTTCCTCAGTGCCTCCCAGGCAAGTGGAATCTCCACACTCTATTTCTGCATGTCTTCCCACTCCTCTCATCCAACTTATTTCCTTCCTGTTCTAACAGGCAAAAGAACCCAATGTTACCCCAACCCCTACCTGCAAGCATGTATCCCCAAACCCATCGTGATGCCCAGACAAATATAAGCTCTCCCTCAGTTTCGGCTTCTTTCAAAGGAGTCAGGAATAGACAGAGCAAGAACGTTTTCCTTGTGACATGTGTGTGAGTGTGTTTTCCTCCATAGAGAATGTGATTTGCACTTAGCACAGTGAAAATATATCCAGTAAGCCTGTGAGCAGCCTTCCCCTCCACCACGGACTGGGGCAGTTCTAAGCCCTTTCTGTCTCTTTGTTCCTCTTTCTTCCCAAGTAAGGCCCAGGACTCAAGTCAGGGGAAAGTGCCTGAAGACATAGTAGGAACATAGTAGATACTCGTGAAATGAATGAGTCAGTGAGTGAAAGGGGAAAAAGAGAAGACAAAAGAAGACCTTTGAGAGCACCCTCACCAGGATGATTTCAGTCTAGCTGAAGGAAACTTCAAGAACCAACCCAGGCTGAAAGAATGAAGTATGGATGGTGAATGGCAGCATGAAGTGTGAACATGGGGTCCTGGTACTGGCTCTGCATTCATTGCCATGTGGAACCTTGGAGAAATCTCTGAGCCTCAGTTCCTTCTCTGTCCCATCAGCCTGCCTGCAGATGGCCCAACATGGACACTGACCATCAGTGTCCTCAGGGCTGTCTGACATTCATGACTGAGGCTTCTTCCCCAAATGCCCAGACACCCAGGGCCCCTTGGCGCCTCTGCATCTGCAGAAAGCTTTTCTTGGCTGCAGTCCTGACCTGGGGACCTTCACAGCCTGCTGGCGGAAAAGAATTCTCAGCTGTGGAAACTGGTAAACTCCACATATTTTACAGATGAGAGTCCAAACTCTAAATGTGGTGTGAAATGGACAGAAGTCATCCTGCTGGTGTGACATGCCTGAGAAAGTGTCACCATCACCACCCCATGTGGACATGCACGTCATGGAAAGAGAAGCAGCAATAAGTGATGGTGCCTTGTCCAATGTTACTTGTCGTCCCTTCCTTGCCCGTCACCCTGAGACCCTTTTCCGTGCTTATCTACGTTTTTAAAATAAGAAGTGGTCTGTTTGCTGTGCAGGAAAACAGTCCATGGTCACCTAAATGCAAAGGAGATGGAATTAACAACGTTCAGTCCTGAGACCTGATCCACGGGATCAGAGTCCAGCTCTGGCAGGCTACCACGGTCCCCACCGTACCTGGGGAGGGGGAAATCTTTTCAGATTGAACAGCCACCAATTTCCTGCCACCAGAGTCAGAGTTGTCAGAAATCTGACTCTGGGCAGGGACCGTGATTTCGATGCTAGAGACACTGAGTTCCCGGGAAGCAGAGACAACTTGTTGGTTTTTTATTTTTATTTTTTTCTCTGATTAGGTCGAGATAAGGGAGCCTAGGCCTGGTTGAGATGTGGAAATGCCCATGGGTATTTTATTTGTCAAAGAGTTTTCCTCCGTGCCCGGAGTCAGCTGGCCTCTGGCGCCCTACAGAGCCCACCACTGCTGCATCCTCTCTGAAACCCTAAGCCTCTAACTTCTCCTCCCAAACTGAAGCCCTAAAAGTGAACGATGCCTGTGGTCAAGTTGCACCAAAGGGCACGGGTTCCCACTGAGCCGATCCGCATCCATGTGTGTGCGTGCGTGTGCGCGCGCCCGTGTTCGTGTGTGGCGCGTGTGTATGCGCGCGCACGGGTGTGTGGCAGGGGCGGGCTCTGCGCCCGGGGGCAGGGCTCCGCGGTGAGAGTGGCAGCTAGACTTACCAAGCTGCTACGGGCAGGGCGCCGCAGTGCCGTAGTAGCGGGCAGCCGACACAGGCTGCTTTGGAGCCGCGGATTCCGGAGCAAGCGGAAGCCCCCAGGGCTGTCGGACCCCAACCGGGCCGCCCGAGCTCCGCGGCGCCGACTCGGGCTGCCATCCCCCTCCCTGAGAGGGCTGCGCGGGCGGGAAGACGCCCAGACGCCAGCTTCGGTCCCCCTTCTGTCTCTTGGTTCCTCTTTCCTCCCAAGTAAGGGAATAAGCCCCGAGGAAGGAGCGCTCCGGGAACCGCGCAACCAAGTGTTGCCTGGTGAGGTAAGACAGCTGCCGGCGCAGCCAAGAGGGTCTCGGGCTCGGGGGTGCGGGCTGCAGCAACTTGGGAAAGGAGGGCGGAGCGGGAACTAGTCCCGTGGCTAGGGGAAGGAGCTGCAGCCGGGGCCACTGCGCCCACCCTGACGGTGCCACCTGCCGCAAAGCCCCTGCAGGAGGAGATCCTCCCCTGGAAGGGCGAGGGCACGGGGAGCGGCACAGGGTGGGGCACCAGCTCCCTCTTCAATTGGGAGGACCTTCCGAATCTCGAAGGTGTGCGGGCGGGAGGCAGCTTTGCTCCAGGCAGTTTGTTGAAGCAACTGGTCAGATTTCTCCCCTTCTAGACTTACCTTGGCGACTTGTATCCAGTTCGCGCTCCGGTGCACAAGGGCGGCAAGGAGAGGGGGACACTTTTCTTAACGTCTGGTCGCCAAAGCCTGTGACCGTCCCGCGGGGCTCCAGGACTTTCGGGCACTCTACAAAGCCCCTGGGCTAGAGGAGCTTAAAGGGAAGCTGACGAGAACGCGGCCACCTTGACAAATACAAGCCAGGGAAGGAGAGGAGGGTCGGGGAGAGAATATAAAGCTGACCTGTTTGATCTCAGAGTCGCAAGATGTGTGTCCGTGAGTGTGCGTGTTTGTGTCTTGAGGGGCGCGCATCTAATATCACCTGTGGGGTTTATGGAACACCACCAATCCACCTCACCCTGCATATTCTGAGAGTCTCTTCCTCTGGACGAGTGGACTAGAATTTGGGGAGGGGGCCTGTGGAGTTCGGAAAAAGCCCTACAGGTGATTCCGATGCGCCGTCCCCATCCCTGCCATCTCTGCAATGGAAGGCATGGGACAGGAGAGAGGAGGCGTCTCCCAAACGTAAGCGATCCAGCTGCAAAACTTAGAGTGGCGGGCAAGACCCTCCCCCGTCACCCATGCCCTCTCGCTCACCCTGCCCCGGCGCGGGGCGGGGGGAGGGGGGGGTCAGAATAGCGTGCAGGGATTTGTGGCTGCGCCGCAGTGGCGCGCGGGAGCGCTGCGAAGCCACGGACGCGCTCGCAGGCAGGGCGGCGAGGCTGTCTCCCCCGGCTTTATTAGCATACGATGACCTCGCTGTCCGGAGGAGGGCCTGGGACGGCTGCTTATCGTTTTTTCATTTCGCGGGCTGGGGGGAACGCAACTTGAGTCTGGAGATGTGGACCAGGGGCAGTCATTGATGAGGGCAGCGGTCCCGGGGCCGGGAACTGGCCCTCGGATTTGAACTGGAGGAACGATTTGGTTATTTCGGTGCCTGGGATTCTTTGTTTAAAATACTGCCGGCGGAGTTACTTGCTGGAGCACAGGGCACCCTCGTTGTCGATGAAGGACATTAAATCGTAGGAGGCAAATGTCATCGCTGTTTGGTCACGTACACACATATGTAAACACGCGGGCGCGCGCACACATACACCCCCCTACACCCCTCCGTACCCTTTGTGCTTTATGCCTCTCTCATCCAGGGATATGTCCTAACGTGCGAAGGGACTTCGCCATTTATCGTTAAAAAGGGCCGTATTTGCCCGAGAGTCTGGTTCTGAATATAAATTATACTCACTAAATAAAGTGGCTGCAACTAAGCTAACTTCCTTGTTGTACCCCTGGTCTGTCTTTTCTTTGCCAATCACCCTTAAAGCTTACGTATAGCACTGAGGAGTTATTACAGGCATTTTCCTAGGAGGAGTCTGGGGGTGAGGAGAAAGTATATGAGTCTTTCCCACCTTACAATTTTATGTCAGTGTTTGATTCAGATCAACCAACACATGGGGTTGATATAACATCAGAGCGTCCTGGAACCTAGACTCTCAGAGATAGGACAAACTCCTCAGGACATCCGTTCCAACTCGCGCCGCACAGCACCTTCAACAGGTGGCAGAGGATCCCGCCAACCGTGCACTCCCATCTGTGCACGTGCGGGGCTCTGCCAGGGGAAGAAGCCGTAAAGCAGCGGCCCTTCCCTCTCCTGCTGATCCCCGGAGGAGGCTGCTCCAGCTCCTCTCCTGGAAGGGAACGGGGAAGAGAGAAGGGAAGTGCCCTTTTGTTGTGGTAAAACTCTTTTTAAAAATATATCTTATTGTATTACATCATTATGATTTACTCTTTTTGTATAAAAGCGATTCATGTTGAATGCAGAAAATTTAGGAAGTTGAAAAGTTTGCAAAGAATCAAACAAACCGCCCACAATTCCACCACCCCCAATTCCACCCTGTTAATATAATATTGGCATATTTCCTTTCCGTCTATTTTTATGCCTTGAAATCTACAATCCATAACCAACATTTATTGAGTACCTAATAAATGCACTTTGCAGGTGTTAAGTATTTTATATTCACTGTATCACTTAATCCTCATAAGTCCTTCTGAGGCAAATATCATTACCAACCCCACTGAGTTCGGGTGACTTGTCCAAGTCACACAGCTGGCAAGTGGCACACAGCTGGTAAGCGACAGAGCTGGGATTCAAACACAGCCTGTCTGACTCCTAGGTGGTTGCTTAGCCTCTGTAGCTATTGCTTCTCTGCATTTTTTCTTCATTAGTATTGCAGCAAAACTCCTTCATGAACATCATTTTCATGGCTGCCTGCTGTTACAGTTAGTCATTGAAGTTGTTTCCTGTCTTTAGCAGCTACAAATAACTGCACAACATCCCTGAGAAAAGTCTTTGAGCACACATTTCCAAATACTTCCCTTGGATGGATTCCCAGAAGTAGAATTACTGGGCCAAAGGGCATGAATGTTTGAAGGCTCCTGATATATACGACAAGCCACTTTTCGAAAAGGCTACGCAATTTACACTTCTATCCACCAGAGACAACTCTGTCACAGTCAAAGCAGGTGACCTCCAGGGACTCAAATAGATGAGGGCCTCACAGGACCAAGCCGGACCCCTTGAGCATCCCCCTGGCCTCATGGGGGAAGGAATCACACATAGCATCCAGCTTTATATACGTAAGTGTGATTAAGGAAACCATGCAATATAAAGCTGTACCTGTTTTTATGTGAGCAAGTGTCAGTTGCAGAATTTTCTGGCTAGATGTCACATATTAACTCTGAACAAATCAAGCTATTGTGTAAAATGTATAAATGGGCATAACATCGTACTTCTCCACTCAAGTAAGTAGAACAGCCCCCACTCCTATGAACGCACATCGGCTACCACAGGCAGTTCGGCCAGCCCAACCAATCAGCAACTGCTTCTTCACATACTGACCTTATTCGCAGAGCTGTTTGTTCACACCAAGTATCAGAATTCCACAACCAAGCCACAGTGGGAGCTGGTGTCACCTTATATGTGACAGAGTTCATCAGCACCCCTGCCCACCAAAATCACTTGTGGTTAGTGACTACTAGTAAAACAATAAAAAGTAAGGTTATACGTATTATCAAAAGAATGTCCTCGGGTGAAGAAAATGTGGCCAGAGACGAGAAATTGAGTCAGGCAATACAAAAAGACACAAAGGGAAAATTTGCAAAGAAAACAAATTGACCCTAGCTGTGAGTTTTCCCTAGAGCCATGTTTGCCTCATAGCCACCTCTGCCACCAGCAGTGGGCTTAGTAGCCCTGGAATATAAGCTGTTATTGTAAATGGAATAAGTATCATTTGAGGCCCCACCATGAGATCCACTTATTCAAGACTCTGCTCGGGTCTTAAAACATCCTTCTGGGAAGTGCTGCACAACTGCTTATCTGGGTTAGAGACCTCTCTCAGCTGCACCTGTAGCATCTGTGCATACTCTTACCTCACCACGGTTGAAATCACTTATCAGCGTAGGCCCCGCTCTACTGTGAGCTCCCTGAAGCTACAGTTGGCACTGTACCCCAGCACCTGAGATAGTACGTATGCACAATCAGACACAGTGGACAATGCACAGTAGACAATTAAATGTGACGAACGAATAAGAGAATTGTCCAAGTACTGTCCTGGGTGCTTTATGTACATTTCTCTGTAGATGCATTTTTATCCTTCTCAAACTGGTCCATCTCAGAAATGTATCTGAAAGGTGTCCGGAGCTGTGCTGTCTATTTCCACGTGGGACTATTTCCATTTTCATTTAATTCATTAAAATTAAATAAAATTTAAAATTCAGTTCCTCAGTCCCACCGGTCGCATTTCTAGCAATGAAATGCCAAAAACAGCTTCTGGCTACCATATTGGAGAATGCACATGTAGAACATTTCTATCATTGCAGAAGGGGGGAGAAAGAAAGTGGAGGGATGGTGGTAATAAATGCAGTAGTAGCATTCGCTGTACTATTTATTAGGCACCTACTTTTTGGCCCATACTGTGCTGTATTTTGTACACACACCGTCTCACTTAATATTCACATCACTATGAGCCTGGTTTTAACTTTATTTCACAGATAAGGAAACTGAGTCTCAGAAAGTTTAAGTAAGTGGTTTCAAAGCTGGTAGAAGAGGCTGAGTTTTAACTCAGGCTCCTATGATTTCAAAGCATATTCACTTAGGCCTTTTTCTTTACTGACTCGATAAATGTCAAGTGTGGTAATGTCTATGCGAGTTGCCATCATCTTGGCTTCCCAGAAGTCAGGAAAAGGGTACTTTTGAAGGCTTCCCAAGGGAAATAATTGGTATAATTTGTGAATGCTAATGGCACATCAAGAATGTAAAATTTTGCCTGGGGGCTCAAGAGGCCTTGTCCCTGGATGGGTGAGGTAGCGAGAAAGAAACCCACTCATAGTGTGGCCAGAGCAGAGGGCCAAAACCTAGGAGAGCAGGCCAGCCAGGCACAGCCCTCCTCATGATGACAGGGAGGCCTGTCATCAGCTCCAGAGAGAAATACTAGTTTTGTTAGGATCTCATAGCCAATTAATGGCCTAACCTGGCTCCAACTCCCTGGCCAGTGCCCTTTCCACTGCTCCATCCTGCCTCATAGGCCATTGGCTCAAGCATCCTCACTATCATTATCACTCTTACCCAAGTTTTCTCTAATTTCTTTATTCTTAGTGAATAAAGCACAAATTTCAAGGGAGGGCTGATCAGCACCAAGTAGGGTTCATCGCTTCCTTTATTCGTATTCCATATTTCTGTTAAAAATCTTAAAGATGAATTAAGAATGTCTACTACTAACACCTGTTGTGTTGAGTATCAACTGGAAAAAAAAACAACTCTCTTTTAAACTTGCTCTCTAACTGTATCTCCCGCCCACCCCCCTCCATGCTTGTACAGATGCTGCCTGGACCCAAATGTTGCTGGCTTCCCTTCATGCCCAACTCTAATGAGCATGACCCCTTCAACTAAGTCATGGATAAAAATGATAAACATTACAGGATTCTGCAGCATTCTACTATATGCTCCTGAAACACAGATGTTAATTCAATAACTAAAAAGCACTCTGTCAGAAAATTTATTCAACTTCTTATTCTGTCATTCAGCCCATATTTCTTCATCTTTTTCAAGAGCCTATCAGAGGAATCTTATCAGATTCTTGATAAAGTCCAGACACTCTTTATCACTGGTATTTCCCTGATCTGCCTGCCCAATAATGTTATTATAAAAGAGAGGCAATTTTGTTAGTCTGACATAAATTAGAAGTTTAACCCATGTTGGTTCCTAAAGATCATAACTTTAGTCCTAAAAGCTCAATATCATATTCCAGGATGTTTCCTGGGATTAACATCAACCCCTCAGGTTAAGTAAGTAATACTTCCCATTTTAAAAAATAGAACTGTATTTGCCATGAGGATGATGGTGGTGGTGGTAGTGATGGTGATGGTGATGATGATGATGATGGTGATAATGGTGATAGCGATGGTTGTAGTGACAGTGGTGGTGGTGCGTGGTGATAGCAGTGGTTAGTGGTGATGGTGGTAATCGTGGTGGTAATGGTAATCGTGGTGGTGGTGGTGATAGTGGATGGTGGTGGTGGTGATGGTGCTAGTGGTGATAATGGTAATGGTGATGGTTGTGGTGTGATGGTGGTGTAGTGGTGATAATGATAGTGATGATAGTGGTAGTGATGGTGGTGGTGGTGATGGTGGTAGTGGTAGTTGGTGGTAATGGTGGTAGTAGTGATGGATGAAGATGGTGGTGGACGTGGTAACAGTTGATGATGATGGTGATTGGTGGTGGTGGTGGTGGTAATAGTGGTGGTGATGATGGTGGTAGTGGTAGTGGTGATGATGGTGGTGGTGGTTGATGATGATCATGGTGATGGTGGTGGTAGTGGTCATTGGTGGCGATGGCAGTGGTGGTGGTGGGATAATGGTAGTGGTGGTAGTGTGATGGTGATAGTGGCAGTAGTGATGGTATGGTGGTGGCAGTGGTGGTGGTGATAGTGATGGTGGTGGTAAGTGGTGATGGTAGTGATAGTGGTAGTGGTGGTGACAGTGGTGATGGTGGTGATGGAGGGTGGTGGTGGTGATGGAGGGTGGTAGGGGTGATGGTGGCAATAGTGGTGATGGTGGTGATGGGGGTTGGTGGTAGTGGTGATGGTAGTGATAGTGGTGATGGTGGTGATAGTGGTGATGATGGTGATGTGAGGTGGTAGGGGTGATTGTGGTGATAGTGGTGATAGTCGTGGTGGTGGTGATAGTGGTGGTGGTGGTAGTAGTGGTGATGATGATGGCAACAGTGGTGGTGGTGGTAGTGGCTTCCTTACTCTGTCAATCTGAACAGATTAAGGAGATCTCTATTGCATGTTGTCTTAGCACCCTGGGATATTATTCAATTAGGCCAAAAGTCTTGTATTAATTTGAGGCAGATCTAAGTGTTCTTAGCATAACTGAAAATGAGATCAGGGAAGGAGCCAAGAGAGCATCTGGTCCTTGGCATTCCTCTTCAAAATGAGGAATCCTCCATCTAAAGAGGAAGTACCTTGCCTGGGATTCCACAGCAAGGACAGGAACCAAGGTCTCCCACTCTTCCCCAGTGCTTTCTCCAGGGCATAACTCCTTCTTTTCATCTTCAATTCTGAAGAAGCCTAAGGCTTTGTTTTCTGCAGAAATGTCCATTTGTTGTCTTGGAATGAACCTCTTAAATCATTGATGCCTCAGTGAAAATTAAAGATTCTTTTCTGGCATCATTATTTGAAAGGAGAAAGGAGAGAGCTCATTTTCCAAGTGGGAAATGGAGCAAAAAGATCTCCAAGGAAGGACAGGACACAGAAAGGAAGGGTTCAAGTAAGAAAAGACTTTTTAAAAAATAATAAACATCACAATAATAGTAGCCATCCTTTACATGTGTACCACACTTAGAAGATAACAATGTATTCATGTCCATGATCTCTCCTGATTCTAATCATAGGTGTGAGACAGGCAGCATGAATGTCACTGGCCTCATTTCACCAATGTTATTTCTCCAAAGCAGAGGCTGTGATCTAGAAGACTCTATTATGGCAAGAATAAAATGAAAGATAAAACTCAGTGGCCACACAGCTGCCGACAACTCCCAGAGTTACCTGCCCAGCTAATCATTTGGGCCCATCACTCCTTTCGGTGTGGTCTGCATGGAGAGTTGTCTCCTCGCTTAAGGCATAATCAGTGTCATATACATAGGGACCAAGTTTTCACTTACCCAATGGCTGATTTGGTGTGAAAGTTCCAAGTGGCCAGAGGTCAGCAAGGCCACTTTGACCCTTAGATGCTGAAATGCTTAAAATTTTTTGGCCCAAATGTATTCATTCTTTACTGCATTTCTCCACCTCTCTGCTCTGGGACAGCAGCCTAGAGCACTTTACCAGCTGCCTCCATGACCCTGACTTTCAATTAAAATGAAAGAGCTAGGGAAAGCTCTCTCAATTTCCCAGAGCACCAGAATGTTTCTTCCAGAATCCTTGAGAGCCACTCAAAATGGATCCTCTCTCCCAGTTCTCCACACTCCCCATCCTGAGGTCTCATCAAATTTAAGTTGGATGGAAGTAAAGTGAAGAAGTGTGGGCATTCTAGGTAGAGGGAACAGTGTAAGCAAAGGCTCAGAGGCAGTTCTTGTCTAGAGGTCAATGTTGTTCCTGTTAGTGCCTTGGAGTCAGAATCAACTTCCAGCAACTCTGTGCACAGCACAGCTGAACCCTGCCTTGTCTCTTTGCTCCATCCTCTCACCTTCTGGTGCTATGTTGGACAATGCTCCACTGCTCTTCATAGGGTTTTCATGGTCAGTTTTTTTGGAGGTGGGTGGCTAATAGAGATCTTCCTAGTCTGTCTAGTCTGGAAGCTCCGCTGAACCCTGTCCATCATCGGTGACTCTGTTGGTATTTGAAATACTGATGGCATAGCTTTCAGCATCACAGCAACACACAGCAGCCACAGTATGACAACCAACAGATGGGTGATGTGGTTCCCTTACCGGGAAATAAACCCAGGATGTGGTGGTGAGAGTGATGAATCTTAACCACTGGACCACAGGGCTGGCTACAGTTCAGTGTTGCTGGAGCAAAGACTGTGAGTCAAGAAGTGATGGGGTCTTTCCTTCCCTGGCGAGCTGTTTTTAAATCTGGTTTGGGGAACCTCAGCACTGTTGGCTACAAGGTCTAACAGCACACTCCTGTTGCAGTTTTCCTGTTAATTGGGTAAGCACCCAATCTAGCTGGTTGCTAGGCTCAGGGGCTTACAGTTGCTATAGGCCTCAGGCCTACAAGGCTGTTGTCAGTTCTCTTAGGAGGGCAGCTGAATGGGGCTGGCCCTAGGCATAGGAGCACTCAGTTGTTTCAGGTTTTGGAAGGTGGGGCTGATCCTTTTTATGGCTATTTGTGAAGCACAGGTGTTCTGCCACTGATAAGCCTCACCCCCCACAGGACCACACACACCGTCAACACAGTCCTGGTCCGTGAACACTTCCCAACCACCTAGAGCATACCCCAATGCCCCACTGCAGAGGCCCCCACCTCTCCACCAATGCCTTCCACAGTTCACCTGGTCCTCACACAGGCCCTGCCCCACAGAGGTGGACACATATAATGGAATACTACTCAGCCATAAGAAATGATGAAATCCGGCCATTTGTGACAGCATGGATGGAACTTGAGGGTATTATGCTAAGTGAAATAAGTCCGAGGGAGAAAGTCAAATACCATATGATCTCATTCATAAGTAGAAGATAAAAACAATGACAAACAAACACATAGCAACAGAGATTGGATTGGTGGTTACCATAGGGGAAGGGGGGAGGGGGGAGGGCAAAAGGGGTTATTAGGCTCACATGTGAGGTGATGGACTATAATTAGTTTTTGGGTGGTAAACATGATGTAATCTACATAGAATTCAAAATATATTACAACGTACATCTGAAAGCTATATAATGTTATAATCCAATGTTACTGCAATAAAAAAATTTTGGTAGGGGATAAGTCTGGAAATATGAGTAGGAGGGTCTTGTCTGTCTAGTTAAAGAGTATGGATCTTTTCTCATAGACAGTAGGAGGCCTCTGAGAAATTCTAAGCGGAAACTGACATGGTCAGATTTTAACATTAGAACAGTCCCTCCAGCTGCAGTGTTAGGAGGCGAGAAGCAAGAAGCAAGGCTGCCCACTGGGAGGCTTTTGTGGGAATTTAGATAATATGAGGGCTGAACAAGGTAATACAGATGGAAGGAGGGACAGAGCCAGGGAATAACTGGTGATTAAGTGGATGTGATGGTCGTGAGAGAGGCAGAGGAACCAAGGGTAGTTCCCAGGCTTCTACTTTGTGTACCTGGGAGGGTAGTGGTTCCATTGACCAAGAGAATCAAGGAACAAGAGCAAGAGTGGGGTTAGAGAATGAGTTCAGTTCAGGGCATGCTAAATTTGTGATGTCAGGGAGAGATCCAGATGGAGAAGCGGTTGATATGAGCTATGTGGCCAGAGATCCAGATTAGGGAGTCATCAGTATGAGTGGTAGCTGAAACCACAAGACCCAATGAGATCATGGGAGAGTTAATTTTCATTTATCTTGATACATGTATTGCCAGTATCTGAAAAATCCGTGTCAAGGAGATTCATGCCTCTTTAATAAGGGGAGGAAACTTCTCACAGCATTAAGGGTCTGGGCTTGACAGGCAAGCTGTGCCAATAGCCATTTGCTGACTCAGACCAATGTCCACTTCTGCTGGGTGAATGGTCAAGCGTGAGAGTTTTTAGAGAAACACTTGTATTCTTCTTCTACATTAGAGGTTCACACAGTTTTAAACGTGGTCCTCTTCTCTAGACTAGTGGTTCTCAACACTGGTTGAGCATTAAAATCACCTGGGGAGCTTTGCAAAAATACCAGTTGTGGGTCCCAACCCAGGAGATGCTAATTTAATTGGTCTGAGGTCAGGGCCTCGGCTTGAGTATTTTTCTAAAGGTCCCCAAGTGACACGAATGTTCATCAGAGTTAAGCACCATTGCTAAACAATAATTTCTCTCAGTGGTTCCTCAAATTACAGGTTTTTAATTCCTTAGCTCCTCTGACAAATCTCCTATGACTCTATTACAATTCCTCTAAAAACCACGTTAAAGTCTCAGAACCTACACTGGACACTGCACTCCAGCTACGGTCTTGCTTGCACATCATCCCTGTCTTTGCATTCAACGGGTATTTCTCCCTTGTACCTGCAAGGCTCCTGAGAAATTCTGTCAAATATCCTGTGCTTACAAACACTATCTACCACACTTCTCTGAGTTACATAACTAATATACCTATCAAAAGATGTAAGAATCACCTGCTATGACTTCTGAGTGAACCTTCGTTATTTGCAAGAGATCATTGCTGGCCTTGGTTTCTCTTTTTTTTTTTTATAGTGTCTATTCTATAGGGAGACATTAGTTTTACATTCTTAGATATTTCCCTACTTTTGGACTACTAAATAGTTTTCATGAACTTCCGCCATGTGTTGACTGAGAGCGAGTCCCACAGCTCATTGCCCCGTGTGCTGGCCAAGGCCTGTCCGAGGAGGCACCAAGGTGATTGAGATGTGTTTCCCATCACCTACCCACCAGCACTTCTACAGCCCCTGACACTTAAATATATATGTATATATATTTCCCTTTCAAAATGGTGGTAAAATATGTATAACATGAAATTTACCATTCTAGCCATTTTTAAGTGTATAGTTCAGTGGCATTAAGTACATTCACATTGTTGTGCAACCACCACCAACGTCCATTCACAGAACTTTTTCCATCTTGCAAAACTGAAACTCTGTACTGCTAAATGATAACACCCCATTCTCCTCTTCCTCTTCCACCCCATTCTCCCTTGCAACTATCATTCTACTTTCCGTCTCTATGAACTTGACTATTCGATATACCTCATATGAGTGGAATCATACTGTACTTGTCCTTTTGTGACGGGCTCATTTCAGTCAGTGTAATGTCTTCAGGGTTATTCATGCAGTAGCAAGTGTTAGGATTTCATTCCTTTTTAAGGCTGAATAATATTCTGTTATAGGCATATACCACATTTTGCTTATGCACTTATTTACCTGTGGAACTTGGGTTGCCTCCACCTTTGGGTATTGTGAATAATGCTGCTATGAACGTGAGTGTGCATATGTCTTTTCATAGCCTTGCTTTCAATTCTTTTGGGTATATATCCAGAAGTGGAATTGCTGGATCATATGGTGCTCCATTTTTAATTTTTTAAGGAACTATGATACTGTTTTCCATCGTGGTTGCACCATTTTACAATCCCACCAACAGTATACAAGGGTTCCAGTGTCTCTCCAACCTGAGCAACATTTGTTATTTTCTGTTTCTGTTTCTTGATAACACCTGTCCTCATAGATATGAAGTGGTATCTCATTGTGGTTTTGATTTGCATTTTCTTAATGATTAATGATGTTGAGCATCTTTTCATGTGCTTATTGGCCATTTGTGTATCTTCTTTGGAGAACTGTTTTTCAAATCCTTTGCCTATTTTTGAATTGAATTGTTTGTTTCACTGTTGTTGAATTTTGGGAGTTCGGTATATATTCTGAATATCAATCTCCTTTCAGATATTTGATTTGCACATATTTTCTCCCATTCTTTGCTGCCAACTTAACTTAGAGATGGTAGTGAAATTCTTCTAGAAGTCCCTTCCTTTTCATCTCCAGGCAAACTTTTGCTTCCACTCCTGTGACTTGTGGCTAGGTCGGGCTCTCCCTTACATCACTCTTGTGTACACTCTGTCATGGAATGTTGTCTAAATTTCTGATGTGGATTATAGTGGGATCCTTTTTTGTTTTTTAGTACTATAATAAATATCCTCAAATATTTATATATCAATTTGGTTATTTCAATAAAAGTTAAGGGAGTGGGTATGAGTTAAATGAGTATTCTTCATTTCCCCTTTATAAGGCCGTATTTCTTAAAGGTGGTACACCTGCGCCAGAATCACCCTGGGTCCTGGTTAAAAATGCTAGTTCTGAGGAGCTGGCCTGGTGGCAGAGTAGTTAAGTTCACGTGCTCTGCTTTGGCTGCCAGGGGTTCACAGGTTCGGATCCCAGGTGCAGACCTACACACCACTCATCAAGCCATGCTGTGGCAGGGTCCCACATACAAAATAGAAGAAGACTGGTACAGATGTTGGCTCAGGACTGTCATGGAAATATATGCCTCAATAAATGTTGATAGAGGCAAAATTAATGTTGCATCCAAAACACAATAGTGGGGAAAGATTTCAAAATGCCACTCTTGGGCTTTCATATATCCAGTAAACAAACAGGAAATAATTTAAATACAGGATTTGTGTAATATAATGAATACAATTGAAAAAAATACATGTTGCCTAATACCTGAAATATAGAGAATGAAATTTCTTTTCCAGGACTCATGGAATATGCACAAAAATTAATTCTGTATTAGGTTACAAATAGAACCTCAGCAAGTTCCTCAAAGCAGGCATAGTAAAGGTCATAGTCTCCAACCATTAGAAATCAATAAGAAAAAGTAAATAACAGCATGGGGGACAAGTAATAAATTATGGTCCATTTATACAACAAAATGTAGCCATGGAAAACAATATTGTATGTAGAAAAATGTTTAATAACTCCAAATAATGGTCACCATATACTGGTAAGTAAAAAAAAGTCAGAAAGAGATCAAAAGAAGTTCAAAATTTTAGAAAAGGAAATGCATACATCTATACATGGGAAAATTCTAGAAAGACTTTATAGCAAAATGTTGATTGTAGTTATAGTTGGTGAGATTAAATGTGATTTTTATTCTAAAATCATTTGAAAATATGATTTGGATTCTTGGCTAAGATTAATAACATGCTGACACTGTTTGTAGAATCTATATTCTTCCATTTTTTTTGATGACGAAAATAAGATTAGATTTGCTTGTTTCTAGCCCTTTGGCTTTTTGTTGTTGTTGTTGTTCTCCAAAATTCTTCAAAGGTCACTGAATGTGTTCAGTAACCTCTACTGGAAGTTCTCCTGGTCATCCTTGTCCCCAAGCTGTAGACCAAACTGTTCTTTGCTCCTCTTGCCCTAAAATTAACCAGTCCATTTCCCAAACTTCCCCCAACCTTTTTATTTTCGGCCAAGAGTGGGGTTTTTTTTTTTTTTTGCCACTTACTATTTTCGGATCATTTTGAGCTATTATTTTCATGATATAATTCGTATAAGTTTGTGCTACTTCCTATATATTCCTGGATTGTGTGTGCCTTTCCTTTCCTTTGTTTCTAAATGTCCTTCTTGGATATGAACTCGTGGGTTAGTCTTGCAGACACTTTTTTTCAAGGACTATTCCTTTTTCCTCTTGTGTCTGCCTAAATCTAGAGTTCCTGGCTGTTTATTACAGCCGGGCGTCTCCTTGTTTACAATCATGACCTCTGAACTGGAGTGGCTTCTTTCTCCTAAGATGTCTCTTACGCCTGCTTCACCAAGCAGGGTCTTTCTCCTGGTCAGAATAAGATCCACAGGCGCTCATCCAGGTAAGCTTCTTTACTCCATGTTAACAAAGGCAATAAAAACATTTGTCTGATGCTCTACTTTGAGCCCAATGAGGCTTTCTGCAAACATTTAGTCAAAGTTCCCTTCCACTGCTCCAACTTGCATTGTGCCAGAATGGTAGTGGCGAGGAATGCACCCGCCATTTCCTCCTTGTGGCCAAGTGGCCTGTAGGAAATGTTCACGATGATATCACACATGTTCCTCACCCTTTTCTGCTCACACATGAGATATTTTAGGTGCTCTGTCTTTAGGGTTATGAATTCCCATAATAAACCAATTTTAAGTGCAAAGCCATCTTGCCATGAAGACATGTCAGCCCGTAAATAGTTTCTAGTACTCTTTGTAATCATGTATACACGTGTGTGTATTCGTATGTGTCACCAGGCATCTCCCCTCTCATGTTTGTCTTTGTTTTACCAGCAGTTCTATACCTTGGATAGATTCATTGTTGTTATTCCAATTCTTTGATCCTCTTTCCCATCAGCCTCTAGGCAAATACATGCCCCCCATGCTCATGAGATGCAAGCCTATCACTACTAGACATGAACTCTCCCTTTCAGGGTATGGTAAATCATGACCCAGAAAGCTGCATTCAGTATTGACACTGTTTGCTTCCTTTTTATCCCAGAATCCCATCTGTCAGCAGAATGACTGAATGACACATCATCCCTATTCCCGTTTTCGCACTCTTGCTCAAAATCAGTGGGAGGTGGGGTCAGACTAGGTGATAAATGGCCTTGAATGCCTGGAAAAGGAGTTGGACACAAACTGATAGTCAATAAGAAGCAGTTTTTGGTTCTTGAGAAAGAAAATAATTGAAACTAGTGGATTTTGTGAAGTGCCTATAGGTGGAGCAGACTGAAGTGGAGTGAGGCAATTATAAAGACTGAAGGCAGATGCTTGGGCCAATAAGGAGGCTGTTACCCAGAAACGGGGGTGCTGTCACGAATAGTGAAATGGAGAGAAAGGGGCAGAGCTGAGAGACAATATAAAACAAAACTTGAAAGTTGGTTTCTGATTTGGTATTGAAATTTTGAAGCTAAATAATAACAATTATCAAGCCTGCTGAATGTAGAGAATGACATTTCCATTTAAAAAGTGAGGAAAATCTGTGTTATTTAGTTTTGTAGGTGGAGGTGGGAAGAAGATAAGTTTGAGAGTAGATCTATTTCTATATTTAAAAGTCACACCTAGTAAATGGTTGGAGGACTGTGTAAATGCATGCGATTCCATCAGCGACAGGATCTCTTTCCGACCAAACTAAACTCAGCATGTGACTTCAAGCTCTGATCAAAACAATGTCAGTCAATCAAATCAAACTATTTTTTCTTTCTTATTCTTCAGTGGTGGCTGGTTTCTGTTGGCTATTTTTGTCTACTTCAAGGTGATTCACCCAGAGAGGCCAGTTTTTCCAATTGGACTATAATTTATTAGACACATTCAGCCAAATGACTAACTCTGTGCTCATTTCCTAAATCCTCCAGTGTCCTAATCTAGCTCACACATCCAACTGCTCCTAACCCCTGCAAGCAGAAGTTACCACAAAATTTCCAAGTCATAATATTTTGCTTTATTCATTAATTGCTTCTAGGAGTGAAGGTGAAAATGTACGTGGTTCCATCTTTTACAGCTGATTCTGAAAAGCATCACCTTTCCCTTCCATCCTCTTCCTTAAACTGAGGTCTAAGATTTTTCATCCCTTAATTCATGCCTTCTCTCATCTTAAACCCTTTTCCTCTTTACATGAGAGCCCTCTATGGATCAGGGAATCTTGGCACATTTACCAATATTTAATAAAGCAGAAGGGAAGGCCGTCAGCATCCACTGAGCCCTATGTGCCAGGCACTGTGCTAGGAAATCTGTCTTCATTATGTCTAATCCTGCTCTGTAAGGTGATGCCACTAGTCCCATTTTCCAACTGAGAAACTTGGGCTCAGAGAGATTAAGTAAGAATAAGTAATGTGCTCAAGACCACAAATCTAGGCGATGTCATGGGTGAGATGCGGACCGAGGTTTGTTGGACTCCAGGGTTATACACTTTTCTGTTTTCTGACAGATGGAGATTTTCAGGTGTAGGATATGGTTGGCATGTTGTTCTCCACTTTAGAAACCACTGGTACAAGGGAGTAGTTGAGGAGAAGTCCTTTAACCTCACAGGCCCCAGTGTGTGGGCCTCTTGACATCTCACCCCCTCCCAACCCACACCCTTGAGTGAATAGGGCTTATGAGTTTGGAAGATTGGGGAGACATGAAGGGGCATACTCCTAATTAGTTTGAACTGAGGAATCTATTGGCTATAATTTTTATTGAAATTGAAAATACAAGAAATAGTTTCATAGCATGAAGAAACTCTTTTAAATTCAACCCCATTTAGGAGTCTTGAAGTTCTGATTTCAGCAGTTCCTCCCTCCAGTGCAAGCATGTCGGGTACACTTAGTAAACAAGTCTTTTCTCTCCTCTGCCCTTTCTTCTCAATCAACCGTATGAGCATCATTGCACACTGAGCACTCCTTTCTCAGAGCTCCACAGCCCTTAGGACACACAGCCCAGTACTATGGCTTTTATGGAAGCTCCACGGTACCCCCAGTGGACTGCCAGTTCACTGAGGGCTGAGGTCAGTCACAATTTATCCCTGCAGCCGCCATAGCGCCTAGCAAAGTATTTTACGCATTCTGTGAGGTGAGTACATGTACAAGCATACTTGCCTTTTGAACATCATTATTTTAACCAAACTTTACAAGAAACGATGGGATAAATGGCAGATAGAACAGGATTTCAAGTTAGAAAAAGTCCACTATAACGTACAAAATAACAATCTGGTACAGAAGAACTTCGGCTGTAGGTAATTCATTTAACTATGGTACACATTTATGCATAGTTCACAAATGCCGAAATTCACATGTACACATGTAATACTCATGAAGTACAAAAAATGTAATGCACATTGTTCATACTGTAAGTCCACACACAATACACATGTTCATATGTAGTATGAATACCCTCAAATATATCTGCCGTCAAGTCAATGTTCTATAACGCTCAATCTCTAACCAAGGTAGGTAAACTTTGAGAAGACTGAGTTGGGTTATGGCAGAAAAAATATAAAAGCAGACCAAGATGGTGAAAATAAGGAATTTCCTTTATATTTTTTAAACTATATAAATAATACATTTCCCTTTTTAAAAGGAATTAAAACATTATGGGTAATGGAACCTCAAATTCTAATTTCTGTGTGTTCCTTGGAGGTAACAATTGTGATATTTTGTGTGCACCCTTTCAGATCTCTCTTTTTTGGCGTTGTATACATATATTTGCACCATTAAAAATATTGCACATAATTTTGAGTTTAAAAAAAAATGCCATTTACTTCCACTAATTCTAATAGTCACAAGAACTGCACGAGAGAGATTCCATTATTCTCATTTTACAAAAGAGGACAGTAGGTCTCAGATAGATTAAGATTTTAAAATTTTCTCAAGGTCACATAGCTAGTAAGTACCAGAACTAAACTGAGCCTTCCTTTCCATGAATAAGGTATTTCTCCATTTATTTAAGTTTTTCTTTATGTCCTTCAGTGAGTTTTTATAGATTTCTCTACAAAGGTCTTGCATGTTTCTTGTTAGATTTATCCCAGTGTACATTCTACTTTTCATTAAAGTTTTGAAAGAGATCTTTTCCTATTATGCTATATTTCCTAATTGGCTATTGCTTGTGTAAGGGAAGGCAATTCATTTTTTAATGTTAATTTTATATATACTCACTTTACTAACATCCCTTAATTTATTTTATTCTCTTGGTTTTTCTAGGTATCCTTACCATATCGTTTAAAAATTGTGACAGTCTCATCTTTTCTGTTCTAACATGTGCACGTCTTATTTCTTCTCCTCATTTAATTGCATACTTAGCACCTCTGGGAGACTGTTGAATAGCAGAGGTCTTAACTTGCATCCTTATCTTGTCCTTGATTTTAATGGTAATGGTTCTAATATTTTGCCATTTATTTATTTTTCAAATAAGTAAACATTGTTATTTCCCAGCAGAGTATCCTGTTGTCTTTTTTAAATCTTTTTCTAGTTTTATTTTTTCCAGTTTTACTGAGACGTAATTTATGTATAGCACTATACAAGTTTAATGTATACAGCATAATGGTTTGACTTACGTATAGTATTGTGAAATGGTTACAATAAGCTTAGTTAGCATCCATCATCTCAAATAGATACAAAAAAAAGAAAAACATGTTTTTTTCCTTGTGATGAGAACTCTTAGGATCTAGAAATCTTAGGATTTCTTAACAACTTTCAAATATACCATCTAGCCATATTAACTATAGTCATCATGTTGTACATTACATTCCTAGTAATATTTTGCCATTTAAGTATGAGGTTTGCCATGGGGTTTTGGTAGATAGTCTTTATGATGTAAAGGTTGTTCTATTCACCTTCTAATGTGCTTAGAGGTGTGTTTGCTTTTCCATCATACTTGGGTGTTGAATTTTATCAAGTTTTTTTCTGAATATATTGAGATTGTCATGTGAATTTCTCTTTTATTCTGTTAATATAGTGAATTGTGTTGATAGCTTTTATAATCTTGATCCATCCTTGCTTTCCCGGAATAAACCCTATGCATTGTTATTTTAATACTATACTAGATTTTGCTATTTAATGGAAGATGTTTCTGAATGTAATAAAGACATTGGTCTATAATTTGTTTTTATTTGTGCTCTCCTTATTCAGCTTTTGTAACCAGGTTATACTGGCCTCATTAAATAAATTGTAACAACATCTTTTTCTGTGCTCTGGAACAACTCGTGTAAGAGGAGAATTATCTGTTCCTTGATGATTTTTAGAACTTGCCTGTGATATCCTCTGGACCAGGAGGGTGGAGCAGGCTCCTGGATATTAGACTTTGAAATATTGATTCAATTTCATGTGTTATTATTGGACTAGTCAGGCTTTTCTACTTCTTGAGCCACTTTTGATAATTTATATTTTCTCAAATTTTCCCATTTCACCTAGTTTTTCAAACGTAGTGCTGTAAAGTTGAATATCTTATTCTCTCATAATTTAATAAAATCTCTTGCATTTATATTTATGCCCCTTTTTCCTTCCTAATATTGCTGGTCCTCCTCCTCCTCCTCCTGCTTCTTCTCTTTCTCTCTCTCTGCCAAAGAATTGTCTATCTAGTTGATTTTTTTTCAACAGCAAGAAAAAGAGCTTTTGAGCTTATTTACTAACTGCCCGGTTGTTTTGTTTTGTTTTGGGTGCTAGCTCATTGCTTTCTGTCTTTTTCTTTAGCTCTGTCCTCCTCAGCTTTGTTTAGATTTCTTTTCTTCCTATTCTAGCCTCCTGAGTTTAGGTTTGGTTCATTTTTTTTCATCTTCCTTGTTTTCTAAGAAATTCATTTAAGGCTAAAAGTGTCCTTTAAGCATTGCTATAACCAAATTGCACATTGGTTAAATTGATATGTAACACTTCCAGATTTTCATTTTCTTTTTAAACAAGAAGTTACTTAAGAATCTGTGGGAATTTTTTCTTAATTTCCATACTGTTGCAGATCAGATTTCCTGGGAAGCAGAGTCTGAAATGGAGATTGTAGTGCAGGAGTGTTATTAGTTTTATTTTTATGTATTTATTTTTATTCATTTTACATAAATTTTTCATATAGCATGCTTTTCAAAAATACATCTAGTTGTTGGCTTGTAGGTATTTCATGGCAGCTACAAACATGGGCCCGGATTAGGCCGCCATCTTTCTTCTACCACTTCCAGCTGCATGAGCCTCTCTGAAGATCCTCTTTAAAATTGGGAAAAATAACAATATTTGCCTCTTAGACTGCTATGAAAATTATCTGGCCACAGATAATATAAGTCAATCACCTAGCACAATGCTTTGCAGAAGGTAGGCACTTAATTATATATTTTTAAATCAATCGATTTATTTAAACTAAAAGAACCAAACAGTTTACCCATTTCTCCCACCCTCCACCCTGGCCTCTGGCAACCACCAATCTGTTTACTGTATCTATGAGCTTTGTCTTTTTTTAAATTAATTAATTATTTTTTTAGATTGCAACAACAAGAGAGATCACACGTTGTTTGTCTCTCTCTGTCTGACTTAGTTCACTTGACATAATGCCCTCAAGGTTCATCCCTGTTGTGGCAAATGGCAAGATCTCATCCTTTTTTGATGGCTGAATAAGCCCAAGGTTCCCAGTGTTAGTTTTGTGAGGGAGTGCTCTTGGAATCACCACTTGTGGAAGGGAAGAGACAGAGCATGATTTGGCAAAGGGAGAAGTTGCACTGGGATGGCCCTGCTGTGTGTTCCCAGTTGGGGTGAGGGGACAAGGCCTTTTGCCTTTTCCTTTGTATCATTCAGTGGGTGGATGTGGGCTGCCCGGGAAGAGGGGATGACTTTGGGCAAGGCAGCTCTTTCCAGCTCAGGCAATTCCTGAAAAGGTCTGACACCTCTCAGACAGACTGCAAGCTGTCTGCCAGCAGCACTCCCAAGCAGCTGGGGGAATACATCCTTCTTTTCAAAAGGGGTCTGCTTGGCACAGTTCAGCACCTGCTACAGATATTTATAGTTTTAATATTTTAGCCAACTTTTGGCTGTTAACGTTTAATCTCTATAAGACATTTCCCCATGGATTTGAATAATCTTTTTTTTCTTTTACTGAGTTTCAGTGACTTCAGAGTATTTAATTAGATGCATGTACCACAAGGTATTTAGCAATCCAATATTGTGAGACATTTAAATAGCTTGTATTTTATTGCTATTATAAACAACACTGCCACAGATACCCTTGGAGTTGAAATCTTGTAGAAGTGGTTATAGTCATCACAGAGGTAGTGCTGTTATTATTGTCCGTAGTTACTTTCTTAAGATAAGTTTATAGAAGTAAATTTACATGGAAATGTACATTTTGAGGCTGTTGATAGAAAGTCCTATTTTAGCTAATTTACTTCCACACCAGCAGTGTTGGAGAGTTTCCGTTTCCTTGCCTTCTTATCAACATAGATGTTACAAATTTTTTAATTGCTAACAATATAATAAAATGGCAATAATATCTTCCTATTGTTTCTATCCAATGAAGTATGATTTAAATGAGTATAAAAAATCATTTCCCAGCCTAAAATGATGGCCCCGGATACTTCGTGGCAAGAGCAAAGAGTTGATGTCTAACATTTCTGGAAGGAAAATGGAGTTACTGTTAGAAGGAACCCTAAATATTAGTTACTCCACTCTCTGCAATTATCAGATGAGAAACTTGAGGTCTAGAGAATAGAAGGGACTTGCTCAAAGTCACTTCACTATGAAATATAAGAACCAGGATTAGACCCCAGAGCTCTACCATACCACCCTACTTTCTCTGATTTGCTTTCTTCCCAGTTTCCATAACTCCATCAAGCTGTTGAGTTTCTGAAACTAGAATTCAAGAGCCTCCTAAGAAATGTTTTAGATTTTGTGCTTTATTCAAATCAGAATATTTAAAAATTAATGTAAATATATTTGTATTTTCTTGATGACTGTCTTATGCCAAATACTGCCATGTGATTTCAGAACCCCTGTTATCTTTCTGTCACATGGCATAATGGTGAAGAACCACCTCCAGAGTCAGAGTACCTGGATTTGAATCCTGAATCCATCAGTCAATAGCTACATGACCTAGGACAAGTTACTTAACCCTCTGTGCTTCAGTCTCCTCCTCTTTAAAATGGGCATAGTATTTGTATCTACCTTATAGGGTTGTTATGAGTAGGCAACCAGATAATTCATGTAAATTGCTTAGGACAGTCTGGCATGTTATAAAGGTTAGTTATTATTAATAAGGTGTTTCTCAAACTGGGGCCTAGACACTTCTTGGGTGGATGGGGCCATCCAGGGACATATTGTCTGGGATCAGAATGAGATGTAGGCACCCCTGGGTGCTGTCGTCAGTGGTGCTAAATCACTGTTGCATGATTGCCCATGCAGACATTGTTGTTCTGTGGAGTTGGTGGAGGAACGGGCACCTGACTGCCCAGAGCCTCCTATAAACTAAATCCCGGGCTCATGAAATGAACCAGAAAATTGATCCTCAGGCAGCTTACAATCTAGACATGATTTAATAATCTTCCTAGGTCTGAAAACCAGCACAGATGCTGGGGAAGTATGGGCTCTGCATTGAGGCAGACGTGGGTTTGGCCGATGGCCCAGCTGCCTAGAAGGAGTCTGATCCTACGTATGGTGGCATAATAAGACTTACCTTGAAAGATTATTTTGAGAATTATATTCATGTGGAACAGGGAGTATATTCTCAATGAATAGTAGCTATTGTTTAGATTGTTATGCGAAGCAGCAAGTGGGAGGAAGGAAAAGGAAAGGAGAATTAGAGAATGGGAGAGGGAAGGGTAGCAGAGGAGGGAGGGGAGGAAGAACACAAGAGGGTCATGAAGTGGAGGACACTCATGGCCAGCTCACCACAAGTTCCTCCTGGTGCACAGGCACTTCCCAAGCTGAACAGGGTTTCACAAACTGTTCCAAACTTGAATGTTGTCTCTTTGGTGTGGTTTCCTTGTGGTGGTTGTTAACACACATACACGCACACCACCCCACTGCCACCACAATACTTGGCTTTTTTACAGTACCATCTTCTTCTAGACCTGCCTGAGCCCCGTACTCATGCCTTGCTGTGTCTCTTCCCTGACAGTTCCATTTCTGACACGGGGCTGAGCTGTGGCATGACTTGAGCTGTCATTTTCTCACACTCAGGCTCTTCTGATTGTTGAGGTTTGCCCTTCACTTGATGGTAGGAAATTCCTGTTATCTGTTCCGTGCCCTCTCAAGATTATATATTTGGCACAAAATGTCACAGGAAGAGTATGAAACATAGATCCAGATTGTAAAGAAAGGAAAATTCTGCAGGGAATATGTCATACCATGAGATTTTGGGGAGCTGGGCAGGATGATAGGCATCTGGCAATCATGGGGCTCTGGCTTCCCTGTAATGTTTTCTTGCCTGAGGAAAGTGACTGACTTGAGAGACCCAGATTCTGTCTGCTTTACGGTCCCCTTAAGGAGAAGGAAGAGCTCCAGGTATTCTAAGTTTCTCTTCTTAGTCCTGTCCCTTACATTAATGTAAAGCAGTGGTTACAAAACACCGGCATGCATCAGAATCTCCAGGAATGGCTTCCGAGAATTTGCTTTTCTTACATGTTCCTGGGCGATGCCAGTACTGCTGGTGTGAGGACCACACTTTAAGAAGCACTGACAGGAAATTTTACTTGCTGTGACTCTCACAAACATTATACAAATAATTCTCATAACAACCCTGGGAAACATGTATTGCTATTATTATTATTCCCATTTAGAGATGAAGAACAACTTATTTAACATCACATCATTGGAAGTGCTATAGCCAAGATTTGAATTCTGGTCTCTCTAATTCTAACACCTGACTTGGGCTTGGTGCTGCAGAAGGCTCCCTGACACTGTATGTGTGTCGTTTTCCCCAGGTAGTAGTTTCGTGAAGGAGGCCTCCTCTCACAATCCTTTCCCCACATCAGCCCCTCAGCTCTGGAGTCCGGAATCAGATCTTGGAGTTGCTATTTACAATTCCACTTCTTTAGCATTTCCACTGTAGCATCCCCAGTGGCAAAGCCAAGTGAACATTCTCCCACTTTCCGAGAACGGTTAGAGGTGGCCCCAGGGCAAGAGCAAATTTGTTTTGAAGTCTCATGTTTTACCTCCAACTTCCTGCATATTTTCCATTCTATTCCATTCTGTGTTCGTGTTCAATACAACATAGTTGTTTTTTTTTTTTTTCCGCTCAAATAATACTGGTTTTCCAGGAGCAGGCTATGGTTTTTCCTCTGGCTTCCAATTTACCGTCCAGTTTGAGGATGAGCGTTTAGGCTCTCTTTAGTTGGATTGTTGATAGTATCAGCACCCAGCACAGGGCCTGGCCCTTAGGGACACAATTTATTCATCCAGAGGTGTTACGGTGAAAGGAAAGACCAGGGGCGTTGGAATGAAACAGACTTGAGTTTAAATAACAGTTCTACCATTTACTAGTGGTTGAACTTGGAGCTGTGTTTTTGGCTGTCAAATGAGTATGGAAAAGACCTTCCTCACAGGGTTTGGTCATATTACAGATGAAGTATTCAAAATACCAGATCTGTTGTTGTCTATAAATGATGGTTGCCGTTATGGCTGGTTATTACAATGCTTTGTTGACCAGATGAATAAATAAATGAATGAATGATCAGCACTCAAGCTGTGATGCCCCTGGGCTGGAAACACTCCCCAACCTGACATTCCATGCCTGTCCCAAAGGCAGCCTCCTCAAGTAGCAAGTCTCAGCTTCTCCCAGGAGCCTGCACTCCTCTCCTGGGTACCAGCCCCCTCACACCTGAGCAGCTCAGTTCAGCCTGACATTTTTACACCTCTCCCAGAGTGGGGATTCTTAGATTCACTGTGAGGCCACTAATGAGTTGCCAAGTCCTCAAATGCAAGTCCCCTCTGAATTCTCATGGGTAACACACCGTTCCAAGACTTTTATTTTTATGTTTGTATAAGGACTGTGGGCTGGTAATTTATTAAATGAGTTATTAGGGATTACTCATATTTGCTATTCATAAACTCAAATTAGCTTATTACTAGGTTCCCCAGGGGCCTCTAATTCGGTTATCTGTGAAGTCAGACTGCTTCTAAATGCTCAATAACTACTGCCTCCTCGTTCTGCCAGATGGTTAGAATCCTGTGACCTGGGGTAAAGTCACGTTGTTATCATTGCAATGGCAGACTTGTTTTGAGTTGCCTGTACTGTTCAGCTACTGCTCTTCTTGCTTTTTAATTAGAAATTATAGTTCATTTAACTTCGTTGTTATCATATTAGTTTGTGGAGGATATTTGGTTAACCCGACAGCATGCAGTGATACACACTTGCATCAAAGGTATTTCAGGCCTATAATTTTCCAGTTACTACATTTTAAGACGTGAACAAGTTGCAGTTCAAGCATGAATCATGCGTATCCTCTTGCTAAACAGATACATATGTAATCTGAACCCGAAAGTGCTGATGTGGTTGTTTTGGTTATTTATGACTGCATATCTGACTGCCTCAAAATTTAGTGGCTCAACAGTCATTTTATTATTCCACATGATTCTGTGCATCAGGAATTCAGGCGAGACACAGCAGAAATAGCTTATCTCTACTCCACATCATGTGTACTAAGACCGTAAAATCCAAAATGGCTTCTTGTCGTCCATGTCCGGTGCCTCAGCCAGGATGGCTTAAACAACTGCCTGCTGGTTGGAATGGCTTGGCTGGGATCTTACAGAAGGGGCTTCAGTTTTCATTATCAGCTGGGGTGCTCCGTTCTCCTCCATGTAATGTTAAGCCTCTGTCTGTCCGCGTGGTCTTTTTGTGAAGGACCACTCAGAGAGAGCAAGGAGGCTGAATTTCTGACATAGTTCAGTGCTCCCAAGAACACAAAGGTGGAAGCTGCCAGGGCTTCTGAAAGCTTGGGCCTGACACTGGCACAGTGTCATTTCTTTTGCGTTCTCTTAGTCACAGGCACAGCCCAGACTCCAGATGGGGGGTGGGAGGACTACAAAGGGTATGAATATCAGGAGGTGTGGTTTTTTAGAGGCCACCAATGTAGCCGATGACTAAACAGTGACAGTTCATTATGAATTCTAGCAACTTAACTCCTAACATACTATCAGGTTAAGCATAATAAAGTGACTATTATAAGTTTATAGTTATAAATTTATGTGATTATTTTAAAGTGTGTGCACTGTCATGTTTTTTTATTATAAAATAAGTGACTCATAAATGGTATTATCAACAATTTTATGTCAATTATGTCTTTTGTTCCTCTCCAATTCTTTGCTACCACTCGGTTCTTTTTCTACAGGGAAGTGCAAACAGATGTGGTAGGATCTTTTGCTCCACACGAATGGTCTCAGTCAAGAAAGGTTGAGAACCACTTTGTTAGTGATCAAGAAATGAACCCTTCAAAATCCTGTAGTAGCTACAGCTACAAAGAGCAAGATACTGTTTCCACCCTGTAGGGGCTCAGGGTCTCACAGGGTAGAGTTGGCAAGTCCACTGCAGTGTGGTAAGCACCGTAATGGAGAAAAGCCCAAGGAGCTATTGGAGAGCAGAGAAGATATGTCCAGCCCAGTTCAGGCGATTAAAGGGAGCTTCGTAGAGTAGATGACACTTGAACTGAACTCCAAAGGCTGTGTAGGAGTTGCAGTTTAAGAAGGATCAGAGGAGCAAAAGCTCAGAGATGGAGCACTTATCAAGATGTGACTCGTCACATGTCTGGAAAGAGAGAGGGGTTCTTATCTTTCCAGCTTTTAGTCATTCTTCCTTTATAAAATTATACTCATTATAGGTTCGTTATAAATCATCAGATGCATATAAATAAGCTCTCCCAATCTGATGCCATATTCATGAATTAATGTTTTCATGAGAGCAAAGAGGAGATGAAGAGGTGTTTGTTCCTGGATAATTGGCTATGGCTGATTCACTCGAATGAATAGAGAGCCCTGGGGTGCAATTCAATACCCATTGAATTTGCTGTCTTCCTTCTGACTTGTGATTTCCCTGCTGACATCTACACAGACCAAATAGAGTTTGATCCAGTATGTGAAATTGCAAAGCTAGAAAATGCATTGGAAACTATTATTCCCACACCCTCATTTTATAGACAAGGGAACTGAGGCCCGGGTCTCTGAAGCAAGTGCTCAGAGTGGCATAGCTGTAGGGTCGTACACCACACTTCTCCCATCTAAGCCTGACAATATCCAATCTGAGTGTTATTTAGAAAAGCCTATTATATTTTTTTCTGTCAGGGAAGACGTTCAGGATGGTAATAAGAAGGTTGTTCATACTTTAAAGGCCCTCCGAGAGGGTAGTGACTGGGCAGGCTGCTGAAAGAGAAATGCTGAGTGATGTCAGCTGGAGCAAGTCCTCTTGGGTGGTGGTGGTCATCTCTATCAGAAGGCGGCAAATCAGAGGGGACTGTCATGTGGGGGCAGGGTCAGCAGTTACCATCTGGAGAGTCAGGCAGTGTTTCAGGCCCCTAACTTTTCCTGATGGGAATAAAGAATGGTGCAGTTTCTTCTACCAAGAAGCCAAGCACTGAGCTACAATGGGACAGCAAGGATAATAATATGAATATTTGTTGAGTTTTTGCAACATATACCTCTTTACCTTGCTACTCCTCCCCAGCTGCTTCAGGAATCTCTTTCTACCCCCCAGTGCCTGCTACGGACACATTAGATGGCCCCAGAGCTCTCTTGATATATCTGTGCTATGACTCTTACCAGCTTGTATGTTAATTATTTGTTTGGGTATTTGTCTCCCACACAGGACCATCAGCTACCACTACAGAGAAATATAGAGGATCCATGTGTTCTATGGGAACACAGCTGGGAGAACAGCTTCGCTTGCTCAAAGAGTTCAAAAAAGCTGTAGAAAGCAAGTAACATTTTTATCTGGAAACCAGACATACGAGTAGAGGTTCATTGTGGGAAGAAAGGAGTCAAGGGCAATTCAGATAGATTAAAGGAATGGTGTGCCTGTCTGTTGTTAACTAATGTTTATGAGGTCCTACCATGTGCCAGGTACTTTGTTAGGTTCTAAGAGTAGACAGTAGGTTGATTTGGCTGGAACACGGAGCATGTAGGGCAGGAGGTCACTGAAGTGAAGATGGGGAGGTGAGCTGTAAAGGATCTTCTGGAACTGGCTGACAAGTCTGCCCTTTATCCTGGAGGCTAAGAGAGGACTCCGAAGGGTTTTAAGCAGATAAGTATCGGAATCAAACTTGGTTCTAAATTAAGAAGCTCTCTATGAAGAGACATGAGGTGACTCATGGTATATATTGTTCAATGAAAGAAACCAAAGTGCAAAAGACAATCCATAATGTGCTACTTTTTGTGTAGTGAAAAGGAAAATAAGAAAATATCCATGTATCTGCTCACTGGTTCAAAAATAAACAGGAAGGATAAACTAGAAACTACAAGGGGTGAGTGGGAATAAGATGGAAAGGAGGGGGACGGGAACAGAGTAAAAAGAATGAGGGAAAGCCAGGCTTCTCTGAATGTACTTTTTAATATGGTTCTGACTTTTGAAACCACACTGAAAAAGAATCAATGGGATTGGAGAAAAAAACCCTACATTGAAATACAAACAGAAATGAATGAGAGTGGGGAAGAAGTAACCTAAGTAACTTGAAAATAGTATTTTGAGGATATGCTGTTGCTGAAGACAAAAGAACTATAAACAAATCTTGAACTCTATTTTGTTTTTCACGGAGATGTGGCTAGCAATTCTGAAAATTTCTGTGTATTTTAAAATTGACCAAATAAGTATACTATAGATGATGGAAACAAAGTTTGTTCTAGAAGGGAGTTTAAAAACATGGAATGAGTAGAGGCTACAATTGACACTAGTGCTGGACAGTAGTTGGAGGTATGAGTATGAACTCAGAGTTTTTAACATGGTTAGATGGATGGATGATGGATGGAAGGATGAATGGATGGATAGAAAGATAGGTAGATAGATAGCCAGACAGAGATGATGTGTGTGTATGCATGAATATATTTCCCACCTCTGTCCTGATAGGGCCTAGAGGCAATGACACCCCAGTAGCAATGAGCATAGCTAGCACACAAAGCTTGATTTCAAATACCATTCTCCACTGAAAAGAATCAGGGCTGTGGAGAAATGACTGATTTCAGGACTAGGACTGAGGAAGTACACGATGAGCCTGAAACATTTTATAGGACCGGAAAATAAAGATATGCTCAAGGAAGGATGGGAATATGTCTAAAGAACAAGGAATCACCTTGAGTGAGCTTCCCCTGGCCAAATCTGGGAGAATTTGAGAATTAAAACAAATAATGATAGTAATGGGTTATAACCCACTGAATAAAAGAAGAATCCATGAATATAAATATATATATGTAATGTACACTTATACTTTATATATTTTATATGTTTACAATATTAATTTATATTTTATATATTCATAGTATGTATAGTATTTATAATATAAATAAATATATATAATAAACTGATACGAAAAAAATAAAGGAGAAGAGAAAGCTGTCTTACAGTAGAATCCCAACTAATAAATATAGAAGGAATGATGGAATTAGAAATTTGCTATCATAGTAATAATTAATCCAAGCAAGAATCATCAGTATAGGCTAAAACTAGTGGATAAAAGTTAGATGAATAATTACAAAATTATAGCCACTTAAAGCAGGATAAGATCGAGTTCAGAAATCTATGACACAACACAAAGATTTTTGCACCCAACTGCTGTCAGCTGATTGTCTTAGTCATATTGCTAAGTTATGTATTTGCAATAGGAGGATAACAACAATAATTATTTATTGAGTGTCCATTGTGTGATAGGCATTGTGCTAGGTGGGGTTTGGGTTTTTTTGTTTGTTTGTCTTTTACCTATATTAACTCACTTAATCCTAACACTGCCTCAATGAGGTTTTTTTATGAGTATCCCCATTTTTGAGATGAAGAAGCCAAGATTCAAGAAGTGAAAAATTGGAGAATGGCTCATGGCCAAGTGGTTAAAGTTCCACATGCTCTTCTTCAGTGGCCCAGGTTCACGGGTTCAGATCCCGGGTGCGGACCTACACACCACTCATCAGCCATGCTGTGGAGGCACCCCACATACAAAGTAGAGGAAAACTGGCACAGATGTTAGCTCAGGGCGAATCTTCCTCACATACACAAAAAAAGAAATGAAAAATTTGTCTAAAGTCAAATAGCTGATAAGAGGCAGAACCAAGATTCCAATCCCCTGCTTCTGATTTCCAGTTCAATGGTGTTCTCTCACGTAGTGTGTCTTTTGGTCCCCTCAGAGCTCTGTGCTTCTGGGAGGATGCAGAATGATACAGTCAGAGAGGCATTCTCAAATGAAAGTATTGGGGGCTCCCTCTTTCTCCTCACCATATTTACTAAACAGTTTGTCTCATTTTCCTCATCTAAAAATAAGGAAGGTGGGTCAGCCCCGGTGGCCTAGTGGTTAAGTTTGGCATCACACTGCTTTGGCGGGCAGGGTTGAGTTCCCAGGCATGGACCTATACCACTCGTCTGTTATTGGCCATGCTGTCGTGGCGGCTCACAGACAAAAACAGGGGGATTGGCGGCAGGTGTTAGCTCAGGGTGAATCTTCCTCATAGGAAAAAACAAAATGGGGAAGGCAATGCTTAATTTACATGGCTGCTATGAGGACTAAATTAGAAAATATATACATAGCCTATAGCACAGTGTAAAATAAGTTTCCATTAAATAGTAGCAGCAGAATGGTAATAGCAGTTGTAATATTGAAATCCCTGGTATGAAGGAAAATGTTTCTAAAGGGCACCCCTCGCTTTTGGACTGAACTGATAATCAGAGGCCAGATCATAAGGAGCTTTGTGTATCATGAAAAGATTATGCCTTATTCTATAGGCAAGAGAAACTGCTGAAGAATTTTATTACCAAGAAGGATGTGATCTGGTTGGCAGTTTAGAGCAGACCAAGAGGAGGAGAGCAAAACCCAAGGCAGGGAGACCAGCAGGAGGCTGTTGTTAGAGACCAGGCAAGAAAAGATGAGGGTCTGAGTTAATGAACCAGCTGGCGGGATGGAGAGGAGGGAATTCACAATGGACAGTCACACCGCTGGCCTGGTGCCTGGGTTTGGCAGGAGAGAAAGAGGGACGACTTAAGCTGAGCATCAGGCCTCTGGCCTGGGTACTGGCTCTTCTCAGGGCACAACCAGGATGCAGAAGAGACGCAGGCTGGGGGCATGGGAAGGTGCCAATTTGGAGTGATTTGGGACGTACAAGAGAGTGACAGTAGAGAACTGAATATTCAGATCTGGACTGTGGGAGCTCAGGGCTGGAGCGGCATGCGTGGGAATCATTGAAGCTGCAGAGGTGGAGGAGATCCCTCAGGGAAGGGATGTAGAGTGAGGAGAGAGCTGAGGAGAGGATTTTGGAAACACCAGTATTTAATGATGGCAAAAAGAAGAGACAGAAGGAGACTGAGGAAGAACGCTCAGAAAGATGAGAGAGTTTCAGGGTAATTGTTTCCTGCCATGGCACAGGCTGCAGAGAGAGCAAATGAAGCAAGGCAGGCCTGAAAGGTGCCTGTTGGATTTGACAACTAGGTCCCTGGGGACCTTGCCGAGAGCAGGTGCCGAGGAGCTGAATGCAGTTGGCCGGTGACTTAAGGAAAGAATTGGACTTTTTAAAGAGAGAATTAGAACTTGGATGCTCCCAGGGATGCAGGCATCTTACTCCCTTGCCTTGTATTCCCACCTGCTGTTGGAGATCTCTGACTGGTGGAAGGTCTTCCTTATAGAGCCAGAATCTCCCTCTGGCATCTTCCGTCGACTCTAGTTCAGCCCTCCAGATGCACACCAACCAACACTTTATGCTCCTCCAGAGAACTATGCAAATCTGCCCCCTCACTGGGTCGTCTCTTCCAGCTCCTCCATCATTCCACATATGGTCCAGGCTCCCCAAACTTGCCTGGAAGTCTGACTCTCCACAGTGGATCCTGTTTTATTGAAACCGGGCTTGTTCTTTGGTAACGTCAGTCTTTATTTCTCCTCCTATTAGATTGGTGGCTTTCCAACATTTTTTTAACCTCAACCCAGAATAAGAAATACAGTTTAGGGCCCGGCCCTTTGGCTGAGTGGTTATGTTCACACGCTCCACTTCGGCGGCCCGGGATTCTCCAGTTCTGATCCTGGGCACGGATCTACACACTGCTCATCAAGCCATGCTGTGGTGGCATTCCACACAGAACAACTGGAATGACTTGCAACTAGGAAATATAACCATGTACAGGGGCTTTGGGGGAAAAAAAAAGAGGAAGATTGGCAACAGATGTTAGTTCAGGGCCAATCTTCCTCAAAAAAAAAAAAAAGAAATACATTTTACATTATGATCAGTATACACACATATGTATGTATAACTGAAAGGAGATGCACTCTTAATTCAACTCTATTTCATTCCTTTCTATCTTGCTTTTCTAGTTCATGTTTTTAAGCGCTAGTCTCAGCCCATCATGTTAATTTCACAACCCACTTATCTGATTTAATGACTGATGGTATGACTAACGGAGCCACCGTGCTAGGAGGGGCTGAAAGGAAAAGATTCTAAGTGTTTGTCTGAATCCATCCCCTTCCCTCGCTCTAACCGCTTTTTTATGGTTCTGAGAGGAAAGAGAACTGCTTTGAGGCTAGGATGTTAACCAGCCTTGGGGAGTATTTGAATTTCCAGAGTGACTCGTGCAAGGAAGGTAGGCAGCTCTGATGGAGGAATTTAGAAATCAGTGGAGGAGAGAATGCTCACCTTTCAAATCACACCACAAGGTACTGTCCCTGTACTTACTCATGAACCATCCGAAAGCCTGAGGCATTTTCACGGCTTGAGGATGTCCTTAGGTGGCCCTCCTACCACTTCTCACATAAGACATTTAAAATTTTCCAGAGTTTATGAGATTGGCTACCTATTCATATCACCTGACCCCCACCCCAGCCAGAGAACAGTCTGGAGTGTGCTGGTTTGATCTCTCTGCGTTCTTCAGGCTTCCCTGAGGGGATATCCCTCCCTTGAGACCCATCGCCTCCTATAGAACATTTGGGAGTTTTTTAATATAAAAAAGATGACTTATGTGCTCTAACACTCTCATTCACAATGTCTTTTCTACTTCTGCCCAGGAAGAGCAAGGATTTCTGAATTTACCTTGACTATAGGTAGAAGGATGTTGCCTGAGGAATAGCAGAGGTCTTCCCTCATCGGCTGAGAGGTGCCTGCTGCTGCCATAGACACTTGGGTCCTGGAGACGTCTCCTGGAGGGCCCGTCCATCGCATACCTGCAATGAGCCAGACCCTGGGCTGGGCCTCAGCTTCACCCTGGTGAACAAAACTCTGTCCCTGGCCTCAAGTGCTCACACCCAGCTTAAAGATGAGTGAAGAACGCTGGGTCTCCCTCACCCCAGAAGAATTTAACCAACTCCAGAAATATTCAGAATGTGAGTAAATGGACTGAGCCATCTGGGGTGGGATTTCCTCTTGGTTGGGGAGAACATTTCTGGAGAGCAGAGCAATACGATCATTGCAAAGGCACAGAGAGGGAGATGGGGACTGACAGCTTGTATTTCCTTATAAACACACAATTAGTGTCTTTAAACATAAAAACACAAAGATCTTTACACTCTATAAATGATACATACCCGCCATAGAAATTTTGAATATACAGGAGGAAAAAATAAAGAGTAAAAGTCACAGCTAACCTCTATGAATATTTTGGAACACTCCCCTCCTGTGCATATTGCTTTACGTGGTTGAGTTCCTAAATATACCTTTGTTTTTTAGCCTGAGTTTTCCACAAGACATAAAATTGTAAGCATTTTCTCAGATCACTAAAACCTCTTTATAGCAGAATTTTTGAAGGGCTGCAGGCTGCATGGTTACAATGTTACTCAATCATTTACTGTCTATACGTTTGTGTTTGGACCCAAGGCCATCTTTCGGTAAGATGCAGAATTCTGATGCGTGTCTTTCTTGACTTCGTTCTAGAAAAGCCAGGGCTTTTGCTTGAGGCTCTTGATTTCATTAGTTGCATCCAGGAATGATTTCAGACGTAAAGACACAGTGGTGGCGAGGCCGACGTTCACACAGCTGTGCCCCCCAACAGGCCACTCCTAATCCTGACAGTGATGAGAATCTGCCCAGGCTGTGGTAGAACACCAACTGACCGCTGCACTCCACACACACAGAATGACCACCCAGATTGTGCAGTGGCTCCGACTTTTTGCAGAGCCCTTTGCCTTGCAGAGCCCCCAGCTGCACTGCCGGCCCCACCCTTTTATTCTAGTGTCTCTCCCTTCACGTTAGTTGTACATGTGCTTTTGTAAATCACTTGGCCTGCCATGTGTTGACCTGCCCTATAGAGCTTTCCCGGGTCGTCCTCCAAAAGCCCTTTTGGCAGCCTGCCCCCTCCCGCAGGCAGGCAGCCCTTGTCCACAGCATTGGTCGAGGAGTCGCAGGATTGGGCTCAAGTGTCAGCTCTGACTCTTGCTCTCTGTGATGTGACAGCCCTTCACCCTCTGGAACCTCAGTGTCCTCTCCTCCAAAATGATAGAGTTGGACTAGATGATCTCTTCCTATGATCACTTCCAGATCCCATGACTCCATATGCTCCCCAAGGTCAACAGGGGCCCCTTAGGGCTACTGGCCAGTCTCTCTCTCAGTACCCTGGAGCCCATGGCCTCTTGTCTGACCACAATGGGTTTGGAGAAACTCATAATATACTGACAAGGAGCAAGGAATCACCCTCCAGGGTAAACTCCATTTAATTCAGCTTGCTCAGTAGGTCAGCAAAGTACCAGGCCCTGTCAGGGATGAAAAAGAAGCACAAAGAAAAAGCTTGCCCTTGAGGAATCAGAATCTTGTTAGGGACTCAGAAATGTGCCCATCACACAAGCAGAGAACGGGTTTAAGGCAGCGGGCAAACACCTCTGGCACAGCTGGCTAAACTGAGCCATAAACGAGAAGGGAATTTAAAGCTGGGGAAATTGATATGGGGAGGTCTATTAGTTTCTAGGCTATTGTGACAAAGTACTACAACCTAGGTGGCTTAGAACAACAGAAAGTGTCTCACAGTTCTGGAGGCTGGACATCCAAAATCAAAGTGTTGGCAGAGTTGGCTCCTTCTACTGGCTGTGAAGGAAGAAGCTGCTCCAGGCCTGTCTCCTTGGCTTATCGATGGCTGTCTTCTCTGTGTCTCTTCACATGGTGTTCTCCCTGTATGCATGTCTCAGTGTCCAAATTTCCCTTTTTATATGGACACACTTATATTGGATTGGACCAACCCTACTCCAGTGTGACCTCGTCTTAACTAATTAACTCTGTGATGACCCTATTTCCAAATAAGGGCACATTCTGAGGTACCAGGGGTTAGGATTTCAACTTATGAATTTGGGGGAGATATAATTTAACCTATAACAGAGGATTTAACTGGATGAACTCTAGGAAGGAAAGAAGTTTAAAACGTGAGCAGTGAATGGTGGAGGAGGGGTGTAGAAACAATGGAAGCAGCAGTAGAGGGGCAGGAAGGGAGAGAGTGTGTATAGGGTGGTAAGGAGAACTTCTGGGCTAGATGGAGAGAAGAAGCAGGAGGAGGAGGAGGAGGACACAGAAGGGATGGGGACAGCAGGAGGCCTTGGGTTATGAATGTCAAAGTGTGGCCTTTGGACTAAGGTGACAAAATTTAAAGACATAAATCTGGTGGCTATGTTCAAGGTGGCCTGGATGAGGAAGCTACCAGATCAGGGAGCTCAGGTGGGGTCGTTTGCATTAAATCTAGTCCAAGCTGAGGACCAAAGCTAAGATGGTAAATGTGGTAAGGAACAAATGCTAGTTTGTGGAAAATTGTGGTGGAAGAATCATCAAAGCTTATGGAACAAAAGAAAGCCAGCAAAGATACTCAAAGCCCATGAATCTGTGGAAAATGATGACCTTAGGATGCACAGCTGGTGGGCACCGTTTGGGAATGTTGATTTTGAGATGGTGAAGACACATCCACGTATGCATTCATAAGTGCCAGGCCCCAGGGAACCAGCATGAATGATGCAGTGCCTGCCCTCAAAGAGCCCACAGCCTAGTGGGAAAGACAGATAGGACTCAAACAATGATGCTCAGTACGACAGGTGGTAAAGAGTGGGGAACACAAAGGAGGAGACCTAGCCCAGCCTGGTGAGAGAATTCCTCATATAGGTGTTGTTTCCAGACTCCAGAAACACTAGAAGGAGGGAGAAAGGAGAGGGCATTCCAGGCAGAGGAAGTGGCTTGGGCAAGACAGGGAGGTGAGAGAGTCATCAAGGTAGCTTCTGAGAACCACAAGCAGTTCTGGGCTGGGAGCGTAGAGCGCATGTTGGTGGGTGGTGTGGGGGCAGTCAGGGCAAGAAGTGGAAAGATAAGTAGGACCCCATCCCAGGGATGCTGCTTTCCAAGTGAGACGTCACGTGCGCCCCGGGAGGGTTGTGGCGGGATGTGGGTGGAGATGAGGGGTAAGACTCCAGCTTTGACTTGGGAATCCTTGTGTGGAGACAGCAAGGAAAGAAAAAAATAGGAATGAAGTCACTTCAGAGAGCAAGAATGTGAGGAGAGAAATGAGAGGATGGAGAGTGGGCCTTAGTGTGTGCCTCCACTTGGGGGTCAGAGAAAGAGGAGGCAGAAGAAGACACAGAGAGAAGAACTAGAAAGACAACTAGGGAAAAAAGACTACAGGATTGAGGGAGCGAAGGGCTGGAGGGGTCCAAATGTGGCAGCGCAATCAAGGAGTCAAGGGGTGAAAAGAAACCAGAGTATTTGGTAGGAAATGGCTCCTTTGTGGTTTGGGTCTTTTTTCCAACCATCAGCTTTCTTCTCCTCTGACCTTTCCTCATTTTGTCCATGTCCCAGGACTGGACAAGGGGTGCTAGCTCTGTTGTCCTAACAGGAGAGGGAAAAAAAGATACAATTCTTGGAAAATGATTAAGCCTCTGAGGAAACCCTGAAAAAGGCACTTCTACCAATTTTAGACACATTCTGGTTTTCAGTCAGATTGCGTTGCCATAGCAACTGCTCTTCCTTAACCATACAAACAGGAGCTTTACAACAGCAGAGTAGCTGAAGTGTACGGCCTGAGAATTCGGAACTTTCTCCAGTGGGATTACCAGGTAGGAGAGGCCAAGAATTTCGAGACAAGAGGCTCTTGGTATGTTCTGTTTACATAGCATAAACCCTGCACCTTCTCTGGTGGCCTTTTATTTGGGGAGAAGCCATGTTAAAACTGCCCTTAGAGACATATATATTTATTTTATATGTATACATACGTACATAAACACATATATATTTAAATATATATATAGTTTACAGTAACCTTAATGTGGATCAATAGTATAAAATATTTGTCAAAAAAGGTAATGAAATATTAAGAAATTTTTGTTACAAAATAAAAACAAGCATAATTTTGAAAAACAGAAAGATGATATTTAAAGTTACCCATGACCCTATCTCCCAGTGATAACCACTACTAACATGTTTGTATATAAATATAAATATTAAAATACACATACACATAAACAATTATACATATTTAAAAACCAAACATGTTTGACTATTTTGCATGCTGTTTTCTTTACCCTGATGATATGTTTCAGTTATCTACTGTTGCATCAAAACAACTTCAAAACTTGGTGGGTTAAAACAACCATTTTGTTTTTTCCCACAATTCTGTGCCTCAGGAATCTGGCCAGGGCACAGCAGGGGTGGCTAGCCCCTGCCCTAAAATGTTTGGGGCTTCAGGTGGGATGACTCACATGAGCCAGCATGGCTTATGTGCTCACATGATGGTACCTCAGTCTCCCTCCATGGGACCTCTTTTGCCAAGCACTTTATCATCTCCAAGGGCTTCACCAAGTGGCCTCTCTCTCCAGCAAAGTAGTCTGGATTTCTTGCATGTGGCTCAGAGCTCCAAAAGCAGAAGAGCAGCAGCTTCTGGGCCTTTTTAACCCCTGGGATCATAGGTCCTAGAATGGAACTCTGTCCTCATCCAGTTGGTCAAAGCAATCACAGGCCTGGCCTGGGTTCAATGGGCCAGAGGAATGGACCCCATATCTCACACGGGGAGGGGAAGACTGATGATGGCCATCTCTGAAGACCAGCTAGCACACAATGTATCATGAAGTGTTCTCTATCATTTAATACTTAGAAGAAGCATGGTTTTCGGCGGTTTCAGAGAATTCTTTTGAATACATATACATTATTTTATTTAACCAAACCACTGATTGTCACCTAAGGCTATATTAATAGACTAATAATGTCTAGTAAGGCAAACTGATATCTACATTCTACCCAACTCTGTTCAGACTTCTCTAGAAAACTGAATTTATTTCTGGGCGCTATAGTTTACAGTGAACATGGACAAACTGGAACTTGTTTGAGGAGTACCATCAGCATAGTGAAGGACCTCACAGCCTGGTTATAAAGAAGTGGCTGAAAATACTATGCGTATTTGCTGCAGAAGGAAAAGCTCAGGGAAGGCGAGGGAGAGCCGGTTGTATTAAAATAGCTACACTGCTATTGTGGGAGGAGGTGTTAAGTTTGAATGGCTTCAAATTAATTTTGAATTAGCCCTAAGATTAATGGGAGGATATCAACAGAAGAAAGACTTTGGTTTAAAATAAGGAATAAATTTATTCCTAATGGTCAAATTTGCCCAAGATGGAACAGAATTGACTTAAAAGCAACTGAGTTTTCTTTCCCTGGAACTGCCTGGGCAGAGTTGGCTGAGACACTATAGGGGAGATTAGAGCGTCAGTGACCAGTTGACCAAATGACCTTCCTTAGCTCTTCCAATACTTATTTTCTATATTTAAACAGGTTTCTTTTCCACCTCAGAGGACACGAGCATGTGAGGATGCCTCCTACTGACCCTCCCCCAACAGCTTCAGCGATATAATTGGCTTATTGTCTGTCTAATCCTGACATTTAGGGGAGGGGATTTTTTTCCTCAATTTTTTTCCATGATTTATCAAGGACGGAAACTATCAGCTTATACAGAAAGAGAAAAAAGGAAAAAATTGATAAAGCATCAGTTTTGACTTTTAATTCTCTAAGAAATTAAACCAAACTGTATCAGCCAGTGGATGCTTGATCTGGTAGACTTTTTAAAGCTGGGAGAGATTTCGGCCATCATCAAATCCAACTACTGCCCATTTCACAGGTGAGAATGCTGAGTCCAGAAGACCTCAGTGACTTGCCCAAGGTCACTCACAAGGTCAGTGGCAGAGTAAGAATTAAAGACAAAATTCTTAATTCCAGGTCAAATTATTTGCTTCAATTCGGTTCCAACAAATTAAACAAAAAGTATCCACTAGAGCTCAACCTTCAACCATATGTTGGTTAAAAAAAAATATATATGTATATATATATATATATATATATACGCACACACACACACATATATGTTGATTAAATTATAACAGAGCAAAATTTTGAAGTACATTTAAAGAGAAAGAATCAGTAAATTGTGCTATTCAGAATTATATTTCATTAGAATCAGATCAAGGCAAAGTTTCTGACTTTAAGATGTAGGTAATTTACAGCTCAACATTCAAATCTGTCAGTGTTAATATGGGAGTCAGAGAAAATGTTTAGGACTGATTTGCAGAACAATGTAAGGCTCTAAGCAAGTTTCATTGAAAGCTTGCTATTTATATTGGCCAGTTGAGTGAGTTAATCAAATGCTCCTGGAGTCCTGGGCACACAAAGAATCACATCTAGTTGCTTCCATCTTGGAAGGGATAACCACAGCTGTTTCTCACCCACACTCTTTTAGCACAGCTGGACTTCCTTTCATTAGTGGTGACTGGGACTCCGCCCACAGGCAGTCACAGAATCTATGGATAGGGAGAGACTTCTACAATGGCTCTCAAATTTGAACGTGCACTTGAATCTCCTGGAGATCTTGTTAAAATGTAGATTCTGAATCAGTCGGTCTGGGGTAGTTCTGAGAGTCTGCATTCGTAACAAGCTCTCAGGTAATGCTGATGCTGCTGGTATAGGATCCACACTTTTAGTTGCAAGAAGGTACTGGTTGTCTGATCCATTCCTCCACCTTTGCTTGAAATATGGTTGATAAAGCCAAATTATTTGGAGAAAAAGTAGGAACTCTTGCTAGCAATACAAGTTTTACTTATACCAATAAGCCATACCAGTCATTCAGATCAATATGCTGAATCAGAAAATCTTAGTATCCTAAAGAGGGTTTTCTTACATCAGCCAAAATTCCCTTTGCTTCAAGGCAGAATCTTTTCTCTTATTCTATATGTAACACAGTGGCAGAGCCATCACTTCCACAGGTTCTCCCCTGTAGTTAGTGTGACGGGCCTCAAGGGTTCTCAGCCTTGGCTGCACACTGGAATCACCTGGGAGGTTTAGAACACTTCCCGTGCCCTGCCCACACACATACCCACCCCTGCACCATTCAATCATAACCTGTAGGCACGGGATGCAGGCATCAGCAGTTTTTAAAGCTCCTCAGTTGATTCCAACATGCAGCCAAGGTTGAAAACCACTGGTCTACCTTGTCTCCCTATGTCCCTGGGAATATAAGACATATGAGACAAGCATGACAAGCCTAATTCCTTTTCTAGCCCTCATTTGTTCCATAAATCTTTATTGAACATCAGGCAACGGGCTACATGCTGGGGCTAGACAGTGAACAGGAAAAGAAGTGTAAGTGGGAGAATGTGTCAATGCTTATAAAGAGGGACTTCTTACGTGTACTTCCCACATTCCACTCTGGGTCTTGATTCCTTCCATCTGAAAAGGTGGACCTTTTAGTGCAGTGCTCCTGGCCCTGGCATCTCTATTCTGACATCATCCTCTGTGTATCCAGGACCCTTTGGAAACCCCATTCTTGCTTTTGTGAATCTCACTGTATTCTTGACTCCCTAGTGTACTTAGAAAACTTATTCATATATCCCAGCCTTCATCAGAAGAAGGAAAATCTAATCTAGGTTGGGTTTTTTTCCCCTCATGTGCCTACTTTCCCTTCTCCCCTTTCTGTGTCTTTCTCTCCTTGGGTTGAGAGTCATTTATGGTCTTCCTAATCTGTGGAATATGTCCCTCCTGCCTCAGAATCATGTTTTTTCCATGTTGTGACAGACAAGCCTTACTTGTCCGCCACAGATGTATAAGAATGTTGCTTAAGGTCTGCTCATCAAAAATGAGCTCTATGGACCTGCATAATTGGTGTCACCGAGGATCTCATTTGAAATATAGAATCTCAGGGCCTGACCTGCACCTACTGAATCAGAATCTGCATTTAAACCTGATCCCCAGGCAATTCATATGCATGTTACAGTTTGAGACTCTCTTAGGGAATGTTGAGGAATAGAGAGTGATCATGCACCTTAAATAAGAATTTCACTCTCATCTGTAGGTTTTCGGATTCACTCTGGAAAATGTTGACTTACAGTTATTTCAAAGTTTAACAGTCTGACTAGTGCTCAGCCACTCAGTGTTCTTCCCTAGAAAATGGTCCATAAACTTTGGGTTCTGGTTCAGTAAGCTGATGTTCTGCTGTAAACACTGAAGCTCCTGATTTGTCTGCTTGTTCAGACAGAGGGCATCTCTGTTCCACACAAATGTGGCAGCAAAGGTGCTTGTGAGTAGGGCCAAATTTTCTCCTTAAAAAGGCTCTGAATTTGTTCAAACACCAGGAGCAAGTGCTTGGTTAAGATCCCAGAATTCTTGGCACATAAAGCATAAAGAGACAATTTTGGATTGAAACTTCTTACGATAGTTGTTACCACTCATGACCTTGGTCCCAGAGAAGAGCCTTCTGCAGTCCTGATTTGGGGTAAAACTGCATCCTGATGGTCCTGCCAGTGTGGGCTAATGCGAGACAGACTGCTGCCTTGCCACGCAGCTGAATAATTGACCTGTTGGTTGGAGTTCTTTAGTGCTGTTCACTTAAGCAATGAGGAGTGTCTGCCAAGCACAGTGATTTTAGGTTTAGCAGAGTTATAAACTTTCTTCCTTTTGCAGTCATTATCCAACAAGTTCAGCTGCTTCTTAAGCCAGTCTTCATTTCTAGCAATATAGTTACATCGTAGGACAGCAGTTCTCAGCCTTGACTGTACATTTGAACCCCCAGGAAGCTTTGAAATATACTGATTCCTGGGTTCTCCAAGAGATGCTGACTTAATTGGTCTGGGGTGAGGCCTGGGTTTCAGTGTGTACAGGGGTCCTGAGGTGATTCTAACGTGCAGCCAGATTGGAGAGCCACTGTCATAGAGGAAGGGCCTTATCTTCTGAGTTACCAGTGGTCCTGTATCCAGTGAATCTAATAGCTATGTCACATTATTAGATATGTTAAAAATGAGTGACCCCTCGCTGGCTGTGTGGCCTTGAAAGAATCACTTAAATTCTGTATACCTCAGTTTCCCCTTCTCTAAAATAGGGATAATTATTACATAAGAGGGTAGTTGTGAAGATTTAAATAACATAATTAAGATGACTGGTACAGTGCTTAGCGTATAGTAAGCACTCAACAAAGTAGGAGTTGTTGTAAAGAACTGTGGACATGGCCCTACTTTGTACATGGAATTCGATCTCCTCTGAGTCTGCTGGTGGTGTTACCATACAGGCTTTGACAGGGAGTTCTCTACTGAGGCTGTGCTATTGGGCCCACAGGTGGAGCCAGAAGTCAGATCGGGAATGCTCTGCAGAAGCCACTCATTGTTCCTAACTGTCTTAAGACAAAACAGAATGAAGCAGTACCCCCTCATGGAAAGAGAAACCCAGCCCAAAAATCTGTTGAGAAGAAAACTGTGGAAAAGTATCAAAGGACATCCAAGGAGAAAGTATAGCTATCAAATTTGAGAGTTAGCTAGTTTCCTTTTTCTAAAAGGGGAATGTGTTTATGCTATGAGCTCATAAAAACCTATGGAACAAATTAAAGTAAACATGTGGTGAGGAACACCCTTCATGGAAATCTAGGAGCCAGAAATCTCTTGGATTATTTTTTTTCCATTTAATTTTAGTCTATTAATCAGAAATTTTAAAATAAACGCCTTCTGTGTTTTTTTCTTTTTAAAACTTGTTTACTTGAATGTGAACATATGATGAATATATGTGCATATGTTTTTATATATTTATACATACACATAAGTGTGTATAAGTATGTATATATATATATATATATATATATATATTCTCATACATTTAAATATAAAGCAGGATTAGATCAATTGCACTTAAAACCAAAGGATTTCTGCTAGGATGAACTGTGGAATCTCCAAAATGTGACAATAACATTAATAACATTAAAAGAGTATAAACCCAAGTGAAATCACTATCCTGGTTTTCAACCAAAATGCTGGCTCTACGCTTCTCTTACAGAAGCCATACCAGGAGTACCCATGCTCAAAAATTTGCACATTTTTTTTTCAACTTGACCACTCTTTCTGAGCTGAAAATCTCCCCGTAAAATAGATTCTAAAATATAGATTTTTTTTTCTAAACAATTAAGCTGTTCATAGAATAACTTAAATATAATTTATGTGTGACATTAACTTAGCTCTGGCCAATTCTAAACTCTCTTTCATTCTGTTGCCAGAGTTGCCTTTAGAAAACAGAGACCTGGTTATGTCATTCCACTACTCAAAAAATCTTTAACAACTTCAAATCAGTGTTCTTAACTTGATATTCAAATCTTGCCCCAAACTACTCTCTGATTTTAACTTCTCCTAAATGTACAGTGGTGTCCATCTCCACACCTTTGTTCACCCTGTCCCTTCTGAGAATACCCTTTCCACGTCATGTCTGACTTTCAAAACCTTACCCACTCTTGACATCACAGCTCAAATGCTACCTCCCTCATAGGGCATCCCCAGTCCCCACCCCAAAACCACTCTCACGTTGATTTTAGTTTCTCCCTCTTCATTTTACTTCTTCCATGCTCTGTGCTTCATAGTTTCATATCATTGCCACAGAATTAATTACACTTTTCCTCATGTTAGTAAGTGTTTGTGAAGTAATAGTGAATTGTGCTTAAGTAATATAGACTTTTGAGCCTGACTAGACCTGAGTTAAAACCCTGATTCTTAGACAATCGCTTGATTTTTCTGAATTTCAACTTCTTCACCTATAAACTGAAGAAAATATTACCAAATTTGTATGAATTGGTAGGGGAGAATATATGAGAATATGCAGTAAATGTCCCCAATACAGAGTAGCTATTATTACCACAGTGATTCGGATCATCTCCTCAACTAGTTCATCAACAGTACCTTGCAGCATCTTACCCTCCATAGTGTTTTCTGAATTGAATGGAAGCAGCCCAAATTGATGGCATCTGCTGCCTGGCTCTTACTGAGCTATTAGTTTTTCGACATCTGTTTTGAATTTCAGAAAGAAATGTCCATTTTTAGGCAACAGCAGTATTTTCCTGTGGCATTTCAATATGTCTCAATCCTGAAATGATTATAACTTGTGCTTGATTGAATCCAAGTCAGCAAAGCCATGGAGAACATCCCAGACTGTGAGCACATCTACTTTACATAGGCCTAAGAGAGCAAAGCCATCTATACAAAGAGCCTGAACACAAAAGAACATTATGTCAGCTTTTAATGACCTTGCCCTTTGCTCAGATGTTTAAATAGTGACAATAATGGAGTTTTGGAAGCTCTTAATTATCCACAATATTGAAAGACAGAGAAAGCACAGAAACCCTGGTTTTTTTTGATATCTAGAGTGCTGGTAACTACACAGAATGCACTCAGGATGTGTTTATAATGACAATTATTGACTCTATTTTCTTGAATCCCAATTCCCTTACAGAACTTCAGAAAAAAGAAGCCACCATTTTCTCCAGTAGTTTCTGAGTTATTTTTTATGGAAAATAGAATTTTCTAAACCACCATGCTTCATGAACCCTGAGTCTCTGTTTCAGCACCAAGGACAGAGCCCCACTGGGCTTGATGCCCACCCCTCCTATTTAATTAACAAAATTTTTAATATTTTAAAATTTCTGCTCAGATGTTTTTTCAACCATCTAATATATTGCTTTTCTGAACACTAGTTATCTGTCAAACCTTGGTGTATATCCAAGGCTCACTTTTTGAGTTACATTTACCGCTCTCAAGGTAGAACTGAGGCAGGAGATGAGCAAGAGGAAAGTTAGTAAGTAATTATAACACTATATGACAAGTGCTATTTACAGAGTTATGTATGAGCCAGGGGAAGAAATGATTAACTCTGACTGGTAAAGGAAGACTTTACCAAGGAGTTGACATTTGAGCTGGGTACTGAGAATTGAGTGAAGTTTGCAATACAGAGAAGAGACTCCATGAAAGAGTACACAGTATATTCAGGCATTTCTGGAAATGCAATTTGATGTGGCTGAAAAGTGGGGTGAATGGAAGGTTAAGGTAAGAGATAAAGAACAGGCTAGATAAGATCACCAAGTACTTGAACACCACACTAAGTGGGTTAGGCTTTATCCTGGAAAAATGGAGAACCATTGAAGGGTTTTGAGCAGGGACATGATCTGATCAGATTTTTGTTTTAGAAAGATAGGTCCTACAGCAAGAGAGAATATACCGAAAAAAAGAAATGAGAGGACAGAAGGCCAGATAAAGGTGACATTTCTTCATATGGTCCTGGAAATGAGGGGCCACTTCATCATTAACAAGGTTAGACAGAGAGAATTTTCTTGGCCATCTCTCATTAGCTGTTCACCAATGTTTCACATGTGCATTATGTCTCTCCAGATTCTTCCAAGAAGATAAAGGATGTCTTGGCTGAATTTAATGAGGGTGGGAGCCTCAAACAATATGACCCACATGAGGTAAGAAAATTTCCATTTCATGCCTTTAAAAAACCTCATGTCCCAGCTTTTCCATAATATGTTCCCCTCTTGGAAGTTTAGCTCACCTTAGTTCATTGAGAACTTGCTTCTCAATGTATTTTCTCCTAAGTCTCAAGTGAGCCATTGGTACTAGCTGGAGTTGTATGTTTCCCATCTCCGTTCACCCTCTCACTGTCCTAGAAGACTACATCATACCCTCTCCCCTTTCCTCAAATCTCTCACTCCTCTCCTCATTCTCAGTTATCAACTGTTTTCTACTTCACTGATAAAATAGAAACAATCAGAAGAGATCTTCCACAAGATCCTCGCCCACCTACATACCTTTCCTCCTGTAACTAGGAATGAGCTCTCCATGCTTTCGTTAAGTCCAACCCTCCACTTGTCCATTCAATCCTATCCTCTTTTGGTCTCTTGACAGGCATTGCTTCAGCAATGCATTCCTCTCTATGTCTGTCTATCTCTACCTCTACCTATTTCTATCTCTATCTCTCTGTTTCCCTATTTCTCTCTATTCTATCTCCTTCACATCAGCTTTCTCTTATATGTTAGATTTTTCTCATCAACATATAAACATACTGTTATTTCTCCTACATTAAAAAACATTCTCCTGACCTCACTTCTCCCTCAAGCTACCACCTCATTTCTTTCCTGTCCTTTACAGCAAAGCTGTGCAAAAGATTTGTCTATACTCATGGTCTCCAATTTCTCTTCTTCCCACTGTCTTGAAAGCCCTTCAATCAGAGTGTAACCTGCACCCCTCCTCTAAAATCATTAGTCAAGATAGCCAAGGACTTCCACATGGCTAAATTCAATAGCCATTTTACTCAACAGCACTGGACACAGTTGGTGAAATCCTCCTCTACACTCTTCACTTGGTTTTTAAGACACTACACTCTCTGATTTTCCTCTTTCCCCTCTATCTGACATTTTCACTTAAAAAATCAGACAGGCATCTCAAACTTAACATGAGCTGAACTGAGCTCCTTGATCTTCCCTTTGAAATCTGGTTTTCCAAGAGTCATTCACAGTTCAGTAAATGACAACTCTATTCTTCAAGTTATTCAACCTAAAACTATGGAGTCATCATTGACTTTTCTCTTTCTCTCACATCCCACGTCCAATTCATCAACAAACCCCGTCACTTCTACTTTCAAAATATACCCAAAATCTAGCCACCTCTCACCACCAGCACTGCTTCCATCCTGACCCGAGACACCATTATATTTTGCCAAGATTATTGCAGTAGTCTCCTAACTGGGCACCCTGTTTCTGCTCTTGACCTTTAATGTCTATTCTTCACACACATCCTAAGCAATCTGTTAAAACTTAAGTCAGATCATGTCACTACTCTGCTTGACAATCTCTGATGGTTCCCCCTACCTCCTACTCAGAGTTGAAATCAAGATCATTACAGGGCCAGCCCAGTGGCCAAGTGGTCAAGTTCACACACTCCACTTCAGCAGCCCTAGGGTTTTGCTGGTTCGGATCCTGGATACGGACCTAATACCGCTTATCAAGCCATGCTCAGGTGGCGTCACACATAACAGAACCAGAAGGACGTACAACTCGAATATACAACTATGTACTGGGGGGCTTTGGGGAGAAGAAGAAGAAAAAAAAGAAAAAGATTGGCAACAGATGTTAGCTCATGTCAGGTGCCAATCTTAAAAAAAAAAAAAGATCATTACAATCTGTACCTCTCCCTACTCTCTGACCTCATTTCTTGCTACTCTCCTTCTTCTCCTTCCTTTTCAGCCATATCAGCCTCCTTGATTCTGTCAAACAAGACAAAATTGCTCTAACCTCAGCACCTGTGCAGTTGCTTTTGCCTCTTCCTGCCGTGTTCCTTCCCCTGATATCCACATTGTTCCTCCCCTCGCCTCCTTCAAGTGTTTGCTTAAATCGCCTTCTCAGTGAATGTCACCTTCTCTATCTAAAATGTTAAGCCCTCTTTCCTGACACCGCTTATCCTCCTGTTCTGCCTTATTTTCTTCCTTAGTACTTCTCACCATCTGTCACACTATATAACTTATTTATTTAATTGTCCCTCTCTCCCACTAGAACATTTTTGTTCACTGCTGTATCCTCAGTGCTCAGAAGAGTATCTGGCTCATAGCAGGCACTCAACAAATATTCGTTGAATGTAAAAATGAATGCAAGACCTCCCTTACTTTCAAATTCAACTCATATAATATTTCTTGAGCATCCAGGCACTGTGCTGGGCACTGCAGAAGATACTAAGATGAGGAAGCACAGTTCCTGCCCTCTGGAACTTATTTCCTACTGGCAGGGTCAAGTTTAAGAACCATGACGCTGGAGTCAAGTGGTCTTAGGTTAGACTCCTACCTGCCAACCAGCACTGTGACTTTGAATAATATTTCACCTTTATGAGCCTCAATTTCCTCATCTGTAACCTGAAGATAACAACAACCAAAGAAAGACCCTGAAGTCTGCAGATCAGTGGATTAAATGAGATAATTTTTGCAAAGTGTCTAACGCTTTACAAGACACTTAAAAAATGGTACTCATTATTATTCCCCTTTCCCCTGAATATTTTAAACTCAACTCCCTCTTCCCTGCTCCTGGGTCCTTTTATGAGAGCTAATTGCAGAAAAGTGACTGATCAGCAGGACAAACTTGGGATGAGGCTAGCCGCTTATTATTCATATTGTCATCCTTTCCACAAACCTTGAGTCAACTCCTTCTCTGCTGGGTACTGGTAGTGAATCAACAGAGTCCATGCCCTCGGGGTACACCTGAGAGGGGCTTTGGATAAAATGCACCAATCACCAGGAGAATGAAGTAGGAGAAAGGTTCCTGGAACAGGAGCCAGATTGAGAATGCACGGTTTCAAAGAACATTCCTGAGGAGAAGCCATGCAGAGAAGATGGCAGAGCCAGCAAAGAACTTGCTGCTACCCCCTCCCCCCAACCGTCTACCCCCAACTCCAAAAACACAGGAACAAAGACTGGCGGGGGCTGCTAATCAGCCCGTCTGCCCTGGGGCTGATGAGTGGGAGGGGAACAATTTGGTCAAGGCCACCGAGGGTGTGAAGGCCACAGGAGCTTTCAGAAGCAGGGAGCAGCTTGGCTGTTATGAGCAGGCTGCCACCCCCACCTCCATCAGGCTGGCCCCCACTCTGTATGCCTGGCACCATTGTGTCCCAGGAGAGCTTGTCACTCTGATTTTCATTCTTTCTCACAGTGTGGCTGGCTTCTAGTAGGTGTAATGTCCCGGCACGGGGTTGGGGAAACAACAAGGGTTTAATTTCTCTCGAGCTTGATGGCTCACTGCTGCTAAAATGTCTCAACAAGAAATGAATTAGCTGTGGGAAGGGGCAGGTTGCTGGAAAAGCGAGGCCAGGCATAAAAGCTTGCAGAGTGGCAGGGCTGCATCTGGTCCTGACAAGCATGCCCTTACCTATCAGCACTGAATGATTCTCTGGAGAATAGTGTGCAGCTGAAGACAACCAGAAGGTGGACAAGAATACAGGGGAGCCAAAGGGGCAGGTGGTTTTGTTGCATCATGACCTTAGACTCAGACACATCTAAGCATAAAGCCCAGCTCTCTTACTTGCGTTATGACTTTGAGCAAGTTATTTATGTTCTCAGAATTTTTTCATCCACAAAATGACTGTCATAGTCCTCCCTCACATTGTTGTTATGCGACTTAAGTGAGATCACAGATGTAACATGCCTGATGCACAGTAAACTCTCCATCTAGTTCTCTTCCCTTCCTGACCTGGGTAAGAAATAACTTTCTTTAAACAGATTGCAGCAAAGGCAATTGCCCAGCTAGTTCTTGCATGAAAGTTGCAGTTTCTGGGAAAAAAACAGGCCTGAACAATGGCAGTGCCGAGGATATTACTCCAGGGCTCAGAGGATTGCCAACGTGCCTCATAGTGGTTGGTTATCTGGTTTGGGAATGGTACCCAGCTACTCTCTACCCATCACACGTTTACTAAGCAGTTACTCTGAGCCTGACCCGTGCTCATAAAGAACTTACTCTCTCATAACCCAGATATCACTTTGAGAGTGGCACATAGTCACATCTCTTTGCCTACTGATCTTTGGGTGCTTAGAAGGAGTGCAGGGAGTGTGACATCAGCACTGGGACCTGTGACAGATACAGTAGCAGGAGCACTGGACTAGGAGTCAGACTGGGTTTCTGGTTTTACTCTGCCGCTAGCTGGCTGGTGCAATCACTGAACTCCCAGATCCTCAGCCACATAAGGAGATCTAGTCCCCTGAGCTCTTCTGGGGTGAATGCTCTGTGTTTCTGTGCTTATTCTATGCCATCCTGTTCCCCAGGATAGGGACATAAATGGATGGACATGTGTTCAATCATCATTGTTTCATAAGTTCTCATAACAGTTTGTCAGTTCTTTTCCTAGAGCACTCACCACTGCTGACTCTATATTACAGTTATTTCAATCCTTTTACCATATATTGCTGAGTCTCTTGAAGGTATGGACCCATGCCTAATTCACCGGCGTGACCCTCATTGGTGCCCAGCTCTGCGTCTTGTACCTAGGAGACTCAGTGCATGTATGTTGACTGAATGAACTCTACAATAATTGGTCACAGTCAAGTGTACCAATTAGAAACCCAACATCCATTAAAATGCCTATCAGGAAACACTGTGATAGATGGGATGGCGGATACAAAGATGAAATAAGACATTTCACTACCTCCCAGGAACTCTAGATCTAGATGAGGAACTAAGGTATGTCACAAACAACTATACGTTAATAGAGGGCAGCAGATATGAGTGTCCCTAGACAGGAACCAAGGTCGAAAAGTATAACAATTCAGGCATAGGAGATCATACCAGACTTCCTGGAGGAGGTGGCATCTGGGTTGGGGCTTAAAGGATAGCTAGAATTTTAACAAGTGGAGAAGGAAGCAGTTCACGTAAAGTGCACGGAAGTTGGGCCAGGAAAGAACACAGAAGACAGTCTGGACAAACTATGGAGGTATACATAAGGAATAATAGGAGAAAAGACTTAAGGGTCTCAGAGCTTGAAGTGGCCACAAATCTAGGTTGGAGTGGGATTATGGAAGGGCTGTGAATCCCAAAAGGCTCAGAAGATGCACAAGATGATCCATTGGACTGTGGGAACACTACCTATTAGACCTTCTATTTACACTGATTTTTATCTAATCTAATTTCTATTTTCTAACTTATTTTTTGTGTATGTTTTATAACGTCCAGTAGAAGAGCATAGTGGTACATGTATATAATTATAAATGAAGATAAGTGGAAACACACGCTCAAAAATGTAATAGAGAGCACCTGATTTTAAAAGTTTGGAGACAAATGATCTCAACTCTCCAATGGGCAATTAGAAACCATGGAAGGTTTTTGAGTAGGGAAGCAATCTGATCAGAATTTTGCTTTGGGAAGATCAACCTGGCAAAGATGAATAAGATGGGAGGACCAACAAATAGAGGTGGAAGCAAAGAAGCCTTTAAGAGATACTGCGCTGGTCTGGTAGGATGCATGAAACAGAAGTCTGAAACCAGGAACTTTGGGGCCTTCAATAGACCCCTTGTCAGGGTGGTGGCAGAAGGACAATGGACACAAAAAAGACCTGGATGTGACAGATGTTGCAAAAGAACAGTGAACAGAAGGAAGGGACAAGAACTAGTCTCAGATGACTAGGAGTTCAAAGCTGAGCCTGGAGTATTGGGAGAATAATGGTGTCATTGACATTAACAGAAACTGCCAGGTCAGGAAGAGGGCCTGGTTTAGAGAGGCAGCTAATAGACGTGTAGAGCCTGAGATCTTCTAGTCCAGCACTCACGATTTGCTAAAGAAGAAACTTAGGTTCATAAAAGGGGGAAAATATGGTAGAGCTGAGACCAGTCATGAGGTCTCTTGATCTCATTTGATGATCCTTCAGCTTTGGTTTTTTTTAAAGCATTATGTTAGACTTTGTTTAACTGAACTTTCTTTTTATTAAATCATTTAGTACAGTCTGTTTTCCAGAAATATTTTATGCTGATAGTTTTCAATTTGATGCTAACCAAAAAAGATTAACAGGACATTTTGGAACTCAAAACTACATTGTAAAACAATACTTGTCAATTAAAATAGAATGACAATGTAAAAGAACCTTTTAAAGGAAATAAAGTGCTCTCAGCAAATAGTCAAATCAAAGCAGAAGTGATCCAAAATAGCACAACACCATGGAAAATAGAGAGTTTCAACGTGAGAGATTGGAATGCTGCAGAGAAGCCAGAGATGAGAAAGTGTAAAAAGAGACAATTGGATTTGTGACCCTCAAGAGAGCAAGTTCAGAAGTGATGGGCTAGAATCCAAACTGAATGAGATTAAGGAGGTGAGGAGGCTACTGTTGTCTGGAGAAATTTGAAGGGGAAGGGAGGAAGGACAGGCTAGTAGCTCAAGCAGCCACCAATTTCTTTGAAATAGTGACCTTGAACATGCCTGCAGGTAGGAGAGACGCAGATGTTGGGAGACGCCATCACAGACAGAGAGGGTAGAGTCAAAGGTCAAAGTGGTGGATTCCATTTGGAAAGCAGGAGGAAAAGGCTTTGCTCTTGTGTACTGAGGGAAAGGAGAAGGGTGTTGAGGAAGAGACATTCTGAGGTGATGAGGCTGTGGAGACAGAGAGGGACAGAAAGAGGATGAAAGAGAGACACGCAGAGACTCAGAGATAGAAAAGACAGACAGGTAGAGACAGAGAGATTGGTAACTGTCACAAAGAAATGTGAGTCCACCATTTGCTTAGAGGTCTCTTCATCTGATAAGAGCCCACGTTACCCTCTGTCCAAACGAATCAAGCTTCTTCCACTCTGCAAAGGAGATGTATAGAACAGTCTAGCAGGGAGCTAAGTAGAAACTGCCTTGGGAGCTCCCTCCCAGTGGGGTCGGGAGGGCATCACTTGTTTTTAGGGCCAAGACTTTGTATTCCAAACCTGATTGTACACATGCCAGCTTCTCGTCTGGGAAGGCTCCCAGATCTGCCTGAAGAGACAAGAGGTTAAATGCTATAACGTTTTGGAAGGAGAGCCGAGTAGGCTCCCGGAAAGGGATTTTATTCTCATGGCTGTGATTATTCACAAAAGCCTGCACAGCAGATCTTGAAGTAGTTCTTCCTCAAATGATTTCCAGGAGCATCTGCCGATTTGATGAAGAATCTGATGCCATCAAAGCACAAGCCAGTGATGACTCACTGCAAACTGTTGTTGTTGAGTGTTTGCTGAGTGAAGCAGCCCTGCCTGGCATGGTGGCTCCCAGCCTGGGGCCAGAAGCCAGGCAGCACTGGGAGAGATACAGCAGGGAGAGGTTCTAGTTTTTGGCATGTTTCTTGGTTCTACCTTCTGTCCTTGGCTTCCGGCTCTTTTCCCGGTGCCTAAAACCTTCACAAGGACATGTTTTGAGAGCCGCTGAGCCAGACGCACACCCTCCCCTGTTACCTTGAGGCTTGTCCAGGGAAGGTCAGTTATGAAAGTAATGAAGGATGGAGCCTGTCTCTTTCTCTTCCAGGTCTTTCCCCTTTTCTGAGACCTGAATACTCAGGAATCACATCCCTCACAGCACAGGCAGGAAATCGAGATACTACAAAAAAGCCATTTCTTTCCATCGTGTTTCCAACTACATCCTTCTTCATCTTCCCTTGGATTCCGGGGCACTGACCTAGTCCTGCTCATTACAGACAAGTCCCTCTCATGGGCCTGGACTGAGGCAGTGACCCTCCCCTGTGGCCTCCTCCCCAGCGCTCACTCTCCCTCACCCCTTTTCTACCTAAATTTAGATGTGTCTTGTTCCAAAAGCCTCCTGTGGCACCAGGCCCACCCCCCCAAACCTCAATGTGCAACCACCAGTGTCTTCTCTTTCTTATATCCTACTCTCTGCTCTCTGTGCCTGTCATTCTCTATCACCTCCCTGGCCTTTTCATTCCTGCCCCACCAATCACTACGCTTTCTTCTGCTTCCCTTTCCACTTCTCTCGCCTGCCAGTTCCCCGATTCCTTTTCCTCCTCTCCCTCTTCTGTCTCCTTGCTTCTCTCCACTGACTTTTCCCTCTTTGTCCTTTCTCAGCCAGTTGGCTATGAGGTCTTCAAGCTGTTCATGAGGGCATACCTGGAGGTGGACCTGCCTCAGCCACTGAGCACGCATCTCTTCCTGGCCTTCAGCCAGAAGCCCAGACAAGAGATCCCTGACCACCCAAAGGAGGAGACCAGCAACAGCGAGGCCAGTGGCCCAGGTACATAGACCAGAGTTCCCCAAGATAGAAGGGAGATTTTTGTAGCTCTAATCCACTTGCCACAGCCATGGCTGCACTCCTAGGGGGTCCCCTGAGCCAGGGACTTCTGTATAGGGTGGGAAATGGGGACCAGGGGATGAGGACTCCTTTCCTCATATAGGCTCAAAGGAAGTCTTGTCTGATGACTCTCTCAGTAAGAGGAATAAAAAGGGACATAATTCCTGCCACTCAGGATCAGAGGGGAGGATGGGGGAAAGAAGAGGCACAGACTAACATATGGCAGGTGGAGAGAGCCTCCTATCAAGGCTGCCAGTCCATGAATGAAGCACATTCAGCTTGAGTATCCATTCTGGGACTAGCCTGGCAGTGTCAGAGGAAGAGTAAGGAGTGGGCACTTTTTCCTGGAGCTTCGGCTATAATGAGGGAGACACAGCCAACCCCAATAAGTGAGCATGAACCCAGCTGACACTCAGAGACACTGATACAACCTAAGTGATCCAGACCTCAGGAGAAGGTCTGCCCCTGCCCCTCTAAGAAGCTGGAGGGTATGGACTGGTCTTTGCATCTTCTGTCTGTTCCCCAGAGTCCAGCATTCAGAATGCGGATAATGCTGCCAAAGCAGATGAGGCCTGTGCCCCTGATACCGGTGAGTCTTTGGAATACAAGTTTCGAGGGAGGAGTTGGGAATACCTCATCCTTGGGTGGAGGCAGAAACCTAACCAGCAGTTTTGTTTTTCATATAATTGTATGCCGTTGGGCAGATCTTGTCTGCCTCCATCTCTGGGGTCCCCACCACTCAAATGTACTAGGCTTCTGAGGCTGGACAAAGATTCTTGCTTCACTTGATAGCAAGGGCAGATCCAGACTCAGGACAGTTCATTAAATGTTTACTTCTGACAGGTCTGCCTGGCCAGAGAGGGGAAAAGGGGAACCTTCTAAGGAGAAGCTGTATGATAGGGGTTTGACTGTGTGTGTGTGTGTGTGTGTGTGTGTGTGGGGTGTGGGTGTGGGTGTGTGGGTGTGGGTGTGGGTGTGTGTGTGTGTGTGTGTGTGAGAGAGAGAGAGAGAGAGAGAGAGAGAGGGAGACAGAGAGCGAGAGAGAGAATGTAAAGAGATGGCTCTAGGGCTGAGGTACAGATGACTCTACCAGTGGATGGCTGGCAGGGGGAGGGCAAGTGGGTAAGAGAGTGCTCTGGTTGACTTTCAACAATATTCACGTGCTCTGTTTGAACACATTGGGAGGAGGAGCAAGGGGATGCTGGATGATGTTCTGAAGATCTATTTGCCAGGCACCTGCTTTATTACATATTACACTTGGCCTTCACAGTCGTACCACTTTACACATTGAAGAATTGCGGCTTTAAGAGATTATATACCACTATGTGACATATGGAGCTGGGAATTTAATCCAGAATTATCCAAGCTCAAAGCCCCTGCTCTTTCCTACACCAAGAGAGGAAGGAGTGGCCTCTCTTGACGTGCCTGGACTAAGGTTTGCCTCTATGTAAAGGCACCATTTTGGTTAGTTCCCGATGGAATGACCAAGGCTGCAGTCTCAGTGCAGCTCCGTAAGTGGTGCCTAGCTGTTTGTGGGTCCACTCCTGCGCCGTGACTGATATAGAACCTTGCCTGGCACATTTATCACTGGGAACCCATTCCTCTGCTGACAGGCTATTGACAGGCACAAGCCCTCAGGCAGAGGCTCCTAGGAAAACTGGAAAGAGCAAAGGTTATCTTCCTTGACCTCTGATCTTGGATCTCATACAAATTTCCTGTACACTATCAACCCAAGTTGGGCAGGCAATAAGCATATTGGTTAAGAATCTGGACTTCGGGGACAGACTGCCTGGGTTTGACACTCAGCTCTGATACTACCTAGCTCTGTAACCTTCAGTATATTTGAACAATGTCTCTGTGCCTCAGTTTCTCCACTGGTAACCTGAAATGATAATAAGTTTTGATATGAAGTTTGAGTTACACGTGTAAAATGCTTAGAGCCTGCCTGAAGCATAGTAAATGTTCAATAAATATTAGCAATTATTATTCAGGCCACCCTCCCAAAGCACACTCTATTCTTAACTCCACATGGTCTGTCAAGATCTCCTTTATTCTGTGCCCTCAGTCTCCAAGTGTGTCAACTGAACATCCTACTCTCATGGAAGAACCCCCTCAGGGACTCTCCTCTTCACGGTTGCTCTTGGAGCTTCAAATACGAAGACTCAGAGTCAGACCTTATTGCATTTGCATTATTTTCTGGAAAAGATTGATACACATTGGTGAATTCCAGCTCTTAGGATGTGCCCAGGGGATAAAGAATGCAGTTTTAAGTATCTTTCAAATATATAAAAAACATGATAGATAAGAGATAATACAACTGAAGGAGACCTAATTGTAACAGAGATCCATAACAAGAGAATTTCTTCAAGTGGATACTAGATGTAGTTCTAATCTCTTTTCCAGTTACAGCAAAAAGGGCAACTAGAAGTAATATAAAGTTTTCAGTGTTTAACTGAAGGACTGATGAGATAAAAAATTCACGATGGATGGAAAGCAGAGCATGGTTGGAAAAGAAGAGTTGTCTCTGGACAATATGCTCAGCAAATTCCAGGCTGCTCATGGAGCTCCACAAAGCAAGGATTAAGAGCATCAATGTCTTCCTAAGGGCTTCAGGGACAGTAGCAGGTCAAAATTCTACAAAGTATGGGCTCACCCACCCTGCTGCTAGCACCTCATCCAGCCATGCTTGGTCCATGGTCCCTTGGTTAAAGGATTTGAGTCATAAATAAGTCTTGAATCCTGTGTGGAATAGTAGAGGCATATTATGACATAAATTGTTCTCATGGTAGAAAAGAAAGGGTGAAACTGAGAGCTTTGAGATTCTAAAGTCTCAGTAAGAAAATCAACAATGAAAAGCCTCTGGCCCCAAATTCTTTACCCTGAACTTTCTTAGTCCCAGTATCTGAAACTTCAAGAGGAACCTGAGAGAAATTGCACTTCATTCCCTAAGGCTCCAGATTCTAGGTGGGGTTTGTTTTAGTGGCTGAAGTTTCTGAGGTACCAAGGAAGGAATTAGTGGGTATGCTGTTATCAAGTGATATTTGAGAAAAGATAATTGATGATGATAATGGAAGTTGGCTAACTTATTTGACCACTGTGCTTACTTGTCATGTCTATATCATTTCTGGGTCTGAGAACAACTTCCAGAGATTTCCTCCTGGACAAGTGGTTTGTGATGCACCATTTTCCTTGTTTATGGGGAAATACCAGTCTCCTACGGTCAAATCACGAAAGGACAATTATCTGACGGCTGGCCTGGGGAAGCGTGTAGCATTTTTTCATCTCCTTTTGTGATTCAAGATTTACAGTCAAAATCCTTTTCCCGTGAGGACACCTTTCACAGATGTCTTAATTAGATGACCCTGTTCGCCAGAAACAAGAACGTAGGGCCAGGCAGACACCACAGAGAGGGGCCTCTGGCAGCAAGGAAGAGCCAAGTTCTGGAATCACCTTAGATCAGGCCATCTGTTGAAAATATCACCCTTTTCCTATTGCACAAGCAGAAGCCAGAGGAAGAAACTAGATCCTCATTTGATATGACCTATTTAGGCCTATTCGATCAATCTCCAAACTCAGATCTAGAATCACTCCCTTCAAGTTTTTCCTTCCCAGAGCCAGGTGGGTGCATGATTATGTCCATAATCACAGCAGAGAAGGACTTTCGTTGCATCCAAACGTCAGCTCAGAGCCCTGAGCAATCTGCCATCATCAGGATGTCAGCTTCGGAAAGGCTGAATTCACCCCTTCCTGAATGCCCAGGACTAAATGGGATACGCAAAGTGAACTTCAGTCTCCTGGTTTTTATTTAGTTTCTCATGCTGTTGAGATGTTTCAGCAACTCGGAATATTGGAGTCTCAAGGAAAGTCCCTTAATTTTTTTTCTTAGTTTTCCCCAATTATATAAAGTAACACACTCACATTGTAGAAAATTTGAACAGTACATAAAAAAGCTAAAGAAACAACAAAGTCACCCATAATCCTACCAATGCAATTACACACACGTGCGCACTTGCACACACACACATACACATATCCTTATAGGGCTTTTTTTCTAAAAATTTTTACAGGACTAGGACCAGACTGTATACATAATTTTGGATCCAGCTTTGTCTTTTGCTTAACATTGTGTTCACAAACATTTCTTACATTGCTTAAGACTGAGTAAACATCAATTTTAATGCAAGTCCCTCTTTTAACAGATGAGAAAACTGAAGTGGAGGAGTAGCCTACTTGTGCAAGATCACACACCATTTAGCACAAACCCAGTGCTAGAGCCCCTAGCTTGCTGCTCTGTCCTGTATGCCACACTGCCCAACTGGAAGGCAACAACACTAAGAGAGAAGGCGGAACAAGTCAGGTCTACCCAAGAACCCACACGTGAAAGAGTTTGTGACATGACATCAGGAAAGAACCTCTGTAATCTGGAAGAAGGTGTTAGTCTTTTATTACTGGCAGTCCCCGAGGGATGTGCTCAGATGACTGTAGGTTAGTGGTATTCCATGTAAGGCAGCAGGAAGAGGAGGGACACCAGTAGACCTCAACGAAAATTAGAACGATGGTTCAAGGCCCAATTATAGGGCTGGTAATTCAAGGATCTTTGGGAAAAGTCTCTAGTAATGTTTTGAAACAGCTTTGTTGAGGTACAATTGGCATAAAATGAATTGCACATGTTTAAAGGGCATAGTTAGTAAGTTTTACATGTGTATACACTTAGAAACCAGCACTACATCAATATAATGAAGATATCCGTCATTGCCAAAAGTTTCCTTTGTAATTCTTTTTTCCCACCTACCCCCATCTCTATACAACCACTGACCTGCTTGCTGTCACTACAGATGAGACTGTGTTTTTGACATTTTATATAAATAGAATCATACAGTATGTACTCTTTTGGATGTGGCTTCTTTCATTCAGCATTATTTGAAATTCTTCCATATTATTTTGTGTATCGATAATTAATCTATTTTTATTGCTGGTTAATATTCCCAATACCTAGATAGATATTCCACAATTTGTTTAATCCATTCACCTGTTGACGGACACTTGGATCGTTTCCAGTTTTTGGCTATTACAATAAAACATGAACATTCTTATACAAGTCTCTGTGTGGACAGCTTTCATTCCTTTTGGGTAGAGACCTAGTAGTGGAATGACTGGGTGTAATACGGTAGATATGTATTTAACTTTATAAGAAACTGCCAAGTTTTTTCCCAAAGTGGTTAGGCCATTTTACACACCCACCAGCACTGTAGGTAGGTTCTCATTGCTCCATATCCTCACCAACACTCAGCATGACAGTCTTTTTATATTTAGCCATTCTGATAGGTATATAGTAGTATTTCACTGTGGTTTTAATTTACATTTCCCTAATGACTAATGATGCTGACTATCTTTTCATGTGCTTTTGCCCATTTTTTAATTGAGTTGTTGGCTTTCTTATGGAATTTTGACAGTTCTTTATATATTCTGGGTACAAATCCTTCATCAAATATGTTACGGTAAATATTTTCTTCCTGTCTGTGACTGGTCTTTTCATTCTCTAGCAGTGTCTTGTTTTTTTTTAATTTTATTTATTTATTTATTCATTTTTTCTTTTTCTCCCCAAAACCCCCCGGTACATAGTTTTGTCTTTTCAGTTGTGGGTCCTTCTAGTTGTGCTATGTGGATGCCTCCTCAGCATGGCCTGATGAGGGGTGCCATGTCCACGCCCAGGATTTGAACTGGCGAAACCCTGGGCCACCGAAGCAAAGTGCACAAACTTAACCACTTGGCCACGGGGCCGGCCCCCTCTAATAGTGTCTTTTGAAGAGCAAAATTTCTTAGTTTTAATGAAGCCAAACTCATCACTTTTTTCCTTTATGGATTGAGTTTTCAGTGTTGTATCTTAGAAATTTTTGCATCACTCAAGATCACAAAGATTTTCTCCTATGTTCTTCTAGATGTTTTGTGGTTTTAAGCTCTACATTTAAGTCTATAATCCATTTTGAGTTGATTTTTCTATATGCTAGGAGGTATAGATTAAAGTTCCTTTTTTTTTTTTTTTCGTATGGATATCCTGCTTCCCCAGCACCATTTGTTGAAAAGACTTTCTTCACTGACTGACTTTGGCACTTTTATCAAAAATCAGTTTACCATATCTGTGTGGGTCTACATCTGGACTCTATTTTCTTTCATTGACCTGTGTGTCTATCTTGATGCCAATAACATACTGTCTTGATTACTGTGGCTTTCCTAAGTCTTGAAGTCAGGTAGTGTAAGTCTTTCACCTTTATTGTTTCTCAGAGTGGTTTAGGCTATTCCAGATCTTGGGCACTTCCATGTGAGCTTTAGAATCAGCTTGTCACTTTCTACAAAAAATGTGCTAGGATTTTGAACAGGATTGCATTGAATTTGTGGATCAATTTGGGGGGAACTAACATCTTAACAATATTGGGTCTTCTTATCCTTAAACAGAGTATACTTCTCTATTTATTTAGGTCTTATTTAATTTCTTTTTATATACTATTAGGTTCAATTTGCTAAAATTTTGTTAAGAACTTTTGAATTTATGTTTATGAAGGATATTGGCATGCATGTTCTTTTCTTGTAATGTCTCTTTCTGGTTTTGGCTTTAGAGTAATGCTAGTGTCATAAAATTGGTTGGGTAGGATTCTCTCCTCTTAAATTTTCTGGAAAAAATTTGTATAGAATTCATATTATCTCTTCCTCAAATGTTTGGTAGAATTCTCCAGTGAACACATTCTGCCAGGCATTTTCTCTGTGGTAAGTTCTTTTACTTAATTTCAACTCCTTTTTTACTTAAATTCAACTACTTTAATAAGCTTTCCTGGTTATTTATTCTTCTTAAGTGAGCTTTGATATTTTGTGTCTTTCAAGGAATTTGTCCATTTCATCTAAGTTGTCTAATTTAGTGACACAAGATTGTTAACAATATTCCCTTATTAACTCTTTAATATCTGTTGAATCTATAGTGATGTCACCTTTTTCACTTCTGGTAATGGTAATTTGTGCCTTCACTCATTTTTTTCCTCATTAGTATGACTGGAGATTTGTCAATTTTATTGATCTCAAAGAACCACTTTTGGTTTCACTGATTTTCTTTGTTGATTTTCTGTTTTCTTTATTCCATTTATTTCCTTTCTGATCCTTTTATATTCTTTCTTCTGCTTACTCTTACTTTTATTTGCTCTTTTTCTAGTTTCTTACAGTGGAACCTGAGATCATTGATTTCAGACTTTTTTATTTCTAGTATAGGTGCTCAGTTCTAATTTTGATGTGCTGTGTTTTCATTTTCAATTATTTCAAAATACCTTATGATTTCCTCTTTGACCTTTGAGTTACTTAGAGGTGTATTGTTTAGTTTCCAAATATTTGGGGATTTTCCAGATATCTTTCTATTATTAGTTTCTAATTAATTTCACTGCAGACAGAGAGCATACTTTGTATGATTTTAATCCTTTTAAATTTATTGACATGTGTGTTATGGCCTAGCACGTGGTCTATCTAAGCAAATGTTCCATGAGTACTTGAAAATAATATTTATTCTGCTGTTGTTAGATGAGACGTTCTATAAGTGTCAGTTGGGTCAAGTTGGTTGGTAGTGTTTTTCAAGCCTTTTATATCCTTACTGATTTTCTATCTATTTGACCTATTAATTGTTGGGAAAGAGGTGTTGAAATCTCCAACTGTAATTGTGAATTTGTCTGTTTCTCCTTGCCGTTCTCTCAGTTTTTGCTTCATGCATTTTGAAGCTTTGTTATTTGATGCATAAATATTTAGGATTATTATGTTCTCTTAATGAATCTACCTCTTTATCATTATGAAATGATTCTTTTTATTCCTAGTAATATTCTTGGATTTGAAGTCTACTTTATTATAATTGTATTCATAATTAATATAGCCACTCTAGTTGACTAGTGTTACCATGGTAAATCTTTTTTCATCCTTTTACTTTTAATGTATTTGTGTCTTTATATTTAAACTGACTTTCTTATAGGAAGCATTTAGTAGGATCTTTTTTTTAATCCAATCTAAAAATCTCTGCCTTTTAGTTAAACTTTTAGAACATTTACATTTAATGTGATACTTGATATGGTTAGGTTTAAAACTACCATCCTGCTATTTATTTTCTATTTATCCCATTTGTTCTTTCTTTCCCTTTTCCTCTTTTTCTGCCTTCTTTTAAATTGATTGAATATTTTTAATGATTTCATTTTAGCTCCTTTTTTATCTTATTAGCTTTAACTCTTTGTCATATTATTTTAGTGATTGTTTTAACTCTCACAGTCTACCTTTAAGTAATATTATTCCACTTTGCATATACTATAATAAATTTACAGTACACCTCCATTTCTCGCATCCACGTCTTTGTGCTATTGTTGTCATTTACTTTACTTCTCCGTATGTTATATTATAAAGCACCCAATACATTGTTATTATTTTTCCTTCAATAGTTAATTATCTTTTAAAAAGATTTAACTAATAAGAAAAGTATTCTTAACCCATGCGGTTACCAGTTTTGGTGCTCCTCATTCTTATGTGTAAATCCAGGTTTCCGTATGGTATAATTCTACTAACACAATTTTCTTTACCATTTCTTATAGTGCAGCTCTATACAATTTTGTACATCTAAAAAGTCTTTATTTTGCCTTTTTTTCTAAAGACACTTCACTGAGTAAAAATTTCTAGGTTGATAGTTTTCTTCTTTTAGTACTTGAAAGATGTTGTTCTGCTGGCTTCCAGCTTCCATTGTTTCCAATAAGAAAACTACAGTCATTCTTATGTTTGTTTCTCTGTACGTGTGTCTTTTTTTCTCTGACTTCTTTTACGATTTCCTCTTTATCACTGATTTTTATCAATGTGATTATGATGTTTCTTGGGTAGTTTTACTCATGTTTCTTTTGTTTGGGGTTCACTGAGCATCTTGGATCTGAAGTTCTATAGTTTTTATCAAATATCAACAAATTTGGAAAAATTTTAGCCGTTATTTCTTTAACTTTTTTCTGCTCCTGACTCTCTCTCCTCTTCTTCAGATGATCCAATTACATGTTTATTTGACTACGTCTACTTGAAGTTGTCCCACAGCTCACTGATATGGTACTCTTTTTTTCTTCTTTTAGTTTTTTTAGATAGTTTCTATTGCTATACTTCAAATTCACTAGTCTTTTCTTCTGCAATGACTAATCTATTGTTAATCCCATTCAGTGCATTTTTCATTTAACACATATCTAGACACTTGATGTGGGTATTTTTTTCTGTCTTTCCTGTCCCTGCTTAACATGTTCAGTCTTTCCTCTAACTTATTGAACATATGGAATACAGTTGTAATAACTGTTTTAAAGCTTTTGTCTATCTTATCATCTATGTCATTTCTTGGTGCATTTCAGTTGATTTTTCTACTTATTATTGTTCATATGTTCTTGCTTCTTTGCATGCCTGGAAATTTTTTATTGGATGCAAGATATTGATATTGTTGGATACTTGATATTTTTATAGTCCTATAAATAGTCTTGAGCTTTGTTTTGGGATACAGTTAGGTTACTTGGAAATAGTTTGATCTTTTTAAGTCAAGCTTTTAAAGCTTTGTTAAAGAGGACCAGAGAGGCATTTACTCTGGGCTAATTTTGCTCAGCTACCAAGGCAGAACTCTTCTGAGTGGTCTACCTAATGATTCATGAGTTTTGGGGATTTTCTACCTTGGTTGGTGGAAATAAACACTATTCTTGGTTCCCTGTGCAGAAATTCCAAGGATTGTTATTTCTAATTCTGGTTCTTTCCCCAGCCTCAGGTGGTTTCCTCATGCATGTGTGCTAGTCATTACTCAGCAAAATAATTGAGAGGATCTCTCTGCTGATTACTCAAAGGGACCTTCTGCAGATCTTCAGAGTTCTTTCTATGTGCACGTCCCTCCTCTTCAGCTCTCTGATCTGTGAATTCTAGCCACCTTGGGCTCACCAGATTCCCAGCTCTATCTCTTCAACTCAAAGAAACTACCTGGATCTGCCTGGGTTCGCCCTCTCTGCACCGTGGCCTAGAAACTCTTTCCAGACAGTAGGATGTGGCAATTGTGAGGATAACGTCGTTTGTTTCCCATCTCTTGGGACCACTGTTTTGTGCTGGCCACATTCAATGTCCTGTAAACCATTGTTCCATATCTTTTTGTCCAGCTTTTCAGTTGTTTCAGGTGTGAGGGTAAATCTAGTCCCTATTAATCCAATTTAGTTGACATAGAAGTCATTGCAATAGTGTTTTAATGGATGAATAATCTAAGGATATAACAGTAACTTGGGGTATAATGGTCTACCCTGTATAAAGGACTTCTCGCATTTGTCTTATATATTATTGTGTTTTTCCATAACTTTTCCTCCAGTGATGATTTTAATACTTCTGTTGTTTATGCAACTTCGTTGCAATTTCCCTGTATCACATTATCTTTTTTTTAATCTTATCCTATTGTATTTTCATCTCAACTTGCTCACCCCTAAGACTTTCTGTTTCTGTTTAATAGAGAGTATATCTTTGCAACCTGCTGAGGGTCTTGTCCAGTAGGAAATTCTTTCCAAAGATCTGAGTCCTTTGAGACTTCAGGATGAAGCTTCCTTTCCTTGTTTTGCAGCTCTATTTCATAGGCTTCATCTTGCTCTCTTTATGGGGCCCTTTGTAAAATACAGAGTGTGTCAGTAACCTTTGGTCTCTCACACTGTCCGTCTGGATGATGGTTAATTCCCTTTTCAGACCAGGACCTGACCTGTAGGCTTTCATCCAGCACAGACCTGAGATGGAATGTTTGCTCCCATTGCTTGGAACTTTGGCTCTCTGAATGAAGAGTGTACTAGTACATTGCCTTTCCCAGCAGGCATTACTATCAAGGCTCTCTCTCCCTCTGCCTGTGCCTCCAGCACTTTATTACTTGGTGGTATTACAACACCTAAGTTGGATTTTTCACTGTCAATCATCCTTTTACTTTTTCCTGTGTTTTCTGTGAGTTGCAATCTCTTACTGGATATAGAGTGGCTAGGGGAAGACAGATAGCACTCAAAGTGCCTCAAAAATGCATAATTTACATGGTAAAATATAAGTGCCTGGTTTTCTGGTTGGTAATAACCTTATACTTCTGAATCAGAGAACAAAAGTGTGGAAGGGACAAAGAGTTTTCTTACCTCTGAGAAGGAAAATTTCAGAGGGAAAACTTACCCTATTCCTGTGGCATAATAAGCTACTTCTGCATTTTCTTACTCCAACTGATTTGGCTTGTAGTTAGTCAAAATTCTTCCTAGTTTCCGTAAATTAGTTGATTTTAAAACTCAGTTTTTTTCTTTTGAATATTCATCTTTTTATTTATCTCTAAATGTATTCCAGAAAAAAATTGTGAAAGAGCGCATTGGTAAATGATCAATAGTCTGGGTTTTGGAATCCTAGCCAAAATTACCTCTACAAATTGGGTGTGTTCCAAAAAGTTAGGCTAAATGATGTTTGCCTGTTGGCTATTGATATTACTAAAAATCACTACCATTTTTTTCTGAAAATTCAGAATATAGATGGATTTCTTACAAGGATATAGATTCTAAAGGGGTCAGAATGGAGTCCATTCAGAGAGTATGAACTCCACAAACTGGATTTCTAGGGCCATCGATTTGGTCATATCTATGTAACCAAAGCTTTTGAAGATAATTATATAAAATTCTTGCCTCTACCATGAAAAGGATGGGGAAACATAATATTTACTAAACATTAAATGTCCTTGGATGCTTTCCTTTTGCCTTTGCAGAATCAAAAATCACTGAGAAGCAGGTGCCAGCTAAAGACCAAGTGGCTGCAACCCCTCTGGGAAACCCTGTTGCTCAATCTTCAGGCTCAGAATCCCCCATAGTGTACCTGAAGGATGTTGTATGTTACCTGTCCCTGCTGGAGACGGGGAGACCTCAGGATAAGCTAGAGTGTAAGTACTCGCCCTGTCAAGGGACTTTGACTTTCTCCTACAGGAAGAGCCAGTGTCCTGTCTATCTTTCTAAACATGCTGGAGATTGATCCGGGATCATGGGTATGGGTGCTGCCTCCTTGAGGGAGGTCTACGGCCTGTCACCAGCAGATAGGAGCATCTCCTAGAATCCACCCTGGGACACAGTACCTGTTGTCTAGAGAGTGGGAGATACATCTGAAATCTTGATGTTGAGAACCAGGATTTGAAAGGGAAGGGGTCTCTGCAAGTGGTGAAGACTCCCTTCTCTTGCTGGCAGGACTTCTGCAAAGCCTCCAATCAGAAAGCGGCTGCCTCCTCTTAGTAGATTTTTCAAGGAACAATATTCCACATCTATCTTCCCTCCCCTATTCCATGCCCAAGTGACTCTTTAACAATGAGGAATTTTTTTTCCTTGAGATCGCATCAACCTCTATCTTATTTCCATTTCTTCATCCACTCCCACCCCAAGTTTTTTGGCCTCTAGAGAAAGAAGGCTAGTGAATTAAGGGAGTTGAGCTGGGTTTCATGGTGCTACTAAGTTGGTTTCAAAAACAGATCTTCAGGAGGAGAGTAATAGCTGGTGGCGGGAAGGAAAGCCCACAGTGACTGAAGCGGCCTGCAGTCTTATAAATGAGTCCCTCCAGGGGCGGTCTCGCTGGCCTCTGGGAACCTATGGCAAAGTTTTAAAACAGGAAATGATAGGACCGTGTTAAAAAATATATATATTGTTTTAGCTTCTCTTGGGAACTTAGTAGAGATTAAGGGGAAAATGTACACATTATAGCAAAAGTCAAAAACCCAGCTAATAATTAGACTAGTCAGCAAAACTTAAACATTAGAAAAGAAAAGTCTGGCAAAGGTTAACCCTTGCCAAAAACAAAATGAAACAGTTTGCTCATTAGCTGAGCTTAAAATCTCCCGCATAGGTTTGAGGTGTCAACACTTGCAAGTCTCAAGTGCCAATTTGTTGGCACATGTAGCAGATTTCTGTTTCTTCTAGCTAATGTTAAAAGACATGATAACCAAACAGGTATCTTTTTGGAAATAGTAGCCTGAAATCCCACCTATCACTAATGCAATAATTACAATAATAACACATCACTAACACCTTATATTTGCTAAGCACTTTAAATGCATTATGTCATTTTAACCTTACAATATTCTAGAATGTCAATATGATTATTCTCATTTTACATGTAAGAAAGAACAGAAAGGTTAAATGACTTGCCCAAGGCTGTGCTGCTACATAGAATGCTTACTCACATTTTCTAGTTTTACTCTTCATGCCCAGAAGGACCGAAGAAAGCGCCATGTTAGAGAGTCTCCTCAGCCTGGGGTCCGGGAACAACACTAGTGGGAAGGTCTGTCCTTCTTTACATCGTTCAACCATCTCTGTGGCGAGTCAGCTTCATATACTGAGTGCCTCTGACCATGACATTCTGAGCAGTCACAAAGAGTCAGAAGCCCTTGACCCTAATTTTAAATAACTTGAACTCCAACCAGGAACTCGCCACTGAACAAAACACAAGTTGCGGAGACATTAAAACGTGTAGAAGGAAGCGACAACACAAGGGTAACTTAAGAGGAACACTGTGACCCTGTGGGCATGTGCTGAGAGACTCAGAGTGGTTGCATGGGGGAAGAAAGGGTGGGTCAGGGGAGGCTCCAGAGAGAAGGTGGGCATGATGAAGGGTTTTAAAGGATGAGAGGGAAATGAAAACGTGTTCAGCTCTGCTCCCCATCCTGCTTACTTCTGGGACCACAGACAGGATCTCTACCTTTTAGTTGAAAGAAATGCAGGTTTCCAGGTCCCATAAATGAACATTTAGTCCTTTGCTCAAATTTCTCTCCCAGATCTTCCTGATCCACCATCACCTCCCTGCCGCTGGAAGGCGATAGAGGGTGTTTCTGAATAGCATATGGATTTTAGGAAAAGGATAGAATAGCTTCTGTAATAGTAACTACTTCATAGGATTATTGAGGATTAAGTAACAATGTGCATAGGACAGTTCATTGTCATATTAAATGCCATATGTAAATGTTCATTAATGAAAGAAAATAACATCTTTTGAGTGCTTTCTACATTCCTCATTTAAAAAACAAACCTAGGAGAAAGAAACTATTATAATCTCCATCTTACAGATGAAAAAACTGAGCCTAGAGAAGTTAAATGACTTATTTGACACCCTAAAGGTGGTAGGGAAGAGCCAAGATTTGAATCTACCTAATTCCACACCCTTTCTGTGTGCAATAGAAGCAGTGTCCTGTCTATAATTCTGGTGCCTCTGCTCCGCCACCGGCTGGGCGTTTGCTTTGAGTTGTGTTCCAGTGATCCTGAGAAGTGTGAATGCTCTATGGGGAATCACACTCGTGACCTGATCTCATCAACCACAGAGTTGTTGCTTCAACAGCCCCAGAAGCCAAGTGGCTTGGTTGTCCTCCTTCTTCCCACCCTCTCCGTAAGGAGGTCAGACTGTTCCTTGGAGGGTGGGTGAGTTGGCTGCAACAGCCCTCACCCCAGTGACGGTCAGAGCTGATCTAAAAACTGGCAGCAACAAAGCCTCAGCCCATCCTGGTGCCTGGAGGACACCTCAAGCCTCACCTCTGTGTTTCTTGCAGTTATGTTTCGTCTCTATGACTCGGATGAGAACGGTCTCCTGGACCAAGCGGTAAGCTCTCCAAATATCCTTCCTGGATCTTAGAAAGGCTGGGGGAGAGGGGAGCAGATGGAGGAAGAGTCTGAACTCTCAGTTCCATCTTTATAGGAATAGCAATGTCTCAATATGGACTGCAGAAATGAATAGAACCCCCCACCTTCTACTTCCTGAAAGAGAGTGAACTCCAACTTGCCTTTTATTCCAGAAGTCCAGGATCATAAAATCTCAGAATGGGGAGATGCTTTAGTATCTCTTCTAGTTTAACTTCCCATTGGGTTCAGAAATTCCCCCTGCAATTTCCTGCCAGGTCCCAGGGGCAGAGAGGAGAAGGATGAGGGAGGCAGCAAGACCAGGACAAGAGGACAGGAGGTTAACTGCTGGTGTGCTTCGGCATCACCCTGGCCTTCCTCTCATACCCCAGGACACTAGCTCTCGGAGTCTGGTTCTGTCTACTCTGAGCACATAATCTCATCCCTTTGCACCTGGGAAAGCCTGAGACTCGCCCCCCACCTCGCCTCAGGAATAGGCAAGGATAGGTCAGGGATCATGGAGTGAGAGGAAGAGTGGAAATGGAAGAAGGCAGAGAGAGGAGAAGGCACATAGAGTCAGATAGGCCTTGTCTTCATGACTGGCAAGGTCAGAGATGGGACTCATTAACAGAAAGACTCTGAGGTTGAGGTGCATGGGGCTGATTCAGACCAGAGGGAGGAAGAAAAGAAACAAGTCCACTAGACCAACTAAGACATCCTTATTCCCTCCAACCCCAAAGTGTCTTTATGGGATCCCTACAGCCACATTGCAGTGCTGTGGGTTGGGTCATGCCGGAGAAAAACCAGAGAATCACAGACTCTCAAACATTTGGTCAACACACATTTATTGAGTGTCTACTCTATGTCAGGCACTATTCTAAGCACTGGAGATGCATCAGTGAGCCAACTGACAAAAATCCATGCCCTCACGAAGCTTTCATTCTAGTGCAAACACGCACACTAAAAAGCATAGTAAAATATGTGTTAGATAGAGACGTGTGCAAGAAGAAAAACGAAGGAGAGAAAGGAAGAGTTAGAGGGAGCTGCAGTTTTAGCAAGAAGAGCCAAGGAAGGTATCCCTGAGGAGGGGACATCTGAACAGAGACTTGCAGGAGGTAAGGGAGTAAGTCATGGGGATATCTAGGGGAAGCACCTTCCAGGCAGAGGGAACAGCCAGAGCAAAGGTCCTGAGGGGTGCCTGGAATGTTAGCGGGTTAACTAGGAGCCCAGAGTGACTGGAGTGGAATGAGGAACAGATGAGGTCAGAGTGAGTAAGTAATAAGAGATGAGATCAGAGAAGTAATGGGGGAGGAGGTACTTGCAAAGCATTATCAAGTCTTACAGGTGGTTGAAAGGGTTTATCTTTTATCTGGAGAAATGGAGAACCAATGGAGATTTTGAGCAGAGGAGTGATATGATTGAGTTAGGTTTTAACAGGACCACTCTAGCTGCTATGTTGAGCCCTAGACTACAGGAATGCATGCAGAGATACCAGCTGGGAGGCTATTGAGATAAGAAAGACAAGACATGATGGCAACCTGCCCCGGGGCAGAAGCATTGCAGGTGGTAAGAAGGGTAAAATTCCAGATATATTTGGAAGGTAACATGGTGGACTGAAGCAAGTCTCAAGAGTTATTGATTCAACTTTCCGCCAAGAATCCCTGGCAGTTGGACTCCCAGCCTCTTTATGAATGCACCCAGTAATGGAGAGGTCACCCGCTCCCTTAAAACAGCCACTCCACTGCTGGGGATGACCGTTAGTTAGAGAGGGGCTTCCTTGCCACACAAAAGCATCTATAGTCTGCCAGGGAAATTTTCAACACAAAACCTGATTCTGTTCTCCCTCCCCCTCCCCCAACCCAGTGGTGAGGCCAAAACAGGCCAACCCTCAACTCCTCGCTCCCTGCATCCCTCCGTGGCCTACTTCTGCCCTCGGTAGCTGACCAGGACAGCTGACCAGTGGAATACCGATTCTACACAATAAGCCTTCAAGTATTTGAAGGTACTATCACATCTCCCCTAAAATCCTCCCCAAACTAAAACTTCCTAATTCCTACCCTGTTTCTCATAAGGCAGGCTTAAATATCCACTCTGGTCAAGCTCTGATTTGTCAGTGCCATTCTTGAAACATGGCACAGAACTGAACCCACCCCTCCATGACTCTTTAAGCATCTACATGTGGCCTGCCCACGGTAGACATCAGGGGAACTAGTTCTTCCTGAAATCTTCCCACTCTGCTTCCAGGAAATACCCAACCCATTTCACAGCCCAAAACTGAGTCTAATTCTCGACTCCTGAATCACATTGTTTTATCATTGAATCTTGGACCCAACTAGATTCACAAGCTCTTTTCCATTGGAGCTTCTGCTGAACCCTGTCTCCACCTTTCTGCCCACTTCCTTACCCCTATCTACTGCCTCATCTGAGGCTTTGCAATGGCTTATTTTTTAATTCAAATGAAATACATTTTTTAAAATCCCTGTTGGTTTTTAGCTTGCTTGTTTTGACCCAGCATTCTACATGGTGGAGGTAACACATTTGAACCTTGTCTCATTCACCAACGTGTCTCCCCAAATCAAGCTTAGAATGAGCATCTTAGATGGTGCCCAAGAGATGCAAATGCCTCCTCCTCAGTCCAGGTTGTTTCAGTGGGACTCTTGGTGCACAGATTCATTAGCCTCCAACAATTCTCTGAGGTTTTATATGGAGCCTGGCCTTGGTACCAAACAAAAGACTCACTCATCAAGCAAAAGTACCCTCATGTATTTCCTGCTCACAGAGTCCTGGGCTCAGGGCTGAACAGGATGCAAAGGGAAAGAGGAGATGCCGAAGGAATCTAAGTCATAGTGCCTGAGCTAGGACCAACACAGTGGCCCTACATCCAACTGAAACTGACCCTTGGGGTGTAGATGGAGCGCAGGTTGCTAAAGCTGTGGGAGCGAGGAGTGATAAAGAAGGGAGGAGAGAACTGCCTTCATTTGTAAGTATTTGAGGGAGCTATGATCACAAAGGAGAAAACAGGAGTGCTTTCTATGCTAAGTCAAAGCACAAGATAGGCAAAGGAAGGTGAGTCTGGGTAGGTCCAGGAGGAGGTCGTGTTCAGTGAGCTTTCTGCATACCTCTGGCTTGTCCATGTTTTGTCCTTCTTGTGAGCATCTGCTCTCCAATGAGCTTTGTGGTTGAGGCAGAACTAAAGAGCAGAAGCAAATGGGGCACTCCTCATGGAATGCCAGTTTATTGCACTGGCTGCTTCTCATGCTCTGCCCTGCCCACTTTCCCACAGGGTTTGATTTTGAGTCGTGCTCTTGAAAACGCATCTTCAGTTGGTTTCTCACCTTGATGTTTTCTAGGAGATGGATCGTATTGTTAACCAAATGCTGCACATTGCCCAGTATCTCGAGTGGGATCCTACGGAGCTAAGGCCTGTGAGTTTCCAGAAGCACAGGGCGACTTCCAAGCGAGCTTCCATGATTAGAGGGGACACAATCAGGACTTGGATACAAATGTTTATGGTGCAGGCTCTCCCAGACTCATCTTCTTATAGACAGCTTCTCTGGAGTCCTACACCTTGACCTCTCATTTCTCTGATAGGAAAAATTGTAGACAGCAGGGAAAAGTGCTGACATAGTTCAAATGATAATTCCCAATTCCCCCTAACCTTTTCACCAGAGCTAATTTTCTTTCCCCTGAGGAAGATTCACCCTGAGCTAACTTCCATGCCAATCTTTCTCTATTTTTTAGTATGTGGGCCGCCAGCACAGCACGGCCACTAACAGAGCAGTGTAGGTCCACACCCAGGAACCAAACCAAGGCCACCAAAGCAGAGCGTACTGAACTTAACCACTAGGCCTCCAGGGCTGGCCCCAGAGCTAAAATTTTATAACAGGAGTTCCTAGATCAAAGAATTTAGAGCTATAAAGGATTTTACAGATTTTTCTCAATCACCAGATTATATTAATAGTAATCATTAAATTTGCGGGATCCAATGAGTCAGGCATTATATTAGACATTTAATATACATTTTCTCTAATCCTCACTACAGTGCTGCAGACATAGCAATCTTATTTCCATTTTACAGATGAGCAAAGCAGAGCCCAGAGAGTCAGGGTGGCTTGCCCAACGCCACTGAGTCACGTTGGGGCAGAGCCAGGCCTGGAACACTGGTCTACTCACCCCCATTTGCTCCCTTACTGCTCTACTCACTGTGAACAGAGGGGAAAGGGGTAAACACAAGCCAGATCATGCAGAACAAAAGAGAGTGAAGAGGGCAGAGGGAGGCATTGTAGTCGAGGATCGATGTGGACGATTGTTGCTCTGTGGATTCCGCAGATATTGAAGGAGATGTTGCAAGGGATGGACTACGACCGGGACGGCTTTGTGTCTCTACAGGAATGGGTCCACGGAGGGATGACCACCATCCCATTGCTGGTCCTCCTGGGCATGGACGACTCTGTAAGTAAGCAAACCTGAGTTCAAAGATCTCTTGCCCTTTAGGAACATCGGCCTCCACGTGGAAGTTAATCTCTACACGTGACCTTGGCTTCTGCCCTGGACTTCTCAATGGACACACCATATGCTCTAGACCAGCCCAAAAGTCCTCTCTCTCTACCTAGTAGTGCCAGAAATATGTTCCTTCATTTGACAGACATCTACTAAATTATTACAAAATAAAGATACTGTCCTGAGCACCGTGAGGGGACACAGATACAATATTCACCCGCCAGGAGCTTATACTCAACCAGGCAAAGTGCAAAAAAATCAATTTAAGGAAGAATTCCCTCTTTTCCACAAATTAAGTTAAAAAATACTGACAGAGTCAGGGAAGGAAGGAAGGGGAAGAAAAAATGCTGATCTGTTGTAGGGTGGAAGGCTTTAACGATAGTATCTTATTTAACAATCAAAACAACCAGGTAAGGTAGATATTTTTTTCCCCAGTTTGTACAGATGGAAAACTGAGATTCTGAGCCTGAGGAGCAAAAGGAAGAGCCAGAATTTATTTGTACTTGACTCTAAAGATTCTGCACTTTCTAACATCCCACATTTAGGAGTGAGACCAACGGGAAGAAACCCTGGAGGGTGTTTGCCTGGCCCTGAAGAATACATGGGATTTTGATATCCCATTCTTGAGATAAAGATCAAGTGGAAGGACCTAGGAGGATATTTGATCTGGCTCTCAAGGATGGGTATCGTTTGGGTGATAGAAGATGGTAGAAGAGAGACCTGGAGAATAGCTTGATCAAAGACCTAAATGAAAGAAAGTTCAGATGGTATTAGAGAAACCCCCCAGTTTGATCATAGCAGGGGGCACATGTAGAGGCTTAATGGAAATCAGTGGTTATATATGCCCGCATCTGACCTAGTCTGCTTATTTACCAAATGAAGTAACTTCCATACATGAGGTAGGGATAATTGGAACTAGAAGTACAAATGGTCACATAAGCATTTACCGGGACAGTCACACAGGTTGTGTGACAACACCTCTTGGAGATCACTGAAATGTCAAAGAGAGGAATAGAACAGGAAGTTCAGCTGGGTTAGCCTGTAACTGACTGTTGTTGCCTGTAATGTCTCCACCTGACAGTTCTGCGATTCAGGACTAAAGCTGAACCTTCATTTCCAACACTCAAGAACTAAGAATCCTGCAGTCATCTCCTAGCATGCCCAGTTCTTTCCAAGTGCTAAGTAGAAATCAAGGAACCAGGATCTACATAATTCCCTTCTTATTCCTTAGAACCCTAGAAAGTTAGAACTGGAAAAGACCTTGGTGACCCCTGGTCTACCCCTTCATTTTACCAACCGAGGGCCAGAGAGGTAAAAGGACTTGTCCACAGACACCTACTTAGTACCAGAGGCCATCTTTCATCTTCAGGAACAGCAGACCCCTTGTTCAATGATCCCTTACCGAGAACCTACTGTGTGCAAGAACCCACCTGTGCTAGAACCTGGGGGCACTCAGATAAGTAAGATATACTTTCTGCTGTCAATACTCAAGATTATACTCAAATCAAAGTACAAGTTCTGCTTGGGTGATGTTCCAACATACATGTTTTTTCTCTGAAACATGGGAATAGAGATGAGACATTTTAATCACAAGGAACCAATTCCAATTTCCTGTTTCCTATTTTGGACTTGCTGAGTCCAAAGTGCCACTAACTCTTTGCATGGAGGGGATCCTCTGTTTTATGGATGGAGGAGGGAGAGAGAGACTGTTTCTTCAACATTCCCTCCATTTTCTCCCCACAATGCCAAATCAACTTTGTAAAAAACCATACTTTTACATCAGGAAAGTGGGATACAAAAAGCAAATGTGGGTTTAGTTTTTATTAGTCAAAAGTTTTATGCATTTATTTTTAAACATGCACTAAATCATAAGTTTTAACATTTAATATTTGGGGTTCTAGAGAAAGTATTCTTCAATTCTTAAAAGTCACACTGCTTGTTTGGGTTTTTCAAAACCCGCATATGGCCACTGAAAAGTCTGGGGATCTCTGAATGGGATATATGAGAAACAATCTGTCTCCCAGCGAGATCGCAGCAGCAGCATAAACCCTGGCGTTGCCTGAGGAAGGTTACTCCCACAGCCTGCAGCCTCTAGAGTGCAGACATGAAACAGCCACATGATGGTGCTATACTCCAAGTGGAAATGTTCCTTTAGCCCAAGCCAGAGTTGTTTTGCTTCTCAACTCTGTATCTCTGAAAATAGTATCTGAGAAAGGGAGAGTCTGCTAACTGATTTAGCTAATGAAGGTATTTTCAGATAAAATGACAGTCCTTTGGGCTGCATGAAGAAGCAGCTGGGTCTGCTGAAGAGTGCTGTAATTTCCCCTCTGTCCATGGAGGAAAACCCTGGTTTGTGGAGGTAAAGGAGGAGGATGGAAGAAACATGGGCTCTCAGGCCAGCAAGAGCCCCCAGTTTGACTACTGGCTCAGTCGCTTATTATTTCTGTGGTCTTGGGCTACTTATATAAACTCTCTGACCTCTGTTTCTTCATTTTTAGAATAGATATAAATCTACCTCCTTATACAGAAGAAAACACTCTACTTATTTTTGTGTCCTTTACTGTCTACCACAGAGTAGGAACTTAACAAATGTTTTCATTTACAATGTGTCAGGCACTGGATTAGGAGCTTTACTTCTGTTATTTCATTTAATTCTTACAAAAATCCCTTGAGGTGGAGGTTCGGCAAAAGAATGAATGAATCAGTCTTTTAGTGAACCATTTAATCAATTAGTGAACCTATTTACTATAGTTGAAGCCATTAGATAAAAAGGCTTTCATTCCATAAAAGTGAGGTCTTGGAAGAAGCAAGGTTTTGAGGTGGCGAGAAGAAAAGAGCTTATCCTGGCCCCAGGAGGAGACCAGCATGTGGAAAAGCTTATGGCCTCCCCTGGAGACCCTGCAGAAGAGTCAGGCGCAGGAATGGGTCTGGCTGCCGTGATTAGCCCAAACCAGAGAGGCCCAGAAGTAGGAACTGGGTTTGAATCCAGCACGTTGGACTCTAGGTACCTGACTGGCAATCATCACCACCTTACTACAGTACTTTACTACCCTTAAGACCAGCCCGAGTGTCACTCTTTTGATGGAGCCTATGAGAAAGTTTCAGGGACATCACCCGTGGAGGGACTGTGCTCCCAGGGGCTGGCAGGTGGGAGCTTTGGTGTCCAGGGAAAGTGTGTGATTATATGAGGCTTGGCCCATCTAGTGGAGAAGTTGAATTCACTTCTGAGCCAAGTCAGGAGGAAATGGCTTAACCTTCCCTCTGTCTCTTTACTATTTTATCAGTATACAGACAGTTGATGAGAGGAGCACATTGTTCTTCCTAAGCTATTTTTTCCTGATTATAAAACTAGTAAATGCTCACTGTAGAAAATTTGGAAAAACAGAAGAAAGGAGAAATTCAAGAATAAAATAACTCTGTAGTACTGCTAGCTATAGCTAACCTCTGTTAACAGTTTAGTGACATTTCTTCCATCAAAGGTCTTATTATACAAAACTGAGATCACAATGTGTCATCAAATTTGCATTCTACTTTTTTCACTTAGCTTTGTGTCATAAGCACATTTCCATGCCATTAGATAATCTTATAAATATATTTTTGGTGGCCACTTAACATTAAATCATATGGATGTGCCACAACTAACCTTTTGGTAATTTTGAGACCTTTAGATATTTCGTTTTTCATTATTTTAAGTAATGCTGTGTTAAACATCTGACAGAGCACAAAAATACTCATTTGTCTTTCAAAAATTCTTTAGGATAGAATCTAAGAAAGGAAATGTATAACTCAACATTGTCAACATTTAAAGGATCTTTAGATAAATAGATTAGATAGAGAGAGAGAGACAGATGGTAGATGATAGACAGACAGATGATAGATGGTAGATAGGTAGATGATTAGATAGATAGAAAGATAGATGATAGATACATAGATGATAGATGTGTAGATAGACAGACAGTAGATAGAGCTTAGATAGATAAACAGTAGATGATAGATGGTAGTCGGATAGATAAATGGTAGATGGTAGACAGATAGATAGATGATAGAGGGTAGACAGGAAGGTAGGTAGGTAGATAGATAGGTAGATAGACAGGCAGACAGACAGATAGAAAGTTTGCACTGATTTACACTTCCACTAGCCGTGTAGGAAAGGGCTTATTTTATCCCCAACGCACATGTTCCTACTCAGGTATTCCTAATTTTTAATATATGCTAATTTTAGAAAACGCATATACACACAAAGGACTTTGTTTCAATTTGAGTTTCTTTTGAAAGAGTCCTTAAAACAGTTAAATAAGTAAATATCTTGTCTTCCAAATATGAGAAGAAAATTGTTTTAGAGAAAAGAAAACCCTAAGCATGGGGCTGCCTGCTCAGCGTCTCCCTCCTCTGCCATCCCTGCAGGGCTCCAAGGGGGATGGGAGGCACGCCTGGACCATGAAACACTTCAAGAAACCCACCTACTGCAACTTCTGCCACATCATGCTGATGGGCGTTCGGAAGCAAGGCCTGTGCTGCATTTGTAAGTAAACTTCCTTCAAACCTTTTCCCCAGGCGCTGTCTTGCTCTGCACACGGTTGAGCCATTCCAAGGAAAGTCTAGGTATTTCTGCTTACTAGCTTAAAGGACCACCCATATTGTTCCAACAGCAGGGAATAAAGCAAGACTTTCATATGCTATTTTTGTTCTACCCAAGTCAAATGAGCAAGTATTGTCCTATTGTTGGAGTCCTGTCATGGGCCACTGACTCCCTAGAAAACAGTTAAGGTTCACATATAATTAAAAAGCATCACATACTAATTTTAGTTGGGTTTTGCTTGTTTATTTGGGGTAGTTAGAAGAATTTGGGTTTTTTATTCATAAGCAATATAAACCTATATTTGTAAATGCAACGGAAATTAAAACTGTTTGTTTCACTGTATAATCCATTCAGTGAAGTCAGACAGGAGAGGAGGAAAAAACACCTGTAGAAAAGGAAGGAGAGAGACCTTCCTTTTCAAGAGAAGGAGATAGAGGAGCGGGAAGGAAGAGGATTAAAGATCCTTTAAATGTTTACAATGTTGAGTTATACATTTCCTTTCTTAGATTCTATCCTAAAGAATTTTTGAAAGACAAATGAGTATTTTCAAGAGAACAAGAGAAGGAGATAGAGGAGCGGGAAGGAAGAGGGGCCCGCTAGGAAAGAGGGGGCATAAAAGGAGCAGAAGCCTTTGTAAGGGCCAGGGTATGAGCAGACAGAGACAGTAAACACTCAGCCTGAAGGCACCAGGGCCTGGGGAGCTGCTCCTGCAGGGAGGGCCCTCAGGTACGGTCCAGGTCACCAAAGTGTTTCATCGAACATGCACACATGAGCTAGGCAGCAAGTGACCTCGGTCACAAATGTCATCTGAGAAGAGCTGGGCCCGGCGTCCACCAAGAGCAAGCATCAGGAGACTAAGGAAGGGGCCCACCGGTCTTCCAGCACCTGTTCAAATCCAGTTCTCACCCAGTCTTGTCCCTATTAGGTTCTAGGCGTGTGGGCCTCTGCTGTTTGCATGGTAGTAAGTAGTAACAACAATAACAATAATAATTTGTGGAATAGCTATTCTGACCCAGTCATATGGTGCTTTATTATAATTATCTCATTTAATGCTGCAAAAGCCCTGCTAAGAGAAAGAGGCAGTTTTATTCCCATTCTGTAGAAAATCCTGTATTTCAGAGATGTAAAGCAACTTACCCAGGATTACGTGAGTAGTCACAAGTGGCAGAGCCAGAGTTCGGGCCCAGGCCTGCTTAACTCCAGAGTTATTAGGAAGAGCCCTGGCCTTTCTATCCACTCCCCCACATCCCCAACATACAGCACTGTGGCACTGGCATGGCAAGGAGGCAGACCCCTCCCGCTCCTTAAGCAGAAAGCAGCTTTCTGGGGATGTTTTCCTGCCGTGTTCACTGCCCGCAGCGGAAGGCAGCGTAGTGAGGTGCAGGATGCAGAAGCATGTCTGGGAGATAGCTGTGGATTCTCTTCTCAGTGAACAACTGGAGACTTTTTTGAATTTCCATTAGGCAAGCCCAGCTCCCTATGTCCCCTGCCGCTGACTGGCCACCCAGAGGAAGGCACGGGCCTCAGCCGGAGTGAGGGTGGGGGGATGGCTGGACCTTTCCTAGGTGGTCACTCACAAAAACTTTCCTTTTTTTCAGACTGTAAATACACTGTCCATGAACGCTGTGTATCCAAAAACATTCCTGGATGTGTCAAAACGAACTCAAAAACCAAAAGGAGTGGTGAGGTTGGTGACAGCTATTGCCTTGTTCTACTGCATGCTGTGTCCAGGGCAACATGTCCATCACCATGGATTCCTGGGCAGGAAGGGGCTTTGGGAGTTTTATCCAGTCTCTTCCCTGCCTCGAGGACCACCCTTGAACCATCCCGTTCATCCATCAAACCATTCAGCATCTCCCTGGTGCCCACCGTGTACCAGGCACTGTGCTAGAGGATACACAGGTTAGAAGATGGTCCCCACCTGCTGGAGAACTGTGTAGTCTAGTGGGAGAGAGACGGACATGTAAGCAAAGTTCAAAGAGGTGAGATGTACGGTGACAATAGGGCTATGTGCGACATACAGCTGAGGCACCAAGGAGGAGGCCGGGGAAGCTTTCACAAAGGAGGTGGCATTTGACTTGTGTCTTGAACCCAGATCAGGAGGACTTCACAAGGCGGAAGAGGCCTCATGTGCAAAGGCATGGAGACATGGCTTATTCTGGGGTCTGTACTTAGTTTGGTATGACCGGGAAGGAGGATGCTTACAGGTAAATGGCAGGAGATGTGCTCTGAAAGTGGGGAGAGCCAGCCTGGGAAGGTCTTGTGAGGCCAGTGAGAGCTGGAAAGGAGTTTCCTATGCAGCTAAGGTGCCACTGAAGAGCTTTAAGCACATGAAGAGATGATTGGGTTTGCGAATTAGGCTAATCCCTCTGAGCATAGTGCAAGAGAGAGATCAGAGGGGAAAAAATTCTTCCAACAGTTCAGACAAGAGGTAGTGCTGCACTGAGGGCCCAACTGCGGTGGGGTCTGCACTCACCTGCTGTGCTCTGATATGTCTGCAGTAGCATGGTGGTAGCTATCTCTGTGCCGAGTGACCCCCAGCCATGCCAGTTGTTGAGTATTTTGATTGTCCCACTGACCAAGATAGAGGAGATGAAGGGAGAGTTTGAGAGATAATTGGGAGGTGCCACCACCAGGACTTGGTGATGGGGACGTAGGGGATGAGAAAGAGGATGAAGTCAGGAATGGCTCCCAGGTTTCTAACTTGGCCATTGGGTGGTGCCATTCAAAGAGTCTGTAAACAGACTGTCCTTAAAATTCACAGAGAAAGGTACCCTGAGTTAAAGGAGGGGGAAGATTCCATTGAGGAATCTGAGTCAGGACATGGTTAGCAGGTGGGAGTGGGATCCAGCTCTCTGAAAGGACTCCGAGAGAGAAGGGCACCTACAAGAACATGCATGCATGCCCCATGAGACACTGCATGGCCTTTTGTCTACTCCTTCTGCACCACGCCCATACACACACCTTTCCATGTCCATGCCTTTCACCAGGACACACGGCACCTCTCCTGCACTCAGACCCTAAGCTACATGGAACAGAGGGGGCCACTGAGGGGCCAACAGGGCACATTCAGGACCTTCTGAGTCTCCAGGCACCCTTCCTGAGTCCCAAGTCCTTCACCATCTCTTCTGATCCCAGAAGAGACAACGTGGACTTGGAGTCAGAAGACCTAGCTATGAGTCCCTGCTTCATCGCTTACCAGCCTTGGAACCTAGGGCCAGTCACTTAACCTCTCTGAGGCCTCATTTTTTTTCTCTGCAAAATGGAAATAATAGTAATCTCAAAACAAATTTAATGTGACCATGTGGATGACAAGTTGATTAGCAAACTGGGTTCCTTCTACCCCAAGGGATGCATGGCAGAAGGTGAGAAGCTACAAAATAAACATGACACATCTTCTAAGGCAACAATTCTATCAAAAACCTTCTGGGGGGAGAGCATAACAACTTGCATGATACAATAGAATATAAACATGGGTGGTATTGTGCAAATATTCCATGTGTTTTTAATATTGTGCTTGTAGTTGGCACTTCAAGCTATGCCCCTACATTTCCCCAGAGTCCATACCCACTTCCTTCTGCTGTTTGGGGTGCCCTGGTGGAAAATTTTGAGGTTCTGTAGAATTCCTGGAGGAGATAACTGAGGGCTTAGGCTCCCAGAATTTGGTGTCATGGGTCACTTTGGATGCACTGACACATGCTTTCCCACTTGCTTCCCAAGTTCCTGGGCTGCCGTAGTGGCATTTCCTGGCCAGGGAGCAGGTACAACCAGCTTTCCAGGAAACAGATGTGAAAGCCACTGGCTGCTGACCGCCACTAATTTCTTTGAACATTTTCTCTAACTTCCTTCTAGAGTTCTTCTCCTCAACCTTGGCTGCACATTATAATCACTCAGAGTGCTTTAAAACATACCAACGATGGGTCCCATCCCCAGAGACTCTAACTTATTTGGTCTGGAGTAAGGGCTGGACATCAGGACTTCTAGAAGCTCCCCAGTAATTCTAATGGGCAGCTAAGGCTGAGAGCCACTGGCCTACAGAAGGCAGGAGGGGGAGGGGAATTATCCATCAGTGGGCACCTCCAAAGGGCCAGGACTATGCCAAGGAAGCCGTTCCAAGTGTCCTGTCTCGTTCAATCCTCCCAACAAGTCCAGAAGTGGGGCTTATTATGCCAATATTCTACAGATGGGGGACCTGAGACTCAGAGAGATCCAGGAACTGGCCAAAGGTCACCCCGCTGCGAAGTGGAAGATCAGTGACTCCAACCAGTTTTGTCTACAGCCCAAGCCCTGTCGTGTTTCCCTGCATCGCGCTGCCTTCCAGAAGAGGGCGCACACAAGCACGTCACTCCGCAAGGAGTTCTGCAAGGCAGACAGACTGCCAGACAAGATGCGGCTCAGGGGCTTGCCTGCCAGGGTGAATGAGCTAGTCAAAGTGTGGGCAAAGTGGTTTCTCATCTACCTTGATTAGCATGATGGTGATTAGGCAGGGAGGGACTATGTTGGTGCGATTCGGCAAGGCAACCCAGCATCCAATAAGTGCATCCACTAAACAGGAAGCCACGCCCTCTGGCCTCCCGCTGCCTGTGCTCCTCCCAGACCCTTCTCCTCAGGCCCACGGCTGGGGACCTGGTTATGCAGCCTTCCCTGGTATCCTTCCCTTCCCTCCTGCAGGTGATGCAGCACGCGTGGGTGGAAGGGAACTCCTCCGTCAAGTGTGACCGGTGCCACAAAAGTATCAAGTGCTACCAGAGTGTCACCGCGCGGCACTGCGTGTGGTGTCGGATGACGGTGGGTTGGTGCCCAGGGTGGCCCTGCTTCTTCTCAGTGTGATTATTTGCTCAAGCTGCAGCCAGAGAGCACTGTCCCACAAGAAGGCAGGAGCAGAGCCAGGGGAGCAGGGCTGCGGGGCCCAGGGGCCCCGTTCACTGCCCTAAATCTAACAGTGCCTCCAGTGAATTGCCAAGCTGCCCGGAGAGAGGGCAGCCCCAGAAAGGGGAGCAAGGGCTGCTTAAGAAGAAGCTGGCCAATCCACAGTCTATGTGGCCAGGCAGCTGTGAACAGCAGGCCAGACCATTAACTTTCTGCTCGTGGGTGTCATCTGGGGCCGGGGTCACTGGCAGAGTGGGAGTAGAATTAGATATGAGAATCCCTTCTCCTCAAGGCCTCAGAGGAAGGCACACTCCTTAGAGCATCCCCACTGTCCGGGCCAGAGGCCTGCGCCTGCCCCGCCAGCTACAGTGAATGTCCACATCCCCTCTGGACACCTGGAGCTGCCCGGCCCGCCAGCCAAAGCAAACTCAGTGCCATGTCTTGTCCCCTCCACCAGGTATCAGCCTCAGAAAGGATGTGTCTCCAAATCCGTCTGCAGAACTCTTAAAATGCTGAGCTTGACTCATGGGTTTTACTTCCAGCCTCTCATGAGTCTGTTCAACAAGATCTCCTTCCTTCCACAGTCTCAGATCCTAGGGAGCAAATAGCCAAGGGGGGGCTCTGGAATCCACATGGGGGTGCCATGCTGGAGGGTCATAGGCCTGCTCCTGACCGTTTTGCTCCAGCAGTCATGGGCAGCACTTGGTCTCCTTTATCTGCCCACGGCTAACCTGGCAACACTGATCATACCACACACACACACACACACACACACACACACACACACAGAGTTGGCTGTACTGCCAAAGCCAGCAGTGCATCAGGATTTGAGGGACCATTAGACAGCTTGCCTCCCCAGCAAACCTCTAAACTCTTATACTTGACATTTCCCTGATCACTTTCCTTCACTCTCATCTTCATTGTTTCCTCCAGTTTCACCGCAAATGCGAATTATCAACGCTGTGTGATGGTGGGGAACTCAGAGACCATATTTTGCTGCCCACCTCGATATGCCCCGTTACCCGGGTAAGTGCTGCTGCCCCGCCAGGGCTCCGGCTTCCCCCCGCTCACATTTCAGATGTAGGCAGCATTCAGACAGTCACATCCCTCAGAAGGCTTCCTCAACAATTCTTGGGGTTTGTGTTTTCGGTACAAATTTAAAAGAGGTCAGTGTTAGACCCGTCGAACTATGAGAGAAAACTCCTCTGACTAAACTGGTTCCAAGTGCTGGCCACCCAGAATGCTCTGAAATGGCCCATCAAGGAAAGCACGTTCATTCTAAGCACCTTGCAGGCAGAGCACAGCCGAAGGAAGCTCAGTCACCACCTGCACATGGCTAGGCCTCCCAGGCCTCCCTTGTCCCTGTCAACCTCTCTACTCTGTCTAAACACGGACCTCCTGCTGCCTTGAGGATCTCCACTGAGGTCTCTCAGCCCTCTTTGGAAATGAAAGCAGCAAAAGGGAACTCCATTTATCCCCATCTGAAACTTTCTCTGCCTCCCATGTTGAAGACTCCTCCACCAAACCAAGTACTAAACAACTAAATTTTTCCTTTCCCATCTTAAAGATGTTGCTGAGTCCCGCTGATTCCTAACATCTCACCCTTGACTTGACCAGCTGCTACTTTTTCGTTAAAAACCGAAGAAAAACTACCACTTGGAAAATCATGAGGCAGTATTTACTAAGTTGGAAATACACAAACCCTATGACCCACAAGTCCCCTCCTGTGTATCTCCCTGAGAAATATGAGCATTTATTCCACCAAAAGACATGTACAAGAATGTACATATCAACTTTATCCATAACAGTCAAAAACTGGAAACAGGGTAAATGATCATTGACAGAATAGACAAGTTGAGGCATATTCGTATAATGGAATATTACACTCCAATGGAAAAGAACTCTGCTGAGATGAAAAAAATTGGATAATCTCAAAGATATAATGCTGAACAAAAGAAGCTAGACTCAAAAAATACATGCTGTATGATTTCATTTATATGAAATTCAAAAGCCAGGCAAAACCAATATGGTATGAGGAGTCGCAACAAAGTTACACCTGAAGAGGCAGGAGTTCAAGGGCATACGTATAGGCAGAAATTCATCAAGCTGTAGATTTAGATTTCAGCATTTTACTATATGTGAAATAAACCTCAATAAAATAAATAATAAATACTGAAAAACAGACATAAGAGGACAGACAAAACTAAGAAAAATGACTTACTCAATATCACATCTTTTAGATAATGCTGAGCAAAGAAGCAGATCTAAGACCTGGATTCTTAAAGCTCAAGCTTCTAAATCAACAAAGTAAATTTCCGCCAATTTCAGTGTTTCCTCTCCCTGCATCCCTTCCAATGTCTTGAGAGCAAGTGATGACAGAGGCCTGGAGAGTCCAAGAAAAACCCATAGGGGAGCATTTCTGTTTTAGGTACAAAGCCCCACTTTGAAAATCTCCTCCCCACACTATACTGGTTTTCTCTTTCTTTTTATTAACGATTTGTTTTTCTTCTGGTCTCTTCTTTTGTACTAGGCATTTTTCTTTTCAAAAGTTGCTTGTCTTTCCTCTCTTCTCACAGGACAGGCAAGGTGGGAAGTCTGATGGCAGTGTGTCAGCCAAGGGTGAACTTGTGATGCAGGTACCTCAGCAAGTCCCGAGTCTGATGGCTCATTCTAAGTTGGCCCAAGGCTGTGGAGGGGAGGACAGGGTTGGGGTTCTAGAAAGATATATCACAACATTTGCCTTCTCTTCTGATCGATTATATCACACAGGAGGATAATTTATTTCCAGCCCCTGGAATTACCTTTGACCACCACACTAGGCAAGTGGAGAGAAGGGAAGTTGGTTGATCCCATTGCTGGCCAAATTGGCTTTATCACCTTTTTGGGGAAAAGTTACATAAAACTTCAATATGCACAATAATAGCTAGAGTGTAGCCTAAAAATAGACAATGGGTTTTCCAAGACTGCCAAGCTGTCTCCAGAATGTGATTTGCCAACACAAAGCTAGCCAGATCCAAAGGTTCTTCTTCATCCATAAATGCATATTTAAGAACTCCTTTTTTACTTGGGTTCACCAATGAACATCTCTTTGTGCATTCCACAAGGTTCCAGGGAATGCAGGAAAGGCAGCCTGCTGAAGTACCAAGAGAACTAGAAAAGGAAATAGAAACTAGCGCCTCCTCCTCTGCCCCTGAGCCTGGAGCTTCCTTGTTTGAAAAGGGGCAGAGCCACCTGCACTGCCCACCTCCCAGAGATGCTCTAAGATTAAATGAGAACGTGCAGGATAGCGTGTTTTGAAAATTAAGACATAAGTAATAATGATGGGGGAACCTTAATATGTGGGAAGGCTCCAGACACCTAGAAAGGCAGCAAGCCAGGTGGAGCAGACACACACATATTCACACACACAATGCAGGCATACCAGCTGTTTACAGCTGGCATCCATCTGGTTATCCTGCATTTGTTCTGTTTGGCAGTGCCCGTGCTGTACGAGTTGTTAAATGTTTTTAATGTCACGCCCAGAGGTAAAGAATTACTCCTCAGGCTCCAAGATGTGTCTGGGTATCACACAAATAGTCACCTGGGTAGATGAGAAAATTCTTAAAAATCATAAAGAATGCTGCTGTCCGGGGGCTGGCCCCGTGGCCGAGCGGTTAAGTTCGCACGCTCCGCTGCAGGCTGCCCAGTGTTTCGTTGGTTCGAATCCTGGGCGCGGACATGGCACTGCTCATCAGACCACGCTGAGGCAGCGTCCCACATGCCACAACTAGAAGAACCCACAACGAAGAATACACAACTATGTACCGGGGGACTTTGGGGAGAAAAAGGAAAAAATAAAATCTTTAAAAAAAAAAAAGAATCATTGGAAAAAAAAAAAAAAGAATGCTGCTGTCCGTTTCAAACAGCATGGCACTGTGTTGGCTGAATTTTTAGCTTGAGATCTAGAAAAGCAGGATGAGATACTGAACGCAGAGCAGAGTCCTGTCTCCCCATCAGTCTGTCCTTCAGCTGAATAAGTATTTACTGAGTACCCACTCCTGTATCTGGTGGTGTGGGGTCCTTGGTAGGATGTTATATGCATACCCACCCTGCTCCTGAGACATTTAAAATCCAGTTGATATTTTGAGACATTTACCTAAGAAAATAAAATATATATATACACACAAATAAAGAACAACAAAAGAAATCCAGAAGATATGACATGGTTCAGGGGCAATAGTTTTAGTTGCAATAGTCTAGAAAAACTTCCTAGAGGAAGCAGCCCTTGAACTAGGCCCCGAGGGTGAGAAGTTTTTTGAAGAGGTTGCAGAGCAGGAAGTGGGCGTTTCAGGCATGGAGGAGGAGAAGAAACCAGTGTGAGCAGACCCCCCAGGGTGGGAATGCAGGAGACACACTCAGTGCAGAGTGAGAGCCAGGCTTGGCTGGAACTGCAGGGAGGGTGAGAGTACTTCAGAGGGAGCAGTAGAATGGGGCTATGCTGCAATGCCGTGGGTGCCAGCTGAGGAGATCTGGACTTTATCCTCTGGGCAGCAAGGCGTGGTTAAAGGTTTTCGAGCAGCAGTGGCCTGACTCATGTGCTATCCTGGGAAGGAACTCCGTGGGGGCAGCGATTGGGCTTACCTGAGGTTGGAGAGGCCCGAGCAGTATGGGTACTGCTGCCGGAGATAAAGGAATGTTCCAAGGAAAGAATTGGCAGGACAGGGTCTTCCCTGGATGACTGGATGAACACAAATAGGACCTTTAATAGAAAAAGGGATCACGAGGGAAGACCAGTTTTATGGAGAAAAGCTAGGTCAGGTTTGGGGCGTGTTGAGTTTGCACTGATGGTGAGACATCTGGGCAGAGGTACTCACTGGACAATGACAAATGTGGAACCAGAGCTCAGGGGAAAAATTAGGGCTGGAAATGTGGATTTGGAAGATGCCAGGTAGAAGTGATAGTTAAATCCATGAGTGTTATTTTATTTACGTGTATGACCAGATGGCTGTACCTTCTAAGATTATATTCAGTTGTATCCCTCACAAAATATAGTCCTGTGCTGTGGTCACAATGCCACACTAATGTTGAATGATTTGAAGCTATGGTGCCATTGCCCCATCTCTGACCCCAACCTCAAACTCTTGTTGCCATTAAGCGACTTAAAGGCCACTCAAGCTGAAGATACCCAGTTGCTAAACCCCTCAGAAAACTCAGCCAGTGGACAAAGACCTACCACCCAACCACCTCTCCTCCATACCTAGAACTTCTTCCCGTCCACCTCTCCCAGAAGCTGTCATAGCATCAACTCTCATCTCGTTCCCCCTATTGACTGAAATGGAGCTAATTTCTTTTTCTTTTACCTTTTAAGTATAAGATCATCCCCACCCCGGGTACCCACCCCCTGCTGGTCTTGGTGAACCCCAAGAGTGGAGGGAGACAAGGAGAAAGGTATGTTCTCTTGTTTTTCAAAGTAAAGAAGCTGGGACAGCCTCACTTGGGTCCTTTCTTCCCCTCAACCATAACAGAGCGGACTATGGAGACAGGCAGACCTAGGTTCAAATCCTAGCCCTATCACTTACCACTTGATGACCTGGTTCAAGTGTCTTAACGTCCCTATACTGTGGTTTTGTCCTCTATAAAGTGGAGATAATAATAATTTCTCATCTCATAGGGTTGTTGTGAGGATTAAAATAGACAGAATGCTTAGCATAGGGCCTATCACATGAGCCATTATTATGCCTCTCAGAGTCAAACCAAGTTCCGAGATGCCTGTTTCCTTCTTAGCCTCCCAAGTCTTTTCTTGATTTGAGAGACATGGCAGGACTCACCTGATTGGGACCTCCTGGCCTATCCAGCCTCTGAGAAAGCAGGACACCCACCTCATCAGTCAAGGAAATGCCCAGTTTGCAGGAAGCACTAAGAGACTAGGCGGAGAGAGGGAGAATGGGCAGAGCAGCCTTGCCTTCCAGTCCCGTGCAGCTCTGGGGGAATAAAGAGATGGCATGGTGATCTAGAATCCAGGTTAAAAAAATGATACGTAGGGTTTAAGCAAGAACTATGAGAACCTCCTCCCAATCCAAGGGGCAGAGCACCCATCCTGAAGTGACCTGATTAGTCTCAAGCTGAGCCTGGAAACCAAGCCTAGATGTGGCCACTGCCCCAGGCCTCCCCTGCCGCAACCCTACCTCCCAGATTTCCTTCCTATCCCAGGACTTGAGGGGCCTTTCCATAGAGGACCCCTTGATGCCTTTGTATAGTCCACAAAGAGCAGAATTGCTCTACCTAGGACATACAGAACATTTGGAGGCAGGTCTCCATGAAGGAAAAGGAGAATGGAAGCTCTGTTCTCTGGGTTTCTCTACCCTGTCCTGTCTGCAAGGGGGGTTACTCCTGAGGTTGGGGGCTAGAGTCTTGGATGGTGGGAAGGCCTTGAACCAGGGGGGAGGGCATGGGTGATGCCAGCCGGACCTGGGACTTCAAGGTCTGTAGGGCCTGCGTTCAGTCTTCTCCCCTCTCGTGTTTGAATGGACCCACATTCCCACCATCAATGGGCTCCAGAGGTGTTTGCCCTACTGTGACTTCTCACAATGACATTCTCCTTCTCTGCCTCTCTCTCTCTCCTTCTTTTTTTTCCGTAGAATTCTTCGGAAATTCCACTATCTGCTCAACCCCAAACAAGTTTTCAACCTGGACAATGGGGGGCCTACTCCAGGGTATGGAGATTCAATCTTTACTTCTTATTTCTCCCCTCCCCCTTTAAGCTCTGAAAAAGATACCTTTTTTGTCACCTTTTTTTATCCCTTTCATCTATGGACTTGTCTTTCCTGCCATTTTACTCTTTTTGTCTCCTTGTCCTCACATCTACTCTTCCTTCCTCCTGCAGATACTCAGGAAGACGCATATGGCTAACTCTGAGAAGTAGCCTCCCATACTTTATCCCAGAAAAAGCTGTTGATTTTGTAAAAGGGGGAAAAACCACATGTGCCATTCATTTGATTGACAGGAAGGGCGGGCGGGTAAATTATTTTAACTTATTTGCAAGGCTGTGTTAGCTGGTATCTTCATACTGAATCATCAGGGAGGAGCAAAGAGTTTTCTTATCACTGTCAGTCGGTAGTTCTGCGGCATGTTCTGTTTTGGGGGCATTTTAGGATCAAGACAATTGGTTATTCAATGAAATCACTTTTTTGGGGGGATTAGCCAATTTAGGGGTTGTTAAGCTCCCCCTGGCTCTTTTCCCCCTGTCATTGGCCTATTGGCTATTTCACCACTCATTAGCAAAGAGTTGAAGAGAGGGAGAGAAATGAGAGGAGACAAGGCAGCCCCTCTGCAGCTGCACTGAGGTCTGCTAGGAGGAGCTGATCCTCGTATTAGTGGCTAACATGATGAGCTGCAGGTCCCTTAATCAGAGGCCCCTCTAGCATCGGTGCTGGAAGGCACCCAAAGACTGGGCTTCTTACCAGATAGAGCTGGTGTACTAGAGACATCTGCTGGCCAGCCCTGAGGCTGTCTTGGTGCCAAGTCCTCAGATCAGTACATGCTAGGCTGGGCTTTCCAGCACACAGCCGCTTTGCCCAATATCCTGACCCACACTTCTACTCTGTGTTCAGCAAGACCCTCAGAGGGGCTGGAGTAAGGACACTAAAAGGGAATCTGTCTCTATTCTTGGCTGTTTGACACGAAGCCATTATTTATGGTAGTGGTAGTGCAAGACCCAGTTCAAAGGAGAAAGAAACATGGGTGCTGATTCAGCCTGTCCGTCATGATTTACCTGAAAACTAATTTCAAAACAGAGCCCACCTATACTGCTGCAGTGCCATCACGGTCACTATGATCCCCGATTACTGCTTGATTATGACTGGAGATGGAGCAGCAGCCCTCAAACACCTTTTCCAGCCCACTCTTTTCTAGGGCATCTTGATACTTGAATGCAGTACTCTAGCTTAATCTCATCTATCCTAAATTTTTTTTTGCCCTGGATGACAAGCCTAATGGCTACTTCTAGGGCTGCTGTGCCCTGAGTATCTCTGATCTAAGTGTCAGTCTGTAATCAACTGACTGTCTGGCTGAATGGAGCCTCCATTTGGAATTCATCTCCTCTAGGAGAACAGAGTTCTGCAAGAGGAGAGAATAGAGGGAATGTCAACTTGCCCTCACATGCATCAGGGACTCGGAAAACACCGGGGTCTTCTCAGACCCCAGGCTGGGCAAGAGGACATACTGAGCTTCAGCTTTCCAAGTCCCACCCAAAGGTGACCTCAGGTCATGTTTGTTCTAAGGCAGAGGTTTTTAACCTTTGTGTGACAGGAACCCATTTGGCAGTCTGATGAAGCCTGTGGATCCCTTCTCAGAATAATATTTCTTAATGCATAAAATGAAATATATAGGGTTACCGGGGAAACCAATTGTATTGAAAAAACGTTAAAAAACAAATCTGTGATATGGGAATATATGTGATTTACTCACACATTATATAGTAAGATTCATAGGCAGGTCTAATAACTGTTGTAAACTAAAAGCAGTGATGAGCATAAATGATAACATGAGGTATCTGCCACAACTGTAAGAAAACACTAAAATACCTGTGATTTCAACTGCTGACAAAGTCACTGGTATTGTTAATTCCTCTGTGATTTGTTGACTACATTCATGATTGAAGGAAATACTTAGGGAAGATAATGTAACATTTTTCTCCTCCAAGTTCATAGCCCTCTGGATGCCATCCACAGAACCCTTGGAGGTTCATGGACCCCAGGTTAAGAGCCTTGCTCTAAAGGATGAAGGCCCCCAAGGGGAGATGGTGCTCACTCCACTTAGGTCTGGAGCCACAGGAGAGTGGGATGAAGATCCAGTTAGTTCAGTGCATGTGACTTAACAGGGGTGTTCTAAGGACAGAGCAGGCAGGAGAGCCGGAGAGGAGTCAAAATGTTAGGCCTTCCTTGTATTGGTACCAAAATAAGCAAACGATGGATTCCTCTGCACAAATAATAGAGAGAATTTCTAGAAAACCATTTTCTGTGTTGAATGTTGAGTTAGATTCTCCTTATGCTAGGATGGCTCTCTGGGGTTCATCCTCAAGGTCATGGCTTTGTAAGTTCTGATTTTAGAACATTGTGACCCATTCAACCCCAAAAGGAATCAGAGTCAAAAAATACTCCTAGGGAAGGGGCAAGGCAGTGGGGGATGGACTCAAGGAGTATCAAAGGTCAGCCACAACCTAGTAAACAGGACCATTTTGGCCTCTCTTCTACTTCCCAGACTGAACTTTTTCCGTGATACTCCAGACTTCCGTGTTTTGGCCTGTGGAGGCGATGGGACAGTTGGCTGGATTTTGGATTGCATTGGTAAGAATGGGCTGGGAGGGCCTATCCAGTTCATTTATAGTGAGGATATTTAAAGTCAGAGGAAGGCGATAAAAAAGAAAGAGAAATGGAGCCACGTCTTGTTCTTCCGTGTTTCCACTCCCAGATAAATGCTTGACTAAATACCTACTTTGGGTGGAAAAAAACAAAGAAAGAAGACAATGGAAGGATTCCCACAGGTACAGATGTAACAGGTTAGTTTTAGGCCTTGCCCCAAAGACATCTGTCATGGCCAGAGTTTGCGCAGTGTCAAGAAGGCCAGAGTGGGGGGTTACGGTGGATGAAGAGCAGGACTGGGACTCCAGGCAGATCCTGGGTGGTAGATAAAGGCCAGAGAAATAAGCACAGATGCATAGCCCAGGGCAAATCACCTTGAGATGAACACTTGGAGCCTGAGCCCAGAAAGCACATCTAGAAAGTGCAGATCAGTACTAAGCAAAGAAAGGCCATATTGGCTGTGTCCAGGATGCCTAGATCAAAAAGACAGTGGGGAGGGCCCAGTTGGAACTTTGGAGGCCTTGGTTCCAGTCCAGCTCTACCTATATCTGTGGGTTCTTGGACACATCATCCCCAGTAAATGATGGAGGCTGACTCTGAAATTCTGGATGGGGGGTATATTCAAGATCTAACTCTGGAGAATCAAGATAAACACAAGGATGGGGAACATAAGGACAGGAAAGGGGAGAGCTGTCATCAAAATTGGGGACTGGGCCTAGACAAGCCCTGGGCTGCTTTGGTCTTTCCATCACTCATTCCACAAATACTCCGTGTGCCAAGCTCTCCTTGAGGCACCAGCATTGCAGCAGTGAACAAATGGACAAAAATCCCACCCTCATGGAGCTTCCGTCCAGAAGGAGGAGACAGGAAATAAACAAAGAAATAAGCGAAACATACAGTATGTCAGAAGGTGATAAAAATTTAGCAGGGAATGGGCAGAGGGAGCTCAGCATGGGAGCGGGGATTGCAATCTAAACTGTGGTCAGGGAAGACCTCACAGAGCAGATGACATTTGGATGGCACCCTGGAGGAGGGGTGAGCCTGTGGATTCCTGAAGGAAGAGCACTTCAGGCAGAAAAAACAGCAAATACAAAGACCCTTCGGGGGAGGAGACCGGTCTGCTGAAGACACCGGGAAGGCTGCAGAGCATGCTGGAAAGTGAATGAGGCAGGGGACGGAGCAGAGATAATGCAGGGCCAGGTCACTAGGGCTGTATAGTGACTTGTACGGCTTGTTGGGCTTTATATGGAATGTGGCTTTCATCCTCGAAACGTCCCAAGATGCTGGATGGTTTTGAGCAATGAAGAGACACAACAGATTACGAAAAAAGGGCAGAAACAGGGAGACCAGTAAGGAGGCTTCTGCAGTAATCCAAGTGAGAGGTGACTGTGGCTTGGACCACAGGAGAAACAGAGGAGGTGGTGAGAAGTAGGCAGATTCTGGATAGCTTTTGAAGGCGGAGCCAAATCCTGCCAGGATTTGCTGACAGACTGGAAGTGGGAGATGAGGGGAAGAAAGGAGTCCAGGATGGGCCAGGATAGACCCTGAACAGGGAAGGGAAGGCTGGGCCTCCAGGGTCGTAGGCAGACGACCTGGAGGGGTGGGACCAGCAACCTGGCACACCTGCCTCCTTCTGCTCCCCCACAGGCACTCTGGTTTCCATGGACACAGCCCTGCCAAGCAGCCACCCCCGCTCTCCTGTCACCTTGGGCTGTGGAGTTGTTTGTGGGAGGAGGGTGGCATCCTCTGGGAGCCGAGGAAGGAAAAGCTGATCAGCAGAGGGTGGATGGCTGCAGGCTTGGGAGCTGCTGTCTTGGTTCCCTCTCCATCATGAAGAAGAAAGTAGGCTTTGGTGAGAAGTTTGATAAAATTTATCTACAGAGGACACAGGTGATAGGAGCTGCTCAAAACAGAAAGAAAGAAGAAGGTCATGTGTGATATCTGCTATTCCAGGTTAGTGACCCAAAGAGAAAAGGCAGTGGTAAGAGGAATAATTGCATAATGTCCATTCATTCATTCAAGAAATAGTGAAGCACTTGTCCAGTGCTCTCTGCCACCCCATTTTCGTCCCCTTTCTGATCTGTTCCCCACTGCAGCCAGAGTGGTCTTTCCTGAATGTGAATGGGTTCATGATATGCATAAAGCACATCAGTGGCTTCACATTAAGATAAAGACAAAAATCCTTCAAATAATCTACAGGGCTCTGGGTGGACTAGCAGCTGCCCACCCTTCTGGACTTATTTCGTACCTCCATCCCTCTCTCTCTGGACTCTGGCCACCCAGTCCTCTCTCAGACCCTTGAATGTACCAGTCTCCCTTCGACCAGAGGGCTCTTGCATGAGTTGTTCTGTCTGGTATGTGCCCCCGGCCTTTGTGTGGTCAGCTTCTACTTCAGATCTCAGCCAAAGTGTGCCTTCCTCAGGGGAGCCTTCCCTGACACACCCCCAGACTCAGTCACCTCATTATAGGACCACACTCCTTTCCTTTCCAGTAGGAATTTGAAATTATGCATCATTTATGTGACAATCTCATTAATATTTGTCTCTCCCTCTTGCCTGGAGGAACCATGAGAGCCTGAGCCATGGCTTTTTTGCCTGTTATTGAAGCCAGAGCAGCTAACACAGCATCTGGCACATAGTAGGCCTTCAGTAAATATGTGTGGAGATACTGGGGTGGATAAGATATAGTTCCCCAGGGAATTTACAGCACATTCATGGAACAAATGAGTAGTCAGTTACAAGAGAGTGTGATGAGCTCATTCCTGGTGCTAAAGAAACACTCTGGAGAGGCCCCTGGTCTACACTAAGGCAACCAGGGAAGGCTTCCCAGGGGCGGCATCTGAGCTGAGCAACAGAGACCTTGTGATTTAAGCACTGAAAACACTTCAGTGTGATTGCCATGTTAAGTGGGAGGTGGGACATGAGAAGGATGAGGCTAGAAAGAAAGGCAGAGCCTGCACCCTGAAGGGCCTAGTGGGCCATGCTAAGGGGTGATGGGAGCTACAACAGAAGGAAAAGCAGTGGACTAATGTGATGGCACTTGTGGTTCAAGGATTGCCCTAGGTGAACACACTAGGGGGTGGAACTGGAGGCTGAGAGGGCAGAGGAGGCTGTTGCAGCAATAACAGCGGGAAGCAATCATACCCTACCTGAACTCAGGCATCACCATGGGGATGGAGAGAAGAGACTGCTTGGAGATCTAGTAAGGAGACAGCACGTGGAAATTAATGGGTGAATGGATGCAAGGGAGGGAGAGGGGAAAACCTAGGATGACATCCAGGTTTCTAGCCTCAGCACCATGAGGATGGCTACCCTGCTGACATGGGCACCACGGAAGAAGGAACAGACTGAAGTAAACAAGGGCTTTCTAGGCAAAGGGAACAGAATGTGCAAAAGCAGGGGGGCATAAATACAGACTCCATGTTCTGGGAACAATGAGAGAGTCCGTTGCTTTGCTCTGCCCTCCATCTCAACCCTCCTGGTGCTAATCTCAGCCCTGGGTCTTGCCTGAGCTCAGCCATTTCTGGCACGAATCAGACAACCTGAGGGACCTATGAACTCCCATTTTGTTGCTGCAGCCCTAGCATGAGCCTGAGGCAGGATGCTGATTCCTGCATTGCCCGCCCACCTGCACTCCCCACTTACATTGCTCACATCGCCCGGCACCAAGTGCGCTGAGGTTTATGTACATGGCGCCCCCTGGAGTGCGTTGGTTGTCTCTGCCTCCCTCAACTTCCCCGTTCAGCCAAGATGCTGCAGCCAGATTAAAACCTACATGTTCTGCTGTGCTTTCTCTGATGGTTCAATCTGATGCTCCTTCACCACCAGCATGGCAGATAAGATTAGGAATTTGCAAGTCTGGGGGGTGTTGGAAGTGGCAAACTGGCACCTGGGTGCCAAAGAACACCTGGCAGTTTTGTTTGTTAGACACAATGTTGTTTGGGGGCTGGCCCTGTGGCTGAGTGGGTGAGTTCGCACGCTCTGCTGCGGCAGCCCAGGGATCCTGGGTGCAGATATGGCACCGCTCATCAGGCAATGCTGAGGTGGCGTCCCACATAGCACAACTAGAAGAACCTACAACTAGAATATACAACTATGTACTGGGGAGGCTTTGGGGAAAAGAAAAAAAAAAAAGAAGACACAATGTTGTTCTGAACCTGAATGACCTTAGGTGAGGTATGTTCAGGTTTCCAAATGCCCCACCATCCCCACTATCTCGGACCCACCTGTTTGACTCTCTGTGCCCCTGCCTAGCCCCTAAAGAAGGGAGGAGCATGGACTTGGAGCTGTAGAGATCTGGATTTGGATCCTGGCTCTGGAATTACTCTCCCTCTCTGAACCTCAGATTCTTCATCGATAAGGAGAATGATAATACCCTGCAGGGTTGGTCTGAGGGATAAATGTAGTAAGTGCCGATTATTAAGAATCAGAACTGTGCAAACTAATGTTTTGAGGTGTATGCTGTCACCCCAACGGAAAGAATTAGGGTGAAATGAGGATAAAGAGGTGCAAGTTACAGGGAGACAGATTTTGCTCAATAGGAAAGAATCCTTTGTAGTGGTTAACATGCTACAGATGGAAAAGATGGTTTTAGGAAGTAGTGTGTTCCCCATCATGGGAGGTATTCAAACAAAGAATGCTTTGGAGTGGTTCAAGCATCAGACTGAGGATAACTAGATAACTCGAACATTCTGTAATCCCATGGCATATGGTTCTCTCTTTCGCATGGGTTGTAGATAAGGCCAACTGTGCAAAGCATCCACCAGTGGCTGTCCTGCCTCTTGGAACAGGAAATGACCTGGCCCGCTGTCTCCGCTGGGGAGGAGGTGAGTGTGAATGGCACAACCCTGGGGACAAGCACTCCAATCTATAGGGATGCTCTGCAGAGCTAGGCTGACCTTCCCTTTTAGGAATCACATTCCACAGAGTCAATATCTACTCCATGACCATTTCCCAGCCCCCCATTGCCTGCTAAGGCCTGTGCTTACCCCTCACCATATTTACTAGCATCTAAAAACTATCAGCTTAGAGCCTGCCTCCCTCAGTAGAACATAGTCGACTTTAGGGTAAAGTCTCATTTGTCTCCTTGCCACTGCTCACCCCAGGAGGGACCCACTAGGTGACTTCTGCATGAAATTCCCCTTTTCCACATCACTGGTCTTCTTCCGAATGAGGACTCAGAATGCAGACCAAAAAGCCACATCAGCAGCTGCAGGGGCATCCAGATCATCCTAGGCCCCCATGGCCATGGGCCCTCATTTTGAAAGTCCCCTAAGGAAGAACAGAGAGTGGTAATCAGCTTACAGGGCCATGGGCAGGAGCTAAGGGGAACTTTGCAAACTGCATCAGCACGCTCTAGAGAGTAGAGAAGTTCAGGTCAGCATGCGGAATGGACGGATCGGTCTGGCAGTAGAACTGGGGTGGGACTCCAGATGGCTGCTCAACTCAGAGAGTGATTCAAGACTAGGACAGGCAACGGTCAGCGTTCAGAGGTCGATGCATGTTTGGTGGCAGGGGCAGAACAAGCGGGAGCCAGCCCTAGAAGAAAGTTGATAGGCATGGGAGAAGCTGCCAGGGTCCTCAGCCACACACTGAGGCTAGGGAAGAGCCGTCTGTTCAAGAGGGACAGGCAGAGTGTGGCCCCACGCTCTGGGCATCTAGGCAGCCAAGCTAGGCACAAATTTCATGCAGGAACCCCAGGCCTGTGTTCCCACATAGCCTCAAGACCCTCAGCTACATAGTTGCTACCCTTGCTATCTTGAGAGGCATCCCCTAAGGAGCTGACCACAGCCTGGCAACATGAAAATACTCTCCAAGGTTGTCCCAAAGGTAAGCAAGAACATGGACGTGTTATTTGAAAGAAAGGACTGTCTCCGTCATTAACCTCTCATCACTTAAAGATTCACTTTCTATTTTAGTTTCCTATTGCTGCATAACAACTTATCATAAATGTAGAGGCTTAAAACATCCACTTATTAGCTCCCAGACCCGTAGGTCAGAAGCCCTGGAATGGCGTGACTGGGTTTTCTGCTCAGGGCCTCACACGCTGGAATCAGGGTGCTGGACAGGCTGTGCTCCCCTCTGAGGGCTCTGGGAGACGAATATGCTTCTACGCTCCTTCAAGTTTTTGGCTGAATTCAATTCTTTGTGATGGTAGGACTGAGGTCCCTGTTTCCTTGATGGTTGTCCGCTGGGACCACTCTCAGATCCTGGAGGTCTCCCACATTCCTTGCCAGATGGATCCCTCCATCTTCAAAGCCTGCAACAGAGAATCTCCCTCACATCGAATCCCTCCCAAGTTTCTACTCTATTTCTTAAGGAAAAGTTCAGTCCTTTCTAAGGACTCACCTGATTCGGTTAGACCCACCCAGAATAATCTCCCTTTCTTAAAGTCAATTGTGCCATATAATATTCCTAATCATGACAGTGACCATCCCATCTTATTCACAGATCCTGGAGGTTTTGCAGGATGTAGACACTGGGGGTCAGGAATTGTGGGGACCATCTTAAAATTCTGCCTAGCACACTATCCAACTCCAGCACGGCATGACATGGTCCTGCAACAGATCCTTTGTTCTCCCACGTGCAGCTTCCCAACCACCCAGGCCACCAGTTCTCTAGGGCTTGCTTCAGCTGCACAGGCCTGCCCATCTGTGGCCAGCACTCACTCCTACCCCTGCTGCTCTGGCTTCCGAATCTCTCCAACTTCTTTCTAATTACTTCGTATTGTCTTCTTCTTCTCCATGGCTCAGGGGACCTAAGTGTCTCTGGCCCACAGACACACTGGGGAGTCTCCTGGTTACAGATGCCCATGGAGTTCCCTGCCCTGACAGCTACCTATGCATCAGCAACCACTTAGCCTTTCTCCTCTGGGGGCAAATGCAATGCCGTGCTCCACAGGTTATGAAGGGGGCAGCCTGACGAAAATCCTGAAGGAAATCGAGCAGAGCCCCTTGGTGATGCTGGACCGCTGGCACCTGGAAGTCATCCCTAGAGAGGAGGTGGAGAACGGGGACCAGGTCCCATACAACATCATGAACAACTATTTCTCCATTGGCGTGGTGAGTTGGCTAGGGATCGCCTTTTTGCATAGAAGAGAAATGCCCAGGTGTGCAGGAGGGATTCTAGTCTTCCATTGTCCCCTCTGGGTCCCTACTCTTTACCCATCCTGGCTGCCCCTAGCCTTGACTTGGGTCCAAGCATCCTTGCGTCTGGCCTGGGCGTGGACACCATGATTGCACCAAGCCCCTTTCCTGGATTATGGAGGAAATTCTTTCCCGTATAATTTTAACTAACTCAGTAAAAGACAGAACATTTTTCCAAAGACATGTTTACCCTTGGGACAATTTGAAGCAGTCAAAGAAAAGCAGCACCAATAACCAAGAGGCAAGGTCGGGAGGAGAATCTCATGTGAGCTTCCAGAGTTGGGAATTCTGATCCTCCAGGGAGGACTGTGTGGTCCCCAGCTGGCTCAGCTGGCTTAGCTCTCAGAATTTCTTCTTTCCTGTTGTCTCCATTCATCTCAACCCCATTCCCCACACTCTAAGTGCTCGTAAACCTGTGGAAGATGCTGACCCCTTGGGCTGAGCTCTGTCTCCTCCCTGATGCTCCCACAGCCCTCTGTGCTCGCCCCGTCAGTGCACTCTCTGCATTAGATTGAAGGGATTGGTTTAATGCACCTGTCTCACTCCCCCAAAACACACACACATACACACACACGCACACAAAGTGCAAGGACCATGCAAGCTCCTCTTTCTTCCTGCAGCCCCCAGCACATCTAGTGCAGCTCAGTTTGTTTGACTGAACTTAGCTTCTGTCCAAAGAGGATGGGGTAGACCCTGCTTCCCAAACTGTTGGGGACAAGATGGGGGAGAAAAGGGATTGATCATTTCCATAAGTAGAGCTAGGCTTTGGGAGGGAGGTGCAACAAAGACACTAGCATTTATTGAGCATCTACTGTGTGCTTTCCACTGTGCCAGACTTTATATATTCCTGTCCTCACAGCAATCCTGCAGGTATCATTGTCCCCACCATCCGCATTTTACAGATGAGACTTCAGGATACTTGATTCATCAGGGGGAAAACTAGCACATGCATGCTGTGCCTTACTCTGAAGCCAGGTTCTTTCCTCTGTTTCGCCGTCTGGGGAATTATGCTGCTCAGTTTCATGTGCATATGAGTCCTTCCAGACCAAGACTGTGTGAACCCTGCACTCCTCAGCCATCTTCACCTGTGCTTCTTTTGAAAATTTTGGTGGTTTAAAAAAAAAAAACGAGGGGCTGGCCCCATGGCATAGTGGTTAAAGTTCCATGCTCCACTTGGGCAACCCAGGTTTGCGGCTTCAGATCCCAGGCATGGACCTACACCACTCGTCAGCCATGCTGTGGTGGCGACCCACATATAAAGTGGAAGAAGATTGGCACAGATGTTAGCTCAGGGCCAATCTTCCTCAGAACAAAAAAAACGAACCAGAAGGAGAAATGATAGGTAGCTTGAGGGAAGAACAGGTTTAAGGAAAGGGTTTTTTTAATAAGAAGACTAAAAGGAGAACCATGGAAGAGGAAAGGATTAATAATAATAATACCATATATTTACAAGATTTAAAATTTACCATATTTACAGATATTTTCTTGAGTCTTACAGCTGCACTGAAGGGCAGTATTATCTCCATTTTATAGGTGAGGAAACAGTCAGATGAAGGGATTTGCCTTCATTTTCCGACTCCTAATCCATCGCTCTTTTTCTACTACTAAAACAGAAGAGAGAGGCCTTGCTGGCCCATGATCAGGTTCTGAGAGGATGCAGGCAGAGGGGAGCAAATTCAGGGATCTCTGTGCTCAGATCTGGTCTATCTCCTGAGCTCCCCTGGCCTCAGTTGGAGGAGCCTGGTTCCCTAGGCCCCTTCTAGCTTCTCCACCCCCAGTGACCTAGGCAGACCCCTCCCTCCTCTTCTTGGCTCAGAGGCCCCTCTCCTTTTTGGACCACCTGCTCAAGGTCCACATCCCCCAATGGGAACATGCAGTCTTCAGCTCCTGCAAATCAGATATGATCAATAGGACTGGTGTTCAGGGAGCTTCTGGAGCATGGGCTTCCCGTTATCATAGTTGTACAAAAACTCATGTCTTTTGCCCACAGTAACTAGAGTGTAACTTGCTAACATTTATTGAGTCCCTCTTGCACATCAGGCACAGTTTCCCTATTGGGAGGTACAGGCATTATCCTTTTGCATTTTGTAAGACGGAACTTTAGAGAGATACAGAGACAAGTCCAAGCTGGTGAGCGGGAGAGCCAGGAGCCACTAAAGTCGAGCTCCAGAGCCCACTGAGCTGTGGACCATAAGCCATGCAGTTTCTGCATAGCACCCTCCATCTTCATGCTGCCAAATGCAGCAGGATTTGGAGGGGAGGAGCCTCAAAATTTAGTGTGTGATAGCTCACCAATGCCCCTTGTCAGAAACGCAAATTCCAGCCCCATGACAGATCCTGATTTGTATTCTGATTCAGTTGGTCTGGGCAAAGTGTGGGAATTTGCCTTTGTAACAAGCCCCTGAGATAATTCTGATGCCCATGGGCCCATCCAAGTCTTCAGTGAGTGAAGATAATCCATTAGAGCAGACAATGGTCAAAGGAAGTGGTTTTTCACAGGAGCAGAAACTAGAACTGAAATACATGAGGGGAAAGACAGAGAGGAGGGAAGAATACCCAGAAATGAAAGCTGAGCAGCAGGTCTGGAAGATCTGCCTGGAACTTCTAGATAGCAGGTTACAGCCACAGCTGCCTTCTGAGTCTTCAGCCCCAAATCTCTTTCTTGACACACCCAGCTCTGGCTGCCAAAAACAACATGATTCCTGACACCTCTCTCCAGTGCCAGATGCAAAAAAAAAAAAGGTACTCGCTTAGTATTAGCTGACCAAATGGATGAACACACTAAAAAGGAATAGACAATGTCCCCTCAACTAGATAACCAAGCCTAATCCCACAAGCCAAGATTGATCGTAGTTTTAATTCATTCTTGCAAAAAAGTGGGAAAGAAGAGAAGGAAGGAGGGAGGAAGGAAGGAAGGAAGACCAGCTAATTGTCCCCCAAGGAAATGCAAACAAACAGATTCTTCACCACACTCCGTGGTCAAGCTATTTCTTTGCCCTGGGCTGACTTAGAATAATCCAGTCTGTTCACCTTTGAAATTATAAAGAACTTCACAGTATCTTCCTCATGATTTTTTTTATACACCTTTAGCTTGTGCATGTTTAATGTTTCATTGCGAGGCAGTAAGGAACCAGGACTGTGTTTTATCTCCTTGGTGTACCCATAGCCTGCTCTCAATAAAATGTTTGCAGGGTTTGTGTGCTCGCTCTTTAAAAGTTGGAAAGAGAAATTCTTGAGAAAACAAGTTGCCAACACGCAACCCTAGCAGAATCTGGGGCTGACATTTGCAGAAGCTCTTGCTCCCTATTTGACTTCCCAAACTTTGTAAGAGGAGAAGTAGGTATGTAAACCAACCCACAGTTTTACTTCCTTAAGATGATTAGAGTTGACTCCTTTGGCAAAGAGAGCTTTGCAAGTCTTTGCCTCTTTTGAAGGACCTGGAATATCTTATTGATATCAAATGTCTCCTGCCTTGCATTTACAAAGGTGATGACAATGACTGCTGCTGTGGTGCCCCTAGATGGTAAAGAATTTACCCGGACGAGTTTGTCCCCTTGGTGCCAGGAGAACCTATTCAAGAGATGGAGGGATAAACAGGGCAGACTCTCCTGGCCTATCCAGGGAGTGACTATGGCATCATTGTCACCACATTCTCATCACCACATACATGCCAGCTCCCCACCAGTGAAGAGTTGAGATAGTTGGCCTTCTCATTCCCCTGAACTGATAACATCCATTGGCAGGAGATTTTAAACCTAGTCATTCAGGACGCTACTTCCTCTGACTTCTCTGGCCTCCTCGTCCTTGCTTTTTATTTTTGGATTTGCAGAAATGTCAGGATGGCCAGGTATCAGTGACAGGAAGTTTGGAACTGCAAAATAATTCCTGGGGTATGTGTAACTCTGAACGCCTCAAAGGCTCTGCTTTCACTGAGCCTTAACAGGATGAGTGAACAGCTAATCCCTTGATTCAATGAAATCTATTTCTGATGCTAGGAGAACCCAGGGGCCAAGGAGAAGCCACAGTCATCACGCTAATCCACGTACCATTTTCCACCTTACAGAGTGTACTTATCAGACTTCACCAGCCAAGTTTCCACAATGATAAGCCTCCTACCCATTAAGAAATTTATCAACAAGTCATCATTTTCCCTGCAACCTTTTTTGGATTCCCTCAGCCTCAGGTTCTTGTCTGTCACCTGTGAGAGCCATGGAGGTACTAAGACAACGGGAGTCACTGAGATGTGTTTTGGACAAGGGGTCTACATCTTTTTAATTCCCCAATCTACTATAATTTTTCAGAACAATCCAAATTTCAAATAATCTGTCTTACTGTCTCTTCTCTGTCTTTTTATCTCCATAAGTTGCCAAAGTGACTTAGACCTGCATTGTCCAATATGGTAGCCATTAGCCACATGTGGCTACTGTGCACTTGATATGGGGCTAGTCTACACTGAGAGATGCTATCAGCATAAAACACACACCAAATTTCAAAAATGTGGTATGAAAGAATTTAAAATATCTGAATAGGTTTTCTATTAACTGCATGTTGTAGTGATAATATTTGTTAATTAAAATAGATTACTAAAATTAATTTCATATCTTTCTTTTCACTTTTTTAATGTAGGCCCTAGAAAATTTCAGTCGACTCCTATTGGATAGCACTGGCCTAGACATCCACTTATCTCAAAGTCCAAATGACTGCTGCTTATATTTGGAAGAGGCACAAAAATCTTTTCTCCAACTATGTGCTTGGAGTTCTAGTTCAGGAAGGAGTAGCCATGTGTCTATACTGTTATCATCTCCTCTTCTCCTACACCTCATGCAAAGGACTCCGGAGAGTGAGGCTGTCAGAAATGCCATCATCACTCCCAGGGGTTTGCCATTCCCATCTCCACCCTCACCCCCCCTTCAGATCAGAAGTCTCATTTTGCCTTAATTATTACCAAGGAAGGGTTTGAACCATTGTAGTACTGGTTTCCAAAATTTAAATGAAATCACCACTGAATTTAAGTACACTCAGCTCAGTGCCTGAGAAAGAGAAGCTCAACAGTGAGTCAAGGTGAATCTTGACTCTCTTTTTAATCCACAGGTAGAGACACATGGTCAGAGTCTCTACCAGCATTGCCTTTTCAAGACTGAACAGCAAAGGAACTGCTCCACTCTCCCTTGCTCCTTTGTGTATTTACCAAGGGATTACACTGTCAAATTAGGAACCACATGCTTAACTAGTAATATTGTAAAAGCTGGTCTTTATGAAAAGAAGCTTTGCAAAACCTAGTTCTGAAAAAGCCAGGGATAATCAGAACTACACAGAAGGAGGAGGCCTGTGCACATATCCCAGAGAATAAAAACCTAGGAGCCAGTCACAGCAGCACTGGGGGCGGGCGATAGTGAAGCACAAATTGTGCCAAGCAACATGTGATTGCTTTTTTTTCTTTCCTTTTTTTTTCCCCCTGACAGAAGAAAATTAGTGCTTCAAAGGAACACAAGTAGATGGAATGTTTTCTTCAATTCTAGAGAAGCATTTGACAGATGTCGCATGACTCTTATTCAGAGGATTCTCTGAAACCTGCTCAGGGAGAGGGAGATGCGCACAGTCTGGGAGCAGGAAGCACTTCTGCCTGGAGAAGCTCGGCAGGCTGTGTAGGCCTGGGGGACAGAGGCCTCTGAGGTTTTGCACGTCTCCCACTGTGTGTCCACAGGCATGCCTAACCAAGACCTTCAACCCTTAATGGGTCTTAAACTAAAAACTGAAAGCTAAATCCATAAGTAGAGTCTAAATTTTAAATTCCCAAGACATGACTTCAGCAAGGAATGTTTGACAACCATAGAATAAGCTTCTATCCTTCACTTGCCCTCTATTTTTCAGTAGTGGGCTACTGGCTGGATTTGCTCCTCCGCCAAGTGCAAATATTACGAAAGCTCTTCTTTGCCCCCTAACTTGCTTCTGGACTTTCTGTCTCCATCATTAGCCTATATTTTACTTACCACACACAGCACATGCTGAAAAAAAAAGCTTCTTCTCTGAACTCTACCTCCTGATGTTGAGAAAAAATTCAGAAATTTTCTTTTGTAGGGTTTCCATATCAGGAAAAGGAATTAATATGCACTAGCTGAAAAGTCACTGGTATGAAATTTCAGTTCTCTTTTAGCCGCATATTCCAGTAAATGAGTTTCTGTATTTTTTTTTTCCCTGCACAAATCTGAATCAGCTCCCTTGTTTCTGTCAATCCCCTGACCCCGGCCCAATTAGCCTGGTTATTTCTAACGTCCACCACCTGCACCTAAAGTGCTGGCATGGGGCCTGAGCGGGGAAGAGGCGTTCCACTCTCTTCTGCTGGGAAATGAGACCATTAACAAGGGCAGAAGACCAAGTCTGAGGAGGAAAGATGAGTCCAGTTTTAGGTCTAAAATTCAGGGTTGGTTCTAAAGATATACACTGTGGAGACATGCATCTAGATGCTAATAACAACTATGAGAACTTATGACATGGAGTGTAGGCTACAGACTGGACTCAGGGCTAAGTTCTCACAGGGGATGGAGAGCCCAGAAGCACAGTGTCAGGGGAGCCATTCTGACTGTGAGTTATGAGGGGCAGGTGGCCAATAGTGCAGCAAAGGCATGTGCTAATAGGAGGACAGCAAGGTGTCCACAGAATGTGGTCATGAGACTCTTATTGACCTTGGGGAGAGTCGTATCCAGTGGAATGATCAGGAACCAGAAGCGCGAAGTTTAAATATATTTTTTATTATCTACTAAGCATGGTATCCAATGCTACCAATGATTTCTACTGAACACAGATGTTTAAGAGTTAATATATAACAGCATCCACCAACGTCAATTTTCTGGTTTTGACAATGTACTATAGTTACGTAAGATGTTATCACAAGGAGAAGCTGGCTGAAAGGGACACAGGAACTCTCTGTACTATTTTTGCAACTTCTTGTAAGTCTTAAAATATTCCAAAATAAAAAGTATTTGTTCAAAAAGAGTGAATATGGCGAGGCATTTCCAAAGACTCACGTTCAGCTGCACACACAGGCTTCTGCACTGTCGCTGCTCAGACCCAGACACCCTCTCTCCTCAAAGGGCAGTGGCTGTCCCCTTCACTCACCCTGAGCTATGGCCCTGGAGAGAGTGAGTTTTGCAAGGAGTCAAGAGGCATAGGCTCTACAAGCACTAGTGGCACTAGCCCCTAACTTTGGACCTGGCGTCCAGGCTCCGTGGGAGCCTCCATGTTCTCCCCTGTGAGGTGGACGCTCAGGGTCTGGGGGATGTCAGTGAAAGAGTGTGCTTCCCTTCCTTCCACGTCGCACGGTTATGACCACTCACCAGGGATCTACTTTCTGTCTCTTCCTCTTTCAGGATGCTTCCATTGCACACAGATTCCACATGATGAGAGAGAAACACCCAGAAAAATTCAACAGCAGGTAAGAGGGCGATGCGGCTGCAGCCGCCGCTGCCCTGCCCATCCGCCCCGCCCCGCGCGGCCGGCCAGTCCGAGGCCGCCACCTGCTCTCACCCAAGTGTTCTTGGCCCGGCCGCCCGGGGACTTCGCCTTCCTGCCACGTTGCCGGAAGGAGGGCTTCCATTTCCAAAAAGAACACAATGTCAGAAACCTGCCGCCGCCCGGCCTCCTGACCCCTCCCAGAGGAGGATGTGCGGAGGGAGGGCGTGGTGCACCCCCCGCCTTGGGGCAGTTGGGGGGACGGTCAGTTCTTGGCTAACTGGAACCCCCTCCTAGGGCTCGGCCGCTTTCTCAACACGTACACCACCCCGACTCCCAGCCCCGAGATTTCTCTGGGGAGGGGCAGGCAGGGTGGCAGCAGCCTCAGTTTCTCACCATCTCAAAGGGGAGGGGACGGCAGCTCCAGGGCCAGGGCGTCGCCTCTGCCTCCCCCGACAGCAGAGGGCAGCAGAGGGAGGCCTCTGCAGAGGCGGCGAGATCCGGAGCCCACCAGATCCCAGCCTCAGCCTGCCCACTGGGTGAAGTCTGGATGTTAGGTCCAAAAGTGAAAGGAGTGAGAAAACTAGATCATTTGCAAACAAAACCAATCCTTGCTGGCGGGAGGAAATTTGTGAGACGTGAGTTCTGACTGGCTTATAGCGAACCCTGGGACTATTCAATTACCTTTCTCCCTTCTTCTTTGTTTCTTCTCCTTGGTTGATTTCCATCCTTTTTCTTCTTTGTGTACCACTTCAAGATGATCACTGGACCGCACCCCACCCTCAGGCAGGTGGGGAGGAGAGTGGATATTAATTAGGAACCTGAAGGACTTGACTTTATTTAGCCCACACGATTGTCTTCAAAGCACAGGTCTCTGTTATCTGCAGGCTTTCGTTTAAAGCACCTCCGAAGAGCTCCATCTTTTCATTCCTACTCCTTGCCCCTGACCCCCCAGCCTGGGGGTTAACTGAGAACTAGAAAGTCTTTTTAGGCATCAGAAACTGAACATAATGAAGCTACTTTGGCTTCAGAAAGAATGGTGTGTGGGATCTAATAGTAGCTGAACTAACCTTAAGACGTGCATTCTGTCAGAGGCATATTCCGTCTTTCTCTCACACACAGACGGTGCACACTCACAAAACACTATTAACCCGTGTACTTTCAGCCCCTACTCCTACTGTAGTCACAAACTTACAAATCAATTGATGATCTTCTCACGATCTCACAATTTCACTCTCATCTGTACACAAAATCACTTTTTAAAAAATCCTGCTCTTGCATCCGTTCCAGACTTTTCACACAGGTACCCTTATGCATACTCATGCACACATGCTTGTCAAGATGCCATATGCTTGTGAAATCCATGGGGGTTCCATTCATTCATTCATTCAGTGAATGTATCTTTTGAAAACATACTACATCCCAGGCGCTGTTGTGTAGGTGTTTTGGGTAGATATATGTTGGGGGCTCACAGTCCAATGGTGGAGACAGGCTGGAAGGCAGATTTGCATAGTGATTTGCGTGAAGTGATGTCTCAAGGTGATCTGTGGAACACAAAGCAAGGGCTTGAACTTAGTGTAGAGGATCTTCAACTACAGAGATGCCGGAACCAAGACACAGAAAACCAGTATTTTCCAGGTCGACAAAAAAAGAAGGGCAACCTACTGAGAAGGAACCAAATGTACAAAAAGACCCAAAGGAGTGAGAGGAAGCAGCATACTCACGGAAGGGCAAGATGCTCAGTGAGGTCCGTCGTGGGGTCTCTAGGCGCAGAAAGAAGCAAAACCTCTGTCGTTTGTAGAGAGCAAGGAAGCAGAGGGAGGGAGAAATGTCTCCATGTTCCAAAGATCAATAGACAGGATATGACATAAATAGAGCACCCATCAGTCATCCACATGATTGAGTACAACCAGAAAGATACCTCTGTCAGAAAAAGTTGTAACTGTGCATTTCAATGTAAAGGATGAACAAATACACTGAGATCTGAATGACCGTTTTTCCTTGCCACTTCCAGTTCCCATTAACTAGACTACTCTTGGCCATTACGTGTGCACCTCAGCCTTCACCTGGCTGAGATCAAGGTAGTGTGGTCGCCTGGATGACAGGCACGGGGATTTGCATGTAAATCCGTGTGCCTGCTGCTAAGTGAAGACAGAGTGGCGCAGAGGTACTCCCCGTTTCATCAGGTCCCAGAACACTTCCTGTTAAGAACTTTGAATCCATGCTGCTTCTGCACTTCCTGCTTGCTCATGTTGAAAATACCCGAGTGCCCAGTTTGTCCACTGAGAGGCAGGCGAGCAGCCATTTTCTCCAGGCTTCCTTATTTAGCTTTGGAGATGGTCTTAAATAGGCAGGTGGTTGTTGCCATGGTTACCCCATTACACCAGCAGCTAAACTTAGGAAGGGCCACAAGGGATAGGAAGAAAGCTTGATACCCGGGATTTGGAAATGTAAACGATATTATCAAACAAGGCCTCGGTTTACTCGGCTGAACTTATGTTTTCCAAAGAGCCTGCTTGGCTGGACGCCCTTACTGTTAGCGGCTGGGACTAGGCCCTGAGGGATGACCCTGAGGTTCAATCTAGAGAGTTGTAACTGTTTTGTTTTGTTTTGTTCTGAACAAGGGAGCGTGACTAGACTGGGCTAGAATTTATCAGGAAACTTGATGCTTTCGCATTGCTCATTCAGTTTTCTGGGCTGTTCCAACAGGAGTTCTTAACCTGAGGTATAAGGGCTGCATGAGCTCTGAGACCATCTTGAAATTGAGTGTAAGATATTGAGTATATTTTTCTAGGGAGAATGTCTGTAACTGTCAGGTTTTTGAAGGGACCCATAATCCTCAAGTGGTTAAAAGTCACAGTTCTGAGGCCTCTTTGAATCCTAAGAGGCATCAAATTATGACTCAACTACTGGGGTTTCAGGAAATTCTTCCCCAGTGGCCTCTCTACACAGGTGGTTGCCAGGGAAGGTTGCACAAAACTAAGTTATGTTCCCTGGCAGAATGGCTTTGTTAGTGGAGCAGGAACCAGACCCAGGGAGGCAGGAAGATGAGCAAAGTGTAATGGGCAAGGGAACAAAGGCCTTTGACAGCAGAGGTGGGGCAACTTTTGGTACATTCTACTTCCTAATCATTGATAGGCTAATTATTAATTGCTAATTTAGGAATGTTATGAAAATTATCTTCTCGTTGTTGGCATAAACAACAGAAGAGAGATTTAGTTCAACTGAAATTCTAACATGTTGGTGTTCTAGGAATCAAGGGTAAATAATACGTGGCCCCTGCCTTCAAGGAATTCATAGTTTAGCAAAGAAGGAAAAATAATCCTCAAATATTTTTTACAAAATCATTTCGCATACAAAGAGGTTGGATTTTGTAGGTCATATAGTGTACAGAAAGTTGTATAGTATAAGACACTTATTAATGGTTGTATCCCAATGTTACTTGTAAATGAATTGTTAAGAGTGTAGAAATAGTGTTATAAGGAAACCAAACTAAGAACTGTTATTTTTTTAGCTCCTCTACATGCCAGGTAGTTAACTAGGTTCTTTAAATACATTAGATTATTTAAATCCCAAAACCACCCTACAAGGTAAATATTAGCATTCCCATTTCACAGATAAAGGAACTGTGGCTGGGAGAAGCCAAGTCACCTAACCGAGGTCATACATTGTTTTAAGCAGTGGGGCTGATATGATTCTTTTTTTAAAAATTGAGATATAATTGACACAAAACATTATATCGGTTTCAGGTGTGTAACATAATGATTCAATATTTTTATATATTGCGAAATGATACCACAAGAAGTCTGATATGATTCTAACCTAGTCCTAATTCCAGAGTTCAAACTCTGTTTGCCGCACCTGCTGTCTCCCATGGATTTCACTTAGTAAACACCTATTGTATATCAAACACTTTCATGGGTACTTATTATGCATGATCTCACTCAATGCTCGCAACAACATGCACGTGTATGTGCTACCATCCGCATTTTAGAGATGAAGACATGGAGGCTAAGGAGGGCGGAGCTTTTATCAGCTCCGTTTTTATATCACCTTTACGGATTGTCTCTGTAGGAGAACGCCTGCTGAGTTCTAAAGCGGGACCAGAGGTACACCACCCACTCTTACCTTACGTGGAATGACTCTTCTCCCTATCTCAGTGTCCACAGCAAGGAGCAGGACCAACTGTATGATTTGCATGGCCCAGTGCAAAATGTAGGCCCCCTTATTCAAAAATTATTAAGAATTTCCAGTTTGTGACAGCAGAGCATTAAACCAAGCCAGGGCCCTTCTAAATGTGAGACCCCATGCAGCTACACAGATCTCACTCCTATGGGGTTGCAAGGAGAGAGGAGTTAATAAAAAGAAGAAACATTTGCCAGGACTCACAAAGTGGGGAGTTTGCAGTAAAGGTAAAAGAATGGAGGAAAGCGAGTTCCAACCAGGGGAGGAAGGAGAGGGATTATCAGTCCCCCAAACAGGTGGTAGTCAGTGTTAGCAGATGAACTGAGGATGCCACTAAAGTCTTCCAGATACCCAAGAACCAGTCCTCCATGAAGTTTACGGATTAACTTTCTGTGAAGGGTTTTGTATATATGGAATCCATACGTAAAAGCTACCTAATTCCAATGTCACTGTTAGTGAGTGTCCAGAAAGAGAATCTAACTATGGAATTTTTTCCTTGTTGGTCAGAAACTCAGAGCACTTGAGGAATGTGTTATTCTAAACCTGTTGAGTGTCATCCACTTCAATATGTCCCTCAGCAGTTTAGGCTGAGGCAAGATACTTCCTGTTAGGCCGTTCAAAGGGACCGAAACAGTGCTTCATTCCTACCAGAAGCTGACCACCTTTCCCAAAAGCCCTTGGGTAATTAACAGGCTCTGGAGTGTTAGCTTTCTTGGAGCCAGGCCCGTAAAGTAGCTGATGAGGGGTTCCCCAGAAGCCCTAATGTAGGCTGAGTCCTTAAGAGATTGGAAATACATCTTGCAAATAACTAAGCGCTTAGTAGATATTTATAGAATGAGGCAGCAGGGTATAGTCTAAGTTGGCATCAAAACTTGGCTCTGCCACTTAGTAGCGTGTGACCTTGGGCAAGTTACTTAATCTCTTTAATCCTTTGCTTCCTCCCCTGAAAATCTTGCAAGGTTGCTGTAAGTATTTAACAAGATCATGTGTAAGTTCACAACACACAGTAGGTTCTCAATAACAATTTTTTGTTGAGTATCGTTGAATGACGACCCTGAGAAAAGCATTGCCTTAAATTGCCAATAAAGCATTGACAATGAAAGGCTTTTCTGATGGAGTGGCAAGTGGATTCACTTGACATGGCCCTTGAACTGAAAAGTTGGAGGACAAGGGAAAGTTGGAGAAGACCCCAGCTATGATACATTAAATCTGTCCAAAGCCCTCTCTTAGAGGGTAGGAGGATAGCATCAATCAGCCAGGATTGGGTTTGATTCTACAGGACTGGAATTGTAGAGAAAATTTCCTTCACTGGCTCCATGGGTGTCCAAGAGGCAGAGGTTTGGAGTCTGAATGCCAGAGATTCTGAGTCCAAATGCCAAGTCTAGGCTAGAGGCAGGATCGAGGTAGGGGGTCAGAGACCCCAGCTGACATGGTAATGAGAGGAACTGAGGCCGTGGAGTACACAACTGGTGGGTAGGTGGGTGTCCCAAAACAGTCAGACACTGGAGATGTGACTACCCCTCCTTCACTGATGCTCATTCCCCTTACCCACCCAACACCTCTTCCCCCACTTTTGGTGAACACAGAGATGTTGTGTGGAACATGAAATAGAAGCCAGTTAAGCTCAAGTCATACAATTCTGGAAATGAAAGGGCCTGCTCTCTTGAATACCTCTGGTAGGTTCTGCAGTCACAGCATAAATGGTATCACCATTTACATAAGATTTTTCTTTTTTTTTAATCTAAAAATGAAACCATTCTAAGTTATTCCTCCCAGGAGCCCTGTGAGGTAGCCCAGTGTTACAGCCCAGATGTTTGACTTTCCTAAAGCATGAAGATCCACAGCAGCAGATACAGCAGGTTGCAGTCCTTGCCGTTGCAGTCTCCATTCTGTGCCCCGAACTGCATTTTGCCTTTCCTCGTCTCCTACCTGGTACTGCAAGAGAGACCTGCCCTGGGTACCCTGGGGTCCAAAATGCCTGCACCTGTTTCCCTAAATAGATCAAAATATCTTTTTCAAATATTTGGAATTGAGAAATCCCCAAATGAAGTTGATTATGGCATTTTCTATTTTTATTTTACTGCTTTAGGTATTTACAAAAGAAATGCAAACCTTATGCTTTGTGTTTAGGTACCTTTGGCTTTTCAAGTCAGTTCTGACAGAGCAACTTACTTAATTACTTGAATGTTTATGTACTAGCCCACAAAAATGTTTTATCCCCCACCCTTCCCACCCCCCCCCCCCCCGGGGAGAGATGCAGAGAGGAAAATGAATGAAATATGGGTTCATGTTTTTTTTACCAGGCGTTCATCATTACGCAACTGCAAAGACCAGGTTTTTTTTGGCTGTCTTATTTGTTTACACTCAGCCCTTGATTATTTGCAGAAACGAAGGAACAGCACCACAGATCATTTAAAGCTGTGGATGGTCAAAGATTTTAGGAGGCTGTTATTAATATTTGTTTGCAGGTTTCTCTGCCCTAAAGATTCACGATATTTTAAATAATACCATGAAATCACATTGACTCTTAACATTTCCTTCATTTTCCTCCTGGGTCTCCAGTCCATGTTGGAACGGACAGCACAACTTCTCAGGCTGGGGCACATGAGCAGCTTGTGTCTCAAGACGCCCTACAAACAGTTCCTTACTGTAGCTTACCAGGCACTTTTTTCTAGCCCCTGCCAGGCTAGAACAAGAACAGTATGATTCAAGTCAACAAAGAGTGGAATCAATTTGTGATACTATCAGAAGGAACTTGAAAGCAAGCTGTTTTTAAGTCTTTATAAGACCAGATAATCCTCAAGTTTATCAGTCTTTATTGATTGACTGATCTCTAGAAATATTTCCATCAAAGAGCTCAAGACGTAGTATATAATCAAGGTCGGAAGGGTTAAGGTCTGCGTGATAACCTCACAGAAGAAAATCAAAGTACAAATTCTAAGTGAGGTAGGAGCTGGCTAGGTCCTCAAACAGGTGTTGACAGTCTGGATGCTTTCCAGGACGGAGAGATCGGGAAAGTGCTGGAATGTGAAACCATGTCTTCTAAGGAAGGGCTGAGTTTAGGATTGTTTCCCAAGAGAAGACTTAGGGAGAAGTGATTAGTGGCCTCAAATTTTTAAAAAGTGTTTCCGTAAAGGAGGGATTAGGTTATTTTGCATGATAAATGAATGGGAAAAGTGACTGGATAGACCAATTTGAGCCCCAAATAAAGGACATCAATTCTACCAATTAGAGCCATCCTCAGTGCAGGGGGCTGTTGGGGTGGGGGAGGGGAGTGAGTTTTCACATTTTATGCTCAGGCAGGTCTGGACAATCATTTGGAGATCCAGTGGGGCCAAGCGCCCAAGAGTGCAGGTTCTATCATTAGACAGTTGTGTTCAAATGCTGGAGTTGTCACTATCCACTTGCATGTGACCTTGACCAAGTTACTCTTCTAAACCTCAGTCTGCTCACCTGTAAAATGGGAATAAAATATTGCGTTAGTTCCCTATGGCTTCTGTAACAAATTACCACCAACTTAGTGGTGTAAAACAACACAGATTTATTATATTTCTGTTTGGGAAGTCAGAAGTCTGAACTAGTTCTCACTGGGCTAAAATCAAGGTGTCATCAGACTTGCATTTCTGTCTAGAGGCTGTAGGGGAGAATCCATTGCCTTGCCTTTTCCTGCATCTAGAGCCTGTCCACATTCCTTCACTTGTGCCCCTCTTCCTTCTTTAAAGCCAGCAATGGCCGGTCAAGTCTTTCTCACGTTGCATCCCTCTGACAGTCTCTCTTCTGCCTCCCTCTTCCACTTAAAAGGACCCTTGTGATTACATTGGACCCACTCAGATAATCCAGGGTAATCTCCCCATGTCAAAGTCAGTTGACTGCCAGTTTAAACTCCATCTGCAACCCCAATTGCCCTTTGCCATGTAACCTAACATGTTCATATCCACAGGTTCCAGATATTGGAACGTGGACATCTTCAGGACATTATTCCACCTGCCACAAGTACCTTATCTCATAGAATTATTCTGAAGATCCAATGAACCAGTGCTTTAAAGTGCTTATTCTAGGGGCTTGGCACATCAATGCCAGCTATTATTATTATTATTCTCGTTATTACAAAGACAGATCCTACATCAGATAATAGTAATGTTAGAAACTGAAAAGCCCTTAAAACGCTGGAATTTGGTAATTCTCTAAGAGGACAAATAAATATCTATTGGTCATAGGGTATGAGTCATCAGTGTAGCAAGATATGGCGTGGTTTTTTTCCTTCGTTTATCCTAATAAAGTTTTTTCAGTAAAATGCCAATACATTTATCATTCTATAATTTAATCATACATCACACAGTAGGATTACATAGTATATTACAATATCATTATAAGTAATTTGTAAAGTTGAGAAAAGTTAAAGTAAGAAAAAAATCAACCACTCGTAGACCTATCACTCAGAAACACAATATTGCTGGCCATTTTGGTGCATTTCTGCAGTTTACTTGATACACATATTATAAAATATTTGTGATAATATGTTTTTATCAAGTTGTATGTACTATTTTTAAACTTTTCTTTATACAAGTAATTAAGGCTTATTGTAGAAAAGTAAATCATTTTGTCCCCCCCAAAAAATAAACACTTTTAGCATTATAACGTATTTTTCTTCAGCACTTTCATTGCACAATTTTATTTACTTGAGATCACACTGTATACACTGGTTTAAAACATTAAGACAGTATCAGTTACAGGTTATGAAAGGAAAATGATATAAAGAAGCTGACTGGAGTGAGTTTATCTGCAGTGGGAGTTTTACTAGTCTTTTCCATCTAAAAAAAATATCCCAGTGATTTTGTCCAGTCAATATGAGAGTTTTAAAGATATCATGACTCAAGTCCCTTTGCAAGTGAAATAACTATTTGATGTGTTAGGCAGCTCTACTTTTGTGGAGAGTAAATAAAAAGATGTGATTCTCTTATGGTTTTTCTGTATCTGAAAAAGACCAGTTTGTGTTTTAGGTAACCATCAGAGGTAGCAAGAGTTGCCATCTGACCTCTGCAGTGGTGTAGTTTTTTAAGCAAGCACGACTATCAGGGTGTTTATTAAAGTGCTTAGAAAGGCAGTATTCCCAATATAATCAGCATTGCTCCAATTCATACAAACAATAGGAGCCATCCTTTATTGAATGCTTTCAAGAATTTAATTTACATTATTTTTAACTGGCACAACACTCCAAGTATAAGCTAAATATTATTGATCCATTTTACAGATGAGAAAATTGAGGCTCAGAGGGATTATGCAACTTGCTCAAGAACGTGCAACTAGTTAACAGGGGAAGTGCTGTTCAAACCTAGGTCTGTCTGATTCCCACTACACTTCCCTGCCTCCCTGAATGCCCCATTTGGTGCCCTGTGACCAAAGAAGCACCCAAGAAAGAGACTAGAGAAGAGCTACAGAGAAAATTAACGGGACCCGTGAGGAAACTTTAAATAAACAAAAATCTTTTTTTTTTTCCTGGAGAGGATAAGCAGAGAATGTATTGGCAGCGGGCCTCAAGTGTGTGAAGGATTCACAACAGGAAATAGAGACCACACCTCCTTACGCTTCATCTGGGTTCAGGAAAGAATGAGAGGAGAGACTGTGCTTCTAAAGTGAGGAATTGCCATTTGGGATGGAAGGAAGAATCTCCTGGCTTGGAGACATACTAAAGGCTAAAGTGAGTTATTGAGAGAAGTTATGGAATGTCTTGCAAAGGTTTCTAAAAACAGAAGGCAGCCTCATTCTTCTAGGATGACAAACACATCCCCCTCTCTAAGCCCAGGAGTGAGCCCATGGCACCCACCAAATGGGAGCCCTCTGCTTCCCTCCCCACAACCGACTGGGTGTCTCATGAAACCTCTTACCTCCTTTGTTCCTCAGTTCCCAATTGGTCCCCAAGATGGCCCCTCCTCAGGATTTCCTCAGCAGCCTCCTGGCCCATCTTGATGCTTTTTCCTCTCAGGCCTGCCCTACCTGCAGCTGCCCATGTGTTTTGTCCTGTTGCTGCCACAACTCACATCCTATTTTATAGAACTTAAACTCACCTGCTTTGCATTCAGGGGCCTTTATAAAATTCTCCTTCTCAAATGCCACCCAGATCATCATTTGCTTCCTCCATTACTCTCACCTTCCCCACGTGTGCCCTTCACTCCTCATTATGGTATGACCTCTCCTTCTGGGGCTTAATCATCACCTATGACTTGTTGCAAAATGCAGTCCAAGTATTCTGAACTCTCCCTCCCCGACCAACCCCAGCCCTGGCCTCCACCTTCTCTTAGAATCCGCCTATAAGGTTTTAGATGTATTTTCTCCCACTTTGGCTTTTCCTCTCTGTCTTCTATAGTCATTGTTTTGGTGCTAAACTGTTATCTCCCCACGTCATTCATAACCTTGTTCGCTCAGAGAAGGGTCCAAACCCTCTTTGGGACCCACTGACCTAAAACCAGAAGGGTGGTACTGAGCATGTTCCCTCATTCGGCCAAAATGTGTTGAGCATCTATTTTGTGTTAGCATCATCTTAGGGCCGAGAGGAAATCCTGATTTCTACAGCTTCTACTTCCAAAAGTCCATGGTTCTAGCTGGGAAGATGAAGCTATTATCAACTGTATTAATTTCCTAGGGCTGCCATAACAAATTACCACAAACTGAGTGGCTTAAAACAGCACAAATTTATTCTTTCACAGTTCTGGAGGCTATAAGTCTGAAATCAAGGTGTCAGCAGGATTGGTTCCTTCCCCAGGCTCTCAGGGAGAGTCTGTTCCGGGCATCTCTTCTTGCTTCTGGTGGTTGCCAGCAATTCTTGGCATTTCTTGACTTGGAGCTGCATTCCTCCAATCTCTGCCTCCGTCTTCACATGGCGTTCTCCCTCTGTATCTCTCTGTCCAAATTTCCCTCTTCTTATAAGGACATCAGTCATTGGATTTGGCCCACCTTAGTCCAATATGATCTGATCTTAACTTGGTTACATCTGCAAAGACCCTATTTCCAAATAGTCACATTGACAGGTACTAGGGTTAGGACTTCAACATAACATTTTGGAGGACAGAATTCAACCCACAACATCAACCCTCCCTCAAACACTTACAAAAGAAGGAAATACAGTATATTATGGTGAGCTTTGTTTTAACAAGGGGACATGAATAATGAATGTGTTGTGGGAGCACCTAACTCAGAAAAGGGGATTAGACTTCAGAAAGAAGTTTACATTTGAGTGCGAGCTTGAGAGAGAGATGGGAGTTCACCGAAGAAAGGAGCTAGGTGCATGCTAAGAGGAGAGAAGCTGCCTGGCCAAAAGGCAGATGTTTGAGAGGACACTGGACAGGAGAGTAAGGCGAGCGGTTCCGAGGTAAGATGGAAAGGCACGTGGGAGGCAGCTATGGCAAGTTTTTGGTGCTCTGCACAGGAGTTTGCACTTTTTCCTATGGGTGAGTGAGTGGACAGTGAGGTAATCCGTCAGCAAATCGTTTTGGAATAGATCGAAGAAGGAATGAATTATCTTTCAAAGTATTTGCAGAGCCAAAATTTCAGGGCTCCTCAAAACACTGGAATCTTTCCATTCTGAGTCTTGCTGGAGTGTTAGAATAGTGCAGGGTGTGGGTCAAAGAGAGACCCAGGGAGAGAGGGGAAGAGGTGACCCCCAAGAGGAAACAGAAAGAAGAGGTGACGTCAGGAGAGAGAGAAGGAGAACAAGCTCTGTCAACTTGGGGGAGTTAGCACGTATCAGGGCCAGAAAAACTATGGAAACCAACACACAGCTTTCTTGCAAATCCTGAATTTTGATGCATGGTATTTGGTTGTGGAAGTAGAGATCTACGTTGAAAAAAAATCCACATGACATTCTGTCTTCCTCGCCACCACAATTTCAGATACTCTCTTGCAGAAGTTGACTTCAGTGGCTTTTAAACTTAGCTTAACGTGGTTTTTGTTTGTTTGTTTGGTTGGTTGGTTGGTTGCTTTTAGCTCCAGAGAAAAAGATATTAGAGTTTATTAACCCTCTAGCATACTTTACTAATTAGAACTTGGGAAGAGTATTGTCCTTTTGCCTAGGGCATTTTTACGATACAGCAGAGTCCATCTTTATATTTAGAGCTGATGTGATTAGCATATTTATTCCGATATATTTTCCTTAAATTATTCATACTTACACATGTTTTATTAAAAAGAGATTGTCAAACAAGGTGGAAGAGTCATAGATAGTCTCAAGAAAGATTCAAGTGATTAATTCTTCATTTAAATCAACACTTACTAAAGAAAATTTTAATGCACTTATTATTTGGCCAAAGGAAAGTTTGAAAGCTGCCTTTTGCTGTACCTATCAGAAAAGTCAGTAGCTCTCTTTAGTGAAATGAGTGAATTATCTCTCAAGAAACCCTGAACAAATGGCTTTACAACTCCATGTGTCAGGCTGCGTCACCCTTATGTGATATGTAGATAGTATTCCCTGGGTTTCGTTGCATTCAGAATCGGAAGAACTGAGTTTCAGCTCCCACTCTGCCTCTTACTTACCTGGTATCCTTGGGGAAGTTACTCACTTCCCTGAGTCTTAATTTTCTGATGTGTAAAATGGAAATTACAACTCTCTCACAAGATGCTTGTGAGAATTAGAGTGGATAAATGGATTTGAAATGTTTCAGATGTTAGTATGATGCTACTAATTACTACAGGACTTTGTAAGGTAAGCATGCAGCAGTATATGTGTAAGTACATTGTAGAATCTCCAATTTAAATTCATATGTTGATTCTTGTCTCTAACAATAACTTATAGAATCTTGCCTTTGGACAGCACTCTAGGTTTCAGTCCCTTTCTCGGTATAAGCATCTCTTCTATAAACGCCTCTCTGAGGGGGGTCATCAAATCTCTACTTTGAAGATTAGAAATCTCTACTTCAAAGATTGTGGGAGTGTTCAATTTTTTTTTTATTTTTTATTTTTTTTTGCCTTACCACTTTACATTTTACTAAAAAAGCACTTCCCTGATCTTTTAATGCTCTTGAATGAAAGAGGGGCTCTCCTCATTTCAAGAATGTACTTATACCCTCAAATTGCTAAAGCAACAGGGACTTGCATAATAGCTGAATATTCACGTTTATTGAGCCTACACTTAGATTGAAATTCCTCACTGTCTGGTAACAAAATGTTTTCTATTCTGTTGAATGAAGAGTGCCTTTAATCTTGAAAGTGGGCCTTTTTGGAGAGCATTTCAAAGTGCCAATCAAGCCAAGTACCCTACCTTGCCTTTGAACTCAATGAGCTGAAAGTGTGTGTGTAATCTCCAGCTTTGGGTTACCACAGGTCAAGAGATGGTAGGAACATTGTAGATTAATAAAAACCCCAAACTGTTAGTCTTAGTGAAACTTTTATTGGAGCTGTCAACACAGAGCCTTCTAATTAATCAAGTTCCCCCTTTCCTCTTCTGTATCACCTTGCCCTTGAACTTGGGCAGGGAGAGGGATGCAGGCTGCTCATACTCACGGTTTCGGCAGACATGTGCAGGGCTGGGGTGATGATAATACAATAGGAAGCCCTCTGATTTGAGCTGATGGCCTGGTTCATGATTTGTGCTTATAATCTTATTCCCCACCCAAATGATGATGAATGTAGTAAAGAAACATGAAATAGTCAACAGTAAGTCAATGGGTTAGAAAAGAAGAGATTTGAGGACTGGATAGTTTGTCCCTTAGTAATCAAGACTTGATAGTGTAAGGTTAACATTCATAATAACCACCTGTTTGTGCAAAGTGGAAAATTCAGGGGAAAGGTAAACATGAGCTTAAGCTCCTTCTCTAAGTTCATTACTTGGTGTTCCATGATTGTGGAATAGTTGATAAACCTACAAGGTTGTGCCTGATTTATAAACACAGAGCAACTGAAAACATTTTTTCCCCAGAAAAGGCGGACTTGGGATGCTATTTTATTTCTGTGCACATGATCTTTGCAAATGGCAACAGCTTCAGCTCTTACCCTGCTGCAGCTGGTCAGCCCTTGAAATCAAACACATATTAGGACTCATGACCAAAGGTAGCAACAGCTCAGATGGGAAGGATCACATTGGGAAGGAAGTGGGGGAGATGTTTTTGAGGCAGCTTCTAGGGAAATTCCCAGGAGGAAACTACAAAGGTCTATATGAGGAGTCACAAATCCAAACGCTACCAGAGGCCAGGCAGTTAATGTAAATGGGGGAAGTGGTGGATATGAGGCTTTCAGGAATGGTGGGGACTCTAGGACAGTGGAGAGCGTGTGCCCTGTGTAATGGGAACAGCCAATACTCAGCTCCACCAATTGTTGCAGATTGGAAAGCAACCTAATATTAACAGATCTGATTTCTCAAGAGAAGCTGGGCTCCAGGTGTGTATGTAAAACCTTCCAATTTTAAAAACCACTGTGCAAGTCAAATAAAGACATTCCTAGGCCTCATAAGATCCATGGGTCTCCAATTGTCACATTGATGCCCAGGAAATACAACCTTAGGGATGTGATGGGGGCCAATTATTAATTTTTCTTGCTTGACCTTGGTCGCAAATTATTGGTGCTGCAAATGTAAACTGATCTCCTACCAAAGAAGAGAATGAATGGATTCCAGGAAACTTAAGAGGTTAGTGTATTTGCATTGACGAAGGGTTCCTAGATGTCCTAAAAGAAATGATCCAGAAAGAAAAGGGACTCAGAAGGTCAGAGAGAACATAAAGCAAAGTCGGAGTCTGATTAATAAATAGATGCAACATGAAAATAAAGAGGAAATGCCCAATCCCAGTTTGAGGAGAAAAAATAACTGTACCCAAACTGGATAGATTTGGACCTTCTGGAGAAGGGAAAGCAGAACAGCTAACAGACTTATTCTGAGGTTTGATGAGAGCCTATGGAGATTGCTACCCAGGTTGTCTTCTTCAAGTATGTATCAAAGTAGCATTGGTTAAATTGCCTCCCATGGGATGTTAAAAATAGATTCATAGGAGGATGGGGGAGAGGGAGCTCAGTATTCATATACACTTGGGAAATTCCAAGTTAAATACATTTCTTTTCTCTACAATATGGTAAAGAGACTTTAATATAGATTCTAACTTATTGAGACCTTGTAAAAGCAGGATCAATATTTAGTTTCCCAAATTTACTTGACCACAGTATCCCCCAACTGCAGAGCATCTTATGAGAGCAGTATTTTGCTGAATTCACATTGGTGAAACCCCCTGCATTAGAGACAAAAAGGAGTGCACATACTCATATAACCCACAGGGTATTTCTCCTTTCTGGCTGTGGGTGTCGGGGCAAGTCACGCATGCAGAAGAATCCTGGTGAGCATCTCTGGTGACTCTGGTGTCTTGGGTAGGAAGCTAAGGGATGTGGGGCAGAGGCAATGCTCTAGTCCCTTCCTCAGCCATGAGTCATAATTTTAGAAGAAAGAGGCATGTGTGGGGAACACAGGACTGCTCTGTATCTGATCTGAGAATGACTGCTCTTCTGGACCATGGATTTCAGTGCTGGAATGGCAGACCCCTGGCAAGGAATTGGGAGCTTGTCACATAAACCAAGAGGAGTATTTTTGGCCAGGGACTTGAAGACCAAACAGGAGAGTTTTAAAATGAGATTTAAAAGGGATAAAGTAGAATGTTCAAATGAAATTCTAAAATCACAGCCCACAGAGGGGCAGCAGGTGTGAGCTAGAAATAAGAGGCCTGGCAGAGGTAGCGCCAAGCAGTTCTCCCAAGGAGCTGGCAGGGAGGAGCAGCGGGGTCACATCCATGGTGGGAACACGTTTGCCAGCTGCACAGTGAAGGGGCAGAGTAAACGGGTTGTGTTCATTAGGGGAAAGGAGCACGCTCTCTGAGATAGCAGAGACTGGGTGGGGTAGACACACAACCTGAGTGCCATTCTGGGTGGTGGTAACAAGCCCGCATCATCACAGTCACTGAAATGGGGTTAGGATTGTATACATAAGGATAAGAAGTCACAAACATCAGAGTGGAAGCAGAGCCGGGAGCATATGGATGAGATTTTCAAAAGGGCAAGATAGAAAGGATTTTGCTGGCGGTGTCTACTATAGTCTTCTCAGGCAGAGTGAGGCTCTGCTTTCTTATTTAAGATTTTTTGAACTGGCACAGCAGAAGATGAAATAGGGATGGAAAGGGGGTAGTTACCCAAGCATCTGCCCCATCTAATGAATTGTTGACTTGCCTTGCCAACAATGTCATGACTTAAAAGGTAGAGGAAGCATGGAGGGAACCACTTACTCTGTATTTAATTCTGACCAGGAGGTGTCCAACTGGCTGATGGTGTGGAAGGCACAGGAACTTAGGAGGAAGTAACCAGTTCATCGTGTAGTCTTACGACAGCAAAAGAAAGAAATACGATGCTTCCTTACAATGTGCCCTTTACTATCCTTCCCACGTCTGCTACTTCTCACTGCCTCTGGCACCTCTAGTTCCATCCTAATAAGGACTCCAGCCCAGACTTCAGGGGGGCTATCAGGAGTTTTAGGGGGAAAGAGTCACCATTATTTCCCAGGAGGTTGAGGAAAGCAAAGATTCTCCAATCCAAATTCAGCAGGAAAGATGAGCCACTTGTATTTCAAGTTGGAACTCAGAATCTATGAGGCCACAAAGCCAGTTTTATACATGACAATGCAGTTCTGTTGTGCCATGATTTGAGGCTATATCATATGAAACATACACATTTTCAATTCATATTCCCAACAACCCCTGCAAGGTAGGTAATATCATCCCAATTCAAAGATGAAGAAACTAAGGGACAGAGACTAAATGACTTGCCCAAGGCCACGTGGCAGATAAGTGACTGACCTGTTGCTTGAACCCAGACCTTTCTGGCTTCTAACCAGAGTTTCTTCAGCTCTACCAAGCTGTCTCCAAAACTAGACATTGGATATATAACGGGTTAGTTAGCTTTTGTAGGTTAGCCTGGAAACCCAACCTCAACATAGCAGTGTTTCTATGGGGAAATGTGCTCAGAGTGACAAACAACTGGCTTAACCAAGGAACTTTTGTAACCTGACCTATCATAAATTGGGTACTGCCTCATGCTCAGAAAGGCTGGTTGTGGGAGGGAGAGAGGAAAGCAGGCTCATTCAGCCTGCATCCCCTCAGACACCATGATACCCTTCCAGTCTAGCTTTGCATTTTCAACAAAGAACAGTCTCAAATGCAACTACAAAATAACCACCATAGTACTCCCACAAAAGGTAGATGTGAGGACCACATGAGGGGGACCTTTTGGTTTATAAAGCACACAATAAACATTGGATAAGGGGGGACTAAGATAATTCTTAATAGCTGAGGGGTGAGCTGGAGCAGGAGGGAGTGGAGAAGGAGGACAAAGCTTTGCGGTCTCTCTCGGGACCCATTTGGCTGTTACAGTAGCGTGAGGGCGTGGACTGCTTCTCGGGTTGCCTCTGCTTGCCCAGACAGTTCCTAGTTTCTAGCCTTGGTTGGTCAGAACCCAGGAAGTGGCCTTTCTCAGCAAGAGCTCCATTCCAGCAAAGTGGCCTGCCTTCTCTTCGGCATTCAGGGGCTTTGTTCTAATCAGCCGTCCTCGTCTGCCTGGGCCTTGAGGGTCGCCGCCTGCCTTCAAATACCAGCTTCCTGGGCTGATGGATGCAAGAATGCTGGGAAAGCATAGTTCAGAATCAAAAGCTGCACAACAGCTAAGCAATTATTACAGAACTGGAAGGAGGACACAGATACCCATGTGCCTTTGTCCCGCTCCCTCCAGCATGGGACTTCCTTTGGTTCCAGTGTTGGGCTTTGCTGTCTGAGAACTGTGAGAGCAAGCTTATTCAGGGCGCTCCAGCCTCAGCCAAATCGGCCTGAAGGGGATTTTCTTTCCATGAATAAATCTTCAAAGGGAGAAAGGATTGCTAAAGAGCAGCCAAACTCTGTGAGATTTTTTATTTTATTTTATTTTTATTTTTTGGTGTGGGGAGGGAGCCGTTTTCTCTGGCAAGGACAGATACTGGCTGGAAAAACACACTGGAGACTCAGGCCCCCGGGAGAGGAAAACCCGAGCTGCCGCACCAGCTGTCTCTCCTGAGAGTCACCCCCAGTAGCAGGACCATGCAGTGGCATTCACATCACTGTGGCAGTTCTCGGGTCGGGCTGTGGGCCCTCAGAGAGACCCCGTGGCCCCAGAAAGGCAGTGTCTGTGAGCACATTCAGCTTCAGTGGCTCACGAGAATCAGAGAAGCCTCTCGGTTTCGACCTGTGTCCCCGGGTGCTGCAGTGGGGGAGGATCTGATTACAGACTTTGGCAGACTTTGTGCTGGAGTCCTGCCCTTAGCAGGAGATATTGTCAGGTGTCCAACAGAATTCGAGAGAGTCTATCAAAGGAGACTATATCCACAGTCCACAGAAACAATCTGTCTTAGGCGGAAGAGAAGGGTCCCTGTTTAGAAGGTGTAGATTCTTTGGAGCCAGTCTTACCCTGAAAGGGGTGGGGAGAGGCTGCTCTGGACATGAGGCCAGTGGGTTTGGCTCTTTGCTACTTTGGGGCAAGTGTGGAGACCAGAGACCAACAGACAGGCCCAGACCACAGACTCTGTGGCAGAGAGTGCCACAGGGTCCTGAGCAGCCAGAGCTGGAGTCTCTTGGACCATTCTTGGATCTCGTGGCCATGCTCGTGGCCTGAGTGGCAGAAGTAAGCAAACTCAGCCCGCAAGTATGAATGAGAGTGGCCAACAGCTTTGGAGTCACTAGCTCTTGTGGCTCTGGCTGACTTTCCCACTTCTCTCAGATGCCTCTGGGGCATAGCCATGGGGGCCAGGAGGAGAGGGAAGGGAAGGGATAAGGACTGGCACTTGGGAGCTGGGGTTTGAATTCCAGCTCTGCACCTCCCAGCACATCATCAAGGACTGGTCTCAGTTCCCTAATCTGTACATGAGAGGGCTGCTCTGGCTTAGAAGAGAACCACCATCCGGAGCTGGTAGAGAGTGATAGTTCTGCGTGCACCCTTTACTATCAAACAGTGCGCTATTTTAATTCATTCCTCATCACTCCCACCATGGGTGCCATATTGAATAAGATTTCTGTCAGCCAAAAAGCTGTTCTAAGTAATCATTTGTTTTGCCATTTTTATTGTTCAACATCCATTTGCCATTCAGTCAGTGCCTCTGGTTACCAAAAGGTAACCAATATAATTGATTCAATTCCATCCCATGTCAGAAAAAAATTTTACCCACTAGTTAGTCTATGCAGTCTTTATTATGAGTAAATGCACAAATACTGTTCCACATTAAGAAATATTGACTCCTGGGGCCAGCCCGGTGGCGCAGCGATTAAGTTCGCACGTTCTGCTTCGGCGGCCCGGGGTTCACTGGTTCGGATCCCAGGTGCGGACATGGCACCACTTGGCACGCCATGCTGTGGTAGGTGTCCCACATATAAAGTAGAGGAAGATGGGCATGGATGTTAGCTGAGGGCCAGTCTTCCTCAGCAAAAAGAGGAGGATTGGCAGCAGTTAGCTCAGGGCTAATCTTCCTCAAAAAAAAAAAAAGAAATATTGACTCCTTTTATACTTTGGAAGATCCCTTGGAACCTCTGATCCCCTAGCTGGGAATCCCTGGACCCCAAAGGTCCCTTAAGTGCAGACGATCTGTCATCTGTGATTTTACAGGTAATTTTTCACACATGAAAATGACTTAAGAAGTGCCTTCAAAGGTTAAGAGGATTCTGTATTTATACTATAAAATACCCCTAGGCAGGTTTCTCCCTCCTTTCGTGGCTTTTTTTTTCTTTAGCCCCTTCTTAAGCTCTCCCCTCACTTGTGTTCCCCACATTTCTGCCCACCCCCTCCTGGTCTCTGGCCTCGAGTCCTCTCACCCGTTCACCATCCTCGATTTTCTGAGTGCTGTGAACACCAGTCTTGTTTCGAGTATGGAAAAAAGCCAGGGAATACCTTGCCCCTTGAAGCTGAAATACACGGAGCCAAGACAAATCTGTTGGCAGGAACAGTGGGCACAAGAGTCACACTCAGAGAACAAATACAGCTATTTATAAAGCCTCCTTCCTGATTGCTGGGGGCTCACTTTCCCTTGAACCAAAGGGGCCACTGCCCCCACTTGGAGAAAATTCCTCCATCCGCAGCTCCGTGCCTGAGGGCCACCGAGTGCCCATTCCAATGAGCGGTGAGAACAGGGGACGGCATGCAGGGTGGATTAGATGTGGTGACAAGCTCTCTGATGGGCCAGGGCAGCCGGGTGTGCGGGTGACACAGATGGCCTCTGCAGCACCTGTGAGTGACGGTCACAGGCCCCATACAGGACTCGACATCCTGACCCTAGAACCAAGCCCACCTGCCTCGAGTTTTTTTTTTTTCTTTCTTAAACCTTTGATCTAAACATTGGTTAACACAATGATTAAACTTCCAAAGGCACTTGGGATGCAAATAATGTAAAATGTTAACAGAGAAAGTATTCTCAATGTTATTACTAACATTCATCATTCAAATTATAATTCAACTCAAGCAACATTTGCCCTTCATGTGTTGCTATCATACCTGTTTGATTTTGCTAGATTATTATTTACATTAGTAACCTGACACTAGTCTACTATCTTCAGCGGGAGTAGCAATCATACTGCCATTAACCCAGCAAACCCATAAGAGTATTAAATGAGATCATTTGTTTTGTTTTTCAACTGAGATGAACCTTATGAAAATTTATAATTAATGTACCCAAGTAGCCTTTTGGCTAGGCATAGTTTTCCCCAGATGTGTAGTTTTTGGCTGATACAGTGTTCTTTTAAAACGTTGAATTATTTGCCAACTCTAATGATCAGGAGATTTTACATAAAAACACATATTTCTGGCTTGTTTGTTAAAAATGGGAGCTCTGGCCATACTTGGGCTTCTCTTTAAAAAATGGCAGCAGTTGTGGAGCACATGGGCCCTCCCACCCTGTCCTATATTGTGTTATCTCAAGTTGTTCAAGGAGCTTAAAGAAACCTTAGAAATCAGCTATTCCGAGCCCTTCATTGTAAGATGAGGAAACTGAGGCCAGGAGGCCCCGAGTAGCTCTCACAATGTTACATGCTAGTGTGTGTGGGAACTGGGGCTGGAGGGCAGGCTCCGGTCTGCTGGCCCAGCATGGCCTCCACCACATCATTCTGCCTCCGCAGCACAACACAGAACACCATCTTGTGGCTAGGATCTGTTTCGTCAGCTGACACAGAAGCCTGACTGTTTGAGTCATGACCCACTGAGGGAACCTGATTATCAAAGTCCAAACCACAAAGAGGAATACCTTCACTTCAAGGGCTCCTATTTCTAGAAATAGCTGTAGTGTCCGCTCTGGAACCTTTTAAGCCCAATGAAATGTTTTCATGTTTTGATGACTTCAAACGTCCATCACTCTTAAAACTTCTAGAGTATCAGAAAAGGGCCATCAGAGGCTCATTGCCTTTGCTGGTAAAAACACCCAGCAGCTAGCTTGGTTTTACTTCTGGACATCCTTGAAAACAGGCTATTCATAGGCTGTCAGGATGGTAACTGAATCCAGCCCTAATTTGCTGACAAATATAAAAGAACATTTTTAATTAGTCTCATTTTTCCCTCATCTGTCAAATGAAAAGATTCAACTAACTAGTGTGCAATCGATGTTATTTTTCTTATACAGCAGGGGGAAATTAAGAAAACCCAGAAATAGAGTCAACCCACGGTGCCGCTGCTGCTGTTTGCCACCCCTCCATGTGACTGAGAGTCCCCTGGAGCCCAGATGAGGGTCTTCTGCCTCAAGAATGGGTTCACCTAGCTGGTGTAGAGCCCAACAGGGAACCTAGGAGTTTCGTGGACCTGGAAGTCAGGCTCAGGACAACTGGTTAAGGATTAGTCATCTCCAGCTGAAAGGTGATTATGAGAAGGAAAGAAATGGTGGGCCAAAAAAAACTCAGGAAGAGAGATGCAGAAAAAGCATTCCAGAAGTCATTAAAACATTGTTAGTTTTATTTTCTTCAAAAAATATTGGCGGCCTGGGATCGACCCCCACACTATTCCTACCCCTACCCCTGGAGCCGCTGGGGGATGAGTTTCCTTCCCAGTGATCGTGTCTCCTAGCAACAGGAAAGAACAGTTAGTGAGCACTTACCACGCATGAAACACCTGCTCAGGGCTTTGCGTCTGCCGCAGGAGCTTTACAACTTTGTCAAGTGGAGAATAATATTCCCAGTTTGCAGAAGAAGAAATGAAAGTTCAAAGAACTTAAATGACTTGCCTAGCCAGAAAGTGGCAGAGCCAGGCATGCACCCTAGCCTCTTAGATTCCAAATGCCGTGTTCTTGCACAACTGAAGATAAAACAGACAAAAACCAGTGTCGATGCAGCTGCAGCAGCAATCCTCCAGCGAGGGTTAAGAGAAAGTGGCTGGGGAGACATCCTCAAAAGAAAAGAAGGAAGACTGGCATTCAGGCTCTCTGACTGGCAGGGAGAGTAGGGGCTGCATCTCCCACCTCAAATTATAGGGTATCACATGCCGATAGGCTCTTCCCAAAGGCTTTGGAAAGATGCTGGTGCTGGTAGAGGAAGAGGAGGAACAGGAAGGTGAGGCAGAGGAGAGTTCACTTCAATCTGTGAGTGGCCTTACTGGCAGCAACAGTAGCTACTCATAGAGATTCTTCTGAGAGTGGAAAGAGAATATCTGTAAACTGTTTAGCAGAGTGCCAAACCAAAAGGCCAAAGCTTTCCTGGCAAGAGGCTTTCTCTACCTCCAGGTCAACAAATAACCTGTCAGCACTCCATGCTACACAGATCTGCTCTGACAGTGTAGACAGAACAAAGAATCCAGATTGCTGCTCCCCTGGTGTCGTGGTATGCAGTGACTGTAGGCTGGGAGTTTGGTTTCCTTCCTGATCTCACAGCAGCTGAGAAAAGGGGCAGCTAGTAACCTGCAGGGAAACTCGCCTCAGCTCAGCCTGCCACTGAGGTCCTTGGCGACAGCACCCCAACATATGCAAAGAAAGGTTCTGTCTTATCTTCTCTTGTGTCACTTGGCCTGAAGCCAACCTCCACCTCAGGGCCCACCCTTAATGGCTGCACCCCAATCCTGCAGGGTCCTGGGAGCCATCTTTACCCGATCAGCCTTTATCCCACTAGGAAGCTCTTCCCTTCTCTGTCCCTACCCTCATGGCCCCTGCCTTTGTACTTTCAATCATTTTGGTGGCTAGGACAGAGGCAACCAAAATAATCCCCCTTTATGATATCTCAAATAAAGGCCAGTGGCTATTTTTCTGAGTGACCAGATAAGCAACCTTGATGAGGAAGAAAGTATTTTGATTATTGACAAGGCATCAGGAACATTCGAACAACAAACTTTTAATGTGTGTAGGGGCTGAGGGTCTTCTATAGACCAATATTTCTTCTGGATAATTTTAAGAATCTCGTTTAATATTTATAACACTCTGAATTAAGTATTAGCCCATTTTATGAGTAAAGACGCCCAGAAAATTAAAAACTTTGCTCAAAGTTACACAACCCATAAAGGACGGAATTTGAACCCAGGGCTCTTTGATTCCATTCTGGGGTCTCTGCATTAGGCCACTCTGCCCTGTCTTATTATGAATAGCTGAAAATGGCCCATGTTAACCCAAAGTGGGAGGTACCTGAAGAGCAGTTTGTGTTTGTCTCCCAGCTTGCCCTGTTCCACTCTGTGTTGGGAATGGTTCAAGGGCACTGTCTCTGCCCCATTTCTGGGTGAGCTGAGAGAAAGAAAGGTGCAGGGCATCTAGGAGCATCTGGTTTTGCCAGGAGTCAATTCTGGTCTCCTTGTATCTCTGAGACTGTGGAGATTCAAGACCGGAGTTTCTGTGACAAATCTGATTCAAACTCCTCTAGAATTCCCCTGGCCATTAGGAGCTGGGAGGGCCTGACACTCTTCATCAGATGGCATTTCCTAGGATGTCGTGCAGCCACTAACCTCCTGGGCCTCCATGTGCATCCATTTAACAGCCTGGCAAAGGAGAACCACAGCAGTCTAGTAAGTGTAATAAGAGCACACAACAACTCACCACAAAATATGCAAACGCATGCTAAGATAGGGTGGTGGGGTAGCAGGGCACAGACTGAGGTCAGACAGTTGGCTTTGGGTGCCCCCTCTGCATTTACTTGCTCTGCAATCTCAGGCAAGTTACTTAACCTCCACAGGTCTTAGGTTCCTTATTTGTAGCAACAGTACCCCTACCTCATAGAGTTTGTCTGAGAATTGAGGAGATAATATATACAAAACATTTAGCAGAGTGCAAAACCAAAGGGCCATGGGAATAGAATGTATTCACTTCTAACTAACATGCTTGAGTTAGAAGAAATAGAGCCAGCCCTGATGGTCCAGTGGTTAAAGTTTAGCACTCTCACTGCTTTGGCAGCCCAGGTTCGTTTCCTAGTCGTGGAACCATTGCCATTCGTCTGTCGGTAGCCATGCTGTGGTAGTGGCTCACATAGAAGAACTAGAAGGACTTACAACTAGGGTATACACCATGCACTGGGGGACTTTGGGGAGAAAAAACAAAAAAGAGGAGGATTGGCAACAGATGTTCGCTCAGGATGAATCTTTCCCTGCAAAAACCAAAAAGGAGAGAGAAGAAATAAAAGCTCTTAGATTTTGAACACATAGTCTCATGTGGGTCAGAGGTCAAATGTTAGTGCCTTGGTGAAGCTTATAAAAAGTATGTAAGCTTTGTGAGGGCAGAAATCCTGCCTTTATTATTCATCACTTATCTCTAGGCCCTAGGCAGTGCCTAGCCCATAGAAGGACTCAGTAGGTGTTCTATGGATGGATGAATGGATGAATGGATGCATGGATGGATGGACAGAATGATAGATGGGTGGATGGATGGACAGATGGGCCAAAAAACAAAAGAGCTATCCTTCAGTTACAAAGAGGACTGACACTGGATAATTGATCTCCTGTGCCCCTCTCTCAGTGAATGGCACTTGTCATCTGTCATGCCATCTAAGACAAAAACCTGGGTGTCACTTTGTCTACTCCTTCTCACTCACTCGTTGCAACCAACCAGCCCTGTCAATTCCACCTCCTAAATTTTAGCTTGTGAATCCATTCTCTTTTCCCAGACTCTACTGTCACTACCTTTATGCAGGCCCTTCCCAATTCTCTCTTGGATTTCCACACCACCTCCAAACTATTCTTCAGGCCTCCAGTCTGTACCCTCTCCTTCCAGCCTTACCTGGCCAATCTCCATCCCCCTTGAGCTCCAGGTCCCCTCCAGCAGGTTTATGGTCTTTCTTGCCCTGTGCCATTGCCTGGGCTTCTTCCTCTGCCTGGAATGCTCTTCTTCCACCTGCTCTGTTACCTTTCACATTCTTCAGAACTCAACCCTGGCATTGCCTGCCTTGGGTGCTTCTTTAACTGCCCCGGCCCCTCTAAGGATTGGATGTCCCTCCCCCTACATACTCCCAGTGCTTTGTCCTGCACAGGTGCCTGGCTCATGGAGCGCTGCGTTCTGTTCTTCACTATACTTAGTACACTCTCATCTATTCCTGGCACAATGAATGTTTCTTGAATTGACACTTCTTCTCACACCAAACATGCACTTTCTCAGAAGCATATTCGCAATCAACATCACATCTTTGGACAATTGTATGACCAGTCAAGAGAGTAACCAAAGATTAGGCTGTGGTCTGTGACTCTGGAAAAATCTATTAGATTAGAAATATAGGGAGCATGTGTTTTCAACCAGAAGTCAAGACACACGATCTGAGAAATATGATCACATATTTTTCTGCCCCAGAAAAATTTGAATATGTAATATCTATGGCTACCCAACCTGATCTGTCATTTTTGCCTTACTACGTTATCCAAATATGCCAGCTCAAGACATTGAAATAATAGCTATTAAGTAAGTAGCTAACATTCTTGGTGAACTTACTATGCAGCGAGCATTATGTGAAGTGCTTTGCAGTCATCTCATTTAATCTTCTTAACTACACTTTGAAGCATATCTTTTTATTATCTCCATTTCACAGATGAGCAAACTGAGGCTTAAAAACTTGCCAAAGGTTACACAGCCAGCAGTGGACATCTAACCAGTCATGGACGAGTAGTCTGTTTGATCCTCTCAGTGGTTCTCTGATACTGACCTAACCATGACCTCGTAACCTTATTAGATCATCAGAAGAGCTACTTCTGGGCAAAAATAGCCTGTGGCTTCCGGAAATTTTTATTAAAACTCTAAATCTCCTGGCAGTAACTTTCAAAAGTCATGATTCAGACCAGCAGTGATATTTGAAAATGGAATCACAGTGCGGGTCTCCTGGTGCAGAGACCCTTTCCCTGCCAGGGAGGAATGCTCAACCTTGACATTTATGACAATCTGTGTTCTTCCTGTTACCCGGTCTTTTGCCAGCAATGTCTGTTGAAAGGCACTGACCCTCATGTGATCCTCCCTGAGAAATCCTCTTTCAAGTTTAATCGGTCTGTCCTCTTCCTTGGTTATCATTTCACTGGGATCTAGAGCAATGTTTCTCAAAGTCCTGACAACTGACCGCCTGCATAATAATCACCTAGTCACTCATAAAATGCATATTCCTGGGCCCCATCCCACAGCTATCACATAGACTCTCTACAGATTGGAGCCCAGGAAGCAGCATTTTAACCACATTCCCCAGGTAATTCTTATCAATACTAGTGTTTCAGAACCGAAAATGTAGGAATTCTTAGGCCCCAATCCTGAACTACTGAATCAGAACTTGCATTTTAAAGAAATCCCCAGGTGATTTGTATTCACATTGCTGTGCATACAGAAAACCAGTGATCTAGAACAGTGTTTCCCTTTTTTTCTTTTTTTTTTATTGGTGGGGAAGATTGCCCCCGAGCTAACATCTGTGCCAGTCTTCCTCTATTTTGTGTGTGGGATGCCGCCACAGCAGGGCTTGATGAGTGGTGCTAGGTCTGTGCCCAAGATCTGAACCTGTGAACCCTGGGCTGCCAAAGCAGAGCGTGCAAAGTTGACCACTATGCCACCAAGCTGGCCCCGCAATATTTTTTCACATCATGGCATGCAGAGAAAACAAAAGCATTTCTCTGGCATACAGATGAGAATGCCTGCTGCGGTATCAGGGCTCAGCCTGGCCACCCGGAAGGCTGAGGAGATTGGTATCTCAGGCATACCCGTGCAGCAGCGCACTGATTGAGAAGCACCGATCTACTTAAGTACACCAAGTTCCTCTAACTTTCTTCATAAGACGTAACTCCCTAAATCTTGCTCCTTTTTATTTCCTTCATCATTTATCATTGCTTTTCCTGCATACTAAGAGTCAGAAAGGCTACGTCCCAATCAACCAGATCTTAGAAATCTTCATGCAATGGAAGAATGCAATCTCATCTTCAAATTCTAGGTGGACTCTTTGAGAAACGCAGAGAGAAAATTCTGTCTGTTATTCTGAAGAGTCATCTGCTATGGCCTAAGGAATACTAGGAAGAAATGAGAGCCTTCTTCCCTCTGAAGAATGCTCCTTTCCTCTTAGTCCACAAATCTGAGGATGGAGGATCAGCCATATGCAAGGTGGCTTCCTCTCTCCTGAAGAATGTGCCAAGAAGAATGTGGTTTTGTTTAATCTTGCCTTAGCAAAATCTGCCAGCTTATAAACTGGACAGGTGTCCCTTCTCTTAGCCAGCCCCTGATAATGGGACGACAGTTGGGATGGAAGGAATGGAATACCTTCAGAAACCCTTCCTAGTGAGACCATCTGATCAAAATGACCAAGAGTCAGGACACACCATCTGACTTGCAAAGCCCCCAGCTACATGGGAACCCCATTGTTTGGGTTGTTTTCCCACTAAAGAAAATGTGGAAAAATTTTTAAGCTCAAAATGGTGAACTCTTACTTTGATGCAAATACGATAAGGTCTGCCCCTAAATGAAGGATTGTCATGGCTTAAGCAAGTACAGTTGAGAAAGCAGTGGGGAGAACTGTTACCACCAAACAACTCACTTTTTTTCTTCTCTTTCCACCTTACCTGCAAGTCTGTGTCTAATTCTCTCCACCCAGCTTCCCCCAGTCAGAGCACAGACAAAGTAGCACGCATTTTGGCTGGAGTGTAGGGCTACCCCTTTTCTGTCCCAAGACTGTACATCCCTCGAGTCTCAAAAGGCTGTCTGATCTTCCCTTTGTACCCCAGCTATACCCATGAAAGGGCTCTTCCTGAAGTCCCTCTGCATTAGGAGTAGAAAGGACAGTGACCAGAGCATGCTGTCACTTGCCACCTCTGGTTAATTTTCACAGAACTCTTCCCTTGATCCAGATACAGAGGCAAGCAGGTCTTTCTTCTGCTCTGATCAAGAAGTTCAGAGAGCGGTTGGCAGTTCACCCAGAGTAGCCATGATATCTAAGAAATGACTGGATTTTTCTCTAAGTTCATATCAAGAACAATTGGTTAAAAATTTCCATCCCTAATCATCTGATTAACAAGTGCTAAAAACATAAGATTGGGGAATGCCGAGGACTGGGGCCTCCCAGCCCCAATAGCATAGCTAATTTACATGACCATTTCAAATACAGAATACTGAGCCATCTCTCTGCTTCACGGTCCAGGATGAAGAACAAGCTGTGGTACTTTGAATTTGGCACCTCGGAGACCTTTGCAGCCACCTGCAAGAAACTCCACGACCACATAGAGTTGGAGGTAAGTTCCCAAGTAGGGAGAAAGCTTCGGGCCTTGGTTCTGCTCCTGGACGGTCACATACATCCTCAGGACATGTCCCCTTGGGTTGTTAAGAGGTGATCCAGAGTGTAGTCCATTTATTTTACCTCCAGTCTGTTCCCAAACACCTCCACATCCTCACTCAGAGGAGGCTCCAATGGCTGGACCTGCCTTTCTTGGCCCATCCAAGGAGTGCTAGCAGTTCTGGGGCCTAGAAGCCCAGAGGACCCAGGGCCACAGTCCATTCCTGCCCTCAGCCCTCTCCCTGCCATGGCCCTACAATTCCTTCTTTTCAGAGAGGCAAAGACTTACTTGCTGCCAGCACAGAGAGAGGAGCTGCTGTTGGGTAGAGGCCATGTCCCAAGCTGGGTAAAAGCCTGGGAACTGATGGCCACATGGCAGCAACGGTGAGGGGTATGGGAGTTAAGGCCAGGGGTGACCAGACATCCCCCAGCTCATCCCACCTCTGCTTTCACAGCTGCTTCAAGGAGCCAACTCATAGGTACACGGGTCGAGTTCATGGGTATGCAACCTGTGCAGTCGCTCAGGAGGGCCCTCAGTTTAATGCTCTTCTGTCATCCTCTTGAAATTCTTGATAATATTTTAACAAAGGGCCCTGCACTTTCATTTTAAACTGAGCCCCTCAAATTATGCAGCTGATCCCGTTGGTGCACTCCTGTTTTACTAACTCTTCCCGCACTTGTAGCAGCCTGCCTCAGACAGTTTGCCTGTCGGCTTCCCTTCCCTGGCTGATAAGCTGCTCACTTCCCACCCCCTCCCCCCACTTCTGCTGGGTTGGTCTCGTGAACTCTTCTTGCTGCTATGAGAAGGTCTCCCTGGTCTACTGGCGACCTGAAAGCCCACACTTCTATTTGCACCAGCTCTCTCTCTGCTCTGAGGGACCTCAGGCCCATCAGTTCCCCTGGCCATAGTTCTCAGCCACCAACCCCACCTTCCCGTGGGATTCGGGCCTGTGGTCTTGTTTTCACTTGAGAAAAACATGTAAAAGAGGCCAAAGAGTTCAGCCAGGATGGGCTCCTCCTGGCCCACCGGCTTTGTCCCTGAGCCTGCATTAGCAGTCATGCGGGGCCTGGGCATCCTTTTGAGGGGGAGCATTTGGCCTGAAGCAGTGTGGGAAAGCCCCACCACTCCCAGCCGGAAGGGAGCCTGCGCTCACACGGAGTTTTCACAAACAGAGCACAAAGCCAGAGATTCTGTGCTTTTATTTGACTCATCTGCCTGCCTCTCCCCATCGGTTGCTGGGTTACCAACCCCAGGGTGGGAGGAGCCGATCCTAGCTAATCCCCTGAACTCTTGGCCAGCTGAGTCAGAGGGCAGAGAGGCCCAGCAGCCAGGGGCATGTGTCCCCCAGGTGGTACCACCTACACCTGGGAGAAGCTGAGGAGCCAGCCGTCCTCTGTTGATAGGTAAATCCACTGCCTGGGAGCTGCAGCGAAGGAGGAGAGGGCTGGGCTGGAGACTGAGTGAGGCTAACAGAAATACGTGTGCATTTTTCCCGTTGGCATGATCGTCTGGTGGGGTCTCTTTAAATATACCCCAAGTGAGGGTCAGCCCTGGCCTAACCACTGCCAGCTGCAGGCACACAGCGACTGCTTGTTCTCCCTGCAGCTGGCCTTGAAACTGTGCCCAGAATAGAGCAGCTCAGCTCTCCTGCCTCTGCAGCCCGCCCTCCCAGCTCCAGGCTCTAGGCTGGCCATGCCGAAGTTCCCCTCTGGGGCCAAGACGCCCAGGCTCTTCCTCAACCACAGAGAGGGCTGGTGGCCTCATTGCTAAAGTCGCTGGTGGCCTCTGGAGGGGATGGGTTGTTCACACTGTAGGTCCTGGGTGGCTTTGGGGAGCACTTCCTGTTTTCCTTATCTCCCCGTAAGGAGTCTTTTAAGTGTTTATTCATGAGGGTAAGCGGCATGGTGGTGGGGGGTGGGGGGGGGCAGTATGAGACAGGCAGCTTCTGACAGCCTGCAGAATTGGGGCAGGCACCGTTTTTGCATCCAGAGAGCAGTGGGTGGGTGGTCCTGTGCCTTGTGGTCCAGAGGGGGACAGAGAGACAGATGGGGCGAGGCAGGTGAGTGACAGGTGTTAGGAGGCTGCAAAGCATCACAGGTAGATGTGAGAGCATCAGGGGCCTCAGGAAGAGGAGCCGTGTTAAGTGACCTTCTAAATGTGGCCACTGCACAGCACAGCTCAGGCTGTGAGGACCAGCACACTCATCAGTTCAAGGTCAACGGTTCCGAGAATAACTCCATACAGGTATTTATACTACATGTCACCGTTCTCAAAGCCAGCCTTGTTCCGTAGTCACACTACAACCCTCTGAGCTAAGTAGGCCAGGTATTATTATCCCAGTTTCATGGAAAAGCAAGCTGAGGCACAGAGGTTTGGCAGGGTAAACAGAAGGAAGAGAAAGTAAAAAGGGAAGAGGAAAAAGTCACATGCTTTGACTGCCTACCAGAACATGTCCTCATTTGACACAATAACCCAGTAAGGCAAGTATTAGCACACTGTTTAAAACAAGGAAACTGAGGTTCAGATACATGAAGTAATTGACCATGATTTAATTGCTGGAAACTGGTAAGAGAGAAGATTCTAGGTCTCCCAGAATGAATTTAGCTTAGAACCCAATAAATAGAGATTCACCTAACAAGTGTTAGAGCTCAGTGAATTCTTCAGCCTGGATGCACTGTTTCTTCCTCCTTCAGTCAATGTGGGCCCGTTTGGTTTCCTCTCAGCTGAGGCAGCTGGGCTGGTCTGCTGAGAAATGCAGTAAAAGAACAGAAGACATGTCCTCCCGCTCATTTGAGGAAGGAATGGATGGTAGGAGACAGTCAGAGAGGAAAACTGCCTTCAGTTTACAAAGCTTTTCCCACGCAGCGTGGTTTATTTTGACCCATAGAATACTCAGGGCCAATATTAATGTCCTCACGTTATGGGTGAGGGACCCGAGGCTGAGAGATTCAGCCACTTGAGAAGGGGCACAAAGGTAACAGGGGAACAGATAGTGAGGTCTGTTTAGTTTCTTCGTGTGTATGTGTGTGTGTGTGTGTGTGATGCTGGTAAAAAGTTGGATGGTGAAAGCTGAAATGAGATAATGCAGTGAAGGTCTCCATTAAAAGTCTCTCACGTGGAATACAGCCTGTTTCTCTGAGGCCAGTGGCTTGTTGAGAAAGACCAGGAGACTTGGTGTCTTCTCTAAAATAAAGCTTACAGCCCAGTTGACAGATCACGCAAGAGCTGGTTAATACCGTACTCACTCAACTAATGCTAAGGAAACTAGATCCAGGGGTCCTGGGGAGCCATGGGAACCAGCTCGCTCTGGACACTGTTTTGGGGGGCTCAGAGACTCAGGCAGGGGAAAAGGTGACTTTAGATCTACTGCTCACCTGCAGACACTCGGCCAGAGCTGGCACAGTGAAATGAGCCTGGCCTGGACACACAAGACCTGGAGGTTAGCCCTGTTCTGCAGTGAGGTTCAGTAACTTGCTGAACTGTGTGTCTGGGCCTCAGTATTCTCATCTATAAAATGGGGAGGGGTTAGACTACTGACCAAAGCTATTATTCAGATTAAAGTTTTCAGGTTTTTTGTTTCTTTTAAGTAACAGGCAGTGATACTAAGTGTCTCATGGAATCTGCAAAGCAGCCCCAGGTGGCAGGTGTCATAATTACCTTTCCAAAGAAGGGGATAGAAGCTGAGAGATAGCAAGTCCACTTGAGGCCCACAGCCTGTGAGTGGTCAGGTCAGGCTTCAAATCCAGATTTGCCCAAAACTTGGGAGTTTCAGGGCAGTACTGGCGCTTTGGTCTAGAGCAGAGAGTCTCAACCACATATGGGGCATATCTGATCTGCTTTAATTCACATACTTTCATTTAACTTTTCAGATAACGTGAGATTTTTATGTTTATCAAAAAGAGAGCATAAAAAAATACTGCAAATGCTCGCTCTAAATGCTTCCTTTACTGGAAAACAGGGGAAGGCCTGTGAAAACCAGTGCTGTTCTGGAAAATGGGTGCTCAGTAAGTGGTGTTTGACTCCCATTAAGAAGCCAGCACGTCACCCACATGACTGTCATCATCCCTGGTCTAAGGCAGTCTCTCAGGTCTCTTGGAGTCTCTGACTTCTCTTCCCGTCCAAAGCCACCATTGATGTTCATTCTAATCTGATTTCACCCGAATAAACTGCACAGTGAGTCACCTCCCCCACCCCAGGCCCAGAATAGCCTTGCAAAGATTTTTCGGCGCCATTGTAGTTAGGTGGAACAAACCAGGCAAGCTTCGACTCGAATGCTTATTTTATATGCTGTGGAAATTTTTCACTTTACTGGCTAAAAATAAGAACTTCCAAAATTCCTTGATATTTTATCTACTTTAAAACAATGTTCAGAAGGGAAAGCTCGCTGGCTCCACTAATAGGAACCTCTGCCCGGGGAGAAGGGAGTCCACATTTGGAGCTGCTCAAAAAAATCGGTTATCTAATATATCTTAGGAATCTCTGCATATCAGGTCCCCCTTTTAATTGAGGATTTTTTAAAAAATACAAAAGTCTTGAGAACAGTATATCAAATACTCTCATTTCCTTCTCACTTAGAATTGATATTTGTCACTATTTCGCTTTATTCCCTTCAAGTATGTTTTTTTAATCAAAGAAATAAAATATTACGGATAGAAGTGAATTCCCCCACAATCCCATCATACTCTGCCACTTGCCTTTCTCCATTCACCAGTATGTTCTGGAGATCTCTCCGTGTTGATGTTGGTAGAGCTAGAACATTCCTTCATTCCTTTTAACTGCTTTGTAGTGCTCCGTGAACACCCCACCCCGTGATGGCTAGGAGGAGCAGGAATGGGAACTCTCAGACACTGCCCGTGGGGACGTTAGAAATAATCCACTCTGTAGAGTAGTCTGGCCATGGACAGTGAACTGAAGATGCACTTATAGACCACAGGGCCCAGCACATTCTTCGCAGCCTAGACCTAGAGAATTTCCTGCACAGGAGCTCACAAGAGGATGAGCACGGAGGTGCAGTGCAGTATTTTTTTGTTACAACAAAATGGAACCAACCCAAACATCTGTGTTACTGTAACACTTTGAAAAAACAGTGTGAGCAAAAGTACTAAATGCCACCGAATTATACACTTTAAAATGCTTACTTTTGTGTTATGTGAATTTCATCTCGATCTTTAAAAATTTAATTTTACAAAAGGGAGTGCACTGGGCACAGCGCCAGGGATATTGAATCCATATCGTGCTATGGGTCCTCTCTATGAGGATCCTAAATTCTAAAACCAACATTTAGAACAGCCATGTGCATGTAAAGACGCTTAATAATGAATCAGATTACTTTAAGACTGGGCGGATGCCTTTAGCCACTCCAATACAATGGAGTGCCATTATTTTTCAAAAGAGAGAAATCAAGGACTTTACAGGTTAAGTAACTTCACTGAGTTCACTCAGCCAGTAAGTGGTAGAAGAGAACCCATGGCACTCAGGCTCCAACTGGGGGCGCTCTCTTCTTCTGCCTTGGTATCCACCTGCAATATTGCACACTCTTAAATCAGAGGGGAAGAGATCTGCATGTACCTTGGCCTCTCCTGGCATCACCTAAACCTTTTCAGCTTGGGCAGCTAGAGCCTTTCAGAGCTTGCAGTAATGAAGGTGGGAAATAGCCAAATGCTCATGCCATCAACCCAGCAGCCACAGTGATTCCGAAAGAGATGAAATGAAAACGTGTTCACGGGGAAGGGAAAGTTGAGAAGAGCGCTGGAAGGGATTTTGAGTTCTTGGAAAATACAAGGTGGCATCCTGATCATGCATCAAACCCTAGAGCCAAAAGGAAGGCTGGCGTGGGCCTCAGAGAGACATCCCCCTTCTAGTCTATTCCTTCCTCCATCAAGTCCAGTGGCTCCATCATCCCAGCATTATCCTCATTGTGAGACCACCCAAGGTAGCTCTTGCCACTTCAGATTTCTTCTTCTTACCCATCCCACAGTTTTCACTGCTCCAGATGCCCCTACCTCAGTTTCTTCCTGCTCCCTCCTACTATGTGTGCTAAACCCTTTTCCTGAGTATGAGAGTAATCCAAATTCATGGCAAGACATTTTAAACTATAGAGGGGCAAAAAAAAGAAGGATCAGCACTGTCACAATGTCAGCCTTGTTTCAATCCTGTAATAATATTAGCCCCTGTTTCTTTAAAATCAGGCGTCTGGAGGACCTCTATGATTCCTTGATTTCTTACATCGTTATCCATTTTTAAACACAACTCCATCCTCCCTATCTCTCTACCTCTTTCAGCCGTGCACCGACTACAAGTTTCCTTCACTGATCCCTAAAATCTTTCAGCCTACTAAGAAGAAATTATTTCTGTCAATTTTCTCTTATAAAATCCCATTGTTGGCTTGCAGTTTCTGACACATAACTTTTTCTCTCTCTTAAACAACCCTCGTTTTTATTTCCTACAAATGTGTATCCTGTCTTGCACTTCAAGCCTCCATTCATCCGTATGATTTTATTTTCTTGTTCTTTTCTATTTCCTTTGTTCTTTGTGAATTGATTTGATTTTCTTTGTCTTCAGACTCCTGGCTATACATACTTTGTGTCTTCCAAGGACTTGGGAATAACTTTTAAGGATGAATTCTCATGCCTACATTTTCACAAAGCAGTGGGGAGATACGCAGCATGTTGGATTGACAAGGCCAAGGGGGTCTCAGAAGACCAAGGCACCCCCACAACAGGTTCTTGGAAGATTCTCTAGGCTAACCTCTACCCCAGCGAGCTTAACTTTTCTATCACCAACATCCCGTGGTGAAAGAATACCTTTCCCCAAGCAATGTCTACCAGACAAATGCATCTTTTAGGTAATGAAGAACGTGTCAGTGGGAAATGTATTATTTCTCTTAGACTTTTGAGAATATTGAAGAGAATTCATGATCTTCCTCTCCATACTCAGGAGATTCAGGGAGCTTGGGGAAGAGAACCATTCCAATTCTTTTCTGCTTCTACAACTGGGTTATGAAACAGACGGAGAATATTATATGCCAATATGTCCTGTTGGCTATAGTGGGTCGGTCTTTCTTTATCTATCTTAGGGAGGTCATCAACTTGCTGATCCCAGTCTTCTACAGAAGAGGAATTAAGAAGGTAGAAGAATTGACTCTTTTTAGGAAGGGTATATAATCTAACAAGGGATTGGATAAATGCCACCATGCATTCATATATGTTCTATCTCAAGTCTGTTACGATCAACAAATTCATAACAACTGCAGCCACTTACAGAGCACTTACCTTGTGACAAGCTCTGTCATGGCACTTTCATACATTGTCTATTTAATCCTCATAAAAAATCTGCATGGTGTGCATTATCCCCATTATTTGCACAAGGATGCTGAGTCTCCTAAAGATAAGTAAATACTCCAAGGTCAGATGAGTTTCTAGCCCACGTGCCCCCCAATGCCACAGCACCCCCTGTGTAGGAGATGGCATCTATGGTACACTTCTGCTTTCCACCTAATGCATGTGCTTATTGAGTTGGCAGTGCGTGCCCATTCAGGACGTGGCATATCTTTTAGGCAGTCAGCTGTCTGAAGCAAGGACTCTATCTTATTGATTCTGTACCTCCAGGGCTAGCGTAGTGCCTGAAATGAAGTAATTGCTCTATAGTTATTGATTGTAAAGTTGAACCAAAGTATGAAAAATCTCATAATTAGTGAACACGAATAGAAATTACCACCTGACCAGCCTCAAGTGATAGCTTTTTGTTGGAAGCCACCAAAATAAAAGGGACCCACCTTACTCCATTTGTGGCAGAAAGGGAGAGATGGCTGAGCTTGCAACCCTGCACTCAGGTCTTCTCCTAACTGTGCGGTGAGTGGGAAGACCTCCCACGCCCATCTCTGAGCTGTTGCTTGGACCTTTGAAAGTAGCAGAGGGTCCGGGACAACTGTGAACCCAGGACAGGAAATGCCAGAGTTCTCCCACCTCTTTCCCACCAACGAGAGTTAAGACACTGAGTGGGCAGAGCCATATGGCAGCAAGGGTGCCTGGCAGCTACAGGATCAGAGGAAGTGGCCCTGAAAGGCAGAAGGGGTCTCCATTCTGAGCCCTCTCTTATGGCCCAGAAGCCTACCTGCCTCTGAGCCACGCAAGTCCCTATGGCCATCAGCCCTGCTCGTCTCCAGGAAAGTTTGATCCCTCAGAAAGCCCCGTCCACCCAAAGTTGATCTGAGCTCCCCAGACAGACAGCAGAGCCTGTTAATCTGCATCCAGAGTAAGAATGCCTCAACACACCAGGTTTTTTTAACTTGGGGAGGGTGGAGCAGCGGATAGGAAATGGCTTTGCCCTCTGTCCAACTCTGAGGCAACCCACCACCACAAGCTCTGAGAAACAGCAGTTTTGTGTTGGAACCTGGCACCCAGTGCAGACTTGCTCCTGGAAATGAATTTGGTTCCCCCCCAGCTGCAATGCTCTACTTCCAGCCTCCCTGCCAACACCCCCTTCCAGCTGCCCCTCTCAAAGGCACCATTGTGCCCATCTGGCACAGCAACAGAGGAGGGCTGAAGAGGAAGAAAACATTTTCTGCCCATGGGATGTTCTTAAGCACGTTGTGTGTACATGGCCTCAATGCTGCATTCCTTGAGCCCACACAAACCCGCCAAAACTCCATCATCCCTGTCACAGATGGCAGCCACTTTCCAGTCTAACTGGCCCACCGCAGCTTACTGTCAGAGAACGCAGAGTACACAGCAGGGTGGACGAGGCTGGCGGGAGGTGGGTCATGATGACACTTTTTCAGTACGGCATGCTAGCCTGCCAAAGGAAGGCTGAACGTAGACTCTGAATCTCTGAACTGGAAGGGGATTTAGTCCCGCTTACCGCTCAACAAAAAGATTCATTCTGGCACATTCTGATAAATGCACATCCAGCCTCCTCCTGTTATGCACTGGATAACAATGTTTTAGGCAACGATAGACTGCATATACGACAGTGGTCCCATAAGATTAGTACCATAGAGCCTAAGAGTGTGGTAGGCTATACCATCTATATTTGCGTAAGTATATGCTATGATGGCCGCACAACAGTGAAATCACCTAACAATGCATTTCTCAGAATGTGTCCCTGTCATCAAGTGACGCATGACTGTACTCCAAGGACAGAAAGCTTACTGCTTTTCCAGAAGCCTGTTCTATTGCTGGACAGCTCTGACTTTCAGAAAGTTCTTCCCGATGTTGAACAGGGGTGCATATTCTTCATATCCTTCCCTTGTCAGCACTTAGCACAATGCTTGGAACAAAATGAGTGCACGATAAGTGTTTGTGGGATGCCTGACTGAACTCCCCATCCATTGGGCCTATTTCCACCCTTTGGGGGCACATAAAACATGCCTTTTTGCTCCACCACGTGGCTGCCCTTCATAGGGCTGAAGATCTATCTTCCATGTCATCTCCTATTGATCTTCATTGAGCTAAACATCCCTAGTTCCTTATATCACTCAATGTGATAAAGACCCATGACTTTTCTGACCACTCTTCTCTTGACAGACTCCATTTTTTTCCAGTGTCTTCCTTAAAATAAAAAATCAAATCCCTTGTATCTAGAATACTCCAAAAATGGTCTCATAGGTAACAAAGCACAAGATTAGCAGGCATCAGGTACATGCTCTGTAAGTTGGACTGTCTTCTTGATCTTGCCATTTGCATCTTGTACAGGAAGACTGCAGGTTCATGAAGCCTGCCACGAACCTGAATAAATTTGGAAAAGAAGGAGCTTCCTTAGTTTCACCAAGTCAATGTTTCCTCATCTGTAAAAATGAGGATACAAATAGCAATATTGCAGCGTTGTAAGGAGCAGACATAAAATCTATGAAGTGCCCTGTTCATAATAGTTACTCAATACATGATATATATTAATATTATCATATAACATTTGTGTGTATTAAATTAGTATCTAACTGCCCATGATAGACATCAGCTCCTAAAATGATATAAAACAGCCCCTCTGAAAACAGGGGAAGCCACTGTCCTGTAAGATTTACCTACATGCCAGGCCGATCTTTTGTGTGTGTAGATAGTTACTGGACTGACTTTCAAATAATACTATTACTACTCATCAATACCTCTCAGTTTACTGCCTTTTCTTCCCTCAGGATACATATCAGATTATTCACACTAAAAATATTCTCTTAGGTCTTCTCTCGGAAAAATAGACATCATTGTTTGCCCTGGCTGCCTTTCTTTCACTCCCAGTAAGTTTCTCTATTCTGGCCATAGGCCCTGCAGCTATGCAGATGTCCACTGCCTTCTCAGTGGTGGGCTGGAGCCAGCTTGCTTGTTGGCACATCTCTTCCCAGTTCCAATTCTGCTTTCAGTGATGTCACATTGGTAGCTTAACATTGGCCATAGTGGAAGTATTTACACCATGGAACACCACAATCAGATCTTCCTTTTTTTTTTTCTGAAGATCTTGCCATTAAGCATTTAGCAGCACACCACTGCCTCTAGCATTGACCTGCTGTGAGCACCTTGAGGCCAGGGCCTGTGTTGTGTTTCTGCTCCATCCCCAGGGTCTAGCACACAGTAAGTAGGTTCTCATCATTCTTGATGGATGAATGAATGCTTTTGTCTTCTGTCTCTTAATGTCTCTCTCATATATGATGCCCCTATCTCTCACATCATGCCCTGTGTGCCCTATTCTTGTTACCAACTGTTCAGATATAGATTTCCCTTGGCTGTGATCAGAGGACCACTTCTGGCAGACTTGGATTAACCTTCCATATCTCTCCCCATTCAGTCCACTTCATTCAGTCAATATATTCATCCTGGGAAGTTGTGGGAATTCATCTGAAAGGAAGGAAACCTTGTCAGTTTTCTTTAAGGAACACCTTGGTTTCCATTTTGGGATTTCTCCACACATTCTTTCTTTCAATTAACAAATAATTTTATTGGACATCTGATATGGGTAAGACCTGCTAGGAACTATGGATAACACAGAGCTGTGTAACATATGGTACCTACCCTCTGGGAGCCTAAAGTCTCCTGTGGACAGGCGAATATGCAGAGTACATGGCAGGATATACATTCCACATAAGAGAGAAAATCAAAGCAATGAAAATTCAGAGAAGGGGAAGATCAGTTTCTAGCTAGAGCATTGTGAAAACCTCATAGAGGAGAGAGCTTTTGAGTTGGAAGGGTAGGATTTTCATAGGCACAAAAGAGCTGATGGGCAGTTTAGGCAGAAACAAAAGCGAGGAGGCCCACCTCCATGGCAAATACGTAGAACAATTCTGGCTACCATGGCTGGCTTTTGCCGGGGCCCACCTAACCCTCTTCTTTAGCTACTCTCTTCTTTCCAAACCAAAGGGGACCTTGAACCAGTGCCGAGGCTTCCCCTTAGTCTAATTTACATTCCAATCTTCCAGGCCAATTCACAGAGAAAACATCCTCCCCACCTACCTACCAAAGCAGAAATGCTCCCCCTATAAATGAGCACTACCACTCCCATCCTTACCTGGGCCCTACAGGACCCTGGGGTTGTACAGGGTGGTATATCAGTGCTTTCCCTTCACCTAATGCCTATCAGCATCCTATTCCCTCAGACAAAGGGGTGAGGATCTTGGCCAGGTATTTATGTCAGCCACCCCTCTGCCCCTGAGTATATATCTGAGCCTTTGACATGGAACCCAGGCATCAAGGGAGGCCACTCTCTCCTCCTGCCCATCCCACTCTCAGCCCATCAGAACCCCTATTCAAGTGTGTCCAGATGTTGTCCACCTCTTCCTCAGTCCTCTCTCTTCCTCCCCACTGTAAATGAAATATTAGTTTCTCAAGACATTGCCCAGCACTTCCCTCCTTCCCTCTTCAAAAGATGCCCCCTCCTATTTCTCACTCACTAGGGAAGGAAAGGACTCCAGTATCATCCCCAGACCAATGTCCCACCTCTACCTTCAGCATCTTCTCCTCCACTCCATCTACTTTTCATCTTAGGCATTCTCAAGTTCCTCTTCCCTCTATGCATCTATCCAACAAGTATTCGTTGGGCATCTCCTTTGCCTCAAACATCCATGAGAAACCTTTTCCTCATTCATATTACCCTTTTAGATCCTATCTTCTCTTTCCAGCCCCATCTGCCACCAAACCATATAGCTATTCTGACTCTGCCTTCACTACCACCCCAGCTACCCCTCGAGACCTTAGTTAAGCCCAACATCCTTTAAGAGACAGCTGTGTAATCCAGGAAGGTCACTTACCAACTCCAGGCTTTATTCTCATTTTGGTAATTACAGATTACCAAATCTAATGTTCCATCTGGCTTTACCATTCTAAGATGCTGTGCTTTGGCCCTCAGTCAGCTGCCAAAATTCTTCTTCACAAAAATCACTCACGACCTCTTGATTGCCAATCCAAATGACCAAAGGTCTAATTCCAGATCTGCTGACTCTGATTAGCTATGTGACATTGGGCCATTCCTTTCACCTCTTTAACTCCTATTTTTCTCATTTATAAAATGAGGTAATTGACTGAATAACCTTTCAAGACTCTTCGGGTCTTTGATTCCACGAGAACACAAATCAGGAGAAGAGAGAAAGCGAGAGATCCTTTTTGGAGAGTGGACAGGGAAGGATTCATGGAGAAAATGGCATGAAAATCTTCATGGTAGAGATTTGGAAGAAAAGCACAGAAAGGATGCCAGGGTGTCCTCCAGGGTCTCCTACCACTAGGAGACTGTAATAATGGGCCTAGACAGGATCATCATCCACCGATCAATAATTCTATAATGAAAGATTCAGACTGACAACACCTGAACCCACTAACCAATTGGAAATCACCAAAAAATGAGGCCAGCAAACTATGTGCCTCCTAATGAGATGCACTAGGAAATACGCAGCCCCATTGATAAAGCATTCTTGCCAAAAAGTCAACCCTGAATCTGATCAAGCCTCTAGATCTAAAAGTACCAATTTAGTGAAAATACAGGAGATAGACTGGGAATACGTTTAAAAGACACCTCAGAGATACAATTCATAAAATCCAGAATCTGGGATAAGACTACAGCCTTACTTCTCAAAGTGTGGTCCATCACACACATTGCATCACTATCACCAGGGAGCATGTAGAAATGCAGAGTCTGGGGCCCCACCTCAGACCTCCTGAATCAGAATCTGCATCAGAATAACCCTGAAGTGATTTGTATGCACACTGAAGTTTGAGAAGCACTGTTGTACAGGACAAAGGACGCATTTCTTTCAATAGATATTAAAAGACAGGAAAAAAAGGACAAGGAATTTACAGATCAAAAGAAATCTAAGAGGCATATCAACCAAATTCAATCTGTAGACTTTTCAGACAAACCAATCATTTTTAAAAATGAGACGAGGAAATTTGAACAATTACTGGATATTTATCTATATCAAGGAATTATTATTACTTTTTTAATAGTGATAATAGTATTGGAGTAATTCTTTTTTTGTCTTATTTAAAGATACATACAGAAGTATTTGTAGATGAAATGACAGAATATCAGGAATTTAGTATAAAATAGTTCAGTATGGAGGTGGGGAAATAAACTGGGGTAAAGTTGAGGCAAGATTAGCTACAAGTTGCTAATTGCGGAAGCTGAGATTTGGGATATGTGGGATTTATTATTCTCTCTTCTTTCCTATATATTTGGAAATACCTATAATAAAAAGATTTTAAAAGAAAGACCAAAAAGGAGTCATCAAAGATGGTGGGGACGAATCAAGATAACACAGTGGCAGGGAACCCAAGAAAGAAAATTTCAAGCTGAAAGGGGACAAATGCCCCCAGATCCATTGAGTCCCGGGTTACACCTTCCATCTGTCCTGGAAGAGGTCATTCCAGAGAGCAGACACAGTCCAATGGCAGGAGTACGAAATAAAACCCTCTGCGTTCTAAACCAGAGAAAATCGACGTAGTCTGTGGCACCGTGAATTGAGGTTAGAAGAAGGGAGAATTTCCTAGTTGCTAAAAACTGAAACAGGTCATCAAATAAATTATGGGATCTCCTTCTCTGAGGACCTTCAGAAATAGGATCGACAGGGCTGAAATGGAGGCGGCCTCGCTCAGGAGGGATGAGGTTCCGCCACCTTTTCCAGGTCACCGAGGCCGGCAGGCACCGGGGCGCGGAAAAACCTGCAGCCGGGCCGGGAAGCATCAATGCCCTCCCTCACCTCCTCTGCCCTCTGTCCCTCTCAAGGAGCACGGAGAACTTGGCAGGTCCTTGTTCTGCCCAGAATTACGGAGATTTTAAGAATCGGAGAGATGCAGCGGCGGAGGACGGGGGCGGGAGATGAACACGAATTCCCAGTGCGTTTCATGTGCACATAGATGGGTTTTGGCTTCCTAATGCGGTTTCCGGTTACCTTCGCACCGGCCCTCCACCAAACAAACAAACCGTCCCTGGCTCAGAAAGAATCAGAGCTACGGGTATTGTCCTCGCAAGAGGGACCGATGTTGAACGTTGCCGACAGCTGCGGCGGGCGCAGCGGGGCCTGGGAGGAGGCGGGCGCGGGCCGCTCCGGGCCTGGGCGCCGGCAGATTCCTGAACGGCTTCCAAGGAGGCAGGAGCGGGGCTGGTCTCGATGCACCGCGCCCCACCCCGTGCCTGCAGCGCCGCCTCGGACCCAAGCGGCCCGCCGCCCTGTGCTCGCCGCACGCGCACACGGTGAGCAGGATTCCGGGCGTGTGCGCGCTCGCTGCCCGGGACAAGAGCTCTGTGTTTCAGCCCCACACTGGGCTATAAATACCTGGGTTCCGCTGCCGCGCAGCCTGCGCTTGGAGGGGAGCCTGCCAGCTCAGTTCTAGGTTAGGGATGGCTAATGGGGCACGCAGGGACCGCCGCCCTCCTTGAGCTCTCCCCGGGAGCCCCCCGGGTCGGAGCCTGGGGAGGGGGCCGGATGACGTCATGGAACTGTTGGAGGATTTAGCTCACAAACCCGCCCGGGAGCGGCCCCGAGCCGGTGTTCCATTTAAGCCGACAGTGTACCACACTCTCGGCTCCACTTTCCCAAACACGGCACGACAACTTTCCACCTGTCCCCAGATGTCAGCGGGCCTGGGGTTCTGAAGGAAATCAGGGTGTGATGACCAGACCAAAACCCCAGATAATGAGCATGTACGTATGGGCTGGCAAGGCTCTCACTAGCATGGGTCAAGCCAAGAGCCCATTAAAATGCTTCCAGCAAGGTCTCAGGTAGTGGGAGAATGATTTCAGGCCAAAGTATGCCCCATGGCACAGGTAACATTATTACTAATTCTAATAATAATGCAGACAGCTATGGAATGTTACTGCCTTCCAGAGACCAATCAAACCCTTGAAGTAGATGTTATTGCCCCATCCCTACCCTCATTTTACAAATGAAAAAACTAAAATTTTGTGAAAATTTGTAAAATTAAAATTTAAAGCCCAAAGAGATTAAGGAACCAACGCAGGATCACACAACTAGCAAGTGACAGAGCTAAGATTTAACCCGGATCTCTCTTCAAGCCCAGGCATGCTCTTTCCAAGACGCTGCATTGCCTCTCAGTTTTCAAATAGGTGCATTCCAAGGGTGGGGGCATCTCTGTCCAACAGTCTCCAGGCTCCCCCCACTTCTGTTCTATTTGTCCCAGGAAATAATGGGGGACGGCGACAATCTGTCGGAAAGCAGAATGAGGACTGTTTGCTCTTCCAGAGAGAGGTTACCGGCTTACCAAGTTAATAGCTAACACTCCTAGCTTGTTTTGACTGGAAAGGGAGGGGACAGGGTATACTTAAAACTGCAGTAGGGAAGAAGGGTGATCTGTGGAGTACTATGTGCCAAGGTCTGTGTTGTGCTAGTGGTATACTTTTTTTTTTTTACGAAGCTAGCACAGAGGCAATAATAATAATAATACTGGTATCCAACATTGATGTGCCAGTCACTGCCCTGAGTACTCCACAAGATAGAGTAATGGTGGGAGATCTCAATTATTCAAACAACAGCTGGAAGGTTAATTTTGCTGTAAGTCTGGCATCAGCAAAAGTCCCGGTTTGCCTCACTGACTTTCATCTCTAAAGCAGGACCTGTCATCTGACTGCTGGGGTTTGCATCCTACCTCTGCCAGCTTGGAAAGTGGAAGTTGTGTAGCCTTGAGCAAGCACCGGAACCCCTGTGAGACCCTGTCAGTTGAGGGTGGCGATGGTGCCTCCCTCATCGCATTCACGTGAGGATCTCAAGAGACAATGTAGGTGAAGGACCAACCCAGTGTGCAAGGACGCTCCCGCCGCGCTTGAGCCGCTAATATTATTATTATTACCTCTCAGAAGAGAGGGGGCATTTTCACCAAGAATGAATACATTAAGGTGATACGGTAGAAGTAACTACAACCAAGAAGGAAAGTGACTGTGCTGTCCAGGAGGTAGTAAGGATTTGGGAAGACAATGCTGGGCACAGAGTTGAGCAAAGCTCGTTTCAGAGGGTTTGGAGAAAAGAAAAGTCTGAGCCACTGAGATTCTAGCCTAAATCCCTAAATAAGAATATGTGTGTAAAGGATGGAAGAATGGGAGCATTCCAAACTAAATTTCTAATGATTCATTAATCCTATTGAGAAGAAGAAGGAAGAGTTAAAAAAAAAAAAAAAAAGTCACCATGACAGGAACAGGGGGCTCTGAGTTGAGCCCATGCTTTCAGGGGACTGTACACATACACGCAAAGGCAGGGTGTGAGCATGCAACCAGGTGTCAACGCACAAAAGCAACTCAGACCTATGAGCCTGGCTTCCAGCAAGCTGAAGACCAAGCAGAATGTTAGACAGTGTTTGAAGCAAAAAAAAAAACATGGAAAGCATAACTCATTAGGACTTTGCCATTCCAAAAGAGTTTTTATCTTTTCCAGAGAGAGTAGCTCTAACCAAAAATGGAAGAATGGATGCTAAAGATGGATACCACAGCCCAAGGTAGATCAATAGAGAACTCTCCAGCCGTGGAAAACACACGCATTTGAATCCAAGTTGCTGGACAAGCCTATAGATGTCATTCCAGGGCCACTTTGACAAATCTAGGAAACAGTAGGTTCCCTCCAATAAGAGGCAAACAGACAACGCCCCAGTTTTCAAAAAATTAGAAAAGGGTATATTCTGGAAACCACAGATTTCTACACTTCATCCTGTCCCTGGCAAGATTCTGGAATAGAGTATTAACCATATATTTTCCCTTTACACACAGATATTAGTGACTTAATACGAGTTCTCTTTTTCCTTTTCTGACAGAAGTTGCAGGGTGTAGTCTTGGAAATGCTATTTGATCTCAGCACAATGTCCTATGTTTTAGTGGAAAGAACACAGGATTGAGGTCTGGAGACCTGGCTACAAGTCAGCCTCCACCATTAATAAGTTGGGTGATCAAAGGCAAGCTCCTTAACCTCACTGGGTTAAGGGGCCTGAAATGGGGCCTTAGGTCCCTCTCATCTCTAAGGTCCATAATTCCACATTGTAATGAGAAGTAGGCTGGGTGACAGTCCCGTCCAGAGGATGCAGCCCCGATAGGGCAGCCACATCCCGAGGGCTGTATAATGCATGATGTCTGGAGTACTAAACTGACCAAGGAGATGGCTTGCTCCCTGTTTTTGCCCTTTATATACATGTACTAATAACATAACCCTCAAATGATAGGAGAGCTATAGCAAAGGGTCATAGAATGAAGATTTAAAATAAATTATATGGACTGGAGGAGGCTTGGGCTGAAAGCCAGATGAAATTAACTGACATAAATGTAAAGCTCTATGTCTAAGTTATTTAAAAAAAAAAAATACCTACAGAAGCTCAGGATAGGGAGGAGCTGGCGGAGAAGCAGACGATGAGCTGAGGGTCTGGGTGACTGAGATGACCACCCATTCAAGCTGCAGTGACTCAGCAGTTATCTAGCTGCTAACTAAAGAGTTAGCACAACTTTAGTCATATTTAACAATAAGGATAGTGATAACGGTGACATGTGTTGAGTCCTTACATGGGCTTCCCACATTATCTCATTTCTGGGGTGTGATAGCATCATAGGATCACAGCCCAGGAAGTGCTGGTGCCGTTGCTGCCTGTGCCATCAGATCCTGTCGTTGATGTTGTTTTCGATGCTGGGGGTCTTCCAGAGTAGGAGAGTAACAAACTGTAGTGTGTGCAGAACAGGGCAACCAGGATGGGGAAAGTCTGAAAACCAAGGCCCACAGGAGGGGGCTGAGAGAGTTGATGGTGCTCAACCCAGAGGAGGCACAAGCAAATGATGGTATGTGAGAGAGGTGAATAAAGGAGAGGTTAAGACTTGGGCTCTGACCGCCTGCTGTCAAACCTGTGTTCTTCCATTAGTAAGTTGTGTGACTTTGGGCAAGTTACTCAACTGCCTCTGTGCCTCAGTTTCCCCAAAAGTAAAGAGAGGGTAGTCATAGTAACTAATTTATAAGATTATGATGAAGGTAATAAATGAGATGTGTATAAACGCTTACCTCGCAGGTGGCAATGCTTAATACATATGCACAATGGTGATGGGGATTATCATTATGTATCTGGTGGGCTGTCCCTATGGAGGAGGAAGGAGGGTTATTCTGTCAGCTTCAGAAGGGAGAAAAGGACCAATAGGTGGAAGCAGGAAGAAAAAGAATCTGATTCAACATAAAGAAACTTTTCAAACAATCAGAACTTCCCAGTGAAGAAATGGGTTCCCAATTACCAGAGAAGCCCACTCTATTCCATTTTGTAGTTGGGGAAACAAGTCACAGGGATGAAAAGATACCACAAATTAAGAGCTTCAAAGAAATCAGGTGGTTAAGCCAATATGAATGGCAACAAACCCTACCTTTCTATTCCTTCTCTGTTGAGAAATCTCTGGAAGTTTGGATTTGTAGGTAACCTCCAAGACAGTGGATTTTTGTTGCATGCTTTTGGTTTTTCCTGCCTCACAGTAAGCAAGATAAAGAGCCAGGGCTTTGTAGTCAGATTCCTTAACTTTGAACCCCTGCTCTGTTATTTATCAGCTGTGCAGTCTTGGATAATTTAGCCCACCTCTCTGGGTCTGGTTTTTTCTTCTGTAGATTAAGTAAACTCACTACAATCCTGAGGAACAAGGATCAGAGCTAATGTATTTCTTGCTGCGTTGGTAAACACTGTGCCAAAGTGGGCTGGCTTTATAGATACGCGAGACAGGCAAATTCAAGACTTCTGGCCTTTTGTGCCTGCTGGGGGATGCAGAGGGTGGAGACTGGATAAAGAAACTCTGCTACATCAGCAAGCACGTGTGCCAAAGTTGCACTTACGATACAGATACGGGAGACAGGCAAATTCTGAAAGCTTTCCAAATCTTAAAGTCTTGTACTTCTCACAGGAGGGACAAAATAAGAGGAGGTAAAATGAAACTTTTCTGTCATTTGCTGAGAATCTACTGTGTTAGGCTCTGAACTCAGTGTCCCACCAAATCTTCACAACGCTTAAGAAGGGGCACGATTGGTGATATTCAGGTTAGACTGGAGAACAGTTTTGCAATTATCGTGTGAACCATCCCTAAAGCCCTTTTAGACCTGTAGAGGGTCCTGGACCCATCTCACAAAGTGGTCAAAGGCCTGAGCAACTTTGCCCAAGACTCAGCTTCTGACAGAAGCAAGCTGGTGGCTGAGAGTTTGTCACATCCTTCCTGAGAACTCCCACTGCAAACAAAGACACATAAACACACACCCAGAGCACCTTGGATTGGGATACGCTGAGCACACTAACACGTGACTTTTTCTCTCTACCCCTCAGTGTGACGGCGTTGGGGTAGACCTGAGCAACATCTTCCTCGAAGGTATTGCCATTCTCAACATTCCCAGCATGTACGGTGGCACCAATCTCTGGGGAGAAACCAAGAAGAACCGGGCTGTGATTCGGGAAAGCAGGAAGGTCGTCACGGATCCCAAGGAACTGAAATTCTGCATCCAAGGTAAGCCAGGCACAAGGAAAATTACTCTAGGTCAGTGCCCCGGTGGGAAGGGTATTCAGGTGGATCTGTTAGTAAACTGTTTTAGGGCCTATAGGAGACTCTAGAAAGCCTGACAGCCCGACGAGGATCTGGTGTGCTGGGGATGTGCTGACTCATCATCCCTGATCTTGCAAAGTTTAAAACCTAATTGAGAAGAGAACATTCACAATAAGGGAGCCCTAAATGACAGTCAGTCAAAATGTGCGACTCCCTGAGGTCAGGAGTCAAACGCTGCTCCTGTCCAGATTACCAGTGTCCTCCACTACATAAATTCAATAGTCAGTTCTCAACCTTGATCTCACTTCACCTATCAGCAGCATTTGACCCACTGATCATTCCCTCTTCCCAGAAACATTGTTCATTGGCTTCTAGGACTTCACATGTCCCTGATTTTCCTCCTACCCCACTGGTAATTTATTCTCAGTCTTACCCCACTGGTAATTCGTTCTGAGTCTCTTTTGCCAATTCCTCATCTTCTCTCTAACCTCTTGGTGCAGGCGGGTTCCCAGGCAGGGTCCTCGACCCTCTTCCCTTTTCTGTCTGTACTCACTTCCTTGATGACCTCATCCACTCCTGAGATTTTATTTAAATACCATGGGAGTGCTGATGACTCAGCATGTCCAAAACTGAACTCCTAATGTCCCTCCCCCAAACCTTCTCCACCCACAGCCTTCTCCATCTCAGCTGATGATAACTCCAACCTGCCCGTTGCTCGAGCCAAAAAACTTGGCACCATCCTTCACTCCTCTTTTTATCTCACAGCTCACATAGAATCCATCAGAAAATCTGTTAGCTCTACTTTTAAAAAACATCCAGGATCAAGCCACTTCTCACTACTGCATTCCTACCACCACCTTGGTCTGAGCTGCCATTTTCTGTCCCCTGGACTACTGCACAGCCCCCTGACTGGATTCCCTGCTTCTACCCCTGCCCTGTAGTCTCCTCTCACCACTGCATCAGAAACCCCAGCGAAAATATGTCAGATGATGCCACTCTCCTGCTCAAAATCCTGCAGTGGCTCAGAGTAAAAGCCAAAGATCTTCATGTGGCCTGAAGGGCCCCAGATGGTGTGGCCTCCCATTATCTCTGAGACTTCATCTTCTACTACTCTCCCCCTCACTCCCTCTGCCTCCACCACCCTGGCTTCTCTAACACAGCAGGTTCCTTCCATGAACCAACTATTCTTTCTGCCTGGAACAACAAAGTGGTATGCCTTAGAGGCCATCAGCTGGGCCTTCCCCTTTTAACTCACCAGAATACAGAGCACAGCTTTCTTAAAGCTACCTTGACCCCAGGGCCAGCCTGGTGGCACAGCAGTTAAGTTCCCACGTTCTACTTCAGTGGCCTGGGGTTTGCCAGCTCAGATCCCAGGTGCAGACCTACACACCACTCACTTGTCAAGCCATGCTGTGGCAGGCATCCCACATATAAAGTAGAGGAAGATGGGCACAGATGTTAGCTCAGGGCCAGTCTTCCTCAGCAAAAAGAGGAGGATTGGAGGCAGATGTTAGCTCAGGGCTAATCTTCCTCAAAAAAAAAAAAAAAAACCTTCACCCCTACCCCTTACTAGCCATTTCCACCAGTGAACCAAGTGGGGACTCAGTCAGAGTTCCTGGCAGCTCTGATTTCTCTGTGGATTGGATGAATGGCTCCAAACTGATCTTCAGGGGTTCTCAAAGAACTGGTGAGCTGGGGGAGAGAGGCCACGTGTGAGGGCATTGGCAAAGACACCACACCAGGAGGCAGGAGACTAGGTTCGAGTCCAAGTGCTGCCACTAACCTACTTTTTAGCATCTCAGGTTTTTTTGCTATAGAATCAGCATCTCATGTAAAATTTTGATAATTGAATGGATGAGTTGAACCAGATCATTGATTCTTAAACCAGGCCTGCTTGTTGAAAATGAAGATTCCTGGGCCCTAACCCAGATCTCGCTAATCAATCTCTGGGTTTGTTCCTGGGAATCTAAATTTGTAATGAGCTTCCCAGACGACTCTGCTGGGCTGCCAGGTTTGAGAAGCACTGACGCAGACAAGCGTTCATGACTCTGGATCTGTGGTCTTGGATGTCCCAGGCCATTAGTGTTAAGACTGGATGTGATCCCACCAGTAGAAGGAGACAAAATTTGGCTGACCACCGAAAGGAGAGGTTACTTGCTTATTTCAGACACATCTATTAGACAATCAGATTGTTATATTCCAAGGCAAAGTCATCAAGAGGCGTCATCTCCACACCTTCATCCTTTAAGAGAGGACTCAGGACTTCTTATTTCTCTGTTGCGCTCTTAAGTCCCCTTTATTTCACACAGTGAACTTTTCAATTTGTATGAATTATTAAACTGAATAATGTGTTTCTCCTTCCTCCCTTGGCAGGGGAAGTTGTGGGTGCTAGCAGAGGGTGGGGGAAGCGCTGGAGGTTGTAGAAAATTCCTGCAAACTTTCCCACCCTGGTGCCCCTGCCCCAACCCCCACTCTGGCATCCAGCCCCATCAGAACAGTGTCAGGGGGCTTGGGGAAGCTCTTGCTGAGGATGTATTCTGGTTAAGACTCAAGGACTACCTTCATCTTCCCCTTCCATGTCTGACCATATATCTTCCCCTTCAAGCAAAAGTAATGTGTCTGCTGATCGCTGTTGACTATCATATACAGGAACTCTCTTCCTCAAATCCCCCTTTCCCACCCCTAGAATGTGCTTTCAGAGCTAAAATGAAGCTGCTTCCTGTTCTTCAGAGAAGGACATGAGCTGATCAAAGTGGAGGCCAAGAAGGGGGCCCTGGCTTCTGGGTTTTGCAGAGACACCAACATTGAGCTTTCGTTTTGAAAGGGTTGTGATCTCATTTAAATTGAGATGTTAGTGGGGGAAAGTTAAAGAGGCAACCTATTTTTATGGAAAAGCGTTGGCCTGGGAGTCAGGAGACCTGGGTTCCAGTCCAGACTCTGCCTTTCACTCGTGTGTGACTTTGGGCAAGTCCTTTCACCCTCTTGGGTTTCAGTTTTTATTACCTGCAAAATAGGCAAGTCCAACAATCATATAGGTTCCTATAAATCATAGGTTCCTTACGATTCCACGGAATTAAGGCATGGCAGGTTTCAGTCTAGGTAGACTCCTTGAACAGGATTGTATGGCAAGTTTCTTCTTTCTTTCAGTGTACTTTGTCCCACAGTTTATAGGCCAGCAGCTGAGAAGGTAGGAATCTCTCTCTTCAGGGTCTTCATTTGTCGGGATTCTTTACTCCTTGGAAGTTTCATTGGGATTGGAGGTGAGGGAGAAGCCAGGAAAGAGTGGTGGGAGGAAGGGGATTTATCACAAGAAGTGTAAGCAGAAATGACAGTAGAAGGGGTTACTGTCCAGTCTCTCTCATCACAGGTCAGTCTTTCTCCTTGGAAAAGCAATCCAAAAAAAAGGCGTTTAAGATTAGCATGGAACGTGTCCTATAAAAACATTAGCTGATTAGAAAGCAATAAGTGATACTGGGGAAAGCAGCAAACTTGCAGTTGAATGACCTGGGTTTCAATTTAGGCTTTATACTTTCTAGTTTTATAAACCTTGGGAAGTTACCCAAACTCCCTGAGTCTCAGCTTCCTCATCTGTAAAATGGGCATAATGATACCTATCTTGTTATGAAGATGATGGATGTTAAAGTGCCTGGAACACAATTTAAGCTCAGACATTGTTGGGGTTTTTTTAATTCTCCTCACCTTTAATCCTATTTTATGCTAGAGTACGCCAGTCAAATTCCTGATTTCAAAGTTCTCATCTTTAACATGACCTTCTACCTGCATTATCACTGAGAAAGAGCAGAGCTCCTGCCAAACTCCAGCCCAGCCTTTGTCCTAGAAGATTAAACTTATACCATCAATTGTACCTACTGTCTCTTTTCCCAGACTTTCCAGATTCCAAGGACGGAGGCTGGGTGTTATTCATCTTTGTGTCCCCAGTGCCTGACCCAGTGTAGTTAGTCATAAAAAGGTTGTTGGATAAACGAGAGGTATTTGAGCATTGGTTCTTGTTCGTTTTTTTAACACCAATAAAAATAGTGACAGATAGTCTCCTGTATTTATATTTCACTTTGGCTTGCAAATATTTTTGCATATATTAACTTAATGTAACCCTAACCAGAAACCCTTAAGTAAGGTTATACTCACTCCCTCCATATTCCTATTTCATATTTTGGGAAAAACAGAGGTCCAGAGAAGGGATAAGACTTACACAATTTACATCCAGGGATGGCATCAGAATCAAGTCCATGTTTCCTAGACTAGCCCCAAGTGCTAATGTCCAATTAAAAATTTACTGCAGGTCCTACCATGTGTATTGTACAAGCCAGGCACTCAGAAAATGGGAAGGTTTATGACCCAGTCCAAGGAAAGACTCCGCATATACTTGTTGAAATCCTGCCCCTCCTGCAAGGCCTACCTCAAGAGCCATCTCCTTTCTGGAGCCTCTGGTGGCCCCTCTGGAAGGGAGTCCAGCCTCTGAATTCCAAGAGCACTTAATTTTCCCTTCTGTCTTGACAGGACACTGATTGTGGGTTGCCCTGTTTCATAGGCCCATGTGTCTTTGTCATGTCTTTCTCCTACCAGTACCTGGAAAGTGAGGAGGACATGTTCTTCATCTTTGTGTCCCCTTCAAAGCCTAACATCCTACCTGGCTCACATTGTTCTACAGAAATGTTTGTTGCAGGGAGGGAGAGAGGGGGAAGGGATCTTGCCTGTGGTCTGCCAGCACTGTGGGCAGTAGATTCTGGAGCTGGATAGGAATAGGAATTTAGTGAAAAATCTTGGGAAAAAAATAGTTTTATAAAGAGTTATATGTGAGAATTTCGTTTCAAGGAACCGTTAGAAACTCATTTGATAAGTAAGATGTGCTGGCTGTCTTCAAATAAGTAATTCAAATATAGCTTAGAGAACTTGTAGTTGAGAGTCAGTGCAGAGAAAGGGACTAAACATTGAACTAGAAGTTAGAAGACCCAGGTTTTCCCACCACCAACCTTGTAACAGTGGTTGAGTCATTGAACTTCTCCACGCCTCCATTTCAACCCTTACAAAATGGAAACAATTATAGTCTCTCTCCCTCAGCACCACTTTGAGGGTTAAATGAGATCCTCCACATAGAGCACTTTGCAGAGTGCCTGGAACATGGTGAGTACTTGATCAATAGTAATCGGAGTTATCATTAGGCGATAATGGAAGGTATCTAGTATGTGATAAGAAATGGGCCAAATTTAGAATTTCTCTCTCTTGACTTCTGCTTCAGGAATTGTCTTTGGTCTAGATTATCTTTAAGTTACCTGTGGCTCTAACAACCTGTAATTCTAGAGTTATTTGTTGGCACTGTGCTTAAGCGTGTTTGGTTGTTGCTACCTGAGCTGGTTATCCAGTGAAGCAAGATGGATATAAAGGATGCCAGTCTTGAATCCAGGTCAAGCACCAGTGGCATGACGCAAAGCTGGGTCAGTCCCCGTGAGGTTGGGGAGCAAAGCCTGGGGAAGCTTGGCCATTGTTTCTCTCTGGGCCCACCCTAGATATGAATGCAGGGACATCCTACACATTTTCTCAAACTCTTCACTGAGCCTCATACGTGCCCCCACCCAGCCTTCAGCCTTGAGCCAGCAGCAGCCTTGAGGCTGTGTCACCACACCTGGCTCCTCTGGCTATCTGATACTAAAGTAACATTGCTCTCAGAGATTTCTTAGTCAATCTCATTTGACTACGGGATGTCCTAGACAGAATTCTAACAGAGAGGGCAAAATCTCCCCAGGCTTTCACCAGGTAATTATTTTTGCAATTCCTGGTAAACAAAGACAGGGAAGACAGACACCGTTGGTAGAATCTACACTTTGAGTCAATTTCCCAGCAGTGGGGACAGCCTTTCTGTCATTTATTTAACACACACTTACAAGCATCTACAAAGTGCCAGGCACCAGGGAAAAATGATGAGCAAAAACATAGTTCTACAGTTATTAGAGAGTGCAGGAGCCAGCCATCAATAAAATAATCCCACAGATATGGATGTAATTAGGATCCGTGGTAAGTGTTGAGAAGGAGAGTCGCATGACTACTCAGGACCCCAACAAGGCCAGCTGGCCAGTGTGTAGCTCACAGGTATGCCTCTCCAGCCTTGTTACTCCAGCCAGCTGAGCAGGCACTCACATAGGCACCCTCCTGGCAAGGGCATACAGTCATCCAATCTGCCGACAGATGCCGAGGTCTTGACTGGGAAGGGGAAAACCCTCCCACTCCAAGGTGAGTTGACTCCAGTACTTTTCAGGCACGCGTGGTTCAATCTACCTGTGCACTGTGCCCATGTGGGTTTTCACTAATTGCATGGACCATACCCTAAGTCCCAAAGCAAGGGAATGGGACGCCCCCAAGGCATCTCAGACTCACATTCCTGGTAGGGAGCTAGAGCTCAGATGAACACAAAAAACAATTGTGAGCATGTGAGTTCTTTACGTCTTAGGAATTTCTTTTCACTTGTATGAAACCATAAAAGAAAGTGGCCTGTTGGGTTCAGGAGCTGTCCAGGGTTGTAGGTTTCCACTCTTCCCATTGGGTGGAGATCTGACCAGAAAGATGGTCATGGTGAGCAATAGTCAGCCACTTACCACTTATTCAGGTTGAGAGAAAATAGAAATGTTCCTAAAAGGTGTGCGTTTCACAGAGGTCTCTGACCAAGGTCTCTCCTGGGGCCTGAGATAGAGCAAGGTAAGTGACCCCTAAAGAGCCTGGGAGGACTTGGTGAGGGGGTGCACTGGGACTTCCCTCAGCGCTGGGAAGTAACCATGGCAACATACATGTCATTCATCTTCAATGGTTGCAAGGCTACAGAGAGACTCTGCTTTGCTTTTCACAGGAAATCACAGCTTTTTCATTCAGTCCTTCAAGCACCCACGTTGGAATCAACATGCCCCAAATGAGGCATTATCTTCCCCCTCTTTACACATCCTCTCCCCTCTCCTAAAGCTCGCTGCCCCCCCACACCCCCCGCACACACACACATTCCCTGCCTTGTAAATGGCATCACCTGTTGCCCAAGCTAGAGATCCAGAGTCGTGCATTTCCCCTCACTGCTGGCTCGCACAACTCTCCCATAATTATTTATTCACATGGTCTCTCCACCCAACTGTGAGCTCCTCAGGGAGTCCCAGATGTCATAGTCCCTTCTATATCCCTGTGCCTGGCACAGTCTCTGAGACTCAAAAGGGCTTATTAATATTGGTTGACCAAAAGCACCCAGAGTCTGGGGCACGTCGAGCAGTGAGTTAAGCAATGGTGTCTGAGTTGCTCTCTCAGCAAAATGGAATTTGTGTGTGTGATGCTGATGCGCCATGTTCCAGGGCCCCTGTGCCAACATCAGCCTGTACAAGAGTCTGGGAGGTCCGCCTCCTGTCCTCTCCAGAGCCCTTGTCTATTCCCAGCTGACTCTGTGTCGGCAGTCACTCTCGTGACATCTGGCAGGGCTGCCTGCTGGACTCTGCAGGTTAGGTCAGGTATGTTTCTGCAGCTTCCAAAGGAAGGCCACAGAACCTGGTTCTCAGATGCCTGTTTCTATAGAAACTGTGTTTTCTATGTAGTGTTGAAGAGAGTCACAGGTCTCTTACAGATTTGGAGATCATTTTGTCCTCTAGATAAGGAAAGTGAGAACCAGCAAGGTGAAGATGCTTGCCCTTGGTCAAACCCGGACAGAAACACAGGTTTTTTAGCTCACACAGGCCAGCCCTCAGTCCACTAGAGCAGGGGTTGGCAAACTTTCTCTGTAAAGGGCCACATTTTAACTATTAAAAGTAGTTAGGCTTTTGGGGCCATACAGTTTCTGGTGCAACTACTCAACTTTGTCCCCTTAGTGTGAAAGCAGCCATAGCCAATACACAAACAATTGGCCATGGCTGTGTCCCAGTGCGACTTTAGTCACACAAACAAGCAACAGGCTGGATTTAGCCCTAGAGCCGTGGTATGCCCATCTCTGTACCAGAACTTCATGTGGTCCACAGCCAGCAGCAAGGGCGTCACCTGAAAGTGTCAGAAATGCAGACTCTCAAGTCCCAGGCCAGATCTGCTGACACCGAATCTGCATTTCAACAAGATCTCCTGGTGATCACATACATCCTAAAGTTTGAGAAGTGCTGCATTGTTGGGCCGGGCTGCTCCCCCTAAGAATGCCAAGAGGAAACTTTATAGATTAGAAAAATGAGGCCCAGGGAGATGAACTGACCTGACCAAGGTCACATGAATTGGTGGATCTGGGGCTAGAGTCCGGGTCCTACTATTTCAAATACGGAATTCTTTCTACATGTAGCAGAGTACCACTCCAGCCTCCCCATCTCTGGCTGTCCCTGACCTACTCAAATTCACTGGAAATTCAAGCAAAGCAATCCTTCAGCTGACTTCTGAATTGGAGAGGACTCTGATTCCAACTGTTTCTCTCCCCTGGCCCCTCCCACCAAGGCCTGGGAGGAGCTGGCGAGGTGGAATTGTGCCCCTGGAGGCTGCTCGGCATCTGCAGAGAGGAAACTTGCTCACACAGGTTCAAGCTGGAGTTAAACTCTAACTGAATTCCTGCCTTAGGAGATTTGCTATTCAAAATAGAACCACAGAGCCAAGGAACCTTTCATATTTCACATAGGGAAGAAACTTCCAGACTGGCTCTTTGGCAGGCCTAGACATCTTAGATTTTTCCCTCTTCTGCTTACCCTATCTTAGCCCACACACCAGCCCCTGTTGCCCTGTGGCAGCTCTTCAGCCATTTAAAATCAGGTGCCTCCTAAGACCCCAACCCCCAGCAAAACTCCATGCTGGCCACACACTCTGCACAGCCCGAATGTTGGTGTTCTTGATCTGTTCCTAATTTGTGCAAGAAGTGTTTCATCTTCTTAATTAATCACTAAGTATGTATTGGGCTGTTATTTACTGAGCACTTATGGGTGAAGCCTGTTGTGCATTTAGTTATTTAATCCATTTTATGGCTGAAGCCACTGAGGCTAATGGGGTTAAGTGACTGGCCCCAGAACACAGACAATACATGATAGAGCCTGGATTCAAACCTGCCTTCAAGTACCTACAGTGCTCCAGGTGCTGTAGAGGATGCAAGCAAGAGCGTGACGTGGTCCAACCCTCCAGTTGGTCACAGTCAACATATAAGAAATATATGGAAAACAGTCATGTTAACACTGGCATTGTAGGCAAGCCCCATGGAGTGGCAGAGACAGCATAACATAGGAGAGTGGGAGGCCAGAAAAGGAGGGGTAGCTGCCCAGCACTCTGCCATGCACCTACTTGGTGATCGATAAATATCTGATGAATGAATGAATGACGAGATAGAATGTGTGTCTGCTAATACTTGAAGCTGGTAAGGATTTGAAAAGACAGTCAATGAGAGAAGGGGAACATGGGCCAGAGAACTAGGCAAAGGGAAGATGGGAAAGATGGAGACCCTTGAGTACTGTGCCATGGAGCTGGTACATGATCCTTTGCATAACAGGAAGAGATGAAGGTTTTCATCCAGGAGCAGTAGGATGTGAGAGTTGTATGCAGTTTGGATTAGAGGAAAGGGAGAGGAACTGGCAGCAAGGAGACCAGTTAGGAGACTAATGCCGAAGGCAGGCTTATCACTCTAAGGCCTTCAGTTGGGAGTCAGTGTCCCAAAAGCCAACAGGAAGTGGGGACAGACAAAGGGGGCGCTGACACATAGGTGACCCTCCCTCCCCACAAACCACTCAACAGGATCCCAGCTTCTTCTACGCACAAGCTCAGCCTTCTCCTGTCTGCCTCCACACCCAAGCCCCTCCCCATCACCAGTGGCTTCTGTTGGCAGAATGGACGCCTTAAGCAGGGACCTAAGTCTTTTCCATCTCCAGCATGCTGCCGGCACCCATCTCTTCCCATTTTCAGGCCAATTCATCCAACACTTGTTAAGCACCTACTTGAATTTAGCACTAGATGCTAGAAATATTTTACATTCATTATCTCATTTTAATCCCCTACAGCACCCCTGAGAGACACTTTATAATTAGAAAAATGAGGCCCGGGGAGGTTAATTGACCTGTCCAAGGCCACACTAATTGGTGGATCTGGGACTAGAGCCAAGTCCTAGTGTTCCAAACATGGCTTTCTTTCCATACACACCACAATACCCTCCCCCACCTGCCCATTTCTGGCCAATCCTGACCCAACAACCAGAAAAAGCCCCTCTCGATGTCATTTCTCCTCTAGTTTTGCCTTTCTGGAGCAGGAGTAGGTGTGTGTGTGTATCTCGGAGCTGTGATTAGGTTGGTCGGGTTAGATGTCTGCAGTGTACCTTGTGTGTGTCATTTGTGGGGATCAGATTTGAGATGAACTGGAAAATCTCACCACTAATTGATTTATTTTATTACCTACGCTGTACCTGGAATTGAAGGTTCTTGAGCTCAGTGGGCAAAGTAATGCTGGAGAATACACCAACTAGCTGCACAGTGTGAGGAGGGGCGAGGACTGCTGCCAATCTGCTCCTGGCCGAGACGGTCAGGAAGTCCAGCCTCTCCCTTTGTTGGAAGAGTTCAAACAGACCTAAGCATAGAATGTCCCCACGCCCCGTCAGGGAACCCAGAGGCCCTGAGGAGGGAAGATACTTGCCCAAGGTCATACAACTAGACAACCAGAGCAGAGACAGATAACCCGGCCCCTGCCTGCTGGGCTGACACACTCCCTCCCTCTCTGACCCTGCGGTCACTCTCCCCCTCAGAAAACGTGGCTCCCGGGCTGCTTCTCCTTCCTACCCTTTTCCATCTGGGTTATCCAGAGCCGAAGACCACCGCTCTATCCTTCTGGCCGCTTTTATGCCGTGATGGGGCTTTACAGACTCCTAGGAGTAGAAGAAACCTGTGAGGCAGTGTAATGAGGGCAGGACACAAAGGAAACTCCTCTCAGAGGGAGTGCCCCGCTGGACCAGGCTTTCCTGGCTGAAAGATCCTACTCTCTCTCTCTCCCTTGTTGCTCAGCTCAGGAACAAGTGAAGGCAACCTGGATCCTCGTGGGATTGTGCCTCACACACACACACACACACACAGGCACACAAATGCAAGGAAAGGAAAAGAACCAAAGGAACTCATTTCCAGATAAAAAGCTGAGTGTCCTCTCTGTTTTAGAGTAAAAGAAGTATGAATAGGGATGCTTCACTTGCCAGGAGGGGCAGTCATCCTAAAATCTCAAAGTCACAGCATCTCTGCCCTTCAGAGCATCTCTGCTCTTCTCTTCCTCAGCACTCTATTCTTCTTCATCACTGCTCCTCCTTCTTTTCCTGCCCACACACCTCTCCCCGCTCCTCCTCTCCCTCCTCTTCCTCCTCCTGCACTCCCTTCTCTGGTTACATTGATTACCATTTGCAGAAGGCCATGAACTTACTCACTATGTAGCATAGACCGAATTCCTGAGGACACCCTTTCTAAGGAAACAAAACCACAGGAGCGGCCGCTGTTCCTCGAGGGCCTCCTGTGTGCCCTCCATGCAGGGCACTCGGCCTCACTTCTGAACCTCACAGCAGCCCTGCCAGTGAGTTATAGCTTCATTTTCAGGATAAAAGACAGACTCAGAAAAGCTAAGTGACTTCTCCCAAGATAATAAAACTATTGAGTTCCAAGCACTAGGATTCCCAAGTCTGTCCAAAGCCCATGCTCTGCGCTTCACAGCTTGTCCCAGGAGCACATTCTTTATGCCGGGTTTACAGAACACCAGGGAATGAGCCCTCCTGCCTATGGGCTGGTTTGCCAGCCAGGGCCCTCTGCCTCTATCCCATGTCTGAGCCAGGATCTCTAGGGAAAGCGTTGGTCAAAGATTATTCTTCAGGTTAGTTATGTTGGGATACCTGAGGGCCTGGTGCTATGAGAGGCCAGGTGGGAAGATGGGGGATGGAGATCCTGTTTGCCCATTTACAGCCTTCCTTCCTTACTCGCCCTTTTGTGTCCAAGGAAACCCCAAAGCCCCTCCTCTGCAGAAAAGCAGGCAACAGTCTTTTGGGATTCTCTCAGTCTCCGCACCCCCAGGCTGTTTTCAGGCTACCGTGCTTCTAAGCAGGTTTCGAAGCTCTGTAGCTGGGAGCTGTCTTTGATCTGCAGACCAGACCCTGTGGGAAGCTTAGGTGGGCTGATCAGTGCCCAGCTTTGTTGGGCTCTGGGTGCCTGAGCCACCAAGGGCACCTGGCCCATCTCCATGGAAATTTGGAGGCAGGCAAGGAGCCCAAGGTAAGTCCTGCCGCAGCCTTGGCAGCTGAGCCTGAGAGAGGCCCGCCAGCTACCATTCACCTGTCTAGACTGTAGAGCCTGAACCTGGCCCCACCACAAAGCAGAGCTGGGCTTGTATCCTTTCTTTCTGAGGAGAGTCAGAAGGTCCCACACCCCCACTGCTTGTCAGCTTCTCGGGAGCACAGTGATAAGGGACATTTCTAATTACTGTTTACAGACCACCTTCCCATTCTTTCTTTGTACTCAAAATAACCCATGAAGCAGGTTCTATTATTATCCCTGTTATGGGCAGGGACATAGAGGAAATTTTGTCCCCTCCCCCCCCTTCAAAAATTCATACGTTGAAGCCCTAATCCCCAGGACCTCAGAACATGACTGTATTTGGAAATAAGGCCTTTAAGGAGGTGACTAAGATAAAATGAGGCAGTTAAGGTGGCCCCTAAGCCAATCTGATTGGTGTCCTTATAAGAAGAGGAAATTTGGACACACAGAGAGAGACATCAGGGATGCACACGCTCAGAGGCAAGGCCATATGAAGAGGCGGCAGGGAAGTGGCCATCTATAAACCAAGGAGAGAGGCCTCAGAGGAAGCCAGCCCTGCCTGCACCTTGATCTTGGCAATCCAGCCTCCAGCACTGTGAGAAAATAAATTTGCATTGTGTAAGCCACCCAGCCGGTAGGATTTTGTTAAGAAAGGCCTAGCAAACTAACAGACCCGGGGAAGACAAATAACCTGCCTGACATGGACACAGCGATTAGGCTGTTAGCCCCAAACTCAAGAACTTGTGCAGAATTTCTCAGCTTTTTCCTTGAACTCTGTGACTCCATATTTGTCTGTCAGAGGCCATTTATGAAGCAGTGACAAATGCCTCTTCACAGTTTTAATTAATCAGACATATATCCCTGCCAGTAAGAGCTTCAGATCAGCATTAGCTAACTAGTGTTACCCACTGAACTGATAGGATTCCAGCCCAAAGAAATGACACCTGACATCTCGGTTCACCTCTGCTGCTGTAACCCAGGGAAAGGAACAGTGCCCATAGCTTTTATCATATTACACGGATGCCGTAATGTATGGGGCAGGCTTCCTCACCACTGTGGTGAGATGGTTGGGAAACCGTCTGGGTGCCATCACATAGTCAGGATTTCAGCACCTGCACTGAGGGTTGATTGATTCCCTGGGCTGGCCCCTTGCAGCCCCCGGACCTAACCCCTGGAGTGCTGATGGCAGGGGAAGACAGAGTGGGAATGGGGTTGAGGATAGCAAGGCATCCTGTCAGGCTGAGGATCTCCCATGCTTTCCCAGGGCCCCGCAAGTAAGGAGCCCAAACCATGACACCCATTTATCCTGAGTTCCCTTTGCATCATAAATGACTAAATTTTCATTAATATGAACCAGCAGCCAGGATGAGAGTGAACGTAAAAATTATGCATTAAGGGAGAGAGGCAAAAACCAGACTGGGTCATTATTATCTATTATATGCACATTAAATGAGTTAATTCATGGAAAACCTGTTACCCAGTTCAATCTAGGCAAGTAATTATTATTATTACTGATCATTATCTTTTTTCCTCTTCCAGGCCAAACCTATCAAAGTCTTTGGCACTAAAACATGTATCTTATTCAGTTTATTCAGCAAACAGTTATTGGGAGCCTTCTATATGCCAAGGGCCAACCTAGTTGCTAGGGATGCAAAGATAAACAAAACAAGAACACAACCCCGCCTTCAGTTCTCTGTGGAGTTGGGAGAGTGATGTGCACAGAAACAGTTGTTGCGTGAGATGCACAGGCTGAGCACAGGAGAAGGAAGAAGCATGGGGCCTGGGGTACCCCGGGAGTGGAAAGAGGAGTTCCCCAGGCAGAGGGATACCTGTGCTGGGAACAGGGTTAGAAAGCAAAGAATCTTGCACGCCTGGCCAAGGAACTAAGACGTTGTCCCTTGGGCTTTCAGAGCCAACAAATGGTCTGAAGAGGGGAGTGACAGGTCAGATATGCCCCTTAAATACGAGTGTTCTGCCAGCCTTTATCAATCCCTCCTCCCAACAGCAGGCAAGACTAAGGAAAGAAAGCAAAATAGGGCTGTGAGATCAGAGAAGCAGGAAAAGGCGCAGAGTTGGGGAAGAGATTAAAGGAGCGGAAAACAGACGGAGCAGGATGCCCACTTAATCTAAAGCTCATCTGGATTTGCAGCCTCTGTGTGGAGGTGTGAAACTATGAGGAACATTAAAGATTTTGAAAAATGTTTTAGCCCAAATGTTATGGCTTGAGGACTCTTGTACACAGCTCTGAGAAAGTAGATGGACTGTTGGGAGTTGCGAGGGTGAATGTGGCAGAAAAGCAAAGTGAAACTAGCATATTTTTGGTGCCCACTCTGTGCCAGGCTCTTTCATGTACAGCTCTGCCCTTTAATCTCATAGCCACGCTGAGGTCAGTGTTATTATTCCTAACTCTTAATAATCAAGTGAAGAAGCTCTAGATCAAAGCAATGAGGAAGTAACTTGTTTATATTCTTCTTCACTCAAACTCCTGCAGGTGTTTTGGGCAGTTTTATTGCCTAAGGCTCAAATTCTCAAACTTGAGTGTGCCTCAGAATCTTCCCGAAGGCTTGTTAGAACACAGACTGCTGGGCCCAACCCCCAGAGTTTCTGACTCAGTAGGTCTGGGTGGGGCGTGAGTATCTGTGTTTCTAACAAATTCCCGAGTGATGCTGATGCTACTGCTCCAAGACCATACTTTGAGACCCATTGGCCTATGGGGATGATCTACCCAATAATCTAGCCCAGCATTTCCCAAACTCTGCTGCATTTTGGAATCACTTGAGAATCTTTAAAAACAAATACTGATGCCTAGCTCCCAGGCCCTCACATTCTGATTTAACTCGTATAGGTGCATCCTGGGCATCATTATTTTTTTAAAAAAGAAAAAAAAAAAAACTCCCCAGGTAATTCTAACACGCAGCAAAGTTTAGAAACCACTGGCCTAGCCTCACTTCTCCTGGACTCTAATCTTTATCACCACCCTCTACTTCAGCTGCCCACGCAGGGGCCACCAGTGGAACTGGCCATCCACCAGCACTGCTCGCAGCACTTCTTTCCAACCCACTTTCTCCCACTGTCTCAGAACATGTCCTTCTGAAGTCATCAAGTCTCTTACTTGTCTTCTCTCTTTTCATCCAGTCCTCCACCTCCTTCCCTATTCAACCCAGACCCTGTGGTACAGTAATTACTACAGCCGCCTCTTGCCCGCAGCCCATAGATCAACCCCCCTGTTCTTTCTTTGACGATCTCTACCTGGGAAAGTTGGAGGAGGAGTATCTAAATCAAACTACAGGCATGGAAGTCCAGGGAGTCTTCTTGAAATTGACGACACTTGAGCTGAGTTTTGACTGACAAGTAAAAATGGAAGAGGGCTTTTCAAGCAGGGTTACAGCATATACAGAGGCACTAAGGAAGGAAATAGTAGGGTTTACCTTGGGAACCACATGTTGTGTATGTTTGGAGCAGGTACATGGTCCTACAGTGTCAGGAAATAAGCTGCAAAGGTGGCCTCTTGCCAAATGGGGATGGTCCTTGGGCATCAAGCCTGGAGTTTACATCATCTTTACAAATATGAAGGGCAGTTGATAGGTTTTTAAATGCCTTTTAAATTCTAACATTAATATCTACTTATAGAAAATATGAAACAGCTAGAAAAACGTAAAGTAGAAAATAACAATCACCTTTAATCTAATTACCCAGAACTCACCACTATTAAGATTTTAGGGGAATTTGGCCTTTTCTTCTAAACATATTCTTACACGGTTGAGGGCATGCTGTATAAGTAAGTTTATATCCATCCTTCACATTTAACATTATAACGTCTACATATTTAATGTTTTTGAAATTTTGTAAATGTTTTAATAGAGCATAAAATTCTATCATATGGATGCCATATAATTTATTGAGCTATTCTCATACAGGTGGAAATGGGGGAGGGGGAGATTTTACTATTATAAATGATGCCACAGTGTTCATGTTTGTATGAACTTAGATTCTGTCACTGATTTCTTGTGATCGATACCAAGGAAGAAGTTAATGTATCAACAGTATGAAAGTTTAGACTCTTATTGTCAAATTTCTTTCCACAAAGTTTTCTGCCAGTTTACCTTCTCATCATAAGTGTGAGAGAATGTACATTCATCTTCTCTTCCCAGCACTTGGTGTTATGATGGGTGCCACTGAAGGATTTTTGGTATGGGGATGACATGAGCAGATCTGTGTATTTATAAAATTGCGTAGTGGAGGCTAACCTGAGCGGGCCAAATTGGAACTGCTCTTGTCCTCGCTGTTCCTCCTTTGCTTCCACATTCTCCTTTTTCCATTTTCCCATTCTTCATCTTTTTTCTTTCTTGAAGAGCGTGTATTAAGTGTTCGCTGCACCCGCAGCACAGCACAAGACTTTGTTACCAAGAGCAGTGCTGAAAGCCTTAGCTCTGTTGTGCCCAGCCCAGAAACCCTCTTTTTATAGTTCTGTCAAGAAAGAGTCTCTGGAAAGTAATTCTCCTTAAGGAGAAATATTTTTTGTATTTCCCAATGAAGTCGCCAAGTGGATTTATTGCTAAATTAATTTCTTTCTGCATCCTGTGACTATCCAGCCCTACACATGATCATCCCTGTCTCTTGAATTTCCTTCCTCCTTCTTCTTAACCCAGCAAATTACCTTGGCATTCATCCTTCAAGACATTCCTTAAATGTCTGTGACACCTTCCTTCCATACCTTGCCTAGTTAGAATCAGTTACTCAAGCTTTCTTGTTCTTGTAGTTCAAATACAGCATTTTTCTATACCTAACTCTGTTTCTCCCTCTTGCCCAAGAGTCCTTCAAGAGTATAATATTTTGTATCCACAGTTTTTAACACAGTGTCTGGCACTTTTTGGCTACTAAGTAACTGTTGAATGAGTCAATGAATGAATTCCTGTTTGCGAAGGTGCATAGACATTCCATCTTAAATACTGAGTTGACTAGTGTAAAGACAATATGGAGCTAACATGAATTGCCAAAACCAAACTCTAAATTATTGGTACCTAAGGTAAAACAGACACCTGGTATACCAGATGTCCTGATCCTGGATTCTAAGTTCTGAACAGTAATTGTTTTGTGTGCCTAGACATTGACTTACACTCTGTTCTGTTTCATTTTAACTCCAGATTTAACAAATTCCCAAAGTATGTTCCAAAGAAAACCACCATGGACTGTTTATAGGTATCACACAAAAGAAGTCTTGTGGTCCAATAAGTTTGGGAAACAAAGTTAAAAAGATTTCTTTACATCAGGACTTCCTGGTAGGCATTCTAGGAAGTTGAAAGAAAGATCAGTTAGGCAATGGTAGGGCAACAGAAGAGCAGTCAAGTCTTCCCTCAGTGGAAGACAAGAGTCATCCTAGCCTCTTTATGCCGGGGAAGATTCAGAATACAAATTAAAAGGCACAATGGTAAAAAGTATGCCAAGATCCTAGCCCCTTCCCCTACATTTATCTCCTCTATCCCACGTTTGTGTGAGCTGCTGCCCCCCCCCCACCCCCCCCACCCACCATGCGGTTGAGATCAGCCTTCATTTACTTCTTTTCTAGAGCCAGGAAGCAAGGTAATGTGTGGGAAGTGATAGCTGCAAGGTAATGTGTGGGAAGTGATAACAACTTTAGAGTTAAAGCCATTCAACAGGAAAATCTGTTAAAAGACCAAGACATTGTAAAAGCTGAAACCCTTGAGTCTGTTAAGTCCCCTGCTTCTCAGAACATTTTGTTACCAGGGAATGTTTCAAGGAGGGAAAACATTGAAGTATCGCAGCACTATCATACCAAAGCCTGGTACAAAGAGCACCCTTTTATAAGACATCTGTCTCTCTGCCACAGGAGAAACTTCTAAAAAGTTCTGCTTCTCTTTTCTCCTCCTTTCTTCTACTCCAATATAACTTCCCCCGCCCTCCTCACCCCTAGACACACTCTATCCATTTCTCTCCTCCCTTCTCCTTCTCGTCCCCCCCCTCTTTCTCTCGCCCCCTCCCCTCCTTCTCCTCCTCCTCCCACTCCTCTCCTTCTTATTCTTTTCTCCCTTGCTCTCTCTCTCTCATTCATAACCCACGTTGATTTCACAGACTGTTAAAAGGGCACAGTAAGGTGAGACTACCAAGGGTGATTCAACATTCTTTGGTAAGAAGGAAACTAATTAAGTGACTAGAGGTTTAGACATTTGTTGTTTATTGGACCAAACTCGTTAAGAGAGCCTGGAGCATTCTCCTAAACAAACTTTGCCCTTCCATGGCTTCTTGTTCCAAATCCAAATGAGATGGAGAGTTTAAGGAGACAATATCTTTTCACAGATGTGAAGAAAGGAGTGTCAGAGAAGGAGAATGGGAGTGTCGATAGATGTAGAGGGGAAAAGCTATGTCCCTGTCACAGAAAGACTAATGCAATTTGCGAATCTGGCAGCTGACTCCATCAGCGGTCATCGGTAGGTTAGACTGTAGCAATGTTGACACACATTTGTGGTCAGCCCAATGGCTTGTTTAGCTGTCTTCATTAGAAATACATCCATCGAGAGCATGTTTTTTAAACAATAGTTAGTCTTCTAAACAAAAAAGTATAGACAAACCCAAATATCTCCTCGCCAATCTTAACTAACACTATTACCGTATACTAGGAGGCACCTTAGAACACAGAAGCCCTCTGATAAATAAACAAAAGCATTTACATAGACACAATTTTCTAATGTGTGGATATTAAAGGGTGTTAGTGATTAGCCACAACCCATGAGAAAAGTGCCTTTGCCTTAATAGGCAAAGGAATAGAAGCTTTTTAAAAATCTACCTTTTAATCTTGCTTCTGTTTTAAATAAATAAAAGTTGTGTTGTAAAAGTGAGTCTTGGGCCCAACCTCAAACCTTAATCCTGCCATTGCTTTCACAAGAAATGGGGCAGGCACGATCCAAGCCTTAGAAACTCAAAACAAAAGGGACCTCTTCTAGGTGCTGAATCAGAAGCCACTGCCACTGTGGGAGGCCATCAATCCTATGTGATTCTGAGCCTGAGACTCGTATTTTCTGCCCCTCTTTTAATACTGTGGACCCAGAATAATCTGGCATAGGTGAAATATTCTTTTCCTTGGCTCAGATGAGGCACCTGGTGTCCTGAAAGAGGTCACTGATTTCCCCAAGGATGTCCAAGGAGCTTGGCTCACCACTGGTTTACCACAAGCCAAATTTGAGGTTAATTAACTATCAGTCATCATCAGTGGGGCCAAGATGTTATTCAGACATTCAGAGAAGAGAAACTTGATCCAGCTATGAATAATAACCTTCATCAACATTCCTTCCTATCCTAATCCCAAACCAATGTGTCTTTAGCTGCACTGGGGGTTTGAAAATTATTTCAGAAATATTTGCTTCATCATTTATGTTATTCTGCATTTGAAGAGGTTTCTTGATTTGCGAACCTATTCATTGGATGCATATTAATGCTCTGGATCAAAACCTTATTTCACTAGAACTGGGTTTCTCTTCATGAGAAGGTACATTTATTGACCTTTGAGGAAATTCCCTACTTGGAATAAGAATGAAAATTCTGTCTGGTGGGAGATGAAGGGATGTTAACAGATCTGGGTTGGCCATCTAAGGACCAGACCTTCTGGCCAGAACCAGGCTCAGGAACAGAGAGATGTGTGTGCACTGCTTTTGCTTGTCTGTCTCTGCAGACCTCAGTGACCAGCTACTTGAAGTGGTGGGGCTCGAAGGAGCCATGGAGATGGGGCAGATCTACACTGGCCTGAAGAGTGCGGGCAAGAGGCTGGCCCAGTGCTCTTCTGTCACTATCAGGTATGCTTCCTCATTACCCAGCAGCCTCAGACTCTCCACACCTCCCTTAATATTCTTACAGACAACAACTAGGAAGCCATCTTTGGATTTCAGTGCAGGAAGAGGGGGATAGAAGCTTGACACCATTTATAAACAATGTCTTTGGAGATCGTTTCCCAAACTGGATATAATGGAGCCATCCAGGACATCAACTAGAGGGTCCACTGCAACCAGTTTGCTGTTCTCTTAGAATGAATTGGTGAAAGTCTCTAAGCAGGAGTACAAGATTATGAGGTCCAGAGGACTGGAGGTCCAACTCCTTGCCTTTTTTATCTTTACAAATTAGAATGTTAAATGTATACCAGAGGACACACTCTGACAAAACCCCAGTTCTCTGCTCTGTTCTGCTCTTTCTTGGATAGTGGCCTTAGAAATACTATTTCCTATATGCCTTTGTAGAGGTAAACCATCAACATCAACAAACCTGTCCCAATTGACTAAGAAGATGATGATTTTTTAGGGGGTGGACCACACAGGTCAGCCACTAAAGGCTCCTGGAAGAGACGAAGTCGAATGGAGGGATGCTCTGGTCTTCTCCACCCGATTATTTCAGAAGTCTGTACTCCTTTCCTTTTTCAATTCAATTTCTACAGATCAAATCTATTAGTGTGCCTTAGGAATCTCCTAGAGGGGACCACAACATGCAGGTTTCCCAAAGTTATTTGACCACAGAACCCTTTTCTCCCAGAACCTCTTGAGCAAGTGTCCTCAGAGCACATTCAGGGAAACACTGCTCTTGGCGCTGCTCTGCATCCCTCAGAAAGGTCCCCAGAGCTGGTTCCTTGATGTCTCTTGCTGAAGGTCTATCCCACCAACCCCTTTTCTTCGTTCCCTCTCTGTGTCTTCTCTGTCTCTTCTATTACTCCCCAAAGCTTTGCTCCTCCTTCTCTCTGGGCTGTTGTGCCGGGGCTTCTGTTTTCCAGATTAATCTCTGTACTTCCTTTGCTGTGCATTCTCTGTGTCTCTAACACTGAGTAGATCCAGTCTGTTAGCACATCCAAGTCATAACTTATATAGACCACAGAGAACATAACATCTTGATCCCAGAGGAATCAAAAAAGCCATGTATAAGAAGGAGGACTTTCTCTTCATATTCAGTAGACCTATTTCTAGATAGAAACAGAAGGGGTGAGCCAGGAGCCCCATCCTCCTGGGCATTTCCCAGATACTCTCCTAAGCCCCAAGAACCAAAATGCCACTCTCTCCTCTCAGTGTTTGTTTTATTATTAAGCTTATTGTTTTTATTATTAAATATCCTCAGGGTCAGTCACAGAATCATCAACATCAAACACAGCTTGCCTCCCTCATTTTATAATTTGAAAAACAGGGCAGATGCCAAACCCAGTGAGGGCTTCCTGGCCAGTGGGTGGCAACTGTTCCCTGCTCACCCAGACCAGAGGCCTCCTACAAGGACCTGCCTTTTCTCCCAAAGGCGATGTAGTACAAATTCACAACTCTTCTACAGAAGGAAGTCAGAAGACCTCATTCCTTTCTTTTTTAGAATCTGTATGCCAGAGAAGCCTTATCCCAAGCAAGAAAACAACACTTTCTTCTCTCTTCTCTTACTCATGGGGACAGAATTCCTGAGGATCCCATTTCCCAGCTAAGCCAGGTCCACAGTCCATGCAACCATAGAGTGTACTGTTGTTCAAGAGATAAAAGAGGGGATGTTAGGGTGGAGGCAAGGCAAGACACACTCAGACCTGAGCTGTACCTTGTATAGATTGGAGACGTTACCTCATTGACGTGACGCAACCTCTCACTCAACAGAAAAACCAGGCCTTTTCCCGTTTCATAATCCTTCCCATTTCATAGTGGAGTTTTTGGCATGATCCGCAGGCCCTTTGGCTAATTGTTTGACTGAGGGTCTGCTAAGTGGTGTCATACTTGTTGGCCACTGTTTTCTAGACTTCTATGAACTTCACTGCTCACCCAAGGCAGCATTTCTCAAAGTAAAGTCTAAGGACCAAAGCAACAGAATCACCCATAGTGCTTATTAAAATGCAGTCCCCTGGGCCTATAAGCTACCAAGTCAGAATCCCTGAGATGGGCTCAGAAATCTGTTTTTAACAAGCCCCCTAGAAGAGTCTTAGAGAACCACCCCTAGGTAGGAAGATAGGTCTTCCCATTTCTGTTTCCCTGTTGGGAACAACTCTGATTCTCTGACTCCAAGAAGCTCACTGTGTTCTCTCGGTTCTGGGGGTTCCAGGACGAACAAGCTGCTGCCGATGCAAGTGGATGGAGAGCCCTGGATGCAGCCACCATGCACGGTGAGTTTTGCCAATCTTTGAGCTGAGGACAAGAAGCTTTACTTTTGGCTCCTTTTGGGCACTGACTTCATATGAAATCACTGAATCTTAGAGCTGCAGGGACTTTGGGAGATCATCTAGTGCAGCCTCTCTTCCATTTCGTTCATCCATCCATTCATTTACCTGCTAAGCTTTTATTGAATACCTGCCATGTGCCGGGCCCTGGGAGGCACCAGTTCCAAAACTGAATGACAGATAGACCTGTCTTCAAAGAGCCCACAGTTCTAGTTGGAGAATTCTGAGACTTCATCTACAGTATCTTTGAGAGTCCCAGGGCTCTCAAGTGGCAGGGATCTTGCCACCCCAAGAGGAAGTGTTGTTCTGATGAACAAGCCTAATTGTTAGAAAGTGTTTCCTTATGTTGAAGCCAAATCTTCACACTTACCCCAGAACTTCCACCCAGTGGCGGTGACCCCCCCTGGAGTACCTGGGAGAGAATTGCCAGAGTGCACAGACACAATTCACCACAGATGTACCCACAGCCCTGAGGACCTACCTGAATACTCCACTGAAAGGGTAACCACACAAGTTATCTGTTTTGTTTATGGCATTATCACCCAGCACCAGCACTGTGCCTGGTTTGTAACAGCTACACAGTAATATTTGTTGAACAATGAGTAAAGGATGGAACCAATGAACAGACAAAAATAAAGGGAACATCTCCATGCCCTGACTCACCATAGCTATGTGAGCTCTCCATTTAGCACTGCTCCAGGAGCCAGGCATCCTTCCTTCTCAGTTCCTTCTCAGAAACCCAGCTGAAAACTCTGGTGAAGAGACACCGCTGTCCTGGTGTTCAGGGCCCAGGGTACTCACTGGGATATTACATTAGCACTATCCCCAATACCATCGTGAATGTGCAAATCTCAAAAGACAAAAGTAGTGTTTCTAAGCTTCCTCGCTCTGGTGGAATATTCAGATATCTCAATGGCCTGCTATTTTGAGCCCTTCAGAACATCAAGTTTTCTTCTGCTAAAGAAAGGTTTTCACACGATTTCTACTGGGCCTGAATTATAGGTGTATTTCTATAACTCTTTGTTCCATGTAACTTCTACAAATTATAAAACGTCACTTCCACAAATATAAAACTTCTACAGATTATAAAATTATAATAAAAAATATAAACCTTCTACAAATTACAAAGATTATAAAACAAGTTACAGAGACAAAAACTCTAGAGATGGCATCTTCTATAAAGGGTATCAAAAGTAGAAATTTTTCTGCAAAGTCTTACCTCAATCTTCTGGCTTCTTTGAAAACTAAAAAAAAAGAGAAAACACACTATAGCAAAAACTAATAAAACCTTACCACCTTGTTAGAATGAGGAAGGATGGAAGAAATTTCTACCACTTCTTTCATTTTTTTTTTTTTTCAAAGATTGGCACCTGAGCTAACAACTGTTGTCAATCTTTTTTTATTCTTTTCTGCTTTTTCTCCCCAAATCCCCCCAGTATATAGTTGTATATTTTAGTTGTGAGTCCTTGTGGTTGTGGCATGTGGGACACCCCCTCAACGTGGCTTAATGAGCGGTGCCATGCCCGTGCCCAGGATCCGAACCAGTGAAACCCTGGGCCACTGAAGCAGAGCTCGCGAACTTAACCATTCGGCCACGGGGCCGGCCCCTACCACTTATTTCAATGGAGCTGAACTGAGAAACATCTATCCAAGCTCCTCCTGTCTCCTAAAAAAAGGACTGGAAGAAATCAAACCTTCTCTCCCTGGTTCAGTGATATCTGGAAACCAGATTGCCATTCCTCTGCATACAAGCCCTGGTTTTTGAAATAGCTGAATACTACTCCTGTCCCCACCCCCATCCTCTGTCCTGCCTCCCTTCAGAGATTACAAGTCACTATGACAAAATTTGCGATCCAATGATTTGATTGTATATGGTCCATGGAAACCGTATGGAAAGATGTCAGTCTGCTCGGGCCGCCATAACATAATACCACAGACTGGATGGCTTAAACAACAGAAATGTATTTTCTCACAGTTCTGGAGGCTGGAAGTCCAAGACCAAGGTGCTGGCAGGGTTGCTTTCTGGCAAGGCCTTTCTTCCTTACTTACAGACAGCCACCTTCTCACTACGTCTGCACATGGCTTTTCCTCTGTGCATGAGCACTCCTGGTTGCTCTTCTTAGAAGGACATCAGTCCAGTTGGACTAGGGCTCCATACTTACGACCTCACTTAACCTTAATTACTTCCATAAAGGCCTATTTCCAGATGCAATCACATTGGGGGTTGGGGCTTCAACATATTAATTTGGGGGAAACACAATTCAGTCCACAACGGAAGGTCAAAGAAAGTCATTCTTAAACTTGCAAGAGTTGAAACAAAAGTACCCTGGTTGAAGCATTTTCCTAAAGGTGCACACCAACTCAGAAGTGATTCAGAATTAAAGACTTAATGACGGGACATCATAGAAACTTTGGTTAAAATCGAAACCAGTTAAATTAGAAGGAAGTAAAACACAAATAGTTAAATATGGTTGACTAAATGCAAATGACAAAAATCACTCTTTGAATGAGAAGATATATAATGTAAACATTAATAACCTGGATCCCCAACCAAAGGTTATATTACCAAGGCTGAGAACATGTGGGAGACATTGCTGAAGGAATAGTAAAAATATGCTAAATATTTCATTGTTTCTCCTCACTTTGATAATTAAAAAATATAAATCGGAAGAAAATTTTAATAACTAGGTAATCACTGGTGAAACTAAAAACAAGGCACACACCTTTCAAATCTGGGAGAATTTAAAATTTGTTTAATGTAGCACAAGCCAGAAAGCAAATAAACAAACATGTAAAAAATTTTTGAAACAAGATGAAAGACGTTAAGAGTAAGATTGATAATAATGACAAAAAACATAAATGTGTTAAAATCTCCTATAAAAGAACAGTACTCTCATGTTGGATTAAAAATTAAAATCCAGTGACATGCTTCTTGTAAGAGATACACCTAAAACAAAGGTGTGTAAATAAACAGGTGTATATGTAAACAGGTGTTTAAAACAAAAGGACATATGTATCTTTTAGTTTATTCTTTATCAAGCATAGAGAAATTAAAAGTAAGAAATGATATTGTTAACTATATTAATTTTAGGCAAATTAACCTTCCAACATGCCAAAGCATAAAGTGGAATAAAGAAGGTCATTTTTTATTTGGTAAAAAGTACACTCAGAGCCAGCCTTAATGGCCTAGCAGTTAAAGTTCCGTGCTCTCCGCTTCAGTGGCTGGGGTTCATTTCTTGGTCGTGGAACCACACCACTCGTCTGTCAGTAGCCATGCTGTGGCAGTGGCTCATATAGAAGAACTGGAAGGACTTACATCTAGAGTATACAACTATGTATTGGGGCTTGGGGGAGGGAAAGAAAAAGAGAGGAAGATTGGCAACAGATGTTAGCCCAGGAAGAATCTTCCCCAGCAAAAAAAAAAAAAAGTACGCACAATTATGAGGTGTAATAGTCATAAAATTTTAGTATCTAATAACAGAATCACAATATGTACCATGAGAAACAGCATCAATACATATTCTGAGAAAAAAAATAGATATATAAGAAGTTGACAAAAAGACAACTATTGAGAGGCTTTAAAATATTTGTTTCAGGGGCTGGCCCTGGTAGCATAGTGGTTCAGTTTGGCACCCTCTGCTTCAGTGGTCCTGGTTCTCGGACTTGGATCCTGGGTGCGGACCTAGACCACTTGTCAAGCCATGCTGTGGCGTGACCCATATACAAAATAGAGGAAAATTGGCACAGATGTTAGCTCAGGGCTAATCTTCCTCAAGGAAAAAGAGGAAGATTGGCAGCGGATGTTAACTCAGGGCCAATCTTCCTCATCAAAAGAAAATAATATGGGGCCGGCCCAGTGGTGCAGCAGTTAAGTGCACACGTTCTGCTTTGGCAGCCTGGGGTTCGCCAGTTCAGATCCCAGGTGTGGACATGGAAGTCTTATCCAGTGTAGTATCTCTGAAGCAGAAAAGAAATATAACTATTTGCAAAAGAGTCAAAACTGTCATTATTTGCAGATAATGTGATTATGTACATAGAAAGCTAATATAACCAACTGAAAAAATCTCATAGATTAAATTACTTCGGTGAAGCCCTACAGAAAGATAAACAGGCAAAAGCTAATAGCTTTTCTATATACCAGCAATGACCAATCAGAAGAATATAATACAAAAAAGTTAAAATATCACAATAGCGACAAACAAAAACTAAATCCTAAACTGAATGGTGAAAAATAGGTGAAGTCTGTAAGACTTAACCAATATAAAAAAAAGAAGACTTGAATTTAGAAACATCCATATTTCTAAATAGGGATCCCAAAAGAAATCCCAATGTAATTGTTTTTTTAACTCGACAAAACACTTCAATAGCTAAGGCATTTTATGGAAGAACTATGAGGAAAGACTTCCCACAGATATTAAAATAATTATAAAGCCACAATAATTGGCAGAATATTGGATAGATAAATCAATTGTACAAAAGAGAGCCCTAAGAAACCCTAGTACACATAAAAACTAATGAAGAAAAAAGAAAGATCATAAACTAATTTGAAAGGAATGGACTGTTTAACATATGGTATCCTGGAAGCTGCCTGTTTGGGAAAATGTCGTTATATACCAACCTCTCACCTCAAACTACACTCCAAAAACAAAAACAAAAAAACTCCAATTCAATTAAATAATTGTTACTAGTAGGGGGAAAAATAAATGACTATAATCACACTGTGAGCATGGGCTTTCTAAGGAAAAAGTGACATATTTGACTATTAACACATTTTAAATGCTACAAGTCAAGAATCAATATAAATATTTGAAAGGCTAAGGACAAGATGTTTGCAGTAGTGATCTCAAAGAGCAGGTTAATTCGCATAACGTATACAGAGCTGTTAGAAACCAGCAAGAGAAAATACTAACAATGCAGTAGTACACAGACAATTCAAGGAAGAAATGCCATGGACTAATAAAGCTGTGAAATAATATTTAATATCACAAGTTAAGAAAAAAGTAGGGGGGAGAATTTCAAATTAATATAGTGATAAGTCCATGCCACGTTTCACTTATCAAATTAGCACACTTTGTTTTTCTTTTTAAGATAACATTCATTGCTGTCAAGTGTGTGGTGAGGCCAGCACTCCCAGTGATGCAAGAGCATAAACTGGTACAGCTGTTCTGGAAAGCATTTGGAGCCATGTATCAAGAAGAACCTTACAAATATTAATATACATTGATCCAGTTCATTTTCTTTGACCCTTAAAATTTTGTTCATTGTACTTCTAAAAATTTATTTTAAGTAAAATACAGATTATCAGTAATACAGACAGAGACTGATGTATAAGAATGTCAATTTCTATATTATTGATAATAGAAAAAAGTGGGGGAAAAAGCTCAACATTTAGGGAAAAGGTTAAATAAGGTATGTGTAATTCATCAAATGGAATAATTTTCAGCTATTGAAAATCATATTTAATTACATCAGAAATGCTTATAAAATAATGTTAAATGAAAACAGGAGATTAAGAAGGTGATTTCAATTTTATTAAAAACATATAAGCATAGAAACAAACTGAAAAAATGTATACCAAAAAGTTACCAACAGTTACCTCTAGGTAATTTTTAAATTTTTCCATATTTCCTAAATTCTCAAAAATGAACATATATTTGTTTATACATATAAATATATGTATATAAAGTATATATTATTAAGAAAACTTGCCTTGTGCTTGCAGTACTGTAAGATGACCTCTTATGCTTCACCGCCACAGTTAGGTGGCATAATTTGAGCCTTAAAATTGAGAATCTTCTTCTCCCAGAGTAAGATAAGAGTAGGATCTCAAAGTTGAAAGGGATTCTAGTTATCTAGTGATTCCCAAACCTGAGTATGGATCCAAATAACCTGGAGGACTTTTAAAACACAGATTGCTGGGTTTCTGATTCAGTAGGTCTGGATGCCTGAGTATTTGCATTTCTGACATGCTTCCAGGAGATGCTATGCTGCTGGTCTAGGGACCACACTTGGAGAACCAATAATCTAGTCAAACTTCCCAATTTATCAATAAATCCCACATTTCTCCTCTACCCCTAGCAAAACCCGATTGTCCAGCTACATTTGAAAGCCTCTGATGGCGGGAAACACTCTCATGAAGCAGAGCATCCTAAAACCTTGGAGAACCCAGAAGTAGCTAAGACCTGAAGGACAGCACAAGCCCCCTCCCTTCTCCCCTAGCTCACTTTAAGCAGGACTATTTCCTTAACTTTTTAAAATATCGCAGAGACTGCTTGAGACTTTTCAGGTTTGTCCCTTTCTGTTTATCTCCAGCTGAAATTAGGGCGGACTCAGCACTCCCCGAATGATTTGGGAAGGGTCCACACTTAGTTATCGGCCATTTTGCTGGGCATAATCTGAATCATTTGCCCTGAGAGGATAATGTTCAGGAAGGAGTCCCTCAGTTTATTGCTTCTCTTAAAGTAATAAAAATGTGTTGGTTTTTGGGAAAGGGCTCCCCAAAACAAAGTCAACCCCTCGCACTAGTGAAATTTTACAATATACTCCATTTTAAAGGAGAAATTATATGCTGCGGTACTTTTGTGAATTTTGAGCTATCACACAACCGTCTACTGTATCAATTCTCTCCGTAATAGAGCAGAAAAGTAAGAACATGGGGCTACTGTCCTTAGTGCTTGTCATATGTTGTAAATGTCATGAAAAGTTTCTAAGAAAACCATAGAGACTTTAGTTAATTGCCTGAAGTACCCAATTACCAGAGAAGTTTGGGTTCTAACCACAGAAATGTAAGATGCTCTCTTTCCATCATGGGTAGAATAGGCAAGTTTAGCCACATCCAACTACCTCCTAAAATGGAATTTTAACTATTTAACCCACTAACCCTTCCTAATTTGGGGACAAGGGAATAAGAGAGTGACACCTCTTTGACTCAAAATGGGAGTATGATCTCATGCTTCTTGCCTTCAGTGTATGTCCATACAGTGAGCTCTCAGTTATTGTAGTACTAGAATCCACAAACCACATCAGAATCTCATGTTACCCAGGAGTTCCAAACTTCTACCCCATCAAGACCTATGTCAAAACTGCTGAAAAACCAAATGGGAGGGATTTGAGTTTCACTTCCTCCTCTTTGCCCTGGAAGGGCTAACAAGCAAATAAATTGCTCAGCTATAGGGAGAAAAAGGAGAAGCAAGGGTCTTCTATCGTCTAAAAAAAATAGGCTCCATCAGCGGGAAATGTAGGCAGCGCACCAGCTGCCGCTCTCTGCCCCAAGCACAGCCATCTCCACTGCCGGGACATTCTCTCTTTCTTCTTGGTTGGACTAATCACTCAATACTTCCACAGCATGTGCTCTGAATGGGCGCTGTGCTGGCCCAGAGAATACCAGGGTGAGTAAGATGAAGTTCTTCCCCTCAGGGGGCTCACATGCGTGGGGGTGAGAGCAGGCTTACCCCAAAGAAATGTGCCACAAATCACTGTCATTAGATAGTGCTAAGTTACACGCCACAGGTAAGTGCTGTCAGAGTCCCCAGTCTATGCCTCACTTCCGTGAGTTCCAGAACAAACATAATACCCATGATAAGGCATGTAACACAAAATGGTGTTTGATGGGTTCTTGGTTTGCTCCTCTGGTTTACTCCACAAAACAGAAAGACTTATTCTCCTTCTAGATCTCTGGGCTGGTAGAAGCCAAAATAGAGTCATTTCCAGCTTCCTTACCCAGGTTATGCTAATTCTCCACAATGTCTTTTGGTCCCATCTTTTTCCTTCCATATCTTGGGGCCTTATAAATTTAGACCTGGTTTGCATTAGTACCCTCTTAACCAGACTTTCCACCACCCCAGCTCACCCTGACAACAGCTGTTGAATAATTTCCCTCAAACTCTTTTTTTTCATCATGTTATTCTCCAGCATAAAAAGTTATCATGGTTCCCCATTACCTCTCATTAAACCCAATCTCTGCCGCCTCCCCTTTGAAACCCTAGGTCAGCTGCCCCACCCATAACCCTGACCTCATTTCTCATCCTTTGCCCCAAACTCAACTAGCTCATACATGGCCCCTCTACCCAGTGCCTTCCCTCTCTTTTCACCAACACTTTTCCTGCCATTCCTTTCAAATCTTAAAATTCCTCCTCAATTGCTCCTTTCAGATTCTTCTCGTTCCTTACCTAACCTCTTCTTGACACCACTCAATTTATCCTACATTAATTTAAACTTTTGATGGGTCTCTCTCTCCAAGATTTCTTCTCTTATTCTCTGTGGTCACACTGTCAGTTCCAATAAAGTGGTAAAAGCCATGAAAATGGGCTCATAGATTCTGTTTCTTTTGACAGACATCTTTCTCTTCCTCCAATGTAAGATAACAATTATTTAACTGTTACATTCCATTTTACAATGGGCCTTCATTGACTGTCTATCATTTGATCTTCACAACCACTTTGTGAGAAAAATAGGACAAATGTTATTATCTTCATTTGGAAGTTAAGCAAGCATTGGTTTTGCAGGTTAAATGATTTGTCCAAAGGTTCACAGCAAAGAAGTGGGAGTTCTAGGACCCAACCCCAGGTCTTTGAATCCTAAGTGCCACCACCAGGAAGATGGTGTTGGAACACCATCTTCCTACTCTGAACATATGGCATACTTGATAAATGCCGATGGACTGATAATGCAGATTATTAACTTGGCAGTGTCACCGTGCCACATTCAAATAGGGATTAAACATCTTTAAGTCAATTGGAAGTGAAAGACACTGGTGAATTCTCATTTTTGCCTTTCTTCCTAACCTGATCCCCAGAGCATAGCTTCAAGTTTGCATGAGAAAATACTCATACAACCTAAATTCAAAAAATGCATATGCTTTTAAAAGAAAGTTGAGTCTTTCCTGGAAAGCTAAGAAAAGAGGAAACACCTAAGAGACTCACTTTCAAACTCTCCACATGATGTTGCTTGGGTCAGAGATCAGACTGAAGCTTCTAGGTCAACTTCGAGTTACTGGTTGACATCTCTGCACTGCCTCAGCAAGAATGGCTAGGAGCAGTGGAGGCTGGGAATCTGAAGAACTGGGCTCTAGCTGTTCTGCCCTTCTCTGTGTGACCTTAGGGTAATCTAAGACTCAGCAGAGCCTTGGGCCTCTGTTCCTTTATCATACAGAGGGGTTGAATGAGATGGTCCCTGAGGTCTCCTCTGGCTGTGACATTCTGAGTCTATGAATAGCAAGGACACAAGACAGGTGCGAGCTGATCACCACGTGGGAAGCTCACACCTGTCTCTCCCCAGTGTTTCCGCCCCTCACTTCCAGCAGTGCCAAACTCTAGGCCCATTCAGGGTCCAGTTGCCAATTTTGAAGCTGTTCAAGGACAGTCGTCCTTCTGCATGGGGCTTTTTCCAACCCGAAGCTGGCCTTCCTTCCTCTCTCTGCAACTCATTCTCCCATAGGCTACTGGGGTTTGCATGCCACTAATTCATTTCTGCCTCTTTGCTTTTAGATTAAAATTACTCACAAGAACCAAGCGCCCATGATGATGGGACCTCCCCAGAAGAGCAGCTTCTTTTCACTGAGGAGGAAGAGCCGTTCAAAAGACTAAACAATGTGCCAAACACCAGTTAAACCAAGAGATAAAACAAGAAACTGTAATACACACACACACACACACACACACACCCCTCTCTAACCATTGGAAGCAAAGCCACCCTTTAGGAAGAATCCTTCACCCTGACATACATTCTATTTATTTCAACAGTGGACACAACCCACCAGAGCCAGTGCCAACAGAACATTTTGAATGGACTTAGGGCCCACCAGGGTGAGGCTGGCTCATGCAGCAACCTCCACATTCCCAGCCTTGAGTGGGACTTTCTGAGACTGAAAGAGAAATCCCCCTTTCTTCCCACCAGTGCTGCAAGTTTCCTCATGAACATTCGCAAGGAGCAGGCTGCAGGTTTCCTGCCTATGGTGAGATCGGATGTGGCCAAGGAAAAGAACTCCTGTTCCAGAGAACTTGCACAAAGGTCCCTCTGTACAGAGACAAAACAGCCTCCGACTCTCAGAGCAACTCCCTTGGCAGGGCTCAGCAAGCGCACGTTGGTTTCTTGGTTGTCCTTCGAGTGACAATTTCTCCCTGAACTCGCTGAGGAGGCAGAAAGGCTGTGGAAAGCTGTGTTTCCATTCTTGGTTCTCTGCGCTGTCAGTGGGCACTTGTTATTTTTCCCAAAGCCTTCTCCCAGTGGCTGTGTGTTTGTTTAGAGACGGCTCCAGGAGGGCCCAGCGCTGCCTGCACAGCACACCTTAGATGTGGTATTTATTTTCTTAGTTCTGTGAACACCTGGGAGGGAAAGCAGAGAAACTGGGATTTATTTTTCAAATTGGTGTCATAATATTGTGTAAAAAGGGAAGAAAAAAAAAAACACCCCCAGCTTCTTTCTTTTTCAAGCCAAAGCGTGTTTCCTGTTTGAGTTCCAAGCCCTGGTGGCAGACTATTCCTGAAGGCAGAGAAGATGGGAGGGAAGGGCCTTTTGCTAAAGAGCCCAGGAGGCAAACCATCAGGTGGTTCCCTCCTGCCTCTCTGCACGTACCACTCCCAGAGTAGACCTGAATGCCCTTCTGATGGTCTCAAGTGTGTGTACATATATATAGCATATATATTTATATATATATAAATATTTATTTACTGATGGACTTTTCCTGATTGAAAAAAAATTATGTAGTATAGGAACAGAAATTGAGAAAGAAAGAGAAGGTTCTTACTCCCAATTCCACCATTTCATTGCCAAGATACATTTCCCCATGGCAATCATGAGATTTAAGGGAAATGAAAGTAGCTTCTTCTCATAAAGAGACTGAGAATTTCTATTCTGGATTCTCAAAAAAACCATGAAAGATATGCTGGGCAGGATTTACTCTCCCATTTGTCAGATAAGGAAACTTATCTTGGAAAAGCTAAGAGACCTGTTCATGGTATCTTGGCTAATGTGGTTTGGGAATAAGTGCCACTAAGAAGATATTTAATAGAGAAAAGAATCCATTCATCTTGGAATAGGGGCATTTCCGGTCACTGAGAAATGTTTCCATTTGGATCCAGTTGCCAGGGAAGAATGAATGTGCAGCACATATGTGATTGGGACAGGCCCACATGAGAAAACGGGGGCCCCGTGATGCTTCCTAGAGATTTTCTCTGGCCTGAACTGGTGAGAAGTTGGTCTGGGGTTGAAGGCACTAGACAGATCATTAAATTAAACTCTCCCCATGTCAACTCATCATGGCCATCATAGTCTCTTTGTCTGGAAACACCTTTGGCTGCAGGGATGACCTCAATGGAGAGTTACAAGGAGGACTAAGGCCCCTTCTACGAGGTGCTGCCAGCCCGTATCCAGAGGGGTCTCGGCAGAGCTCAATGGGCTTCATTCAGCTGGTGCCAACATTACCCTCCTTTCCCAAAGGCAAGACTGTGTAGGGCTTCATTGGTAGAAAGAAACATTTGCCTCAGCACCTTTGCTCCCTCAGGCCTCCATCCTCTCTGAGATTTCTCAAGAGGAAACCTGGGCCCACTCAACATCACTCCACTGAGCTCCCCCTGATCTTGTACTGGGTCATCAGGAGCTTTGCACAAAGAAGGAAAAATTAAGATTGTGTATGCATATTGATCCTAACTCTGAAGGAAGCAGTCACCTAGGACGTTTAGGACGGAGATCTAGGACCATCCTACTCAACCGAACTGTGCAGAACACTGGGCAAGCGGAAAGCCAGGCCACCTGAAGAATGTCCTGAATGACGGGATCCTTGGCAATGGGACCAACAAGCTCCAGAATGGCGACAGGTACTGTCTTGGAAGCCACTTGATTCTGAAATGAACGCAGGTTCAGCTTTGGGGTCACTGATCCCAAGACATTTACAGAAGTTTTTGCCTGTGTTTCAGCCCTGATCCCCAAGATTGAGGCTGTTGAGACATGGCACTATCAACAGGTGAAACTGGATCTCAGAGATTCACAAGTCAGAGACTGGCCCCTGCCTGCTCTGCTCTAGCGCATAGGACTTGCGGTGTTGCTTGAGAGACATGTGCCAAGTCTTCCTTAGAGCCACAGAGTGTAACAAACTTCGGTGAAATTGCACTTCCAATTTGGTAACCTCAGTAAGTCTAGTTTTGTTGTTTAATCTGACCCTACAACTCATCCCTTAACTGCTGTGACTGTGGTTTCTTACTGTAGCGTACCTCATCACAGTGGTCCTCTCAGCAACCTCTGAGGTTGGCAGAGAAGGTACTACTATCCTCATCTTAATAATGAGGAAAACCAGGCTTAAGAAGGTTTAGTGACTTGTCAAAGTCACACGGTTAAGCAGTCAGGAGAGAATCCAGACCCTCATTCCTCATGTTATTCTGATTCTGACCATGCCACAGAGGTGTTCTCACCTGCCCCCGCGCTTCTACCCCACTAGCAATAAAAAGAATGAAACAGGAAATCTTCAATACATCATGCTGTCCCTGGGCTAATGGGCTAGGAGTTGTGCCTCATTATGGCTTGGTCTTTGTGGGTTTCCTCCAGTGAGTTGAGAATGGAGATAAACTTAGTAGGATGATTATATTTCAGGTCAGAGACCAGCTCCTCTCATGAGAGTTTTTCCACAGATGGAAAAGATATGTTAAAATTGCCAAATAAATTAGGAAATACTTGGCAGAACTTGGAAGAGCCTCCAGACTGGCATTACATAACGTGCATATACATTATACATATGCACATTATATAAGGTGACATAGTACTTAATGTGCTGTATATATTATGTAAATTACATATTTGTGAGTAATCATGATAAATATAGAGACCCACTAATCACTTTTTTACACATACTCAGTGACAGATTAGGAAGTTACTTTGCCAGAGAGTCTTAAAACTTACTCTCTCCTGCTGCTTTGGTTCCAGCTCCTGCCAAAAATAATTGCATCAACTTTTCCCATCTCTAGCCCCCTCTCCTCTTGGCCAAAACCCTCAGTTACCTCCTATCCCAGCTAGGCTGTACCTTCTGTGGAACTACCACAATTGGGATCCATAAAAATAGAATCTTGGGGATAGGAAGGATCTAGACTCCCAGGTTCCTGCTGTCACAAGCCTAAACCTCAATACTTCCAGGGAGGTGGGTGCCTAATGCTAATGTTAGAATATGGAGGGGGGGAGGGGAGGAGGAAAAGGCTACAAACCCTCCAACCGTCCAAGGAAGGAAACTTCATGGTGTTCTTGGCCACCAGTTCCAGGATCCAACAATAATCAATCAGGAAGTTATTTCAAATGTCTACGTCCCCGCAACATATCTCAAACTATAATTTCCTAAAATGTGTTTCACAAAATGCAAGTATCCATAAAATGCTCCATGAAAAAAGAGTTCTGTGGTTGAGATCCCCTTCTAGGCAATATACAGAGAGGCCTGATTTGAAGAACTCATGGTAAAGAACCATAGAAGCCTTAATTTTTCTGTCAACAACTATAGATTAGAAACACAGCCTGAAGCCCATCATTTCTTCTTCTTTTTTTTTCTGAGGAAGGTTAGCCCTGAGCTAACATCCACCACCAATCCTACTCTCTTTTTGCTGAGGAAGACTGGCCCTGAGCTAACATCCATGCCCATCTTCCTCTATTTTATATGTGGTATGCCTGCCACAGCATGACTTGTCAAGCAGTGGACAGGTCCATGCCTGGGATACAAACTGCCGAAGTGGAGCGTGTGAACTTAACCACTACAGCACCAGGCTGGCCCCAACCATTTCTTCTTTTTGTCCTCAGTGGAGATGGAAACATGCAAGTAACCATCCCCTCCAATAATATTCCAAAAAAGTATTTTTATAGGACAAGGAGTTTCCATTCTTAAGATATTCTTTCTAATTTGCTTTATGTGATTGTTTAACTACTTGCATTGTTCCCCTCTACATCTCTTCAAGCAAGAATCAAAGATCTGGACTCCTTGTCCCCTGAGTGAGGAAGGGATTGGGGAAAAATTAAGGGGAAAACATGATAGCTGCCAGAGGTCAGACTTCATTTATGGAGCTCCAGAGAACAGAACCAGGTCAATTATTATTCAATTTAATGTCTGCTCTTAGAGCTGGCCTAATATAGAAAGAGCTGCCTTGTTGGGGAATGAACAGCCTTCTGCTCTTACAGGAAAAGCCCTGACCTGGTTTGGTGGGGAACGAGCAGTGTTTGATCTACCTTGTCCAAAAAACTGTCAAGACCGTTTTTCTAGGCACCAATGTGAAATCAATAGGTCTATTACTTCCTTTTGAACAGTATACCTGAGTGTCCCTTGTTTTCTGAAGAAATGAAAAAATGACTCCCAGAGAGATTTCTGAATCAGTGGGTACTGACCAGTGGGTACACATGGCAGGATTGACAAAACTCATTGGCACCCTCAAGGTCAGCTAGTGGTGGTGATCTCTCCTTGGTAGCTCTGAGAGTTAAAGGAATGAGTTACAGTGTTAAGACCAAAAGAGATTTTGCATTTCTATTGAGGTCCATATTAGCACTTTGGAATTCTTCTCCTAGTCACAAATACCAGACCTGCATCCGACTTGCAAAGACAATGAAAAAGAAACTATGCCACATCTCAAATATCAATCAAGTTTTAGATAAAATAAGAGAGCAAAATTGTGTAGAATTTTACATGGGGCCATTGTTTTAGCCCACTTTGATGGCCCACCATATTGGAGTGACTTCATATTGGAATGACTTCAACCTTCTACTATAAAGAGAAAACAGGAAAAGGAGATAGGAAAGGGAATTCCCATTTATTGCTTACTGGGTGCAAGGCACTGAGTCAAGGTCTTTTCATGTACTATCCCACTTAATCCTCAGAACAGCCTATGATATGGGTGTTGTGCTTATTTCACAGATAAAGGAATTAGTGCATAGAAAGGTGAAGTACCTTGTCCAAAATCAAACACATGGCAAGTGGTAGAGCTAGGACTTGACGTGGGTCTGCCTCACATCAAAATTTATGCTTTTTCTACCATATTTTAGTGCCTTTAACATTCTTATATAACTACTTCCAACCTTACTCTCATCCTGGGTAAGACCACACAGTATTGACAAATTGATCTCCTATCTGGTCAACCTCTGTATAGCCATCTAATCACGTTCCTACTGAAGAACTTCCAGGGCTTGTTCAAATTTAAACTCAACAGCCTCCATGGACAGCCGGAACCGAAAACCTCACCCTTGCAATCAAATTGGCAGCCATCCCCTAATCCTCAACCTTTCAAATTCTAGCTGAATGGGACTCTTTTCCCCAGGCCTACCTAGTGGATTTTCTATTCAACTCTATGAGTGGGAGAGCCACAAGCAGCCTTCTCAGACTTAAATGCCATGGTCAACAAGTGACTGGCCTGCTCAGGGAAGGAGGGCTAGGGTTGTTGCAGGGAGCCTCCAGCAAGAAGGCTCTGCATGTGATCCTCATTAGTGATAAGCGTGGGCTGGGCCATCTGTGTTCCACAGGAGAACAGAATGGCAGGCTGCCTTTCAGATGCCAAGAGATGCTATCTAATGGGAAGATCCAGAGAGCTCAAAAAGCAGAGAGGCATCTTTTCTCATGGGCATCTCTGTGGGAAGCCAGGGACACAGAAAACCAAGGGGTTTTGGAAATTAGCTGCTTACCTTGCTGGGCATTCCACCCTTGCCACCATTTCCTTCCTCATGTCCGTGGTGCAGGACTGCAAGCAGAGCCCTGCAGCCTCATCTGCTAACTAAACTCCCTTAAATAAAGTCCACAATGAACCTGTGTTATCCTGAAATCTGTGGATGCAATGGCAGGTGCATTATAGCAAGGCACTAGAGTGCAATTAAGCCTCCCAGTCTCCCACGGGTCAGGAAACACTGCAGATAGAAGAGACCATTTAATTAGATGCTCAAGGCAGATTCTAGAGAAATAATCAGAAAACATGGAGAGCTACTCTCAATGAGTCAAATTAGGAAAACACAATTTGGAAGCAAAGAGAATAACATCTAACCCAGGATCAAGCATGTAGTAGGTAGTAAGTAAATATTTGTTAAATGAATGAATAGCTAAAGTTGGTATCTGTCTTTCTACCCTGGAATGGGTAGGGGGAGGGGGGTAGAGGCGATGAAAGCTTTTTAACTAACAACTCAGGAACTCGAAACCACAGGATGTAGAGGGAGCTCATCGAGGCCTTTAACTACCCAGACATCTGTTGAGTGATGGATACAGCTAAATATGGATCATCAAAGGGCTTTCTAGGTCACATGGAGGGCAGCTTCATGATTCAGAAAATATGAAATTCAACTTGGACAGAAGGACAGAAATGTTTTCAATCTACTTCTTAAAGATAAGGTCGGGATTGACCAAGAATAAAAAGGCAGCACAGAAGTGGAGTTACAGCACAGTAAGAGACCAGCATAATAAGATACAGATTAATGAGATGAAAAGAGAGAGAAAATTGGATCTTTTAGAAGATTTATTTGAGCAAGGCCAGATGAGTGTGAACACTACAGTCGTCCAAAAATGGAAGAAAGGACTGAGAAATCCTTTGTTTAAAAAAGCTTAAAGTTGAGTTAATGGTAAAATGGAAATATCCAGGTATTGATAGAATTGTTGTTAAATAACAACTATCATTCATTGTTTAGTCCAAAGCCTATTATTTTGACCACTTTTAAACTTCACGAGAACCTTATGAAGTTGGCGCTGTATGGTTCCCGTTTGACAAATGAAGACAGAGCAAATCTCATGGCGGCAGATCCAGGATTCTGGTCTGTCAGTATCCGCCTTCAAAGCCCGTGTCCGTGCCTGCAATGCCTTCACTGAGTCCTCTGAGCTTCAAGCATGGTGACAGGGATTTTCTCCCCCCAAAGCAATACCCTGGGCATGACTTAATTCCTTCTCAAACTGGAAATCCATGTCCCCCTCCTCCCTCTTCCACCGAGCCGGAGTGGGAAACAGCATTCATTTGCCGGGGAGCAGATCTGGGCAGCAGAAAGTCCACATACACCTTACCCGCCTCCCTTATTGTTAGATTCTTTCTCCAAGGCACCAGCCATCTCCTAAGACACTACCCAGGGAACAGCCAGCCAACAATGAACACCTGGTGAAGGACTCAAGAGGTCAGGGGATTCACACAATATTAAAGATCATATTAAAAGATACACAGAGACCATATTAAAGATCAGGTTCAACTGAAGTGAGCTCAGGTAGTCAAACATCAGAATTTAGTAATTGATATCTAAAGGTGGAACAGAGAGTCGAAGTATCCTTTTAAAAAATCTGTTGAGTGAAACATAATTTGGGGTAAAAACACTGCTTCTAGAATGATGGGAAAAAATTGAACTTTTTCCTTTCCAAAAAAAAGAAAAATCCTTTTTCAAATGGAATCTTAGCAAGAATTACAAGGTGAGGGATAATAAAGTGGAAATTTATTTTTGCCTTTAGACAATATGAAAGGAGATGAATTTATAAACCCCACAATATACGTGGCAATCTAGAAGAAGATTCCAGAAAGTCTGCATTTTCTATTGAGGGATTAAACAACAGTACTTTCAAAGTAGCTAATGAACTTATTTTTTTTTTGAAGATTTTATTTTTTCCTTTTTCTCCCCAAAGCTCCCCGATACATAGTTGTATAGTCTTCGTTGTGGGTCCTTCTAGTTGTGGCATGTGGGACGCTGCCTCAGCGTGGTTTGCTGAGCAGTGCCATGTCCGCGCCCAAGATTCAAACCAACGAAACACTGGGCCGCCTGCAGCGGAGCGCGCAAACTTAACCACTCAGCCACAGGGCCAGCCCCAATGAACTTATTTTTTTATCTTTTTGTTTTTTTTAAGAAAACTGGTACCAGTTGGTTACCAGAAAATGGCATGATCTTTAAGAAAAGACAAATTTTCCTGGTAAATATTTCCTCTCTCCCTAATATCCTTGAAGTAAAAGGATTGAGAACTAGATCTTTTAACTCAGAGAAACAGAGGAGCATGGGGGGTGTCAATAATAGAGGATGTCATTGAACTACTGTTTGGGATTTGCTATCATCATACTCTGCTACCACTAGGCATTAAGGTAATGATAATAAACCCAAGAGGATTAAGCAACTCCCACCTCCAATCTTCTCCCTGTCAGCCTCCTGAAGCTCCCCCACCCTCCTCCAGGTTAAATATACTTCCTGGAATTAGAACGTCTGGGAATAATTTCTTTTTATTATGAAAATTGTCAAACATACAGAAGAGTAGAGCCATGAGTCTAATGAGAACCCATATACCCATCACTTTGATTCAACAATTATCATTTTGCCGTATTTGTTTCATCTTTTTTTCCCTTGAAATATTTTAAAGTAAATTATAGATGTCATGACATCTCACACCAAAATACTTAGGCATACATCATTATGGTGGATCCTTTCTTAAACGTTAAAGGTTGTGGGTATCATCCACTTGCTGGAGGAAGATTTTGGGGTGTTGTGCATATGAGGTCAGTCATTTCTCAACAGACTGAATCCACTTTTCACAAATAGAAGTTAATCAGGACATCACTCTAACACTTAAGAGGAGAAAGTTTTGGGTTGAACCCAGGGAAGGTCTTAGCTGTATTCAAAACATTCCTGATTGATCTGGAAAGAGGAAGGTAAACAGCACATTAACGAAATTCTCAAAAGACAGAAAATGGGGAAGTATTATAAGCACTAATGATGCCAGAGAGAAAGTGCAAAGCACTTGGAGGAGTCAGAAATTTACCTGAACAATGCATGTTTTATTTTTGAAATAAAAATGTTTAACGCATTAGTAGTTACAGAAAGGCTGGACATGGTATTATTTTGGACAGGTAAAACATCGTCTCCGCAGATTCATTTGATCGTACAAAAACCAGTTACAATTACCGCCCCCACAATGTGACGACTGTGAAGCCAACTGAGGGAGAGGGGCAGGCTGCTGAGATGTACAGACAGATCCTCCTGCTCCACTGGGGCTCAACTGAACTGGAAGTATGTCAACCCCCGAGAGAATGTCTGGGGAGCCTGGTTGAGACGTGTTGGCTCACTTATGCAGGCTGAGGTATCATTTGCAACAGGCAAAGTGCAAGAGAAGCAGGTATCATTCCCTTGCTCAGCTGCTGGGGTCAGGGCGGGCTGACTGCAGATGTTCTGGACAAGATGGTGGACAAGGTGGTTGGTTAGTGTGCTTGCCAAAGTCTGCTGGCTCAGTGATTCTGCCAAACAAAAGGGAAGCAGGTAAAATGAGTGGCAGAAGTTTCCAGAATATTGAGCCTGTCTCAGTCAATAAATGAAATGAATTTCCTATTCAAGAACAGCCTAGGTGGTGGCAACAACTGGAAACCAAGGCCTGATGCTCAAGCAAGGCCTAATTCCCAGCCTGTAGCTGATGGACCTAACTGAGCACACATCTGGCTTCCCACACGTCAGGAGGGCAAGCTCTCTTATCCATGCCACCGGTGCATATCTGCATACCTGTGACTCGCTAACCCCTTCCCCCACACCATGGGGCTGATAAGACCAAGCATCACCTTTTCCTGTCCTGACATTGCTGCTGTGAGGAATGGAAGGCTATGTCAACTGACATGGAAATGAAAATTGTCTTCATCATCCTCAGAGTGGGAACATGTTTTCTTCCCAGAGCGCCCCCTCTTTGGAAGAACACAGTCTCTTCTGAGCTCCCTCCTCCAGCCTAACCCCTGGCCCTGAAGCCCAGGATCCGCTGACAGGCGTGAAAACATATGAGCTCACTGCAGCTTATGTAAGAGCTCTTGGCAGGCCTTCCCGGGAGCACACTTGTGTCTGCCTTGTCTAGGCAATGTGATTTGCCTTTTCTCTATCTCCTCGGAACTCTTGATGAGTCCTTTGTCACAGGGAGGAGGAAGCACGGTGTTCCCTCCTATTTCCAGTGATTAAAATCACACAGTTTCCTGAGGGGGGAAATAAGTATTCAAAAGACAACCTTCACTTCATATGCTAAGTCCCCTTCATGGTGGCACTGCCCCTTTGCCCGGTTCTTTTCCTTGATGAGGCCACAGTACTTTGTTCTCCAAGGCAGGTCAGGTGCCTTGGATCCTGCCTCCCATTGACTTGGTGAGAACTCCCACTCTTTCCTAGACTCCTTTATCTTGAGGGAGGACAGAAATTTTGGGGAACTGCACTCGAGAAATTTGAAGAGAAGTGAGGAGACAGAGAAAGCAAGGGAAGGCCATGAGCCGATCTTCAAATTCAGGGGCTGTTTTACATGGCTCCCAAGAGGACAAGGGAAGATTTTAGGTCAGGATTTGGTTCTCCTCCTGCTGTTGAGGAAAGGAAAGGGAGTGGGAGGACCTGGGAGGCCCTTTGCAGGGATGTGCTCCACACTGCTGCCTCAGTTACTCCAAGCCTGGGCAGCTCGAGGCAGTCCCAGAGAAGACAGGGGATCTCAGCCTGTGCCTGTTTGTGTTCTCCTTCCTGAACATGACAGGCCACCACCCAAGGGCTCCTCCTACCCACAGAGCATCAGCTCCAGAAATGCGCTCTTCTCCCTCTGCGCAGCATTGCACTGCTTCTCTCGTGGGGCCAACTCTACTTCCCACGTTATAATTCCCATATTATATCTCAGTTTGCCCCCATGTGAAATCGGGCTGGAAAGAACAATTAATACCTTTGTTCATTTACTCATCAATAAATATTTTGTTATTAAATGACGTCTATTTGCCAGGCACCACACCCTAACCTCTCATCATGGCTCAATGCGGGTCTCTTACTTTTCCTCCATCTTTTCCCATCACATTCTGCTTTTCTCAACCTCCACTCACACCCTCTGCCTGCTTCTGCCACTTTTTCTTCTTTCTTTTATCCTCATGATGTTTCTCTTCATTCTCCACCCCCCCCCCATGATTCTATTTTTAGAGTGTTCATACATAAAATCAGAGGATCAGAGGAATCTGAGGGGGTATCTTCTTAAGGGGATACACCTTGTTATCTCCAGGCAAGTCTGTGCTTAAAAGGCCCAGGAAAGATCAGAGGACATAGTCCAGAGCCCAGTTTCAGGATATATTTCAGAATCTCACAACTGCTCCCATCAAGATATCGTCCTCAATGTCTAATTTAAATTCCTCTGTTCAATACTACGCTCCTTTTTCTCCTTACCTTTTGGGTCACATCTCAGGCATAAAGCACCTTTGTGGGTACAGAACTGTTGGGAGGTTTAACCCAAAACAACAAGGGTGAACATCCAGACCATAAGGGTATTAGTTTCAGTGTAAAAACAACCGAATCAGGAACAAAGAAGGGACTAGAGGCCATGGCATTAAGAGGGTTTGGCTTCTGTAAGATCAATGAAAACAAAACAAACAAATCAAAACCCACAAGCATAACCCCATGGGAGTCACAATTTCTAATAGATTATCTCAAGGAACATGAAAATTCCATTGGGAGGGAGTTCTGGAATCATAGACCCTCTTGTCAGAAAGGCCCTTCTTTAGATGTTTCATGACTAGTTGGCAGCCAGCGTAGCATAACGTCTGTGCTCTGCTGGGTGTAGTTGAATAACGAATGGTGGCCATTCAGCATTGGTTCCTATGTCACCATATGCAGAATTCCTCTGCAAAGCCATTTTCCAGGCCCCTGCGTAGAGGGAAAGTCAGGTCTACATGTGGACAGGGCCTGATGCTCCAGATGTTGCCCCTTTTGATTTGTGAGAATCTGCCAAGGTAGCCTACAGTCTTGATAGAGGCAGTGTGGTCTAGTGGGTAGGTTGCCTGACAAGGAGGCAGATTTCAAAACCTGCAGCATTTTCTTTCTGTATTTCTTTCTTCTCCAGATGGAAAGAAGCAAGAGACCCAACTAAAGAGAATAGGGTCCTACAGAAAGTTGCTGACCCAGTTTCTAGCACAGCTACCCTCTTCCATAGAACGAGAAGTAACCATTTGTGCCTCTCTGTATCATCATCCTCAATGCTCGGTAGATATCTTAGAGAAAGTGTTATTGTAAACAAGTAATCATAATTCCAAGAAGCCACCTTTTAAGGGGGTTCTGATGGATGCTTTTTTCTCTCTGCAGAAAACAAGTGAGACCTTTCTATCTTGGAAAAGTCTGGCAAATGTTCCAGAGAAGCTGCTGTGGAAGGGAACTGTTCCATGTCCCATGATGGTGTGAGGGATGAAACCCTGCCTGGGAGACAAGGGCAACACACGGAGTGGCCTACAGTCCTGTCTCAGCTACGCGGCCTTGGACATGGCCTTCAGCCTTCTGGGGCCACTCTTTCTCCATCTATCAAACAAGGGGGCTCCAAAGACTTTCACTCTTCAACAATCTTGCCTTCACCTGGGATAGATGCTATGGCCATAGGAGAGAGGGCAAGGTCCTTGTTCTTGTGGATCTTCCACCAGGCCCAAGCCTTGCCCCAGCACTGCTGACCCTGGAGGGCTACTCCCAGCCCCTCAGCCAAGAATCTACCTTCCTTCCCTCTTGAGGATTGATCAGGCTCAGAAATCATCTGATGTGGGGGGCCAACATGAAAAAAACACTACAAGGAAACTCTTGGATAAGCCTTCCACCTACACACACACATATACACACACACACATACTCAATCCATGAAGTGCGAGCATTTTCCCTTCTGTGTATCAAACCCACTTTACCCTTTCTCACTGCCAGCGTGTTAGGAGAGAATTCAGTTCTACCTATGGAAAAGCACTGCTTCCTCTTAGGGAACTTAGCTAAACCTCAGGGTTCGGGGGTGAGGCTAAAGGTCCTAACACACTTCAACTGTGGCCCATTAATGCAGATCACCAGCCGAGACTGAGGCAGGAACTAGTTAGCACAGTGCCAGGGTCTAGATCCTTCCCCTGCTCCTCCACCCCCACTGCCTCCCCGCCTCTAGATCTGTTGTTCTTTAATGGGGGCTGCCTGCTCAAGCCTGCCTGTCTGCCTGCACAGAGTGCTGTGGATTTGTTCTGTAATGTACCGTGTGTATGTATGTCCTGATTCTGGTTTACTGCAAATAAAAATGACAGCAAATGGCTGACTTCTGACCTCCTAATGGTTTCTTTTCACGCCATTGCTTGAGAAATCCAGATTGTCTGATCAGCCACAGAGTGCTGGAGATGTGCGTGCTCCTCTAGACTATTCCGTAGCCTTGCCACAGTTGCCCACTGCCAGGGAGCTTCCACTGATACGCCAGGACTGGGACGAATTGAAACTCTCTGTTGCCACTTTCCTGGTATTGAAGGAGGGGGAGAGGAAGCCAAAACTCCTATTACATAAGCCCCTGCTAAACATTTTATATATATCATCTCATTGACATCTGAAAACTCCCCTATGAAGTGGTTAGCATTTTATAGATGAGGAAACAAAGGCTCAGAAATGATAATTAACTTGCTCAACAAGTAACCTAAGTAAGTCAGTTCTGTCTCTCTCATACCTCAACAATCATACCCTCTCCTCTCAACTAATGTTCCTCCAAGTGTGGCCAGTGGACTGCTTACATCAGAAACACCTGAGGTCCAGATTTCTGGGTCCCACTCAGACCTCCTGAATCATGATCTCTGAGAGTGAGACCCTAAAATTTACTATTTTGTAATCCGGGACTGTAGATAGATCCTTGCGCCCGTGAAAGTTTGAGAACCCCTACACCACACCCTGCTGGCAGGCAGGACCACTCCAGGAGGACAGGGACAAGCCAAGGCTTTAGAATAACTCAGAAACGGAAACCTATAGACAAGCATCCTTATAGACTATTGACATCTGAAAACTCATCTCTTCAGAAGAGATCTGGAGAAGAAGCAGGTCTGGCATAAAAGTGCAAATGGACTTCACATCAGAGATGGTTGGCCCTTCTCCCCAGAATTTAGACCCCAAGAATAAGTCCATCAGATGGTCTCCAGGCTGAGGTTGTCCTGAACCAAGGGTTCAAGGTCACACCTGGGTAGGGCTAGGCAAGGGAGCAGGGGCTCAACACAACAGGCTTGGGGCCCGGGGCCTGTAATGGGGCTGAGCCTCCGAGGAAGACGTGATGAATGCCTTCTTTGCAGCTGCTTGCGGGCTCCCGCTGCTTTTTCAACCCCCACCTCCCTGCCCAGCCTGGCCTGACTGGCCAGTCTCCAGGCTTTGAAGAGCCACTGCTGTTGTAGCTCCAGGCTCTTCCTGCCACAACTGACCAACAAGGTTCTAAAAGCCTTGGAACTCACGCCCTGAATCCTCAGTCTTCTCCATGTTCCTGCTGTCATCCTCAGGGCCGGGCAAGGACTCAGGCCTCAGGGAACCTAACCCAAATGTTACTCACTCCTACCCATTCCCTCCCTCTTCCACCTAGATCTACTGAGTTCTATTTTGTGCCTCAGAGTCTAGGTGGAGGTTTCTGAAATGATGGCTGGGATGTTTGAGCTGGGGCACTGTGAGACGGATGCATAATTGCTACTCGGGGGCAGAACAAAATACTGGAAATAGCTCAGCTGCCCGCTCAACTGGGGAGACCCAACCATCCTCTCACCCTCCCAGCTGCAACTCTGTGTGAAAAATATTTTCCTCAAGAAAATGGCTTTTCTGGAGTCAAGAAATCAAGAAAACAACTCCTGTGCAGAATTTGATATAATGAAATCAGCAAAACATTTGAATTATGAATCTGGAAAGTAGTTTATGATCTAGAACTCTAATGGTGAAAATTTTCTTGAATCTCTGTAGCTAACAAAAGAATTGTGTAAACAAGGAAAATGCTGGTCCATTCAAGAACAAAGGCCTTTGGCAGTTGTGTTTGCATTTTAAACAGCAGCAAAGAATAACCCATTTGCTGTGGCATTTACAAGATTTTCGAACACATATGACCGTGTTCTTACTCCTTCCCCCACTTAACAGGTTACAGTGTGCCTTTAAAAGTAACAAAACTGCCTTTGTTTTTCAATGTCTTTCCCTCCCACTTTCCATTAAATGAGACTATCAATTATTACAGAAATATTTCTCAACCTAAAGTCCTAAAGCCATTCACAGAGGGAGCAGACAAGTCAAGGGCAGCAAAAATGGCTATGCAAGTAGATTAGAAAGAAAGATCAGAGAGAATGCGAGATAATGGTGGTCTCAGAACTGAAGGGATAACAGAGAGCAAGCACTTGGCCCAACCTCTCAGCCCAGAGCAAGACTCCCCAGTACAGCAGCTGTGCCACGGGCAGCCCCCTCTGCTTGAAGACTTCTGTGGATGGGCAGACCACTACCCTCCCAGGATGCCCATTTGGGAGCAGTTCTCTGAGCCTTAAATAGGTTCCCATTGCACCCACATCTGCCTCCCATTACCTCCCATCACTGGGCCCTGGCTTGGCCGCTAGCAACACAAAATCCATCTCACCTTTCTCCTGCAGAACAGCTTTCAGATAGCTGGAAACAGCCACCTCATCCTAGCTAAGTCTTTATTTTTTTTTTCCCTCCAGACTAAACATCCTCTAAATCCTTAAATCAGCCCTTATATGTCATGACTCTCAGACCCTAAGCTATTCTTGCAACTTTCTCTGGAACAACAACAACCACCAAGGCCCCTCTTAAAATGCGATTCTCAGAACTGAGTACAGCACAGCGCCCCAGACACGGGTGGGCAAGCGCACAGCCACATCCCTCCTGCTGGATGCCACTCTAGCTTTCCCTGGCAACTGGATCACCCTGCTAATTCGGCCTTCTCTCACAGCCAATATCTCCCAGCCTCTAAAGAATGCTAATACCTACCATTGGTATGGTGCTTTGCAGATTACAAAGTCCTCTCAGAAACGTGGTCTCATTTACTCCTCACAACAACCCAGTGAGGTTGATTAAAGATGAGGAAGCTAAGGTTTTTCCAAGGCCACATAGCCAGGCCTCAAGCCCTGAGCCTGTGATTCCAAATCCATGCTCCTCCAAACACACCTGTGTTGTCTTTTCATTTGAACTTGTTAAGGCCAAAAAGGCTCCCTGGCTTCATTTGTTAGTGTTTATTCCAAATCTTTTTTTTTTTCTGTTCCATTTTGTCTTGTTAATTTCTGCCCATCCTTTAACCTGTCTAGATCTTTTTGACTCCTATTTTAGCCGCCTCTTCCATTAAAGGGAAGACACTGGCTCAGAGACAGAAGGCAACAGGCAATGTGGTGTGGGAAATGCATGTTGAATAGGGGGATCAGGAGATGGGTTCCAGGCCCCATCCACCTTGGCTGACTGTGTTACCCTAGGCAAGACCCTTAGCCTCTCAGAGCCTCATTTTCTGAGGAGGGGGCATCTGTGTAGATTGCCCAGCCAATTCCCAAGACCTTTCCCAGTTTTATGAATCGAATAGGAAGAAAAGACCTTATCATTAATCAGATGGTTCCTCTTCTCTTTTAATCTAATGAGATATTGAACATGAGACTTCACTCAAAATATTTCACACGACTTTCTTTTGCTAAAATAAAGAAAAGCAAATATGGCCATGGCAATAAGCAACATTTATTTCATCTGATTGCCAGCCCTGGTTTTGGGGGGAGGAGGGGCAGAAAGGATTATAATGGCTATCTCTCAAGATGTAGGACCCAAAGACTAAGGAATCCTCAAGGGGGCTGAACAGGAACCTCTGCAGCTGTCACCTGACACTCTCTCCACATTACCAGGGGACCAAAGACCCCACAATAAAGATCCCCCTCTACAGTGGCCACTTAAATGATGTGGGAAGGGAGAGAAACTCCTACTTATTAAGCATCTCTGTGTGCCTTCCTAGGAAAGTCACATGATAAATGTTCTTGGATCATTGCACTAAGATAAGAAAAATCATCCCATCTTTTTATTCTTCTAGAGTGGAGCTATTCAATAGAAATATAATGTGAGCCACGTTTGTAAGCTTAAATTTTCTAGTAACCACATAAGAAGAGTAAAAAGGAACAAGTGAAATTAACTTTAACAAAATATGTTATTTAACTCAACATATCCCAAATATTATCATTTCAACAAGTAATCCATATAAAAACTATTAATGAGATACTTAACATTTTTCTTTGTACTAAGCCTTCAAAATCCAGTATTTGTTTTACAGTAACAACACTAGCCTGGGGTCAGCGGCTCCTGTACTGGACCAAGAAGCTCCTTCGTGGTGCTTCCCCTTCTTAGCACTTCTCAAACTACATTGCAACGGCCTGTTTCACTGTCTGCATCATAACTTCAGACTGGAGCTCTGAGAGGGCAGGGATTATGGCGTTAACTGGTACTTCCCCAGCTCCCAGCTCAGTGCTGGACGTGGATATAATGGGCCCTTGATGAGCATTTGCCAAGGAAGCGAGGAAGGGAAGAATACAAGCTTGCACACCTGACCAGAACAGGGAGGAGCTTGGGTGTGAACCTATGTCTACCTGACGATGAGACCCATCATCGCTTCACCATATCATGCTGCTGACAGGAAGCATTATGAAAAGAGCACGGCCTTTAGTGCCAAACAGACTTGGGTTCAACTTTCAGCTAGGTGATAGAAATGGAGAACTCAGCACAGACGTTGCTAGAGTGATTTTATGCCATTTCCTCATCTGTAAAAAGGGGATGGTAAGACCTACCTCCCAGGTAACTATGAAGATGGCACATATCTTGCAAACATTAGACTTTAACATAAATGTTAGTTTCCTTTCCTTGTCTAATAAAATGGAAATAAATCATTCTTATCTGGCCAAGGTTTAATTATGCAGTAGCTTTGACCCTATCTAGAGAGGCGAAAGTAATGAGAAGCGAATCAAAATTTGAGAAAGGGAGCCAGCTCCTACCATCTGCCTCCTTGTTTGTTCTTTAAAAAGCTCCACAAAATGCAGATCTAGCCAGGGCAGCCCGTGATCTGTGAGGGTGTGAGAGACGCACACTGCACTCTCTTTAGACCTTTGCCTCAGGGATTCTAGCATTTAAACCTCCTCTGCCCCAAGCCCAGGAGAACCCACCTTTGCTTTTCAAGAGCTCAGGAGGCTGGAAACTCTAAGAATCATTCCTGGTGCAGCAGCCCAGGTGGAGAAGGGGCCCAGGCAATGCTCAGAGGTTCAGTCATGAGGCCTAGGTCCTAGCCAGAGTTTGATCCTCAAGGAAGGAAATGGCTCCTTTAACCCAAGGTCCTCACATGAGCTTAGGAAGGGGACAGCTGGGGGGTGCAAAACTGCCATTGTCTTGATCAGAGAGTATTTATCAAAATTAAACACTCCCTCCTCCCTTATTGCCTACCACTTACCCTCCCCTTGCACAAGCCCTCTAGACTTTTCTCATCTCCCTGCCTCTGCGGGCACAGCTCCTCTGCCTGCTGGGCCCACCTCCTCCCCTGTCACCACCAGTCCCACTCCGCCCATCTTTACACCTTCACTTGCCAATAGGCCTTGTCTCTCAGTCCTACCCCCACCAGGCAGGACCAAAATATATGCATGCCACACACACACACACGCACACACAAATCCCACCACTCCTATTCTTACCCATCTTCCTTTGCCTAAGTCTTCCCTACCTCATTTCTGCCACCACTATGATCAGTACACACACACGTACTCACAACATACGTACACATACTCACCACCATCGCACACATGCACATATATCACCACCTCTACCACACACTCACATCCATGTTCACTATCATTTAGCACATACACTTACTCCCATACACATGTACACACCACCACCCACACCACACACACATTCCATATACACATACCCTACACATATAGAGGCACATACACACCATGACAGACTGTGCCACACATCTTCCACTAGGCCCCCCACCTTACACACACCCAACACGCAAACAGAATAATTCCCCACCTCAGAACATTTGATCTCCTGAGTTCTGAAGACTTATCTTTTTCACCTTGACTAGTCATTCGTATACAAACATCTCTTATCTCCCCTATTTGACTATGAGCCCCTTGAGGACAGAATCTGTTTCTCTTTTTATTTCAGTAACTTGTACAGTGCTTGGTTCATGATTGGGGCTCAATAATCATTTCTGAATGAATAAATGACTCAATCAATCAGTATGGGTCTAGAGGGACTAAATGGAGGGGAACCGTAATCACGCAGGCCCTGAGCCAACCCAGCCCTGGGGGCTGGGGAGCGCCATCTTTGGCGGCTAGTCCTGCCCGATCCTGCTTTCCCCTGCCTTGGTTTCATTCCAAGGGAAATATTTGTTCTGTGAGCAAATAAAATGTGAATATGTTCTAATCTGTTGCAAAGATACACAGAGCTGCCTTCAGCCGATGCTGCTTAGCTCTCTGAGGGCACTTCAAAGAACTGCGAAAATAAAATGTCTGCGGTGGGGGCAGGAAGAGTGTAACTCTTTCCTTCCCAGAGAGAAGGGCGAAGGAAGACCACATGACAAGTTTCCCCTTGAACATTTCCAAATGACCCCTCCCATGGGCCTGTCAGCATGCCAGACATGACAGGTGATCACAAGATTCTCAGTCCCATCGTTCTACAGATTCAGAAGTGCCAAACCTGTGATTTGAAAACACACTGACACACTTACACCAGAAACCTCTGCTTGATGTCCACAGTGAACTCATGGAGAAGTCTACTTCCCAGAAACGTGTGTGAGTGGAACAAACTTTGTCCGCCTCCCTGGCCCACTGAAGCTAGCCTTCTGCCCCCCTGCCCCTGCTCCCAAGCATCACATGTCACAGACCTTTGTGCCTACATTTGAACAAATGTGCAGGATGGTTGGAGAAGTCAGGAAGACAAAAGTCACCAGTGGCAGAAAATTAGGAAGAGATCTTTGTATTTTGTTTGTTTCCTACTCCAGAATTCTTAGAAGTTCAGAACCTTCCATAATAAGCTGTCATCGGATACAGTTGTTTCCGAATATGGCCTCAGGTTTGATTGCAGGGTTCTGAAGCGTCTGACGAGGAATGCAATGTGCCAGTGTTCCCTTAGCCCAGCCCTGTCCCGACTGACAGGCTGGGCAAAAAAACACAGCGTTGAACTCTCAGTTAGGAAAACCCCGTGCATGCAAATTAAACCATTTATTAAATACCTGAAGAGAGATCCCTTAAGATCTCCATAGTGAATTCTGAAAATATAACCCAGGACACCCCCTTTGTTTCCAAGTTCTGTGTGAGTCTTCTGGGCTGAGATGTCCTGAGGACAGGCACACCTATTTAGAATCCTGGGTCAAGAATAAGCCTCAGCCACTCCTGAGGGCACAGTCTTAGCTGCCATTTACTCACCCTTACTTGGTGTTTGAACCCTCTCAACAAACTGCAGATGAAAAACATTGACGTCATCATTACCTTATTTTGTAAGTGGGGAATCTGAGGCTCAGAGAGGCCAGGCAACTTGCCCAAGATAGCCTAGCTAGAGTCAGAATTCTGACTTGCTGACCTCAAAGCTTCCTCCCACGGGACTGCTTCACCAAGGAATCCGGCCTGCATAGAAGCCCACTGGCTTCTGCTTATTCCTACTTATTCAAATAGGAATTCAGTTATTCAAAGTAACTGCCATTCTCTATCTCATTAGATCCTCTATTTTTAAACACATGTAATGTAACTGAAAAGCCACACAATACTAACCCAATCAATTCAAAAGACTTTTTGAAAATCTCCATGTTTCCTTTGAAAATGAATTGTCTGTTAGATTCTCCCCCTGCAGTGTGGGATTGTAAGATCTTTCTGATGTGTTTCCAACACCCCTGTGCTCTGAGTGTTATCACCTCTCCCAGGAGCCAGATGGATGCCTCTGGTGCAGCCTTTCCCTTGCCTGACAGCTGTCATTCACAATGGGAAGGAGGTGGTCAACCCTCACCTGAAACAGGCAACAAAGTCTGCTGTCAGTCTCCAAACAGATCTCCAACAGTCACACCTGTGCTGAAAAAACACACACACACACACACACACACACACACACAAAGATGTACATGGTAGTGTTGTTTCTAACCTCAAAAAACTGGAAACAGCCTAATATCCAACAGCGAGAAACAATGAAGTACGTGATGTTAGAGCCGTAAGAAGACATATAGGCAAACCCTAGAAATGGAGTTTATGAAGAGCATTTAATGCCCTCGGGACATGCCTATGATACAATGCTAGGCAAAATGCAAAGTCATATGTTTAAAATATATCAACATTATGCAAAACAGCAAAGAAGAGACAAGGCAGAAAGATGTTTGAATGTGAACAGTATTCATTTCTAGAATTACAGAATTAGTTTATTTGTAATCATTTTTCCCTGTTTGTACACAATGGGTATATAATGATTTTATAATCTGAAATGCTTTTTAAACTTTTCAAAGATGAAATTCCCAGTTAGGGTGAATTAAGAAGACTGATAAAAAAATTAACAAAAACAATTTTGGAGAAACTGTAAAAAGTAAGACTATTAAATATCTGAAACTCTCTGATTAGAATTAGGCCATAAATTTAAAACTTTTTAAAGTATCATGATAGATGTGCTGGACTGCCAGTTGAAAGAACAATTTCTACTTCTGATCCGACTCCCTTACAAGTAATAATCTACCACGTCTTTGAAAATAACAAATGTAACAGCCTGCTGGATTCTGTTACTTGTCAACCGTGGACTTGGGCTCAAAAGGGCTTGAACTGACTCCACCATTCACGGTCAGGCTTGATGAACAGCTCTTGGAAGAAATCCCTGGTGTGTGGGGGCAAGGGAGGCAGGGGGACGAGCCAACAGGAGCCTCCTCCCCAGCCTGGTGTGAGCTTAGTCACTCACTCTGAAGGAATTCGGAACTCTGTTCTGCCTCCTGTACGCAAGCGGGCAGAGGCAGAGAGCAGCAGCAGAAGGACGTGCAGGGTGATTCCAATCATTCTGAGGCCCTCAGAGTGGCAGTAGCCCAAAGACAGCCTTCCCTATTCTTCCTGTGCACCCAGTCCTGTTCATGTGTATTCTGGAATGTTCTGGCCCAGGACAAGGAGGCATCTAACGAACGCTTTTCTTATCCCCTGTCTGTTCATCCAGAATCTGCACTATTTTTCTCTTACCTGTCTGCTCTGATGTCCTTCAAGCAACCCTACACACCCATTAGATTTGTCTTCCCCAATTCTCCTTTCCACTTGTCATTCCCCTGCTCCAGAACTTACCTTGGCTCCCTCTTGCTCAAGGAATCAGATCCAAATTCCTCTGCTCTCCAATACACAGTCCAACTCCCTCCAAACTCACTTTCCTCTGCCCTACACCTCCTCCCACTGCCCCAGCCTCCCCCCGCACCCCAGCATCCAGCCAGCCCTCTACGTCTGTCCTGCAAGCTTCACTTCAGTGGCCCTCCGAAGTTTCTCAAATTGGAAAGAAATGTTCCTTCACTAAAATAGAATAATGGAGTCTTGTCCAAATTATGCTCAAAGATACAATTTTCTCAATGTTAAGTTTTCTCCCATCAACTGTTGTTAAACCTTTGGCACCAGCAGCTCTGCCTATCTCTAGTGAGAGCCCACAGATGGCAAAGTGAAAAAACAAGTCCCCGGTGCAAAATCCTGGAAAAGCCTCAGGCACAGCCCATCACATGTCTTCGCCAGCTTGTTTATTTCACAGACACGTGCTCATGGTTGTGGTTTTTATATGTACACATAAAATAAATTCCAATTTTCTACTAATGAAATTGTTCCTGGTTCATGTGATAGAATTATATACCACATTATTTTGTAGTAGTCTTTTTAAAAAAATCTTAGTGGTCTATTAAGAAAATTATGATTGCCATGAGCCAGGACACCTGGGTGACTTTGCAAACCCTCAGACACATGATATCTCTCTTCCCCCAACACATCACACACTCACGCCCATTTGTGCCTTTCTCATGCTGTTCTGCCTGTGATCTCCACAGCCCCTTCTCGGCCAAAGAAAACCTCCACAACCTACAAGGTCCCATTCGAATAACACATCCTCCATGAAGGCTTTCTGCCCTGTCTCCTAAGATCCAACATAACGACTTTGGTTCCTCCAGAAATCAATGAAGAAGAAACACTAGACTTCAGAGAAAAGCAGTTAAGAAGAAAATACTAAGCGAAATCTACAAGGGAGGAAATAACGTGTTGGGAACTCTTTAATTTATCCTGGGGAATACTGAACAGGTCAGTAGGTTAGCACCTAGTGCCTGAATTCACACAGAGAAGAGGGGAGGGAACAAGATATGTTATGTTTCTACTCTATGCCAGACACTCTGCTATATGCTTTTCAAATATTCTATTTATTCCTCCTCTGAAACCTCAAGGTTTGCATTATTATCTCTATTTTACAAACGATAAAACTGAGGCTCAGAGAGATTGAATTTGTTCAAATTCACCCACTTAGCAAGTGGCAGGGCCATGATGGAAACCCAGGTCCACTGCCCACACCTACCATGCCCTGGACATCTTTACACACACTCTCAGTGAATAGTCAAACAACTCTGTGAGGCAGGAGTTACTATTCCCATTTTTCAGATAGGAGACTGACGTGCAGAGAAGTGAAATGCTGCACCAACAGTGACATAGTTAGTAGTGATGGAGTTGAGATACGAAAGGGGGCTTTGGCTCCATGTTCACCCTCTGTTCACCACACAAGGGAGCACAGGTCTAAGTTAGCAGCTGTTAGAGAAGGCAGTGAATCTGGAAAGCAGAGGGAAGTAGTTTAACCCACTGAAGATCTTTGAATAAATAAAGAGCTTCTTCCAGACATGAGTCTATAGAGCTATTATCATATTACCATATGGATTACCTCGTTACCATTTACATTTACAAGGTGTACGCATAGTTGTAAATGAACGCTACCCGCATTCCAGTCAGGAATGTGTGGGTTGGAAAGGGTAAATCACGGATCCTGTAATGAAAAATTACTTCTTGTCGTTGAAGGCAATTTAACACATAGGGAGGAAGAGGAAGACCATATTTAGCTTTTCTATTCTGCTGTGGCCGAGACAACCCTGTCAGAACAGGCCCTGAGGTCAGTTGCCAGGTTCCTGATGAACATTCCAAAGTGGGAAGGTCCAGATGAAACCCAGATAAATATACAAAGCAATTAATTAACTCACGGAGAAAGGAGGAAAAGTGAGGAAAGATTTCAAAGGTGGTTCAAGTCAAAGGGCATATAAAATGCTCCCAACCAGAATGCTACCTAGTGGGAAAAAATTCCTCAATGGTCTGGCCAAAATGTTGATCTTTCTTGGCTGCCTAAAGGGGACCTTCTGGTGGACTGGGGTCTATCCCAGGGAGCTGGCCACATTTAGGAGGACCAGGCAGGCCAGAGGAGTAACGGAAAGCGGCTCTTCCAACCTGTTCAAGATTGCCAGCCCAATAGATAAGGGGGCACCTGTCGGGGAGGATCTGGGTTGAATGAGTCAGTGAGAAGGCTGGTCCCCTCCTTCTAAAAACGGGGCTGGATTTCTGAAGTGGAAGTGGGAGATTTGGGCATTTTGGAGCAGTGTGAACTCCTCTGGGTTGCTAAGGGCTGAGGCAACACTGTAGGGACCCACCAAGCTCCATGCCAAATCTGACTGAAATGAAACTCAATGTCCTAGGACCCAGGTATTGCTGCTAAGGAAATGAAGCACTCCCCTCAGCTCACACCCTGAGCTCTTGCAGAGGCCAGGTTACCAGCTCCTCATTCCTCTCCCACCATGTGGGTAGGCAGATGCTGGGCATGCATAAAAACAAATCCATGAAGAGAAGGTAACCCAGCCACCCCTTTCTACTGCACTGCTTTGCTGTACAGTAGAAATCACCTGTTGCTCATTCGCATATTCACGCATCCTTTGGTGACCAAGTGCTGTGTTTGGGGCTGGGTAATTTAGATGAGCACCCAAGAGGGCCCCTATTACGGGAGTTCGTCCTGTGGGCAACACAGACCCATGAACGATGTGATATAGGCTTTAAACAAGGGCATCACAGAGGATGTCATGTTAAAAGCAGTCTTTGGCTATGGGTTGATTGTTTTTAAGCACCTATGAGACGTATCCCATAATTCCAAAATGGGAATGACTACCCCTCTAATGAATGTATGAGACCCCAGACATCCTGTCCCCACAATATCCATTCTAGCCCCTCCCCGTCATGTCTCCTCCAGGCCCTAACATCCTACAGTTTGCCCACACATGAGCAATTGCCAGTCCCTGGACATGCCAGTTATGGCCACGCCTCCGTGTTTGTTAGAGCCATTCCCTCGGCCCAGCAGGCCCTTCCCTCCTTGCTCTGCCCAGCACAGTTCTAGTAAGTAAGCATTCAAGGGCTGGCCCATGTGTCAACCCTCTCTGGTGCCGTCCTTGCCCCTAACAGGAAGTACTCATTGCTCCTTCATTTGTCCTCCCAGAACCCATTTACAGGCCTCTATTGCAACACCTGTAAACGTTCTACAATAGCTTCTTGTTCCTGTGACTTTCACCCACCTCCCACCAGACTGGGAGCTCTTCTCGGATAAGCCCCATGCCGAGGACACCAGCCACTCGACAAGTGTTTATGGAAGTGGAAATGAAATTTACTGCTGTGTAAACTCTTGTGTGTCTTACCTTAATAAGGGCCTATTAAAAGTGATAGCCCAGCCTCATCTGACAGGAGGGAAGGGCCATCCATCTTCCATGGCCTGACACTCATCCACTTGTTGCTGGACCTCTACAGTGCTATGGGGAGAAAGCAGGGCAGAAATACAGTGTAGTAAAATCCAATTTGTGGTTTTTTTTTAAAGCTATAATGCATATATAGATATCATTGTCTAGACAATAGAAAATATTTATAATAATACACAAGAAACTGTTAATAGTGTATGATTCTGGGGAATGGGTACAGGTCAGGAGGTGATGTGGAGGCTTTTATTTTCCATTCTACACCTCTCTGTGATGTTGAGATTTTTGTAATGAATGTCTGTCACTTTTCAAAGAAATAAGACATTAAAATGAATCCTGTGACTACATCTTAGATGAATGAATTAAAATTAGCTTAATGTTTACCAAAAGACTTATAAATACTAGAGTCTCACTAGAATGTTCATAGTAGTGTCATTAGTAATATCAAAAACTAGAAACTGCCCAAATGTCCATTAATAGTAAAACGGATAAATCAGTTGTAAGATATTTCTACAACGGAACACTATGCAGCGAGGAGAATGAACTGACACAACTACACACTACAAAATGGACAACTCTTCCAGACACGATGTTGAAGAAAAAAAGCCAGACACAAAAGAGTATGTACTATATGAATCCATTTACATAAAATACAAAAACAGGCAATATTGACCTATGATGTTAGAAGCCAGGATGGTGGCTAGTCCCGTGAAGAGGGGGAAGAGGATGTTAGTGGCTAGAAGGGAGCCCGAGGGGGTCTCTTGGGAGGAGGCAGGTGCTGATAATGTTCTGTTTTGTAATCTGGGCACTGGATGCACACAAGTGCTTGCTTCGTGAAAATTCATCAAGGTCCACGCTTATGATTTGTGTACTTTCCTGTATGTATGTTATACTTCAACAAAAAGTAAACAAGCACACAAAATGGGCCACAACTGAGACGCCTGAGCATTCCCTGACTTCAGGCTGATAATCCCTCTTAAGAATCAGATGCTGACCTTCCAGCCTGTGAGATATCCAGCCATGGGAGAGCCACCAAACTGGGGTCCCTAATGGTGTTCTGAGCCCCTGTATCCTGCCCTGAAGAGGAACAGACAGAGGACCTGAGCACCTCCACGGTGCAGAGATGTCAGGGCTTTCCTGGGATGGGACGCTGTTCTTATAGTTTGCATTTTTAGCCATGTAGTTAGGCTTCGTAATGGGCGAGAATGCAGAGAAGGGAGAGGAACAGGGATGAGGAGAAGTTTCCAGGTGGGCTCTGGGTTAAATGGGAGCTGATTTACCCCCCAGAGGTAAGGGGCAGGCAACAGACTATTAGCAAGAATCATGGTGGGGTAGAGGCAGAAAAGGACTTCTGCTTGTTTTTAAATAGTCTGATCGGTTCGCTTCAAGTGGCAATGGGTGGGAAGACTGCCTGTGGTTGAAAGCACAGGCTGGACACCCCATCTGAAGCCACAGGATGGAATCCACTGATGGAGTATTTTACCTGGGGCTCTATTACCAGTTGGCCAAAGTTGATCTTCCCTTCATCCAACTCAAAATCAATACAGCCCCCTCCACAGACCTGACAGAGCTGAAGCAGGGTGGGGGTGGGCGATTACAAACCAAGCCAAGAGCTGAACAAACCGCCCTCCTTACCACCCCCTCTCCAGCTGCCACGCTGAAGCAGGCCCTTTATGAGAGAATCCACCTTCCCGCCCTGCAGCCCCTTAGTCTGCTCTTCCAGCGGGGCTGTGGGGCAACACCAACGTGAGGCCTTCACAACTTCAGATGGGCAACTTCTGAGTTAGGCTGCTCCTCAGACTTTGGGGGCTAAAGTCTGAGAATGTTGTAGCAAGGGTTAACCCCCGGCCATATGAAACTCTCCACTAAGGACATAAAAGGAAGCAAAAAGAGGACTCTGAACGGTCAAAATAGATTTTGCCAAGTCTACACATTCAAGTTCATCCACTTCCTCATCGAAGGGGGCCCTTTAGCTCTCACTCAGAACCCACGGACTCCTTCCCTAAGCCCATTTCAAACTCACTAGGCTTGCTGGTTTCCAAGCCCGTGGCAGATCAGGAGCAGAAAATGACAGTGGACATAGATGCTGCTGGAGAAGCATGTTCTCAACATATTGAGAAGTTCTGATTGACAACCTAACATGGAGAAGGAGCAAGAAAACGCTAAAGATCAGACACAGGATCCCCAAAAAGCCCAGCTACCTGAGGTGTCTTCATTTGGGGACAGGCAGTCTTTGTGGGCCTTAGAGGTAGAATAGGATGCTGGCATGTGACTGGCTCAAGAAATAGGCAGCTCTGTCCTGCACAGCCAGGCCCAAGGGCCCAGGAGGCTCGGGAGAGACTATAGCGTCACCAAGGCGCAGTGAAGATCCTGCTGTGGAGCTGGGCTCCTTTCCGAGGGCAATGGAAAGCCATGGGACGTTTCCAAAGATGTTTGCCCTATTGGTTTTTTAAAGTTTGGGGTTTAGGGGCCGGCCCCATGGCCGAGTGTTTAAGTTCACGCACTCCACTTTGGCAGCCCAATGTTTCACCAGTTCTAATCCTGGGTGCAGACATGGCACCTCTCGTCAGGCCAGGATGAGGTGGCCTCCCAAAAGCCACAACTAGAAGGACCCACAACTAAAATTACACAACTATGTACCAGGGGGCTTTGGGGAGAAAAAGGAAAAATAAAATCCTTAAAAAAAGTTTGGGGTTTAAGTAAGAAATATCTCAGCCCTCAGGAACCTATGACATGTGCCCCCAGGTTTTCTTGACAATGCATGTTTTATACAATCAAAGAGTTGAGAGGAAAAGGAGGCAGGAGAGAGGACGTCCTCAAGCTCAGGAAATGAGCCGGGAAAGGAATAAGCCCCACTAGGCCAGGGGGTCAGAGGGTCAAGAAATGCATTCGGTGGGAGGCCTGGCTTGCTCCTTCCTAACTTTGAAAGCTCAGGCCTATTTTTTAACCTCTCACTTTGACTCTCAGTTTTCACACCTGCAAATTGGGTATTATTGCTACCTCCCAGAAGGATTGGGAATATTAAATGAGACAACATATGTGAAACGTCTACCACAGAGCATGACATATAGGGAATGCTCAGTAAAGATAATTTCCATTCTCTTTCTAAAGTGGCTTTAATGAAGACAAATTCTAGCTGGCCCAGGAAATAATTGAGAAGTCTGGCTGGAGTTGCTGGAGCACGTACCCAAGGAAGCACAGCTACTCTCATGGGAGTGGCCAGGAAGCCACCAGAGCCCCAAGGGCAAGATGAGGGAAATCGACAAGGGTGGGAGGTTGCAGGAACTAAGACTGCACAGTAAAGGGTTTCAGAGCAAGGACTGTTCAAGATCTGTTTGGGCGCCTGACTCCAACTCTTACTCGCTATGTGATCTTGGGCAAGTTACCTAACCTCTCTGTGCCTCAGTTTCCTTATCTATAAAATAGGGATAATAATGGTATCTACATCACAGGGTTGCCAGGAGGACTAAGTGTGTTAATATAAGCAAAGTCCCTAAACAGCCTGGCATAAGAAAATTGCTCTTTCAGTGCTGGCTGCTGTCATTAAGCATACACACCTTTCCTGGGACTGAGGCAGCCCAGCAGAGGGGCTAATGGCCAGGCTCTGGAGGGGCCCCTTGGGTGCACTCTCCCTTTTACTGTGTGCTAGCTATGTGACCTGGAGCCATCGATGTAACCTTCCTGTACCTACCCTTCCTCATCTGTGAAAAGTGGAGGTGATCATAACAGCCCCTCCCTCAGAGGGCTGTTGTTGGGGATTAATGTGCTGATGCAGATGAAGCGTTTAGACAAGTTTCTGGCTCATATTAAGCACTCAGTAAATGCCAGCTATTATTATTCCCTAGCGATAAGGAACCCTGAAGACAATATGGACCCTATTTGTTTAAAGAGACATTGAATCGAAAAGATTTTCTTTTCTCTCCTCAGTTTTTGGGATACTTATTTATGAATTTCAAAAAGGAAGGTGTGCCAGCCAGATAGAATCCTTGATCCCTTGAAGTCAGGAAAAACATATCCGTACCTTTTTGATGCTGTCCCGAAGTCCCTTCCTCTATACTTTACTATATTGGAAAAGGAGCCCGGGGGCTACACCCCAGCCTCCAGACATGGCTGCACACACCACAGCATTTCTAACAGAGGGATAAGAGGCATTTTCCCAACATAAGGGACCAAGATCATGGTGCTGCCACATTTCCCACCACCATCTTGGTGATCAGCTCAATGCAGGGTTGCCTGCCTTACGCTTTAATTTGTTTTGGGGATTTTGGGGAAAAACTTTAAAAGTGGTCCTCTAAGGGGAAACAGAAGCTTTCAGGCTCCAGACTTGTTTTTCTAGCCTTCCAGGTGTTTCTCTGAAGACACACTGCAAACTGAAGAACAAGGGGCTAGTCATCCTACTCTGATTAGTGAGCTTTGCTACCGCCAGAAGACAAAGGCTAGATCGACACTCCATGAATGTTCCAGAGCATTGGTCTCTCTCTTTGCTATCTTTTCCAGTCCTGTTTCTCTCCTGCAGGAGAGGGAATGGTACATTAAAACACATGCTGGACAAAACCTCCAATGTAAGTAATGTTCTCAGAAGGAAAGACACAACATACTAGACAAAGACCTTCTAAATACTGACCTTTAACTCTTACAAGGGCAAAGAAAAGAGAAGACAGAGAGTGGGGTGGAGATGGGAGTGGGGGAGATAAGTCACTAAGAAGGAGAAGCAGAAGAAAAGAAGGAAGAGGCGTGGAGAGAAGTCATCATAAACACTTAACCATAGGGAACCAACTCAGGAGTCAGTCTGGCAAGGTAGGTCATCAGGAGTTACACGCTCACATTTCACGGCAGAGCCAAGGGGCCTGGGCACAGGGCCTGAACTCCCTGTCCAACACAATTCTCGGAATCATAGACTCTTAGAGCTGGAGCAATCCTCTGAGTTCATCTATCCCACCCCCTGCAGTAGTCCCTCTGAACTCTCCCTAAATCTATCTGCATAGATGCCTCCTGTGATGGAAGACTCATTACCAACAGCACTATTCCTTCAGTGGGCCACTCCAAACGTTCCAAGGTCCTTCCTAACACTATACTGAGCTAAAATCTGTCTCCCCGTGACTTCAACCAATTCTATCATCCACTGTTCGAGGTTCAAATATTTCCTGGTGGTTTTCTGAGCAACAGAGGCACATGCTAGGTCTCCCACACATGGGCTCTAGAGCCTACCTGCCTTAACGCTTATCTGGGTTCAGCAACCTATAAGCTGTGTAACTGTTGACAAGTTATTTAATCTCTCTGTGGCTCAGTTTCTTGTTTATAAAATGCAGATATTCATAGTAGAGACCACATCAGTACTATTAATGAGATTATCAGAGGATTAAATGAGATAATCTATAGAAAATTGTATATAGCATGAACAGGTCATGTATTAAGCGCTCAATAAACTGCAGCTGCTAAGTTGCGCAACAGAATGTGGGTTCCTCCAAGAAAAAGACTGAATTTTATTCATCCCTGTAACTTTTTTGCTTAGCACAGGGTCTGGCTGAGTATTTGGTACAAAATAGATATTTACTAAGTGACTAATTAATTGACAAGAGCTCTATAGTGGTATAAATTCCCACATATGATCTTGTACTGTGACAACCTTCTTATAAAAACCCATCCCCCAAATCCTCCCCTGCTCACAATTTAGCCACTATTTACTACTGCTTAATCCAGAAATATCTAACTTCTCTTGCCAAGGTGGGATGGAGAGCCCTGGCTTAAGGCAAAGGTCACACTCCAGGCATCAAGTCCAGCCCCCTGGAGGAAGTGGCTGTGAGGTGTCCTGCACTGTTTGCCTGTCGCCAGTTATGAAGTGTGATTGATGTGTTATGGCTTACACAGGACATGTGGCCCCGTGGGCTGCAGGCCTTCTAGGGGACTGGGACCTGAGAGACAGATTTAAGCAAAGAGAAAAATGAGAGCTCCTCTGGAGACACTAGATCAAGAGAGGGTGATGAAATGGGGCAGGATGGGGACAGACAAGATGGGAAGGAGGGGGATGGGAGAGCCACCTTGGGCCCAGAGTCTAGCTGGGGAGATGGAACCCTCAGGGATGTGAGCAACACGCTAGGAGCACAACTGGGCTAGGTTGAAAACCTCCAGCCACCAAATAGAAATGGTGCTACTTAGGGAATGAATAGAGGCACCAAAGGAAAGCTTTGCTGGAGAAGGGGTCGGTAGAAAAATGCTCTACTAGGAAATCAGATATCACAGAGCTGCCTGTTAAGGGTTCAGAGCATTTTCCTACCCATCAACTCAGGCCCAGTTCAGTCTCTCGCAAAGTCAGCAGCTCATGCCGGGTCAGTACTGGGCCCAGGACTCAATCAGGATACTCGGGTTTCCTTAGATGAACTCCAACATGTCTTAGGTTATAAAGGACAGACAGATGGAGAGCCCACTCTAAGATAAACAAGTGGAAGCAGAAAAGAAGGTGGGCAAATTTTGACTTAAAAAAATTTTTTTTTCTAAAAATCCACACTGCATTTCTGGTAGTAGGAGTGGGGGGCAGCTCCAGAATTGGCTACCCTGGGGCCCCTTTCACTAGGGGCTGTCCCCTAACGTGGCTATTTCCTCCCCACGGCTGGTACAAGGGGTGAAAGGCAGAGCACACCAACAGAAAGAGAACAGAATAGCTCCCTCGCAAGCCCCAGCATCCTGGGGGAGAGCGGAGAGCCGCCCCACGGCCTTCACAGGAGGGAGTAGAGGGGACGGAGAGGGGAAAGGATTGCTTATTTATTTGTTTCCCGGTACACCCTGTTAAGAATCTCAGCAATTGCAGTTAGTGCCCGATCATTTGGCAAGCAGAGTAGCTTCTCGTCGTTCCCAGCTGCACGGGATCTAATTCGCAAATACACCATCTTGCATTCAACACTTAAATGGAAAACAGGCAGCCCCGGGAGGGAGGGAGGCAGTCTAACTCTGCAAGCCGGTTTCGGAGGGATTTATATTTCCAGGTCGGTTGACTGGTTGGTGCGGGCCCCAGACAGAATTTTTTGGAGCTCCCACCCTCTCTTATTTCGGGTCCAAAACCCACTCCGGCGGAGGTTATCAACTGTAATTAAACTTGGGGAGGAAACAGGATTTGTGTGAACCTTAGGCCTCGCCAGTATAAAATAGTAACTAAAATCTGATTGAGAACTCAGATTTTAAACGGAGATACTGCTTATTCTTCCCCACTGGAAACCTGGTTAAAGGAAATTAAGGCCTCGCTTAAAGGTAACTAAGATTAGAGGGCTCGGTTTCCGTTTTCTCTGTTTCTGTGGGCCGAACGCCCAGGTCGGTCAGCGAGTTTCTCTCTGGGTGGAATGACGAATTCCTCTCGCTGTATTCTAAAACGATAACTTTGCTTGGTGCTGCAGCTGTGAATGTCTGGCGCCCAGCGGCCCGATCCTGGAGGTGGCGTTGCTCGGGGAAGAAGTAGGGGTGAATGGGGAAGGGAGAAGAGCCGTACCTCGGTGAAAAGTTGGGAGAGCTGTGGGGAGGGGAGTAAACGGCGGCTCCTCGCGGCCTCGGCCCCTTTAAGTGCTTCACTGACTCAGCTAAGCTTCCCCCTCAGGTCGCGTTTTTTATGAATGAAAAACGTCCTTACATTCATTATATAAACAAGCCTTTGCTGATTGGCCAATGGCCCCCGGTGCATAAATTATGTAAAACAGACCCCTAACGGGGTGGGGAGGGACGCGCCGTAGACCAATGGGGGCCGGAGTTGATGGGGCGGCTTGGCTGGATTTGCCCGCAGACAGGGTAAACAAGAGATGATGGACAGCCGCGGGAGCGACCTCGGGCCAATGGGAACGCGGCTGGGCTAGAGCTGCGGGCCAATGGCGGCGGGCGGAGCAGCTAGCCGCGGGGGGCCGGGCCAGAGATCCAGCCTGGTTGGCAGCTGCGGCGCAGAGTCCAGCCGCTGGTGCGCGGAGTGGTTCAGCGTCCCCGGAACGGTTCGCCCTAGCCATTCGCTTAGGCGCCCAGGCCCGGTGCGCGCGTGCGTGAGCGCGCCTGCGCCCCGGGGCCGCTGCAAGGGGAGGAGAGCCGCCGCCTCAGGTGAGGGGGCGTCGAGTGGGCAGTTGGGGCGTTGGAGTGGGTGTCCGGGAACGGGTCCGCAGGGCCCAGCTGGCGAGAGTTCACGGGCTGATTCCGAAACCTCGAAGTCGGGGTGCACTTTCTATCTTGGCTGAGCCCCCGGTGGCTGACTACCCCCTCCCCCCGCGGCCCGGTCCGGTTCGGTTCCTGGGAGACGTCGGGCGGGGGCGGCTAACGGTTCCGGATCGCTCGGAGAACGGGTTTCCGCACGTCGCGGGGGAGGCGCGCCGGAGCGCGGGGTGCGGGGGCTCCAGGGTGGGGATGCGGGGCGCGGAGTTGCTGGGCTTTACAGTCTCTGGAGATCTGAGAGCCCCGAGGGGACTTGGAGGCTCGCGAGAAGAGGCGCTTGGCTGAGCTTTGCAGTGGGGAGGAGGGGGCAGAAAGCAGCTTAGGAGGAATATTTGAGAGGTGATGTCCCCCCAGAACACCAGGAGGGGTTAAGTGACATAGGCATGTGCAGCTTGCGGGGTTGGGGTCGGCCAGGAACTTATGCGGACCTTGCAAGTTTCAAATTGTGTAAAGTGGACACCCAGTCCCCTCGCTCACACCCCAGCAGACTGAGGGCATTAGGCTGCACGGCGATTCTCGAGAAATCGGGGAGCATCAGTACAGCGGCCTGAGGATGGTGGGGGAAAAAAAAAACGTGTGCGGGGGGGGGGGTGGAATGGAGAGATGCTGGAGCCTCGCGCTGGATCAGGGATCTGACCGCATTTTCACAGAGCAGGGGGCCTCTGGGGGGAACCGAACTCCTGGTTAAGGAGGGATGCCTAGGAGAAATGTTTGGAGGGGTTTTTTTTTTTTTTTTGGAGGAGGAAGGAACTGGGAGCAGTTGGTAGCGCCCAGCGCCGAGGCTCATTTTTATGAATGTTGGTGACTTTATGAATGAAGTGGGTTTCTTTCGTTGGCTCGCTGCTCCCTGCGGCTTTTTTCTTTCCCTTTTTGTGAATGAAGCATTGAGCTTTCTTCCTAAAACGCTGGGGTGAGGGGCCTTGCGTCGGAGGCTGGGCGTGCGTTGAGAGTGGGGGCGGGGGCGCATCTGAAGGAGTTTTCATGAATGGGGAAGGCTGGGAATTGGGTGGAAGTGTGTCTTGTTTTGTGAATGGGGCCCAGCGCGAGGGATCCTGTTACAGCCTTTACCTGATGTGGCGGCCGCGGCTCGCTCTCCCATTCATAAAACCAGGCCCGCTGCGCACCGCGGGGGAGGGGCCTCGATCGCGCCGCCGCGCCGTGTTAAAGTTTTCCTGGGGGCACCGGGAAGGGAGGGGGGGCACAAAGGAAGTGGTTTAAACTCCTGGATGAGCCTTCCCTTCAGGCTTAAAAAAAATTATACTTTGAACATGATTTTTCTAGCCCTTGAACTTTGAGGGCTGCTTTAAAGATCCTCGATGCCTCTTTTGGGTTCGCTTATGGCAGCTTCTTTCTTTAGTTTTTGAAAAGATATTCTTGCTCTTCGTGGTGAAGTGTTTTGCAACGTGTTTCATCATGAGACTCTGAAAAATCCTCCCCTCCGCTCTCCTACCCATTGTCCCCTTCCCCTAATAGACATTTACAGAATCTCTAAGGTCACGGTTTAAGCTGACAGATTTTTGAAGACTGCAGAGGACTTGTTTTCGTGCCTCTCACCTCACTGCTGTTTCTCGGATTTTGTATATGGGTCGGTGACTTTGAGAAAGAGGCTTTATTCCGAACCTTTTAGCGCTGTTTGGAAGGCACGCAAGCAGGCTAGCGGGAGTGTTTTTCTAGAAAGTTATGAACTGCGTACAGTTTTACTCCTCTCCCTCTTTCTCTTTGCCTTTGAAAATATCTGATTACTTGGGCCAAAGTGCTGAGAGGAGGCTGGCCTTAGAGGGTTTTCTTGTATCCTGCTCACTTGCGAAAATCTGATATACTCCAGACAGTGTGAAAAACAAATTGGATGGAATTGCCCGCTGAGAAAAAGTTCCCTATTTAAAATTTGTATACAAGTTAAACAAAAGAATTATCCTTAAGCATTTTGTGTTGCTTAGAGCTGGGTTGAGTGAAATTAATGTTTTCCCCATTTTGTTGACTTAACTGCGTTTTTATTTGGAGAACAAAACAAAGTGTTCAGAAAGATGGTACCTTCCTAAAATTGTTACTTTATTCCTCCCAGACGAAAAAAAGTTCCCTCCTCTCCATTTTGACCCCCAGCCCCTCTTCCCCGCCCCAAAGCTTGACAGAGGCGGAAACAAGTTTAATTTTATTTTTTTGCATGTTTGGAAAAAATTTACTTCACTACAAGAAACAAACTGAATTTTCTTCCCATGAATCTTTTGCTTTTAATGCTTTTTTAAGATCTGTGGTAAAGATGCACTTAAACTATGTGCAGTGGAATTTAGTTTCCTTTATCCATTACTTTTCATAGCTATTTTATTTTAGAAGTTGGAGATATCACAGATATCTCTATAGGTTGCCATGGAGAAATTTGTGACATTACAGACACTACACCTGTTTGGATAGAAGGTTTAGGTTTTAATAAAGAGTTGTATGACAATAAGTACCCCTCTGATCAGTATGTTCCTGGAACTATTTATAGTGTTTTACCACTGACCTACAAAATACTTTTAGAAACACTATGTATGTCAGATTCTTAATTGCCAATAATTTGGAATGCTTAAACCCAGTTTCTCTACTTCCTGTCACTGTACTATCAAAAATTAAATCATTTCTTAAAAAAAAAAAAACCCTAACACTACAGATGCCCTGGAGAATCTTCTATTAGAGAGAATCTTGAAATCACCCTTTCATAATGAAAATAAGGTTTTTTGGAGTTTGTTTCTGTTTTTGTTTTGTAGGGGACAGATAGTAGCAAAGCTATAATCTTAATGATGAGAGAGAGAGGAGAAAAGGATGACTAGGGAAATGGATTTGCCACTGACTGCACTATGAACCTTCGATGCCCTTAATCCAGCCCGAGGTTAGTCTGTAAAGCTTACACCTTGACGGGCTTTAAGTACCTCAGGGAAAGGTAGTGATTTTGCTCAGGCCCTAAAGAAAGAGCAGTATAAAATTACTTTAATTCTCTTTTTGCCCCCCTGTCAGTTAAAATCTCCCAAATTTATATTACAGGAGGACCCCTTTCCCCCCAGAAATTACTCAATGCTGAAACCTTTCAGAGTGACATTAGAGACATTGGAAGCACCATGGATGGGTTTTATGATCAGCAAGTCCCTTTTATGGTCCCAGGGGTAAGTTTGTGTAGCTTTTGGTTTGTTTTGTCCTCCCTCTTGGAATATGTGTGTTCTCCTTATCAGTTTAGTGGTACAACCCCCCTTGGACCCTTTCATTACCCATGAGTCTTCACTGTGTGTTGGCCTCTTTCAGAAGTCTCGATCAGAGGAATGTAGAGGGCGGCCTGTGATTGACAGAAAGAGGAAGTTTTTGGACACAGATCTGGCTCATGATTCTGAAGGTAGTGAAGCTTTCCCCTCTGTGTTGTGTCTTCCTCAAATGGCTCCCAGTGAAAGCAGCCGTAGTCTTTGCTGCCTAGCTGAGGAATTCTCCTCATTCTGGTATCTTCTGTTTTCAATTCCAGAGTTGTTTCAGGATCTCAGTCAACTTCAAGAGGCTTGGTTAGCTGAAGGCAAGTTTCTTGGCTGTCCTATTTTCCATATAAAACATTTTACTGTGCTTTTTAAATAAAGCTTTTAAATAAAACTTAAAGGTCTAAAATAAAAATCTCTTTTCCAGCACAAGTTCCCGATGATGAACAGTTTGTCCCAGATTTTCAGTCTGATAACTGTAAGTACCTTTCTGGTGGTGGCCGTTTGTTCTGAAATTGTCTGGTCTTGGATCATCCGTGTCTAGAATACTCTTTTCAGCCGTAGCCAGCATATTTGGACAGTGGAATGCATTTTGTTTCTTTTAATAATTCAAAGTTAACCCCCTAAACTTTTGTTTCATTCCTTACTGAAATTATCTCTAAAGTGCTTTTTATTCTCTTGCAGGTAAGATTTACTGAACATAATTCCATCCTCAATTGCGTTTTGGCTAAGAGTATTTCAAGCTCAAAATTATCAGTTAATTGACATCCTATATAAGATGTTAGACCAAACACGCATTAATCAGACATTATCTTAGTGTTTTTGCTTGTTTTATAAATTAAGTCCTTGATGCTAGTGGTGAGCCTGAATTTTTTTCTTTTAAAGGTGCAGAACATAGTTAATGGAAGATTCCAGTTAATTGTGGTTTCACCCAACCTGTTGTCAATTTTGCTTCTACTTCTAAGTTGACAAAGGGCGTTCAAAAAGTGACCACCCTTATGTTTTCATGCAGTCGTCAGGACTTTTATCCATCAAAGAAGAGTAAAAACTTTTTCTTAAAATGTCATTAAGTGCTCATATCATTGAGATAACAAATGCAGTGGGGAGCTCAAAAGATGACTCTCAGTGCTGGCAGGGACACAGTTAGCTTTGCACTGATCTTTCTTTCTGGGCTGTCCTCAACAGGTTTGGGAGCTTTTGTGGTCCAGGCAAGCTATCAAGGACAAAGCTGGCTGATGAAATTTGAGCAGCACAGGGCAGCTCTAGAGAGCATTAGTCACTGGCGAATGAGCAGGTTTAAGAGAGGCCTGGAGAAAATGCTGCGTCTCTTGAGAGTTGCATCATAGAGAAATTCATGTCTCTTAGTCATAGTTTATAATAGCAAGCACCTGAGCCAGGCAAGGATTCGATTTCTCATTTTGCACCAGCAAATTCTTCCCAGCTTTTTTTTTATCTTGTGTGTATGTGTGTATAAAAATGCCGCAGGAAGAGAGAGGGTATCTGTGGGTCTAAAAGCAGGGAGTTCTAAATCATTGAATGAAAGAACAGAGGTACCACCTAAACTTTCTTTAATGATAGGCCTCATATCCAAGGCACAATGCCATGAAAATTGAAAAGGGAGTAAACTGTAACCCACAGATGCATGGTTACCTTAGCTTTGTCACAGCTTGTTGTGGATGTTTTCTATAGGAAAGTAAACGCATGTTAATTATTGCCCTTTGATTGCTTTAAAGTGATTGGGAAGCTTGCCACTGAAAGGCTAAATAAAGATAACCCAAATTGTGTGTGTGTGGGGGGGGGGGGGTGTGTGTGTGTGTATGTGTTTGCAAGATAAAAGAGAGGATTTGTAATCCCACTTTGTTCTGTGTTGACAATTTGGCCCAGCCTTTCCAGTTCTTGCTCAGAGCAGCATAAACTGCAGTCTGGGAGGTGGCTTTCTTGGCAGAGGTTCTTTGAAATGCTTTTACGACAGTTTTGTTTGTTTCTCTGTAACCCAAGAGTTAAAAGGAGGTGAGATGACTGCATTCAGATTGATTTCATGTACCGAAGCAAAGGTATGTTCTTTAGAGAAAGATTTCAGCAAACAGGATTTATATTTGGAGAGATATTTGTCTGCAGGAATAGGCTAAAGTGAAGGGATCAATAAATGTGTTTTGGCTCCTTAGAAATCATTCCTGCTCAGCAAATAGAATGTGCTAAGTTCTTTAATTAAAATGCCATAGCTAAAATGGAGGTGCTTTGGGAGATGCTTCTGCTTACCAAGTGGGATGTGTTTTTTACTTTGTTTGCTTTTTGCTTTAACTTCTTAAGGTTGAGCTTTTCTGTCTTTTAAGGATAAAGCAGATGGTTGAGTAGCCTTGAGAAATCTTTTAATAATTCATTCCCCATCTCTGACTCTTATTTCTGGAGATGGAGCTTCAAGAAGGATAAGAGTCAAATAGATCGACTTACCTTAGAGGTTAGGCGGGAACACAAATGGGGGGAGGGAGGTGTGTCCTTGAACCATTCGTCTTTGCTGTTATGTGTGACTGGTTTGACTGCAGTTGAGACTGACAGTGTAGACATGAGAGCTGGCAGAGCCCAGGGCTAGGCAGACTCTTTCTTCTCTGCAAGCACGTCTCACAGCCTTGGGTTGAAGATCAGCTTCCATCCTGGTCACCTTCTGGGAGGGGCCAGGATTATTCCAGGGGAGGGGGAGAAATTCATTCAAATTTAGTGAAGCCTTATGAGTTGTTTTGAATCACTTAATCGGTGAACTATAAACCAAACTTACACTTGCATGGTAAAGCAAACCTTTTCCTTACAGTAGCAGAAACATTTGGAACAGATTTGATTAATTTTCCATTGTGTGTGTGTGTGTGTGTGTATGTGAGAGAGAGAGAGAAAGAAAATACTAAGTAATAGTTTTTATTTTAGAATGTCAATTTTGAAAATTATGGCTTACTTTTTTGGTAAACACTATAAGCTCAACTTCTAAAGAGATTATATTTTGTAAGTTTTCCAGATTTGGGTTCCTACCCCTAGGCATCCATCCATAAGTGGGTTTTGAATAAATGAAACCATTGTTCTTAGAAGTCTTATAGAAATGCCCAGCTTACTCCTGGCTATACAGATTTCACCTTACCTCACAAATACAGACATTAATAAAGTCTCTGCCTCCTGGAATCTCTTAAAGGTCAAATCCAAAGGAATAGAAAGTGCAGCCTATCAACTATACAGACTATAGGGGTTCTGCTAGTGACCCCCATTGTCCCTTGGTCTTGAGAAGTAACCCTGAAGATCCCAGGTTGTTCCAGCTGGAAGTCCCTCGTAGGGATAGTCTTGCCCAACCCCTTCATTTTACAGAGGGGATGATAGAAGGTCCAGATAGTTGGAAAGACTGACTAGTGATTTCGGGGCGAATGGGAGGGGTAGGTGAGATGAGAAGAGAACTTAGAAAATCGGATCCTTAAAGAAGCTCTGCAAAGCTTCACAGCCAGGGGGTACTGTCATGTTCAGGTGTGCTCAAGGCTCTCCCGCATTATTTCAGATACCCAGAGATGGCCCTCAGGAAAGCCTTAGGGAAACTGCTGGCAGCCCAGGCCAACACTGCAGTCCTCTTCATTCTATGATCCTGAGAATCTTATTAAATATCTTGGTTGCCTTGAGTTTTTCCGTCTAGGATTTGGAAGAGAGAAAGAAATTATAAAACAGAAAAATTATAAAACTGACATGCTTCCTAGAATACATATTAGTGTGTGTACAGATAAAACTTTGAGCATATATCTATGTCCAGCGTATTATAAATAAGTATGTGTATATATCTATATAAATGTGTGTGTAGCTAAATATGTGTATTAACACACAGAGCTACCAAACCGGGGAACCCAAGTCAGTAGATAGCTGTGTACACATCTTTACACATTTTCACAGAATTAACTACAAATCAAAACCATGGATAAGATTAGAACTCAAAGTGCTTATATTTGGGAGGGTGTTTCCATTCATTTTTCTGAACTTGGGTACTTAACTGTGTTACTAGACTGTGGCATATGTAAATAGTTTTTTAAAATGCAGATTTTAGTTCTGCTTTTATAAAATCTGATTTGTTTTCATTGGGTTATTGTGAATGTTTACCTGTCAGCATCTTGAATAACTAAAATATTTTATACTGGAGAGAAGGCATGATAAAAATCTGATTTTTCAAACCATGGCCTCAGGGCTGCCCTGGTCACACAATCCACTTTGGCGGCCCAGGGTTCCCCGGCCCGGATCCCCATGCAGACGCACCTGCTTGTCAAGCCATGCTGTGGCAGGTGTCCCACATATAAAGTAGAGGAAGATGGGTATGGATGTTCACTCAGGACCAGTCTTCCTCAGCAAAAAAGAGGAGGATTGGCGGCAGATGTTAGCTCAGAGCTAATCTTCCAAAAAAAAAGATGGCCTCCATACCAAATATCATTTAGAGAACTGTGTTAAAATCCAAATGACCTTATTTTCCCCCTGAAGTGTTCTTTTTAGATCTCTGTTTCAAAGAGTGGACTGACAAGGAAGTATGAGTAATTTCCTAAGACTGGCTAATTAACTGATAAAATCGACTTTTCATAAATACATAGCAGTAGATGGCTGGGGAAATAGGATTACTGTTATGACAGCCTTTGAGCCTGAAACACATTGATCTTAATCCTGTTTCAATCTCAGATTATTCAACTGTTTTTTTTGGGTTTTTATTATTACATATGAGGCTGATATAGTAGAGGCAAGTCTTTCCTTTTGCAGAGAGCACATCATTTTGGACCTAGATGTGGTGTAGCAAAACTCTAGGTTTACTTGCTCTGTGGTCTCCAGCCCTTTCTATTTGAAAAGATCATCCTAAAGCCTTTTTGTTATGAAAGGTAAGAAAGAAAACAAGAGGCACTTTAAAAATAAGAGGCTTGAGGGAGTCAAGGCTATGAGTTTTATCCTTCTCAAGAGCCAATAGTTCTGAAGGTAGGGAGAAGGAGGGGTGGGGAAGACAGCAGGAGGACAGTGTGCAGGGGATAGGTTATACGATTCCAGGTTTACAATGCTGCTTTCAAAGTCTTTGTTAGCTAGCCCACTGCTTACACTGAGAGAGTGCTGAATGATTTGAAATCCTTCCTGTTTTGAGAGCTTCCAGGATCCTTAGACCCAACACTCTTAAGGATCCAAGACCTAGAGTTCCCATTTATCTAAAAGAGCCACATGTTTACACAAAATCTGTCTTCGTCTAACTTTAATTCAGTTTGGCTTATTAAAAACAATGGAGTTTTCTCTTCTTCTTCAATGTCTCTCTGCTCTCAGTCCTCTAATAAAATCCAGTAATCTTTCCAGTCCTTTGTGTCTGTCGAGAAAAACGTGGAATGGGGAATTACATCTGTGTCTGCCAGGCAGATCACTTATGTAGATTCCAGGGGTAACAAAATCCTGGTATCAATCAAGAATTTACCATCCATCCTCTGTTTGCCAGCATTCTTCACTTTTACAAGATTAAGACATGGGTAGCCTGATGAAGCTGAGAATTTGTACTGTCTGCCATTTCTACATCTAATAGTATCATTGTTTTAATTTCAGTCCCAGAAAAAATGTTACTGGTAGTGGAGTTGGGTGGGATGTGTGATTCTCTACCAAGAGACTGTTCCCCCTACATGTTTCTCAGGTTTCAATGGTGGTAAAGTACATCCAGGCTCAGAGGCTCACAGCCCCCTCTCGGGCGCATGGCTGCCCTTGAGGCAGCTTGGGCCCCATCTGTGCCCTGGCACACAGTGCTTCTCCATTCGGAATCCGAGGAGCTCAGAGTCTTGTCATGTTGCAGTTCCCAGCTCTTGGACAAGCGCCAGGCATGCTGATGCCAGTAGCGGATTAGGTTGCTTTTTTAAAAATTCATTTTGTGAACTCATCAAGCTCGTTTAACAGAGGCTTTCGTCGTCAGTTTCTATCATTGTCCCATCCCTCTAAGAGGCTCAGCTTAAAGAAGGGGCAAAATAACTAGGCCTTCAGAGTGTACATGGGTGGGCACGCACCTGCGTGCATGCATGCGTGTGTGTGTTTGTGACAGAGAACGTAACCATAACGTAAGTACACCTTTGGGCTTGGCAGGTGGATGACAGTGGACTAGCAACTCTTCTCAGGGAGAAGAGCCCGCACATAAAAGGACCCTGCATAGCAAAGAAAGGAGGCTCCTCTGCCTGGAAGGAGGAAGCTTCCAGGGGAAAGTTGCAGCAGAGGGTGCGAGGCTCCGGGGAGCAGGATAAGATCTAGCTATTAAAAGCCCCGGAGTTTGAGACTGATCTGCAGAGCAGCCAAGGCATCGAATGGGGATCCTGTGGTCAGAAAGACTTCAGAGCAATGCTTCCCGTGTCATCATCTGAGTTCACTGGGGGTGGGGGTGGGGGCAGTCTTCTTTCGAACATAAGCCATTTGAAAATAGCCAAATATATTATGAAAAAGAGGAAACAACCCAACAACTACAGTTTATCTCCTGGATTTGATTTTCAAAAAGTAGTATGCTTTTCCTTGAAATAAAGTCTGGTTGTCAGACTGCCTTCATCAGATCTTCCTCAGGGGGATTCGTGAAGGTTTGAAAAAAATCTCTAAGAAACCAAACCAGTTTTTAGCCTTGTACTTTGCATTGTCCTTGGAGCATTGTCCTTGGAGTAGATTTCACCTTCCATCCCCAGATCTCCTCACTCTTCCCTTGTGATGTCTCATGGGCATTCAGGGGGGTATTAAAAACCTTTCAGGTCAGATGCAAAGCTAGGGAAAGGGACTGTGAAACTGTTTGTAATAGGTAGCTCCCACCCCCCACACCTGCAGCCAGAGAATCTAGTAGTGTCTCCAGAGACCGGCTCCCTTGGGGAGGAAGCCAGGTGGCTCCCAATGTAGCTCTTGGCAATGATTGGAAAACAAGGAGTCTGGAAAGGCGGGCCTCCAGAGAGGGCGTCCTCTAATGCAAACCAGCTCGCCCTGGGGCAGCAGAAATACCATTGCTACAGTCACATTCTGAACAGGGCAGCACCAGATAGTTTTCTTTTGCCTTTCTCCTTTTGCCAGAGGGCACTTGCAGACCTCACTTGGAGCTGACTTGCACACCCTTGCAGATTTCAGCCAGGGTCTTGGCCATCTGAATCTTAGGGAGGGTGTGGAGCAGGCAGGCGCCTGCAGTGTCTGAGTTTCTTACATAAACACAGCGCGCTGGGTGAGCAAGCGTCCCTGCGGCGACAGCTGGGCTCAGCTCTGTCTGCCCCAGCGAGTTGAGCTGCAGAGTCCCCCTCTTGCTTGAATGGAGCATTCCAAATTGGTTGTGAATGGAGGGCGGGGCTCCCTTGCAGACTTTTTCAATGAATAACCAGACCCCATTGTGCAGCCGGTGGAAAAACAACCAACTCAAACAACACTGGGACTGTTAGAAATATGCTTGTGATTGGCAGCTTGGAGAACCTCCAAAATTAGTTTCCTTTGGCTTCCCTGCTGCTCCTTGTTCTCGGAGCCTGGGCTTAATGGGGCTTGAGTTTTCTTTTAAGTGCTGACTTTAACCCTCCAACTTCCATGCTGATGGCCTGGGCTTATGGGGAAGGGCTGCTACCGACCAGTGAGTGCACCCCCCCTTTCTTTGCCTCCCATTTTAGACTGTAGCTGTCTAAAGGGAGTGATAATAGGAGAGGGTGGTTTGGCTTCCCTGGAGAGAGAGGTGTTGAGACTTGATCTGAGGATATTACCCTTTTATCTCCTGCTTCCCATGGGGCTGTGGCTTTCGCTCCCCGTTGAAGATTCCTGCCTGCTCCTCTACTCCAAGCTCCAGTCTTTACTCCAGGCCTCAAGAACGGGTGTCTGGCTGCCACAATGCAGATATTTCTTGCGTAGGCTTACATTTTAACATGGGGGAGACAAAGCTGTAATTTCTCTACTCCTCAGCCTTCTCTCTCCTGTTTAATTTCCCACTGTGGTCGGATCCATGTCATTTTAAAATGACACTCCCCAGACTGCTACTCAGCTATGGGGGGGGGGGCTCACTATGGCTGCAAGCCTTACCCTGGACACTCATCAAATGCCTTGCCTCCTCAGTGAACATCCCAGGGCGTACCGGAAAGAACCTAGCCTCTGAGCAACCCCAAAACCAGAATTGCCTCCTCACCCTGGACGAAGCCACGCTCTAGGGGCACACTTGCCTCAGTGGTGCCCACCCTAAGCATCCTCCAGCATCTTCTTGGCTATCAACTCACAGACACCCCCGAAGGGCTGTGCGGGCTAGACCAGGGTTGTATGATAGGCATAAAAAGGACAATCACTTAAAAAGCAAAACAAAACTTAACAGTAATGATCCAGCGCCATTTCCTCAGGGTTTTAAAGAGCTTGTCTTAGTTCCTGCTCCTCATCCTCACAACCGAAATGAGGCTGTTTGCATTTGTGTTTGGCTGTAAGGATTCTTTTTCTGAAATATTTCCCTTGCTATAAATTGGTCCTGTAAGAATGTCTTCCCTTCCCTATTAAAAAAAAAAGAGCAGGCCTGGGCAGATTATCCTTTTGTGAGAGAGTTTGAAACCTCTCAGGAGGTAACCCCAGCTATCAGCTGTGTAAGAGGATGCTGATATTTGTGCTTCTCCAGAGGGGCTGAGGAGGACTTAGCTTACATAAACACTTTTCAGCTGAGTGCCTGGAAATGCTTTGTAATTGCCTGAAAGGGCACTTAATGAGGGTCTTTTATACTTTTCCCATAGAAAAGGTAGAATAGAAGAGGGGGGATGTCTCTTCTAGGAGGCTGCCACAGTAAAGGCCAGATCCTGGCGTGCCTACCCCAAGTTTTCTATAGAGAATAATTCAGCGGTGATAGCTTCACTGTGCTGAGGGATCTTCGAGTCAGAACATTTCTGCTCCTCCTTAACTCCCTTTTCATACCTTTCCTTCCCCAGCAGCCATGAAATCTTATTTCTTGAGGAATAAGGAGAAAACAGCATAGGGTTTTAATGTATTCTGTATTTTGACAAATATTAAACTTAGTCCTTCCTTCCCAATTTCCACTCTTGTTGAAACAGAAAACAGTTTCTCTTCGGCTGTAAGTGTCTCCAAAAGCAGAGAACCCGGTCTTATGTTTCTTGATCTCGGCCTCAGCCGTTGCGCCCCGCTCTGCATACAGCCGATACTTGGTGAATGTATTTCACCCAGCACCACGTTCTCTGTTATGTTCCTCTTCCACCCCATCTTTCAACAGCCCCCAACACCAGCCTCTAGCTAATAAGGAAGTAACTCTGTAGAGGGTCTCTGAGTTCTGAGAGTCCTTGGAATGACCTTAGAGAGAAATAGAAAACAACTAGTTATGGCTAGTTCTCATTGTCTGATTCCTCTTTTAAACACACACACAGCCCAGTCTTCCTAGGCTGCATTTAGACATTATGCAGCTAATGCTATGTTTCCCAGTACGACTGCATGTGCTGGAGAACAAGTCATGGTTGAGGCATGCTTGACGCACTTGCTGAGTTTCTGCTTTTAGGAGAAGGAGGGCTATAGATAGAAGGAATGGTTCTCGGGGGAGACGCCGATTTCTCTAGAGTTTGGATTTTCTCCTGTCAGATTTTAAAGATGAATGTTAAACTTGAAGTCAAAGATAAAATTTTCCACAGTGCTTAGATCCTATTTCTAGTATTCTTAACACTTTAATGCCACTTTAGATGAGAATTATAAATTGGGAATTAATTATAGAAGGGATGAGTTTTGCAATTTTTTTGCAGTTTTTTCCCATTCAGAAAAAATGCCCTGTTTCCCCTTTTCCTGAGGTGTGTTCCACTGTGAGCAGTCCTTCTGGTAAAATGGACTGTGGTTGACTTAAGGCCCACAGTAGAGGAAGCCATCGTGTCATCTCTAACAAAGCTCGAGTTGGGAGGACAGGTTTTCTTAGACCTCTTTCTCAACCATGAAAATAAAACAAATAGTTGTCCATCATATTGGTGAAGGTTGAATATTAAAATTCTTTGAACAGCTGCCCCAGCAAAGTAGTTGGTATAAATAATATTCAAATCCTCCTTTTGGTGTAATCAGGCCAGCCAGTCACGTTTTTATTCCTTCAGTCCCTTAATCTTGAAAGTAACCAAAGGCCCCAAGTGGAAGCCATCTCTCCAGGCTGTAAGTTTACCAAGACCCGGCCCTTCGTAGTCAAGCCCTTGCATTCAAACCCAGAGGAACCGCTTATTTTCATCTTGACTCTCCTCAGAGTCAGCTCAGTACACTCGGACAATCCTTTCACTTGACTGTCAGATGCTTTCGTTTCTCTGTGGCCCACAAGTTTTGGGATGGACACTCTTATGCAATTAGAAATATTAATTCTACACAAAATACTTTTATGGAAGAGCCACATATCTATTAATACACAAGCCGTACCTCAATCAGGGTTAGGCCAGTTCTTTTCTAAGTTCCTTCTCCTTGCTTTAATTTCTTACTCTTATATTCAAGGCCTCGGGATTTCTATTTTCAGAATTCTAAAGTAACAATTCTAAATTGTTAGGATAAATGAGACCTTTGAAGAAAAGGAACTGCATAAATCCAAGCTGTTTCAAAAATAATACTGAAGTGTGGAGAGTGTGAACTTGAAGTAAATCTGAAACTAGTTCATCTGGGTCAAAAAAAAAACCTCTCTACTACCATTGGCATTAAATTACCTTCCTTATTTGATAACAGAGATTTTCTGTTTAGAAATGACTATTTGAAAGATGTGCAATTTTGTAGTGAGAACAAGATGCAGCTGTTCCGTGATAGGTACTCCTTCTTACCCACGGTTCCCCATCTGTGAGTCAGGACGTTCCTGATTTAGTACATACATCCAAGGTGGGCTCCTCTTACTAATAGTACCACTTCTCTTGGGAGGAGGAGAGAAGGAGCATTAATACAAAGAATCTCTTTCTTTCTATTTTAGCTATACTTAGAATAAAAACCTTTAAAAATCACCTGTGTCGTCATTGTTAGTATTGATAGAGGTAAAGAAATGACAAGGCCAGTATCCCAAATTCCAATTCGCAAGTGGAACTCTTAGTTGATGACCAAGGATGTGATCAGCCAACTTCTTTAACCTGGCAAACTTGCCGCTGGGTGGTAGGTCAGCCTTGAGGACTCTTGCTTCTAAGGCCCACAACAAGCCAGTCTCTGCCTTCCTGTGCATAGGCTCATTATTACCCTGAGCTCTTCCCAGGGCCCTCTCAGCCTTTGGAGGACAAGAGCATCTCCCAGCCCCTGCGTTAGAAGAAGCAAATAGCCTTGAGGACCACTTTTGTTCTTCCTAGCCAAAGCTGTCCCCCTACTGTGTGTCCTTTAGGACCTGGGTGGCATCCTTTCCTTGGATCACATTTTCTCCTCTCTGGAGGAGGAGTAAAGAGGCAGGGGAAGCCTTGAACCCCACCAGAGGCTAGGGTGCCCCCCACATTTTGATCAGTCAGCCTATATGGTACTATCCCACCTTTTGGGGTGCAGTTGTATGTTATACAGTGAACTCCCAAAGTGACTTTCATGGGCAAAATTTAGTTTTTCATCTTCTGACCAGTAGTGTTTCAGTTGGTGATTTGATTCTGAGATACCATGTGCTGGTTCTGCCGGCCAGCTGCTACCATTGCTGGAAGAAGAAGGAAGAGGGGGAGGAAGTTTTTTGCAGGATCTTATAATCGTTGAGCAAGCTTAACAGAAGCAAACTTCCAAATCACCCCCTCTCCTCCCCATTATATGAAGTCACTAGAGAATATGAGCATTATAGTTCAAATAATATGATCTCAGCAGTGTAAGAATGCCCCCCAATAAAGCCCTTTCCTGTAAAGTATAACCCCCTTATCAAGTGCATCCCCCTTTCCCACAGAGAAATTAAAATCTGTAAGTGTAAAACCACCATTTTCATCTTTTTCTGCTTTTACCCTAGCCGGAAGGGCATTGTTTTGGGGTTTCACGGAAGCTACAGCCCAGGGGCCCCTTAAGGTGGAACCGCCAATGTGCTTTGACATCTTCAGAGCTGGATTTCCCCACTGTTGAATCTATCTTGTATCATATTCTCCACATTCCAGGGAGCAATAAGGGCATAAAATACCATAACACTGGCCCTACACAAACAAAATTTAGAAACACTTCACCCTGTAGAACCAATGTGAGCACTGCTGCATTTTGTTGTTGAAGCACCAATCCTACACACAGCCAGCATTTCCCCAGAGAAAGCGCCGTCTTCAAGCCCAACGCATTATCCGTGGCACAGCCTACACCCAGGTCGCTGTTGTCAGCTCGAGGCCATAGCAGAGATTTAGGGTTATCCGAGGTAATAGAAAATGGAAGGGAGGCTTACAGAGCATGGCCTCATGGTTTTAACTTCTTCATGATATCAATTCTGTTGTCTAATTTAAAGCCCAGGTGGGAGAAATTCTATCAATAACTCTAATTCCTGTATCCTGGGAGAAATTCCACTGCCTTTGCAGGTGGCCTTTAGAGATGCTTCAGATACCACTCTCACTCATGCTATTTATACATTTTCAAAGTTGGGCCAGTTCTTTTCTAAGCTCCTTTTCCTCCCTTTAATTTCTAACGCTTGAATTCGAGGCCTCTGGCTTTCCATTTTCAGAATTCTGAAGTAATCTTCTGATGTCCCTGCTAACCCTGTTTTTCTGCTACCCCATTTGTGAACGGAGGGTGGGCTCTCTGGAGACAGTCTCTAGAATATCTTTCAAGTAAGTGCCTATCATTTTTCATAGGAGCTCACCAACAGAGTGTTCCTGAGCTGGCATCCCCAGAAAGCTTCCAGCTCTTGAATTTCCAAATACTCGGGATAATGTCATCTACTCTTATGGGCAAAAAGGAGTCGTCTTCCCCACCTCACTTCCTGCTGTAGCAAGACCTGGCTATAGTTTTGTTGGTTATTATTTCACTCTGTTATTCCCCAGCCATTTTCATGCAGGGTCATCAAGACTTGAGTCTCGCTCTTGGTTTGATCCTTTACCTATGCCACTGTAAGCCTAACCCTGATGGTTGGATCTGACTATCTTTTTCCATAGTCCGTGTCATGATAATAAGTTCAAAGTCTTTTTTCTAGAGCTGATTATATCATGCCAAGTTTCTAGCTCTAAATCATGAAAAATGAGTGGTTTTTTTTTTTCCCCACACACCAACTCCTGAAGCCTCCCTTCTGCTGACTGGAGGTTTTTCCTACTGCCTCAGAGAGATCGGATTCCTGGAGCCGGATGTTCTCGGAACTAGCTTTATCAGTTCCTAATTTGGTTCTTGCGTTATTTATTGTACAGAAGATGATATTGGCCATATAGGAAGGGCTTCTCTAATTGTTAATTGATGAATTCTGCTGCCTCATGGTTGATGCTACACTGCAGGGCCCTGAAATATACCACCAGGGTGATATTCAGTCCTTTGGTCCTTGCTGAGAAACAGCACAAGTAGGAAAAAATAACCTGGAGTGATCAACACTCTAACCCCACCATGATTGATCACCATTCTGAAATCCTGAATACCACCACTGTGCCAATCCTGGAGAGATCTTTCCCTATACCTACTGATACCAAATTCTATCCCAGAGCGGAAGCCTTGCTGTCTTCATGTAGGACTTTGCCCAGGACAAATGCAGCTATTTTGCAGTTTGAGATTGCAGAATGAGCCTGCCCTGAAATCTCAGCCCCTGTATGTAGTGTGCTCACCTAGGTGTTAGCTACACCAGATGTTCGTCATATTTCCCATGAACTGTATGGAGAGCCTGGATTGCCCACTGGATTCCTACTGCCATCCTTGATTCCCAAGACATAAATGCACAGGGGATTCTCCAAGCCAACATACTTTCTTTAACACAATTTAGGGCTTCAGCTCCACATTCCTTTTGGATCTCTTAGCCTGCTGAGCTAGGTTGGAACAGTTGGCACCCCCAAGAACTCTTGCCTTTTTTCCCTAAGGCTGAGAGCACCAAAAATCCCAGGCCACTATTTCAAGCTTCCTCTCTTGGCCCTGGCCGTACTCGGCCTTTATGGGCAAAAGGAGCCACCCAGCTACTTAGGAGGGAAGAGAATGGAGGAGAACCTCAAGGAAGAGAACTTCAATTCTTTTTAATTTTGCCAACCTGCACAGGTTGGTGATGGCTGCATTGTGCCCTCTTGAGGACTCTAAGGATGAAATTTAATGAGTCATCTAGCTGATCTGGTGATGCTCCAAACCTGTTGTACATATATATTCACAAGGTGTGGACATTCTCCATTTTTTTCCAAGACTGTTTTGTGGTCTTGAGTTGGGCATATGTTTTAGTTCCTGTTATATGTGTGTGGAATTACTGATAGATTTTACTTTTGTTAATATTTTGTACTTGCGTAATTGCTGTCTTTTTACCCAGGCAGTGGTAGAGGTGGCAATGGGCAATAGTCATGCTGACAGCAGTACCAGTTTCCATTCTGCCCTCCTTGGGTGTTCCCTTCTCCTTTCTAAGTGGGCCAGGGCCAAAAAAATATTTGAGAACCACTGCCTTAGACGTTAGAGTATGATCAACATTTGTCCTTGTGTAACTTTAGATTCCCGGAGCTATGTTATCCAAACATGGTAAAAGTAAAGGATAAACAGGACAGTATCCTTCCAATTTGGTAATGGGCCAGGGGTGGCTTTCTTCATGTGTGAGTGCTTGGTTTTGAAGTTCTTAGCACATCTACTTTTGACTTGTTAGTTGACCATAAGATAAAGGGATTTTTTTCTCCAAGTATCTCAGAGGAGATGGGATATAGTATGTTTTATTGATTTATTTTCAAAACATATTTCTACATTTGCTTCATTTCTCTATGTATAAATATATTTTTCTTTCTGAACCATTCGAAAAACAAGTTGCAGACGTTATGACAGTTCACCCCCAAATACTTTAGTGAGCATCTCCAAAAATTAAGGACATTCTTCTACATAGCCTAAGAAAATTAACTTTTATTCAGTAATATTCAGAATTCCCAAATTGTCCCCTAAAAGTCTTTTATAGCTGATATTGATACTGTTTTAGATCTAAGATTCAATTAAGAATCACACATGGCATTTATTGTTATGCTTCTTTTATCTTCAATTTACAACAATCTGCCTACCTTTTTTTTTTGTTTTTTTTGTAACATTGGCTTTTTTGAAGACTCCTGGCCAGTTATTTTGTAGTTGTTGACTTTTTTAGGCTACATTTTTTTTTTTTTAAGATTGGCCCTGAGCTAACATCTGTTGCCAATCTTTTTGTTCTTCTCCCCAAAGCCCCCCAGTGCATAGTTGTGTATTCTAGTTGTGATGTGCCTCTAGTTGTGTATGTGGGACACCATCTCAGCATGGCCTGATGAGTGGCACCACTTCCGCACCCAGAATCTGAACCAGCGAAACCCTGGGCGCACGAACTTAACCACTTGGCCACGGACCGGCCCCCTTTAGGCTACATTTTTAAAGGATTTGTAGAAATGCGAACAACTTACAGAACTGCTGACCTTAGGCGTGGAAATCCCCTATGTTGTCAAATCTCTCACCTCTCACATCCACGTTATTGTGTTGACCTTAAAACACTGTTAGATGAACGGGGTGGGTCTGGTGGAGACTTTTGGATGGGAGATTGTTTGTGCTTGTTTGAGGACAGGGCTTTTGAGGGACTTATTAAGATTTTTTAGCACAGCTTACTAAATAGTTGATTTGACTATTTATGGATGATTTTTTACTATATTCAGTTTTTTAATTTATGCTCACAAAAGTTAGCTCTGTGAGATATTAAAGAAAACACCACATTCCCCCATACCTTCTCCAATTCTGCTTTTAGAACTTGTGCCCCCTCACTAAATTTGATAACATTGCAAATTTTTATCTTTGGAAACTGTTGCCAGGCAGAATCAACGTTAACCATTCAGACGGGTTTGAGCATGTCTCTTCCTTGGCTTGGAAATCCAAAAGGCATCTCTTTTTCCAGATACTCTCTCAGGTGACGGAACCTATCTGTGTACTTCAACTCCCTTGAACCTCCTTGGTTCCCAGAACAGGGTATTGTCTCTGGTCCTTATCTTTCACTGGTGCTGCTATAGAAATTCAAAGAATACTCAGATATTAGGAATGTATTTTGTGCTTGAATTGAATTTCTAATATACTCAGCCCTAAAATAAAGACATATTTCTGATCTCTTCTGGAAATATGGTGGAATTTAAAAAATAAGCCTCATCCTATCTCTCTGTCTTTTCTTACTTAACTAGCTGTTTGAGCTTTGTCTCAAAATTTGTCAAAAAAGGCCAGAGGGAAGGAAAGGCAGCAGTATGTTGGAAAGTAGGCCTTTTGGCTTTGTTGTGCTTTTCAAAGCACAGAACCCAAGGGCCAGTGCAATCTGGTGACTTAGAGCCCTCTGGTCTTCGTGAACGGGATACTCTGACAAGTTAAGGATAAATCAGGGGAGAAGAGGCCACACCCACTCTTTCTGGTGGCATCTTCAGTTCTGTTTTGCCAATGTCATTTTTATATTCACATGTCCCTCTGCCATAGAGTCTTTTGCCTTCTTTCCTCCTGTTCCACTCACTGCTACAGCCAAAGGACAGTGTGGCAGATGTCTTGGGGTCCATGGTAGTGATCTAAGAGAGGAGCAGTGACAGAAAGCTGGTGGCACAGAGAGTAGTGAGCTTAGGAATAGACCTTCACTTTAGGATTATGGCTGTGGAATCCCAAGAAGTCTCTGACTATGACCGCGTACATTCCATATCACATTTGTGGAGACGTGCTCTGAGAGGCCTGGAGACAGAGGCTGGCCACCTGAGACATAGCCTCATGACCTGCCATGTGGAGGCAGGTACTGGTGTTTTGGTCAACTTCCATCCTGAGACACAACTCTCCAGGTAAAATAAGAAGAACATGGCTGTTGAGTGTGACCAGATAAGTTCCTCCCCCGAGGTCAGACCTACACAGCCAATTTGGGAAAGATGGAGTCTGGCCCAGATGGAGGTAATGAAACTGAAGAAGGGAGGAGGAAAACCCCGAAGCAAAGCCTGAACGATGACAACTGGTGGAAGGCAGGCGAATCCTGTGTCTGAAGCAGGGGAGATAAGGATGGGCTTAATCTGTCTCCTGCTCAGACCACGGCATAACTGATTGGCAATTTCTTTAACACTCAGCAACTACATAAATGTTGTATGTATTTACAGAAAAGTCTGTGGCAAACTGAAACTTTGATGATTATAAAACACACCAAAGGAAAGGCTTGTTAGACAAGGTGGGTTTTGTCTTTCTAAAAAAAAATAATTCCTTTTGAATCAAACTGTTGTTCATCATAACATTCAACAAAAGTGTTTTCCTTTGTTTTGATCCTCGGTACTGTAATAGTGAAGTTCACTGCCAGCACTGGCATGGGGTAACGGCCTTGGACAGAGTCCACAGGCCTGTCCTTGTGGGCAGGAAACAGATTTTGTCAGCAGAGGGAATTATTATTTGTCTTGAATGGGCCAGTTTGTCTATTTTTTCCATTTTAAAACAATTGGGTTATTTCTTTGGAAGAGTGCTTCTAAACCATCACAGAAGAAGGATTTTCTCAAGTTTGAGAAATCTTAGTGAGTATTAACTCAGTGATGCTATCTGACCAGGACAGGGCTGCTTTTTTCAAATCAGAAGCTTAATTGAAATAACATAGCAAGAGTATAGCTTGATAAATTTTCACAAACCGTACAGGTATTTAGATCAAGACCTAGAACTTACCAGAATATAAGGAGACTACTTGTGCCTCCTGAATAGGCAGCACCCCCAGACTCGAGTAACCTCCATCGGGACTATAAACACCATAGATTAGTTTTGTCTCCTTTTGAACGTTATATAAATTGGCTCGTACAGTATGTTCCCTTTTGTGTCTGGCTTCCTTTGCTCAATATATTTAGGAGAGTCCATGTTGTTAAATGTAATTGTAATTGCTTCATTCTCAATTCTGTGTAGTGCTGAGATTTTGTTTGGGGTTACACTGAGACTATAGATAATTTGGGAAGTATTGATATTTTTATAATATCAAGCTTTCCAACTCATGAACATGACATATCCTTCCATTTATTGAGAGTTGTTTAATTTTCCTCAGTGTTTTGTAGTTTTTGGTTCAAGCACCTTATATGTCTTTTATTAGATGTGGGTATTTGGTCTTCTTTGTTGCTATTGTACATGTATTTTTTAAGTTTTACATTGTTTTAGTAACTATATAGAAGTAGTTCTTTTTATATATTGGCCTTGTAGCCAATGATCTTGGTAAATTAGCTTATTGATTCTTATACTTTGTGGATACTTTTATATTTTCTGTGTACCCAACCAGGCCATCTGTGAATAATGACAGCTATATTTTTTCCTTTCTAATCTTTTTGCCTTTATTATTTTTCTTGACTTACTGCATTGGCTAAGATCAGGCCTGATTTTTGATCACTCTTTGGAAGATAGAAAAATCTTGTATCTCCCAAGAAATTCCCTAGTAAGAACAGCAACCATGAAGTTAAGTTGGTTGATTTATGAGCATCATTTCTAAATTTAAAATGGTGTTATGGTGGTCTATGAGGCAATACATTGGACTTTGAGTGCATACCCAGAAATAGGGACTTAAATCTTGTCAGCCAGCCTTACCTTTCCTACCTCGGACAAGTAGAGACTCTCATATGTATTTGTGCGTGGATCCTTAACAGAGTTCTTGTAGTTAAATAGGGGTCCAGACAACTCAGTCAAAGTATTCTTGCCTCAGAGGTGGCGTTAAGAGGGAATTGTCAAGAAGCAGTTTCAGGAGGGGCAGGGCATTTGGGGAAAGAGGTGGTATACATGGCAACAGTGTGGGGAACTGTTCCACTCTGTGTGGACACTTCCACTCTGTGTTCACACTCTGTGTGATTGTGTGGAACAATCTTCCACTCTCTTTTCTCGAGGTGTCTTTCTTCTCCAGCTCTTTCCCTGTTTATTTTAATCCCTTTTTGATTTAGTCTTTTTCTCTCAGGGGGACCTGGGAGGCAATATGATGGAATGACTAAGAGCTGTTTAGGTAGGAATCCTGACCACTTACAGTTATAACACCACGGCAGATTGCTTACCTTTTTGAGCCTTGGTTTTCTCATCTATAAAATGGAGACAGTGGAAGTAGCTTTCTCATTGGGTTGGAAGATCAAATAAAATAATGTATGTAAGAGCATCTTGGCACAAAGTAAATCATAAGGGGTCTGGCTGGCTGCTTCTTTCTTTGTCCGTCTACCTTGTTCTTTTCCAGAGATATATTAGTTCTTATGCATTTTTCCTTCATCCTAGAGCACTTTCTCTCAAGCAGGTGTAACGTGGTATTTTTGTTGTTTCAGCTGAAAAAAAGGTTAATGTCTTCTATTTTTAATGTACAAAGTGGGTGAGTGAACTATCTCCCATTTCTATTCATGTGGTAGATTACTGAACTGAGAGTAGGGAGCTCTTGCCTCCTCTCGCTCTAATAGCAGCAGCTCCAAGACCTTGAGCAATTCCTTTAACTCCTTTGGGCCTCAGGATCCTTATGTACAAATGTAAGGGCCTAAATTAAGCGGACTGTGAGGCCCTACTCTAACTCTAATTGTGTCTATGAGAAGATGCAAAAGTCAGAACCCTCCCTAAATTATGCGTGTCCTAAAGAAAGGCCCATGTCTGTTTTACTTGCTCTCATATCCCTGGCACCTCCAGGATGCCTGGACCATAGAAAATGCTAGTGAATGAATGAATAGGTGAATGAATGAATGAATGAATGGAATCTTTACAACAAGGAAGGTGGCCCATATTCCCCTGGAATTGTTATTAGGGCACCATTGGCTTTATGGGCCATCTCCCATAACTCTGAGCTTAAACTCAAAATTTCTATTTGTAGAAAATATTTATTAACTCAGTCAACTTTGTTAGCATTTCTTTTCAAACTTCCTCAGGAGTTCTTGATCCTTTTTCAATTCTAATTCATTGCCACGCTCTATAGTCCTAGGTTTCTGTCATCGTTTAGTAAGTCGCCTGTGCGAAGGTAAATACTCTATTTTTGAAAGCACAGTGTATAATTACACAACATCATAGCACCATCTGCAAGGTGCTGTGCCATTTTCTGTATTTCTCAAGGCAGCATCACATATCTCATTTTACAAAGGAGGGAACAGACTGAAAGTAAGGAGCATTCCTTGGGCTTCTAAGTCCCTGCTTTAAATACACCACTATCTCTGACTAATGCATGCCATAATCAGGCTCCTTCACACCCCCTCTGCCCCGGCAGTCCTTTTGGAGATCTGAGCCTTCTTCCTTACCACTTGCAGGGCCCCTAATGGCTTTCCTGTCAGTGATCTGTGAAACTTTCTGTTCCTGCCCTATTCCACTCTCTTCTCTCTCCTTCAAGTGGTTGATTCCTGGGGAAAAGATATTTATGACTAAGGTTGTGCCTAGCCTTGTAGAGTAGATGTGGTTCCTGCCTTCAAGGTTAAGAATTAATTGGAAATATAATCAGTTCAATCACATATTGTCTTAGTCCATTTGGGCTGCTATGACAAAATGCCACAGACTGGGTGGCTTATAAACAGAAATTTATTTCTCATAGTTCTAGAGGCTGAGAGTCTGAGATCAGGGTGCCAGCATGGTCAGGTGAGGGCTCTCTTCCAGGTCACAGACTTCTCGTTGTGTCCTCACATGGCTCTGCCTTCATGACCTAATCACCTTCCAAAGGCCCTACCTCCTAATAACCATCACACTGGGCATTGGCATGTTGTGGGGACATAAACATTCAGAGCGTAGCACTCATCAGATATTTCTTAAGCTCCTCCTTCCAGGTATAAGACAATTTGGGGATAGTAGAAGATACCATATAATTTTAAGCCAAAATGGTGTGGTACACACTAAAAGTATATACCATGTGGATTTGAAGAAATCAAGATGTCAGAATTAGCTGGCAGTTTATATTCTCTTTCAAAATGGGTATATGCTGTTTCTGAAGCCATTATAAAATTTTTTTCTTTCTGGGAAACTTTGGTTTACCCACTGATGTTAGTCTTGTCAGCAGTAACTTTTATAATATGAAAATGTCAAGACATTTCTAAAACCTGAAATGAGAAAATTGAATAACACCATAATTGTTTACTTTCTAAACTTAGGTAAAGCAGTGGTTATAAGTGATTTTCTTTAGCTAAAGTAAGAAAAGTAGACTTTTCAAGGACATGTAACTTTTGTTTACATTGGTGCATCATCACGTTTCCTCATTATTTTGCCAAAACTTTTATGGCGGAAGACTGGTGATTCTGGAGAGGCAGTGACAAAGGGGCCATGCTGAGAACCACCAGACCATCCACTGCCTTGGAGAAATGGTTTTCTCTGTTCAAGTTGCCTGACTCTCCCTTCTCACTTACTAACAACATTCTAACAGCAACAAGCTTAGCCGTTTTCTGTGTCTGAATGTCGGAAAACATTTGATAATAATTGCGGGTTGGCTGCCATGATGTCACCATCAAAAAATCACAAGAGAGACTCTAATGACTTCTAAATATAATCTGCCAGTTCTGGACTTATTTTATGTACTCAGGAAAAGCAGTTGGCATTCTATAGGAGGGGAATTATGGAAACCTCTCCTGTCCAGTCAGTCACTGGCAGGACTTTGCTTTACAAACTTGTCATCTGTGGTAGAATCATCCGTCTCGTTTGTTCACTCTGAGACCAGAATTCGGAGTTGGAAGAGGCACCTGAGAAACCAGTTGGCCAGAAGATTGTTCAGTCTTATCAGACAGAATAGGGATGATCATTTAGCTAATTCTACTAATCACTAAGAATTAACCAAGCTCCTGAAAGTGTTTTAGGAGTAAACATTTAAGTCAAACAGAAAATTTTAGGGGGTCACCAGGGCATTAACTGTGGTTAGCTATTTAATGAGACCTTTGATACAGTGGAAAGTGGCTGGCACAAAAGCTCAAGTCGCTCTCCTCCCCCAGCCTCCAAGACAGTTGGACAGAGAGTAGCACTTCTCATCCATAAATTGAAGAAGACAGCCCTCATAGTGCAGCATCTTTAGAGTTCGTCCTTCTACTGTGGGTCCTTCTCTAGAATGAGTTAGCTACTGGATAAGACAGAAAAGGCAAACCTGCTTTAGTTTGGTTTGGTTTTGCCACTGTATGTAAGTCCCCTTGATTTGGAAAACTCATTACTTTGCCCCTTAGAGTCACACATGGAATATACAGTTGACTTCCAATCATAAAGCAACAGCCCTATGTACTGTTTCATCCAATTTAGGAAAAGCAATTGGCACTATGTATGAAAAGATTGGTTATGAAAACCTGCCCTTCCCGGTCGGTTGCAAGGAAAGGCACAGAGCAGACAGAACATGAGGGTTTCCAGGACTTTCCCTGTACTCAGTTAGCCTTTCCGAGATTGTGGTTTGGTCCGTTGTTGCATCCTTTGCTTTTAAAAGTTTTGAAATGCCTCTAAGGTTGAGTATTTCTTAGAACTGATATTTAGAGTTGCCTGGGGAAGGACTTTTAAAAAGTCATAGATTTAACTTGTGAGTACATCTCTGAATAAGAAATGTATTTGCCAGAGCAGTTTCAAGCCTTTGATAAGCTAATGTGTAATGTCTACCAATATATTTTTAGCTAATTTGTCCTTTTCGGAAACAAAATTCCTCATGTCTGCAACCCTTGGTATTCTATCACACCTGCATTTTCTTGAAGAACCATCACCTGCAGAATTTTCAAGGCTTTCAGAGCCTCTGGGAAGCAGACCCAACACCAAAGAAATTTGGAAAAAAGGCTTGGCTAATTGAAAGTGTCAGATGATGATTTCTGACTTTAAAGAACTTTTCATTGGTTTTAGATGGAAGGCTCTGTGTTTGTCTTTCTCTGGCATGTGATTTGACATGAGTTCCAAGAACAATCAGCTAGTTACAGGGCTTGCAGAAGGAAGCATTGTGCTCCCTGTTAATCACTGTCCTCTCTCTGTTCTTCCCTCACCCCTCTTCTGATTTCAGTGGTGCTTCATGCCCCACCTCCAACCAAGATCAAACGGGAGCTGCACAGCCCCTCCTCTGAGCTGTCGTCCTGTAGCCATGAGCAGGCTCTCGGTGCTAACTACGGAGAAAAGTGCCTCTACAACTATTGGTAAGTGGAGCCAGAGAAAGGCCGCCAGAAAGGAGCCATCAAGCTGACTGTTTGAAGTGTCATTCAGCAGATACTCAGGGTAGCACACCCCGTCTTTCGTGGCAATGTAATCCTCTAGGTGAGGACCAGTGCAAATGGGGCCTTTGTGCTGCACATGAAACGCAAAACTGTTAAACCAGCTCTGTGGGGTACTGAGTTCATGGGGTTCTGAGCCCTCCTAAGGAAAAGAACCTTGAATACTGGGATATTTGATCTGTGGCTTCGAGGGAGGGAATATATACTTCTTCATGTCTATCATATGTTAATGTGAACTTTAAGCACCAAAGAAGTAATCTTCAAATCAGAATATATGAAAAAGTCCTGATGCCTGTGCCCTTTACTTAAGCATATCCAGGCCCCAGGAACGAAGCTTTAATTTTAAATCATTCTTTGCTCTAAAAGATAAACATAGATCTGCCTGGAGGGGGGAGGAGAAGAGTTGTTAAATCAAGTGATGTTCCGGCAGAAATGTATCTTCAGCAAAGATTCTGGCTAATTCCTGGGAAGCCGGGAATCATTGGGAGAGGGGGCCAGAAAACTCCCCTCAAGGTGTAAATTCTCCCCTCTTCCACGTACCCCTACACGCATGCATGGAGCATTCTTGTAGAAGAGGGGAAAAAGGAAACCGGAAGCGGAGGCTAAAATTATCCCTGAGAAGAATCACTAGAAGTGTTAAACAAGTCCCTGTGACGCAGTGTGTTTGTCACTTTTCAGAGGTACAAATATTCCCTCGGGGCTGCCAGCAATTTAACTATGTTAATGCTGTCATTTCCTGGCAATCGTGGGCTGCAACCTAGCGTTCTGCTGGACCTGGTGACCACGCTAATGGCTTCATTGCAGCTTAATGGTTCCTTCTCTTTTTCTGTTTACAGTGCCTATGATAGGAAGCCTCCCTCTGGGTTCAAGCCATTAACCCCTCCTACCACCCCCCTGTCACCCACCCATCAGAATTCCCTGTTTCCCCCACCTCAGGCAACTCTGCCCACCTCGGCGCATGTCCCTGCAGCTGGCCCAGTACAAGGTGTGGGCCCCACCCCCGCCCCTCATTCGCTTCCAGAACCTGGACCACAGCAGCAAACCTTTGCGGTCCCCCGGCCACCACATCAGCCCCTGCAGATGCCAAAGATGATGCCTGAAAACCAGTATCCATCAGAACAGAGGTGGGTGCTGATCTGGGCTTCTTTCCCTGCCTCCATCCCCCTCCCCTTTACCTCCCAGGGAGAGGGAAAGCAGTTAGTCACATTTACCAGGTACCTATAAAGTTCTCATTCCACTGAGGCATCTTGTGAGGTAAGACTAATATTAATATAAATATGGCCTGTTTATATATCATCCTCTTCCTGAGGTACTCCAGAGGATTTATAGACATTACAACATTCCTGTGAGGTAGGTAAGGGAGAGATAATTAGTACTATCCCCCCAGAATAAAGGCAGAGGAAGAGTGACTTGTCCAGGATACACAGTCCGTTGACCCTCGCTGAGGGCACGTTTCCTGGCTCGTCATTGGATACTGCCCGCTAGAATTGAACTTTGGTTTATGCTACCCGTAAATACGTTATTGCCACTTTACTTACGTGTTAGGGAAGATTGCTGAGTTTCAGGAGGTATTATTACTCATCTGATTTTATCACATTTTCACAGTAAGGGATTAGCTAAGGACCTTATTTATAATTATCTACTTTTGAGATAGAAATCTCCTGGTTTCACTCCAGGTGATCCTACATTCCTCATAACTAAATGGAGATGTCAGGAGTAGCTTGTCCAGAGTCATTCATTCATCCGACAAACTAAGGTGTAAAGGGAACCTCCTCTGCTAACTCCAGACTTAACCTTAGGTCCCAGCCTTCAAAGTCGATTGTCTGCGATGTTTTAGAATTTTGGATGCTTATGGCCTTCCTGTATACTGGATGTTCTGGGGGCCTGTCTTTTTTATTTCAAGTCTCTGGGATGAGGAGATAACATAGGCAGGTAGTTGTCAGTGATGTTACCATGGGCTGCAAGATGGTGACGGTTGGAAGTCCTTTCAGTCCGTCTTGCCCTGCATGGGGTGGGTGGGGGCGCGAAGGGCAGGAGAGGAGGATGCAGGAGGGTACCTGCCCAGGCCTGGGCCAACCCACATGCCTACCAGTATTTAATTGGAGATTACTTTCTTTATTTCTAAATGAAATGTAGAAAAAAGTAAGCGCTCTTGTCTGGTTCCGATTCCCTTCCCCATTGCTGTGAAAGTCACTGTAAAGAACTGCATAATTTGGCTGGTCAGTGTTCAGTCCCCTGGTGAGGCCCAGGGCCCCGAACACCGGTGATACACAGGGCCACAGAGCGCGCGTTGACTGGGGCCTCAGTTTCAACAGGGAGCTCCTCTGCGGGAGACAGCTACCACCACGGTTTTGCCAATTAATACCTTGTATTAACAGCCTTGTGCTTTTTCAAGAGAATTTGGAAATTTGGGTTTTTATGTAAAAATTCCAGGTTTTGTTGGTTTTTCTTTTTAAGTTGGCAACTAATTCAAATTATAAACAACAGCAACACTTTGCAGACTAAACAAAACCTCTCTGTGGGCAAAACCACCCTGCAAGCCTGCTCAGTTGTGCACTCAGGCCTGGATACCGTTTTTATTTCAATGGTTTTTTTTTTAGTTTCGTGTTTTTAAAGAGTGTCTTCCTGATTTTCTGCTGGAATTATTAATTGAGGAGGAGGGTTAAGGCCAGGCATTTATTCGGTATTTGAAATACTTTGCAAACTTTGTATCTGTTGTACCATGTGTAAAGGAAAGTTACTTCATGTTAAATCTCTTATTCATATTTCCCCATCAACTCCGTTTTGTATCCAGGGGGCCGGTGTAAACAGATTGTGTCAACAGTTAACTGAACTGGGGGAGAAATACCCTCTTTCTGCTGGTTGTGGTTGTCCTCTTGCAGCCCTGGCAGACAGGCAGCCTTAGTCTCAGCACTGAAGCAGGTTTGTCTCCAGGCTACCCGCCTCCTCCCAGGAGGGGAAGGTTTGCTCCCTGAGGTTTATGTGTGTCTGCCCTCAGGTGTCCGAAGGGAGAGAGGCAGGAACCAGAAAGCAGGGATTTCTTTTCCGGGGTGATTCCTCCCTGAAATCTGCCTGTCCATCTTGGACTCACTTCTGCTTCTCCTCTGCCTTTGGGAATGATGGGTCTGAAATAAAAAGACCTCACACGCACTGGGGTGATACAGAGATCCTTGAGAGAACTGGGGTGAAGGGCAGAGTATTCTGTAGGCACCGAATCAATAAAATGAAAACAACACTGGGGCACTCAGGCTTCTACACTCAAGCACGGGGGTCTCAAAGTGGAGAGTGCGCGGGAGTCCCCCCAGAGGGTATTAAAAATGCTGATTTCTTGCTCCACCCCAGAGACTGAGTGGGTGGGTCTGGGACAGGACCTGCATGTATTCTCATCACACTTTGAGAAGTCATGATCCAGCTCTCTCTTCTACTCCCATCCCTATTCCAACCCCCCTTTGCTTTTTAAGCATCAAGTACCCAGGACTGAATGTTGTTCTTGTTGCCCTTGCCTATTATTAATGAGATAATATGATATCTGTGTGATGCAAAATACACCAAAAACAGGACAAATGACTTTACTAGATAACTGGATAGCATAAAGAAAATGAGATGAACTGAAATCCCTGGTCTGATTTTGTAAAAGTAATAGTAATTGTAGTTGTGTATGGTAATCAGCTTAATAATCACACATTTAATAACTTAGGCCTGCCCGAAAGTGGGGCAGATTAATTTTATTAATAACTGTAGTTTGTTCTTTGCTAACTTTTTGATTAGATTAGAGGGACTGTTACTTCAAAACTAACCCCCTAACAAAAATATATGGTATTTTGCAGGATAGAAGGAAATAGTCTTATCTGAGCCTTTTAACAGCTCTGTAACCAAGGCAGAGTAAAAAAATCCTATTTTACAGAAAAGGAAATCAGGTCTCAGAGCCTCTAAAGGACTTCCTAAAGGTCACGTAGCCAAATACAGGGTCCTCCATTTGGAAACCAAAACATTAACTTACAACCACACCATTGGTTTTGGTTATGATTTGGGGGGTGGAAGGGATCTTAACATTCATTAGTGTCTACTAAAAGCTGAATGAGTGACCTTGAGAAATCCATTTTGACCTTGAACTTTATCCATCTCTTTATCTCTTAAACTACCAGAACTTTATCCGTCTCTTAAACTACAAAATCCTACTAAATTTCTACCTCACTTAATCTAAACCCATGCCGTAACACATCTTTTTTGTTTTGCTCACAGTGTGCCTCATCTCTTCAGTTGAATAAAGTCTTTGAGGTTTAAAAACCATGATTCAGATCCCTTTCTTTGGACCACGTTTAGCCCAATAGCTTACTTGTCTTCAGTCTATGTTTATTGATAGTGATAGCCCTGTAGTTTGTTAGATGATACTTTAAGCAACTAAAATACGATCTAGTCAAAAGTACATTCTTAATGTTTTATATAATCTTAGCATATAATTCTTCACAACTCAAAATTTATTTTTAGAAGATAAATACTGTGTTTGAAAGCTGTGATTTATATTCTTGATTTCCTCCCCCCCAAGGAGGAAAAAAAAACATGTAATTTGGCATGTTCAGACATGTTCCATTTATCCTTAAAGACCAGCTGCTCCCTGAAAAGGAGAAGTGCTCTTCATTCAGCCATCCCAATCTCGCAAGTTTTTTCATTGTGCTGCTTATAATGTTTACATGTGCTGAGTGGGAGAACTTAGAAAATATTCCTGTTATGCTCATACCACTGCCCAGATATGTTTTATCTTTTCCTATACCATTTCTCACTACATCAGGAGTTGAGGGTCCACTAAGAAATTTATAATCTAAGAATTTGGGAGTATACTGGTCTCTCACTCACTTGGCACCAAGAAGCAAAAACTCAGGAAAGAACATTTAAGGAAATATTCCTGCTGGTGGAAAAATCCTCTGCTTCTTGATGCTCCGTAAGGGCATCAGGATTGTAATAGGCTATCATGCTGAAATTGATAGTCAGAACAGACTGGCCCAGAGTCATCAGGAAAGGGTCAGCTATGTGTGGCACGTTCTAACCTGTTTGAGAAAGTTCTCTCCCACAGTGGTTATGATCAAAGCTTCAAAGCTTAAGAGGATGAGCTTAAGTTTTCTGCAATTGCGATTTAATAGAAAATTACTCCTTCCCTAAAGATGCTAGATAAAGAGATTTGTTACAGTGCTCAAGTTTTTCTTTGGTTTCTGCCTCCTCTCTGAAAGTCCATTTGAATAAGTGCTGTTCGTTTTTGTTCTTCAGATTTTATAGTTTTTAGAGAGGGGAGAATTTGACTGTGAGTCACATTTGTAGCCTGGCCTGGAATGAAGTGAGTGTGTCTGACGCATCTCCTCTCCATGCACTCCTGTTAACAGCATGTTGTGTGTGGCAGCGCAAATTCACTTTGGGATCTGAAACTGAGTTTCGTAGATGCTTAATGGAACCTTCTTCGACAGACTGAATAATGTACTTCTAATGGTTAGAGTGTGGGGTGTTTTTTAGTTCTGAATCTTAAGAGGGCTTGTTTTCAGCATTTCATCCGGTTTGGGGTAGGTTGGTTGTTACTTTTATCAGGCTAGAGGAAATCTCCTTCTATCCCTGGTTTACTGAGAGTTTTTAATATGAATGGACGTTGAATTTTATCAGACACTTTTTCTGCCTCTGTCGAGACGATCAAATGAATTTTCCCCTTTAATTTCTTAGTGTGCTGAGCCACATTCATATATGGGAAACCAACCTTGTATTCTTGTGACAAATCCAACTTATTTGTTATGTATTATCTTCTGTACGTTGCTAGATTTGGTTTTCCAACATATGTATATTTAGGACTTCTGCGTCTGTATTTACAATTGAGAATAATGTATAATTTTTCTTTCTCGTGTTGTCCTTGTTGGGTTTTAGCATTAAGGTTATACTCATTAAATGAATAGAGGGTGTTCTCCTTTTTATGTATTCTGGGATAGTTCATGTGAAATTGGAATTCTTTGTTCTTTGAATTTTGGGAAAGAATTTACCAGCAAAACCATCTGAGACTGATATCTTCTTCGTGGGAAGGTTTTTACTTACTAGTTCAGTGTCTTCATCTTTTCTAGTCTTGCACTGGATTTTCATTTAGTTAAGTGAATTTAATTCTTTTTTTCTAGGAATTTTCTTGTTTTGTGTGAGTTTTAAAATTAACTGGCACAAAGTCATTCATAATGTCCTTTTTAAAACCTCTACAGCATCTGTTGTAGTTATCCCTCTTTTCATGTTTGATATTATTTATCTAGACTTTTTTTCTTTCTTCGTCTTGGCAGACAGTATCATTCGTCTTTACAACCATTCAACTTTGGCTTTACCCGTCCTCTCAAATGGATGTTTTCTACTATCCTGGGGACATCTCATATTTACATCACCTTCCTTCTTCCATATTTGATCTTGAGAAATTAGACAAACGTCTAGGCCTTTGAAGGACATATTTTGCTCCTCATCTCTCAATGTTTTATCACAGTTTGGGGCCAGTTTGAGTCTAAGCAGCGCTGACAGGCCTCGCAGAGCCCTGAGAGCTGTTTCAGAGTTCTCTGGTGTGTCTGTTAGGGACAGTGCTTGGGTTTTGTTTTGCCACAGTGTCTGGCTCTTGGTATACAGCAGGAAAACAAACTTTGATGTGAAGCTGGGTGGCACAGTGCCACCGGAGTGAAAATCAGCCTTCTCTTGCTGAGAAAGGAGACTGGATATTGGGTAGGCAACTAGTGGACTCTCGTGTTTTGTGTGTGGTAGTTTTCTCCCATTTCCTTGTGATCTTCCCAGATATTTGCATAGCTTCTGAATGCAGCTTATTGTGGGGTCAGGAGGAGGTGGGGTGGTTGACGGTGGTGTTGAAAGTAATGTGTATCAGGAAGCTAGCACTGTGCTGGGCCCTGTTTCATGCATTAGCACGTGTAATCTTTACACCAGACCTTTGGGACAGGTATCCTGGTTGTCTTTATTTTACTGATGAGGAAACTCAGGCTCAGAGCAGTTACGTAACTCACCCAAGGTCACACAGCTAGTAAGTGGTAAAGATTGGAATTCAGCCCAGGATGTTCTGACTTCACAGCCAGAGCCTCTTACCCAGCTATGCTTCTCTATTTTTTATCTTCTCTTAGCCTTAACGGAAATATTAAATAGATGGCGTTGGTTTCTTGGCTGATTTTATATATCATCCCTCAGCTGGCCTCTGAGGCGTCACTGCTTCACCTGGCACCCACAGCCACTGTGTAACCCTTGTTGAATCCACACTTTTCTCCTTTTTCCTCTAAGCATTGTGTTTACTCTGTGTGTTGGCAGCAGAAACCGAAAAGGAAATGCAGAAAAAGCATCTAACGGTTTTCATAACGTAAACCAAATGTTGGTAGCGTGGGTGAGCTCTTGGGAGGAAAGGCGCTATATAAATCTGACAAATAAATAAATAACCAGTTCTTTAAATAAACTGGGACTGAAAAAGCCTTAATCTGTAACCTATTGAATTTAGGTTCACTCGATAGTCAGAAGCCGCCTTTTGCTCACCGACTGTGAGCTCACTACTGCATGAGCTCTGTCAGGATAACGGACACGGGTGGAAGAGGGCTTAGCTGGAGAAGAGGTTTGTTAGGGACCACGCACCTCCTCCATTGGAAATGATTGCCCGCCTCAGTAAACAAGAGGCATCTTTGTCATAGCTGTGTTATGTATACAGTGCATTCTTAGATACTTCAAAAGCATTGCGGAAAGGGGAAGCGAGTTCAAATGCAGGTCAGTGAGTAAAGTTCACAGAATGTATTTTGAGGACAAGAACTGAATTACTTTACTAATCTCTGCAGATAAAAGCCATTATTGGCAGCAAGCTCTGAGAGAATCTTTCCTCCAAATATGTTGGTTTTGTGACCTACTCTTAGATCCCTTTTGCCACTCCCACTCCCTCAAAACAAACCAAGACTGAAGAATCCCAATTATAGAATCTGTTCTGCAGACCCCAGGCCGCTAAGCTTCATGCATCCTTAAAGTTTTGTTGGGGGGAGGGGATGGGGGCTGCTGGCTGGTGCCCATAGGGAAGTACCTTTTGCTGAAGAGGCTGTACCAGGCCGACTCTAGAGTTTCATTCTGGAGGGTGAGAGGATAAGCACCAAGCGGAAGTGGAGTGATGGGGCCTGTCAGCTGCAGAGGCTCTGCTTACAGAACTGAGTGGCTCTGTGCCATCTCAGAGCCGTTAAAGGAAGGGATTTGTGGAGGTCACTTTTGAAGGGACTAAGAGGTGACGGAGGGGAGAAGAGAGAGAATGTGGAAGATGGGTGCCCTTGTTACTGTTCCTTCCTGCTAGCATAACATTTGGGTACTTTATAAAAATAAGGCCTTAACAATATCTTCATCTTTCTTTTCTGCCCACTTCAGAATTTTCTTTAAAAGTTCAGGTTTGCAGCAGGCTGCTGGTACCTGTATTCTAAATGTCAAGGCTAAACCTGAGTCTCAAATTTGCACTTCTTCAAAGACCATGGAAGGGTTTCCTTAAATAACAGCAACCTAGAAAATCGCATTCCTGATGAAGTTCCACTGTAATGCATTCAGCGCCCCAAAGAGAGGCTGTCAACCCACCGAAGCTTATAGTGTATACAACTTATTTAATACATTGGCCAGGCAGATTCTGATGCTTTTACTGTCTGGGATAAAAGGATAAGTATATGTAAAATTGTTCAGTGATCTTCATGTTGTGAAATAGTCTCATGGTGCTGCTTTTGGTAGGGTAGGAAAGACTCACACAGCGAGCGCCATGCTGTACCCTAGTCTAAACACTGTTTTATCTGCACCCAGATCTCTTCAGTTTAAGATTCTCAATCTTGATGTTCTAGAAGTCTGTTGGCCACCTGTTGCCACAGATTGATTCAAATCAAATTCAAATTATTTGATTAAAACTATTAATAGGATTCAAGCTAAAAGTAAGGAGTAAGACCTTACTAATACAGTATATTGTTTATTTTAAAAAACTCATTGAAATTAATTGTTCTAAATCTTTTATATTCCCTGAACCCTGGCTCCTACTTTCTACCTGAGAGAGTGAAGTCACAGATGCTTTTCTTTATAGACAGAGATCCGTGCCTTATGTATATTTCATGGGTTGAAGCCTCACATTGAGGGTTACCATCTCTAACCTCTACACCCACCCTCCTGAAGTCCACCCAGTCCGTCAGTGATTACAGCTGTGGCAGAAACCATGCTTTGTAGACACAGTTTTATTTCATCATTCCAGTAGCATTACGATGGATAATGCATCCCCATGTTACAGATGAGGAAACTGAGCCAAGAAAATTTGCCCTCCATCACTTCCCTGAAGTAGCGTCACTGCTGGACTGCAGGCTTCCCATTTTACTGGACTGCCTTCCCGATGGGGAAAGGGCGGTTGACGCACATCTGGATTTCTCTGATAGCTAAAGGATGTTAATGATCCTCGTTGATTAATAACAATAACAAAAGGCTTTTATTGTTCTGTCTTATTATAAAATAATGCATGGTTATTATTAAACTGTAGACGAGCAAAAAAAGAAAATCACCTAAAATCCAAACCACCCAAAGATAAGCAGCGTTAACACATGTGCAAATCTTTCAAGGATTTTATATCACACCATAAGTATGTTTTTTATTTTTGCAAAAATTTGATCCTCTTTGTACTGTTTCACAACCTGCCTTAATAGGTCAAAAATACCTTTCCGGGTCCTTACATAATTGTATGTTATATCATAGTTGAATGGATGCTTTCGGCTAAATGGCTATATCACCATGTACTTAGTCAGTTCCCTTGTTAGACATTGGCGTTGGTGACCGTCTTTGTAGCTGTGTCTAATCATATCTATGATTTCAATGCTCTCTGTGTGCCAGACATAGATTTGTTGGCTGCCTGCTCATCCTCCAAGTAATCAGGAAAAATTGTTTCTCTCTTTACTTAGTACTTTTTTGATTACTAATGAAGTTGAACTTTTTGTTTGCTTAGGACCATTAGAATTTCTTCTTTAGTGATTTTCCTATTTATGTCCTTTGCCCATTTTTTTTATTGGGATGTTCATCTTTTATTGATTTTTAAAAAGTCTTTATGTCAACAATATTAACACTGCTGTGTCTGTTAGAGATTTTTCTCCAGTTTGTTTTGTTTTTGATTTTATTTCTAGTGTTTTCGGTCTGTCACAGATTTTTTTCCCCCCAGTTTGTTATTTTTCTTTTGCCTTTGTTTCTGGTGTTTATTTGACTTATAGAAATTTATGCAATAAGGTATATCCATATTTATCTTGATGATTTCTTCTGTTGGTATGATGCATAGAAAGATTATCCCTCGAGACTATGTAACTTTTCATATATATTTACTTTACTATTATGGTTTCACATTGAAATTTTTAATCCATATGAAATTTATTTTGGCATATGGTATAAAACAGGAGTCTAACTTTTTCCCCCACCAATTTGAAATACTGACTTTAACTGGTAGTAAATTTTGGAATATACTTGACAGTTTTTTCTGGGTTTTTTTTCTTTTTTTTTTGAGGAAGATTAGCCCTGAGCTAACTGCTGCCAATCCTTCTCTTTTTGCTGAGGAAGACTGGCCCTGAGCTAACATCCGTGCCCATCTTCCTGTACTTTATATGTGGGATGCCTACCACATCATGGCTTGCCAAGCAGTGCCAGGTTTGCACCCGGGATCCGAAACGGCAAACCCCAGGCCACTGAGGCAGAACGTGCAAACTTAACTTCTGTGCCACCAGGCTGGTCCCTACTTTACAGTTTTTGACTTCCCATTCAATTCCTTTGATATGCCTATCTTTCGTTCTTTGTATTACTATTTTAATTATTGTGGTTTTATAATATATATCAGTATCTAATTGATCATTATTTCTTTTCAAAAATTACTTAATCTTTTAAGTTTAGAATCATTTGTCAAGTTGATTGGAAGGCATTGCTACTATAGAATAATTTTCATTGAATCAATAGCCTTAAAGTCCTAAGTTTCTCTTTAATTAGGTCTTTTTTCTTTTCCTCAGAAAACAGTTTTAAGGTTTTATTCTTATATGGCCTACACATTTCCTGATTATTCCTAGGGACTTTATGTTTTTGATTGCCATTATATATGGGATTTTTTTTTTTACTACATTTTCTAACTTGTTAATTTGTACTCTTTGGTCTTAAAAAAATTAATTCTATCTGCAAGTGAGAGAATGAATGAACTAGTGAAAAAACATATATGTATATGTTAGTGCCGTTTGCAAACAATTGGTTTTATATAGTCAGATACATAATCTGGCCCAACTGTGCAGATAGACTGTGGGTGAAATAAGCATGCATGGAAGAGGCTACCACATCATTGTTTTGATTGTTTTTCTGCCAGTCCCTGACTCACTCAAGAGGTTTGAAATGTGTGATATAATTTTGAGAAATGGGTAAAATGTCCAGAAATAAGCATTAAGTACTTTGCAAATAATTCCATTCTTCTGAACTCTAATCCTCAATGCTAAATCATAGTAAGTATGCATCATGTTCTTAGTTAAACAATATAACTCCTTTCTTCTTACAGATTTCAGAGACAACTGTCTGAACCCTGCCACCCCTTCCCTCCTCAGTCAGGAGTTCCTGGAGATAATCGCCCCGGTTACCACCGGCAAATGTCAGAACCCATTGTCCCTGCAGCTCCTCCACCCCCTCAGGGATTCAAACAAGAATACCATGACCCGCTCTATGAACATGGGGTCCCAGGCATGCCGGGCCCCCCAGCACATGGGTTCCAGTCACCAATGGGAATCAAGCAGGAGCCCCGGGATTACTGCGTTGATTCAGGTTAGCATAAAATCGCGCCATTCCTTTCTTCGTTCTCTTGTTCATCTGTCTGGTCATTATTGAGTGTCTTCTCCATGCAGGGCTTTGGGAAATGGTTTTATAAAATTGCCTTCTAAGAATTTATGAGCGAGGAATGCAGACATGTTTATGCATAACTGAATACAAAACAAAGCAGAAAGCCGTGCACATTTTAGGAAGTGTACCAGGCATTCAAAAGTGATGCAGAGGATACCTCTGAGTCCAAGCCTGAAGACTGCTGGGGTCCGATCCTGGTGATGCCCTTTTTAAGACCTGCTATCTTAGGGTCACTGGACATGGGATATTATTTCTGCATTTTAGTCCTGCCCCTAGTTTTACGGCTTTCTTTTTTAATATAAGAGACTCATAAAGTCCCAATATAAGTATAACGAAGAGAGTCCACATGCAGGATGGGATTCTGTTCTTGAAATGAGTGGTGTTCTGAGAAAGCATCTGGTATATCATGGCTGTATGGGGTGCCAGGTACGCCATGGAAGAGGCTGTCCTGTTGGTTGCTTTGTGAGATTCGCTACTCTATTGCAATGCTTTCATCTGGGAAGGTTCCCGTGTCCTTCAGCAGCTGCTGGTGTACACAGGGAGAGGTATAACATGTGAGGGCACCTATTGATTGTTTGGGTTACTTCTTGTCTAAAAACCTAAGCATATCAACAAGTTTAAGCTGTACTTGGGAGCCCTCGTGCCTACCGCCACACACATGCACACTCATTCACTGACTACACATTTTAGGGGCCAGCATATTGAATAAGACCATTAGGGGAAAGGAGAGTTGGAATTGTGTAGCTTGTGCATGTGGAAACTGTTTCCTCGTCTTCATTTCCCCTTCTTTCAGAAATGACTTCAACTTTTTCCCTCTCTTTTTGCAGTTGGTGCTAAAGGCATGTGAGGGCGGTGGGTTGGGTTTCAACCTTTCTTCCCTCATGAGCTTTGCTTAAAGATCCTGGGGAGAGAGGGGGCAGTATGTACTCGAATGGCTTTTGCAAATGAAATAGGATATAAAATTTGCTCTTGGCCTTCCCTGAGATAATAGATAGATTGCTCAATTCAGGCAGAAATGAGTTCTGGAAAACGCTGGGGAGGTAGGCAGAAGGGAGACATCTGTTGCTTTATGATAGAAAAATCAGCAAGTGTCAGGTATTGAGAGCTTATGCAATTTCCACTGGCATTCCTCCTGAAGGCTCTGTTGTATTTTTCTCAGGAGCAGGCATGACCTTTTCCTTTGGGACTGACATTGTAATCTGTCCTGATGAGTTTTTCACCCCACCCTACTCCCTTATAACAAGACACTCAGTTGGTGTTACCATATCTGTAATTCTTTGATCTGAGTGGTGTTCCCGGAGGGAAGGCTCATCCCACATAGACACAACTCACCTCACTGTCTATCCTCCCAACGGACACCTTGATAACACGCTGCCTGAAGGAGAGATCACTTGAGCATGGGTTTCAGTCTGACGTTGCCAACATGGTGAGAATGTGCTTGTCAGACTGCAGTCCTCCACTCCTGCCAGCTCTTGTCCTAGCTTCATAACTTCAAATCCCCTAATCTCTTTAGCCTAAAAATACCCTCACCTCTTGGAGCAGAATTGGATGTAACCATCAGCAGGAAAGGAGAACAAATTGGGAAAGATCTAAAGTGAGTCCCCTCTCCTTCCAAAGTCCCTGAGTCAGCACAGGCAGAAGGCCAAGCTTGGCTTTTTGAAAGCCAATTTCTACTTCTACTATTAACTCTCTCCCCAGATTTGGTGTTAACTAATTTCTCTAGTTACGAGAGGGAGGCATGATTTTTTCCTCCCAGTTCTCTTGATTAGGAGTCAAGAGCCCTACCTTCAGATGGTGGGTTACAGTGTTCCCTATGTTGCTTATTTGGGTGGTACCTCTTTCCCAGGACAAGACCAAAAAGACATGACCTCGGAGCAAGAGAAGATTTAGGGCTTGACTGCAGAGCTGCAGTTCAACTGACCTGCTGATTCAACTGCAGAAACGATTGACAGGAGTGTGTGTGTCTGTGTTTCTCTTTCAGAAGTGCCTAACTGCCAGTCGTCCTACATGAGAGGGGGGTATTTCTCCAGCAGCCATGAAGGTAAGAAGCTTTTTTTTTTTTTGAAATAATATTCAAGGCAGCTTCAAATTGCTCAGTTTCCAGGCTAAGATTTGAGATTGCAGATTAAACCTTCCTTAGCTCATGAACATGAGAGCTAATTAATCCTAATCTTCAATTATTTTGCACAGAGTTTGAGGCATGCTTCTGAGCACTGGGAGGGCTGCCATCACTTTCAATAGTAATGACTCGAACTTTTAAGAGTTCACCGGATAATATGAGGAAAAAATGAACCAACCTGGTTTCTATATAAGAAGGTTATATATCTGTATGTAACACTATTGGCCTAAACTGGAACTCAGGAACTATGTCATGACTTGACATGGTAGGTTCAGGACTTCTCTTCTGAACATTAAAACAGGGAAGGGTTTATTTCTTAGACAAGATATCCCAGACGTATGTCTTGTTGTCTGTCATATACATCTCTCCGTAAATATCTAGAGCAGTATTATTCCCCAAACCCATGGCATCAGCTTCACCTGGGACTTGTTAGAAATGCAAATTCTGGGGCCAGCCCTGTGCCCAAATGGTTAAGTTCATGCGCTCCACTTCAGTGGCCCAGAGTTTCACTGGTTCAGATCCTGGGCGTGGACCTAGCGCCACTCATCAAGGCATGCTGAGGCAGCATCCCACATAGAGCCAGAAGGACCTACAACTAGAATATACAACTGTGTACTGGGAGGCTTTGGGGAGGAGACGAAGAAGAAACAACAAAAAGATTGGCAACAGATGTTAGCTCAGGTGCCAGTCTTTAAAAATAAATAAATAAAAAGAAATGCAAATTCTCAGGACCCACCCCAGACCTACTGAATCAGAAATTGCAGGGGTGGGGCCCAGCACTCAGTGCTTTAACAAGCCCTCCAGGTGATGCTCTGCACACTCAAGTCTGATAACTACTATAGAGTAGTGAGGCTCAGCTTGGGCTTCACATTAGAGTCACCTGGGGAGCTTTTAAAACTTGGAGTGTTCAGGCTTCACCCAGAGCAATTGAATCAGAAATGCTGGGGTGGGACCCAGGCATTAATAGTTCTTAAAGCTCCCTGGGCAATTTCAATGTGCATCCAAGGTTGACCACCTCTGTCCTCTAGAGTTTTAGAGGAAGGTTGAAAGAGCTGATACAACAGTACTGTGAAGCATCGGCTGGTTTTTGTGTTTGGTTCACAAGAGTGGTTTCTATGGGTAGCTGCTTTCTACTGACTTGGTTAGAGGGGAGACCACGTGTGGTTGCCCAGGGCCCCCGGGGATATTCTGAGTGAGTGTCCAGCCCTGGCAAGGCAGGGCTGTCTCCCGGACCTCTGACTGTGACCGGCACAGCTGTGTGGGGCTTTCTTCCAGGTTCCCAAATGTTCCTACGGCAGCAGTTACTGTCTGCAGCAGGCAAACTAGGAGGGGTTTGGGGAAGAGAGGGAGGAAAACATTTTGCATAATTACAACATTTAGAAAGGAGCGTGCTCTTAAAGGAAATATTTTTAGTAAGGCATTGGGCTGCTTACTACACACAGAATATCTGGTGAGTTTGTGTGTTCCTCCTCCCCCGACTCTTTCCCGTTCTTTTCCCTGACCCCACACACATCGGAGTAGTTTCAAAGAGACCTGCCTTCTTAATTGCTCTAAATTAGCCTGACATGGTTTTTCTCTCCTTCTCGTACAGGCTTGACCACAGATGCCCCTGAAACAGTTAGTGAAACAAGTGTTTCTGATTGGCATCTGTGATTATTAAGATAGCCATCACCTGGAGTCTTTGCCTACTCTTGTCAATCTTTCATTTCCACTTTGCTCCTCAAACAGGTTCTTCCTTCCTGCCGCCTTTATTTGAGTGATTAGATAGTTGTGGCCACAACTGATGTAACTGCTGGTGCAAATTCAACTGACTTAAATTTCACTTAAACCAACAGCATCTTCCAGATGTTTTAGAGAACCACACGAGGTGATGACTAGAAACCACAAGATACACCAAAACGATACTCACGGGCAGGCCTTCATCCGATTAGTTTTGAAAACCAAACCTAGAATTTAATCTAGATTTACATTTTTTTTTCTCCTAAGTACTGTGAATGTATTATCCTTACCTTAGAGGAAGAAAAGCTCTAAAGATAACATGGCAAGTTGGACAGGTGTGTACACTTTGAGGCAGCTCACTTATGACTTTATAATAAGGCTGTTAAGACACCCCTAGAGTGTCAAAATCCATATGGAAAGTCAGGCTATATATAGCTTCCTCACAGCCAAGGCAAAAAGCATGAAGCATGGATGGATTATGTAACTCTTGTTGATAATATAAAGTATAACAATTTGTCACAAAATTCAAACAGTTTCCCAGTAGAAAATTGGAAAATAAATTTATCACAGGATTCACTGAATCCTGACTTAAAAGTTAGCAATGTATTCTTAAATCTTTTTTTAGTGGAGACTGTGGACTCTCTCATATTTATTCAAATATTGCTTGGCCACTTATAATGTACCGGGTGCTAAAATATTCATATTCAGGACATGGTCCTTATACTCAAGCAATTTAGAATCCATGACAGAGAGTATATAACATAAAGCTCTCGCATTATCCAATTAATTTCTTAGTAGTACTTAGCACAATGTGCAATTACTATCTTTTTTGTTTATCGTTTATTGCACACTTACATACTAGGAACTGTTCTTGGCACTCTGGTGTAAAGATAAATAGATCAATGGAACAGAATATATATTAAGTCATTAAATTCTCACAACCACCTTATAAGGTAGGAATTATTTTCTTCCCCAGTCTTCAGATGAGGAAACTGGAGCACAGAGAGATTAATTAACTCATTCAAGGTAACACAGCTAATCCAGGTCCATCAGTCTGGCTCTGGGGCCCACACTGTTTAATGTTCCACACTATACCAGGTCTAATTTATTTTTTTTCCTACTTTTTTGTCTGTCTCCACCAGTTGGGATGCAAGCTCCATGAAAGCAAGCATCAAGTCTGTATCTTCTCGTTACCTACCCCCTTGTAGCACTTAGGTGCTTGGCATAAATATTTATTAGATTAAATAATAAATAAATGCCAATAAAATATGCTTCCTTTGATGTAGTTAAGCAAACAGAGAAATAGTGCTTGGGGCTGAGGAAACAAAAATGAATAATGCAAACCTCAAAATAATCATAGTTTCGGGGCTGGCCCCGTGGCGGAGTGGTTAAGTTCACGCACTCCGCTGCAGGCGGCCCAGTGTTTCGTTGGTTCGAATCCTGGGCGCGGACATGGCACTGCTCATCAGACCACGCTGAGGCAGCGTCCCACATGCCACAACTAGAAGGACCCACAACGAAGAAGATACAACTATGTACCGGGAGGCTTTGGGGAGAAAAAGGAAAAAATAAAAAATCTTTAAAAAAAATAAAAATAAAATAATCGTAGTTTCCTTCAACTTGGGCAGTGTGTTTTCCCCAGTCTCAGGCCTTTTAAACATGGTGCTGGTCCTGCCAAGAAGAACTTCCTCTGGGCTGATTGTGAAGAAAGAAAGAACAGATTATTTCTTGGCGGCTTTACCCATGGATTTTTCAAGTCATAGCAAATCCCTCTCAAAATCTAATGATCGCCCTTCTCTGCAGAGCAGCTCCCCCTGCCAGTCCCCACTGAATCCCCAGCACACATACACCTGTACTACACAGCCAGATGAATGGACAGAGAACCGAGCCCAGGGAGCATCGTTTACCAGATGGGCTGGTAGAAGAGAGCACCCTGGAATGCACATACACATACCCCTGAAACAGGCTAGACCACAGGGAAGGATGTGGCCCCCACAAGCCTGTGTATTAACTGGCTTTGATTGGAACCACTGATCTGGTCAGGGTGCCTGGTGACCTGGTGGTCAGCACTGAATGCATATCAAGGGTTTATGGATTGAGAGTGCCAGGCCATCCTTCCTTCTTCTTGACCTCTTTCACTTTTTCCCCTACCTTCTTTTCATTTCCACTTAGGTCTATTGTTGGACCAGTCAGTTTCTGTTTCTTGAGCTCTGTTTTGTTATCTATGCAATGCATAAGTTTTTTTTATTGCTAAAAAGTCTCTTCAGGTTCCTTCCTCTGTGTGTGATGGTAATACCTCCGGATTGCTTTTAAACTTGCTGTTCGTTGCAATCCTCCACAGGCCCAAGTCTTTACTCATTTTGACAACATTCTCTGTCCTCCAGGCTCTGTCATAATTGAAGCGGGTATGTGGGCAGCCTGGACAAGTTACAGGAGAGGTTAAAATTAATATTCGCTAAAAGGAAAATGGCGAGACGGTACAGATCAACCCAATCCACCCAGCTAGGCCAACTGAAATAGATGAGACTTCTTTTCAGATATAAAGGCTTAGTCACAGCGACACTGATCCAGGCAGACCTCATAAGCAAGATGTGAAGGAACTTGCTGGTGACTCACTCGGTGCTTCCCTGCAGTCTTGATTCTAATGGCAGGAATTGATGCCGTGCTGACTGAGGCTTGGGTGATTACAGCACAACACGAATGCCTAAGTCCTTTTAAAGTCCCCCAAAATTCACTCTGGCATAGATACAGCAATTAATGGGGCTTAGGACTTGAAATGGTAGAATCCTATTTTAGTCCTTAAATCCAGAGTTTCGGTAGAACACAGATAGAATTTATTAAGCAACATGGTCTTTGTTTTTCAATTCTCCTTCAGGTTTTTCATATGAGAAAGATCCCCGGTTGTACTTTGACGACACTTGTGTTGTTCCTGAGAGACTGGAAGGTAAGTAGCTTTATCCATTTGTTGCTAAGCTGGAGGGTTGGAGATGTCAGAGCACCTCAGCCAGTCTTATTAACACCAAATTGGCATTAACGACTCCTTTTTGCCCAAATCACCTGAGAAACTTGACTAAAGTATTGCATGTGCTTCTTTGTCCCAAACAGGCAAAGTCAAACAAGAGCCCACCATGTATCGGGAGGGGCCTCCTTACCAGAGGCGAGGTTCCCTTCAGCTATGGCAGTTCCTGGTCACCCTTCTTGATGACCCGGCCAATGCCCACTTCATTGCCTGGACAGGCCGAGGCATGGAGTTCAAGCTGATAGAACCCGAGGAGGTAAGCACTGGATGCTGGACTCCGGTGATTTTTGATTTGTTGATGATGATAGTGATGATGTTTGTTCTTGGTCAGTTCTCCACTGAGGCTTTTTACCGTGTTAAACATGCTCTTCCTTCTCATTCAGATTCTGCCCTGGGCACTGGGCATGGTAGTGCCCTTCCTCTTAAGAAGACAATTTGACAGGCAGAGTTCTCCACTGGAGAATACCTAAAAAGTATTAGTAACACTTCTGCAAAATCTGGGGAGTGAGACCATGAAGACGTATGTCCAAATAGGGACTGTTTTCCCTCTTAGAAAGTCTTTTTCAAGTGTTGTTTCAGGGGTACCGACTTGTTTTGGTGTTGGCCCTCGTACATCATAGCCTATCTCTACATCTACATCAATGCCTACGTTTACGACATATCTGTGTCATATCTATGTGAGTCATCTATGGCTACATGAACATATTGTGTGACATCTTCGTAATATAGTACAGGATGCAAGTACCTCGCTGCATATTTCAAATGGCTCCAACCTAGAGAAATAAAATGATCAGAGATGGGTGAATCTTCTGAGCTTAGATTTTCTTAAATTGTGTTGTGTGGCATCACAATAATTGAAAGATGAAACAAATTTGCATTGTTTTGTTAATAGAAAAAAGAAACATTGTTACTGTCTGTTTGCCCAGAACTGTTGACAGAAAGACCTACAGACAGACCCAGTACATTTCTTCCATGGAAAAGACACGCCTTAGAACCGCTTGCCTGAATATCACATAACAAAGTAAATTAAATCAGACTCTCAGTTTGGCATATTCCAAAGGGCTTGATTTTTAATTTCTATTTTATTTAGAATCTAGAGAGATTATAAATGGAAAAGAAATAACTGCCCTTAAAATCTGACAAGTGCTTCTTTTGGTTACATGTACTTAGGCATTGTATACTAAGCCAGCAGAGCAAAAGGTGTCTTTGGGATGGGTGTAATTGAAATGGGAACAATATCCTTGGAAGGCATTTGAGCAAGAACTGCAGTTTTAGATGTTGGCCGATTAACTCCAGGGCTCACCTTAGCGCACCAAGGGGCTAAGTTGGTGTGGAGGGTAACAGCAGGAAGTAACAACCTGGCACTTGGTTTAGAAGAAGAAAATGGTCTAAAAGTTGAGATGAGAAAAGGAGAATATGTGGATTGGAAACTTCTGAAGACTCCTACTGGTAGGAGAATAACGAAGACTTCATTAAAGGCAGTTATAAAAGAAGATAGACATATGGTGTTCTCTATCTTGTATCATTCACGAAAATGGAAATGTGTCGACATCTCATATTGTAAACCGTTTCTGTTAAGACTTGGTCTACCTTCCAAGCCAGCGTTTGGGACTGCTGTGTTTTTCTAAGGGTTTCTTTTTAGCTAAGTCATATAGAAATGGAGCCATATTTTAGGCTTCCAGCCATACTGGAGAGCCATTCACCCCACATTCTTTTCCTCATATCGTGGCCTGGTTTATGTGAGGCTTGAGGAAGCCGTGTCACCTAGACTCACTGAGGCTTTTTGAAAGTAAATCTGTCATGTGGGCAGCCCTTATTGATTTATCTCATTTCACAAACAGGAGCTTTTATGACTTGATTGCCACTGCCTCGGGCCTAAGCACAGGCCGCACAGCTGCAGGTAAACCTGGTTATGACCCTTTGTAAAGCTGTTATTGAATCTTCTGCTCTCCTACCAGTGGTAAAGAAAATGATGAACAGATGGCAGAGGGCCCCTGCTCTCTGACTTAATAAAGAAACTAATATTAATCCAGAATGCTCATAAATGCCAAGCAGCCAAGTCATGTGAGAGGCCTGTGGTGGCCTTGAGCTTCCCTTGGCCGATTGGACAGCTTTGTTTCTTCTGGAAGTACTTCTTTCCACCCCACCTTGAAACCCCCAAGCATTCCATGAACTCCGAATGTTCCATTCTCTTAACCCAGGACTGATGCTGTTCCATGTGTACACTTTGGCCTCAGGACACACAGCATTTGTGGTGGTTTTTTCCCACTCTCCGCCTTGTATAACTTTGCCGGCTCTACTCTGGTTAATGTCAGGAAGATACCAACTCCTCGAGAAAGCTGTAAGAAGTTGTCGGGGGGAGCTTGAAGGGTGAAGCGGAGGAGGAAGCTGTTTGGGACGTAATTGTAGGCAGCTGTGTGGCTGAGTAGTGCACTCTGGGTAATTATCCATAATATCCATTACACTGTGCATGGAAATTGTGGTTTTAGAACTGCGTTTTGGCAGGCCCCTAATCAAATGTCTTTTGATAGTCATCCAGCTTAGCACCCTCTCAATTATGACTGACTCGGCTTTAATCTGGAGCCATTTTAACTGTGAATCTGCATTAATGAATATTTTGGGGGGTAGGGTTGTTTGTTGAACATGTGGCAGATAACTGATGCCATGGGGAGGTTTAAAAGGATGGGCTGCGAGGAAGAGCCACTCCCGGTGCTGTGCTGCTCCTTCTTGAAAAGGGAGGAAGAGACATGTGAATTTTTTTAACTCCATCGGCCTCCACCCTCAAGATGCGTGCTATCAAAGTAACGAGTGGGGAAGATGAAAGAAAGAGCTGGTAACAAGCCGTTGCCTGCTCCCCTCACCCTAGAAATGGGGCAGCCCTAATTTCCAGCTACTCTGCAGTTGTGCTGCAGCACGCATTGCTGTGGAGGGAGCAGCCCTCATGAGGGCTACTGAATCACAGGGCCCTGGCCCAAGAGGATGAGTCAGTAACTATGGCTCCCAGAGCTGCTTTGAAGTCTGCATATACAGAACCTCTCTCTCCAGTAAGCTATTGCATATGCAAGTGACAGCAAAGAGAGGTCGCGGCTGAAGTTTAAAAATATTCAAGAATTGTTTCCCACCTCTGGAATATAGTAAAATGATGAGGCTGGGCTTCCTTTAATGTTCTCTGCCTCACTTGTGGCTGACAGCACTTCAAGGATAGTTTCAGAGCGTCATTTCTTATGAGCAGGACAAAGGACATGTATTGGTTTTAGCAGGTTTCCCTTCTTACCACTATTTCTGTTGGTTTAAAATGTTTATCTTCTCTAACCAGGAGATGTGTTTTTGGTTTATTTTGCCTTTTTGGCTGTTTTAAAAAATAGCATTGAATGGGTGCCGTATGGAGAAAGGACGAGAGCCAGAGATGGCCTGTGTGCCATAGGGGCAGGAAGCAAACGAGGGGAAATTTAACTTTCACACGGTTTCTTGCAAGGCAGAGTGGAATCGTGGCTATTGAATTATTCTAATGTAATTAGGACAGATGCATTCTTCCTTACTTATCAGATCATTTCTGGTATTTATTAAAGGGCATTTTAGAATCCTGAAGTCAGGAGATGTTGCTTTCATTCTGCCCAAATACTTTAAGGAAATACTTTAAGTGAAATACTGTTTTATGATCCACTTTTCCACTTGCAGTCTCTCTCCTTCCCATTCCACGTTTAACATTTGGTTTTTTAAAGATCAAAGGAATGTAGTTATTTTGTTTTTTAAAAGAGCTTCCAAAACTGAAAATGTTCAAAACCTGATCTCTGGGTTACATACATTTGAAGACCTCTGAGAAGACTCACATTTCCAGGCTGCTTCTTCCTACCTTGACAGTCATCCTTCTAAGTAGGGTTTTGGATGTGATACTGGAGAACAGGAAATGCTTGGCTGTTCTGGTAACTGGGTGAACTCCACCAGGAGGTTTTCCTGCTGTGAGTCTTCTCTGCCCCAAGCTCCAGTTACACTTCCTCATCCCTGCACCTCAGGTGGACCGGGTTAGATATAGTGCACTTCAGAAGTGTTTGGGAAGCCCTGTTAATTTTTCATTAAGTGGATAATGGTGCTACATGTTTTAATGTCCATTCTGCAAGTCTGCTGGGAGCAAGGGATTGGATGGCAGCGGGCTGAGATGGTCTGATTCCCCCTTACTCCGTGCGCTGCAATCAGTAAACATCTCCCAGCCCCTCTCCAATCTTATTAGAATTGAACTTTTGCTCTGCTGGCCCATTAGCAACTCACTGGTGTGTTTCTAATGTTTCAGGAATGACCATTCTAATTATTCCTTATTGACTGCTACAGAAACCATAGCACTTAATGGCAACATGTTAATGGTCTATGGGTATTGGTCAATAATTCATATGTGGAGAAACAGTAGAGAGCCTGCTTCCTCTGGGACATTAGCCAAGCCCTCTGCAATCTTAAAGTGCTAGGATTCTTCCACCTCTAGGTCTCACCTTTTAGCGATTGTGACTGAATCATCACCTTTGTTGAATGTTTGGTCTTGAGGGAATTAAATGCTTTTGCTTCCAGGTCAGGGAAACGAATCATTGACCAAAGCAGTGAGGTCTCAGAACTGGCTCTCCTGGGATTGGGAGAAAACCACTGGGCCCAGAGAGTGAGTTTCCATTGCTCTCTGCTTTCCTGTCTCTTTAGGTTGCTCGGCGTTGGGGCATCCAGAAGAACCGCCCAGCCATGAACTATGATAAGCTCAGCCGCTCTCTACGCTATTACTATGAGAAGGGCATCATGCAGAAGGTGAGCAATGACAAGAGACACTAGACCGTTCTGAGCACTTTCAAAGAAAATGTCAAGGGCTTCTGTAATGAGACTGTTTATAATGGCTGGGAGAAAACATTAGCCTCGTAAGTGATTGTGTGGTAGGAAAAAAGTCTTGGAAAAACAATCTTAAGACAAGAGTCAAGTGAGATATAAAAAGCACTTTTAATGCTCTTGGGTACACGAAAACCAGGGGTTGCGTGCGGAACGCACAATAGGAAGATTAGGCTCCCCTGCTTTACTTAAACTGCCTCTAATTACAAAAATGTTCAGAAACTTAGGCTGACTATTGTGTCCATAAAGGAACACGTGAGGGAATCAACTTGAAGGTCTGTGCTCCCACTAGAGTTTAATTGAAGTCTTTAGTTGTTAAGACACCTAGACTTCCAAATCTGTTGGTTTAATCCTCTCAAAAGTGTTAGAGGAGTGAGAAAATCTTATTTCTCTTTCAGAACCTATAGAAACTGGAACTCGGGTTAAAAACCCAAGGTTTGTAAGATGGCAGCAGAATCACCTGGCAGCAGGTTGCGGAATAAAGGATGTAGCGTTCTTTGAGGAAGCCAGTACAAAATCCTAGTGGATAGGTGGTGAAAGGGCCACAACCTTAAAATCCTGTGGATAGGCAGAAGATGGGAATGGCAAATCTTTGGCTGGTCTTTCCTAGCCACCAGATTTTATGCTGTACTGTTACCCAGATTCTAGCATTTACACATTTAGGCAGTCTACATGGTGGTAGCTGACAAGATGCACTTGGCAGACCCATAGGGTCATTGCTACTGAGAATTTGTCTACACTGAAGCCAAGTTTATCTTTCTCATAGGCAGGTGATAATGTGACCCCATATTCCTCTCACCACCTTAAAAAACATTAAACAGTTTTTCATGGTTTTCTGGATAAAATCCAGACTTTTTAGTGCTTCATACAAGCTCTAAGGCTGTTCCCCGTCTGGGCACCATCTGACTCTCATTTCTTCACTCGTACTTGACTGCTTGCACTAGCATAGCATCTTTCTCTTAATTAATATAGTATTTGTTTACCTAAGACTATGTATCACATTCGTATAAGTTATCAAGCATACTATAGAATGAAAAAACACTTAGACTACTATCCTACTTAGGAACTAGAACATTCCTAATGCCTGCATTACCTGACCAGCCCCTGCTTGTTTTCTGTCTCAGTAATCACCTTTTCACTCCAAGAATCTGAAGTCCTCAGGCTGAGTTACAGAGTCCCTTTTCTTCTTCTAACAGCACCTGCGCTTATCTCTATCCCGGCCCTTCTGTGTTGTTAGGTTGCTCCGTTACTTGTCTGTATCCACCACGGGAGTGGAAGCTCCTTTGGGGGAGAACTGAGGGTTTGACTTCAGTGCTTGGCACAGAGTTAATAGATACTCTAGGATGGGTGGTCAGTCTGCCTACCTCCTCTTTTTTAAAAAGGTACAATTCAGTGGCTTTTAATATATTCAGAGAGTTGTGCAACCATTGCCACAATCAATTTTAGAACATTTTATCACCCCAAAAAGAAATTCTGAATCCATTAGCAGTCACTTCCCATTTTCCCCCAGACTTCATACACACACACACACACACACACACACACGCACTCACTCTATCTCTCTCTCTCTCTCTCCCCCTTTTAATGTGAATATTATCAGATGGAATCCTAAATTCAGGAAGGACAGCTGTTATTCCTTTTCTGTTTCCATCTCCAGATCCAATCTGAGGGAAGGTAGCTTGAATAGCAACAAGTTGTCCCTATGACTAGGTCCTAGGTTTTCTAAGGAGGTAGAAGAGAACTTTATTTCTGAGAATAAAACAGGCAAAGAGTACAGGAAGGCACAGGAATGAGGCTTGGGGGGCTCAGATCCTAACACTCCCATTTATTAGCTATCTGCTTTGAGAAAAGTCGCTTAACCTCCCAAAGCCTCTACATAAAAATGTAGATAATAATCTGTGCTCTAATCTCACAGGGTAATATGTGTGAAAATGTTCCAGAGAAAAATGTGCTATCCAATGTAAGAGATTATTGTTATAGTTATTATATGACCCATGAGTCAATGAGAACTAAATAAAAGGTGAATGATGGCATGCCAGTGTGAGGAGGGACTTAGAAAAGCTGTTGTCCTGTCCCCTCAATTTTTGAAAGGGAAAATTGAGGTTCCTAGAGGTTAAGACTTGTTAGTGACTGAACGAGGACTGGAAACCATCTACTCCTGGCTTCTGGTCTAGTATCCTTTCCACAATACCCTGTATAGACCATATAGAGCGATGTGTCTACACATACATGAATACGTCTACACATACATGAACTGACTTTTGAGATGGGGAACCAGAGGTTTAATGTAAAACTGTGGCTTGAAAAAATTAAATAGCAGTGGTTGATTGCATGTGTCTCCCACCCATAAGACTTGTTTGGTGATGATGCTAATCATCCAGTTTCATACACACAGCTCCTGATTCCTAGTGTGTGAGTTCCAAGAACGTTGGTGCAGACACCCGTCTTCTGGTGACTGGGCATAGAAGGCATCACCATAAAATAAGCTTTAAGACCTTTTGAGATAATTGTACTGTTACCTCTATAACCTACCGCTGTAGCAACAGAGTTCTTAAACCCAAGATTTGGAAGCAAAGCCATATTTCTGCAATTAAAAACAGATTTTAGAATCGCAACAGAATGAAGGGCAGGATTGAGCTCAACATTTTGAACTTTTGAGTGTAAAATCTTTATTTTATCGGTAATTTTAGCCGCTTTCCCTTACCCCTGTACGTTACCTGAGTGAAGCTGATTATCAGGTTTAATTTTCAGTGTGTGTCCTCTTCTACTGATGCTAAACAGCGGAGAATGGGTTCCCACTGACCTAGACTTCTCATCAACTACATCCTGAGGCCTTTGAATAATCAAGACCTTTTGGTTCTAATTATAATAATGCATATAATCCATATGAAGGTAGCGCTCAGTTCCTTCAGTGTAGCCAAACCATAGAATGAGTAATTTAAAACTGCAGATAAGCCAAAACTCCATTCTATCTGGCTTTGAAACAAACTTAAAATTTCCACATAGGCTCTGTGATCAAATTCTTAGCCCTTCAAAATAACAAAGCCATGCTGTGAAGACTGTAAACGTTGGAGGTAACTGAAATCATGGTCTGACTTCTGCAGTGTACCTTTCAATCCTTATATCCTCTTGTAACGCCAAACACCAGCCTCAGCATAGCTTGTTCTTTCTAAGCTGTAAGGATAAGACAGTGAGGGTTTCTTTTAAAAGAGCATATCTAATACGAGTTCACATATCTTCTTTTTCAACTGCTGAGCTATGGTGTCAAGAAAATGCTTGGCAGGTAACAGGTCCCCAGGATTTATCAAAATAGATCTGAATGATGTGGATAACCAGTCACTAACAAGCCTCCGTTGGTCCCTGGCTCCCTGAGAGCTTGGTGACTTACCAATATCTCATTATACTTCCCTCGGTTCCCGCCATGCCCTGTTCCAGCTGGGCCTTCTAAGATGTGTTTTCTCCCTCAGGTGGCTGGGGAGCGATATGTCTACAAATTTGTCTGTGACCCAGATGCCCTTTTCTCCATGGCCTTCCCTGACAACCAGCGTCCGTTCCTGAAAGCAGAGTCCGAGTGCCACCTCAACGAGGAGGATACCCTGCCCCTGACCCACTTTGAAGACAACACTGCTTACCTCCTGGACATGGATCGCTGCAGCAGCCTCCCCTACGCTGAAGGCTTTGCTTACTAGGTTTCTGAATGGCTGAGCGGCCAAACCCTAGAGCTAGCAGTTCCCATTCAGGCAAATGAGGGCAGTGGTTTTGTTTGTGTTTTTGGCTGTTCCTAAAGCTTGCCCTTTGAGTATTATCTGGAGAACCCAAGCTGTCTCTGGATTGGCACCCTTAAAGACAGATACCTGGCTGGGGAGTGGGAACAGGGAGGGGCAGAAAACCACCAAAAGGCTGGTGTCTCAGCTGTGATCCTGACAAGGTTTCTGGGAAGAGATTGAAATGTGAGCCTCCTTCCCACGGACAATATATGCAAAGCAATACCTTGTTCAGGTTAGTACCCACAAACTGGGACGGAGTATGTGACAATCTGCATCGATCATGGACTACTAAATGCCTTTACATAGAAGGGCTCTGATTTGCACAATTTATTGACAAAGAAATCACAAACCCATAGAACAGTAGATAGGCTAAGTTGGGGAGGTTTAAACCATGAAGAGTTAAAAATATATCTTAAAATTCAGAGAGCTCTTCAGCTCAATCTGAAATGTTTCCCCTTGGTCTAGAAAGAAGGGGGGGAAAGTCAGAACAGCTGTTACCCTCTCCATGGTTCTCGAATAATAAACCATTGCTCCTCTTGGGAACCTTCTGGCCATGTGGTCACCAAGTAGAACAAGCCCCCTTTCTCTTCCCAGTCACATGGCTGTGTGTGGATGGCTTTAATTTTAGGAGAAGGGTGATTAACACTTTTGACAGTATTTTGTTTTTCTTTGATTCGGGGGATTGTTTTGTTTTGGTGGTTGTTTTGGAAAAACAGTTTATAAACTGATTTTTGTAGTTTTGGTATTTAAAGCAAAAAAAACAAAACCTTTTGGTAACTGTGCACTGCGTCCTTCAGACAGGGCGGTGCCGAATTATGAAGACGCTGCAGCTTGAAAGGGGCTTTGCTGGGGGCTTCCCTTGGCCGTGTACAAGCCCACTTTACTGCCTGCTTTGTGCTTTCTGCACCAGACAGCCTGATGGAACATTTGCACCTGAGTTGTACATTTTTGAGGTGTGCAGGGCAGCCTGGACACACCACTTAGATTCTATGTGTATAGTTCCCATGTTCTCTAACATGCCCTCTCTGGAAAGCATATGTACATAATACATGTCACGTCCATTCGAAACCTGGTCACCTGGTGGGAACTCTAGGGTTTCTTTCCTGGGCATGACCAATGACAATTTCCATTTCATCAGTTTGTTTTGTTTTCCTTTTGCTTTAATTCTTGGACTTGAAACCCTGCATATGATTCAATAGGGTTTGAGACTTATGTGTGACACTGACAGGTAAAACAGTGCTAGCATTTTAATTTCCTGCCACCTTTTAAAAAGAAAGTTTATTCTGATTGCTGTATTATATTGGAAAAGTTTTAAACAGCCCAGCTAAAGCTATGTGAAAGTTGAGCTCAAAGTAGAGGAAAAGTTATTAGAAAGGGGTAGTACTTTGCTGCCTGGTCTGTTGATGGAATTCTGTGCTCCCCATGACTCTTAGCATATTAAGAATGACTGTGCTGGTCTTCATATGCAAAGGACAGTGGTGACTCGGGGAGGGTAGAATTGTGTTTCTATTGATGGAGACTCTCGAGTCTCAAACAGTCCCCCTTATGACCAGCAGCACATTTGTGAAGAGGTTCACAGGAATAAGGGCTGCATTTTATAGCTGTGGGAACATAAGGTTTTCCTTTATTGGAGCTAATTAGCCCACAAAGGTATTGAACCTATAGCTTGGGCCTTAATTAGCATTATAGTCTAATCAAAGGACTCTTTCCAAACCGTATTTATAGCTTTCTAACCTACACATAGTCTATACATAGATGCATATTTTACTCCCAGCTGGCTAGAGATTTATTTGTTGTAAATGCTGTATAGGATTTGTTTTTCCTTTCTTTACTTATCCTGGTTTGGGTTTTTTTGGTTTTTGTTTTTTTTTTTTTTTCCTGATGGATTTATGCTGTCTTAGCAAGTATGAAAATAATCCTCTGTGGCCTGAGCTCCCGGTCCCCTGCTGTAACTTCATGGCCTGTGCTGTCACAGGGCATAGGATGGCGGCATCACCGTTGCATTCCCATTGGACTCATGCACCTCCCGAATGGTTTTGGTTTTTCCGTTGGTTTGTTTTTGTTTTGTTTTTGCTTCTTTTCCAGAGTGTGGACAGTCTACAGTGCAGAAAGGCTTTAACCTGCCAGTTGATTTGAAATACTTTCCCCTGCGCAGGGCCGTTTGCATCCTGCCAAGCTGCGTTATATTCTGTACTGTGTACAATAAAGAAGTTTGCTTTCAGTTTACCAACTGCCTGAAACCCGCCTCTTCCTTGCCCTCAGTGGTCTAATTGTAAAGCAAGCAGAAGCCACTTGGCTTCCCCTCTCTTTCTCCCTCTTTCCCTCTCTCTCTCTCTCAACTATTTAGCCTTACCAATGGACTGTGGAGCTGAGAATGGTTTGGGGAACGCTTACCTGGAAATGGAATGCACAGCTGCTCTCTGGCCTCACCTCTTTTTTTTTTTTTTTTTAAAGATTTTATTTTTTCCTTTTTCTCCCCAAAGCCCCCCGGTACATAGTTGTGTATTCTTCGTTGTGGGTTCCTCTAGTTGTGGCATGTGGGACGCTGCCTCAGCGTGGTCTGACGAGCAGTGCCATGTCCGCGCCCAGGATTCGAACCAATGAAACACTGGGCCGCCTGCAGCGGAGCGCGCGAACGTAACCACTCGGCCACGGGGCCAGCCCCTGGCCTCACCTCTTAATGCTGGCTAAAAAGTTGATCCAAAGGAGTAGGAGGTAGAGAGGTCCTTTCCCAGCCAATGGTGAGCTGAGACCACCCCATCCTCTTGACCCCATCTCCTTGCCAACTCTTAGTAACTATTCTTTAAAGCATAGTTCATGGTTGGGCCCTGGGTTGTGTGAAAAGATTACTAAGTAGGCTAGGACTTGGAGTTCCAGAATAATTCTAGCTCAGCCATTTAGGGGGGTACTTGGAAAACCAGTGAGAACATAAAAGGACCGTTCATTTCCTAATTTTGCCCTAACAGGTTTTGATCTTAACAAGTAAAAATTTTACTAATACTTGGTCCCTCAAAACAAACAACAACAAAAACTTAGGAAGGTCTCGCCAGTTCTGTTTTTTCTGGCCATGTAGCAGAACGAATCTTCTAAATTGTCTCTTTCTCATGGTCATATATCCCTTGGGGAAAGTGTAGAAGAAAATCGTTTGCAGGGCTGTGTGCAGTATTATGCCTTTTAGTGTTCTTATTGCACACTTTTTTCTGCACCTTAATTTGGGCTTTTCAAGACTCCTATTACAGTAGAGAAATAAGTGGAGCCTTTTCTCAAGCCTGTAACAAAAGGCTTTCTGTAAGTTTATCTACTATCTTTCTTTCACTGTTTTACAAGCCCTCAAGTGTAGAAACATCTGAGACTGAATCGGTGCACAGCCGCCTGAATCGGGACTTGTGAGGAATGAATGTCTGCCACATAAACCCATTAGCTTCGACAGATTAAGAAAAGATGCTTGGGGAGAAGGCAGGGCAGCCCAGGACAAAGCCAGCTCTGCGTCTCAGCTTCCCCACGATAAGGCTCTGACAATCCGCTCCTCATTATTCACGGGCTCGTTATTCAGCCTGGGCCCAGACCCAGATCGTTAACCTAATGCAAGAGGTCGCCAAACACTGAGCCACCCTTCTAGTGTTGGGCGCTGGGATAAGGAAGCTCAGAAAAAGGGAAGTTTACTCTTCATCAAGGTCCCCTTTCATGAGCCAAGCCAGGGAAACAATGCTCATTCAGTTGTTAGATGACAAAGAGGTAGTGTGAGTGCAAAAGAATGTGGTTTTGAGAGCCAGAGTATGTGCAGAATCTAAATTCTAATGCAGCTGGGACGAATGTAAACTAATGGGGAAGAAAAATACTCATGTACCCAGACGGTTGGAAACCTTGAAGAGGCAGTCCGTTGCCCAGTGGTGCAGGTGGCTGGGGCTCAGTGTGTGGCCTCTGAAACACACGCAAAAGGAAAACAGGCCAGAAAATCACCAGTTTTAACACAAATATATAATGTAGGCATTGGTTTTATTCAGCGTATTTGTACTTAAAATAGGGGATGGGTGTGAAAGTGGCACACGGACAAGCCACTCTGTCCTTTCGATCCAGCAAATACACTGGTGTCCCATTCAGAAGGGGCCCCTTGAATGGCCAGCCTTTCCTTAGCTCCTCCAATTTAAGAGCTGGCTCTACACCCAGGCCTGGGTATGTTGACCTTGGCAGTGAACCTCAGATAGCTAACCTTTGGATAGCCCTTCACAGTTTACAGAGCACTTTTTCATCCCCATTATCTTTTTGGCAGGCTTTCTTAAATGGTAACACTCGGTTGAAACAGAATATGAAAATATGGCTGTTAGCCCCAAAAAGTTCTTGGAATGTTCAGGGTGGCTACTGTGGAAAGAGGACTAGACACTGGGAGGCAGGACATTGGGGTTCTGGCCTAAGCTCCAGGATTGATTGGATTTTACTGGGTAATCTCAGCGGGCCATCCTGGACCAACCTCCTATCTCAGTGAGGGCATTGATGAGCTGCTACTTCCCAGAGCTCTTAGGAGGTGAGGGAGAAAGGGCTGTGTGTGTGTGTGTGTGCGCGTGCGTAGGCAGGTTTAACAGTTAAAAACATCATTCTCACCTTTACCAAGCTCTGAAGATTGCTCAGTCCCCCCATTGAAGGCATATGTTTGTTCATTTCCCAAGCATCCACCAAGCACCGACTAGATGCCGATGGATGCTGAAAATGAATGACTTAAGATGACATTTTCAAATAGGGCCCCCTGTTCATGTCCTCTAAAATGTTTTATTAAATACTCTACTCACCAGCTCATCCCAGTTCATACTTAAACGCTACTGACACCATCTTATTCGGACTACATTGACCAGAGGCTAAGGAGGCTGGGGCATGTGTCCACCAACTCCTGCCCCTACTGGTTGAGGGTTATCCCCAGGGATGTTAACTCCTCAACATGCTTCCTACCAGGAAGAGAGGAAGAGGGTAGGTGGGTATCAGTGTGCCAGGAACCACTGGCAGATGCGATAACTCAGGTGGGATGAGGGGACCTGGAGCAGGTGTCATAGTGTTTGCTACACCTGCCTTTAACATTAGCAGGGTTCTCCTGGATGACCTTGTTTCCTCACCTCCATACTTAAGGTGGGTGATTCTTTGCTTCCATTATTCCGTGAACAAACATCTATCAAGCATCTATTGCCTGTAAGACACTGCGATAGACACTTTGAGGGGGTGAATCACACAGTGAAACCCTCCTTCCCTTTAAACAGTTCACAGGCTAGTGGGGGAAACATTTGTCCACATGAAACTAGAAGACAAACTGTACCATACTGAATATTACTCATGCAATAAAAAGTGCCTATTTTATGTCAGGTACTGCTCAAGGATTGGTGGAGGAAAAAAATAGCTACAAATCTCTGCTCACAAGGATCTTACATCTGGGGAAGGAGGCAAATTAAACAAATAAAATGTTTGTTGGGTGGTGTTAAGTACTTAACACTGTGGAGAAAAATAAAGCAGAGAAGGGATATAGTGAGTGGTGGGGTGCAGGGGTTGCAATTTTAAATAGGGAGGCCAGGGAAGACCTCACAGTTGAGCAAAGACTTGAAAAAAATAAAGAAATAGCCAGATGGGTACCTGAAGGAAAGGCTTGTAGGCAGAGGGAAGAGCAAGAACAAGGCTCTGAAACTTTGAACATGCTTGGAATATTTGTGGAATAGCAAGGCCTGTGGCCTGTATCAGAGGAAGTGAGATGGGGCGTGGTAAGAGATAAAGTCAGAAAAGTAACTGTGGTGGTATCATCTAAGGCCCTGTAGGATTTTTAAGGACTGGCATTTACTCTGCTAATGTTTAGCTTTCAGAGATTATTAGTGGAGAAGTGACATAATCTGACTTATATTTGAAAGGATCACTCTGGCTACTAAATTGAAAACAGATTGTAGGGGAGTAAGGAAGGAAGCAAGACCAAGTAGCAGGCTATGGCAGTAATCCAGATGAGGTGAGATGGTAGCTTGGGCCAGGATACAAGGAGGTCATGATCTGGACATATTCTTAAGGTAAAGCCAATAGGTTTTGGATGTGTAGAGTGAGAGAAATCAAGGAGTCAGTTATGGCTCCAAGGTTTTTGGCCTGAACAAAAGAAGTGTGAAGTTGCCATTTACTGAGATGGAAAAGATTGAGGAGGGAAAATTGGGGGTGGGAGGAGGGGAAAATAGACTTTCTTTTTGGACATATTAACTTTGAAATGCCTATTAGACACTCATATGTGAAGGTCAGTTTGGATCTACAAGTCTGGAGTTGAGGGGAGAGATCCAGGCTGGAGATAGAAATCAGGAGTCAGTGTGTAAGAGAGTATTTAAAGCTGAGACTTGATGAGATCGCTAAGGGAATAAGCCTAGACAACAAAAATAAAAGTTCCCAGGACTGAGCCCTGAGACACTTCAAGATTGAGAGGTTGGGGAGATGAAGAACCATCAGAGAAGACTGAAAAAGAGTGGCTAATGAAGCAGGGAGAACCAGGAGGGTGTTTCCAGGAGAAAGGAGAGCAACTATGGCAGATGCTTCTCATATGTCAAGTAGAGTGAGGAATGGGACTGAGTTAGAACATGGAGGGCATGGATTACTTGCAGAAGCCATTTCCATGGAGTGGGAGAGAGAATAGAACTGATGGATACTACTGGAATCCAAGGGAGGTTTGAGTTTTCTCAGTTGGGGTCAGGAATCAGAGAAGACTCCACGGATTCAAAACTCCTGGATTTGAGTTCGGCTCAGTTTCTCTCACTAACCCTTCCATTCTCAGACTCTCAAATCTGAAAGAGGCCTAGGAATCCCTCCCTGGAAGGTATAGGGTGAGCCATTTGAGGATACAGGAGGAGAGATTAAGATGCTGTTACCGCCACCTTTCCCATCCCTATGGGACTCTATTCTTGTTTTGTGCTCTTAAATTTCTTTTTTTTGAAATGTTAAGTGTTTTTTAAATAACTTTTTTCATATTACACAATTAGCATATGTTCTTTGTAGGGAAACAGAAAAAACCATAGCCAATTTTAAAACTATTCTGAAAACTCAACCTAGAGATCATAGTTAACACTTCACTGTACGTCTTTCCAGATGGCTTTTCTCTATACTGTCATTTAAATATAAAAAAGTGGGCATGCTATACATTGTATATAGTTTTGTAACTTATTTTTTAACAATATATTTTAAACATCTTTCCATATCAAGAAATATTCTCCTATAATACCATTTTTAATGACTACATGGTATTTCACAGTACATATGTAATATAGTATATTTAAGCAGTCCCCTTTGCTGGAGATTAAGGCACCACAAATATATATCTAAAACCAAGCTCCAAAATCTCATCCCCCAGAATCAAACAAAAAATAATAATCTTAGATTTTTCTAGTGTTCTCAATTAGGAACCAACTTTTATTAATTTTACCTTCTAAATATCTCTCAGTCCATCTCCACCATTACTGCTGCAACCAATCCACCACCATCTCTTACCCGGACTGTTGCCTCACCACATCTGCTTTTACCCCACTCCAACACTTGCTCCATATTATAGTCAGAGTGATTTTTTTTAAGTCCAAGTCATTCCCTCACTTGAAAGTTTTTGGTGATACCCACTGGAACACCTAAAATTTAAAAAACACTGACGGCATCAAGCGTTGGCAAGGATACAATGCTGGGGGAGTATAAAATGGTACAAACACTTTAGAACATTGTTTGGCAGTTTCTTATAAGGTAAACACACATCTACTCTATGATCCAGCAATTCCAACCTTAAGTTTTTACCCAAGAGAGATATAAATGTTTTCACAAAAAGACCTCTGCAAGAACGTTTATAGAAGCTTTATTCACAATAGCCACCAAAAGCAACCCAAATGTCCATCAAGAGGAGGTGGAATAAAGAAGCTGTGGTATCCATACAAGAGAATACTAGTCAGCAACAAAAAAAAAAGGATGGACTGTGGTGATAGAAATCAGAAAGTGATAGCAGGGGATGGGTGGCAGGAACTGGTTGGAAGAGGGTAGAGGGATGTTCTGGGTGATAGAAATGTTCTATTCTTGGTTTGGGCGGTTGGTACATGTATGTTTGTCCATATTTGTCAAACTAAACACCTGAAGTCTGTGCATTTTATTTTATGTTAATTATTCTTCTAAAAAATATTTATAGTCATTTCTTCGGATAAAACCAAAATCCTTAACTTGGCATTACAAGGGGAGTCCTTTGTCTATCTCTTCGGTTTCATCTTGCACCATTCTCTCCCTTATTTTATATGTCCCAGCGCCCCTGGCCTTCTTCTGGTGTTTCAACTGTACCTTGCTCTCTCCTGCTCCAGCCTTGACACAACTGTCCCCTGGACCTGAAATGCTACGCTGCCTAGAAACCCATCCCTACCCTCCAACCAGCTTAACCTCCACACATGCTTTAATCTCAATTCAGAGGTCACCCCAGGGGAAGACAATCAACTAGTCTTGCAAATAAGTGAATAATTTCAATTTCCTGGCCTTCCTAGATTTGCTCTCATCTCCCATTATATACTTTTTCATCACTCACTATCTTTTTTCATAGCACTTCTCACAGTTCTCAATTATTCACTTATTTGCAAGATTTGTTGATTGTCTTCCGTAATAAACTATAAATTCCATGAAGCAGGATCATGTCTATTTTACTAACTGCTTTATCTCCACTAAAGAGCAGGTGATTAAGAAATACCTATAAACAAGTAAATACAGTAATGAGCATCTTTATTCATTTGTAACTTTCAAGATAAATTCCTAGAAGATGGATTGTTTGGGCAAAGGGTAGGCCCATTTTAAGATTATTTGTGTGAACTGCAAAAGGCCCACCAAAAAGATTGTAATTCGTACCTAGTTCTTACACCCTTTGTCTACATTGAGCATTATTTATATTTACACCTCAATTTGCCATTCCATCTTTCTTTTCTTTGATTTATTTATTCAAATATTATTTATTGAGTGCCTATTACATACCATGTACCAAGCCGGATGTTCAGGATTCAATGATGAATTACATTAATAGTTTCTACAGTTTTTGCCTCTAAAAGAATTTTGAAAAGCTAGTACCCTTTAGCATTATTTTATGTTGACATTTTGATATTTTCTATCATATTATAAAAAGTTTAGAAGGATATAATTTTCAATTTATTGTAAATTCTGATGTTTTAAAATATAATTATTCCAATTTAACAATGGATTCTATATACACTAGCAATATAATTACCACCATCACTAAATTATCAAAATTAATTATCACCAAAGTACACAATCTCTTCTTTAACAGACTTTATGTCACTCTTTTTTTATCCTTGAATCCATATTTCCATGTGTGCCCCCGAGAAGAATTTTATCCTGATACAATATATTTTTAAGCTTGGAAGTCTTTATCCTGCATTTTAAACTTACTCTATCATACTTGCATACAACAAATTATTTTTAATAATTTCCTCTGATGATAAGGTTCTACATGTCACAAATTATTTCTATTAAGTGATTATTACAATTCTTAGTTCACAATTGATCAAGACAAGATAAATATATAACCAAATCTGATATACAATTATTAAACGTAAAAAATAAAAATTTGTCAGAAATGAATCTCTCAATGATTGTGTTATTGGCGTTTCTACTTGTCCACTGCAAGAACGAGATAGAGTTTAGCATCAGTTCTAGTCCTAATTTTCAATTTTATGTAAGTCCTAAGATATATCATTTGACAGAAAGTGCTAGCTCTCCACCAAAATCATTTTTCTTTTTCTCTCTTGGTAATAAGATTGTAGCCAGATATGTGGCTGGACTATATTTCCCAGCATCTCTTGCAGTGTGGCTGTGCCTGTTGTCAGTATATTGCCTCTCAGCTCAAATTCACCCTTGTTGTTTGCTTTGTGAAATGAATCTGGGCCCTTTAGGCAGTTTTCTCTTGCAAGCTGGCACTGAAGCTATGTCAGCAGAGGGCGCTGGAGTGACACTGGAGGAGAAAGAGTTTTACTTCCTAGTTCTTGTGTGCAGGATCCTGAAGTGATCCCAGCTTCTTCAGTGTCTAGCTCCTCCCGTGAACAGCAGCCAGCTTCCAGCAGTTTCCTCTAGCACCCCCTACCTTGGGTGGTTATATAGCAGAGTGCTTCCAACTCCTGCATGCTCACAGCTTCTCCAGTGCCTGTGCAGGCTCCTGCAGTACACAGTAGCCAGCCACACCCAGCAGCCAGTAGCTTCCCTTGGCACCATACCCTCCCAGGCAGCTTTGTAGCAAAGTGCCTTGAACAGCTTTCTCTGGCACCCAAGAGGGTGGATTTCTAGCAAGTTCCACCAGTCAGGCATTTCTCTGCCCTTCAGTGAGCCATAGCCATGCCCTCTAATACAGTAAAGAATTAACTTAGCAGGCTTGCATTGTCCAAAGCCTGCACATTCCAAAAAGAGGTTTGGCCTTTGTGTGGCTCCTAGGAGATAACCTCTAAGCCCTTGGAATATCCTGCCCAAGAAGAGTGCCTTTGTTTACCTAGGACCTTGGACGAAGCCAGACAGTCTATGCTAACAATGTGATTTATAGTGGGAAGCATTGGACTACACAGTATCAGATGACCTCTGGAGGGCCACATAACTGAGGTCAGCCATATGGGCAGTAAGCCATGCACACATGACCAACACCCAGTAGAGACCCTGGACATCAAGGAAATACTAGTTGGCAATACTTCATGAATGTCTTCAGGCATCACTGCTGGGAGAATTATGTGTTGTCCAGATGACCCTACCAGGAAAGGACAGCTGGAAGAGTGCACCTGGTCTCTCCTGGACTCTGCCTTGTGTGCCTTTTTTCTTTGCTGATTTAATCTGTATCCTTTCACTGTAATCAACCATAGCCCTGAGTATAACAGCTTTTCTGAGTTCTGCGAGTTTTTCTCACAAATCATTGAGCCCGAGGGTGATCTTGGGCCTCGAGTTCACCTCTCCAACAAAGTCTGAATCTCAGCCCTGGGTAGGGACCATCCTTGGAATGCTATCTCAGCCCTAGGGGTAGTATCTGTTTTTTATATCTGCTTTTCTTTTACTTCTTAACTGCCAACTCCTTGTTACCCCTGTTATAGTTACTAATTCTTCATATTAAACTCTCCCTATCCAAAGCACTGGACCCAGATAGATACAGTGACCATGTTGGTTAGCTCTCTCTGTGCAGAAATAATGCGTGCTATTTCTGGGCTAGGGCTATTCAGAAAGCAGATGTACCTCCTCCATGCACTCTTCCACTTGGATGTAGAGGATGACAAGATTCTGGAGGATGGTGAAGGCACAAGATGAGAGAAACCTGGGTCTCTGATTCACCACTTGCTGGAGAGCATCTGCCAATTAAGACATAAACTTTGATTATATTTGAACCATATCTGAGTCTATTTGTAACAGCAGGTTAACTTACCCTAACTAATATACCTTGTTCACTTAAACAAGTACTTAGGAACGGAAGGAGTTGTGTGTGTGTATTTTTAATAGAAATGCCACTCCATTCTTGGGAGTCCTTCCAAGTTATAAGCCAAAACTCACATATTGATCCTTAGTCAGGAATTATTTTTAAATGATCTCTCAAATGACAACTCTGTTAGGTCCTTCTTCAATTTTGTTGAAAGTAAAAGATTGGAAACAATTGAACTTACAAAACTAGAAGTTCCCAGTCACTAGAATCTAACCATTTTCTCGATTTCATATAAGTACACCAGAAAGGTTTTACCAAGACTTAGCTACCAAATGCCGCTAAATTAGTGGTTCTCAAAGTATGGATTTCAGACGAACTGCACCAGCATCACCTGGCAACTTGTTAGAAATGCAAATTCTCAGGCCCCACCCCAGACCTACTGAATCAGAAACTGTGGGGATGGGACCAGCAGTCTGTGTTTTACCAACAAGTCCTCCAGGTGATTCTGAAGCACGTTGAAGTCTGGGAAGCCCTGCTGCACATTATGCCTGTGACTCTTTCACCTGGGCTTGTATTTAATCTGATAGCTTCCAAAAGCATTCAAATATTGAAATATTAATTTCAACATGTCCTTGCCACTTGTGTTAGTTCTCTATTAGTGCATAACAATATTACCACAAACTTAGTGGCTTCAAACAAAATACATTTATTTTCTCCCAATTTCTGTGGGTCAGGAGTCCAGGCATGACTTAACTGGGTCCTCTACTTCAGAGTTTCATAAGGCTGCAACCGAGACGTCAGCTGGGACAGCAGTCTCATCTGGGACACAACTGGGACAGGATCCACTTTGTTTTTTTTGTTTTGTTTTTTTTTAAAGATTTTATTTTTTTCCTTTTTCTCCCCAAAGCCCCCCGGTACATAGTTGTATATTCTTTGTTGTGGGTCCTTCTAGTTGTGGCACGTGGGACGCTGCCTCAGCGTGGTTCGATGAGCAGTGCCATGTCCGCGCCCAGGATTCGAACCAACGAAACACTGGGCCGCCTGCAGCGGAGCGCGCGAACTCAACCACTCAGCCACGGGGCCAGCCCCAGACAGGATCCACTTTTAAATTCACGTGGTCGTGAGCAGCATTCAGTTCTTTGCTTTCTGCCAGCTAGAGGCCACCCTCAGCTCCTCGCCACATTGGTCTTCCCAGCATGGCCCCCTGCTTCTTCAAAGCCAGCAATAAAACTGGTGTTATAATTTTATGTAACATAATCGCGTACATCCCATCATCTTTGCCATAGTCTCTTTGTTAAAAGCAAGTTCTAGGTCCCACCCACACTCAAGGGAGGGAGTTACACAAAGGCAAGAACACCAGGAAGCAGGGGTCATTGGGGCCACCTAGACTCCATCTGCCACATCTCTCAGTATTTTTTGTTTAAATGCCTTTGTTTTATCACGTGCTTTAACTCCATTTTATCAAAACCTCAGAGGTTCCATTTAGATCACTCAATAACAAACATTCTGAAAAATGTTTACTAGAACATTTTTGGCTAACCTGGGCCTCATGGTCAAACCAACCAGCCAAATCAAATAGGACTGACTTTCTGTCAGAAAAAGTCTGACGTCATTTTCAATTCAAATAAATGCGTTGACACAAATTTTAAGGAATAATATAAAAAACCCTGAATAACATACTTTGTAGCACAAGAAAGATTACTAAAAGCAGCCAAATCAAGATCAAACTGATGCAAATCTCATATAATTGATCATATCCAAGTTACCAAAACAAGATGATAATAGTTGTATTCATTACTTTATAATTATCCGGTGTGATGTGTGACTAAACTTATCAGTTATTATTAATATGATGAGAATTACTGAAGGCAAAGTGCTCTTTCAGCAAATGTGTGTCCATGAAGTATTGAACTCCGGTAGACAGCTTTTGGGGATAATGCAATAAAATAATGCATTAAAAAGGCCAAAACAGCTCCATTAATTTCATTAGATATTATGATTAAATTTTCTATGTATTTAATGAAAAAGAAAGATATTTACTGCTAAAACTAATTGGCCCAGCAGCTAGCATATAATTTTATTTTTTGTTAATAGGAACTGGAAAATCTTATTATAAGCTGAAATAAGATGAGTATTGACTATAATTGTAATGCACATTTTATAATATGATTTGACGAAATAGGTTTGAACTATTTTATTGAACAACGCACACCAAATTCGAAAACACGTGAGATTTCTACATACTATATGTTTTGTGCACTTGAATGAAAGATACTTTATTTTGTTTGCAAATTCGTTTTGCTAATTTCAAATCTATGAACAGCTGAAAGAATAATATAATGAACACATATAAATGTTTCACTTAAACTCATCTATCCTCCCACCTATCTACATATTTTCTAATGAAAAGTGTATAAAGCGAAGCTCCTAAGTTCAAGGACATTCTCTATGGTCCAGTAGAATGTCTCACAAGCTGGATTTGTCTGATAGGTTCCCATGATTGGATTCAGGTTGAACGTGCTTGGCAGGAATACTACTTAAGTGTTGTTGTGTACTTCCTATCACATCACTTCTAGAGGCGCATGATAGCAATTTGCCCCAATATTACTGATGCTGAGTTTGCTCACTGAAGGTTAAGGTGGTGATGCCAGTTCTTTTGAATATAAAAGTACTTTTTCCACTATGTGATTAATAAGTAGCCTAGTCCCCCGTTAAATTTCCCCCACTGGTTTTATCATCCTCTGATGATCTTGCCTGAATAAATAAATACATACATTAGTGGCTGTCCAATATGGATTTTCTGGTATATCTCAAAAGGTGAGTAGATCCAGAAAACTTTGCAGATACATTTTGAAGAGTCAACATCCTTAATGAACGTTGCTTCAGTTGTCAGAGAGGGGACTCCTTCCCGGTAGTGGCTGCTCCTAGGGATGAGGGTTGAGGAGAGCTGAAAAGAATTCCTTGTCTCTTAGGAAGCTGAGCCTGAGACCGGGATTCTGTTCTAAGAGAGGAGGTATAAAGGTAGTAGGGAAAGGCAAGGAGGACAAGTTAAGCAAGAATGCTCTAGAGCGCAGTTAGTGCCACTTTGAGAGGAGAGAATTGGCCTTTCTTCCCCCATGTCAGTCAGTCATTGGCAGAGTCTGGGGGTGGCTGGGGCCATAGCCTCCCTGGTGGGAAGGCTCCTGTTCGACCAAGAGCAATCCTCTGAAGAAGGGGTAGCCAAGAACTGTCACCAGCCAGCACACACAGCAACGTTCAAATTCAAAACGTTTTTAGACACTGAGCTAACTAGAAAAAGACATCTGAGAACAAAGTTCCTCTAGTTTATGACCCTTGGAACAGATAAATAGGTCAATGGAATAGATTACAGGGAGGAGTTTACATCAGAATTCTACATTTGACAAAAACACTATTTCACGTCAGTAGATTTTTTTTTCACTTAGGGGTCTTTTGATAGCAAGTGAAAACCTCAACTGTGTGTGTGTGTCTAGAAATAATTGGCTCACATCACTGAAAAGTCCGGGAGTAAGACATAGCTGGACTCAGAGTCCATGATAATTTCACCAGTACCTAATCTCTTTCCATCACACAAGGCTCTGCTTTTCACTGTGTTGGTTTCGTTCTTGGGCTCACATGGTCGTGATACCTGGAAGCCCAGGCTTACACTTTTACAGCTTCAAGCCCAACAGAAAAAGACTATCTCTTCTGAAATAATACCAATAAAAGTCTTAGAGCTGAGTCTTCTTGGCTCTGATTCTCTTATCACGGGTCACGCCCCATCCCTGAACCAATGACTGTGGCCGGGAAGATGATACCAAGGTTGACTTACACAGCCAACTTTGACTAAGAGAATATTTGCATAGGCTGAGTATCTCCCTAAAGATACTTACTAATTGCAATGGAAAAAATAGTAACTTTACAGTGGAAATAACTAGTAAACACCACCGAGTGATGAAATATCACTGATAATAGGATAAAGCAACACCACGTGCCTCTCAATATGATACTCTGAGAAAATACAGCATCACTTCTGTGGTATTCCTGCCAAAGATGTATAACCTTGGGGCTTGCCTGGTGGCATCATCAAAGCCATGCTGGGCGGTGACCCACATACAAAAAATAGAGGAAGATTGGCACAGATGTTAGCTCAGGGCCAATCTTCCTCACAAAAAATAAAACAAAACAAAAGAAGTATAACCAAGGGGCTGGCCTGGTGGTGTAGTGGTTACATTTTGACACTCTGCTTTGGTGGTCTAGGGTTTGCAGGCCTAGATCCCGGGCATGGACCTAGTGCCGCTTGTCGAGCTGTGCTGTGGTGGCATCCCACAAAAAAGTGGAGGAAGATTGGCACAGATGTTAGCTCAGCGGCAATCTTCCTCAAGCAGAAAGAGGAGGATTAGCAACAGATGTTAGCTCAGGGCCAATCTTCCTCACCAAAAAAGAAGAAGAAGAAGTATAACCTTATTCTAATCATGAGGAAACATCAGAAAACTTAAACTGAGAGATTTTTCTACCAAAAAAACCTGGCCTCCAGTCTTTAAAAATGTCAGTGTCGTGAAACACAAAGGAAAAATTGAGGAACGCTTTCAAATAAAAAACAACTAAAGAAATATGACAAATGAATACAAAACATGATCTGGAATTCTCCTTTGCTATAAGGACGTTATTGGGACAACAGGTAAATCTGAATAAAGTCTATAAATTAGGAAATATTATATTAATATTGATTTCCTGATTTTGATAATTGTACTCGTGTTTATAGGAAATACACACTGAAGTATTTAGGGGTAAAGGAGCATTTTCTGTGCAACAGTTCAGGAAAATACATGTCTGAGAATAAATCAGTGTGTTAGAAAACAGAAAAATAGTAGAAATAAGAATAAATCAGTACATAATGAATAAATTAAGCAAAAAAATTGAATATGTAAGTACAAACATATATTTACATGTTTATATTAAATTAGGGAGAAAGCAAATGTGGTAAAATGTAAGCATTTGAGAAATCTGAGTGAAAAGTGTGTGGGAATTCTTTGTACTATTTTTGCAATTCCTTAAACAGCTTTGATCGTGATGCGGAAGGAGAGATTAGTTGGTCAAAGGGTTTGGGGTTTTGGGGTTTTTTAATGGGAGAAACTTGAGCATACTTAAATGTCGATGGAAAGATGCCAGGAGATTGGAGAGGGTGAAGAATGGGGAGAGAGAGGGTGCACAAGAGTCAGAAAGAGAAAGAATAGAAAGGAGGAGATGCTTGTGACCATAAAAAACAATGTGTGTTCAAGGCAGCAGATCTGTTCAATACAGAAAGGTATATATAAAAGAGGACAAATCACCCATCATATCAAGACCTAACATGAAGGCCCACTGATGACATTTCAGGGGCAAGCAGGCCGGAGAGCGAGGCCTGGAGCACAGAAGCGTATAAGAGACCTCACGGGGCCTCTGGACTTGCTCCCTCATTTCATAGACGGGGAAACTAAGGCTTAGAGACAGAAATTATTTTCTTTAGATTACAGAGTTAGTCAAGGGCAAACATCATTTTCCAACTCCCCATCCAATGTCCTTTCCACTTTATAGGAAAGTCTCCAGTAGTTGTCAACCAGGGGAGGCACTGCCCCCTGGTAGCAACGGCAGATGTGTGGGAGCCTTTTGGATTATCGTAAGACGAGGGGATGCTACTGCCATTTAGTGGAGGGGGAGCAGAGATGTTAAACTACCTACAGTGACCCAGGAAGTCCTGCACAAGGAAGATCGGACTATCCAAAATGCCAACTGCATCTCTAGGGAAATCTTATAGGAGCTGTGCCTAGAAATCGGGCTTCTGGGGTCAAGGTCCAGTCCACCATTACTGAGCCATGTGACTGGGCAAGGCACCAATCCTTCTAATTTGTCTCCAAAATGAGCCTTTTATACCAGATGGGAACTCACATCCTTCAGCCGTTGACTTGCCCAGATTCTGTCATCACGTTCGGTTGGCCCCTCAGAGGAAGCCAACTGGTCATGAGCTGATGCTGTCAATCACACACAGGTGCAGCAGAGTAAATCCTAAAGCCTTTCACTCTGTAAACTCCTTGGGCTGGGCTGGTTCACAGACTTACTAAGCCAGGCATCTAGCATCTCAGGTGACAACTATGCTCTCGTTTACAAAACTCTACATAGTTACAAAGCATTTTCACCTGCATTATTTTATTCAATCCTCCCATTAGCCCTGTGAAGAAATTATTACAATTCTAATTTCATAAATGAGAGGAACTAAATTCTGAGTACAAATAACTTGCCCCAGATAACTGGGTCAGAAAGTGAAAGATGGAGCTGGGATGAAGGGCTGTCTTCTAAGGCCGATCCAGAGCTCTTTTCACCCCCACCCCCACCCCCGCCCCGTTGCCCTAGGAGCAACTGCCAGCCTTGGATCTGCTCCCTGTGGTCCAGGCTGGGAAATGATCTCCTCTCTTCCCCATTCCCCTTTGCTCAGGTCACTCTTTTCACTCGGATGAGAAATTAACTAAAGAGCAAGCAAGAAGACCACAAGCTTGCTCTCAGTTTCCTTACAAAACTGCATGCTAACACCAACAATGGGTGGCCAACTGGTTTGAAAGTTAGAGAGCTCTCGGTCACTAGGGGTGTTCAAGAAGACATTGGATGGCTATCTGGCAAAGATGTGGTAGACAAGATTCTTGATTTGCCGACTAAAAAGATCTCTGAGGTCCCTTCCAAATTTGAGAGCAGAGGACTCTGTGCTCAGGGAGACAGCACGGTTGGGAAGCTGACTGGGCAGAGGCCCAGGCTGTGGAACAGTGACAAGTCTGGAGAAGGAAAGAAGGAAAGAAAAAAAATCCGAAAGTGATTGTGAAGACTAAAGCAGGTTCTTCTCTTCCAAGAAAGAGACTGGAGCCCCAACAGGGACAGAGAGATAAACTGGGTTGATGCCTAAAGAGGAAGTTAGGGGAAATGTCAGTATTTCTCAAATAGCCTTGCCCAGAAAATGTGTCAACAAACCCCCAGCCAAACTTCACTGACTACAACTCAGGCACACAGACAAGAAACAGAGGAGCAGTCTCGAGAGAGAAGCACTTGAATTGAGTTAAAAATATATTAAATTCACAATCAATCAAAAATGCTGAAGGCCCAGAGAGCATCTTTGGGCTAGATTTCTTTCATTTCCCTGAAAGAAGGTGGTGTAGGATTCTTTTTAAAACATTATCTGAATCAACCTTAAGGGGTGAGGATGGGAAGGACCGGCCTTGAAGCAGGAAATCTGCATTTAATCTCTTAGCCGGAGCAGCATCTTGAAGGCAATTCCAGAGGGAATTCTGGGGGCTACTGCTTTTCTTACAATGGAAACCAGGTCCACATTGTATCTTTGCAGCCTGAAGTAATAAACAGTTTCAGGTGAAAAAAAGAATTCACATTTACAGTATCCTACAGAATGCCTTTTTTGCAAAATCCTTTAGAAATCTCGTTCAATTCCTTTTTCCAATCAAGAGTACATAGACTTCAATAAGTTTAGAAGAAAGGTTTTTAAACGACTCCTTTTCTTACACATGTAAAACATTAAGAAAATACAGATGCACCAAAAGAAGGAAATAAACATTACATGTTTCTCCACCCCTCAAAAATAAGCGTTTGGGTATGTCTGCTTTTCTCAAATTTTTTAAAATTTAATTTTAGTTTTTTGAACGGCTCAAAATCAAAGTGGTACTAAAAAGATATTCCTTGAGAAGTGTTGTCCGCACCCCATCCTCATCTCCCATGTATCCCACTCACTCCTCCCAGAAGGTGAACTCTTTCTGTTGTCTGTGGATCCTTCTAGTGTTCCTTAATGCAAACACAAGTACAAACATAAATTCTTATTTTACACCTTTCTTACCACAAAAGGCAGCATCACATATATACTGTGTCTAGCTTCTTGCACTTGACAATCTATCCTAGTTCACATTTTTTCATGTGTTTATGCAAACATTTTAGTTTCTCACTAAAATGGGATCATACTTTTGTAACTTGCTTTTTTCACTGAAGAATTTTTTATGGACATGTTTGCATATCATCAAACATTCTACAGTATTTTTTTTTCCCTGAGAAAGATTCACCCTGAGCTAACATCTGCTGCCAATCTTCTTCTTTTTTTTTTTCACTTGAGGAAGATTAGCCCTGAGCTAACATCCATGCCAATCTTGCTCTATTTTTTATATGTGGGTTGCCACCATAGCATGGCTTGACAAGGAGTGCATAGGTCTGCACCCAGGATCTGAACCAGCAAATCCCAGGCCACCGAAGCAGAATGTGCGAACTTAACTGCTGCACACCAGGCTGGCCCCAAAGTTTGAGTCTTCTAAAAACATTTTTCTTGTTACATATTTAATGTATATGCATTATAGAGAAATTAGGAAGAGTGAATAAACAAAAGGAGAAAGTTGGAATAAATAATTTATTTGCAAAAGTCCTTCCAAAATTTACATATATATATAAATATATGTGTATATGTGTGTACACATGCACATACACATAATATAATTTACAAAACTGAGTTCATGTTGTGTGTGTGTGTGTGTGTGTGTGTATATATATGTATATATATATATTTTTTTTTGGTGAGAAAGATTGTCCCTGAGCTAACATCCGTTACCAATCTCCCTCTTTTTGCTTGAGGAAGAGTGTCGCTGAGCTAACATCTGTGCCAATCTTCCTCTATGTTGTATGTGGGACGCTGCCACAGCCTGGTTTGATGAGCAGTGAGTAGGTCCACGCCCAGGATCTGAACCCATGAACCCTGGGCCACCAGAGCGAAGTGCATAAACTTAACCACTATGCCACTGGGTCAGCCCCCATATTGTTTATTTTGCTTTCATGTTATCCTAGTCCCACTCAACAATATATTTTAAATACTGTTCCATATTCATAAATATAATATTTATTGCTATTAATAGCTATATAGAATTCTACTGTATTCATGAATACACACCATACATTGTCTAACCAATCTGCTTTTGTTGTAAATTCAGGTTCTTTTGAGATTTTTATTATTATATATAAGGCTATACTTGACATCTTTGTAGCCAAATACCCATGTACATTGAGGAGGTCAATTTGAAATGAGTGTTGCATGTTTTCTTTTCTTCACTCAACAACTGCTCTTGAGCACCTACTATGTACCGTGAACTGTCCAGGTACTAGAGTTACAAAGATGAAGCTGGCACAGGAACTATTAATCTGAGAAAGGATACTGGAAGAATGTCATTACATTCTGGGCTCACTGAACTCCTTGCGGGTCCTGGTGTGCCTGGCAGGCACTTTCATAACCCTAAGCCTTACTCATGCAGCAACCCTACTCCCTCACCTGAAATGACCCTTTCTCTGCCTGGCAAACTTCTACTCATCCATCAAGACCCAATCCAAATATCCCTTGCTCAATGGAGCCTTCCTCAAAACCTCAAAAGAGAGTAAGTCTCTCCTGGAGAATTTTATGGTCCCATCCCATCCCGTCCCATCCCAGTTGTAATTACACATATATCCTCCTATCTTATCTGTTTCTCTGCACTGTAGGTTCCTTGGAGTGGGAGCCTGTCTTACTTATCATCTCCAGCTATGCCCAGCAAGATGCCTCACATGTAGAATGTGTTCTCATTGAACACGTTGAATGGATCACTAGTGCCATGTGCTCAGTAAAACAACAAATACAATAACTGAAGTTACATTATTGGCAAAGAAGGGCTCTTAGCAAAGGCCCACGGCCAGCAGCCAGTTAACGGAAGGTTCAGCTGTCCTGGCCCATGGGCTGGGTCGGCTTTTTCCCATGTCTGTATTTTGTCATTTTCTCTCTTCACCTTGACTGTTGAAGATCTCGACTTCATTCCTAAGTGTCTTGGCTCCAAGGGGCACCAGGGGCTCACCAGGGCCTAAAACTTTATAACTGAGGGGACTTTTTAAAAGATAAATATACAAAATCATGAATATCTAACTAGGAATAAAAATAATATTTATTTTTGGGGCCGGCCCCATGGCTGAGTGGTTAAGTTCACGCGCTTCACTTCAGCAGCCCAAGGTTTTGCTGGTTCAGATCCTGGGTGTGGACCCAGCACTGCTCATCAGGCCACGCTGAGGTGGCATCCCACAGAGCACAACCAGAAGGACCTACAACTAGAATATACAACTATGTACTGCGGGGCTCTGGGGAGAATAGGAAAAAAATTTTATTTCAGCCAAGAAAAGAAATCACAACAAACTACAAATTTTAAAAGCTGACCAACATCACAAAATCACTAACTGCCTGACACACTTATCTAATACTTCCTAAATTCTTTGATTATTCTGAGAAAAATATACATTAATCTGAAATTAAGGAACACACAAGAACAATTCAAATCCATTTTTAAATGAGTACAGTCTGGGGCAGGAAATACTCATGGTGGGCCTGTGGCATGTTGTAGTTCCAGACAGTAAGGAAGCGCTCAAAACAACTAATGGTCATTTGTCAGAGAGACACAGCAGCTAACTGAAAGAGCTCCCAAGGGTCAAAGTTGGAACAATTTGAGCAAAAAATAAAGAAGTATTGGATTATAACCCAAAGTATAAAATAAATATCCAGAGCCCATACTGATACAAATAAATGACTGAATAAATAGAAAGAAAAAGAAAGAAAGATGAAAGAAAGAAATCTCCCAAGTAGAATTCCAAATGTAGATACTGCCCCCTCAAGGAGAGTTACATAACTCCCCATCCCTTAGGTGTGGGATGTGCAGAGTGATTTCTTCCCAAAGAATCCAGGAAAGGGCAGGATGAGAAGAGTAACTGTACAGTGGAGACACCTGGCAAACGCTGCCTCAGCCAGCTGGTCAAGGTCAAGGTCAAGGTCAACAGTGATAAGTCACGTGGAGAGTATGTACCCTCGATATGATGTGATGAGAATGTCACTTGACCTCTGTGGCCTTTCTCCCCAAGACCCATAACCCCAATCTAACCATAAGAAAAACAGATGAATTCCAGCAAAGAGGCATTCTACAAAACCTCGCCAGTACTCCTCAAAACTGGCCAAGGTCTTGCAAAAAAGGAAAATTTGAGAAAGTGTCACAGCCAAGCAGAGCATAAGGACACATGACAACTACAGGTCATATGGTCTCCTGGATGGGATCCTGAAACAGAAAAAGGACATGAGGCAAAAACTAAGGAAATCTGAATAAAGGACGAACTTTAGTTAAGGATGATCTTATTAATATTGATTCAATAACTGTAACAAATGTGCCTTACTAATGTAAGATATTAATAGGAGAAAACTCGGTACACGGTATATGGGAATTCTGTACTGTCTTCACGACTTTTCTGTAAATCTAAAACTGTTTCAAAAAAAATAAAGTCTATTAGGAAAAAATGGCTATAATGTTGTATCAAACTCCATTAATGTGTAATTAAATTATTCTTAAACTATAAAACTTAACTTGTTAATGAATATATGTTAGAGTTTTATCATGTTTGCTGCATCAGGAGAAATTTTCTCTGTTCTTTCGTCTAGAACAGACTTTATCAGTAAATGAGGGGTTTCCATACCTTATGTGGAAGTATATATTCAAAAAATGAGCAGGTGAAAGTGAGAGCTCCGGCTGAAGTAAGGTTGGGGGCCTGGAGCCCTGTTGATTGGCCCTCCTATTCCCTACCCTCCAGTGGCATCCAAAGGACTACCCAGGGCTCTGAGGAGTATGCTCGATCATTCATTCAACAAATATTTGTGTTGCTAGGGGATACAGTGGTAAACAAGAGAGATGAGATCTCTGCCTTCAGTAAGAGGTGGTCTGAAAACTCCGGACTGGTTCTCAATCTTGGCTGCACTTTAGAATCACCTGGGGAGATTTGAAACATACCAAAGCCTGGGCTTCTCCCCGGAATTTCTGAGGGCGGGACCCTGGAATCTGTATGCTTTAAATGCTCCACCAAGTGATTTTAAAGTGTAGCCAGGATTGAGAAACATTGACTAAACCATCTAAGAACAATCTGCTCTAAAACGGGTGATCTGTGATCTTTGTCACCATGGAAAAAAGAGGAGAAAAGAGCTGGAGCCCAGACCCTGGGGAGTGCCTCTCCCCCCTGAGGGAGTCTGGGGAGGAAGGAGCAGGGTGGCAGAGGTTCCTCAGTGAAGGCGAGGCTGGCGTTGGCAGAAGTGGGGGCAAGGGGCGGGTGCTGAGGAGCAATGGTGCGGAGCAGCCCACACACTTGCTAGTTTTAGAACAAATCAGCTCTTCTCAGACATATGTACTGAAGAAGCCTCCTCCTGGAATTTTCCAGACAGAGCTGAGGACTACTTCCAGCATAAAATCATCAAGCCTAGATTCGGCTTATTTTGATACCAAGAATCCCAAGACTGGAAGGTCCTCCAGGGGTTGCCAGGCTCTCTCCCTCCCTCTCTCTCTTTCTCTGTCTCTCTTCCTCATTCTCTCTCTTTCTCACACACACACAAGCACACCCACATGCACACACCTCAATATTGTTAGTGCCACAAGCTGTGTGTTTCCGAGAAAGTTTTCGTGGTGCATCTGAACACACCAGTATATACTTGATCTACATTTTGGCATTTTTACAACCACAACCAAGAACTCTGTTTAAAGAAAAAGCCTAGAAAATGTGGCTGAGGGATAAAGAAAGAGAAGAACAGATGACCTGATGGCCTAGAGTTAAACAACTTCCCACCCTTTAGAACCTTACAGAGAACGGATGACTCTCCCCACTCTACGGAGGAGGAAACTGCCCCTTGAAGAGTCAAATGTCTTCTCCAGGGTCCTTTAGCCAGCACGGGGCAGAGCGAGGATTACATCATCTTCACAACAACTCTGTAGGTAGGTATTATCATCCGTCTTTTCAGATGAAGAAACTGAGGCAGGAAGATGGTGGGCCGCAGAGTTAGGCTTTAACCTCGGTCTCCCACTCCAAGGTCAGCGCTCTCTTCGAAGTACCACAGCTACCTGTTGATCTGGGAGGCACTGTCTGCTCCCCTCACCTATCCACACCAGGAAAAGCTCTGGAGAACTCTGTGCTGTCTTTGCAACTTTTCTGTAAACGTAGAATTATTCCAAAATAAGTTTATTTAAAAACAGTAGATATTTAGGGCCGGTCTCGTGGTCGAGCGGTTAAGTTCGCGCGCTCTGCTCGGGTGGCCCAGGGTTTCGCTGGTTTGGATCCTGGGCGCAGACATGGCACCACTCATCGGGCCATGCTGAGGCAGCGTCCCACATAGCACAGCCAGAGGCACTCACAACTAGAATAGACAACTACGTACTGGGGGGCTTTGGGGAGGAGAAGAAGAAGAAAAAAAAAAGAAGATTGCCAACAGATGTTACCTCAGGTGCCAATCTTAAAAAAAGAAGCAAATTGTTTAAAAAAAAAAACAGTAAGTATTCAATATCGTTGCTCTCGACTCTTTGCGTACAGTAAATAAACAAGATAAATTATGTTTTAAATATTAGTTTTTTCACCTTTACACATTTTTCAATTACTATTTCTGTCTACGTTTTATAATGTGTATAATATACCAAACCAGTAGCACATATACAAGTTGCATTAGTTTCTTAGGGCTGCTGTAACAAAGTACCACAAATTGTCTGACCTAAAACCACAGAAATTGATTGTCTTACAGATGTGAAGCCTAGAAGTCTGAAGTCAAGATGTGGGCAGGGCCATGATCTCTCTCTAAAGGCTCTAGTTGGGGGTCTGTTCCATGCCTTTCTCTTTGCTTCTGGTGTTACCAGCAGTCCTTGGTGTTCCTTGGCTTCTGGACACATCACTTCAATCTCTGCCTCCTTTGTCACATGGCCTTTTCCCTGTGTGTCTGCGTAGCTTCTCTTCTTATAAAAACACAAGTTATATTATATTATGGGCCCACCCTATTCCAATATGATCTTAACTTACATCTTAACTACATCTGCAATGACCTTATTTCCAAATAAGGTCAATAAGGTCAAATTCTGAGGTTCTAGGAAGGAAATGAATTTTGGGGAGACACTGGCCAACCCAGCATAGTCTACTCTCTGCCCCCCGACAATTCACATCCATCCCATGTACAAAATATATTCACCTGATCCCAACATCCCCAAAAGTTTTAAGTCATTCCAGCATCAACTTTAAGTCCAAAATCTCATCTAAATATCACCAACTCAAAAAGGCCCAAATTTCATCATCTAAATCATTTAGGGTGAGACTTTGGATATGGTACATCCTGGAGCAAAATTCCTCTCTATCTGTGGACCTGTGAAACCAGAAAACAATTTATCTGCTTCCAAAATACAATGGTGGGACAAGCATGGGATAGATATTTCCAGTCCAAAAGGGAAAAAGAAGAAGGAAGAAAGTGTCACAGGTCCCGAGCAAGCCTGGAACCCAATGTACAAGCACGATGCACAAGTCTAGCCCCAAGTCCAGGTGATGGTCTAGGTTTCTTAGTCTAGGCTTGCTATTTTTGTATTTGTTTAAAATTTCCCAAAATAAGAAGAAATTAAAGAAAAAGAAACTAGCTGCTTTTTCTCTAATATAAGAAGTGCTGGCTTATTGCAGAAAAAATACAAACAAACAAACAATAAATATCACTTCTGATTCCATGACCCAGAAGTAACCCTCTATTCACATTTCGTACATTTCCACATATATATCTAATTTATTTTTCATATTTTATCACCTTTCTACATTATACCTGTACTACACATGTGAAAAAAAGAAAACTATATATATATTATATATATATGCATGATTCTAACTACTTAGTCCAAGCAGTTTGTGTCCCCTGCCACACATTTCCTAGCCTTTGTTACAAATATCCGTGTTGGAAGAGGCGATGGCAATTTCAAATGAAAACCAGCCACCGGCCACTGATCACCATTAATGAGATCTATCAGGATAGGGAAGATTTCTAAGAATAGAATGAAAAGGTATCCTTTTTCAGATAAAAGTCGGGTTTTTTTTGGCTCTCAGTACAGTGACTTGCATTCTTTCCTTTCTTCTTTAGCTGACTATAGTAGAGAATCTAAGAAATTAAACTCAAATATATTATCACAATAGATTTTGAAGGAAGATGATCACAGAAATGATTCTTTGGGCTAAGGTATCCACAGCCGTCAGAATCTATAGAGTTGTTTATTTTTGTTTTTAAGTATTGACTAAAATTCTAGAACTGTGCATGAATTCTGGGAGGGATAAGACTCCAACGAATAAACATGAATTAGAAAGAAACATCCCTACACCTGACTAAGGACAAACTAGGATTGGATTCAACTGGTTTATAATACAATGTTGAAAATTATTCAAGATGTCTCATAAGATTCCATCTATATATTTATATCTCCAAAAACTTGCTCAATAAATTCACTTTTTTGAATTAGGGTTGGGTAATAATGTTTAAGTTCAACTATTTAATAAAATGTTTTATTTTTATTTAAACATAAACAAAATCACAGTTAAATGCACCAATCCCAGCAACCTAGCCTCGCTCAGCTCCCCTTCCCTCAGACCATGCGTCCTTTGCCCACAGCTGTTTTTCTTAACTGGGACACGGTCCATCTCTGCAACTTTATGAAATGTGTTTTGGCTTGGAGCACAGAAAATCCATTTAGACATTCATAGTCCAGTTGCAAGTTATGTTATTCATTCACAAGACTAAAAACAGAGTGCTGTGATTTTTTTCCAGCATTTTTCCCTTAATTTTATTGGCTAATAAAATCCAAACACTGGAACCTTTTGCCCAGAAAGTGGTGCCAAAGGGAAGCAGCTGCCCACCCAGACCCCCAGGGGTTCTCCAAGTAGGACCTGAGTGAGGCCCCAGGGGAGAGAGGAAGACCTGCTCTCCAACCGCCAGGCCTCCCCACAGGGTCAGCCAGAGGTTTTCCTTACGTCTTCCTGATGGAAGGAAGAAAACTTGGGTATCTCCCTAGTTCCAGAAATTCAAAATGGTAGTACCACTGCCAGGCATTCACTCATTTAATTCTTTCACTCAAACATTCTTTTTCTTCCAAACCTCAACAAGCAATTTTGAGCAAACATTATGTACCAGATTCTATGTAAGGTGTTGGGCATATAGAAAGGAGCTCGGAGTTCAACAGGAGAGAGAAACGTGCAAACCAATCATTGCAGCACGACCTGGTAAGGGCCATAAAGAGATCGGAGCAAAGTGCAGGGAAGCCCAGGGTCAATCTGACATAAACTCAATTAGACTAAGATTTGAAAAGGGAAAGGACTGACCAGTATAACCATTTGTAAAAACAATTATCATAGAGCTATTATTTATGCTTAATAACAGTAGGTAAAATATATGTAAGAACATCACCTCACCCCCATTAGACAAATGGTGGGAGACATAAGTAGGCAATTAACACAAGGAAAAAAGCAATAAGCAGTTTTAGAAGAGTCTCTATTTTAGTCTTCAAAGACATAAAAATTAAAACAATAAAAATGAAAATTTATAAAATCAATTCTTGGAAGTCTACAGAAAAATTGAAATGTCACTTAATTTAGTAGCAATGTAAATTTATACAAGCCTCTAGGAAGACAATTGGACAGCATGACACAAGTCAAAATAATAATTATTTTTTTAAACCCAAGACTCCCAATTCCACAGACTTTATCCTAAGGAAGTAATCATAACGAAGAGAAAAATTATACATCTAAAGATGTTTATCACTGTTATTTATATTATTATTATATATTATTACCATTGTTATTTATATTAGTGATAAACTGGATATAATATATGTACATATCCCTAATACAAGGGGAATGTTTCAGTAGATTACAAAAATAATTATCAAGGTTCTATAGGAACATGAGAATTGGTTTGCTTCTTAATATCAAATTTGAAATACACAAAACTGTACATAATAATGACTCTAACTTTAAGCCCCAGATCCACTTGGGACTCCAGCATCAGCAACTCTCACCAGAACAAGTTTCAGAAGCGATTTAGGCAACTCAAGCCTAGATCATCCGGGCGTCAGAGTTAATCAGCCCCTCCCTTTGATGCTCCTTCTCCCAAGCCTCCTCCCACTCTTGTCATCCTCTGCTTTATTTATTCCATTTTAAGCTTCTTTACCTCTCCATCTCCCCCACTTTAAGGGTAGAAACTATGTCCTACTCATTTTTGTAACCACCTACCTCTTCGCCAGAAGCTAATGAATTCAGTAAAGTCATGATTATTTAAATTATCTAACAATATACAAATATGTATGAGAGGGAATGCAGAGAAATGACAATAATTTTTGTTAGGCTGGCGGAACTCAGAGAGCATTTTTTTAAACTTTTCTTTTATGTTTTGTTTTACAACTTTTTTTTCAAGGTAAAACCAATTGCCTGAACAGGACTTCACTGTGGCATCTGAAATCACGCTCTGGGCATTTATGTCCCATAGGAGTAAGCAAGTTTATCTGGAAAAATAAATTAATAAACTTGAAAGCCAAGACATTTTTGAAAAAGAGTAAGAAAGGGGGCCTTATTCTATAGACATTATAACTTCTTTTAGGATACAGTAATCAAGTGAGTGAGAAAGAAGCCAATAATCCAGACGTTTATCTGCCTGTGACTGTGTTGTTTTCTTATTACTGGAATAGGTCTGACTTTAAGACACACCCAGACCAAGTACACCCAAGTCTTCAATATCTGAACCCCCACACATTGTTCATTGTGAGCCGCGATGGGTGTGAATGGCCACACTTGGCAGAGTAGCACAGAACCCACCTTGGACATGACTCCAGTTCATAGTGAGGCATCATTTATTTCCTTTTTCCTCTGGTCAGAAATTCTCCAAAATGCTCCAGTTTTATGATACAGCTTTTAAAGGAATTAAACTTGAATAGCACAAAATTGTATAATTATGCTACAATTCAATTGCAATTATTAACAGATCCAAGTCTGCTACATCATTATGAGGTAATAATGATGAAGATAATAATGATAGCTAACATCCACAGTCATTTCTATGTGCCAGATACAGCGCTAAACAATTGGGAAGATGATTAGGCCTGCCAGCGTGCTAATTCATGTGTGCTAGTTACTTAGCATTCAAAAAATTCTAAGAATTTCAGGTGAGCCACAGTCGGGAGGCAGATGAGTCACATTTAGCTCCCAGAATACATATTGGATACACAGGCCCAAGAGCCATGCCCACATCCCCACACGGCAATAATGAGCAGGAGCTGAATTTCTGGGGTTCCCTTTAGACAGGGCATGCACTTCCCAGTTCCCCACAGACCCCCTGCTCACATTGGGCTTACACCCAGCCGCCTTCTTTCATGTACATAGCTTGCCAACCTCCTATACGTTTGAATTTTCAACCTTCCACCTAGACATTATGACAGCAAGTTAGGCACCTGCCACTGGATAGAACAATGTCACAGGTAGACACACAGCTAAAAGTGACATTGGGAATCATATAGCTTGAGAGTTTTTCCAAACTTTTTACAGCAGAGAAGTACTTCTAATAAAATTTTATGCCAAGGCCTGATCTCTAAATACAAAAGAGGAGCTATTCTGGCTGAGGGTGGGGAAAACTCAGGAAGTGTCTGACCTACTTGGCTCCTTCTCCCTGCATGCTTCTCCCTTACACCCACTGTGGGAGCCTTGACACTTTAGGGTCCTGGCAACACAGTCCGATCTCCTCATTACAAAGCAGAGAGCACAAACAAGTCGAGGCACCCGTTCTCAGTCATACAGCAAGGTAGCTGTGGAGAACCCAGGGCTCTGATAAATAATTTGATGTTTGGCAACTCCTTCCATTAAAAAGTTGTTGAATTTGTAGAAAGTAAAATAATAATAATCATGTATAAGAATAACGGTTATCCATTTGCTTCTTTTTTCAAGCCCTCTTGTTACTCTATGTCATACACCAGCAGGTACCGTTATTGGAAAGATTTTGCATTAAATAGTCAAGCATAGAATTACGAAAGCACATGGTCTTAGAGCTAAAAGGAATATTGAACGTTTTTTTCACCCCATCCACTCAGATCAGGAAAATGAGGACGTGCTTGAAACAAGCTCCCCCTCCAGGTTACTGTCCTGTTCAATATATCAAGTACTGTTCCATTTTCACTTGATGGTCAGAAGCCAGAACTTTCTGTTTTAACCAGTTTCTCTACAAAAATCATGATCAGTTATGATGTAAATTAAAGTTGTGATTTCTTTTTCTTTGTGATTTCCTTCAGTCTTTGAAACACACACTCCCAACTGGGCATTCAAACATCTCTTTAGTCCAGAAAGTGCATTTACAAAATTAAGGGAAGATTGTTGTTTCCAAGAGAAATCAAGTCAAACTATCTGTGGTCAAAGAGCTTTTATTTTAAAGTTTCCAAGTCATCACATTTTAGACCAATGACTTGCAAAATACAATAAGATCAAATTACTAGACAAATAAAATTTTTTAAAAACTCACAAAACGCAAAATCATTTTTTATTGGGTTCTAAAGATAAAATTACTCTACCAAATTGCTATCACAGTTTCTAAATGCCTACTTTCTATTTTTATACTCACCCCATCATGAACCAGCAACAAACACTGTGTGGACCAACTCTGAAGCTGCTCTGAGTAACTCTGGGGTAGAGCATCATCCAAGTAGGTGGTCTGGATACAGAGATGTCAGTAAGGCTGCTCATGTGAACCAGGTAAAGCTTCCCATCTTTTAATCCCAGCCCCAGTCAGCCATTTTGGAAATGTGGTTGTGGTCCTCAAAGGCCTGGGGCATGGTCTCCATATGGCCCACGGGGAGAGAGAAGTACACCGTCTTCCTGACTGCACCACTTGGGAGAGAGCCGGGCATGGTTCAGATCATGGAGGGCTTACAAAATGGACTAAGGCATTTGGGGACTTCAACCTAAAAGTAATGGGAAGTAACTTTTGTTCACAATTTGCTTTGTTAACAATTTGTTTTAACAAATTGTTGAAACATTTGAGTCATATTTGGGTTTGAGAAAGATAAGTCTGCCTGCGATGTGGAGCATGGTTTAGAGGGAAACAAGACCCATTAGGAGCTTCTGCAATAGTTTCTGAAAGAGATGATATGACCTGATCTCAGACAGCAGCAATAGGGTGTCAAGAGCAATTTAGGGGACTAGGTTATTGATGGAATGTAAGTGATGACGGAAAGCAAGGAGTCAACGACATCCCGGTTTTGGCTTGAATGACTAGATGGCTGGTAGTGCTATTATTCCCGAAGACAGGGACCCCAGGAGGATGAGGGTGCTGAAAACAATGAGTTTAGTTCCTGACAGGCTGTGTTTGAGTTTTCTTGACCCTGTGCTATGGCTCATGGTGGTTTCTAAACTGGAATGCCCTACCCTCATATTCACTTATCAAGTCTTAACCATAAAAATGTTTTGCAATCATAAAAGAGCTTATTAAGAACATTGAAGCAACACGGGGAAACATTTATTAAGTAATCTTAGGTAAAGCAATAAAAATGCAAATTAAAACAAGATAAAGTTCTTCCCCTGTTAAACTGGCAAAAAAAATTTTTTAATTAAAATTCCCAAAACTGCCAAGGATGTGGGAAAACTGGCACACTCACACGTTGCTGGTGGCAGTGTAAATTGGTACAAACCTTTTGGAGGAAATTTGGCAAAATGCATCAAGAACCATAAAAGAGTTTGTATCCTGTGACTCTGTAATTCCACTTCTGGAAATCTATTCTAAAGAAATAACTCGAAATGTAGGAGAAAGCACTTCATATACAAAGATGTTTATCATGGAAGAAACTGGAAACAACTAAAATGTCCAAGAATAGGAGATTGGTTAAATAAGTTATAGTAAATTTACTTGCTGGTCTCACGTGCATAATGAAAATTGTATCTGTGAAAACTTTTCAGCAATGAGGAAGAATGCTTGTCCTATAATGTTAAGTATATTAGTATAATATATATCTGCTATTATCCTAATTATGTAAATAATTTCCACAGGAAAAAGAGTGGAAGGAAATGATCATAATAATTGGGTTTAGAGTAGTGGATCCACTGATAATGTCCAAAATTTTTTTAATGAATTTCTCCAAAGTTATTATAAATGGTTAAAATGCTTATGTCATAGAAACCATAAGTTATTATGAAGAAAATTGTGAAGTGAAAAAAGTAAAATAGAAAATTTTATCTGTGTTAGCTACAAATAAATTTGTATGATTGCTCATAGACCAAGAATGGAAAAGACAATAGATAAAAGGAAATAATTGATTTGTTTGAGTGAAGGATTTTTAAAAATTTTTTATTGTAATTAAAATATTATGCGTGAATTTATGTCTATTTCAAGCAAGCCACCCAATCTTCAAAACCCACCTCAAAAATCTCTTCTTAAGTCTTTCCTCAACTTCTGATCAAACATTATTGCTGCTTCTTTTAACTACCATGGCATTTGGTGTTGGTCCTTGTACAATTGTAGCCCAGTAGTTCTCAAATTTTGGTGGCCATCAGAATACCTGGTGGTCATTGCTGGCTTCACCTCCAGAGTTTCTGATTCAGCAGATCTGGGTTGGCGTCCAAGAATGTGCTTTTCTGACAATTTCCCTAGCTATGCAGACACTGACCACACTTTGAAACCCATTGCAGTAGTAGGTACAGACGCAATAGGATACCCACCCACAGGAGCAACGTCTGTTCTATTCCTTCCTCAACCCATGCCCTAGGCTGATTAATGCAAGAGTAGAGACAATTAACCCAAGCTGTGCCGTTCAGAATACATCATGTCCCTGGGCACATAATGGGCCCAAAGGGCAAGCCAGTTGTTCATGCCAGACCAATCAGAGCCCTTCTCCATGATTTTTCCAAAACAGAATCGTTGAGATGTCTGTGAGGAGCCTCCTGGCAGTGGAACAAAGCCAGCGGCAGAGAGGAACCCAGGCGAAATGCAGAGTCCCAAAGGGTGTGTTTGAGCCTGTGCCAGTTTGGATGCTGTTAGGTGAAAGTAGTAGACGTTGAACTCAAATCGTGAACAAAATCAAAATAAAAGTTACGTCACATGAGCTGAGAAAAGGTGGGCCCTAGGGATGACTGATACAGCAGCTGAACAGTGACCCCAAAGACCTGAGTTTTTCCCATCACTCTGCCCTTACTACTCGGATATCACAATTGGCCTAGTCTAATCACTGGGGTAGAATATTAATGGATATAAGGTAAAGAAGGACTTAGAGGGGCCAGCCTTGTGTCATAATGGTTAAGTTTCTGCACTCCACTTCAGCAGCCCAGGGTTTGCGGGTTCAGATCCCAGGTGTAGACCTACACACTGTTCATCAAGCCATGCTGTGGCAGATTGGCAAAAAGAGGAGGATTGGCAACAGATGTTAGCTCAGGGCCAATCTTCCTCACTGAAAAAGCAGAAAAAGAAGGAATTAGACAGACAAAAGCGTTAAGTATAACCAACACAGCCTTAAGCTATGTCATGGAGTCATTCACAAAGATCTCCACAGAATCCAGGAGCAACCCTTCTAGAAAATTTGTTATTCAACTCTTCATTTGTGATGCGTACCCCAGTATATTTCCCATTATTATTATTTGTTTGTTTTTTTTACTTGCTTTGGGTTGCTGTTCATTGCAGTCACAGCCCTAACCATTATCTTAGCCTACCTCGGAGTATCTCATTTTTTGTCACCAGTTTCCATTCACTCTTAAATAATCACAACCCACTTTCCCTCCCCAACCTTCAGCCTATAGCTTCAGCTGTGGTCTTACCCTTGGTTCAAAGATGGATCATGTAACCTAGACCTAAGCCCATCAGTGCATCATCCGTCTCCCTTTTTGACAATGATTGGTTGAGATATGGACATGTGACCTGTTTACAAGCTGATAATGCATTATGAGGCTTTTGCTAATAATCCTGGGAAAGAAACTTTTCTCTATTTCCCATTAGACATGAGCCAGATAGGTAATTCCAGTAGCTGCTAAAAACCATCTTGCAACCACAAGGGTAAAGCCTGTCTGAGAACAGAGTAAACCCAGAAGGAGAAAAACTGGATCCTGAGTCCCTGGCTTCTGGACCCCGTTGTGTCGATTCTCTTTCTTTGCTTAAGGCAAATGGAAGCAGCAATTTCAATGCTTATAAACAAAAGGCTCCTAACCTATATACCCTATTCTTCACTCCTCCTGCTGTAATTAGATAGTCTGAAAGCAGAGAAGTCCTTATCTATAGTTGTGTCCCTAGCAGCCACATTAGTGCCTGGCACACAGTAGGTATCAAAGCAGAGTTTCTCAGATGGGCTTGAGGCTGCCTTCACAACACATTTCTAATAGGGTCCCAGGACTCTGGGTAGCTGGGGGAGCCTTTGTCCCTTCCCTGGGCACTTTCTAATGCAAGGCCAGGACCCTTCCTGGGTCATCAGCAGAGACGCACAGGTTTTGGTCACGAGGGAAGCTGCAATATGGGTCACGACTGAGTGGTCAACGTGGAGGTTCCAGTTGTAACTATAGAGGCCAGTTTCACCCACCTTCTTGCCCACTCCCACCCAAAATAGGTCCTGAAATGCAGCAGTTTACACAAGAGCTGTTTATTTTGCAACTAATATGTAACACAGAGGCCCTTCTTATATATTTTGCGTGGGGGCTGACTAGTAAACCTGAGGTCAAGGACTCTGGGACTGCCACGCACCTAAAGAAAGTAGCTTCTTCCATTTAGCCAGACTCCCGTTGTTTCCCAGAACCTGTCAAGATTCCCACTTTCTAACAGACCCGCATTCTGGCAGAGCCTGGAGCTAAGAGCAGAGAGAGAATTATTGGAACAAGTTTGATCTCTCTTGGACGCTGATGAACAATCTCACAGCCCCCTCCTTTGGGCTCTGACCTAAGACTCCCTCAGCCTGTCTGCAGGAGGCTAGGGGCCTCTGGATTTCCAACGTGTCCCTGACCCGTCCGAAATGCCCAGCACCGGAGAATGTGCCTTCTAAATGCTCGCTAGCCTAGAAGGGAATTCTGAGGCTGCCTTCTTTCAGGGGAGGGACATTTAAGGGATGGTTTTCCAGAGAGAGGTAGAATCTTAGCACTGTGGGCTCTGGGTTGCTTTAACTCCTACCTCTGCTGCTAGGAGATGAGTCAGCTTGGTCATACCAACGTGGGAACTGAGAAGACGAAAGCAGAAGTGCTGAACCTGCTCCAGTTTTGCGAGTTGATATTAGAGCAGACCGAGCCCCAGGCCCCCTGTCTCTTGGTTCCGCAGACCCCACTGCTGGTAGGAGATCATCAGAGTATACAAGTCTCACCATTTAGACCCTCCATGACCTGGACCCTTGCCTCTCTCCAGCCCCAGCTCACCATGATCCACCTCTTAACTAATACTCCAGTGATAACCTTCTTGGTGCTGATCACTTAAAGCAAGCGGCATCACTCCTCCGTGCCTTTGCTCATGCTGTTCCTCTGCCCAGATTGTCCTCCAACGTCTATCCTATTCTGATATCTATCCATCCAAAACTCTCTCATCTTTCAAAGTCCAACTCAAATGCCATTATCTTCTCTATCGATATATATAGCTCTTTCTTCATCTCACCCCCTTCCCCACCCCATCAATAATCTTTCAGTCCTGAATGCTCTTGGTAGCTTGAGGCTATGTTGGTTAGACTCACTGTCTTTGCCTGCCTAACTCTTATACATCCTATAATGTTCAGTTCCAGTATCACCTCCTCCAAGAAGCCTACCCTGATGTTCCCAGGCTAGCTTCGTGCCCCATCAAGCTCCATGCCTTATCTTGAAATGATGTGTGTGCTTCTCCCTTACTAAGCTGTGAGGACCCCATGGCAGGGACAGAGTCACAGTCACGTGCATGTCCCCAGAGTCCAACACAGGGTCTGCCACATAAGGGGGATGACTTTCAGGAGCTTAATTAGGCTGAAGTGCCTGTCAGTTGGGACACCTTCTTGCAGACAGCACATTCTCTGGGAGCGATTACCTGTGGTCAACGAGGAGGCATTTACCAGCACGCTGCACTTCTCTGGAGACGAGAGAAGGCAGAATCAGTGAGCCTACATGGCCAAAAACTCAGTCTACTGCTCTGGCTCCTTCCCAGCATCAGGGGAATTTGTCCCATCAGCTTTCAAAAACTCAAATAGTAACATATGTGGAACAAGGCACTAGGTGTGGGTCGGTGAGGCGTAAATAAGGCTTAGTCCCGTCCCCAGGGTCACCTCGTGGCACACGTGCGCTACTGCAGTACACAGTCCCATGGAGTAGAAATGAGGCAGCATCGGCTCGCCTGGAGGAATCGAGAAAGGCTTCGCAGAAGGAGCCATATTTGAACTGGGTCCTCAAAGAGGAGGCATCCACCAGACAAAGGTGGGAACTAGGGGAGAGCAGTCCAGGCAGAGGGACCAGCTGGGCAAAGGCTCGCAGGCTGGAATGTACTGGCATGTGTGCAGGACAGCACATATCTACCTGGCTGGTGTTAGAGGCTTTGTGGAGGGTGAGGGAGGAGATGAAGACAGAGGGTAGTTTGGGGCCTGCCTGTGGGGGCCTTGAGCACTTCACTAAAAGGTGACGCTTTTATCTGATAAGCGCTAGGGAGCCTTGAATGTTTTTCAGCAAAGGAATAAAAACTGGCAGCAGTGTTTAGGATGAACAAGAGGGACAAGGAGGCATATCAGAAAGTGTGGCTGTCGTTGGTGAGGATGATGAGGGCCAGGACAGGAGGCTGTACTAGATAAGGAGAGGAAGGGATGGCTTGAGAGATGTTGTGGGGGCGGAATCACAAGGAACGAAGACTGTTCGGCACCCTGAATCTTTCCAAATCCTTTCTACGCACCTACCCCCACGGCCCCCCACTCCCCAGCTCCCCAGCAAATCCTTCTTCCCTCCTTGGCTGTTAAATTCTAAGTCAAGGAGATTCCAAATGCTGACTACATCTTCCTTGGCCCATGTCAGCTTTTGGCAAATAAATTGGTGCCGTTCCCCAGAAAGCTTTTCTTGAACTTCATAAAGTTAGCAAAGAGGAGAAGTGTTAACAGTATGATCTGTTGAGTCTCAAATTCTAATCCCAGCCCTAACACTAACCCAGCTTTTTCACTCCCTGAAGTTCTGCCAAAATCAAAAGAGAAGGCCTGTGCCAGACACAAGTCATTTCAGCTGAACAAGCACGCCGGAGGTCACAGAGCGCTGCTGGGCTCGCAAAATGTTCTGCGGCTTTAGAACAGGCTCTGGGTGGCTGATGGTGGTCCATGTGGGTGACACAGTCAAAAGGAGCAGGAAAAGCACTTTTCTTTGGTAAATAAATATTCCACTGTTGATGCCGAATCTAATCAGAAGCTCCAAGGAGACAGGTGCCGTTCATTTATTAAAAGAATGGAGGAAGAGAGAAGGCGTGATTCTGGCCTGCCTTCCTCTAGTGAGAGAAAAAATGACATCCCCGGCAGCTAGAGAAAAGTCAAGGTTTGGGAGACATGCGATGCACATTCTTGAGTGTCTATTATGTGTCTAATCTTTTAAAGACACTATTATATTTCATCCCCACATTCAATCAATAAAGCAGATGGTATTATGCCCATTTCACAGATGAGGGAGCGGAGGTTCAGAAAGATGAAGCCATGTGCCCAAGGGAATGTGTAAGCAAACTTTGTCATAGTGAAGTACAGACTGTATAGGAAGATTCTCGCTTTGGGAAACAAGAGGAAAAAAGGATGTTGATGTCCTTACATTTGTATAGAACTCTAGAGTTTGCAAAGCACACTCGCATGCATTATTCTCTTGTCATACTCAGAGAGGCCCTGTGCGGAGGACCGTAATAGTCCCATTGTAGAGATGGGGAACCGAGAGCCAGGGAGAAGGGAATTCACAGTCGGGAACTGGGACTTGAACATAGACCTGCGTCCAGACCCAGCTCCTTTTCCGCAGAGGGAGGCTCTGCAAAAGACATAGAGTTTGATAAGGAAGAGAAGGGCATTCCCAGGAGAGAGGGGGCCCGGAGAAAAGGCCCTCAGGGAGAATCTAGTGTGTGCGGTACAGAGTCTAAGATCCACACGGCTGGGTTGTACCGACGTGCAATGGTGCCGTGGTCATATGTGTCAGGCCTGGAGCCACACCACCGGGATTTGAACCCAGATTCTGCCACTTAGCTCACCTGTGCCTCAGTTTCCTCTTCTGTAAGTGATGATAGTAATAGTACCTCCTTCATGGAGAATGCTGTGAAAAGTGAACATAGGAGAGCACTTAGAAGAGGGCCTGGGGCATAGATAATCTTAATGAAGTTTTGCTATTATCACTTCATTATTATTACTCCTACTACGTCTACCACTCCAGAGTCCTGGGGATGAGGCTGGGCGAAGAGGGAGGGCTCGGGATCTCAGGATGTAAAGCGTGAGACTTGTCTTAGTCTGTTCGGGCTCCTACAACAAAGTACCATGGACCGGATGGCTTATAAACAATACAAACATGTGTCTCACAGTTCTGGAGGCTGGCAGTCTGAGATCGGGTGCCAGCGTGTCAGGTTCTGGTGAGGGCCGTCTTCTGGGTTGCAGACTGCTGTATTCTCCTCGTGTCCTCCTACAGCAGAAAGAAGGCAAGAGAGTTCTCTGGGCCTCTTTTATAAGGGCACTAATCCCATTCCTGAGGGCTCCACCCTCATGATCTCATCACTTCCCAAAGTTCCACCTCCTAATAACATCGCCTTGGGGGTTAGGGTTTCAATATATGAATTTTCAGGGGAAACATTCTGTCCATTGCAAACCTGAAGAAGCAAAAGTAGTACAAAGCCAATTTTAATTGAAAGAGGATAAAAGTGTTATTTTGCAATGATGAGTCTGGCAGGAGTAAGCACGCCTCCCCAACACCTTTCCCATCTGCACTAAGACCCCACCTGAAGGGTGTGCTTCATCCCTGTGTTCCTCCATCACCACACTCACCCCAAGGCACCATAGTTGCCTGATAATTACCTGCCTCCCCTGGGCCATGTCTGTCTTACTCACTGGTGAATCTGGTGTCTAGTACCCTGGCATTTAGTGGGGGCTCAATAAATATTCTTCTGATGAATGAATGAATAAATGGATGGAATGGGATGAGAGTTTGATGAGGAAAGGATCTACAGGGAGCCCAGCCAAGAGGCAGATGCAAGACTCTGGGCTAGGATGGGGGCAGAGAGAGTGAGGAAAATGTGAGAAATGCAAGAGGCATTTGGAAGAAAGAACAGACAGGACTTTGTGAATGACAGACTACGGGAGTTCATGGGAAAGGAAGGATAAATGTTAACTCCAACCCTGGGCTCCTGGATACTGGCGATGACCCTGTCAAAAATGGAAAGGAAGTGGGGCCACCTGGTGGTGTAGTGGTCAAGTTCGCAAGCTCTGCTTCAGCAGCCCAGGGTTTGCAGGTTTGGATCCCAGGTGCAGACCTACTCACTGCTCATCAAGCCACGCTGTGGTGGCGTCCCACATACAAAATGGAGGAGGACTGGCACCGATGTTAGCTCAGAGACAGTCTTCCTCAAGCAAAAAGAGGAAGGCTGGATACAGGTGTTAGCTCAAGGCCAATCTTCCCCACAAAAAAAAAGGAAAGGGAGAAAGGAGAAGTTGGTTTACCAGAGAAGATTTTGCTGTCACTTTGCCCTTATTGAGCTTCACAGAAGTGGCTGGTGATGAAAATGGAGTAATACAGGGCAGCATGGGGTGAGAGGTACTGGCTGGAGATGGGACTTTGGAAAGAACCCATTCAGTAACCATTGAAGGTGCCTCTTCTTCTCAAAAAGGGGCAAGCACCAGGAAGATGGGGGACTAACCAGTCTGAGGAAACTTCAGGCTCCTTGGTGCCCTTGGAGGAGCCTTAGAGCAGAGAGGAAACAGGTAGATGGCAAGAAGGGGACGAAGATGTAGCAGTAGGGCCATCATTCCCAGCCTGTCAGATTTGCCTCAGGCAGCCCAATCCATCTGGTGGAGCCGGCTTTAAGCCAACCCTTGGCCCTGCCCAGACAACCTCTTTCACTCTACCTCCTTCCCCTGCCCTTCCCTGCTCTTCCCTTCCCTTCAGTTGTGGCCCCATCTTTCCCCTACTTCACAAAGTAAAACATAAAATAAAACACAAGCAAGAGGAAGGCACATTCCCCAGGTGTCCTAAGAGAAGGAAGGCAGCTCTTAACTCTCGGGACCACTTGCTCCCCTCTTCCTTTCTTCCTCAATCCACACTTTGCCCAAGACCTGCCCATGGGAGAAGTGAATCAGAAAGGAAAGCCATTTTATATCAGAAAACCAATTAGCTTAAAGTAAAGCACAAAAAAGGAGACCAAGCCATTCAATTTTGTTTTGTTTTGCTTTCTTGAAACATTTTATTACAATTGTGGCTACTGTGAACCCCAACTTCTCATTTCTTGATTTCTGCAGGAAAACTGTAGCTGCTGGGATTCTCAGGAGAGAGAAAGCACAGACCCATTTCTGCGCATTTCTGCCTCCTCCTGGTAGATGGAAAATCGGAGAGAAGAAAACTAAAGCTCATCCACAATATGGGACAATGCGAAAAAAATCAACTTTAGAGTTAAGTAATCTTAGATGTGCTCTGCAACTAATGGGCTGACTCATTACCTTTCAGAGCTGGTTCCCTCTCTGATCAAACACAGCTGATAATGACTGTCACCTCCGGAGACGGTATGATGATGTGATAACGCGGTCAAGTACTTCGCAGAACGTGGGCGCTCCCTGAAGACCCACTCCCCGTGGTCCTTGCTGTTTCTCACACAAACCTCCCAGCCTCTGCTGTCTGTGGGCTTCTAGGGGACCCACAGAGGAGGGATGAGCTAGAGGCCCACCCCCAAGAGAGATTTCAGCCTAACGGTTTCCAAGAATTTTCAATTTATTACACATTTTTTCCAGGTTTCGGTATGATTTGACTAAAATGCAAAGAAACCTCACATATGTGGAGCGGCCAGAGCAGCATGCCTTCCTAAGCTGATTACACTCTGTGGGTCCAAGTTCAACTAACCCCATCCCCAAACAAAATGTCTATTTCTGGCCAAAAGAAGGCCCCAGAAAGACTGAACTGTCTACCTCATCAAGTGGTGCACTTGCTTGGAAGGGAGCCAAGTGTGTTGGAGTCCAGGCCAGCCAACAACACCCAGGCCACTTTTGGAGACAGCAGGCGGAAGTGAGGGCTCTGATTTTCATGTTAAATCCCCATTTGGCCTTGGAAATGTTAAAAATAAACTTTCACCTGCATCTGATTTTCCTCTTTGTTATTGCAGCCATTGTCTGTTTGAACAAAGAGGTAGCAAGAGCCTCTTTGAGCAGTTCACAGAGTTCAAGCCAGAGCCCAAATTGGAAGGACACAGATGTTAATGAACAAGGGGACCAAGCAAGAGTGCCACTGGGAATCGGAAAACTTCCCCTGCATTGTCCGGCCCCACTCTGCTCTGCCAGCAGCCCTGCTTGACTCTCAGGAGAAAGACCTGGGAGCTGCCTGTGCATTTCCCCCTCTGCAACCTGATAGAGAGCAAGAGCTTGATGACTCTTTCCTGCCAGTTGCTTGCATTTTGGAGGTGTGCATCGGATTGGGGGTGTGGGGGGTGGGGTTGCTTACAATAGGATGAAGAATCACAAATTAGGTGCTCCGGGAGTTGTGGGCTACCTTGGAAGCAGGAGGTTGTTATACAAAGAACCTGGGATGGTAAGCTGGACAAACCTGAGTTCAAATTCATTCCTTTTCAGTTGTGTGACCTTGGGGCAAATTACTTGACCTCTCTAAGACTAAGTTTGATTTTGTATATGATGGGCATAAACACCATGTTGGTTAAAGCAATGCCAGCTGCTGTAGTAAACACACGCACAGAAGATTAACTGGCTCTGCTATTATGGAAGTTTATTTCTGATTTGTGTGAAGTCCAAAACAGGTGTTCTTAATCTGTGGGCCGCTCTCCTCCAAGATGTGATGTACATCTCTTGGCTCCTTTATTTGTCTGGCTTCGCCGTTTTCTAAACATGGCTTTCAAGGTCATAAGCCTTGTAGAAATCCATCCAAAGATAGGAGAATCTGATGGAGGAGTGTGGCCAGTGGAAGGGTTTCATGCTAGGTCTAGAAATATCACTTCCACTCACACACTAGTATCTATATCACAATTACATGGCTGGAATGAATTGCAAAGAACACTTAGAAATGAGGTCCGGCGGTGTGCCCAGGACACGGAGGAGACAGGTTTGGTGAGCATCTAGCTAGTCTTTGCCACACATACCAACTGTTCAGGGAGATAACAAGGCTTAAATGAAAGGGTGACTATGAAACAGTGCAGTTTTCAACAAATGTCGGTTCCTTTCTTCTTTTCCACCACAGCTAAACTCTGCTAGAAGCAAGGAGGGGCTGCTTCCTTGTAATGACATACAAATAGGAGTAGCTGCTGCCAATGAGCTCCTCAACCGCACAGGCCTCGCCAACATTTTCCCCACTCCCAACACAGGGGACCCTGGACTGGGCTTCTTGCTCCTTCCCCTCATGATCAAGCCCTGCACCCATAGTCCTGACAGCCCCACCAGGGCCCAACCCTTCCACAAAATCACAAGTTTTGTCTGTTAAACCCTGGGGCTAGAAAACTACCTTTTTTAGGAACAGCTGAGGCAAGCTATGTTTGGTTGTCACTGTGTTTCTGTTAACATTTATTTTCAATGCCCGTAGGTGGGTCACATACTCCCTCATCGCCACAGTCCCCACCATGCCCTATTGGGTCACCTCTGGCCTGCTTCATTCATGTACCTGCCTGGCTCTGGAAACCTTTGGACTGGACACCCCCAAGACCTCCTGGGGGCTCCCTGGGTTTCCATGCAGGGCTTCCACACTCCGCCCCACCACCCCTATCTTGGACGTATCCCTCCTAATCAGCCACTCAGGCCCCATGGCTTCTGCCTGTACCCCGAGGCACACCACGGCTCCGCTTTCTCTTTCTGTACCCAACAGGGCTTTGGGGATAAGCCCCCTCATGACTTCCCCACGCACTGCCTTGTCCTCACCCCTGAATTAGTTTCATTATTCTCTTGTGTGTGCATCTGGGAGAAAGGGTTAGCAAGAAACATTTAATTGAAAGCTGTGGTTTCCCAGCATAGCAGCCGATGTGGTTTCACCAGCTTTGGGCAGGTTGATCTTTAGACAGTGTTGCAGGTTAGAATTTCCACAGTGTTTCTAAAAGAAAACGTGTCCCAAATTCCAAACAACTGAATTCTGAATGAATTGGATGACCAGTCCTTTCATAACTTGAGAACTGCACTGATCCCACTTCTGACCTGGTGGAAAGCTCACGGACTTTAGAGACACCGGGACTCGAATTTAAACCCTGGCGCTGTGTGACTTCAGACAAATTACAGAAACTCTTTATCTGTAAAATGAGGAGATAATCTTACTAGAATGTGGGTACAAGGATTGAGCGAAAGTACGGATATACAGCTCCTAGCATAGTGGCTGGTACGTAGTAAAGACTCATAAATAACAGTTAGTATATTGACCGTAATATAAGGAAGAATTAGAACAATCGATGATAGGTATTACACTTCTAAAATAACTTGTTTCACATAAAATTTCAATATAAAAGTTACATATTTTTATTTGGGGGGAAGGGGGAATTTAAAAGCAGAAAATAGAGATTAATCAAATTCTCTAAATTCAATGAAAACTACTATTAACATTTTGGTGTTTTTCCTCCCGATATGTTACTATATACATATGTACCTTACAGTTGGGATTAACCTAAATACAATGTTATTTTATAGCCAACATTTTCCCTCAAAACGCAATAAGCTCTTTTCAGTAAAAATTCTTTACAAATGCTGGTTTTAAAGAACTTAAAATTTAAGGGAATTTTAAAACTATTCAATGATTTAACTATCCATTCCTTTAATGCGGGACATTTAGCTTATTTCCATTTTTTACTCTCATAAACAACACTTCCATATGAAATCCTGGAATTTTTGTTCTAATTTATATTTGTTTATTTACTTGCAATAGCTTCCTAGAAGTAGTATGGCCAAGTCAAACGGTGTGCACATTCTTAATCCTCTCGCCACAGTCAGCTGAGCGGCCCTTCAGAAACGTTGTAACAACTCACGCTCTGGGGCGTTTTTAAACTCCTGCTCTGAGTGCCCGCCCTTCACTTCCGCCCGGGAACAGCCGCTCTGCAGAGGGCACGGTGCTTGTTTCGGGGCTGCCCAGCAGGCACTGCCTTTTCCTCACAGGGCCCCGACTTCCTTTGGGGAATTGTCTCTGCCCCTAGTGCAGTCGTGGTGGGACTTCAGAGTTGGAAGGGTCCCCTGGTGGGAGAGGATGCTGTGGAGCGGTCAGCTGCGGCAGCGCGCACCCCGGCTCGGCCCCCTTGCTCCGGGCTGGAGAGCAGCGCTCTGCGCCCCTGGGGCGCCCGGGGCCCTCCTTACGGGGTGTCGGGCCGGCGCTGGAGCCTTTGGATAAAACCTTGGCTATTCCCTTCCTTTCCTTCATCCCAAATCGGGGACAGAGAAGGATCTTAATACCACAGGGCAAGAACCAGGGAAGGTGCCCAGCACCTGTCTGTTGAAAAGACCTTGGAGGGTGACAAACAGAGCCTGAAAGAGACAGACTGAAGGGCTGTAATACACACCATCTATCTGTCCTGCAGCCTCCTTCCCAAAGAAAGCCGCTGGAGAAACCCACTTGGGACAAGGTTTGGAGCAACTTTCTGATGCCAGACTCATCCTGCCATCTAGTGGCGGCTAAGGGAGCTGGGCCGAGAGGAGCCCCTGACAAAGGGCCCTCAGGGCACGATGAACCCACAGTCCCACTAGTCAGGGGCAGATCAGAGGGGGACCGGGAACAGCCCGTGGGCAACTCAGACCTCGGGTGCTGTATGAAGGAGCCAGGGCAGGAATTACTCTCAGTAATAACTACGGCTACTGTTTATTGAGCACCTGCTATCAGCCAAAGATCGTCCAAAGTGCTTCTGACACTTTCAATCCTTTAGTCCGCCCAGCAGCCCCTTATGAGGATGGGGAATCTGAAGCCCAGAGGAGTCGAGAGACTTGGCCAAATTCACACAACTAGTCATTGGCCGAGGCAGGACTCACATCCGGCATTATCAGACTTCATACCTTGGGTTTCTAAGAACATTTCTAGAACCACAGAGAGATGTTTCCTTCTGCATCATTTCTGTTCCATCACCTCCAACCCATCCCCAAGATGGCAGAGGGTGGCTTCTTCACTGCAGGGTGTGCAGCCCCATTTGCACCTTCTGGGCTTCTCTCACCTCTGAGCAACTCCCGAGGGAAGATTTCTCTCCCTCAGCTTGGAGACGGTTGGAGGGAGAGGAGAAGCTGGGGGTGGCGTCCCTTGTCCACTGTCAACAAGTAATTAAGTGTTTGAGACTAACTTTCAGTCTTTCCTGTCGTTGGTTGTGTGAGATGGGGATGCAAACCAGGCCCCTAAAAGGCACAGTCTCATTTCAGATTGGCCACTGTAGAGTTTGCTTCTAAATCCAGAAAGGGTTCCTCATGCTGTCCAGGAACAATGGCGGGGCTGGCACAGAGCTACCCCCACCTTGCCTCAAAGGCTGAAAGAACCAACCTGGCACCCCAGTGAACACACAAGGGGTCAGGGGACCTGCTGGCCTGAAGACACTCTCCAGTTCGTGGATGCTGAGGTTTATTTAGGAAAAGGCAGCCATTCTTCCTGCCTGGTCTGCTTGGATGAGTAATAAACCACTTATTTTCAGTTTAGGGTTTTGGTTTTCTTTTCCCTTTTTACAAATTATCCAGACTTGTCTCTCAGAGTTGAGAGCTTGAGCTGCATCGAGTTGATTGCTCAGCGGATGAGGAGAGAGCACTGTGAAGAGGAGAGTGGTGCTCAAATGCACCGTGACTGTGATTTCTCCAAGAATCAGCATTTGTCTGCAATAACTTCAACCTCATTCATTCAACAAAGACTTACCTGGATGTCTTAAGAGACCAAAAAGGCTATGTTTGGAATTGCCAAGGTTCCTCCTATGAGGAAGATCCTAGGCCACTTTGTCCCCTCACACTGGCACCACCATCCCCTCTTTGCTCTTCTGCTCCCAGCGCTGTACACTGCCTGCCTCAGAGCAGTGGGGCCCACCTCCTGTCCAAGAAGTGGACAACCTCTCACCCTTCAGGTATCAGTGGCTGGTTCTTACCACTCTCCAACCTATGCACCTGTTTATTCCCCTTTTCCTATAATGATGTGATCAATTAACTCCACTCACTCATTTAGTCAATCAACATTTATTGATCACCTATCAGGGACCAGGCACCAGGATACAGAAGAGTGCAAGTCTCTCACAGCTAAGAGGAGCACAGTAAGTCAGACAATTACAACACGGTATGGAAACTGCTGAGTCAGAGACACACAAAGAAAGAGACAATGGGGCTCTCCGTCCCCTCCTCTTTCCACTTCTCCACCTTTAGCCAGCCCTTGCCTCAGCACCTGGCCTTCAGCCACTGCAGAGCCTCTGGGTTTCACTTGTAGCTACATGGTTACATGGCCCTCTTGCCCTGACATGACACAGACCCAACCACAATCTGTAATGAGCCATGGCGGCCTTTGGAGAGTGGACCACTCCAGCAAGAAAACAGGAGGGGAGAGAAGTCCACAAATGCATCATTGGTGCTGGTGCTAAAGACCAAGTTTGTGGAGTGGATAAAAGAAGGCTTGATGAATAACTGAGTGATGAGTCAATTGATGATGGAATGAACGAAGCAGAGAACAAACTTCCAACCTTGAAGCCAAACTGACTTTAGAGTTTCCAATACTTGTGCTGGTTCATTGAACACCACGTTCCCCAGAAAGTCCACTGCAAAGATTTTTACTTTAAGAAATTAAAATTACAGAAAAGTTCCCTGAGAATGTGGCAATGCACCCGAGGACACTGGAGCTGCCTAGTGGAGTTTCTGAGCCAGGGCTCAAGGTCACTTTCGCAGCTGAGTGGCCCCCCATCCATGTGAGGGAGGAAGCTCCAAGTTCCTCGGGCCAGAGCTTTCTGAGGTTGGCTTCTGGGGAGAGAGAGCTACGAAAGGTGACAGGTTTGGGGCTTCTCACTTAACAAACAGGTGCCCCACCCTCATCTCTAGCTGGAAAGTGACATGTGTGTCATGTCACCACCGCAGTGCTTCCTGCCGAAGAGACAATTGCCAGGAAGGCTCTGGGGTCACAAACCATTGCATTCGAACATGTTCTCATGTGAACGTAGAGGTTGTGCTGGAAGAGGACAAGGATCAGGGAGGAAGGAGGTTATGTGGTCAGGGGCCTGTTCGAACAGCTTAAACGCCCTTGAAGGCCCCCTTGTTCTCTGAGATAAACTGGCTGAAGCTTTTGACCTTGGGGTTTAGTCGGTGGGTGAGCTTGACATCACGGTCTGGCCTCGTTTGATAGAAACGACACATGTTGGCAATCTCCTTCCCTACAGGAATTCCCAGCTTCTCATACGCTTCCGGGGTCATCTTTTAAGAACAAGTGAAAACACAGGAAATGTTAGCACCCTCATTCAAAATAGTGTGAAAATAAATTATTCATCTCAGTGATGATACAGGTCCATAATTCTTTAGCCTAACTCCAAAACCTAAGGAACTCTGAAGATTTTTTCATAAATAATTTGGCAGCAAACTGACTTTTCAGAACTAATTTAATGGCATAATGTGGTCTGAACTCAAGTGAAGCTAGTTGTGGTCTTTAATTATCCCAGCTAGTGGAAACAGGCATCCATGTTCCGCAGAGAGATTGATGTGTTTGATTACAGGTTCCTGACCCAGCCCCTGCGGGGACGTTACCTACCACATGTAGCCAGAACCAATCCAAAGCTGAACGATTCTGGAAGCTGGGTGGTTTCTGGCCCTAAGCCTCGTGGACAAGGTACTATGGACCTGTGCCCCCTTCATCTGACCAGCTTTTACATACGTTTCCTCATGGGACTCCCTCAGCAGCCCTCTGACACATTCTACCCATCTGGCCTCCACACGGTGTCGAGGCTCCCTCACTCTGACAGGTCTCTCTATCCTTCCCTCCTGGCCGATGTCCCTTCCATCATCACTTCCCTCCTTGATTAGAAATGGGCATCTTTTTATCTTTAAAGAGTGGCACCTGAGCTAACATCTGTTGCTAAGCGGTTTTTTTTCTTCTTCTTCTCCCCAAAGGCCCCCAGTACATAGTTGTATATTCTAGTTATAGGTCTTTCTGGCTCTGCTCTGTGGGATGCTCCCTCAGCATGGCTTGATGAACGGTGTGAGCTCCACACCCAGAATTCAAACTGGCAAAACCCTGGGCCCCCGAAGCAGAGTGCATGAATTTAACCACTCAGCCATGGGGCCGGCCTCAGAAATGAGCATCTTGACTTCAACCATCGCAGCCTCTGCCAGGGCCAGACCCAAGCAAACGCTGCCCATCACACACCTACTGACCCACCTTCTGGCACCTTCCACAAAAGCCACCCCTTGAGTCCCTCTGACAAAAACTAGATCAATAGTTCCACCACCTGCATGAGCAAAGACAATTTCTAGCTATCAGATCCAGTGTAATCTGTCTTTAGCCCCCAGAGATAAACTCTAACCTCCCTTTTCCACTTGGCCTTAGAAAAATGTGACAGACACAAACAACTTATATAAAACGATGGTTATCATACACCATTTATAATAAGAAAGAATGAAGAACAACCTACATGTCCAAAAACAGGAATAGTAACAAAAATTGTGGTACATCTAAGAATACTATGTAGTTGTTAAAATTAACATTTTTGAAGAAATTTAACAAAACAGAAAATTCTCATAATAAGTGTTAAGTGAAAAAGCCAGATACAAACTGCTACATATAGTGTTATTTTACTTTGATAAAAATACATATATAATGCTGTAAAAAGATGAGAAGAAAATGTGCCAAATCTTAACAGTTGCTGTCTCTGATAGATGGCACTACATGATTTTTATTTTCTTTTTTAAACTTGTCTGAGTTTTCTACAATGAGCATTTGTGATTTTTGAAATTAGAAAACAATTTTAAATTCAAGTGTGGCTGGAAATACAAGACCTACGAGAGGATGGAGGGTGACTTCTAGAATGTCTGTCTCCTTGAATCTCTCTCCCATCCTGTCCTCTGATAACTGATATCCCTCAGGAAACACAGGGATTCTATTCTGCAGAATTTTGAAGGAAAGAGATTGGTTCTGTTGGGTCTCATTCTTTGAGAGAACCGTGTTCCTTTTGGGGCTGGACAGACAGTTTCAGCCAGACCGGGGTTCCTGCTGGGAGTTCGTTCTGGGGCGCGTGCGGTCACTGAATTAACAAACAGCCTCCTTCTGACCAGATGGGGGAGGCAGACCGTCAAGGCTGGAGCGCCACCTTGTGGCCTCTTGCTTCCTTCCTCAGAGTAGCATTTGCTTCAGAGTTTTTCCCCTCTAGAGGAGGGGCCAGCGTCCTTTCAACTTAGAGTAGCTACCAAGAACAGCACTAACCATTCTGTAGAACTCCCAGCGTCTAATGCCCTAGAACGTTTGAAGCCAAAGAAGTTGCTGCTGCATTGTGAAACAGCTAAGGATAGTCAGGGACCAGGTACATGATGGAGAGATGCTGGGATGGTCCTGAGTCATTCGAAACAATGTCCACCCGGTCCTCTGAGATGAACTCACACACACCACATGCCCCCACTCCCTCACCCTTCTCCCCTTCTTTCTTACAGAGTTCAAACCCCACAAGACAAAATGAATGTAAGACCCAAATGCAAGTGCCCTGGGAGAGGGGGCAATCTCTGAGAAGTAAATTTGCAGCCAGGTGCAAGTGACTTTGCAGAGCTTCTCCTAAGTCCATCTTCTGAGTGAGGGGCTGCCTTCTTGGGTTTGGGAGTAACCTCTTTTCTCCATGAAATTTTGTGTGGTTTTCAGTGAGATCCCCAGATGTGGTTTTGTGGTGGGATTGACCCCTATAATAGTTTTCAAAAAAAAGATCTCTCAGCCTCCACACAGCTCCACGGCCTGAGGCTGACTGGGGAATCCAGAAGCCCCTCACGACTGACTGGACCAACACTTACAGACAAAAACAAAAACCACCTTCTATCCCTGACTCTTGGAAACACTTTAGAACAGGGGTTGACAAATTTTTTTCTTGAAAGCCTAGATACAAATATTTTAGACGTTGCAGGCCATAGAGTGGTCTCTGTCACAACTACTCAACTGTATCATTGTCTCATGAAAACAGCCACAGACTTAACATAAACAGTGGCGTGGCTGAGTTCCAATAAATCTTGATTTATAAAAGCAGGCTTGAACCCTGTAGGAAGAAGGCACCTCTCCTCTGGAGAGATGTTAGGACTGGGTCGGACCTTGGAAATCATCCAAAGAAGACCCTCATTTCACAGATGGGACCACGGCAGACAGGAAAGGCAGAGCTGTATTAGTTACTGCCTGACAGTTGGAGAGAAGGGACGGGTCCTCCTTTCAGCCCTGATGCTGTCTCTCCGAGGCCACACAAACCTTCCTTCTCAGAAACCCTGTCCTCTTTCTCCTTCCTCTTATCAACACTTGCTTGGAGAGATGGCTGCTAGTGCTCAATCTCATCAGCTCCTTGCGCTTCTCTCTAAAAGGTCTGTCCTAACCACACTCTAGTCCAGGCCATTCCAGCCTGTTCAGTAATCGAGGGCTTACTATGTCCTAAACCCAGTGCCGGGCACCTCCCATATATATCTCATTTCATCCTCACGACAGTCCTATGAGGGGTATAATAATCTTTTTTAACATGAATAAACTGAGGCTGGAGAGCTTAAGTCACCTGCCAAGATTCCACAGATAGATAAGAGCAGGACCAGGGTTTGCTTGCTTCCCCAGACTGCCTCTGGTTCATTCATGTTGATTCCAGAATTCAGCTAGGCCAGCCCCCTCACTCTCTCTACCTATACACAGTCCTGCCCACCCTCAAGAAACACCTCAAGGCTGCTTCTTCCATGAAGCCTTCTCCTACCCTTCTCTGGTCACCTATAGCAGTGTAGACAACACAATTAAGCACCTACAGTGTGCTGGGTTGTACTGATCTCTGTGTGCATTAACTCTTTCTCCTCAACTCTGTTGTACACTCCGCAAAGATAGCACTAGGTATGTAATAGATTCCTGATATATATCACATGCCAAAAACTATGCTAAGACCTCTAACTGTATTCTAATTTTCACAAGAACAGCCCATGGTAGATGCTATCGTCCCACTTTACAAGTGAGGAGGCTGAAGTTCAGAGTGGGTGAGCGCCTTGCCCACCCCCAGGGAGCTCTGGCTGACTGGAGTGAGCAGCAATGAGTGCTCATGAGAGGAGAGTTGGGATGGTGTATATGAAAACATTGTACCTCGGTCTTCAGATTCTAAAGTTCTTTTTTAAAGTTTTTTCCTCCCCAAAGTCCCAGTACATAGTTGTAAGTCCTTCTGGTTCTTCTATGTGGGATGCTGTCACAGAATGGCTTGATGAGTGATGCGTAAGTCCATGCCCAGGATCCAATCTGGCAAACTCTGGGCCACCAAAGGAGCACACAAACTTTACCACTATGCCACTGGGCTGGCGCCTGATTCTAACTTCTTTCCACCCAAAAGTAATTTTACCTTAACAAGCTGATTAACATGAAGCCAAAGAAATAAAACCATAAGGGTGGGATTCAGATGCACTCACAGATGCAGATAGATTTGTAGAATTGGAATCTTCTTCAATGTCTTCTGAGCCTAAGCTCAACCCTGCCTCAATATGTCTAAAGTCTGCCAGAATTTGTACATTAGTGGGATGTGACCCTAAGTGGCCTCTTGTGATCACACTTATGTCTCCTAAGAACTCACCTTTGCATCTCGGATATCTTTCCCCAAAACCTTGGACAAAACATCAGCATATTGCTGTATGGTTAGCGCTTCTGCACTGAGACCCACGGCCTTGCCAACAAACTCCTCTGGAGAATTAAAAATACTACAGACGACTGCTCCAACATCAGCAACAGAGATCCCATCCATCGGGACGTCCCCCATGGGTATTGCTAGTGAAAAAAAAAAAGATAAAAATTATTGATTACATCACATACCAGTAGGTCCCACCAATCCTGAACTAATCAACTACTTAAATGAAAGGGATGGGAACACAATGTACCACTGAGTGGCCACAGTCTTTGCACAGTTGTAAAATTTTGTTTGAGAAAACACCATAATGCCCATGTTTTGATTTAAAAACAAAACAGAAAGAAAGAGCAGCTATTTACTAAGCATCTCTCTGTGCCAAGTATGATTAATCGTCTCTCTGACCCAGACATCTCTGCTGAATTCCAGACTCATATGTCTAGTTGCCTACTCAACATTCTTGCTTGACCATTCAATAGACGTTTTAAACTCAATGCACCCCAAAATGAATTCCTATACCCCACCCTCAACCTGTTCCCCCAACATATTTTCCCATCTTAGTTACGGCAACTCTGTCACTCCAGTTTCCCAAGTCAACAATCTTGGAGGCACCATGATACCTCTCTCACCCTCCGTATTCTATCTTTCCTGAAGCACTATTCACACTGTGTCCAGAATCTGACCATTTCTCAACAACTGCACTGCTACCACCCTAGTCCGAGCCACCATCATCTTTGACTTGGATTATTGCAAGATTGGTCTCCTTGTTTCCACTCTTGCCCTTCTATAGTCTGTTTTCAACACAGAAGTCAGAGTGATTCTGTAAAAACTAAAGTCAGCTTATGTCATCTCTGCCCATATTCTCCAATGGTTCTCTGTGTCTCTGAGAGAAAAAGCCAGTGGCTCAGAGGACCAGGCCCTCTGTTAGCTCTGCCCTCACCTGTTACTTCTCCTCCCACCCAACTTGCTCTCTTCCTGACACATTGGCTGTTCTCTCTGCCCAAAACTCTTTTCCCCTCATTACCCACAAAGCCCACTACCGACCTCCATCAGAAGGTGCTCGGATGTCACCTTCTCCAAGAGGCCCCCGATTGCCTTGTTGTAGTTTCACACCCCACCTCCTCACTGCTGGCACTCCTTGTATCCCTCACTTTGCCCTGTTTACTATGGCACTCATCACCTTCTAACATACAAGGTTTTTCCTTATCTCTTTGTCTATTATCTATCTCCTCCACCAGAATATGAGCTTCTTGAGGGCAGAGCTTTGCCTGTTTTGAGCTGTTTATTACTGATTCCCCAGTAAGTGACTGGCACATAGCAGTCCCTCAATGAATAGTCCCTCAATGAATCAATGAATAGACCAACAAACACATTGTCTGGTTTAATCCTCAAAACAGCCTTGAGACATAGGAATATCAGGTGCTTTCCGAGGTTACTCAGCCAGCAAGCAGCAGAAATGGGTTCAAACCCTCATCCATTACTCCCAAGCCTGTGAGCCTCCTACAGTGTGACACGGCCTCTTATAGATACCCAGAATGCACACATCCTGGGGCTTGAATGCAGTGTGGACATGATCTAGCCCCAGCACTCAGTTTTTACATGAAGAAACTAAGTCTTCTGACTTACCCAGTGCCTCACAGCTAGAAAGCAACAGGCCAGGACAAGAATCAAGGGCTCTGAATTGCCATCCAGTATTAGAGTGACTTCAGGCTTAGCAGCCAGGGACTAAATATCATTCTGTCTTTTGCAGCAAAATTAGTTTCCTGCCTGAATTTCTTGTTAGGCAAAATGTCTGCTCATTCCTCACATTACATTATACTTGTATTTTATGTGTGTAAAGCAGTTGGAGCTTTTGGAAGAACCCAGAGTCAAGTGTGTTCTGACTTTGAGGTTTGTTTTTATTTGAGGGTTGAGCTTCTTGGGCTGAGTTTAAAGGAGCTATGGGACAGTGGTAAAGAATGTGGTTCTGGGGACAGACGGTCTGGGTTCAAGTCCCAAGTCTGCCTTCTTAGTGATCTTGGGAAAGTTTATCTGTCCCTCACTTTGCTCATCTGTAAGAGCTGGGCACCCAGTAAGTGCTCCGTAAATGTGAGCTATTCCTGTAGTGGAAGATGAGGCTCAGGGATACCTGAAGCCGAGTTCCACAGACTTTGGGGCCCCAACTGGGACTGGGTCCCAGCAGAACGTTAAGGCACCACCTCTTCATCCAGGGCCAATCTAGTCCTCAGATTATCACGTCCTAGCTCAGGACCCAGGAAATGTCAGGTGAGCCAGTTTCTGAAACCTGGCAGAAGCACAGGAAGAAAGAGGGTTCAAGAGATGGATCCCATTCACACATGTATCTGGTCATTTGTTGAACCATTACCCAAGGCGTCCGTGAGGGATCGCACGTGCTCCGGGCTGTAACTCAGATCCACTTTGACTGCCACTACTTATCCCCTGGATGAGTCTGAATTTTGTGCCACAGATGAAGGACTGAATTGCCATTGATAACCCCATATTCCCTCCACTCCATATAGCCACCTAGGACTATGGGCAAAGAAAATGTCCCCAAAGAGTAGGGGAATGCTGGCCGGTGGACTGGCAGCATCGGAATTACCAGGAGTCCTTGTTAAAACTACTGTCTTCCAACCAGAACAATGGAAGGCAGGCAGGCTGGGAACCTGTCCCAGGGAGTCAGGGACCCTCTAGGGATTCCGACCATGGGACCCACATCAAGAGCAGAATGTTTTCCCTGTTGCCTCAAAGGTCAGATGGATCAGCTAGAACTAAAAGTCATCTTGTCCAACTTTCTGATCAGACATAAGGAAACTGAGGCTTGAGGTCACATAGCTAACTACTGTACTGATATAAAGAGCTGTCAGTACGTTAAGACTGGAAATGTAACCCTTCTGTTTCCAGGCCCAGACCCACTTTTCTGTTAGGTCTGGGACAATGTGGTAACCCTTTCAGCACTTTGCACAGAGCTAAGCACATAGTAGGTGCTCAAATGATAGTGTCCACTGAAGAAAGGAGGGAGGGAAAAAGGGTGGAGGGGAAGGCAGGACAGCAGGTGTCTGGTTAACTCTCACGGCAACTTTCCATTTACCCAAGGTGTAGTAATCTCCATCAGAGGCTTTCACGGGCTTCCACGTGGTGAGGAAGTTTTCAAAGTAAGCTGCCACGCGGACGCTGGTCATGGGAACACCAATGGACCAGAAATACTCCTCCACCTCTCCCTTTGCATCAAAGTGCGGCACCTCCAGCTTGCCGCCGCTCAGGCGCTTCACGTTCTCCAGGCCGCTGAACACCACGTGCTTCACACCCAGGCGCTTGGCAGCATCTGCCACCAGCTTCCCCTAAGGGACAAAGGCAAAATCTTTATATGGACGGCTGGATTTGCATATAGACTAGAGGGCAGGTGCTTGGGGCCTCTCCACACCCTCCTTCTCTTATTGTCCTCCTTGGAGAGGGAGCTCTTGCAGCATCAAAATATATTCAAGTTATCCTAGGAGAGCCCACAAGTGTGAGTGAGCAGAGGCTCCACTATGTCAAAACACTGAACCGCATCAGCAGCTGAGAGGCAGCCTGGTGGGAACAGTCAGGGACATTCGCTCCTTCCTCCAGGCTGTCAGTATCCTTGTGATCAACTGCCACGTTTATATATATATGAGGCTCAGGGATACCTGAGAAAGAAGTATATAGTAATGTTTTCTGATAATGGACCATATCTGGACACCATTGGGATATTGAGGGCGTAATGGAGGGATATATACATACCCTCCATATGCATATATGTGTAATACATTATATATACACACAAACTCACATATATATACATATATTCTTTTTTGTGTTTTTAGTTCCAAATTTCGAAAAGCACCTTCATCTCTCTCTCTCTCTCTCTCTTTCCTTTCTTCTTTCTTTTCACTGTTTCCTTCTTTCTTTTCCTTACAAATCTCACGTACCAGGCAGAGAAGACCTAAATTAATCTGGTTTAGTAGATACAGAAAGTGACGCTGAGAAATGACTTGGACCCGTAGGTTTCAGAGTGAGTGAATATCAGAATTAGAACCAGAGTTCCTAAAACAAGCCCTTCCTCTCACTAAAAAACCAGCTGTAAGCGATATAATTAATTTAACAGACATTCCTGAAACAGTTCAATCCTGCTCCTAATTTTGTGAATGGTGCCATTTCTGCTAGAGGCTGATCCCATCCATTACATTTGGTAAATTTAATCTGCATGTTTTGTCTAATTTATACATATACTTGATTTTCATATAGTAGTGTCCTGGAGGAAAGAAATCAATTTTATAATGACAAAGAAGGTCCCTGGGCCCCGTGCAATAACTGCTCTCCAGAGATCACTTTCATCTCTTTTACCTGCTGCTTTATTTCTAAAGAACTTGTTTCCACTGATAATTGATTGTTTCAGTTGAAGATAGAATCCACCACATTCCTACTATGAACGATGAGCCCTCATCTTTAGCACTCTCTCTCAATTTCTCCTTCTCTCTCTCTGACTCTCACACACACAGAGCCCACCACCGCCATCACCATCACACGTCTACACCGTTCTCTTTTTTCCATCTTCCCAACATCATACCTTTGGGCTAGATCAACAATGAGCGCTTACACACAGCTGAAGCTGAGCCACGTGACATTCTATGGTTACATTTACTTTTTCTACAAACTGTCCTTTTCCCTGGAGTTAATCATTGTGGGTTTATTTGCTTGTCCGTTTAGTTCTTTTCTATGTAGCCATTACTAATTCATCCCAAAATTCTCTGTCAGAATGTACATACACTCACTACATTTTTCTTCTTCCCGTTTCTCTCTCACAGTAACCTCGATTTGTGGGGTGTGCTTGCTGCCCCCTCTCATATGTCATCTATAAACAAATGGTCAGAATCAGAGAATCTAATCACTGGCTCCATTACACGGTCACCTCAAATATCCAGGGTCTTGAGATTGGGACAAGTGCCACATAACACTGACTTCACAATCAAAGACACCTCTAACAAGTGCAAGTCCATACACTTCATAAATTCTCGAGAGATGCTGTGGAGTGAGGCTTATATTTTTGCCCAGACTGAAGCCGAGCCCCTTCCAGGAAGGACAGAGTAGCCAGGCAGGGTGAGAGGAAGGGCTCGAAGGTGGTTCTCACCTGACATACTTCCTTTTCTTTGCTGAAATGCTCCCAGAAGTTGGTCACCAGGAAGGCCCCATAGGTACCCTTCAAGGCCGCTTCCACGGATGCTTCATCATCTAGGTCCCCTTTGATCACCTCGATGCCCAGGTCCCGGAGCGCCTGCGCCTTTGGTTTAGTCACATCCCTCGTCAGTGCTCTCACGGCAAACTTTTTGCTCTCCAAAATGGCCCTGGCCACAGAGCCACCCTGAGCTCCTGCAGGATTGGAGAAGAACAAATACAGGAAGGATCAGAACAATGTTCACTGAAAGAAGTTGGTCGGGAAGTCCCGTTATTCAGAGGAGAGCTGCTGGAGTAACCACTTCAGGAGGTATCCCCACGGCTTGCAACAGTGGCTTTCAAACTAGGTTTCTCCAAGCCTCTTCAGAGGTACCTTTGCAGAATCCATGGGGTAGACGAAGAATGGGAGAGACTGAAGGCAAGGAGGAGGCCAAGTGAACAGGGTGCCAGACCATCCACCCAAGATTCAACTGGGCAATTCTACTTTTATTTCATTATAGATTTTACTTTGAGGTTCTTTGGACAATTTTATTTTCAAAGGAGGTTCACGTGCTTTTTTTTTTTTTTTTTTGCAGGGGAAGATTCACCCTTCACTAACATCTGTTGCCAATCTTCCTCTTTTGTTTTCCTCCTCCTCAAAGCCGCAGTGCATATTTGGGTATCACTGTAAGTTCTGCCAGTTCTTCTATGTGAGCCGCTGCCACAACATGGTGATTGATGGACAAATGGTGTGGTTCTGCACCTGGGAACCAAACCTGGGCCACCAAAGTGGAGCCCACAAAACTTTAACAGCTAGGCCATCAGGGCTGGGTCTCATATGCTATATTTTTTTAAAAGGTTAAAATTTGCAGAAGTTTCTTTTTATGGCATTAAAAGACATTCATGATATGATCAATACTTGCCAGTTTTATCCACTCTATAAACATTTACTGAATGCCCTGTGATATATGCCAGGTACTGTGCTGAGTTACTGACATTTAGGATCCTCCATCAAATTGGTTGGATACCTGTCCTGAATATTTTTTGTGTGTCTCTAGACCCACCTCACATTCTCCATCCTGCTGAGTGCCCTGGGAGGCTGACCAGTATGGACTCCATCAATGGGCTTTCTTGCACTCAGGTTAGGTTTGGTCAAAGGGAGGCCTCAGCAGGAGACCCGAGGGCAGGAGGACAGGTCACCCTCTCCACGTTGCTACTCTTCCCAGATTTTGCTCATCTCTCTTGCCCTTTGCTTCTTCCCTCTGTTGCTTACTTATTCTTTAATGCTCTCTTCTCTGTCCATCTTTATGAAATTTCCTCAACTTCTCTGAAAGAGTGTGGCACTTGTCCCTTGTGGTACCCAGCTGATATACAACTGATAACTCTACTGGTCTGCCATTCAATGAGCTCTGCCTTTGCACACAAAACTTTAGCCAAAGTTTAGCGCTCTCATATTAATCAACAGATAGCCAAAGTTCACCAGATGTTTGAGGAAAGCCTCCAACATGAAAGGCAAAACCAAAATAAACAAGGTGATAAAAGGAAACACAATTAACTCAGAAATCGGAACAAAAATTTAAAAGAATCAATAGCCTTCAGAAATTGGAGAAGACTTTTCAGAACACTACATCTTCATCTTGTACCAATAAAAAGGGAGCAGCGAGGAGAGAAACAGCATTCAGAGACAAGAAGCTCTGGAAATTTAAGTTATTGTAGCAGAAATAAATTCCCAAATAGAATAAGTTGAAAAATCTCCCAGCATTTGAAGAAGAAAACAAAGAAATAGAAAATAGGAGAGAGAAAATGGATGATCAAGCCAGAGGAATTCCAGGATGAGATAATAGAGAAAATGGAGGTGTGGAAATTATCAAAGAAGATAATAATTTCCCAGAATGCAATGATAATTGACTGAGCTTCCATATGGAGGGGCCACTGAGTGCCCAGCACAATGAATGAAGAGAGTCGCACATTATGTACACCATTGTGAAATTTCAGAACACAGGGGATAAAAAGATCTTAAAAACTTCTGGGAGGGGGGATAGTCAATGCAAAGGTAGGGGTAAAAATAGCACCTGATTTCTTTCTAACACTGAAAGCAATAGAGTCATGCCATTTAGGGGGGAAATTACTTTCTATCTAGAATTCTAACCTAGCCAAATGATCAATTAATTCTAATAATTCTACATAAAGACATTTTCAGACACTCGTGGTCTCAAAAATTTAACTCCCATCCACTCTTTCTCTGTAAGTTACTGGAGGACACACTCCAACAAAATGAGAAAGTAAAGCAAGCAAGAGGAATCCAGGAAATAGGAACCAAACCCAGGAGAAAGGCAAACAGAATTATTAGAATGATGGGGAAGAGAAGTCCTAGGAGGACTGAAATAGAGAGAGGGAGCACCTCAGGAGGGAAGTCTCCATGAGGGGAGAAAAACAGAACCAACAGATTCATTGATGTGTTTGCTCATTTTGAGAGAAATTGTCTACCTTTATTGGTGAGATGAGAGAAAAATGAGTGATAGGTATAAAGAAAACTAAGCAAATACAAAATAAAAGAAATTATTAATTTCAGGGAAAACAAGAAATCACGTAAGAAAAGAAAGTGCACACTACATGGCTCAAGTATGAACAATAATTACATAGTAACAATAAGGGCCCATATTAGTCTATCGTCCATATGAAAAAGAAAATTGTTATAAACTATATGGGGAGTGTAAGGAAAAGGAAGTATGTGCTTGGGGCTGATGATGTATAAGACTAAAGATAATGGATAACATCTAAACTTGAAAAACCAAAAAATAGCATATTATCACATTATTTAGAAATACAGAAGTAGTGACATCAGCATTCTGGTGGAGTAAGCTCTCTCTGTAAACTCTTCACTCTAAGATACAACAAAAAGGACACTCATGTTCCAACAGAGGACATCCACACAACCCAAAAGACTTCTGAGAGCCCCACACAGTCATATGTCCAAAGGTGGCAGTACTGGAACCCCCCAACCCCCAACAAGGAAGTGGAATGAGGCAAGAGAAAGCTTCTCTTCCTTCCCAAAGGGTAGTGACCCAGGGATTGCATGCAGATTCCATGAGGAAAGGGAGGAGGGAGAGGCAGCCCTCCATGGGAACACCATAGATCTCTGAGGTCCCTCAAGCCTGGTGGAAATCCCCACACAGGGGTGACTAGCTATCACCGGGGAGTTTTCATCAAGCCAACACCCCAGGAGAGCAGATAGTGAGGGCAGAGAGAGAAGCCCCCAAGATCATGCAGGAGAAAGAAAGCACCTGGTGCCCCTGCCCAAAAACTGGGAACTGTCCTGCAGATCACAGCAGGCTCAGAATATTCAGCTTTTGATCCCTACTCAGCAGCAACAGGTCTAAGTTGCAATCAAATACTACCAAAATGCAGAAGCACAAATCCACACCATATAGCAGTATGAACAAATACATTAAATCTCCATACCGGAAGGGAAATGACAAGTACCCAGAAGTCAATCCTGAAGACACAGAAATCTATAACCTAAGTGACAGAGAATTCAAAATAGCTATTGTTAAAAAAACTCAATGTGCTAAATGAGTACAGATAGACAGTTCAATGAATTCAGTACCTACTTCACAAAAGAGATTGAAACTATAAAGAAGAACCAATCAGAAATATTGGAGATGAAAAACACGATGGATGAGATAAAGCAGAATATGGATTCCTTGAAAAATAGAGCTGATATCACGGAAGAATGAATTAGCAACTTTGAGGATAGAAATATAGAAATGCTTCAGATGGAGGAGGAGAGAACTAAGACTAAAATGAAATGAAGAAAGTCTCCAAGAAATATCCGACTCAATTAGAAAATGCAACATAAGGATTATAGGTATTCCAAGGGAGAAGAGAAGGAGAATGGAGCAGAATGCTTGTTCAAAGAAATAATAGTGGAGAACTTCCCAAACCAGGGGAAGCAAATGGAAATCCAGGGGAAAGAAGGAAACAGATCTCCTAATTATATCAATGTAAAGAGACCTACTGCAAGGCATATAGTGGTGAAGCTGACAAAAGTCAAGGACAAAGAAAAAAATACTAAGGGCAGCAAGGCAGAAGAAAATAACTTACAAAGGAACCCCTATCAGGCTTTCAGCGGATTTCTCAGTGGAAACCTCACAGTCTAGGAGAGAGCGGAATGATATATTCAAATCTTTGAAGGAGGAAAACTTTCAGCCAAGGAATGATCTATCCAGTGAAAACTCCTTCAGATATCATGCTGAAATAAAAATGTCCCAGATAAACAAAAGCTAAGGGAGTTCATCACCACAAGACCCCTCTGATAATAAATGCTCAAGAAGGCCCTCATACCTGAAAGAAAAAAAAAGAAGAAAGAGGTTACAAAGTCCTGAGTAAGGAGATAAACAGGTAGACAAAATCAGAAAATTGTAGCTATCCATCAGAAAGGCTAGCAAATACTCAAGTAAAACATTAAAGATAGAGGGAATAAAAACACCAAAGACAAAGATAATCTTGACAGTTTAACCACAAACTCTCAATACAAAATGGAATAAGATGTGACAAAAAACAGCTTAGGAGGGGAAGAGGAAAGGTACTGAATTGGCTTAGCCTATGGAAATAAGAGGTCATCAGAAAATGTACTATCTCATCTATGATATTTTGCACACAAACCTCATGGTAACACTAAACAAAAAAGTAGAACAGAGACACAAATAATGAACAAGGAGAAAAATAAGAAAATCAGCATAGAAAACTACCTAACCAAATTGGCTTTCTGAAAGACATAGGATGAGAAATAAAGGAAATGCAGGAGAACTGGAAAACGAGTGATAAAATGGCAGCATTAAGCCCTCCTATATCAATAATCATTCTAAATGCAAATGGATGGAATTCTACAGTAAAAAGACACAGAGTGGTGAAATGGATTAAAGGACAAGACCCAACAATATGCTTCCTCCAGGAAACACATCTCAGCTCCAATGACAAACACAGGCTCAGAGTGAAGGGATGGAAGATGATACTCCAAGCTAATGGCAAACAAAAGACAGTGGGTGTTGCCATACTTGTATCAAAATAGACTTCAAGATAAGACAGTTAAAGAGAGACAGAGAGGGGCAGTTTACAATGATCAAAGGGACATTCCACCAAGAAGACATAACACTTATAAATATCTATGCACCCAACATAGAAGCACCAAAGTACATAAAGCAACTATTAACAAACCTAAAAGGAGACATTAACAACAACACAATAATAGTAGGGGACCTGAATGCTCCACTTACATCAATGGATAGATTATCCAGACAGAAAGTCAACAAGGAAACAGAGGTCTTAAATGAAACACTAGTCTAGAGGGACTTAACAAAAACAGTAGAATACACATTATTCTCAAGTGCACATGGAACATTCTCAAGGATAGACCATATGTTGGAAAATAAGGCAAGCCTCAATAAATTTAAGGTTGAAATAATAACAAGCCTCTTTTCTGACAAAAATGCTATGAAACTAGAAATTAACTACAAGGAAAAAAAGCTGAAAAAGGGACACAGATGTTAAGACTAAACAACATGCTACTGAACAACCAATGGATCATTGAAGAAATTAAAAGAGGAATCAAAAAATGTATGGAGACAAGTGAACATTAAAACATACCATACCAACTCATATGGGATGCAGCAAACATGGTACTAAGAGAGAAATTCATCACAATACAGGCTTACCTTAACAAACAAGAAAAATCCCAAATAAGCAATCTCAAACTACACCTAACAGAATTAGAAAGAGAAGAACAAAGCCCATAGTCAGCAGAAGGAGGGAAATAATAAAAATCAGAGCAGAAATAAATAAAATTGGAACAAAACAGACAGAAGAAAGGATCAATGAAACAAAGAGCTGGTTCTTTGAGAAGATAAACAAAATTGGCAAACCCTTAGCCAGACTTACAAAGAAAAAAAGAGATAAAGCTCCAATAAATAAAACTAGAAATGAAAGAGAAGAAATTACAATGGATACCACAGAAACACAAAAGACTATAATAGAAATATGGAGAAAAATACGAGTAGAAACAGAACAGTTAAATGTGGAAAGGGGTGGGTAGGGGCTGCTGGGTTTCTTTATAAACCTTGTAGGACTACAAGACTTTTAAAACTATTTTATGCACTTCTATAAAAATAAGATTCAATAAAAAATATTTGTTGACTGTAGTAGTTTGCTAGGGCTCCCATGACAGAATACCACAGATTGGTGGCTTAAATAATCAAAATTTATTTTCTCACGGTTCTGGAGGCTAGAAGTCCAAGATCAAGGTGTTGGTGTGTTTGGTTTCTCCTGAGTCCTCTCTCCTCGCACTGCAGATGGAGAACCATCTCACTGTGTCCTCACGTGCTCCTTCCTCTGTGCACGCGAGCCCCTCCTGTCCCTCTGGATGTCAAAATTTCCTCTTCTTATAAGGACACCAGTCAGATCAGATTAGGGCCCACTCTCATGGTCTCTCTTTAACTCAATTGCTCTTTAAAGGCCCTGTCTGCAAATACTATCACACGCAGAGGTAACAGGGATTAGGGCTTCAACATATGAACTAGGGGAGGGGCACAATTCAGCCCATGACATTCACCATTGTAATTATTACCTTATAACCCTATTACTAAACAGGGTTCTCCTTGAGGATAGAAAGTGTTTGCTCTATCCCTGTGTGCCAACCATTTTCTGAGTCTGGTGCCTGGCACGTTGGCAGTGTCTATTTGTTGAATGAATACGTGAATGAAATGGAAAGAATGACACCTCTGTGCTCTCAATTCTCAGCTTTGGAGGTAAACAGTCCTGCCTGGACCAGTGTGAGACGGAGAAGCAAATGACAAGGACTAGTGAGACAAAATAAGAGGAGCTCGACCAAAACCAGGACTGGCTGTCCTAACCACTCCTGCTTTAATGTTTCACTAAGACTCAAACCAGGAGAGGAGTTCCTCCAACTTGGCCCTGTTCCTCTAAACTAGCAAGTCACGCCCATAAACCTATCAGCTCGAAAAAGCAGCCCCCCAAGCATCCATTCTTGTCATACTCAGTTGCCCCAGACTCTCCTCACTTATTCTGGATTGTGCCCTCTTGGACCCAGTTCCCTTGCAGGTGGTTCCACGTGGAGAGTAGCGTTTGAATGGCAGGCACTTGAGGTACTGCTCGGAGTGTGGCATGCAAAGGGTTAAGAGCTAAGGGTTAACAGGTATCCCTGTTAAATTTAACGAGGTATCTTGTATTTTTATCTGCTAAACCTGGCAACCCTACCTCAAAAACCTAAACACACCCACTGCATCAATGCTACTGAACAAAGTAGAAGAACTGGGCAATAAAGTAATCAGCCTGACAGGAACCAGTCTAACAAGACAGGGCCATCTTCAAGGACCATGGCCTTTAAAGGTAAGGCCCCTAACCAATCAGCAAGCCAGGAGAATCAGATAGAGGCCACCAAGATCCACATTCCACAGCCTCTGGACTCTCCGGGCTTACGCACGCGCCCTAGGACCCAGGAGTCCACTGAAGGTGAGCCTAACACCATTAGCATAGTAAAAATCACACCCAGGGGTGGAGAGCTGGCATGCTAATGATACATGTGTCGCATGTAGTAGCACGCTATGAGACAGTGCAAGCGCAAGCACAACCCCACCTCTACATGCTATGACAAGGCACTCCTCCCCAGCCTTTGCCTAATAAAAGCCCCACAGTCCCATTCCCTAACAAGCCGCTCACCTGCCCCTTACTTTTCTGCACTGGCTCCCTTGTGCATGTCCTGTGCACAAGCTAATAAAGTTTTACTTTTCTACTCCTATTTGTTTTCTCTCTTGATTTCCATCCTGGGGGACAGTAAGAACCCAATGTGCCAGTAACATTTTGGCAACCACAAATGGACTGGACAGGACAGGACTTTCTTGAATTCTGGTAGAAGATTTGTCGGCCTGGTACTGGACCAGGCTGGCTACCCACATATGGACATAAATGGTCAGAGCTGAACCTTTTTTTCAGACTCCAGCGTTTGGTAAGTCAGTTCAAGGCCTGGGAGCCAACCCCCTTCAGTCTGACCAACTTTCCTAAAGTTTTCCTCTTTCTCTCTCTCTCTCCTTTAGGAAAGAGATTTTCCTCATTAGGAAAATCTTTTCTCCTCTGGTTTCAGGGGCACCATGAACCCCTGAGTCAGTCACTAGCCTGACAATCTGTTTTTTCTGGTTTCAGAGAGTCCGAGTTACACCTCTGGGAGCTCTCCTCTTCTGGGCCTGATCATCGTGGTGACCCCAAGTGAGGTGCCCTCTCTTGGCAGTCCGGGTTTCTGGGTCAGTCCTTTGACTGACCAGGCTGCCATCTTTGGTTTTGGAAAGTCCATGTTCTACTTCTGGTAGCTCTCCTCTGGTTTTTGACCACCTAGAGTGATTCCAGGTTGATCTCTGGGTCAGTCCTTAGACTGATCAGACTGCAGTCTCTGTTTTCTGTTATTCTGTAAACTGTCCTTCCTGAGAAATGTTGTTTGTGTGACCCTTATCGTGATAACCCTTGGGAAGAGGCCATGAGAGTGAGGCCTAACCACTTCTTTCCCTTCTTTGTCTGTTTCATTCATCTCCTCCTATGTTGTCACCAAGTCAAGGTTAAGTTCAGGCTGGACCTGAGCAGATCCTGGACCTTCCGTAAAAATTGAAAACTTCAAAACCTTTCACCAGGGACTTAACTCTCAACTCTGGCATTGGGATCCTGCCCCCGCCAGCTCCAGGCCTTTGCCTGTTGCCTCCCTGGCTTGCCTTGTGCTTGCTGAGGGACTAAGTGCCCGGGCTCAGTGGGACTTGACCAAATCTTATAACTATATTGACACCAACAGTTGGGCTCTGCATCCTTCTCTGGGCCTGATGTCAGTCGGACACCAACTTTACCACCATGGGGAATGCCCCAAGCATCCCCAGAGATTCACTCCTCAGGTACATTTTAATTAATTGGAAACACGTTCAATGGGATGGGTTATGCCCCAAAAACTCCATCTTGGAGAAAACTTGAGTGGTTTCTCTGTGCTTTTATGATGTAGTCGGACAGGTAGATCAACCTATAATGTCATTTGAGTTACAACCCAATTTCTGAGAAATCAAAAGCAATTGTCCTTAGAAAATCCTTGCAAGACTAGAAATGCAGTTCTAGAGGCATTCAGATTCCATCTATTTCCCTTATCTCAAAGAGCTTGCAAATCGTCTGGGGAATATCTAGCCTGTCACTAATTCCTAGGACTGAAGAAAAAAAGGGAAAAAGGAAAAAATGGCCATAAGAGCTCTCCTGCCAAAAATCTAGCATCTTGAGTGTCTCCTCCACAAAAGGCTTAAAACAAAATTTGGATTCATAACTAGTGTTTTACGGTACCTGTTTCATGGCAGTAATTTTAAAACAAATGCTGTGGAGACTCTGTCTATGTATGTATGTCTATATGTATGTTATATGTGTGTGATATTTTTACCTCTGGATGGTATGGCCAAAATTAAGAGCTCTTTTTAATTGGCTTAAAGTAAGCACTTACCTAAATTATTTCTAAATGTAATAGAAACTAACCTAAATGTCTTTCAAGTTAACATGATATAAATTAATCTTTGGTAACTGAAAGCTTATTAAAGGTTGTTGGTTTGATTAAAATGGACATGTTTTCAGAGTTATCAGCATTGGATATGATGCAGACATGCAGCCTTTATTCTATGTTTATTGGTCAAATAATCTGATGTTTTCTCTGTAACAAAACTAGTTAGCAAAAACAGTAACTTAAAAGGATGGCTAATTTTGTCTAATATCTCATAAGTTTTGTAGGCAATCTAAATAATTACTGGAAAGAGTAAATTAAATAAATGTGAAAAAGATAGAAGTCTTGGGTAAACTTTTTATGTGCTAGGACATGCATATTTATGATAACTTCCAAAATCTCTGTGGTAACTTGAAACTTTGAAGTTTTGCTAGCTAAAATTGAATGATAAAAACTCATTGGATATCTAAGTCATTTTCAAACAAGATAACGTACTGAAACATTATCCCTAAACATGTCTAAGTTTATCTACTTTTGGCTTCTTATTACAAAGAAACTAAAAGATATTTAAGTCTATTAGTAAATACGTCTTGTATTTTTATTAAGATTGTACTATCACAACTAGAAGGACATGCAACTAAGATATACAACTGTGTATGGGCGGGGGAGGGTTAGGGAGATAAAGCAGAAAAAAAAAGATTGTACTATGAAGTAACATGTTTCTAGAAATTATGAAAAGTATTTATAAATTTGCCAAATCACAAAATGCTAATATAAAAGACAGTTCATAATTGCTTAGTTTTTAGTTTTCACTAAGGTCTGTAAGAGTTAAAAATTCTAATTAATATAAGTAAATAAGTTTTAACATAAAAAGTCAGCTGTTGCAAAAATGAAAATTTGATTCGCTCTCTCTTAAAAGGATAATTTCCCTGGACTTTTGGTCTGCTCTTGATAAAGAGGTTATAAAAGGTTTTTCTTTACCTTTGAGTACCTCCCTACCTAAAAGGGCAGAAAATGTATGTTTTGTTAAAATAATTTCCTATATTCAACAAGACTGAGGTCTCTATATTAAGAATCTTTGACTGTTTTAACTCTCTGTTTGCCCATGACTGTTTCTGTTGTCACTTTGATTGAATGGATAACTGAGTCTTGTTTTGCAGTGAGCTTTGTTTCCTATTTGACCAAGTATTTTAAACTCTTTTGATATTTTTGACAATCGTCTCCCAAAATTCAAATCCTAAATGAAGTCTTTCTTTTGACCTGGAGGAAGGAAAAAAAAAATTTTTTTCTTCTTTTAGAATTTTCAGAGGGCCCCTAGGAATTCTCAAAAATATTTGTTCTCTCCTTCTATAAAGAAAATACACTAAAGTAATTAGGCTTATTCGGTGTGTTAAATTACACAGGAAGCATTGCCAAATAAGTGATGATAAACTTTTGTAGGTGTATTATGTGGGTAAATGTTATTCATACAAATGTCTTAAAAATGATATAACATTCCCAAAATTCTGCTCTGTCCTGGTTGTCAGCCATAATTCTAGTTATTACCTTGAAATGTACGTCACAAAAGTAGCCAAGTTTCTTTGTCAATTGTCCTTTTGAGTCTTTTGTCTGACACTTATTCTAGAATACAGGTTTCTGATAAACGTTCTGATTATAAAACTGAACTGGGTAAAAAATTACAGAACTCTAACAGAGAACTGATGACCTCATAAAACACAACAGAAGATTAAGATCAAGAATCAATTACACAGGACTGAATTAACTGATGAGGATGTTTACAATTTATATGACTTTTCATTTGAGATATTGCTGGGTTTTTTGATGTTTTATTTTTTTAGATATAAGGAAATCTTTTTCTCTTTTCTTTCAAGCTAGCTATTATTTATACCAATTTGGTAAATTATACCTTTGTAAGCAGAATTGAATCATTTATTTATTTTTCTCCCTACCTGATCCTTCCATGATCTGGAAGCTCTTAAGCAGTGAGTATTGTTTTCATGGCAATATAGTTATTTGCAAAAGTTCTATAAGAATCTGTTCTCCTTATAACAGGACACAACTGAAAACACTGGTTATAATACCACAGCTTCAACTGGCATGTCATATTTGAGAGAAACATACAGACTCAGATACGACAAGACAGCTTTTAGGAATAAGGGATGACTTTCTGGAATAAAGCCACTTGGAAATATTGGCCTGGTACCTTGTTTACAGAGTTCCCAGCAACCATACGGCAAGGCCCTCAATATTTTGGGGAACCTCAAGAAAAGAGAGGAATTCACCCAAATCTAAGGTTCTGCAGGTGAAGCCTGATGATAAATCCTTGGCTCGGCTTTCCTGGCCTCAAGAGGCCTTTAAAGTTCAATCTGAGATTCCTTATAAAAAGTTCCAGCAAGGAGAGTGACATCAGCATCAAGGCAGAGGGAACTTGCCCGAGACTCTCTCCCCTCCAACATACAACAAAAAGGGACATCCATACTCCAACAGAAGACATCCTAACAACACAAAAACCTCAGAGAGACACACAGCCACATGACGGAGGGCAGAGAGGCTGGAGCCAGGTAAGAGAGAACTTCACTCCCTCCCCTAAAGACCACGATAGCTGCCACAGGAGGATCTGTAAGGGAAGGAGCAGGGGAGGGGTGGCTCATTTGCAGAATCACCCAGGACTCCCATGGGCCCTTGCAGTCTAGGGGGAAGCTCTCTAACAGGGCAAAAGCTTTCTCATGGGATGACCTCATCAAGCCAAGACCCCAGCATACCAGATAGCAAGAGCTGATTGAGAAATCCCAGAGGACGAAGTGCCCCTCCCCACACCTGCCCGGCACCACTACAGCACCTGGGATCTCAGCTGAAGGCAGAGGGCTCAGAATACGTGGCTCTCGACCCCCACCCAGTGGCGATAGGCTGTAACTGCAACCGAATGACATTGGAATAAGAAAGAGCCAACCTTACAACATCACAAACTACATCAAATCTCCAGACCAGAAAGAAAGCAATAAGCACCCAGAACTCAGTCCTGAGGACACAGAAATATGTAAGCTAAACAACAATGAATTCAAAACAGTTATCATCAAAAAGCTCAATTAGGTAAAAGAGAATGTAAAGAAATAATTGAATGAGTTCAGAAGCTTCTTCACAAAAGAGATTGAAACTATAAAGAAGAATTAATCAGAAATATTAGAGATGAGGGGCTGTCCCCATGGCCGAGTGGTTGAGTTCACACGCTCTGCTGTGGTGGCCCAGGGTTTCACTGGTTAAGATCCTGGGCACGGACATGGCACCGCTCATTGGGCCATACTGAGGCAGCATCCCACATGCCACAACTAGAAGGACCCACACTAAAAATATACAACTATGTAGGAGGGGGCTTTGGGGATAAAAAGGAAAAATAAAATCTTTAAAAAAAAGAAATATTAGAGATGAAAGACACAACGGGAAAGATAAAACAAAATATGGATTCCCTGAATGCTCGAGCACACATCATAGAGAACCAAATCAGCATAATCAAAGACAGACATGTTGAAATGCTCCAGACAGAGGAGGAGAGAGAACTAAGACTAAAAATAAATGAAGAAAGTCTCTGAGAAATATCCAACTCAATGAGGAAATGCAACATAAGAATTATAGGTATTCCAGGGGCTGGCCCCATGGCCAAGTGGTTAAGTTCGCACGCTCTGCTTCAGTGGCCCAGGGTTTTGCTGGTTTGAATCCTGGGCACGAACATGGCACCGCTCGCCGAGCCATGCTGGGGTGGCGTCCCACATCTCACAACTAGAAGGACCCACAACTAAAAATACACAACTATGTACTGGGGGGCTTTGTGAGAAAAAGGAAAAATTTTTTTAAATCTTTTTAAAAAAAGGAAGTGACGTCAGCATCATGGCAAAGTGAGCTTGCCCAGGACTCTCTCCCCTCCACCATACAACAAAAAGGAGCAACCATATTCCAACAAAATATATCCTAATGACACAGGAATTCTTGGAGACCCACAGCAGCCAAATGACGGACAGCAGAGAGGCTTGAGCCCCCCTTAGAGGAGCTGGAATGGGGTAAGAGAGAACTTCGCTCCCTCCCCTAAAGAATGTGGTTGCTGCCGTGGGAGGCTCCATGAGGGAAGGAGTGGGGTAGGGGTCACGCATCTATCTGCAGGATCACCCAGGACTCCTTAGCACACTTGCAGCCAAGAGGGAAGCTCTCTAACTGGGTGAAAGCTTTTGCATGAGGTGACTTCATCATGCCAAGACCCCAGGAGACCAGCTAGCGAGAGCTGATCAGGAAACCCGGGTCTGTGCGCAAGAAAAAATGCCCCCCCAACCCGTGCTGTGCCATGCCATCTCAGCTGAAGGCAGAGGGCTCAGAATATGCAGCTCTCGACCCCCATCTAGTGGCGATAGGCTGTAACTGCAACCAAATAATATCACTATGCAGAACAATCGTTCTTCTAGCATCAAACAGTTCATAAAAGCTCCAGACCAGAAGGAAAACAATAAATACACAGAATTATGTCCTGTGGATTTGGAAATAAGTAAACTAAATGACAATGAATTCAGAATAGCTATCATCAAAAAACTCAATGAGGTAAAAGAAAATATAGAGAAACAATTCAACAAGTTCTGGAGTTACTTCACAAAAGAGATTGAAACTATAAAGAAGAATTAATCAGAAATACTAGAGAAGAAAAATACAATGGAACAGATAAAACAAAATATGGATTCCCTGAATGCTCATGTGGACACCATAGAGGAGCAAATCAGCATAATAGAAGATAGACAGGTTGAATGGCTCCAGACAGAGGAAGAGAGAGAACTAAGACTAAAAAGAAATGAAGAAAATTTCCAAGAAAGAGCTGACTCAATGAGGAAATGCAACATAAGAATTATAGGTATCCAAGAAGGTGAAGAGAAGGAGAATGGAGTAGAAAGTGTGTTCAAAGAAATAATAGCAGTGAACTTCCAAAATCTAGGGAATAAGAGAGAAATGTGTGTGGAGGAAACTTTCAGATCTCCTAGATATGTCAATGTAAAAAGACCTACCGCAAGGTATATAGTAGCAAAACTGGCAAAAATGAATGACAAAGAAAGAATACTCAGGGCAGCAAGCAGAAGAAAATAACCTACAAAGGAACCCCTATCAGACTTTCAGCAGATTTCTCTGCAGAAACCTTACAAGCTAGGAGAGAATGTAATGACATATTCAAAACTTTAAAAGATAAAAATCTTCAGCCAAGAATACTCTATCCAGAAAAAATATCCTTCAGATACGAGGGAGAAATTAAATCTTTCCCAGACAAACAAAAGCTAAGGGACTTCATAGTCACAAGATGCCCCCCACAAGAAATCCCCAAGAAGGCCCTCATACCTGAAAAAAGAAAAAATGGGAGAAAGGGTCACAAAACACAGAGTAAGGAGACAAATAGATAGAATCAGAATAGGATAGCAAATATTCAACTATAGCATTAGGATAAAGCGAAGTAAAACACCAAAAACAAAGACAATCTTGTCATTTTAACCACAAACTCACAGCACAAGTTGGAACAAGAGATGAAAATAATAACTTAGGAGGGGAGGAAAGGGACTGAATCAGTTTAGGCTAAGGAAATAAGAGGTCACCAGAAAATGGACTATGTTATGCATGAGATTCTGAATACAAACTTCCGGGTAGCCACTAAACTGAGAAAACAGAACAGAGACACAAAAAATAAATAAGGAAAAAAACTAACAAACACAGCATAAGAAACTGCACAAGTCAATGGGTAGACCAAAACACACAGGACCAGAAACAAAGGTAACGCAGGAAAACTGGAAAACGAGTGACAGAATGACAGCATTAAACCCTCATACATCAACAATCACCCTCAATGTAAACGGATTGAACTCTCCAATAAAAAGACACAGAATGGCAAGATGGATTAAAGAACAAGATCCAACAATTTGTTGCTTCCAGGAAACACACCTCACCTCCAAGGACAAATACAGGCTCCGAGTGAAGCGGTGGAAGACGATACTCCAAGCTAATGGCAAACAAAAGAAAGCAGGTGTCGCAATACTTATATCAGATGAAGTAGATTTCAAGATAAGGCAGGTAAAGAGAGACATAGAGGGTCAGTATATAATGATCAAAGGGACACTACATCAAGAAGAAATAACGCTTATAAATGTCTATGCACCCCACACAGGAGCACCAAAGTTCATAAAGCAACTATTAACAAACCTAAAAGAAGATATTCAAAATAACACAATAATAGTAGGGGACCTCAACACCCCACTCACGTCATTGGACAGATCATCCAGACAGAAAATCAACAAGGAAACGGTGGAATTAAATGAAAAGCTAAACCAGTTGGAGTTAATAGACATATATAGAACACTCCATCCAAAAACAGCAGAATACACATTCTTCTCAAGTGCACATGGAACATTCTCAAGAATAGACCATATGTTGGGAAAAAAGGCAAGACTCAATAAATTTTTAAAAATTGAAATAATAACAAGCATGTTTTTCGATCATAATGCTATAAAGATAGAAATTACTAACAAGAAAAAAGCTGAGAAAGGGACAAAGATCTGGAGACTAAACAATATGCTATTGAACAAGCAATGGATCATTGAAAAAATTAAAGAAGAAATCAAAAAATATTTGGAGACAAATGAAAATGATAATGTGCCATACCAACTCATATGGGATACAGCAAAAGCTGTATTAAGAGGGAAATTCATCGCAATACAGGCACACCTTAACAAACAAGAAAAATCCCAAATAAGCGATAACAAATTACACTTAACTGAATTAGAGAAAGAAGAACAAACAAAGCCCAAAGTCAGTAGAAGCAGAGAAATAATAAAAATCAGAGCAGAAATAAATGCTATTGAAACAAAAAAGGCAGTAGAAAGGATCCATGAAACAAAGAGCTGGTTCTTTGAGAAGATAAATAAAATTGACAGACCCCCCAGCCAGACTTACAAAGAAAAAAAGAGAGAAAGCTCAAATAAACAAAATCAGAAATGAAAGAGGAGAAATAACAACAGACTCCACAGAAACACAACAGATTATAAGAGAATATATGAAAAACTATACATGCCAACAAATGGATAACCTAGAGGAAACGGATAAATTCTTAGACTCTTACAACCTCCCAAAGATGAAACAGACAAGGGCTGGCACCATAGTCAGGTGGTTAAGTTTGTGTGCCCTGCTTCAGTGGCCCAGGGTTTCACCAGCTTGGATCCTGGGCCCAAACATGGTACCGCTCATCAAGCCATGCTGAGGGGGCAACCCACACGCCACAACTAGAAGGACCCACAACTAAAAAGAAAAAAAAAAACTATATATATATACAACTATGTACCAGGGGGCTTTGGGGAGAAAAAGGAAAAATAAAATCTTTAAAAAAAAAAAGAAGAAACAGACTATCTGAATAGATCAATCACAAGGAAAGAGATTGAAACAGTAATCAAAAGCATCCCAAAGAATAAAACCCCAGGACCAGACAGCTTTCCTGGGGAATTTTACCACTTTCAGAGAGGATTTAACAACTATCCTTCTCAAACTATTCCAAAAAGTTAGGGAAGATGGAACACTTCCTAACACATTCTACGAGGCCAACATCATTCTGATACCAAAGCCTGAAAAGGACAGCACAAAATGGAGAACTACAGGCCAATATCGCTGATGAACATAGATGCAAAAATCCTCAACAAAATTTTGGCAACCTGAATTCAGCAATTCATCAAAAGGATCATACATCATGATCAAGTGGGATTCATACCAGGGACACAGGGATGGTTCAACATCCACAAATCAATCAATGTGATACACCGCATCAACAAACTGAGGAATAAAAACCACATGATCATCTCAATAGATGCAGAGAAAGCATTTGACAAGATACAACACCCATTTAGGATAAAAACTCTTAACAAAATGGAGGTAGAAGGAAATTACCTCAACATAATAGAGGCCATATATGACAAACCCACAGCTAACATCATACTCAATGGGCAAAAACTGAGCGCCATCCCTCTGAGAACAGGAACAAGACAAGGATGCCCTCTATCATCACTCTTATTCAACATAATACTGGAGGTTTTGGCTAGAGCAATTAGGCAAGAGAAAGGAAAAAAAAGAATCCAAATAGGGAGTGAAGAAGTGAAACTCTTGCTGTTTAGAGACGACATGATCTTATATATAGAAAACCCAAAAAAATCCATTGGAAAACTAATAGAAATAATTAACAACTACAGTAAAGTTGCAGGGTACAGAATCAACTTACAAAAATCAGTTGCTTTTCTATGCTCCAATAATGAACTTACAGAAAGAGAACTCAAGAAAACAATTCCATTTGCAATCACAACTGAAAAAGTAAGTACCTAGGAATAAATTTAACCAAGGAAGGGAAGGACTTTTATGACGAAAACTATAAGACATTACTGAAAGAAATTGATAATGACATAAAGAGATGGAAAGAGCTTTCTTGCTCATGGATTAGAAGAATAAACATAGTTAAAATGTCCATACTACCCAAAGCAATCTACAGATTCAATGCAATTCCAATAAGAATCCCAATGACATTCTTCATGGAAATAGAGCAAAGAATCCTAAAATTCACATGGGGCAATCAAAGACCCTGAATTGCTAAGGCAATCCTGAGAAAAAAGAACAATGCTAGAGGTATCACAATCCCTAACTTCAAAATGTACTACAAAGCCATAGTGATCAAAATGGCATGGTACTGGTACAAAAACAGACACACAGATCAATGGAACAGAACTGAAAGCCCAGAAATAAAACCACACATCTACAGACAGCTAACCTTTGACAAAGTTGCCAAGAACATACAACGGAGAAAATATAGTCTCTTCAATGAATGGTGTTGGGAAAACTGGCAGCCACATGCAAAAGAATGAAGGTAGACCACTATCTCACGCCATACACAAAAATAAACTCAAGACGTGAAGATAAATCCCAAAACTATATAACTCCTGGAAGATAATATTGGTAGTACACTCTTTGACATCAAACTAAAAAGGATCTTTTCAAATACCATGTCATCTCAGACAAGGGAAACAAAAGAAAAAATAAACAAGTGGGAGTTCGTCAGACTAAAGAGCTTCTGCAAGGCAAAAGAAACTAGAATCAAAACAAAGAACCCACCAATTGGGAGAAAATATTTGCAAATCATATATCTGACAAGGGGTTAATGTCCATAATATATAAGGAACTCACACAACTGAACAATAAAAAAATAAACAACCTGATCAAAAAATGGGCAGAGGAGATGAACAGACATTTTTCCAAAGAAGATATACAGATGGCAAATAAACACATGAAAAGATGTTCAACATCACTAATCATCAGGGAAATGCAAATCAAAACTACACTAAGATACCACCTTACACCTGTTAAAATGGCTGTAATCACTAAGACTAAAAATAACAAATGTTGGAAAGGATATGGAAAGAAAGGAACCCTCATACACTGCTGGTGGGAATGCAAACTGGCGCAGCCACTATGGAAAACAGTATGGAGAGTCCTCAAAAAACTAAAAATAGAACTATAATATGACCCAGCTATCCCACTTGGGTATCTACCCAGACAATTTGAAATCAACAATCCAAAGGAACATATGCACCCCTATGTTCATTGCAGCACTATTCACAATAGCCAAGATGTGGAAGCAATCCAAGTGCCCATCAACTGATGATTGGATAAAGAAGATGTGGTATACATACACAAAGGAATACTACTCAGCCAGAAAAAAAGACAAACTCATCCCATTCGCAATAACATGGAAGGACCTGGAGGGAATTATGCTAAGTGAAATAAGCCAGTCTGAGAAAGACAAACACCAGGTGATTTTACTCATATGTGGAATATAAACAAATACATGGACAAAGAAAACAGTTCAGTGGTTACCAGGGGAAGGGGGTTAGGGGGTGGGCACAGGGGGTGAAAGGGAGCACTTAGGTGGTGACAGTCAAGAAATAATGTACAACTGAAATCTCACATTGATGTAAACTATTATGAACTCAATTAAAAAAAATTTCGAACAAAGCAGATTTGAAAAAGCCTATATAACCTAATGCTATTCTTGCTGTACTTATGTAAATAATTGGCCAAGTTTATTAAAACTACACTTATTTTACAAACCAGTGAGTCTTAATTGGCTATCTTTGGTAAAAATGAGGGTGATTTTAGAGAGAAAAATTATGGTTCAATAGAAACTATAGTACACATTCATGGATATTAGGTTCTAGTTCAGATAATTATTTTAAGGTCTTTGTTTTCTATCTGTAAAGTGGACTGGATCCTGAATTCTTCTAGTCTCCTGAAATATCTGGTTACAAATCTCCAAACAAATGTTTTCAATTTTTTTCCCATCATTTTCATTTGGAATCATTGAAAACTGAACCTGCCCTTTTCCTGAAGCCCTACAGACTGAAGCTGGACAACTTGATATAAACTTAAGGGAGATTCATGTCTGTTGCTGTCTGTGTAAGCCACTCACAAAGATACCTGAATACCCAATGACATCATCAGAGGCATTTCAAGCTACAAAAGATGGTGTGACTCTGATATTTAGAAATCTTTTAGGCTGACTGCTCCCTGAGCTCAGAAACCAATTTATAACGTGCTCCCACCATTAACTTTGTTTTTTATCTTTTTCTTTTTTCACTAGAAATTACTTATGTTAATAACTCAGAGAAAGTTGAGACCAACATCTGGGAAATCTATGAACAATAATCCTGGCTTCACTGATATAACCAAGGAACAGACCCCAATAGGGCATGGTCACTGATCAAGGGTGCCCTCCCATCCCTCATCTGCTTCCTTCCCTTCTTGGGATCCCTGGTAATCATCCTACTCCTATTAATTTTTGTCCCTGTCTTTTTAACCTTCTTGCCAAGTTTGTTTCCTCTAGGCTCCAGCAATTCCACAATAAACTGATGGTCATGCAAGGATTCCAGCCACTTCCAATGGCTGACCCACCAGCCCCTCATTCTCATTCCTATCAGACCCTGCAACAAGCTGAAAAAGATTTTTACTCCTCCCGGATATATGGCCCCCTTCTCAATGGCCCCTGTTAGCAGGAAGTAGCTTCAGAAGAAGAGAATTTTGCCCATGATCTGTAAGATTAAGGAGGATAAAATCTCTCAAGGGGGAATGAGACAGGAACCAGCCTAACGAGACAGGGCCATCTGCAAGGACTCTGGCCTAACAAGGTAAGGCCCCTAACCAATGGGAAAACTAGGAGAATCAGATAGAGACCACCAAGGTCCACATTCCACAGCCTCTGGACTTTCCTGGGCTTATGCATGCACCCTAGCACCCAGGAGTCCACTGAAGGTGACCCTAGCACCATTAGCATAGCAAAAATCACACCCAGGGATGGAGAGCTAGCATGCTAATGATACATGCATCGCATGTAGTAGCATGTTATGAGACAGCACAGGTGCAAGCACAACCCCACCTTTACATGCCACGACAAGGCACTCCTCTCCAGCCTTTGCCTAATAAAAGCCCCACTATTCCATTCCCTAATGAGCCAGTCACTTGCCCCTTTCCTTTCTGTACTGGCTCCCTTGTACCTCTACTGTGCACAAGATAATAAACTTTTACTTTTCTACTCCCATTTGTTGTCTCTCTTGATTTCCATCCTGGGGGACAATAAGAATCCAACGTTTTGGTAACAAGCCCACCCCTTTAGCTAACTGGGAATCAACTTTCTTCAACTCTGACACATCTAACCTGATTCCTTCAGGAGCTATTCCCAAGGCTCTTATCCAACTGCCTAGCCTAGATACCTAGGCAGCAACTCAAGTTTAATGAGACTAAACTGAGCTCCCAACCTTCCTTGTCCTGCCCCCCCACCCCCAGTCTTCCCCATATCAGTGAATCACAACTCCATCCTTCCAGTTACTCAGGCCAGAACACTTTGAAGTCATTCTTCACTCCTCTCTTCTCACCTCTCATATCTGGTCTGTCAGTGAACCCTATGAAGCCTATCAACTCTCTTTAAGACATACCCAGAATTTGACTACTCTCCACCACCTCACTGCTACCACCCTGGTCTAAGCCATTATCTTCTTGCCTGGCTTATGGCAACAGCTTCCTAAAAGGTCTTCTGGCTTCAGCCCTTGTCCTACAGTCTTTTCACAAAACAGAAAAGAAAATGAATCTTTTAACACCAAAGTCTTATCATATCATAATGCTACTCAAAATCCTTCAATGGCTTCTCATCTCTTTCAGGTAAAACCAACATCCTCACCCTCACCTTAATGCTTTACACAATCATCTCATTATCTCTTTTTTCCTTCTAAACTCAATATCATACCTGGCTGTTGGCTTTTGAGAACTTATTTCTCTCTTCTCCCTGTTTGAGCCTTTGCCACCCTTCAGACAAAATCCCGGTCTTCATAGAGCTTATACTCTAGAGTGGTAAGACAGACAGTAATGGAAGAAATCAAGCAGAGCTGGCAGCCAGAGAGTGCCAGAGAGTGGCAGGAGCAGAGTTGCTATTTTAAGTCTGGAGCTCTGGAAAGTGCTCATGGAGAGGGCAACACCTGGGCAGATGGCTCTGGCTGTTGGAAAACAATTGTAAAGGAGGCAAAGTGGAAGCAGAGATGCCACTTAAAAGGCTCAGGCAGCTGCCCACGGGAGAGAAGTCCCTCAGCACATTCTACTAACCCTCACCCACTCCATCCTTTCTGAATCGCTGCAGAACGGGGGAGCCATGTCGATGTCCCCTGCATACCCACCGGCTCTCACACTTGCTCCTTTTGCCTGTCAGGGAGTGAGTGGAGAGTGGTCTCCAGAGTACAGCTGCTGTTAAAAGGAAACTGCACCACCAAGTCAGCAAATGAGCAAGAAAGAGAAAATGTCAGTTGTCCTTGTCCCACTGAGATCATTTCTGACCAATCAAGTCAAATTACCCTGCCGCTTTACCACAGGAGAAACTCAAGCAAAAGGATACTTTTCTTCATTTCCTCCAAAGGGCTCTTTGTTCAGCCCATGCTTACAGGCTCTGAAGTTAAAAACAGGAAGCAGGAAAGTAAGCAAAGTGAGCATGCACTTTAAAAGGAAGAAGTTTTTTACCTGTGGCTCCAAACACTGCAATTATTTTTTTGCTAGTCATGTTACTGGACAAAGAAAGTGCCAGTGATGTAGCAGAACTTCGTTCAGAGCAGTGACAGCAGCTGAAATGCAGTTTCTCCTTGAGTGTGAGAATTATAAACCACATCCGAGTACCACACCCCTTATTTTGCCCCTCCCTTATAAAGTTTTCATTATTATCACCAGATAGCTTACTCACAATGACATAGCAATTTTCTAAACCAGGATTCATTCACTCACTCACTCATCTGTTCAGCAAGTATGTATTGAGTGCCTTTGGTATAACAGACATTCAACTAGAGGCCCTGGTCATCCAGATCTTTTAAGGGAGATAATCTAGTAAATACAAGTACAGTAGAGAGGAATGGCAGAGAGGACGTAGGTCAGGGAGGAAAGAAACAAAACCCAGACTAGAGGTGTTAGGGAAGATTTTTCAGAGGAGATGATGCTGGAGCTGACCTTCAGTCCCCATAACTTATTCAATCAGGGATACTAGAAATAGAGACCATCCCAGGCAGGAAGAACCACATGTAGCCAAGTTCAAAGGCAGGGCAATCATGACACAGGGCTCATGATGGCTGAAACAATGCTTGTGAGTGGCAGGAAGTAAGACTGAGAAGGATGGCAGAGGTCAGAACACAAAGGGCCTTGTAGGCATGACAAGGAGCTTAGATTTATCCTGACAGGCACAGCAGGTTTTATGTGATCCTCTGGCACCAGAGTGGAGCTCAGTTGAAACAAGACAATGCCAGAAGCAAGGACACTCCTAAGGAGACCAAAGAAATGATACAGGTGAGAAATAACAAAGACTTGAATAGAGGCACTGTTTTGAGTTGAATTGTGTCCCCCCCAAAATTCATATGTTGTAGTCCTAACCCCCAGTACCTCAGAATGGACCTTATTTGGAGAAAGGGTCTTTACAGAGGTAATCAGGTTAAAGTGAAATCATTAGAGTTGGCCTAATCCAGTATGACTGGTGTCCTTATAAAAGGGGAAAGTTAAACACAGATACATACAAAGAGAAGATGATGTGAAGATACAGGGAGAATGCCATTTGAACATGAAGATGGCTGTCTACAAGCCAAGGAGAGAGATCTGGAACAGATCCTTCCCTCACAGCCCTCAGAAGGAACCAATCTTGCCAACATCTTGATTTTGGACTTCTGGCCTCCAGAAATGTGAGACAATAGATTTCTGTCGTTTCATCACTCCACTTTGTGGTACTTTGTTATGGCAGCCCTAGCAAACCAATGCATGCAGACATGCAGTGACAATAGAAGTGAAGTGAAGAGATTTAGGAGGCAAACACAAGTTCTTCATCATTGATTGGACATAGGGAAAATGAAAGTGAGGAAGAGAAAGGATTAAAAAATGACTCTGCCAACTGGGCAGGCAATGGAGGAGCAGGAACAGGGCTCAAGAGGAAATAGGTTCAGAATTGGACCTCTTGAGTTTGAGGCTGCAGCTTGTTGAGTGATTCAGAGGTGAGGAAATGAAGAAAGCAAGTGTAGATGTCTCCTTTAAAGAGCTTTGTTATAAAGGAAGTGAGAGTGAGCTGTGGTTATAAGTTGAAATAGAATTTTATTTCAACAGAAAAGATGTGAACATCTTTGTGGGTTAAAGGTGGCTCTCTCCATGCCTCATACTCAGCTTTCTTTTTCTTCACAACACTTATGACTTGACATGTTACAGGTAAGTTTATTTGCTCATATGTTTATTTCTAACCCCCTCCCAACTAGACTGTATGCTCCATGAGGGCAGTGACTTTGTTTTATTCACTTGTGTATATCTCCAGTGCCTACAGCTATATCTGGCACATAGTAGGTGCACAGTAAATATTTTTGAATTAATGAATGAACAATCAGTAGAGTTAGGTTCCTGAGGAAGCTGGAGGGTACGGACTCTACAGCATGGATGAAGGAGTGCTGAAAATAGCAGGCACTGCAGAGATACATTGGACCCTTTGCCAAACAGATATGAAGACAGATCCAGGACAGGGAGTAGATTATGGGTCTGCAGCCCATCTGCCCCTTGACTTTCCCTCCACTCTCCCACTCATATCACTTGTTGTTTCCTAATTATCCTTGCAAGAGGAAGCAATTCTCCTAACTGCTCCTCTCTACAGTGCAACCCACAATGAAACTGAGAGATAAACTCCAGAGTTGTTACAGATTGGAAGAAGTGGTCATGCACACCTGCTCATTTCTTGAGGGCAAATGTGCAGAGGCTAAGCTGGACAAGCTAAATCCAGAAGGTCCAGTAAACAGGAAACTGTATGTTCTCATTTATAAGATAAAGATACTAATGGAATAAAGTCAGATACGTCACAAGAAAGCTAAACTGCACTTCTGCTACATTAAACTATACACAACCCTACACTAGCCATATGGAGAATCCTCAGTACTATTCCAAGCAGACATGCAGAGGAGACAAAGATTTATATTCCAGGCAGTCTATCCATAGCATAATTTGTATTGAAAAGAAGCGGAAACAATCTAAATGTTCACCACTAGGGGAGTAGTTAAATAAATTACGGTATAGCCATAAGACAGAATGGTATACCTCCATTAAAAATTACATTTTAGGGTGTCAGCATCATGGTGGAGTGAGCTTTTCCCTTAGACTCTCTCCCTAAGATACAATGAAAAGGACATTCATAAACTGACAGAGGATATTCACACAACACAGAAGATGTCTGAGAGACCCATGCAGACATACATCTGAAGTTGGAGGTGCTGGACCTCCCAGAGGAAGGGGGTGGAGATAAGGGGATCTCCTCTCCCTCTCAAACAGCAGTGACCCAGGGCTCAGGACCATGCACGGCTCTGAGAAAAGAGGGGGTAGGGACAGCTCTCCACAGGAACACCTTCACTCTCCAAGTTCCCTCACAGCCCATGGGGAAGCCCCACACAGAACTGGCTAAGCTATTGCAGGGATGTCTTCATCAAGCCAGCACCCCAAGACAGCAGTTAGCGAGGGTAGAATGAGAATGCCCCCTGGATCACAAAGGTGAGAGAAATTACCCCTCCTCCCACCTGGCACTCAAGCTGAGCCGGTTGGCCAGAGCACCCAAGCATAGGTTAGAAAAGAAGCAGCTGTGAGCAAGTGAATCGGCAACTGTAGACGGGACCTGTCAGCATAGATTTCAAAAGACATGCGCAGATGCCAGGGGATGTGGTGGGCTCAGAATACACAGCTCTTGACCACCCTCCCCACCCCCCAGCAGTGGTGGCAGCTGGAAGCTGTGAACAGATACAATCACTATGCAAAGGCACATTCATATCATCAAATAATATGAAGAAATATATTAATACTTCATACCAGAAGGAAATTACATGCACCCAGAAATCAACCCTGGAGGCACAGAAATTTATAATCTAAATGAAAGAGAATTCAAAATAGTTAGCTCAAAAATAAAACTATATGCATTATAAGAAAATACAGATAGACAGTCAATGAAATCAGGAACAAAATTAATGAACATAGGGAATTCTTCATGAAAGAGATTGAAACTATAAAGAAAAATCAATCAGAAATGTTGGAGATGAAAAACACAATGAATGAGATAAAGAAAAATCTGGACTCCTTGAATAACAGAGCTGATATTATAGAGGAGAGAATTAGCAGCCTGGAGGACAGAAATATAGAAATGCTTTAGATAGAGGAGGAGAGAGAATTAAGACTAAAAGGAAATGAAGCAAGTCTCCAAGAAATATCCAGCTCAATTAGAAAATGCAAGATAAGGATTATAGGTATTCCAGAGGGAGAAGAGAAGGAGAATGGAGCAGAAAGCTTCTTCAAAGAAATAATAGCTGAGAACTTCTTAAACTTGGGGAAGGAGCTAGAAATACAAGTAAAACAAGCTAATATAACTCCTAATTATATCAATGTAAAAAGACCTTCCAAGGCATATAGTAGAAAAATTGGCAAAAGTCCATGACAAAGAAAAAATATTAAGAGCAGCAAGGCAGAAGAAAATAACCTACAAATGAACCCCTATCAGGCTTTTAGAAGATTTCTCAGCAGAAACCTTACAGCTATGAGAGAGTGGAATGATATACACAAAATTCTGAAGGACAAAAACTTTCAGCAAAGAATTCTCTATCCAGTGAAAATATTCTTCAGATATGATGGAGAAATAAAAACTTTCCCACATAAACAAAAGCTAAGGGAATTCATTGCCACAAGATGCCCCCCCCCCCACACACACACACACAAGAAATGCTCGAGAAGGCCTTAATAGCTGAAAAAAAAAAAAAAAAGGAAAGGGTTTACAAAGCCTTGAGCAAGGAGATAAACAGGCAGACAAAATCAGAAAATTGCAGCTCTCTATCAGAACAGGTTGGCAAACACTAAATTATAACATTTAAGATAAAGGGAAGGAAAACATCAAAAATAAATATAATCTTGTCATTTTAACAACAAACTCACAACACAAGATGGAATAAATTGTGACAACAATAACTTAGAAGAGGAAGAGGAAAGGGGGGAATCAGCTTAGTCTAAGGAAATAAGAGGCTATCAGAAAATGGACTATCTCATCTATGAAATTTTTTTATACAAACTACATGGTAACCTGTAAACAAATAATCAGAACAGAGAAACAAATGATAAATAAATAGAAAACTGAGAAAACCATCATAGAGAACTATCAAACTGAATTGATAGTCCAAAATGAGAAATGAGGGAAATACCGAACAACTGGAAAATGAGTGATAAAATTGCAGCATTAAGCCCTCATATATCAATAATCACTCTAAATGTAAATGGATTGAATTCTCCAATAAAAAGACACAGAGTGGCAGGGTGGATTAAAAAATCAAGACCAAACAATATGCTGCCTCCAGGAAGCACATCTCAGCTCCAAAGACAAACACGGTCTCAGTGATGGAAGACAATACTCCAAACTAATGGCAAACAAAAGAAAGCAAGAGTTGCCATACTTATATCAGACAATGTAGACTTCAAAATAAAACAGGCATTGAAAGACAAAGGGGCAATATATAATGACAAAAGGGATACTCCACCAAGAAGACATAACACTTAAAAATATATATGCACTGTGGCCGGCCCCATGGCTGAGTGGTTAAGTTCGCACACTCTGATTTGGCAGCCCAGGGTTTTGCCGGTTCAAATCCTCGGTGTGGACGTGGCACCACTTGTCAAACCATGCTGAGGTGGCATCCCACATGCCACAACTAGAAGGACCCACAACTAAAAATACACAACCATGTACTGGGGGGCTTTGGGAGAAAAAGGAAAAATAAAATCATTTACAAAAAAATTTTTTTAATATATATATATATATATAAAACCTAAAAGGAGATATTAACAACAGCACAATAAGAGTAGGGGACCTTAACACCCCACTCACATCAATGGATAGATCATCCAGACAGAAAGTCAACAAGGAAATAGTGGACTTAAACAAAAAACTAGACCAGATGGACTTAATAGATATATATAGAACATTCCATCCAAAAACAGCAGAATAAACATTCTTAAGTGTGTGTGGAACATTTCTAAGGATAAAGCATATGTTGGAAAGCAAGGCAAGCTTCAATAAATTTAAGAAGATTGAAATCATATCAAGCATCTTTTCTGACCATAATGCTGTGAAATTAGAAATCAACTACAAGAAAAAAACTGGGAAAGGAACAAAACTGTGGAGACTAAGCAACATGGTACTGAATAACCAATGGATCATTGAGAAATTAAAGGAGAAATCAAAAAATAACTGGAGACAAATTAAAATGAAAATACACCATACCAACTCATATGGGATACAGCAAAAGTGGTCCTAAGAGGGAAATTCATAGCAATACAGGCTCGCCTTAACAAACAAGAAAAATCCCAATAAGCAATCTTAAACTACACCTAACAGAATTAGAAAAAGAAGAACAAACAAAGCCCAGAGTCAGCAGAAGGAGGGAAATAATAAAAATCAGAGCATAAATAAATAAAACTGAAACCAAAACAACAGTAGAAAGGATCAATGAAACAAAGAGCTGGTCTTTGAGAAGATAAACAAAGTTGACAAACCCTTAGCCTGACTGAGAAAAAAAGAGAGAGGACTCAAATAAGTAAAATTAGAAATGAAAGAGGAGAAATGACATTGGATACCACAGAAATACAAAGGATTATAAGAGAAGACTATGAAAAACTATATGTCAACCAATTAGATAATCTAGAAGAAATGGATAAATTCTTAGACTCATACAACCTCCCAAAACTGAATCAAAAAGAAATAGAGCATCTGAATAGACCAATCACAAGAGAGTGAAACAGTAATCAAAAACCTCCCAAAAAATAAAAGTACAGGACCAGATGGCCTCTCTGGAGAATTCTACCAAACATTCAAAGAAGATTTAATACCTATCTTTCTCAAACTATTCCAAAAAGTTGAAGAGAGAACACTTGCTAACACATTTTACAAGGCAAACATCACCTTTATCCCAAGGCCAGACAAGGACAACACAAAGAATAAAATTTACAGGCCAATATTACTGATGAACATAGATACAAAAATTGTCAACAAAATATTAGCAAACTGAATACAGCAACACATTAAAAAGATCACACACCATGATCAAGTGGGATTTATACCAGGGATGCAGGGATAGTTCAACATCCGCAAATCAATAAATGTGATACACCACGTTAACAAAATGAGGAATAAAAATCCCAAGATCATCTCAACAGATGCAGAGAAAGCATTTGACAAGATCCAACATCCATTTATGGTAAAAACTCTCAATAAATGGGTATAGAAGGAAAGTACCTCAACATAATAAAGGCTATATATGACAAATTCACAGCCAACATCATACTCAACAGGGAAAACCTGAAAGCCATCCCCCTGAGGCGAGAACAGGAGCAAGACAAGGGTGCCCACTCTTGCCACTCTTATTCAGCATAGTACTGGAGGTTTTGGCCAGAGCAATTAGGCAAGAAAAAGAAATAAAAGAAATCCAAATTGGCAAGGAAGAAGTGAAATTCTTGCTGCTTGCAGATGACATGATTTTATATATAGAAAACCCCTAAAGAATCCATTGGAAAACTATTCGACATAATCAACAACTATAGCAAAGTTTCAGGGTACAAAATCAACTTACAAAAATCAGTGGCATTTCTATACTCTAATAATGAACTAACAGAAAGAGAACTCAAGAATACAATCCCAATAAAAAGAATAAAATATCTAGTAATAAATTTAACCAAGGAGGTGAAGGACCTACAATGAAAACTACAGGACATTTTTGAAAGAAATCAATGATGACATAAAGAAATGGAAAGATATTCCATGCACACGGATCAGAAGAATAAATGTAGTTAAAATGTACCTACTACCCAAAGCAATCTACAGATTCAATGCAATCCCAATAGAATTCCAATGACATTCTTCACAGAAATAGAACAAAGAATCCTAAAATTCATATGGGGCAACAAAAGACCCAAAAAAGTTAAAGCAACCCTGACAAAAAAGAACAAAGCTGGAGGCGTCATAATCCCTGACTTCAAAATATACTACCAAGCTATAGTAATCAAAATGGCATGGTACTGGCACAAAAACAGACACACAGATCAATGGAACAGAATTGAAAGTCCAGAAATAAAACCACACATCTGTGGACAGCTAATCTTCAACAAAGGAGCTAAGAACATACAATGGAGAAAGGAAAGTCTCTTCAGTAAATGGTGTTGGGAAAACTGGACAGCCACATGCAAAAGAATGAAAGTAGACCATTATCTTTCACCATCCACCAAAATTAACTCAAAATGGATCAAAGACTTGAAGGTAAAACCTGAAACCATAAAACTACTAGAAGAAAATATAGGCAGTACACTCTTTGACATCAGTCTTAGAAGGATCTTTTTGAATACCATGTCTACCTGGACAAGGGAACAAAAGAAAAAATTAACAAGTGGGACTTTATCAGACTAAAGAGTTTCTGCAAGTCAAAGGAAACCAGGAACAAAACAAAAAGACAACCCACCAACTGGCAGAAAATATTCACAAATCATAAATCCAACAACTGATTAATCTCCAAAATATATAAAGAACTCAAACAACTCAACAACAACAAAAGAACAACCTGATCAAAAAATGGGCAGAGGATATGAACAGACGTTTTTCCAAAGAAGACATACAGATGGTCAATAGGCACATGAAAAGATGTTTAACATCACTATCCATCAGGAAAATCCAAAATCCAAACTACACTAAGATACCACCTTACACCTGTTAGAATGGCTATAATCACCAAGACAAAAAATAACAAATGTTGGAAAGACAAAAGAGAACCCTCATACACTGCTGGTAGGAATGCAAACTGGTATAGCCACTATGGAAAATAGTATGGAGATTTCTCAAAAATTTAAAAATAGAAATATCATACAACCCAGCTGTCCCACTACTGGGTATTTATCCAAAGAACTCGAAATCAACAATCCAAAGAGACTTATGCACCCCTACATTCATTGCAGCATTATTCACAATAGCCAAGACATGGAAGCAATCCAAGTACCCATCAACTGATGAGTGGATAAAGAAGATGTGCTATATATATACAACGGAATATTACTCAACCATTAAAAAAGACAAAATCATCCCATTCGCAACAACATAGATGGACCTTGAGGGTATTATGTTAAGTGAAATAAGCCAGACAGAGAAAGACAAACACCATATGATTTCACTCATATGTGGAAGATAAATTAACACACAGACAAGGGAACAATTTAGTGGTTACCAGAGGGGAAGGGGGTTGGGGAGTGGGCATAAGGGGTGAAGGGGCACATTTATATGGTGACTGACAAATAATAATGTACAGCTGAAATTTCACAATGTTATAAACTATTATGACCTCAATAAGATAAAACAAAAAATTACATTTTCTAAGAATTTTCATAATATGGGAAAATGCTCACAATATAAAGTTGTATGAAATGAGCAGAATAGAGAACTGCATATATAGTGTGATTCCAGGTTGTAAAGGAAAAAATGTATACACACACACACATATGCACACACACATATGTAGCCTAAGAGTAGTTGAGTGACTTTCTGCAGTATGTTGGTGGTAGATCCAGAGGACTGGGCATGACATGACATTATTGCTTTCACACTTTGATTACGGCATAGTACTACGACTTGCACATTCTAAGAGTCGACTGAAAAAAATCAAATCACATAGCTACAGAGATTAGATTGGTGGTTACCAGAGGGGAAGGGGGAGGGTGAAGGTTGATGGGGGTGATAGGGTACATGTGTATGGTGAATAGATGGTAATTATTCTTTGGGTAGTGAACATGCCGTAGTCTACATAGAAATTGGAATATAATGATGTACATATGAAATTTATATAATGTTATAAACCAATATTACCTCAACAATAACAAGAAGTTTATGAGTACATAGCAGCACTGTTTATGGTAGCCAAAAGTTGGAAACAACCCAAATGTCCATCAAGAGTAGAATGGCAAAGAGCAGCATATTCATACAACGACATACTGTACAGGAACAAGAATGAATGAACTATTGCAGCACGCGACAACCTGGAAAAGTCTCACAAATAAAATGTTGAGCAAAAGAATAAAGGAATACCTAGCATATGATTCAATTTACATAAAATTCAAAAGCAGGAAAAACTGATCTATGGTGTTAAACATCAGACTAGTGGTTACTTTGGGTGGTAGTGATTAGAAGGAGCTTAAGCGGGGGCTTCAGCTGGGCTGGTAATGTTTTATTTCTCGATCTGGGTGTTGACCTCATGCGTGAGTTCATGTTGTGAAAATTTATCAAACTGTACAGTTAAGATTTTATCTGTATCTTATACTTCATTAAAAACTTTACTTTAAAAATAATCTTTAAGGAAAAATAAGAAGTTTAAGTGACCGAACAGGAAAAGCTAAAATGGGCAGGTACCAGCCTGTTAACATTTACAATGGGTGGAAACAAAAGGTGTGGCTCTTTAACTAAGCAAATTAACCTGCCCTTTCTACCAGGGCAAGTAGCGACCCATTCAGAAGATTATGTGCTCGCGGGGAATAGTCAATGACACCCTTTTCTTTGTTGTTTGAAGGCATCTTGAGCTGACGTTGGACCAATTATTTAGGGTCCCCTTGATGAAAGGAGTCTGCTCTTTCAGTCCCTCCAGAGACAAGAATGGGAAGGATTCTCTGCTCCTCACATTTAGCTGTGCACACCCTTGCCAACGTTTGTCTGACACTTCCAAGTGTACTGAACTCCACCCAGTCAACTTTCAACCAGAAAGCTGCATAACATACTGATTAAAGCTGTGGAGTACGACTGTCCTGCATTTAATACCCAGTTCCATCCCTTGGTAGCTGTGTGATCTTAGACAAGTTTTAAAAGTCCCCTCAACTCAATTTCCTCATCAATGCAATGAGGGGTAATGATAGTATCTACCTCAGATAGGTGTAGTGACAATCAAATTAAATGAAACCACTTAATCTATTTGGTACATTCAAAAGAAACGAACTGTTGCTATTTCTCAACACATTTTTCACTATCCGGCTAGTTTCCTCCTGCCAGCCAACCTCTCATTCCACATCACGATTCATCTTCTCCCACTGCACTAAACTGAGATGTACTCAAAGAACAGCAATTAGCTTATTAAAAAGAGAAATATGAAAATAAGTCTGCCTGGGGGTGGGGGAGACATGAAGCACATTCAAGCCCAAATGGAAAGGATCCAGTGGTTAGTCCAGTGTGAGGGCTCACATACTCCCACTCTCCACTGCAGTTTCCCTTATAAGAATACCACCTTGACTCTACCCTTTTCCTCAAGTCTCAATATACCATCCAAGAAAACAGAGAAGCTTAGGGATCCGGAGAGGCTGTACTGACAGGCCAGGACTAGGGTGAGGCAAGTGAAGTGCCCACTTCGGTGCAAAATTTAAGGGGTTGCCAAAAAACTCCATGATCAAGATAAACATTTCAATGCAATAATTTTTAAATAAAAATTAATCCCAAGAAATCCATGATGAAAAAAATGTATCAAAATTTTAAATAAAGACAGGATCCAACAAGGCTAGGATTAGGGTGAAACAAGGGTCCAGCGAGTGAAGGACTCCCGAGCATCTAAGATTCTTAGATTTTACTCAAGCGAGCCGCTGCGCTCTCTGGCAAAAAAAAAAAAAAAAAAAAAAAAAAAAAAATACATTTGTTTAATTTTCTTTTAAACTAGATAATACCCTTTCTACAGGAGCCTGGCGCAGGAATCCTTCATTCTGCTGGCTCCTTTTGAAGCGGCCTGGGCCTTGGCGTGCCTGCCTTTCCCAAAGCAGCAGAGAGAGAGAAAGAGAGAGAGAGAGAGAGCAGCGCGCGCGCGCGTGTGTGTGTGTGTGTGTGTGTGTGTGTGTGTGTGTGTGTGTGTTTTCTCTCCCCTGAGAAGGGAGACAAATTCTCAGGGGAGAGAATCAGATTGGCCTAACTTGGGTAAAGTACCCACCCTGGTCTACTCAGCTGAGACTGTGGACTGCTTTATTCAAAGCTGTCGCAGATTGCATGCCTCCTCTGTCCCAGTCACTATGTTAGATGCTTAACAAAACATCTACTTGCAATAACCCTGAAACTTAGGGATTACTACCTTCATTTTTCAGATGAGGAAACCAAGTTACAAAGAGATTACAATGGTCAAAAGGCACATACAAGTAACAAGTGGCAGAGCCAGGATTAGAATCCAGTTCTTTCTGTCTAGCTGCAAAGCTCCTGCTCTTTCCAATAAGTACACTGCCTCCCTTTTTACATAAGAGAAATGTGGTAACTGTTCAATAATTTCTCAATGTTATTATAGCAAATTTAAGCTAAATTATTGGTGTTCTGAAAAGGGAAAAATCACTTATCACTTGGAGAGAAGCTGGGTAAAGGGACAAAATCAAGGGAAGTGCTGACGAAAGGCATGGTGCTCTAGCTTAGATAAAAATGAGGATTCTACAGCTTTAAAAGTCTGTGACTGCTTTAAGCAAAAAAACAGTGTAGATGAAGCTCTTTGTTTTGTTTTCATTTCTCAGATTTTAATTGATTTTTCTTATTTATCAAATAATGCATTCCCATGAAGAAAATTTGGAAAATTCCAGTGCATGTAAATTAGGAACATTTTTCTCATAATATGACTACCCTGAGGGAACCACACATAGCATATTTCGTCCCTTTTTTTTTTTTTTTTTTGGTGAGGAAGATCGACCCTAACTAAAACCTGTTGCCAATCTTCCTCTTTTTGCTTGAGGAGGATTGTTCCTGAGCTAACATCTGTACCAATCTTCCTCTAATTTTGTATATGGGACACCGCTACGGCATGGCTTGATGAGCAGTGTGTAGGTCTGTACCTGGGATCCGAACCCATGAACCCCAGGCGGCTGAAGCAGAGCATGCGAACTTAATCACTACACCACCGGGCCAGCCCAGTCCCAATTTTTTTATGTATTTTTTTCTTTATGTTAATTGAGATCATTCTTTATGCACAATTTGGTATTTACTGAGGAGTAAAATAAAGATTAACAAATGAACATACAAAACATAATAAAAACATGGCCAAGTGGTTAAGTTCGCGCACTCCGCTTCATTGGCCTAGGGTTTGGATCCTGGGCACGGACATGGCACTGCTCATCAGCCCATGCTGAGGTGGCATCCCACGTTGCAGAACCAGAGGCACTCACAATTGGAATATACAACTATGTACTGGGGGGCTTTGGGGAGAAGAAAAAAAAAAGATTGGCAACAGATGTTAGCTCAGGTGCCAACCTTTAAAAAAAAAAGAAAAGAAAGAAAACATGTTAGCATATGCAAGACTTTATTAGTCAAGATTCTTATTTGCAAACAATGGACTCTGATTCTGGAAATTATTCAAACAACATTGGTCAATTTTAGAATCTTCAGAAGTGCCAAGAACAAAGCTCAGAGGCTGAGCAGCCAGGCCATACTTCAAAATGATACTGTAGGACTCGTCTGGCAAAGATACCATCGCTGCTGCCACTGAGCACAGCCACCACAGCTTATAACCACCAACTCTACTGACCCTGCATACTGAAGCCTACAACTACAACTGCTACACTGCCAGCTCTGGCAACTGCATGTAGCTGCTGTGATTGCTACCATTTCCGGAATGTATTCTCTACAATCTCACTAACTTCTGATTCCAAGACTGGGGTGGTAGCTAGCTGCAGGGAAACCTGGGAAAGCCATGGCTTCTGTATAGGGAGGCAGACCCTGCTGCGTGTGGAGATTCCTCCAAAATAGGGAAGGAATTCAAATGCTAAGTGACCACAAAGAGAGACGGATTTCCACCACAGTCTACCCCTTTCGCTCCCCAAAATCAACATATATGTTTCTTCCCACATTTACACTTCTTTTAAAACCATAATATCTGACATAATGCAACTACCTCTTATATCTTTAACCTCTCCTAAAAGTGGTTAAACCAGAATCTCAGTTATTGCACTCAGGATCCAGGATCTCGGGATGATGCTCATCTCTTTTTTAATTCTCTTAGAATCCATCTTGAAAATTTGTCCACTATTCTTTAATTTATAAAATTAACAGGCATCTTTTTCTATATAAAATATTGGGGGAAAGGGAGAACAAAGATAAAAACTAGTCTAAAATATATAAGTATGTATGTGAAAACACCGGTAGATGTTAAAGTCTTCATTTTTCCAACTGAATCCCAGGCCAAAGTTGGTATTTATAACTTGCCTTCTCAACTACCCATTGTTATCTTTGTCTGTAGCCAGCAGTACCTGAGCTGATCAAACCTTTATTCCATAGAGACTTGAAATCTTAGTGGAATTAAATTACATCTTGGAATTACATCTACCTATGTAAGGTTACTGTAGTTTTCCATGAACTTTTACCACTAGACATGGCAATACTGGTCAACAACCTGCCAAGAATTGTGCCTCTTTCTTAACAGTGGAACGATTAGTGCTTCCATTTGGAAAGAAACAACCTGATCCCCAGAAACTTGACAGAGACAACATTTTTTCTCCCACGCTCTGGCATACTTGTTTTTCACAAAGACATCTAGGGTAAATGCTTCCAGTTCTATACGTCATTGCAGCCTAATGTCATTAATGTAGTGGACTAGTGTGCAAGGGCCTGTAGACTGAAGAAACAATAAAGGTTCCTGTAGCACAGAACCAGAGAGTTGACCTAACCTTGATGGGAGACAATGAAGGTGTATTACTGTCCCTTCTAGGTTAAAGATATCCTTGGTTTATTGGAATCAAGAATAAACATAATTTGCTAGATCAATAGTTTTATACCAGTCACCAGGACTTACGTTGCTTTTTCACAAAAAGAAGCTCCCAAATGCAGTTGAGGTCATCACCTGATTAAGTTTAATATAATCCCCTGTCATTCTCTAAGACTCATCTGCCTTTTTCACTGTCAAACTGGTGAGTTAAATGGGTCTAACATAGGAATCACCACCTCTGTTGTCTCAGAAACCTTTGAGGTTAGTACTAACGTCTGCAATTCTACAAATTTTCACTATTTTGATCGGAAGGGAGAGTTCCAGGGGCTTCCACTTGGCTCCTCCTACCATAATTACTCTTAGTCTATAAGTCAGAAAGCCAATACAGGGATTATGCCACTTGCTAAATATGGCAAAATTCTGATGGTAAAACTCCAACAAAATACAATAAGTGGATTTTAAAATATCAATTGCCAAAAATGGAGGAACACGTTATTGAGAAGCTAATGAAATGATTGGAGTGAGCTGAACTAGTATAAATCCAGAGATCTGGATCCAGTGCTTTCCAAGCATTATCCACTCTGGGTTGAGGTTTGGCACCACCTGGTGGAAATGACTTATTCTGGTTTAGATGTTGATGGGGTGATTCTGAGTTCTGCAGATGGCCAGGACTTCCAGAACAACTACGATAATTCCAGAAATGTCTTAACTAGTTGGCGTTTGTTTTTTTGGTCCAAATTAGGAATATTGGGTTATCCTTTACCTCATATTATCCACAGAAGCTTTCTACTGACAAAGAGCAGTCATTATAGCTCAATTTTTAAAAGTTGATGCTCATTTCATGAAAGTATTTCTCAGTGCTTTAGTGAAAGAAGTATCTTCTGGGTTCTTTCAGGACAGAGCTAGAAGGTAGGTGAACAGATTGCAAAAGAGAAATCCACTACAAGGGTCCCATTTCTTTAAATCTTTAGATTCCTCCTTCTACTTTATACCAAGTAACGACAAGAAATGAAGGTGCAAAAATTGGAAAAGAAAAGATAAAACTATCATTATTTGTAAATGAATGTATCACTTACCTAGAAACAGCAATAGAATCTGGATACAAACTATTAGAACTAATAAGAAAGTTCAGTAAGTTTTCCATATATAAAATTAACCTACAAAAACCGATAGCATTTCTCACACCATCAATAACCAACTAGAAGGTATAATTAAAAATAAAACACACTCACAATAACCAAAAAGACATAAGGTATTTGGACAGTGATGAAGACTACTTAAGATGTCTTGTGAAAAAAAACTTTAAAACTTTTATGAAGGATGTAGAATTTGATCTGAATAAATGCAGAGACAGTCATGCTCTTGGAACAGATGACAATATTATAAAGATGTCAATTCTCCCCAAGTTAACCAGTTAATATGATGCAATCAAAAATCAAAATTTCACATGGATTTTTTTGAGAAACTCAATCTCTACAATTTATTTAAAAGAATAAAGTTTTACTGATAACTAAGTCAATCTTTAAAAACAAATGTATAAAGAGGATGTATCGGTCAGGCTTAAACCAGAGAAACAGGAACAGTAGGAGATGTATATTAAGAAATTTATTGCAACAAACTAACTCACACGATTGTCGGGGTTACCTGGGCAAGTCTGAAATCCACAGGGTGGGCTGTTAGGAAGGGCAGGCTGAGACTCGCAGGCACGGCCTGAAGCGTCAGTCCACAAGACGAATTTCTTCTTCAGAGAAGCCCCAGCTCTGGTCTCAGGGCCTTTAAACTGATTGAATCAGGCCCACCCAGTTTATCTGAGATCATTTTCTTCACTTAAAGTCAACAGATTTGTGGACTTTAATCACATCTGCAAAATACCTTCACAACAACACCTAGATTAGTTTTGATTGAATAACCAGCCAAGATGATACATCAAAAAGACTATCACAAAGGAGGACTTGTTCTACCAGGTTTTTTTTTTCTGCTTTTTCTCCCCCAACCGCCCCCCCCCCCCCCCCCGTACATAGCTGTATACATTTTTTTTAGTTGTGGGTCCTTCTAGTTGTGGCATGCGGGATGCCGCCTCAACATGGCCTGATGAGCAGTGTCACGTCCTCGCCCAGGATCCGAACTGGAGAAACCCGGGGCAGCCAAAGCGAAGCCGGTGAACTCAACCACTCGGCCACAGGGCCAGCCCCAGTCCTACCAGTTTTAAAGATGTACTATGAAGCCCTAGTAATAAAATTTTTTTAAAGAGCAATATTGATGCAAGCATAGTCAGATAGACCCATGGAACAGACAGCTTCAAGATAAACATGTGTAAATATATATATGGGAACTTAATATACGATAAAAGCAGTACCACATAGGAAAGGACAAGCTATTTAATACCCAATGTTGGGAAAACTGGTGATATCTACATGGGAGAAAATAAAATGATCTATATCTCTCACACCATACACAAAAGCAGACTCTAGGGGCCGGCCCAGTGGCGTAGCGGTTAAGTTCATGCACACCACTTCAGATGCCTGGGTTTCGTCAGTTTGGATCCTGGGCGCAGACCTACACACCACTCTTCAAGCCATGCTGTGGTGGCATCCCACACAGAAGAACTGGAAGGACTTACCACTAGGATATACAACTATGTACTGGGGTTTTAGGGAGAAAAAAAAAAGTGGACTCTAGAAGAGATTTAACTTATGTAATGAATGAAAACAGTAAATAGAAGAAAGTATAGAGCGTCTTTGTAATATATGGGCAAGGAAAGACTTCATAAACAAAATATCTCGGGACACTGGTAGCCAGTTTAGGAGCTTAATAGGGAGGGTATCAAAAGAGCTATAGCACCAGAGTCTCCATAAGACACTGAGAGGCAAGCCATGCAGTCTAAATCAGAGCCCCCAACTCCCACGGTACTGGCTGGGAGTGGTAGAGAAACCCACAAGGAGGAAGTAATTGAGAAACACCTCCCTAGGGACTTCTTAGACTAATCAGGAGGGATTAAGACTGACTGGGGATGGGAGGGAGGGTCCCAGAGATTTAGCTGGTTGAGCATCTAAGGCTGTTTCATAATTGGTCATTCAGTCTCTCACCTTGCCATGCTGATGTGGTCTGAGAAGATTTATTTTACATTTTTAAAAAACTCAGTCCACAGGGGCCGGCCCAGTGGTGCAGCAGTCAAGTTCGCACGTTCCGCTTCGGCGGCCCAGCGTTTGCCGGTTCGCATCCCAGGTGTAGACATGGCACCGCTTGGCAAGCCATGCTGTGGTAGGCGTCCCACATATAAAGTAGAGGAAGATGGACACGGATGCTAGCTCAGGGCCAGTCTTCCTCAGCAAAAAGAGGATTGGCAGCAGGTGTTAGCTCAGGGCTAATCTTCCTCAAGAAAAACAAAAAACAAAAAACAACTCAGTCCACTCTTTGAGTCTTCTTTTAATGTGGATGGCCCTATAAATATTCTGGTGAGGACAATATTAACATTAAGACATTCCATTTTCCCATAGCAAATCAGCAAAAGAAAATCTTTCATATTAGATTGTTCAGATATGATAAATATCAGAAGATAAAGAAAATTTTGCCCTCTCTTTTACTTCTGTCCAGTTCAGAAAATTTGTTCCTGCATGCCAAACTCTGTTTTGTGTGTTTTCTCTTATGCTTTCATAATGAAAAGTCAACTGCTGTCAAATGTTTAAAGGAAACCATAAAAAGACAAAACCTAGAGGAAAATGTAAGGGTATATATATATCTTATCACAGGATGAGAAAGGGCTTTCTCAGGCTAAATGTAATAAAGAAATTCCTAACAAAGATAATCTGTAGTTCTGACTACATGAAAATTTAGAATTTCTTGTGGTGGACACAAATTGGGATAGTTGCCCAGCTCACAGTGATTTTCCATTGACCATATTTGTGTTACTTCTTTTCCCAGTAATAGACCTGCCTCCCAGCATCGGGGTTGGCACATGACGCAGGCTAGCCAATCATAATACCTCTCTCCTCCCACTTCCTATTCTGTTTTCATCTATTCATTCATTCCACAACTGTTTATTAAGTGAGAATTCAGTGATGAGCGAAATGTTCCTGCCCTCTTGAAGCTTAGAGTTTTGGGGGAAATAAGCATTAATCAAACACTCTCATTAATAAATATATAATTACAAGCAGAAATAAATTTTCTGAAGGAGAGGAACATGGGTGTACGAGAATATATATCAGAGAAAATAGACATATACTAGAGGCAGGGAGGAGAGCAGTCAGTACTGAGGGCGTGTCACTGGAGACGAACGGCAAGAACTGGGTAGGAATTCACCAGGTGAAAGGGATAGTCTGGGCGGAGAGAGCGCTGCAGGCCAGGAGAACCACAGCCATTAGTCAGTGTGAAAACGATAGAAGATTGTCAGAGATAATCCCTCTCCCTGGTGTTAAAGAAATGCAAATTAAACAACTGCCAGATGTCTTGTTTGACCTATTAGACGAACCAAGTCTTCAATTTTGATTGCAATGGTATGCTGAACATTCATGGATTGCTACTAGGAATGTAAATTAATAGAACTTTTCTGGAAAGGAAGTTGACAATATGTTTCAAAAGTCCTAAAAAAATAAAGGTCTAATGCACAGTATAATAAAGACAATAATAGTGAGCTATTAAAAAAAAAGTCTCCCAAAATATCGTACTTGTTGACAAAGAACCTCCTAGGAATCTATCCTAAATAGAAAAATTAACTCAGGTATAGATTTATCTCCAAAAATATTCATTGAAGTATATTTGAAATATTGAAAAATAAGAAAAAACAAAAAAATTAAATAAATTATATACAGCCATATGGTACAATATTATACAATCTATAATATACATGTAAGATAAAACATCACTTTTATAATGAGAGAAAAGAATCCAATTAAAATGTTCCATTGCCAAGAAAATATTTTAATGCTGAGTGCATAATTTGTTGCTTAATTACTACTTGTTGAATAAAAATTCATGATTGAAAACATATAAGATTTATAAATTCCAGATGTATTATAAGATTTTAAAGTATATCCAATCTTGTATTTGTACATCTTACTGCCTACTTGACAACTTCCACTTTCACGTTTCCTAGCATCTCAAACTTACTGAGTTTAGAACCAAACACTTACCCCTCCACTTCCCTGAACTCCTCTTTCACTTCCCCATCTCAGTCTGGAAGACCACAGCCTTTCTTGAATCCTTCTTGAAGTCTCTATCCTCTCACCCTCCTACAAGTCCACTCAATTCTATCTCCAAAATAGATCTAAAATCTGTCCATTGTTCCCCCTTTCCTTTGCTACCACCCTATTACAATGATCTCTCTGCTGGACCAAGCAATAGCTTCTTAACTGGTCTCCTAGTTTTCAATTCCTTCCAACCCATTCTCCATCCAATGAGGAGTGTGATCTTATAAAAATAAAAATAGAGTCAAGCCATTCCCCTGCTGAAAACATTTCAACAGCTTCCCACTGCATTTAAATGACATTTGACACCCTTTCTATAATAATTGCTAACTTATGGTTTAGACAATTGTTGTAAACGCTTTCTATTACCAACTCATGGAATCCTCACAACACGCCTATGAGACAGGTATTCTTATAATTCCTAATTTACAGATGAAGCAAATGAGGCACAGAGGTTAAACTTGCCTACTGGGTCTCTCAGTTGGTCCCAGGGAGAGCAGAGTTCAATACCAGGCAGTCCAGACTGTGCTCTCAGCTCCACAAGGCCCCTCCGGTACTTGGCTGTACTCACTGGGATCCCATGGGTTGGTCTCAAGGCTCCTGGGACCTGTCAATCGTTCTCACCTCAGTGGCTTTGTGTCCTGGCTGATTACCTCCCAGAAACAGTTTTCCCTGCTCTTTAAACAGCTGGCTTCTCATCTTCATAAAAAGGGAATGGTAAAATACACCATGGCACATATTTACAACAGAATACAATGCAGTTGTTTTTAAAACATGAGTTAAACCTATGTGTACTAATATGGAAAAATATTCAGGATATTTTAGATTGCTAAGTGAAAAAAGCAAGTCGTAGAATAACATGTTACGATAAAAGAATATGTCTAGCATGATTCCATGTGTTTCGTAAAAAAAAAAATTTATTTGTCTGTCAAAGGTCTAGAAGTTTATATGCTAAATTTTTAACTGGAGTAACCTCTGAGGAGTGAGACTGGGGAAGAAAGGAGAATAGAGAAGAGGATTTTACTTTTTACACTGCACACATTATCTGAATTTTTTTTATCCCTGGCCTATATTAGTAATGTAATAATAATTCTAAGACAAACATTTTCTTTATATGTGAAATGTCTGAGCTCTAAATTGTATTATTTTGCTATTGTTATTTTGCAACCTTATCATTTCCTCAGATTTCTCTAGATAGCTGGAGAAAGTCTCTAATTTAATTCTTTGGTTGTTTTTTTTTCCTGAGGAAGACTGGCCCTGAGCTAATGTCTGTGGCCAATCTTCCTCTATTTTTGCTTGAGGAAGATTAGCCCTAAGCTAACATCTATGCCAATCTTCCTCTGTCTTGTATGTGTGTCACTGCCACAGCATGGCTTGACAAGTAGTGTAGGCTCACCTGGGATCTGAACCCCTGAACCCAGGCCGCCGCAGCAGAGCACATGGAACTTTAAACACTATGCCATGTGGCCGTCCCCTTCTTTTTTTTTTTTTTTTAAGCTGAGCTTTTCTTTAATGCTCAGGAGACTCCAAAGTGATTGATTGTTTAACCACAATTATTTATGTTATAAGCCATAGTCATCATACTGTTTTCTTAATTTCCTCTCACTTCTAAATTGGTTCATGAAAATCTGCCTTAACTAAGTTTCCAAGATTTGACTTCCATATTCATGTTCCCAAGCAAGGAATGAGTGTTCAGTCACTTTATCTGCTATCAGTTTTTTGAGGACACCCCACATCACTCCTTTAAGGATCTTGTTTATCCAATGTAAGGTTTCCTTGCCCATCTCTGTACACTAATTCCAGCTCCGTATATTCCACCTAGATCTCCCCTGAGCCCCAGATTACTATAACCAGTATTCACTGGACATCTTCATTTGCATGTCCCAGCAACACCACAAATTCTACATGTCCCAAAGTGAACTCATCATTCTACCCGACTTGCCTTCATTTTCCTTCCTCATTAATGGCACCGTTGTCCCTCCTCCTGGTCATCCAAGGCAGAACCTAGAAGTTGGTCTACTTTTCTCTCTCCTTCACTTCTATACTCCAGCAATATTTTGGGAGATCACTTCTGGAAGCAATTCTGAATCAGTCAGGGTCCGATCAGGAGAGATAAACCACACAGTAATATAAACAAAGAAAGGTTAATATAAAGAATTATTAACTATAACTGGGGATGGGGTAATGAGAGATTAACAGGTAAGAAGTAAAGAGATCTCTAAAGAACATAAGATAGCAGATATAAGGAGAAGCCCTACCCCTCGGTTTGTCCCCAAGAGAGACCTCCCTCCCCTCAAGAGCTGAGGTCTAGACCTTGTTGAAGAGAGCATAGCCGTGGCTCACTGGATGACAGCGAAGTCACTGAGGTGCCATGTGGGCAGAACTTAATAGAAATCTTCCCTCTTAGAGCCCCAGGGAAAGCTATTCATGAGGCAGTGTCACACTTAAACAACGACCTGATGTGGTGCCAGGGGCCTATACAGTCACCCTGTTGCCTACCCAATCAATTCCAAATTCGTGCTTTGCTTTCTTTCATTCACTCAACAAGTGTTACTGAGGCCTTACTACATGCCAGGCACTGGTACTACGCATAAAGCAGCGGACAAAATAGGCATGGGCCTTGTCCTCACGGAACTTAGTCTAGCGGGGAGGACAAACATAAAAGCCAAAATCACAGAAATAATTATACAATTACTATTGTTTAATTACAGTTGTTATGAATGATATGAGGGGTGCTTACAAGGGTGTGGAAACAAGAGACCTAATCCAATCTAAGACAGGAAGCAAGGCAAGGCCTGAGATCTGAGTAGAAGCCCAGGTTTAGGTGTGTGTTGGGGGGAGGGGTGGTTGTTGAACATCCCAGGAAGAGGGAACAGCTCATTCAAAGCTCCAGGGTTGAGGATATTTGGAGCGTGAGAAACTGTGTCCCTATAGCATAGTGAACAATGAGGAGAGTGGCAGATAAGGAAAAGAGAATTGCAAATTATATTGAGGACTTTGTCCTAAAAGTTTTAAGAAGCCATTGATGGTTTCAGAGCATGTGGTACCATGACCTGACTTGTGTTTTTTTCCCTCAACATTTTATGATGAAAATGTTCAGGGTCCGGCCCCGTGGCCGAGTGCTTAAGTTCACGTGCTCCGCTGCAACGGCCCAGGGTTTCCCGGGCTCAGATCCTGGGCACGGACATGGCACCGCTCCTCAGGCCACGTTGAGACTGCGTCCCACATGCCACAACTAGAAGGACCTGCAACTAAGATATACAACTATGTACCAGTGGGGGTTTGGGGAGATAAAGCAGGAAGAAAAAGAAGATTGGCCACAGTTGTTAGCTCAGATGCCAATCTTTAAGAAAAAAAAAAAGTGGCCACAGTTGTTAGCTCAGGTGCCAATCTTTAAAAGAAAATAAAAAGAAAAGAAAATGTTCAAGTGGAGTGGAGACAATTGTACAATGAACACCCATATTGTAGACTCACATAGATTTTACAATTAATATTTTGCTCATGACTTATTAAACTAAATCACATTGACAAGTGAATAGGTGTTAAAAAAGAGGAAATAAATTTAAGCTCTTCTTCCCAGAGAGAATACAAGAAAGTTTAGAAATGGTACGGCCTAGCTGATATAATGATTATAAAGTAATAAACGTACAAAAGCACAAGGGATCACTGCAAAATTCCAAACACAATTATTGGGGAAAAGCGTACTAGAGTTGTTTTCTCAGGTACACCCTACTCCATTCCATCTTTGTGCACTATGACTCCAGCTCTAAGGTAATGGTTTGAATCTTTTTATAGCCCTATTTCCTCTTATAAGAACTTAAAATAAGGTGCTTAAAGCTGTAAAAACTCCAAAAACACTAATTTAGTTTCTAGGATAATTTGCAATTCTCCAGATAAGTGAGTTGACAAGGCCCTGATAAATGGTGGCAGGGAGGATGGAGAGGAAAAGATAAATTTTAAAAACATATAGGAAGTAGAATTGACGTGTTAACTAATTAAATAATAATAAGAAGAGATAAGAAAGTTTTAGCAGAGAAGTTTAGAGGGCAGAGGAGGGGTAGATTATTAAAATTATTATTTTAATTTTGGACATGTTAATATTTATAAGCCTCTGAAGTATCCAGGTAAATATTCCAGTAGGCAACTGGTATGTAAGCATGGAACTGAGAAGGGTGTTTAAGGCAATAAATATAGATTTGGAAACAGTAAGCATATAGTTCCCTGACTGACACCATGAAAGCAAATGAGGTTGGTTCTGGAGAGTATGTAAAAAGAGAGGACAAATTGTCACCTTAGGTCATCACCAAATCTCTGAGTCTCAGAGACCTTAAATACTGAAGCTGTTCCAGACCATTATTTTAAACCAAGCAAGAATCAAACTGCTAATTCCTACAACTCAATAATAAAAAGATTAATAATCCATCAAAAAATGGGCAAGTTATCTGAACAGACAGTTCTCCAAAGAAGAGACATTTCTCCAATAAACACATGAAAAGATGCTCTACATCTTTATCAGGGAAATGAAAATCAAAGCTACAATGAGATTCCACTTCACACCCACTAGGATGGCTATAGTTAAAATGTAGTTCCTCAAAAAGTTAAACATAGAGTTATCATACAACCCAGCAATTCCACTCTTAGGTATATTCCCAAAAGAATTGAAAATGTATGTTTACACAAAATTTTGTACATGAATGTTCATAGCAGCATTGTTCATAAGAGCTAAAAAGTGGAAACCACCCAAAAGCTATCAACTAATGAATGGATAAATAAAATATGATATATTTATACAATGGAATATTATTAAGGAATGAAATACTGATATATGCAGCAACACAGATCAACCTCGAAACCAGTGAGCTAAGTTAAAGAAGCTAATCACACAGGACTTTATGTTATGATTCCATTTATATGAAATGTCCAGAATGGGCAACACTAGAGAGACAAGGTAGATTTGAGAGTCCTTAGAGCTGGGAGGGTTGCAGCGGAGAGTGGCGAGGGAGATGGATAATGAGTAATTAATGAGAATAGGTTTCTTTTTTGGGGTGATGAAACTGTTCTAAAATTAGGGTGACGCTTGCACAATTCCATATACTAAAAACCATTTGAATTGTACACTTTAAATGGGAGTATTGCATGGTATGTGAATTATAACTCTATAAAGGTGTTTAAAAAATCAAACGGCCCTTCATAACTATCAAAGTACGTCTCTAGTTCGGTACCATAATGGGCGGGGAAACGGTGCAAAGGGTAAGGTCTCGACTTCCATGTTTGGACTGTTTCCACCATAACACGCTGTTGGGTGACAGCAGAATTAATCTTCCTCCTTGCGACACCACTATAGTTGTACATGCCTCCGGCACTTAATATCATAGTTGGCAAATGTGGGTTTAACGGTTCTACCTTTAAATTAGACCACTAACTTCTTCAGAATACAGACTGTGTCTGATTTCAGTGCATCTCGATCGGGTAAAGTGCTTTGGCATTAATAGGTGCTCAAATGAAGGTTTATTCAGGAAGGAAAGATCTACAACTGAAGCTAAATAAACGCAAAGTAAAGCACGGAACCCAGTACGTATACGGATATCCGCCCTCTCCAACCGAAGGAAGGCACAAAAAAAGAAACTAATAAAGCGGAAGCAAGGAACGAAGGATGGGAGAAACGGAGGGCATCTCTTCCCTCCCTTCCCCCCGTCACGACGGTTTCCCTGAATCCTTCCACAAGGGATTCAGGCGCGGCGGGTGACATCACTGGGCCCCGCGGCGACCACCGCAGAGGCCACCGGGCGCGCTTACTTTCCCGCCTCATAGAGATCCGTAGACCGGGGTAGGGCAGCGCGAGGGGCGGGGCTTACGTCACGACCGGTTCAGAACGCGCCACTGCTGGAAAGGGAAAGGCGAGCGCGGAGGGGCGGAGCCAAGAAAGCGCGCGTTCTGGGAGGGGGAGGAGCCGGGTTAAGGAGCGCCGCGTCACGTCCGGCAGACTCAGAGCCCGTGCGGAGGCGGTGCGGAGCGCTTCGGCTCTCGGCGGCTCGGGACTCAGTTCGTTCTGCGAGGCTGCGGCGGAGCCTCTATATAGAAGGCGCGGGAGGTTGGCAGCTTCGGTTGAAGCCCATCGAGCGGCGACAGCAGCTGGGAGTCATGAGCGACAGCGGCGAGCAGAACTACGGCGAGCGGGTACGTCGAGGTGGTGCAGGGGGCGGCTGTGTGGGCCCAGCTTCTGCATCTCTTTCCAGGCCTGTCGGCCTCGGCCCGGGAGAGAGGGGCCATTTAGGCTCCGAAATCTGAGGCCGCGAAGGATGGGAGTCGGGTTAGAGAGCCCTTAAGGATAATGTATTCAGTCGTGAAGAAGGCCACCGGCGGGTTTATGTGACTTCGTAGCCGAGTCGGCGGTTTTTTCCGTTATGGGGGGGAGGGAAGGATTAAAAATGGCCGCTGCGTCCCCTCGGCGTTGGGGGTGGGGAGCGGCGTCTTATTTCGCCGTTGCTCTCCTGTGAAGCCTCCCGCAGCCATCTTGGGCTGGCGGGCTGGGCGCGCTGCCAGGGGCACAAAATGGCGGAGGAGCCGCGCGTCGGCGCCGGCCGCCCTCCGAGGTTCCGCGCTGCACGGCGGTGGACGGACAAAGGCGGCGTCGTTTAGGGGCTTCCGGCCACTACTTAGGTTAAGGAAGGATGGTTTTATGGGCACCGAAAGGTGGGTGTTCGTGGGGCCTGTTTTAGGATGGGGAAACTGACGTGAGATAGACGGAGTCCTGTGCCCGTTAGTTTGAGGGGATTGCGCGCGGGCTTTGTGTTCGGCCTAAACCGAGTGCTTTTTTCCAATACCGAGAGGGCTTTCAAACCAAAAATCGTAATCAGAGTATCCAAATAGACTAGACCACGAGATTTCTGGGATTGTCTTGTTTTGTGGAGTAGATATTTCTCCACGGGATCGTGTAGGAGAAATTGGCGGGCAAGAATTCATGGCGCCGTTATTTCCTTTGTTTTGAGGCATTCTATGACCCACAACCTCTGTTGTACAGTTTTTTGGTCTCTCCCAGAGATGGGGTTAGGGGAGGGCTGATGAGATTGCAGGAACAGGAGAGTTTCTGATTTAAATAGCGTGGTGTAAAGTTTGGTTGCCAGGCTGTGAGTCCTAATGAAGATGGAAAAATACAAGGCTTGCCAGAAACTTGCGTACTTGGAGGTTAAGGAGAATTTGTTAGAAAGGTAATAGAAAGCACCATAGAACTTGATTTTTTAACTTGATAGGAGAAAGGGTGTTTCTGCAGTTGGTTACATGTTAAATTTTCCGTTTCTGGTAGAGCTACCTTAATATGTTAGTAGTAATTGTCAGATAAAGCTTTTCAAAGCTATTCAAATACCTTATAGGAAACTCATACAAAACTTTTTGGGTGGTTCATTAGGACGATATTTTTAGAAAGAAGCTTCTTATCAGTTTCTGGTATGTTAGTGAACTTACTGTGTAACTTCGGAGCGAAATCCGACTAATTTGGTTTGGACTACTCGGGCATCGTTTTTATACATTCAAATGAATATTGGCTTATTTTTTTTTCCTCTAAGACGATTGATTCCAGTGTCACTAGTGTGTGCGATTATTTTTGAATTCTTGGGGTAAGAAACTTTGGGTTAAGGCTCACAAGTTGTTAAAGCTTTAGCTTCTCGTTTCTGCCAGTTGAGTGTACGGTGTAACTACTCCGTGTTTGGTTTGGAAAGCAAATGATTTTAAGTCTTCAGTTGTTAAAACAATTATTGGGTACTTTTCTACTGTTGAGGGATTACAGAATGACTGGTTTCTGAGTAGAGGAGCTTTCAGTTGCATATACCTGAGTGAACTTACTTGTGATGGTGTGCTTGTGAAGATAAAAAAAAAATGCCTAAAGAAAAATGTTAGTATAGTTTACATAAAGGAGGAAACATTTATAGGAAGTAGGCCCTGTTTTGAGACAGTTCGAGACGTCATCCCATTAATTAGAAATTTTTGAATTGGTTGTATTTCCTTTCCACTAGTAGAATATACATCCTAGTGTTTTTCATTATTCTTTTACATAGAATACTCAGCAAATTATGGGAGAGAAAGTTACAAAATAAAGCTACATGTAGAAATTGGGTTATTTTTCTTATGTAAGAGTCTTGACTTCCTGGAAGAGATTTCTAAACTTTGAAGTGGAGGTTTTGTTTGGCATTTCTTCTGTATGTTGATTGCTTTCCAGTTGGTGCTTTGGAACTTGAAGTAGTTAGAATAGACCTAAATCAAACACGTTTGGAATCCCAAAAATGCCTGGCAAAACCATAAAGCTCAATGAATTGTTTAAATGTAATGCTATAAAAAGGGCTAGGTAGAACAGTTGGATTTGATTGGCTAAAAACTTCCTTTTGAAAGTGCCCGAAAGCTCTGAAAAAGTTGCATTCAGGATAATCTTGAACGTTCTCGTCCTCGGTATGACTGACTTCTTTGGAGCCTGAAAAATTACTTTAATTCCACTCTAGGCTCTCAAACATTCAGAACTGTTAATATAAATCAGTAATACAAGTTTAATCAGTAACTATTATCACTAGTACAAATCTCTTCAGTTCAGCTGCAATCTCCCCCCTCATTTGTCTAAACCTCTGATCCAGACACTCCCATACACTTCCCCCCAACTAACTAGAACTGTTTTTTTCCCCACTCTCGTAGAAGTCGTTCCTTTTCTGATCAGACTGGTGGTGTGTGTGCGATAATCCTCAGTTTGGTCTCTCACATTTACTTATTGGGTGAATATACTGACCCTTAGAGCTGTGGTTCAGTGTATCCCCTTGTCTCGTTTTAAACGCGTAGCTAGGGTGCATTCTTTAATTTTTGTGGTTCATGTCACACTTAGTTTTGGTGGACTCTACTTTTTACCTTTATCTGAGGTTTTTCCTAAGTTGATTTAAGTTAAAATCTATGTAATTAGAGTTGACTTTCCTGATCTGGGCAAACCTATGCAAAAGTTAAATATTTTTTGTCTCCAAATTCGAGTCTCTTCCAGTAATTTCCAAAACTTGCCTGCAAACGTTTTTTTGCAGAGGTTGACTAGCACCTTTGCAAAAAGAGGCACTCTTTGCAGTTATGTCACAATCTGGAAGAATAAGGACATGATAAAAGGGTCGGTAGCAAGTTGAGAGATGTAATATTGACGGGTAGTAAATGTTTAAGGCCCAGTAATGTTCATCGTGTTTAGGGTATGTGAGGTTTGTATCTTTGGTCTTGGCCCTGGTTTAATGCTGTATCCTCCTAATGGTTTCTTGAACTTCTACAAATGAGTCTTTATCTAGAAAATCCAGAAACTAAGGAAACACTGTTGTATAGCTAGATGGTTTTAATTTCTATCAAACTATCAAGATTACGATAGCAATCAGTTTAAGAAAGTATTCTGATAGAATATTGGCTATTTTTTGTAGAAGTAATGTGTTTGCAAGATAGATATATTATCTTTAGTCTTATTCTCTATAGATATGAATAGCATCTGGATGCCATCCCATCAAACTGCCTTTCAGATTTCTGCAGTTTTCTCCTCTTCTGCTTAATCTTGGGTTGTCTTTCTGTGTTCTTTGTAGCCCCTAACTCTGTAAATACTAATTTTCAAAACTGAAACATCTGCAGCTATGTCTTCTAAAGAATTGTAGCCATCACAATAAATTCCTTTAATAAAGGATTGAATTAATGTCAAGTGGGAGGAAATAGTTTGCATTGTTTTGTTTCACTGTGAGTCTGGTTAGGTATGAGTCTCTTGAAGAACCAGGTTGAAGAATATTTTTCTTGATTTTAACTAAGAATGCTTTAATATTGTGGACATTGGAACTAGAAGGTGACATTTTCAAACTGAAATTACAAGGTAAGTACTGCAAGTTTTGTCAAAAGACTGAAGAAGAATTCAGATGGTGAGAGATGTATTAAGTGGAATTCACCTTGTACACCTTTTTCCCCTCATCTCCAATAAAACGCAAAACCCGTGATAAATATTAATACTACTCATAGTTGTTTACATTTTGCCCAAGAAAAGGACAAAGCTACAATTGTGTACATCTTCTGAGCCTTAGCATTGTCTTGTTATGTTGATCAGTTTTTACATTTAATTGTATTATTTTCTTACAAGGTACAGTGATTGGATGGTGATAGATATTTAAGAATTTTAAGTGTTTTACCCAGTTTAGTTTTTTGGGGAGTAGGTCACATAGAATTAGATATTGTTCTCTCTTGTTTTTAAGCTTCAAGCCCCCAAAAAAGTGCATCACTGTAGCAAATTAGTCTTCAGATTCCCAAAAATCTTTGCTTTGAATTGGGTTTTGGAGGTTATTTTCAGCTTGTTAGTTTTATTAACATAGATGGTCGAATATGACAGCATGGATGAGGCCCCCTTTTTTGCATTGATTTTTGTGCTTTGATTAAACGGTAGCCATCTGAAAAAGTAAAAAGCATACTTAAAACTTGGTTTTGTTGGGAAGTACTGAATGTCTTATGAATGTTAAATACAGAGTCTGTTTTTGCAAGGGATCTCTCAAAAGCATGGGCTTTCGACTGATTTATGCATGTCAGATGATGGTTTTTCTCAGGGACTATTCTCAGTCTTTGAGGATTTTTCTGTCCACTCAACCTTTTGGTAGAGTTTGGCTGCAGAAAAAAAATAGAATAGTCCTTATATCAATAGCAGCATTGACCTTTATAACAGGGTAAGCAAGTTTTTCTTTGTCCCCTCACAATTTTTAAAATAGTACCCTGTCAATCAACTTAAGTTTGCATGTGTTCTTAATGATACACAAATTCCCGTTGTAATCCCTAGAATCATTTTGACAAAAATTATGTTGCTGGGACAAGTTTCTGTTTATTTATAAGTAAGATCTCTTAACGAAATGTGTATAACAACATTGGCCAGATAGTTGGTCTTCTGGTTTTATAAAGTGGCCACTTGACTTTTGTAGATGAGTTGAAATAAAGCTAATACTTAAATTATCTAATATATTTTTGTTGTTTGAGTATGAAAAAAGGAAGAAGGTTGGGAAGAGGTAATGAAATAACAGCAGGAAAGGGTCCATATTGAAAAGCTACGCTATCTGGAGCTTTGGCCTCCATTCCAGTATCTTCTGCATCTAAGCCCTGTATTTGTACATAATCTTTAGGAGGCCCTAAGAGGAAACCTGCTTGGGCATTCTGATTCCACGATTACATTTGTGCTGCCAGCAAACATTTCCCATTACATTTTAGTGATGGATATTGAAAGAAAACCAATTACTGTGAGTCCCTTAAATAAAAGGCCATTTGACTTTTTTCCTGGATCAAGTAAACAATAATTGACTTTGAAAAACTAGACAGAAAATTGTTTACTTTCTTAGAAAAGACATCACTATACTTCCCATGATAGCCATGGTCGTCTTTATGCCCAGATAGGATAAAGACTTAACCTTTATTTTTTTGAAACTTTAATTTTTTTTTTCCAGAAAGAAAATAAAGCTGAGAGAGGAAATTATTGACAGTGAAATGAAAGATCATAAGGTGAAATGCAGAATAACCAGGAAAACTAGGATGTTTTATGAGGGCAATATTTATTTTGTTTAGGGTGTTCAAGAGACACTATTATACATTACTGATCTGTTAAATGACAAGTGTTTTTAATAAATTCAGGAGGTGAGCTATAATTTTCTGCTAGTATTGCCACCTTTAAAAGTAGGATTTCTCCTTTGGACTGCAGAAGATTTCAGTACTTTGTTCATTGAGGGGAAAACATTTACCAAAAAAATTCTTTGAAAACACACTGTTGGATTCAAATTTGTTCTGCTTTCCTTCGTAGCTACTTGCATATAGCAGTTGGTTGACTTGATTTTGTCTTTTTGTGGTTTTAGTTCTAAATTTAGTAGTGGGACCATTCATATTTTAAAATCTCACTAGAGCAGCTTTCTAGGGGTGGGTTGAACACTATAGTCCAACACTATAGTCAGATTCCCTGACGTTGTCTTCCTACACAGCTGTTTAAATATGCAGTACAAAAATGTGTGACATTAAGTACCTTTCTAGAATTTACCTAGACAAGTCACAATTTGTAAACCTCTTCAACCCTGAGCCTTGTCATCATTGTACAAATGAATTGTCCGTGCTTTCCTTTCTTGCACTTTTGTATTAATGTGTCACTTTTTGACTAGAGATGTGCTTTTGACACTTAACATTTTCTGTTGATGAATACAATAAGTAAGAAGTGTGAAATGTAATTAGAGTTTTTAATATGTTAGATGAACAGTAAATGTTCAGTCGCGCACTTCACATTCAACTTAAGCATGATAAATCTATTTGGAGTAGACAAGTGAGAATGATTAAATATATATTTTAGAACCAATCGGAAACTAGTGTCAGTTTTTTGAGCTGCGTATTCTAGTTTTTTTTTAAATCCAAAACAACAAAAGGGATTTTTTTTTTTCTAGTTTCAGTTTTGGCACTGGATTTTATCCTGGAGTTTTAAAATATTCTTCATCCTGTTCTTTTTCTATTAAGGTTAATGTTGAAGAAGGAAAATGCGGAAGTCGTCATTTGACAAGTTTTATAAATGAGTATTTGAAGCTCAGGAATAAGTGAAGCTGAAATTTGAAAAAATAAAAGAAAGAATGCATGCTAATTATCAGACCAGAAGTCCCACTTGTAGAATATTGAGCAATTTGTGTGAAGTGGGGAAGATGAAAGAAGTCAGAATTTGAAACGGAAGAATGAAGAAAAGAAATAAAAATGAAGTTAAGATAAGAAGTAATCTGGAATCAGAAAGCACTACGCTAAGTAATTACTAGTCTGTTTATGTGTCCCTGTATATTTTGCTAAACATGCATGCATTATTTGTTTAATAGAAGAACATATATACAGGGTAAAGAAGTGCCTTCCAGGGGAAACGTTTAAATTAGGTAATTCTAATTTTAACTTTTTAGTCAAATGATTGAAATGCAATTTAAAAAAATAACCCTTTGTAGTCAAATGCCAGGCAGGAATGAGCTTTCCAGCATGGGTAACAGTTGGCTTCATGTTGTCCCCTCTAGTTTTTTTTGTCTAGCTCTGCGGGTCCTGGGACGAGACTGAGTGCCTCCAGAGTTGGAACTGGTGGTCTGTGCCACTCCTCTGGACTGTCAAAATGCAGTGACCCCGAGCAATGTATTGTAGAATGTTTACTAAGTTTGTCAGAGTTTTCCCAAAGAATGTCTCTGGGATGGTTATAGAACCAAACCCCCAAAATCCAAGCAAAGCATTGAACAGGATAGTTCCTTTTGGCGTTTATGAAAACATTTTCTTTCCGGATGGCAATAGTGGAACACTAGGACCACTTAGGCCCTAACTTTAAGATGCATGTATGCTGAATTCATAAGGATGATTCTTAATTTTTTTCTGTTTAATGCCTATTCTACCTGAATGATTGGGGTTACTGCTAAAAATTAGTGGCTTCCCTTAGAATAAGGTGGGTCGCACAAGTGAACAAAATATCTGATTCCAAGTGATAATACTAGCGAGTGCTTAATTCAAAAGTCAGCTGTATTTCCTTTTCTTGTTTTGTGCTGTTAACACTTCGCTGTTATAACAATGTGAGAGGTATAGATTATGAAGTAGTTTTATTCTGGTTACCCACTCCCACCACTTACTAGGAAAATAAGCCCAAAAGTTGTCATTTCCTTTTCTGTGTGTTTTGTTTTGTTTTAGCTGAATAGAAGAGTCAGATGATTGGTGTGATGTTGTTACTTTCAGTTGAGACAAGTACGTGTGTCAAAACAATAACCAGAAAGAAGTAGCTGTCTTTACCCTATTGGAAAAGCCAAGGGTCTCGCTTTTTCCTGAAATGAAGAGAACCTAACAAAATCTTTTTCTGAGAGTTGTGAGATCTTACAACTTTTAGAAAAAGTGGTTTAAATGAGATTTCTAGAAGGATTCATTTTCTGAGGTTTTAGGGCCCACTGTCAGTGTGAGGCTTGTGCTTTTTAATATTACTTACATTTGTATCTTGCAAGCAGGAGAAAATTATTCCCATTTATAGGAGACAGTTTCCAGCATTTGTTTTGCCCCACTTATCGCTTTGTAAAATTTCTTGCCATGTACAATTAATAATAACATGGAAATAATAGTTAATTTTGCCTTCTGAATTATTTATAGATTAGGCAGAAAGCTGAGGTAAAAATTATGTTAATAGTTGATATATTTGTGTTTAAACCCATGAATTCTTTAACAAAAGACCTGAAAGGTGTTTGGGGCCCAAAACAGAAAAAGACCTGTTAACCCTGTAAGGGGAAGAAAGGAGTTTGAAATTTGATTATATGGCCCAGACTAGATAGATGTGAGGCAAAAATAAACATTGATGCTAGTGGACCATCTCATCCATTCAGGGTGTTTTTTCCATTTGGCCAAAACATCTCAGTGCCTCCTCCCACACCTGGCATTGGAGAGGTAAGGGGAGATAGGCCTCTTGTCCTGGGGCATGCAGTAAGACTCAGGCTACAGGAGGGCCCACTAATGCCAGGGGAAGGTGGGGCAGAGAGGACAGGAAGAGGTTCCAGGAAGATGCCTTTGCCAAGAAAAATCAGATAGGTAGTGAGCAGAAAGCTTCTGAAATTGACCAAATCAGTGAGACTTAACTGGCATCGCAAGCATGTATGGTGCTTTTAATAAATGTAGTCGCCCAACTCCAGATCTACTAAAATAAGCTCTAGTATAGTGACCTGTATTTTTAAAACGCTACGTAGGTTTTCTGCATACCTCTGTTTAAGAGCCACTGCTCTAAATCTGATTTAGTGCATCCAGTTTTTAAAATAATAGAGGAGAAACCTGGCAAGTAGATGGTAATTCCCATTTCTGTCATCTCTTTCTAAAAAGTTTTTCTAAGGTAGTACCATTCTTAGAATAGGAATATGCAGATTAAGGTATTTTATTGGCAGGCTGAGTTTTGTTTTTTTCTGTTGTGTTTCTTGTAGGTTGTATATTAGTATATGAGTAAGAGCCGTTCTGTAAGAACTTTAATTCCTTGAGCAATTTTCAGGGAATTTTTGGCTTTATTTTATTCATGGTAACTTTAAGTTTATGATCCTTTTCCTTGAGGTTTTCATGTCCAGAGTAGTGCTTCTTTTGATAGGGTTTTGATGTGTTGACACAGTTTTGTCAAACCTGCAAGTGGACTTTGAATTTTCCTTGTTTGTAGGGGCTTTTTCCTTTTATTACAGATTTGCCTGTGGGTTAAGGTTTAAAGTTAATCTTATGCTTTTAGGTTTGGCTAATAATCTTAGATCTCATTTCTTCTAGACAGGTTAAATTTCTTTGCTTCTATTTCCAGACCACTTAACGTCCAACATACCTGCAAAAGGGTTTAACTTCTTTAAGAATATCCCTGACAAGAAAGGTAGGAGGTGGAGGCATTGTTTAAGTGCTAGACTGTCAGCATTGAAGGGAAAAACTCTTTGCATTCTGGTGTTTCCCCTATTCCTGGTCTTTCATTCCTCATGAAATATATCTTCATACAGCTAGTTAGTTTTACAGGCTGACTGAGAAGTCTTATGATAATTTCACAGATATTGTATCTTTGATGCTTGTTCTGCTAGAATTTCATGGGAAAACCTCATTGAGGCCTATGTCCTAGGCTAGAAGTACTCTCTCTTACATCTTAGTGGGTAGACTGCTAAAGCATCTTAATTTGGAATAAGGCTTTTCTGTTTAATGAAGCAGGTGGCTTAAAAGGGGATCTTTGTTGACTTTTTTTAATACTCAGATCCCTAGGCTGACTGATTTCTGTTAACTACAATTACTTTATTGGTAATCTTTTAACTTGTAGTGTGAGGAACTCATATTCTGCTCTCCCTTTGAGAGCAAATTGTTTTCTTTGGTTCCTATTAAAGCTTACCATCATTCCATCGAGTAATGTTGTTAGCATTATTGTGATAAAGGCATTTGTAATTTTGGAGTCCCTATTTCTATTTTGTCTTCTAGATTAGCTTTTGCCTGTGGTAAAGATGACAGAAACTACACCCCCAGTTTTTAGAACAACTTCTTTGTCCTGAGAGAGAAGGGAGGTGAACTGTGCTTTTAAATGTCTCAGTGTTTAGAGTATTTGCCACAGAAAGCCAAGGGATTGTTAATTGGGGTCTTCAAAGCCATAGTATATCTTTTAACCAGTCTTTGGTTAAAAGTAGATATTCTTACGATAATAAAGAGTACCATCTTTTTCTTTGAATCTCTTTACACTCATTCATGAGGGGAATGAGAGGAGGGTGTCACATTTCATGTTACTTCACACCATGTCTTCTAATGACTTCTAAATCTTATTGGAACTTTCTAGAGTTGTTTTGGGCCTAGAGACCCCAACTCATTTTATCAGCTGAGTTACTCATTTTTTCCCTGAGCATCATAGAAGGATCTTCCAAATTTTATCTACTATGCTGTAAATCACAGAACATAATCTAAAATGTTTCAGGCTGTAATTTAAAATAATTTTCTGTTTTCTGTCCTTTCAAGGATAGCCTCACTATTCTGAAGGTCTACCACAGAGGGAGGTCTCTAGTGGTAGGTTTTATCCAGCAGCTTCAACATTGATTCTTACCCTTAGAGGGAACTTGTAATGTTGGTTCCTTTTGAGTCTGGCCATTTCTGTTCTGTCTTGGGTGGAAGGACTCACTGGACCTTATGCCTTTTAATTTGCCTAAGGTAGTTAACCTGAAATAAAGTTTGTTTTGCTTGCTAATAATACGTTAGCTATCAGACTGACTGGATTCTCTTCCCTCCCCACCCCCCCTTGCCTTTCTCTCTGCTTTTTCCTCTCTCCCCACTGTTTCTGTTTTGGTGCCTTGGCAGAACGTTTCCCTTGTTCCATTACTTACTACATGTGTGTGCCTTTGGTTTATCAAGGATCTAGTTGTCCTGTATATTCATTCCCTTGTTAGTTTCTTTAGAGGTCTTCCTTTTTGTGCCACTTGCCTACTAGCTCGTCCCGGCTTTGATTGGGAAAGCTATGGGTATATACTATATACCTAGACTTGTTTTTGCATACAGTTCCTGAACTACCTCCCTCTTGAGTCTAGATTAGGAGCCCCTGATTTGATCTGTTCTGGTTTTAATATGTCCTTTACATACTTTTTCTAGCTTGCCTTATTTCCCGTTTCCTATCAGTTTGCGCTGACTCATCTCCATGTAGCTGAGAAAGCTGTAGATCTCTGGTACTCTCTCTACTCTTACCTCTGCACAGTTCACTGCCTTTGTGCTCTACCTCCATCTGGTTGCTTTGAGAATTTCACAGGTCTCCCCCCATGGTTAGATGGAAACACAGGGTCTTAGAGGGTTTAGTGTCTTTCAAGCTGGTCCTTGCTTTCCACTGGGTATCTACCTTTCTCTGGGACATTAAACAGATCATCCTTGTATCTTTTCCCATTCAACAATAAATATGACTGGGAAAGTTGAGGTCTTGTGGAAAAAAGCATTTTTGAAGTAAGTTTTATGGATTTCATAGGATTTTGTTTATTGATGGCAACTTGATTGAAATAGGCGTAAAGTACAGGTGTCATAGTTAATAAGGTTCTTTTTGACCCTAGTCTTTATGGAGTAACTTTCCCTAAACACAATCCTTGGACAGTTCCCTTAACTGCTTGGCTTTGGCACCCCTTTCTGAAGAGAGTGGGGTCAGTTAACTCTTAAGCCTGCACCAAAAATGGTGGCAGTTCAAGTTAATTGACTTGTGTCAGTTGGAGCAATGTAACTAGTATACCAGGTATATTCAGTTCTGCCCTTACCTGTTTTCTTATCTTGGAAGGGGATTGCTTTCCCTCACCATTTACCTCACAGCAGCTTATTTGTTTTTAAAGTTGCCCAGAAAGTATACAAATTAAACTTTTGACATCTACGTGTAGGAATCCCGTTCTGCTTCCAGAAGTGGAAGTGCTCATGGATCTGGGAAATCTGCAAGGCATACCCCTGCAAGGTCTCGCTCCAAGGAAGATTCCAGGCGTTCCAGATCAAAGTCCAGGTCCAGATCTGAATCTAGGTAAGAAAGACTGTCTTGGGATTTTCTTCTGTTACTCTTAGCTTTGAAATTGGTGTGTGCTTTGTAAACTAGGAAGACAGAGAGGATTAGATCATTTGTTGGCCTATTTAATATTGGTCCTAGAAATGAACTTAATCATAAGTTCTGGGAGACGGAAGACTTAAGTGGTTAAGAGCCTGGGCTTTTTGAGTTAGGGTTCAAATCTTATCTCTGTTTTTTTCTGGCTTGGGCAGATTACTTAACCTTTTTCCACCTTAGCTTTCTTATCTATAAAAGGAGAGTTAGTAGTAGTACCAGTTCTTCAGAATTGTTGTGAGGATTCACTGTGAGTTTAAGTAAACTGCTTATTAGTATGGGAAATGTACTGCAGAATATTGGCTTTCAGTAATTGAAATTCTTGGTCAGAAGGTATAGTCTAGTATTTTATACATGTATGTATAAAACAAAAATAATATCTTACGACAATGCACTTTTTTTTTTTAATGTTGGTTAAGAGTGGGCTCTATGTCATGGTTAAGTCCAGGACAGCCCCAGTTTATGCCTGTTGGCAGGCATAATTAACAGCACCCCTTTTCTCTGTTACAACGACTTCTACCTGGTTTAGATGACAATTCATATGAGCACTCTAGTTAAGAGCAACTGGTTGATTTTTTTTTACAACATTGCTGGAGAAAACTACTGTGACGGTGCTTTTATCTTCCGTGAATGGTGGGCGTAATGAAAGAAGCAGAAAAATAGAGAGTGGTATTCTGAGGGGGAAAGGCAGGCATAAATCAAGCTAGCATGAAATGCATGTTTTATGATTTTTGCAAGATTGCGTGTGTTAATCTTAATCTCTGACTTTTCTTAACTACTTTAAGAAATGTTGGAAGAGGTAGTAGAGGTTTTGGAACTCTTCCTAGCAGAGTTGAAATGACTAGATACAGAAGAACGGTATTGATCCCACTTAATTGGTACCATGTTAGTAAATGCCTGGATTGTGTTCCATCTTTTGGAGTTAAGTATACAATAGAGTATTAAAAGAATTGAAAGCCATGTCTTATTGTTGGTTGTTGAGTTATAACCTTGAAGCCTTTGTTTTGCAGGTCTAGATCCAGAAGAAGTTCTCGAAGGCATTACACAAGGTCACGATCTCGATCCCGCTCTCATAGACGATCCCGTAGCAGATCCTACAGTCGAGATTATCGAAGACGGCATAGCCACAGTCATTCTCCCATGTCTACTCGAAGGCGTCATGTCGGGAATCGGGTAAGATGAAAGAAATCCTATGTTTTTGAAGCATTGAACTATCTAAAGCCACTTTAAAATACATTCCTCTCCTTTTAAGATTTGCTCTGAGCTAACATCTGTTGCCAGTCGTCATCGACATCTTCTCCCCGAAGCCCCCCAGTAGTACATAGTTGTATATCTCAGTTGTAGGTCTTTCTAGTTCTTCTGTGTGGGATGCCACCTCAGCATGGCTTCATGAGTGATGCTAGGTCCATGCCCAGGATCTGAACTGGCAAACCCTGGGCCACTGAAGCAGAGTACGTGAACTTAACCACTTAGCCGTGGGGCCAGCCTCCTTTCCTCTCTTTGTTGTTTTCTTGAAGTTAAAACTTTTTGTTAGACAGTGGAGTGTTAGCAGTGAATACATGAGTTGCCATTATTCTCTTTTTCAGAGGTATCTCTTGTGTAATGGTCTACATTTGGGCTATAATATTCAAGCAGAATACTGTTACATTGGTGTAACTTAGCCCATTAAATAAAAAATCATTGTGCATAACTGTTATTACGTTAGTACCTTAGATAGTATAACATGTTATATATATATTTCATGCTGTTACTCAAGTTTTCTGTTTGTCTTAACATACTTTTTACAGAATGTTCTCCTGACTTTCCCATTTTAATTGTAAGCAAGTTTCTGTTAGGTATTAAGGCTTTTTTTATTTTCCATGAGAGGTTCCCAATGATAGGGCATTTAGTTTGTTTATGTTGTGATTTCGTTATATAATCCAAGTGGTTTTGTTGTGTGTTTATTTTTGAAAGTAGCATGGAATTTGTAGTAAATGAATATGTGAAGTAAATGAAACTTTTAGGTAAATTCATTTTGACAACTGGAATGTCAGCAATGTGTGGGTTCATTATTTTTCTTTATTGTTAAAATTGCAAGCTGCTTAATACATGTTAAAATGGTTTGGTACATCTTCTTTAGCTTCATTTATGTGTATATATCAAAACTTAATGTATAATATTTCTATAAAAATAGAATCAAGGGGCCAACCCTGTGGCATAGTGGTTAAGTTTGGCATGCTCTGCTTCAGTGACCCGGGTTTCGGGTTCTGATCCTGGGTGGGACCTACACCATTCGTCAGCCATGCTCTGGCAGCAATCCACATATAAAGTGGAGGAAGATTGTCACAGTTGTTAGCTCAGGGCTAATCTTCCTCAGCAAAAACAAAAGAAAAATAGAATCAAGCTGAACGTGTTGCCCTTCTGTATGTTTGGCAATTCACATCATTCATTGTAAGGGTAGAATTCAGTATTTTAATAGTTTACCTTTTTTTTCCTCTGGCTTACAGACATGATGCTATTCTGATTATCTTTATGCATGCGTATTGTGAATGTGTGGACATTACTCAGATTCCCGAAAAGTGAATTCCTTGGGCAAGTTGCCTTCCAGTCTCCCCCACAAAAAAAGCCTTTTCAAGAGTTTGTGCCCCTATCACGCCTGCCCCCCAACCCCCGATAATTCTAAGGTTGAAATTATTCCTTTTGCAGACTCAACTGCTCGCTCTTAAACGTTCTTATAGCACTTGTTGTAATGTGATAATTTTAAAGTAGTGTTTAGTCTGTTAATTACTTTTATTAGTGATACTTTTGGCTAGTTTGTTTATGGGTTTTTTTTTTTTTTAACTTTGATTAATGACAATTTTTTTTTAAGGGTTACAATCCATTTTCCTGTTTCTAGGCAAATCCTGATCCCAACTGTTGTCTTGGAGTATTTGGATTGAGCTTGTACACTACAGAAAGAGATCTAAGAGAAGTGTTCTCTAAATATGGCCCGATTGCTGATGTGTCTATTGTATATGACCAGCAGTCTAGACGTTCAAGAGGATTTGCCTTTGTATATTTTGAAAATGTAGATGATGCCAAGGAAGTAAGTAAAAGTCTACCTGTACCTTTGTAGAAGACCAGTTCTGCTGAACTCCAAGTACTTGGATAAGGACAGTTTTTGCTTTCATATTGTAAATGGGATGTGTGAAAGTACCTTGAGTTAAAGGAAATGTATTCTTCTGGGAACAGATATTGAAGTCAGTAATACTTTAAACTACTTTCTCAACCTTTTGTTATGGAATATTTTCAATATATACAGAGTAAAAGAGAGAAGTAAGACTTGGGGCAAGTGATTCTGTCACCCCTCTTCGGTACTGACCAACTTGTGGTCTGCCCCACAGGCCATCTCACCCAACACATTTTCAAGTAAATCCAAACATAGCACTTTATACCTGAGTGTTTCTAGATGTGACATATATCTAGATGGAGAAAATCTAAAATACATGAATATTAATACTCTTATTTAAGATAGTTAATCACTGGTTATATTAAGCTATTTTCTAGAATGTAAAAAGTGATGAAGTTACGATCTGGAAGAAGGAGCTGGTTTTTGAGTATATATTGACAAAGTGATTTCCTATTTAGATGTTAATTTGACTTTAGGCAGAAATTAGGAAGTAAAGATTTTTAATATGTAGACTGAAAGTTCAGAGTGTGAATCTGGGCCACATTTAAGAAATTTGGGCTTTAGATGCATAAGGATGAAGTTGAGGTCATCTTCAAGGGAAGTAAAAGCTTGGGAAACACTGACAAACCATCTGAGGTCAATGTTGGTTAGGAAATGAGTTCAATTCCTTCAATATTGATAAAAATTATATAGTTCTTTATGAAAATTAGACTAATTTTTGAATTAGTACACTTAGAAACTACTGTTAAAATAGAGTAACCTGATCTATTAAAGGAGGAATTGAAAGCTGAATGCAAGTAATTATAGTGGGTGACTTTATTATGGAATTTAAGAGATTTGAAGGGATGCTTTAAAATATCATTGTTTCATTTTAGTAATAGTTGATGCCAAAAGACATAAATAGGATTTGCCCAAGGTTACGAACAGTATAGGCCTGATTTCCCTGATTTTTTTGCTGCAGGACCACAGTTAACTTTCTGGAAAATAGCATATTTTGTATCTGAATTAGTAGTGCCAGAAACTGTGTTCTGAGGCTTAAACAGTCAAACTAGAAAATAGCATAATTGGGATTAGATATTTAAATTTTACTTAGATGTTGGGGGTTTCTTTAAATAGACAACAAACTGCTAAGTCTTTGGAATGGGTTTTTTTTTTGTTTGGTTTTTGCTTTTAAGAGAACACTGTTTCACTTAGTGTATATTCTAGATGAAAGGACTATGTGTAATTAAGTTTCTTCATCCCACCTTTTTGTTTCTGTAGCAGGGATCCATAAACTTTACTGTAAAGAATTAGGCAGTAAATATTTTGGGCTTTGTGAGCCATAGGATCTCAGTCACAACTTATCAACTCTGACATTGTAATGCAAAAGCAGTGATAAACCGTAAATTAGTGAGTAGTGCTGTGTCCCAATAAAACATGTATGGTCACTGAAGATTTGAATTTCATGTAATTGTTATCTTAGGAATTTTTTTTCCAACCATTTAGATTCTTAGCTCATGCGCCATAGTTTGTCAGCTGTGCACTGCTTTAGAACCAGAAGCACTGTCAAATTTGTAGTTACGTATGATAATTAAGTATCTCATGAGTTAAATTGGTACTGTGACTTTTTAGATAAACTTTTCTGAGTTTTTATGGCTAGCTTTTACAAATAAATATTTAATAGGAGGAACTGCCTATTAAAAAGTTGTAGGCCATAACGTTCTGGCCAACATTAAAAGAATTTAATGCACCTAACTGCAACATCCAGTCAGACTGTATTTGTAGCTATTGGATAGTTTGTGGCATTGTCCAGGTTGCATATAACAATTCACATATCTTTTGAAGGCAAAAGAGCGTGCCAATGGAATGGAGCTTGATGGACGTAGGATCAGAGTTGATTTCTCTATAACAAAAAGACCACATACCCCTACACCAGGAATTTACATGGGGAGACCTACCTAGTAAGTTTATTTTCAAGGTAAAAAATTGACAGTTCAGTTTGTTCACTTCCCCCAAGAAATACATGTACTGGGGCAAATCTTTGGCATTTCATCTAATCCTGCCACAGTATAAATCAATTTTCCTTTTTTTTTTTTTTTAACTGGGCTAAAACTATATTCAATGGAAACATTCTATTTGTGCCAAAAATTTTGATTGACACCATTAAATTGGTTACATTCCACTTTATCATAAAGAAATGCCATATGTTTGGCTTTGCTGGATAATTAAATGTTCCTGATTAGACCATTTTTCCCGTGATGGAAACTTAAGCATTATAGGTAAAATCAGGTTTATATAAATCAGACTCAAGTGCATTTTCTGGTTTTTATTTCCTTAAGCAGAGTGGAAAACACCAACTCTTCAGTTTTTGTACTGTATTCTGATAGGATACTTCTCTCCTTTGTGTTTTTCACAAGTGTGTATGTTATTGACCAAAAGCTCTAAATTGGATTAATTTTTAAATTTAAATGTCGTTTTCTTAGATAGGGCAGAGAATTGTAATGATCCCTATATTCTCTTTAATGGGCTGGACATTTTCCCACTTCTAAAAACAACATTCTTCATGTATGATTTTATTTTCCTTTTCTCTAGAGGGAACACGTGTGATTAGCAAATTGACTGGCTTTTAGTTGAAAGCAAGTTAAAAGATTTTTAATATATATTTATGTACATTGTTACCAAGGGGAGAGAAAGGGCAGTATTTATCCAGTATCAGTGAGAATTCAATTGAGAATAATACTCATTTTCCAGTATCAGAAAAGGCCTGCCTATGAATTAATAATTAGTTGTTAATAGATCTCTCCATTTTTGCCCAGAAGAAGAAAATAAAGAGGTTACACTTGAAGCAGTTGTCTAGTCATTTTCATAGAGCGTGGCTGTGTGGGTTATATATTACCCCTAAGACCCAAATGAGCCATGCTACATAGCATTCCTTTGCTGCTGCTGACAGTAAAAGTCATGTCTAGGAAGATAGGAAAAACCACTCGGTATTTTCTAAAGATGTATTATTATTATTATTCGTAGTGGCAGCTCACGCCGTCGGGATTACTACGACAGAGGATATGATCGAGGCTATGATGATCGGGACTATTATAGCAGATCATACAGGTGAGTTAATCATAGTAAGAAATCCAGAGCTAGAGTTCAAACCAGATTTTAAGGTTATGTGTCTTTTTAATTTAACTTAATATGTATATTTCTTTTTTAAACATCAAGCGTAAACCAGTAGAAATCCCTCTTTTCAAGCATGACAATGGAAATAAAATCATAGTCCTATTTCAGTTTTTTCCCTTTTGTTCGCTTTATTTTCAAAGCAAGTTTCATAAGCTGTATTTTGAAAGTCATTGATTTATAAAGCGATTTTTTGGTATCTAATGTATCATGTACTGGAGGGGAGGGGAAACTGGTTCTTGGAAGAGTCCACAGAAGTAATTATTTAAGGACAATAGTATAACAATGCTAAGAGTTTTATTACCAAAAAATTGATCGCATTTTTAGGGGTTTGGTAGGGAAGGTCCCATGATACTTAAAAAATAATAGATTTCTTTGAGAATACTTGGAAAGATAAAAATGAAGTAAAAGTCTCTCTTATTTTAGCAGCAAGTAATTTTTTTTTCTCTCCCCAAATCCCCCCAGTGCATAGTTGTGCATTTTAGTTGTGGGTCCTTCTAGCTGTGGCATGTGGGACGCTGCCTCAACATGGGCTAATGAGTGGTGCCATGTCTGCACCCAGGATCCAAACCCTGGGCTGCTGAAGCAGAGCGCAGGAATTTAACCACTCGGCCACAGGGCTGGCCTCCCAGGCAGCAAGTAATTTAGGCCCTGTCTTGCTTGTTAAAACATAATTTGTCTCATAATAAGTATTGAACACAGCAGTTACCCTTGATACCTTATTTTGGAGTGTTGAGGTTTGGATGTCCTTTTGCACACTATTGGGTAATGTTTTAAGAAGTTGTAGAAGTTGACAGTTTCATGGTCAACGTAACACTTTCTCTGGAAGTGAATCCTCAAGGGTCCTCCTGACTTTCTTGTTCAACATTTTGTCACTGACAAAGTTTTTTTCCCAAATCATTTTTGTGTTAACCGCCACTTGAGGGATTTGTGGAGGCTGAGAAGAACAAAGTCTTAGGTTTGATTTTTATTTTAATTCACTTGAGCATTTTCTTAGAAGTGTTCTCTCTTCTTAATGATACTCATTTTAGTCATAGAGAGCTCTGTGCCAGTTTGTGCAAAGGGTGGCACAGTTAGCTCTTTATCACTTAACTTACAAGAAACCAGCTTTGACTTCTGCTCTGGGAGTTGTGATTTTACTGCCTGAATCGTATATTTTTAAAGCTTACAAAAATGAATGTATGTTGCCTTTCTGCCTTCACAGAGGAGGTGGTGGGGGAGGAGGAGGATGGAGAGCTGCTCAAGACAGAGATCAAATTTACAGGTATGCCAGGAGAGTATTTAAAATACTGCTGTAATAGAATGGCTCACAATAAAAACACTTAGTTACTAGTATTTTGGTAGTTAAATTATAAGTGGCATTGCACAAAATTAGATTGCATGAAATTGGTAAAAATACCGTTAACTGAAGCCAAATGACAGTGTACATGGCTTTTTTTGTGTGTACAGAAACTAACTGGGCTTGTACTAGGTAATTAGTTGTACCATTTTGTACTTTAGTGAAAATTGATGGGAACCTGTATTTTTAAGTCTTTATTCTTGATAGCTATCTTCTTGTACTCTTAAATTTTCTTTGTTAGCTTTTTATAAGCCTCTCAGATTAAGCAAGTGAATGTTCAAGTCAGTCTTTAACACAAAACTAAACTACTTTTAGCACTAGTGAAATCCATTTTCTCTGCTTGGTGTGTGGTTGGACTTAGTGATAAAAGAATTCTTTTTTCCTTCTCTAACATTGTACTTAATGTTAGAATATAAAATGGATTAGCAAATTATCGATGGATCAAATATAGCAAGGAGTGTTCAACCTCTGGTAGTTTATTTGGTACTGGTCATAATACCTGATACTGTGCTTCATTCTCACGACTTAAAACAGACCTTGAAATCCCATGACTAATGCAAATTTGAAGGTCAATGAGGGTCTTCTGGTTTTAGAAACTGATAAAGGGATCATGTATAACCTTTTATGTATTTGGGCTAATTGTGATCTGTGAAGTCGTAGACTGTCTTGCCTTTTGTTTACAGAAGGCGGTCACCTTCTCCTTACTATAGTCGTGGAGGATACAGATCACGTTCCAGATCTCGATCATACTCGCCTCGTAAGTTTTTGTCTTGATGTGATTTTGTTTATATATTTTAACAGTGTGGATTGCCACTGGGTTGATTCAGCTAGCTAATTTATCTCTATTATTACCCACCCACACACAATTTTTATGTGTAGGGTTCAAGAAAGTGTAAAAACAACTCTTGGAATCTTACCTTTGTTGCTAATTAAAATAGTAAGTGTGTAGTATATTTTGTCACTATTGTCCTTGGAATTTTTGTACAGCTTGGAGAGATTTGAGTGACTAAAAACCATAACTCTTGGATTATTATACTTTCCAGCTCTTTCTCTTGTTTATTAACACTGGTCTCTCATTTCTAGTGGGACCCTTATGTTAAGGTCTTCCTGTATTTTCACAGGAGAGAATCTGATAGATAGGAATTCCCTAATGGCAGAGCAGTCTAAAATTCTCAACATTAGTATGTGCTTGATAATCATTTCTCTCAGTAGTGAAGCATATTTTTTTTTTCCTTCCCAGGTCGCTATTAAAGCATGAAGTGGAAGACTTTCTGAAACTTGCCCTAGAGTTGGGATATTGTTTGTGGACAATATTTTTTATTGTCTCCTGTTTAAAAAGTGAACAGTGCCTAGTGAAGTTAGGTGACTTTTACACCTTTTATGATGACTACTTTTGGTGGAGTTGAAATGCTGTTTTCATTCTGCATTTGTGTAGTTCGGTGCTTTGTTCAAAGTTAAGTGTTTTCAGAAAAGTATGTTTTGCATGTATTTTTTTACAGTCTAAATTTTGACTGCTGAGAAGTTTCTATTGTACAAAACTTCATTTAAAAGGTTTTTCTACTGAATCCAGGGTATTCTGAAGATCGAAGCCTGTGTGTAAAATGCTACCAAATGGCAAAAAGCAACAATAAAGTTTGATTTTTACTTTTCTTTCTAACATATCAGTGCTTAGCAGAACTGTTCAGATTAGGTTGTCGGTAGTAAATTTCAAGACAAAAATGCCCATTTTCCTCCAGTCCATAAAACATAACATATTTAATATACCTGCAACTAAGTGTTAAAAATTATGCTTTGTAACTCTGTACTGCTAGTATTAGAACTAAAGATCTTTCAATACAGCAAATGCTTAATGCTTATATAAATGTGGATTTGTCAGCCTTTATGTAATCTGTATTATATATCACAAGGAATAAGAAAAAGAGTTACACAATGTATGCCTTCAAAAGGCTATTTCTTAAAGCTGTTACAAAGGGGGTAATGGTATTTCAACTAGTTATCAGCAAGTGACAATACATTCCACCACAAATGTACTCTTGTTCTTCTAGCTCTTAGACTCTATGAAAAAACTGGGTGCTTCAGAGTTCGGGAAAAGAAAAGGGAACACTACACCTGTGTTGTGGATGAACCGAAGACTTTGCCTGTTCATTTTTTAAATATTATTTTCAGGTCCTTTGCTTACCAAAGGAGCCCCAATTTCACTCAAATGTTTTGAGAACTGTTTAAATAAATGCAAATGAAAAGAGTAAAAAGGCTGGTACATCTCAGTTCACAAAGAAGATTTTGTTTGTTGTAACATTGTTACTTATTAGAGTTCTTTTTTAGTTTTTAGTCCTTCATGCAGTATCCCTTGGACTGAGATGTATTCTTTGCTGTTTTTTTTAATGGATAAATTGTATATTCCTAGAAAATACGTTGAGTGACTAACTCTAGGTATCAGAGAGATCATCTCCACTTGAGGATGGTGTTATATTAAGTAACTAGTCTCCGTATTTGCTGTGAGGGTGCCTGAAATGCATGTTCTCAGTGTTGTATCTCTGAAGTTAGGTTGCTTTCATGGCCAATTCTAAGGAAAATGCTATAGGCAGGTAATTTAATTTTGTTAGCCTGCTTTTAATACTACTTAGGTATCGTTTAGTGTGTTCCAAGTAGTTTGTAAAGCACTTTGCATATATTAATTCATTTAGTCTGTAGCAATCATGATGCAGACTAATTTACCTTAGGTCTCAAATAGCTTTTAAAATGGCCATGCCAGGGTTGGAACCCACGCAGTCTCGATCCACAATCTGTACTCTTAATCATGGTGCCCTTTGGATGCTAATCTGGGTAACCAGATGATTGAAAACATTGATAATGGAGCATAGACACTATAAGAATTGGCACCTCATGTAGTTGTACAAATTGCATTTTAGAATGTGGTCCTGAAGTGGTTTATAAGGGATAAAAAAGGCTGAGAAACCAAGTTTTGCAGTGCTAGAAAGTATATATGAAGGAACATGGTACTTCTTATAGCTGCCTTGCTGTAGGGGAAAGGGTAGGCTAGCATCAAGGCGGTGGGGAGGGGAACAGTGGGCATCTGGTGCAGGTTTCACTGAGTGAGCTGCCCTAGCCAAAGACCCACTTCTTTGTTGTTGGATTTAGAGTGGAGTAGGAAGTAGATTTTCCAGCCCTCTAATTGGCCCAGGGTCTAGAGCTCCTTTGGAAAGCACCCATGCCTAATAGATGCATCCCAGAAGATGCTGGCTTGCAGTTGAACTAATCCAAGCAAGCCATATGTTATCCTGCCAATAAAAAGACTTTTTTTAAGCTAGTGTCAGTTGGTTTTTCCAACTTTTGGATCTGGAAGAATTTTGACCAAGTAGAAATTGTTACCAGGAGTGTGTTGGGGCAACAGATCTTGAAAATTTGAAACTTGGCAGGTTGAGATGGGCTGGAGAGTGGTGAGATGCCTTTCCTGTTCTGGGATAGAAGTGAGTAGTAGTCCGTGTGATGTGATGGTGGTTATCTGGTTCCATGGAAAGAAAGCTTTGGGGCCCCTTGGGTTAACTCTGCCATAGACCATTTTAAATGGACAAAGACTGTCAGAACCATGGAAGAGAATGGCACCTTGGATAATTTAGGGATAGGATAAATTTAATAAAGTTGAAATTCTTGCCCTCAAGGTGAAGGACCCAGGATTTTTATATGCCAGTACTAACTATATTGCTTACAACTGCAGGACTGAGATTACTGAAGCCAAATGCAAAGTTAATTTGGAGGATTACTGAATTAAAATAGTTAAAATTTGTAATCATACTGTGGTCTCATGAAGGCACACTATTCATGAAATAAGTAGGGTCCCAACAGTTGGCATGAATATTTTTTTGGAGGCCTTTGAGAACCCTAAGCCTTATGAAGTGCTCTCAAGTTGCTTCCCTTTGCATAAGGAAAGTATGCCTCAGGATAACACTAAATTCTCATTTCCCATTAATCAGCATTTCAACTTGGCAAGGCTCAAGGTGAGGAATTATGAATTAGACTAGGAAAGAGTGATCTTCACCCAGAAGAACAGGATTTTATTTACATTATCAAAATATTGGTAAATTTTACAAGGAAGGGATTTTGAAGATGGATTGGGCTGGATTGATTTATTTTTTGCATACACACCAGTAGTTTTGCTTCTCCAACAGACTGTCTTGATTATATTACCAAAAACCTCTGGATCTTGTGAACATAGGCTTGACACTAGAGAATTTGTAGAAACTGAAGCCTTTGAAGAAGATACTAGAAACCCAAAACAAGAACCATCTGTGTATATGAGCCTTACTAGGTTTTTGTGTTGATTTGCTTTTTGTTTTTGTTTTTGTTTTTTTAAGGAAGATAAGCCCTGAGCTAACATCCACCACCAAGCCTCATTTTTGCTGATGAAGTTTGGCCCTGAGCTAATCTGTGCACATCTTCTATTTTATATGTGGGATGCCTGCCGCAGCATGGCTTGACAAGTGGTACATAGGTCCTTGCCTGGGATCTGAACCCGTGGAGCATTCCAACTTAACCGTTGTGCCATCAGGCTAGTCCTGAGCCTTACTAGTTTTGCCAAGGCATTGTACCATCATTTACCCATTAGCTGTGTATTAGAGAAAGCCCAGAAATACTGGATACTGGCTTGCAGTTAAACTAGGTCATGGGAACCAAGGACACCGTTGTAACCAAAAGTCAGAATGGGGGTTTTGGGAAATAGATGAATAGGATTCTCATCCAAATCTACTTCGTGGTAGGCCTGATGGAACTTCACATTCATCTTGTGGTGGTTTTACTAGTATCCTCAACAATGAGGAGAATCCTCATAACCTTGCGATAAAGGCCAAATGGAAGCCATTAGCCCTTCCTGTTAAAACAGTAATATAAAAGTATCACATCCCTGGGGATTGCAAGGAGTACCAGCTCTCAGAAATACTTGAGAGAGGCAGGTGCAATGATCTGCTTTCCCAATCACTTAGACAGTTTGGCCAATGCATGGTATCTTAAGTGGTGATTTTAAACATGGGTGCTGATTCAAATCAAGTTTCTTTATTGGAACAAATATGGACCCTGGCACTTCATATGTGGCTGTCAATGTAAAAATGAGTTTTTCCTACCATGATGATAAACATTAACAGAAACAATATGCATTTATCTGGAAAGGGTAGTGGTTCACCTTTCCATCTTGCCTCAGAATTGAGTTCTCAGAGGTAGGCCAGCTGCACCCTGTGGATGAAGCCTGGCATGTTTCCTGTTCTTGTAAGTTTTTTTTGGAACACAGCCATTCCCATTCATTTATGCATAGTATGTAATTGCTTTCACATTATATAATGCTAGCATTCAGCGGTTGTAACATACTGTACAACCTACAAAACTGGAAATAATTACATTTTACAGGAAAAGCTTGCTATTGAGTAATTTAGTCCACAGGTACCTAAACCACCTCACCATCCTATCTGAGCCTGGTTTGTAGTTAGCTCTCTACCAAGTATGCCAGCATCACAGATTCAGACTGCTGTATGTAAAGACCCACTCGGGTGACCCTGATGGGTAAAAGAAATCTTCCCAGAGAAAACTAAAAGTAATGTATATGACATTGTCTTGGTCTGGGAGAGAGAACCTGAGTTTCTGGGTATCTCCTGGACTGTGCCTGAAGATCTCACTATATGTGGTTAATGGCTTGGCCAGTAGCATGATAGTAGGGTTGGTGTTAGGAAAAGCAATGAACATATACCCTCAATTTGGATGTCCATTCATCTAGGCTAAACGTGGCTATCAGTACTGAGAGCCTAACTTGCCAGTAAGAATAACCAACCCTGACTCCAATGTGAAATAAACTTTGAGGGGAATAACTGCAGTAGGTAGGTAAATTGAGTTGCTTCCGTTCTGAAACAGGCAGTAGTTTGTTCTAATTGTAAATGACATTCTGGATCTGGGTTTGCTTTTTTAATGCGAATACCTGTACCACACAACTTGTTTTCCCATCGGAGTTCCCTAGGCATGTTTTTATGCATACACTTTAGATTCTTGCTACTTTTCAGATCGTGAACATTGCGTTTACACTGTTTTAGTAAAACCCATTTATGAGAATTTCTTTAAAATATTTACAAATTATCAAACTACCTTTTGATTGCTCTAATTACCAGAAATGTATGTAATCTTCATATGTTAATTTCTGTTCTCCATTTGTAAGTCCTAAAATGGACTTTTTTTTTAAAAGGTTGACACCTGGGCTAACATCTGTTGCCACTCTTTTTTCTTCTCCCCAAAGTCCCCTGGTACATAGTTGTGTATTCTATTTGTAGGTCCTTCTGGTTGTGCTATGTGGGATGCTGTCTTAGCATAGTTTGATGAGTTGTGCCACGTCCGCGCCCAGGATCCAAACCCGTGCAACCCCAGGCCGCCAAAGCGGAGCACATGAACCCAACCACTTGGCCATGGGACTGGGCCCCTTAAGATGGACTTTTAACTAGGTTATAAAGTATGAACATTTTTAAGGCTCATGAGTGCACCAATACATATCAGCGTTATTTTCCAGAAGGGCTTTACTCATTTACCCTTGATCCAAACAACACTGGGAATGGAGCACAACTGTCTTCTATTATCCATTCCACTCACTGTTGCTTAACTCTACTATAAAATGGGATGCTGGAATTGCCATAGATTTTGGCATTTCATAGGGAAACTACTGGATTACAATGAGAGTTTATCTAGAGCCCTGAGTCAACACAGATGCCACCTGTTTTAACCTTGTATTCAGTTGAACTTTCTTTTACGTATTTGGCATGTAAAAGCTTTGGTACAGACACTGTTCTAAGTCCCAGAGATAACAGCAGTGGACAAAGTACTATAGAGAAAAGGTAGAGAAGGTTAAGAAAGTATTTAATATGACATCTGAGTAGAAACAAACGTGAAAGAGTGAGCCATATGGATTTGGGGGTAAGGAATATTCTAGATCCAATAGGAAGTTCCTTGGCTTGTTCAAAGCTAAGGCCACCAGGGAGGCCAGTGTGAATAAAAAGAAGTAGGAGGTAAGACCAGGTGGGTAAAGCAGAGGGTAATTTGTTAGGCAATCATAAGGAAGATCTGGCTTTTACTTGCAATGAGATGGGAAACCATTGGGAATGTTGAGCAGAAGGGTGACAGAATCACATAGAAGGCTCAACTGTTGAGTGCCAAGCATGTGTAATGAATGTAAGAATGACCTCACTCTAGCAGGAAAGAACCACATACAGAGGTAATTTCGTTCGAAGATCTATTATAGTCACAGGGGTGTTAGGAGACTCCAGGGGAGGGGCCCTGGGCAAGGCTTCTTGGGTGAGATGACAGCAATACTGCTGCTGAGTTAATGATCATGTTTGTAAAAGTGTTTGTAAGCCATAAGACAGTATATAAATGTAAGAGAATTTTGAAAACCATCCATATGGAGGCTTAAATGGTCACTCACAGAGTAGTAGACAGGTCCTTTTGAGACTTATCCACACTATGGAACATTCCTTGTTCCCATTACTAAAGCTTTCATATGCTTACTTGCCAACCTTTTCATCACCTTTGTGGAGATCCTCAGACTACTCTCCAAGTGTATCTGGTTAGCTATTGCTGCATAATCAACTAAAAACTCAGAGGTGGGGTCGGCCCCGTGGCCGAGTGGTTAAGTTCGCACGCTCCGCCGCGGTGGCCCAGGGTTTCGCTGGTTCGGATTCTGGGCGCAGATGTGGCACCGCTCGTCAGGCCACGTTGAGGCGGTGTCCCATATGCCACAACTAGAAGGACCTGCAACTAAGATACAACTAGGTACCAGGGGGGATTTGGGGAGATAAAGCAGGAAGAAAAAAATTGGCCACAGTTGATAGCTCAGGTGCCAATCTTAAAAAAAAAAAAACTCAGAGGTATACAACAGTAAGTATTTAGCTGCTGATCTCAGCCAGGCTCTCACCTGCAGGACAACTGGGGTTGGCTGAACTAGACTGCAGTGGCAGAGACAGGTTGGCTTCACACTACAGATGTGGGTCTGCTCCATGAGTCTCAGCCTTCTTCGAAGTGTGGGCAAGCCAGCACGTTCCTCTCATCATGATGGCAGAAACACAAGACTTTTCAGTCACTCGAGAACATTTCAAGCCTCTGCTTGTATTACATCTGCTAACTTCCCATAGACAAAAACAAGTCACATAGTGAGGAAGATTGCAAAGTTACATGGCAAAGGGCACAGAGCGGGGTCATAATTCAATCCGCCATACCAAGTTTTCCATGCTGGTATTGGACGTACTATTTTCTCAGCTTCCCAGCATGCAGACCTCCTCCCTTTGGGATATTCCCCAATGAGTCTTGCTGGGAGGCAGAGCCCTCCTAACCATAGATACCAAAAATCCCAGATACTTGTTTACCCAGCCTCCTTTGCATCTAGAGCATATGCATGTGACCTAGGCATGGTGGATCAGATGCATCCAAACTTTAAATTAGAAACCAGTAATGCCAAGAAGTAGGGACTAGAAAATCTATTCAAGTGAGTAGAATGGATGATGAGAGCACCTCAAAGATGTCAGCAGCATGGTGGGTGATGGTTGGGAGATGGTTCTAGCTCTGGTGGCCAGATAGATTTCTTTTCTGGTGTCAGTGGCAGCAGTGGGGCAAGCTGTAGTGTCCAGGGTTTGGCAGTGGTGATGACCTCACTGAATTGACTTTATGGTGTGACTTTGGCAGTTCAACTTCCTTCCCAGCCTATTCCTATAGAGTTTGCAAACTGCCAAATCATCATCTTTAAAAAAAACTGCTTTTCTGTTTAAATCAGCTGGCATTGATTTTTATCCTTTACAATCAAGATTTAGAATCTTCATGATAGAATACTACTCATCCTTGTGATGCCTAATGGGTAGCCATCTCTCTAGTCTCAATTCATATCCCCTCCAGTTGGTTCTCTACTTGACAGTGAAAGTGGATGTCTTAAAAGGTAAAGCAGGTCACATCACTTCTTTGCTTTAAAATTCTTCAATGGCTTCCTCTTGCATTTAGATATAAATCCAGTTCTTTTTAGTGGTCTGCAAGGATCTTCATTATCTAGTCAACCTCCCAACCCACCAGGTCTCTCTTCAACCTCATCTTGCAACTTTCCTTTAAATACTAGAAGCAGGAGCTGCTTCAGCTTTAGTAACCTGGAGTTGGAGCTCCAACAATCCGCCCCTTGGGGAAGAGGAGGGAAGAGAGGAGGAGACAAGATGGAGACAGAACTTGGAACCGGCTGCCTTACTACGGTACATCTGTCTTGGGACCAATCCCCCGATCCTTATTTTTCTCACTGCCTGCTTGACCTTTGTAATTACAGTACAATTTGTTTTTAAACATGCTTTAAAATGTAAGCGGCCTAAAATATTTTTAATTTAGTTTCCTGAAGCTATAAAGGCCTGTAGTCTCCTTGATTGTGTTATGTTTAAATTGATTTATTTTCTTAATATAATGGATTTTTTTTAATTGAAGCTAAACAGTTCTCAGATTCATAAGATAAATACTGTATCTTTTCTCCTCCGGCCCTAAAAGATTGTCTCAGGCAATATAAAGAGGATTATCTTAAACCTATGTTTGTATGTTGTTATAATTCCCTGCTTCAGTCTAAAGGTGTTATTTGAATGAAATGTTGTCAAGTGACTTCTAGTTTCGAGTCCTGCATGTAAGGAGCTTGGACGTCGTCATTCCATCCTAACAAGTGAAAAGCTGAACAAACTGAAAAATCAACAGCTCTTTTTAGATCCATAAGAGAGGTGAGGCCACAGGGCAAACCACGGCCCCCAAAATTGGAGAGACAGGCGGATACAGAGAATCACAACTTACTGGAGCAGAAACCGACAAGCAGAAATCTCTGAAAGAGCCAGGGCTGGGGTAGGAAAACCTAAACTGTAATTGATGAGTTGCTGGAGGCTCAGTGTAGGTGTAGACTGAGCGGCCCAGTCATAGGAGGATCCTTACCCATTTGTGAGTTTTGCCTCCAAGGGCTTACCTAGTTTCTCACAGTGAATGTTGGAGAGAAGTCCCCTTGTGCTTCTGTTGGTGAGGAGATAAGGAACCACTGTGAAATTCACCAGAGGATTCTGGACTTCTTAACCAGGTCTGCCCCCAGGAGAAACTATTTAACCAGAGCCTAACTGACCTAGGGGAAGGGAAATACCCAACTCTAGCCCCTTCTAGCTGTCCTGTCCCACCTAAGGGGCCACAGGTGGTGATAGTGGGACTCAGATTTACAGTGCAGAGGCACAGGCACACTAAAAGACTGAGACCTAATCCCACACCTTACCATCACATTACTAAAAGCCTATTTACAACAATTCCTTTTACCCAGGACATCATGTCCAGCTATCCAGAAAAAATTACAAGGCATATTAAAAGGCAAAAACCACGGTTTGAAGAGACAGAGTAAGCATTAGAACTAGACTCAGATGTGGCAGGGATGTTGGAATTAACAGACTGGGAATTTAAAACAACTATGATTAATATGCTAAGGGCTGTAATGGATAAAGTAGACAGTATGCAGGAACAGATGGGCAATGTAATCAGAGAGATGGAAATTCTAAGAAACAAAAAAATGGTAGAGATCAGAAGAACTATAACAGAAATGAAGAATGCCTTTAATGAGGTTATTATTAGATAGGACATAGCTGAGGAAAGACTCTCTGAGCTTGAGGAATTCTCAGTAGAAACAGCAAAAACTGAAAAGCAAAGAGGAAAAAGACAACCAAAAAAAATAACGCCCAGAACAGAATATCCAAAAACCATGGAACATTTACAAAAGGTATAACTTTTACAAAAGGTACATGTAATGGTAATACCAAAAGAAGAAGAAAGAGAAAGGAACAGAAGAAATAGCTGGAACAATGACAACTGAGAATTTCCCTAAGTTAATGTCAGACTGTTAAAGACTGTATGTGTTCCCCCAAATTCATATGTTGAAACCTAATCCCTAATGTGATACTTGAATGTTGGGCCTTTGGGAGGTGATTAAGTCGTGAGGATAGGGCCCTAATAAATGAGAGGTTAGTACCCTTATAAAAGGGCCCCCTGGAGCTCCCTTGCTCTTTCCACCATGTGAGCACACAGTGAAAAGATCACTGTCTATGAATCAGGAAGTAGATCCTTACCCAGACACTGAATCCGTCAGTGTCTTGATCTTGGACTTGCCAGCCTTCAAAACAATAAGAAATAAATTTCTGTTTTATAAGCCACTTAGTTTATGGTATTCTGTTATAGCAGCTTGAACAGACTAAAACACAAAACCACAGATCCAAGAATGTCAGAAAACACCAAATGGGACAAATGCCAAAAAAACCCTACACTTAGGCATATCATTTTCAAATTACAGATAATCAAAGAAAAAAATCCTGAAAGAAGCCAGAGGAAAAATATATCTTACCTATGGAGGAGAAAAGATAAGAATTACATCTGACTTCTCCTCAAAACCCATGAAAGCAAGAAGAGAGGGATGTGAAATATTTAAGCATTGAGAGAAGAAACCAATTTAGAATTCTGTACCTTGTTTGATTATCCTTCAAAAGGGAAGGGTAATCTTTCACAAAGCAAAATTTGTTACCAGTACACCTACCTCCAAGAAATGTTAATTGAAACTCTTTAGAGAGGAGGAAAATAATATAGATCAGAAAAATATCTTCATAAAGGGATAGCATCAAAGAAGGATTAGTGAAGATGAAGTAAAAATTTTATTATTTTTAATTGACCTGACAGATAACAGTTTGTTCAAAACAATAAAAACAACAGTGCTATTTGATTAACAATGTAGTTGATTATGCTTATGTGTATATCATACACACACATGCTTTTAAGTGAAATGAATGAGAGCAATGATACAAGGGATGGGAGAGAGGAAGTAGAATTACTGTTAATAAAAAGTACACTATTGGCAAAGCAGTGTTGTATTATTTGAAAGTAGACTTGGATTATTTGTAAATGTATATTGCAAACTCTAGGACAACCACTAAAAAAAGTGAAAAAGTATAACTTTATGCTAAGAAAAGAGAAAATGGAATTATATAAAATGCTGAATTAAAACCACAAAAGGCAGAAACAGAATGGAAGACAAAAATAAGAACAAAGGCAACATATAGAAAATTGTAACAAATATGGTAGATATTAGTCCAACCATATCAATAATCACTTTCAATGGCAATGGTATAAATACACAAAAGACCAGATATTGTCAGAGTGGATCAAAAAACAACCCAACTATATGTTGTCTACAATAAGCCCACTTTATTTTTTATTGAAGTATAATTGACATACAATGTATCAGTTTCAGGTGTACAACATAGCAATTTGACATTTATATACATTACAAAATGATTATAAGTCTAGTTACCATCTGTCACTATATAAAGTTATGGTAGTATTATTGACTATATTTCCTGTGCTCATGACTTATTTTATAACTGGAAGTTTGTACCTTTTGATCCCCTTCACCTATTTCACCCATCACTCCACCTCCCTCTCCTCTGGCAACCACCAGCTTGTTCTCTGTACCTATGAGTCTGTTTCTGTTTTGCTTTGTTTGTTTTTTAGATTCCACATACAAGTGTAACAATATGGTATTTGTCTTTCTCTGGCTTATTTTCCTTAGCATAATACCATCTAAGTCCATCCAAGTTGTCACAAATGGCAATATTTCATTCTTTTTATGGCTAACTTTCTATTATATATATATACCACATCGTCTTCATTCATCTATTGATGGACACTTAGGTTGCTTCCATATCATGGCTATTCTAAATAATGCTGCAGTGCACATAGGGGTGCAAATATCTTTTCAAATTAGTGTTTTTGTTTTCTTCAGGTAAATACCCAGAAGTGGAATTGCTGGATCATATGGTAATTCTATTTTTAATTTTTTGAGGAACCGCCATACTGTTTTCCATAGTGGCTGCACCAGTTTACATTCTCACCAACAGTGCATGAGGGTTCCCTTTTCTCCACATCCTCTCCAACGCTTGTTATGTTTTGTCTTTTTGATAATAGCCATTCTGATAGGTATGAGGTGCTATCACACTGTAGTGTTGATTTGCATTTCCCTGATGATTAGTGATGTTGAGCATCTTTTCATGTGCCTGTTGGCCATCTGAATGTCTTCTTTGGTAAAATGTCTATTCAGGTCATCTGCCCATTTTTTAATTGGGTTGTTTGAGTTTTCTTGATATTAAGTTGTATGAGTTCTTGATATATTTTGGATGTTATCCGCTTATTGAATATATGATTTGCAGATATATTCTCCCATTCGGTAGGTTGCCTTTCCATTTTGTTGATACAATAAGCCCACTTTAAATATAAAGACAAATATAGATTAAAAGTAAATGGATGAAGAAAGATATACCATGCTAATACTAATCAAAAGAAAGCAGGAGTAGCTATATTAATTTCAGACAGAGCAGACTCAGAGAAAGGAAAGTTATCAGGCATTACATAATGATAAAGGGGTCAGTTCTTCAAGAGGATATAACAATCCTTAATACGTATGCACCTAACAGAGCGTCAAAATATATGAGGCAAAAGCTGATAGAACTGCAAGGAGAATTGGATGAATCCACTAGTGTAGATAGAGACTTGAACTCTCTATCAGAAAAGGACAGATCCAGCATGCAGAGAACTGGTATGGACTTAGGTGAACTCAACAAGTCCATCAATCAACTGAATGTAATGGACATCTATCTATAGACTACTTCGTCCAACAATAGCAGAATATGCGTTTTCTCCAGCCTCACATAGAATATTCACCTAGATAGACCATATTTTGGGCCCGAAAACAAATTAAACTTATTTTTAAAAATAGAAATCATTAAATATCTGCTCTCAGATCACAATGGATTTAAACTAGAAATCAACAACAGAAAGACAGGGACTGGCCCCATGGCACAGCAGTTAAGTTCGTACGTTCCGCTTCTCGGCAGCCTGGGGTTCGCCGGTTCGGATCCCGGGTGCAGACATGGCACTGCTTGGGAAAAGCTATGCTGTGGTAGGCATCTCACGTATAAAGTAGACGAAGATGGTCACGGATTTTAGCTCAGGGCCAGTCTTCCTCAGCAAAAAGAGGAGGATTGGCAGCAGATGTTAGCTCACGGCTAATCTTCCTCAAAAAAAAAACAACAAAAACAAAAAACAAAAAAATGAAAGCTAGTTCTTTGAAAAGATTGATAAACCTCTAGTGAGGCTAACTAAAGAAAAAAGAAGACACAAATTACTAATATCAGAAATGAAAGAAGGGACATTACCTCAGATCCCATGGACATTAAAAGGATAAACAAAGAATACTATGAACAACTGTGTGCCCACAAATTTGATACCTTAGATGAAATGGACCAATTTCTTGAAAGGGACAATTTGCCAAAACTCACAGAAGAAGAAACAATTTGAATAGGCTTAGATCTATTAAAAAAGTTGAATCAATTATTTATAACCTTCCAAAACAGCACCAGAACCAGACGGAGTCACTGGCAGATTCTATGAAACATTTAAGGAAGAAATTATACCAATTTGCTTCAGTCTCTTTCAGAAGATAGAAGCGGAGGGAATACTTCCTAATTTATTCTATGAGGATGGCATTACCCTAATACCGAAACCAAAGATATTACAAGAAAAGAAATCTACAGACCAATATCTCTTATACCTGTAAAAATCCTCAACAAAATATTACCAGAGCAAATCCAATGATCTATAAAAAGAATTATGCACCATGACCCAGTTGGATTTATCTTAGTTATGCAAGGCTGGTTCAACTTTCAAAAATCAGTTAATGTAACCCACCACATTGATAGGGTAAAGAAAAAAAGTTACATGATCATATCAATAGATGCAGGAAAAGCATTTGCTGAAATCCCAATACCCATTCATGATAAAAACTTTCAGTAAACTAAGAACAGAGGGGAACTTCCTCAGCTTGATAAAGAATATCTACAAAAAACTTATGGTTAACATCACAATGGTGAGAAACTAGAAGCTTTCTCACGAAGATCAAGAACAAGGCAAGGCTGTCTCCTCTCACCACTCCTATTCAACTTCATACTGGAAGTCCTTGTTAGTGCCATTGAATGGCTTCCAACTCCTAGTGACTCTGTGTACAGCAGAGAAAAACCCTGCCAGGTCTTTTTGCACCATCTTTCACCTTCTAGAGCTATATCAGACAATGCTCTGCTGCTATTCATAGGGTTTTCATGGCCAATTTTTTCAGAAGTGAGTGCCCAGGTCCTTCTTCCCAGTCTAACTAGTCTGGAAGCTCTGCTGAAGCCTGTCCACCATGGGTGTCCCTGCTAGTATTTGAAATACTGGTGGCATAGCCTTCAGCATCACAGCAACGTGCAGCTGCCACAGTATGACAACCAACAGATGAGTGGTGTGTTTCCCTGACTGGGAAGCAATCCCAGCCCACAACAGTGAGAGCCCTGAATCTTAATCACTAGACCACCAGGGCTGGCCACACTGGAAGTCCTAGCTAAGGCAAAACACAAGAAAAGGAAATAAAAGGTATACAGATTGAGAAGGAAAAAATACAACTGTGTTTATTCACAGATGACATGATTGTCTATGTAGAAAATCTCAAGGATTTGACAAAAAACTCCTAGAACTAACAAGTATTTATAGCAAGTTTGTAAGATACAAGGTTAATAGACAAAAGTCCATTACTTTCCTATATACCAGCAATTAACAAGTGGAATTTGAAATTTAAAACATGATACTATTTACATTAATACCGCAAAAACTGAAATAATTAGGTATAAATCTAACAAAATATGTGTAAGAACTATATGAGGAAAACTACAAAACTCTGATGAGCAAAATCCAAGAACAACTAAATAAATGGAGAGAGACTCCCTATTCATTGATAGGAAGACTCAATATTATTGAGATGTCAGTTCTTTCCAAATTGATCTATAGATTCAATGCATTCCCAATCCCAGCAAGTTATTTTGTGGATACTGACAAACTGATTCTAAAGTTTACATGGAGAAGCAAAAGACCCAGAATGACCAACACAGTATTGAAGGAAAAGAACAAAGTTGGAGAACTAACACCACCTGACTTTAAGACTTCCTAAAAGCTACAGTAATCAAGACAATGTGGCACTGGAGAAAGAACAGACAGCTAGATCAATGAAACACAACAGAGAGCTCAGAAATAGACTCATATAAACATAGTCAACTGATCTGATCTTTAACAAAAGAGCAAAGGCAATACAATGGAGAAAAGACAGGTTTTTCAACAAATGCTGCTGGAACAACTGGACATCCACATGCAAAAAAACGAATGTAGACACAGACCTGACACCCTTTACAAAAATTAACTCCAAATGGATCATAAACCTAAATGTAAAATACAAAACTATAAAATTCCTAGAAGATAAGAGAAGAAAACCTAGATGACCTTGGATATGGCAATGACTCTGTAGATATGATACCAAAGAAATAATCCATGAAAGAAATAATTGATAAGCTGGATTTCACTAAAATTAAAAACTGCTATTTTGTGAAAGATAATGTCAGGAGAATGAGAAGACAAGCTACAGGCTGGGGGAAAATATTTGCAAAAGATATCTGATAAAGGACTCTTACCCAAAATACACAAAGAATGCTTAAAACTCAACAATAAGAAAATAAACAACTTGGACCAGCCCCAATGGCCTAGTGGTTAAGTTTGACATGCTCCACTTTGGTGGCCTGGGTTCAGATCCTGGGCGCAGACATACATCACTCATGTTAGCAGCCATGCTGTGGCAGTGGCTCACATAAAAAAGGACTAAAAGAGGAAGACGGGCAATGGATGTTAGCTCAGGGCAAATCTTCCTCAGGAAAAAAAGAACGAAAGAAAAAAGAAAATGAACAACTTGATTAAAAAATGGGCCAAAGACTTTAATGGACACCTTCACTAAATAAGACATACAGAGGTAAATAAGCATATGAAATGATGCTACACATTATATGTCATCAGGGGGTGCAAATTAAAACAAGTTAGCAGTACACACCTATTAGAATGGCCAAAATTGACAATATCAAATGCTGATGAGGAGGTGAAGCAAAAGGAACTCTCATTCACTGTTGGTGGGAATGCAAAATGGTATAGGCACTTTGGAAGACAGTTTAGCAGCTTCTTACAAAACTAAACATACTCTCACCATACAATCTAGCAATTGCAGTCTTTGGTATTTACCCAAAGAAGCTGAAAACTTATATCCACACAAAAATATACACACGGTTATTTATAGTAGCTTTATTCATAATTGCCAAAACTTGGAAGCAATCAAGATGTCCTTCAAGGGGTGAATGTATAAATAAACTGTGGTACATCCAGACAATGGATTATTATTCAGTGCTAAAAAGAAATGAGTTACCAAGCCATGAGAAGACATGGAGGAAACTTAAATGCACGTTGTCAAGTGAAAAAAGCCAGTTTGAAAAGTCTATCTACTGTATAATTTCAACTGTATGACATTCTGGAAAAGGCAAAACTATGGAGACAGTAAAAAGATCAGTGATTGCCAGGGGTTGGGGGTGGGGAAGGGATGAACAGACTGAGCACAAAGTAGTTTTAGGGCAGTGAAGGCCCACTGTATGACACTATAGTGACCAATATATTGTCATTATACATTTTTCTAAACCCACAGAATGTACAACATGAAGAGTGAACCGTAATGTAAATTATAGACTTTGAGTCATTGTGATGTGTCAGTGTAGGTTCATCAGTTGTAACGGATGTATCACTCTGGTGGGGGATGTTGAAAATGGGGGATGCCACGCATGTGTAGGGGCAGAGGGGAATATGGGAAATCTCTGTGTTTTCCTTTCATTTTTGCTGTGAACCTAAAACTGCCCTAAAAAATAAATTCTTAAAGAAAAATTAAACATAGAGTTACCACACAACCAAGCAATTCCACTCCTATGTATTTACCCAAGATAACTGAAAAGATATGTTTATACAAAAACTTATACATGAATGTTCATAATAGCATTATTCATAATAGCCAAAATGTAGAAGCAACTCAGATGAGCCCTAAACCAGTAAATGGATAAATAAAATGCGATATATCCATATAGTAGAATATTATTTGACAATAAAAAGGAATGAAATACTGTCACATGGTAAAACATGGATAACCCTTAAATACACTTTGCTAAATGAAAGGAGCCCATCAAAAAAGACCATATATTGTATGATGTAATCTATACAAAATGTGCAAAATAGGCAATTTTATATAGAGAGAAAGTAGATTAGTGGTTTCCTAAGGCCGCGAGTTTCAGGAGGAATGGGTAGTGACTGGTAATAGGTATGGTGTTTCCTTAAAGGATGATGAAAATATTCTAAAGTTGATTGTGGTGATGGTTGCCTAACTTTGTGAAAAGATGAAAGGTATTGAATTTTACACTTTAAATTGATGAATATTCTCTTACTAAAGCTGTTAAGAACTTCTAGTCCTCAAAAGGCCGTATTAAGAGAGTGAAAAGTCAAGTCATTCTAACAGAGTTGCCACATCTGATAGAGAATTTCTAATCAGAATATGTAGAAAAGGACAAGCAACCTGTGGAAGCCAGCTCTCCAAATGGCTCCCATTGATCTTTGTTTCCTGGTATTTATAATCCTTGTTTAGTTAGTCCCCTGCCATACTGAACTAGACTGACCCATGCAACCAATACTGTTACAGAAATGACAAAGTGTAACTTCGATAGCTAGGTCAGAAAAGACAGAATCTTCTCCCTTGCTTTCTCTTGGATCACTTGCTCTGGGCAAGGCCAGCTATGTTGTGAGGCAAGTCAAGCCATCCTATGAAGAGTCGTGTGGTAAGGAACTGTGGCCTCCTGCCAGCAGCCAGCACCAACTTGCCAGCCATGTGAATAGACCATCTTGGAAATGGATCCTCCAGCTTTACTCAAGCCTACAGATGACGGCAGCCCCAGTTAACCTCTTGACCACAACTTCAGGAGAAACCCCAAGCCAGAACCACCCATCTAAGCCACTCCAGAATTCCTGACCCACAGAAACTGAGATAATAAATGTTTGTTGGTGTTTTAAAGCAGTATGTCTTGAGGTACTTTGTTACTCAGAATAAATAATAAATACAAACCCAATTTTCTAAAAACGGACAAAGTCTTGAACATAAATTTCACATTAAAAAGGACAAGCAAAGAGCTAATAAGCTTAGCAAGGATATTCAAATTAAAGCTGCAATGAACTATTGCTATATACCCACTAGAATTACTAAAATTTTTAAATTGACAATAACAAGTGTTGATGAGGATGTGGAGCAACTGGAAATTTCATACATTGCTGGCAGGAGTATAAATTGGTACAGCCACTTTGAAAAACTATTTTGAAAATATATTCTAAAGCTAAACATTCATAAGCCCTATGACCTAAAAAATTCACTCCTGCATATATATACCCCACAAAACTGAGTGCTTACATCTATAATAAACATGTACAGGAATGTTCATTGTAGCTTTATTCATAATAGGTCCAAACTGGAACCAACTCAAAGGTCTTTTGACGGGAAATGAGTAAATAAAGTGTAGTATATTTTTACACTGGAATACTGTACAGCAATAAAAAAATTAACAACTGCTACATTTGATTACATGGATGAATCTCACAGACATAATGTTGAATGAAATAAACCAGACACAGGAGAGCACATATCATATGATTCCATTGACATGTAGTTCAAGAACAAGCAAAACAACTGTTGTTGATAGAAATCCTGAGTGATTACTTCTTAGGGGTTGTGTTGCCTGGGGAGGGTCATGAGGGAGGCTTTTGTGTTACTGGAATATTCTATATCTTGATTGGAATGTGGTTATATGAGTGTAATCATATGTAAAATTCATCAAGCTGTATAATTGAATTCCATATATATTTCAGTAAGTTATATCTCCACTAAAAAGTTAAACTAAAGTGGAGGAATTTGTATAAAAGAGGCACCATACAGGGAACAGAAGAAAAATATTTAAAAATTATCATTAACAGAATCAGAGTAATAAAGCATTGCATCTATGAACCAGGAATATTACTTCTAAAACCAAGATCAGACAACAAGATAGAACTCTTCAAAATTAAAAACATGATAGATGGACTAGAAGTTCAATAAAAGGTTGAAAGGTAAAGTTGAAGAAAACTAGAACAAAATACAATAGAACACAAAAACTAAAGAGGTGGAAATTATGGGTGATAAGAAAAATGAGAAGAGTATTCAAGGAGGTTAGTAATAAAAGAAGTTGCAGAAAGAGAGACCAGAGAATATGGGGGTAAGAAAGTTATTTAAGACCAAGTACAAATAAATTTCCTAGAGCTGAAGGAATAAATCTCCATGTTTAAAAAGCCCACTGAGGGGGCCAGCCCCATGGCATGGTGGTTAAGATTGGTGCACTCTGCTTCAGTGGCCCAGGTTTGCAGGTTTGGATCCTAGGCACAGACCTACACCATTCATCAGCCATGCTGTGGTGGTGACCCACATACAAAATAAAGGAAGATTGGCACAGATGTTAGCTCAGGGCTAACCTTCCTCAGCAAAAAAAAAAAAAAAAAAAAAAAGGCCACTGAAAAATCCAAGTTATGAAACTTTAAAATACTAGAGAAAAGATCATAAAAGGGTGAAGTGGGGCAGAGGGGGATATGATAGAACACAGGTGCCATTCAAAGAGACAGATAACAGAATCAGAATGGTGTAGAACTTTTCAAAAGCAACACTAGATGCTAGAAAAGAGTGAAGAAATGCCTATAAAATTCTGAGGAAAAGTTATTTTCAACCTAAAATTCTCTACTCATTCAAACTTAGGTCAAAGATGAGGATTGAATAAAGATATTTTCAGGCATGCAAACACTCTCCTTCTTTAAAAAAAAATATTTTCCCTATATGACTTTTAAGGAATCTCCTAGAAGATGTGCTTTGGCAAAATTAGGGCATTACTCAGGAAAGAGGAAGGAATGGAATTCAAGAGACTGAGGATCACAGCCAGGAAAGCAGTCCAGGATGGAAGGAATGGAAGCCCAGGGTGAAAGCTGTGTGCCTAGCCTAGAGATTCCCAAGTCAACATTACAGGGAAGTCTCCAAGGGGAAAAAAGCAATTGTGTTTTTGCATTCAGAAAAATATTGAGAGGTTTTCACAGATTTATTATTTTCCCAAATAATTGGGGAAAAATTAGCTATATGCACAGGAAAAAAAGTTAGAAAAAAGAAAATAATTTTCAACTCCAGGTAAAAAGCAAAATCTGTAGGAAATAAGAAAACCATTCATTCAATTCATCAAGAGAATAGAACAATTGCGTATATATATATATATGTATGCATCCAACATCAGAGCACCTAAATACGTAAAGCAAAACAAATGTTAACAGAATTGAAGGGAGAAATAGACAGCAATAGAATAATGGTAGAGGACTTCAATAACCCACTTTAAACAATAGACAGATCACCCAGACAGAAAATCAATAAAGAAACATTGGACTTGAACTACACTTTAGACCAAATGAACATTACAGAAAATTCTATGCAAAAGCACCACAATACGTACTCTTCTAAAGTGCACATGGAACATTCGCCAGTATAGATCATACATTAGGGCACAAAATAAGTCTTAACAAATTTAATAATATTAGAAAGCATATCAAATATCTTTTCCAACCAGAATGGTATGAAACTAGAGATCAATAACAGGAGGAAAACTGGAAATTTTAAAAATATGTAGAAATTAAATAACACACTCCAGAATAACCAATGGGTTAAATAAGAAATCAAAAGTAAATCAAAAAATATATTGAAACAAACAAAAATGGAAAGGATATACCAAAATTTATGGGATGCAGCAAAAGCAGTTCTAAGAGGGAACTTTATAGCAGTAAATGCCTACATTAAGAAAAAAGAAAGATCTCAAATAAACAACCTAACTTCACATCTCAAGGAACTAGAAAAAGAAGAAAACTAAGTCCAAAGTGAGCAGAAGGAAGGAAATACCAAGGATCAGAGCAGAAACAAATGAAATAGAACTACAGAAATAATAGAGAAGGTCAAAAAACTAAGAGAATGGTGTTTTGAAAAGATAAGAAAAAAAGAAGACAAATAAAATCAGAAATGAAAGAGGAGACGTTATAACTGATACCACAGAAATACAAAGGACATAAGAGACTACTATGAACAATTATATACCAACAATTGAATAACCTAGAAGAAATGGATAAATTCCTATCAAAATTCCAAAACAACCCACCAAGACTGAATTATGAAGAAAGAGAAAATCTGAATAGACCAATAATAGTAGGAAGACTGGATCAGTAATCAAAAACTTCCCAATAAAGAAAAGCCCAGGGCCAGATGGTTTCACTGGTGAATTCTACCAAAAATTTAAGGAATGTAGGTCCTTCTCACTCTTCTAAAAAGTTCAAAAGGAGAGAACACTCACAAACTTATTTTACAAGGCCAGCATTATCCTGACAACAAAGCCAGATAAGAACACTAGAAGAATAGTAAAATACAGGGCAATATCCCTGAAGAACATAGATGTAAAAATTCTCAAAATATTATTGAACAGAATCCAACAACACATTAAAAGGATTATACTCCATGACCAAGGGGGATTTATCCCTGGGATGCAGGGATGGTTCAACATATGTAAATCAATAAAGGAGATACATCACACTTATAGAATGAAAGATAAAAATCACATAATCATTTCATAAGATGCAGAAAAAGCATTTGACAAAATACATCTTTTCATGATAAAAACTCTCAACAAATTGGGTATAGAAGAAACATACATCAAAATAATAAAGGCCATATATGACAAGCCCCAAGTTGACATCATACTCAATGGTGAAAAATTGAAAGCTCTTCCTCTAAGATCAGGAACAAGACAAGGGTGCTCACTATCACTACTCCTATTCAACATTATACTGGAAGTCCTTGCCTGAGCAATTAGGCAAGAAAAAGAAATAAATGCATGCAAATCAGAGAGGAAGAGGTAAAATTGTCTATGTTTGCAGATGATATGGTATTATATATAGTAAACCCTAAAGACTCCACCAAAAAAAGTGTTAGAACTAATAAATGAACTCAGTAAAGTTTCAGGATATGAAATCAACATATAAAAATCAGTTGCATTTCTATACACTAACAACAAAATAAAGAAAGAAAACAATCCCATTCACAACAGCATCAAAAACAACAAAATACTTAGGAATAAATTTAACCAAGGAAATAAAAGAGCTGTACAATGAAAATGATAAGACTTTGATGAAAGAAATTGAAGATACAAACAAATGGAAAGATATTCCATGTTCATGGATTGGAAGAATTAATATTGATAAGATGTCCATACTATCCAAAACCAACTATCTATTTAACACAATTCCTATCAAAATTCCAGTGTCATTTTTCACAGAAAAAGAAAAAAGTCCTAAAATGTATATGGAACCATAAAAGATTGCAGATAGCCAAAGCAATCATAGGAATGAACAAAGCCAGAGGCATCACACTTCCTGACTTCAAAGTATACTACAAAGCTACAGTAATTAAAACTATATGGTATTGGCATAAAAATAGACACAGAGACCAGTGGAACAGAATAAAGAGCCCAGAAGAAAAAACCCCTGCATATATGGTTAACTAATATTTGACAAGGGAGCCAGGAACACTCCATGGAGAAAGAATAGCTTCTTCAACAAACAGTGCTGGGAAAACTGGATAACCACATGCAGAAATTGGGCCTCTGTCTTTCGCCATTCACAAAAATTAACTCAAAATGGTTAAAGACTTAAACATAAGACCTGATACCATAAAACTCCTGGAAGAAAACGGGGGAGAAGCTCCTTGACATTGGTCTGGGCAATGAGTTTTTGGATATGACACCAAAGGCACAAGTAATAAAAGCAACAATCAACAAGTGTGACCACACCAAAGTAAAAAGTTTCTGCACAGCAAAAGAAACAATCAAAAAAATGAAAAGGCAACCTACAGGATGACAGAAAATATTTGGAAACCATAAATCCAATAAGGAGTTAACATCCAAAATATATAAAGAACTCATACAACTCAATAACAAAAAAGAAACAATCTGATTTAAAAATGGGGAGAGAAGTGAACAGACATTTTTCCAAAGAAGATATCCAAATAGCCAACAGGTACAAGAAAAGATGTTAAGTATCACTAATCATCAGGGAAATGCAAATAAAAAACACAATGAAATATCATCTCATACTTGTTAGAATGACTGTCATCAAAAAGACGAGAGATAGGTGTTAGCAAGGATGTGGAGAAAAGGGAACCCTTGTACACTGTTGGTGGGAAGGTAAACTGGTTCAGCCACTATGGAAAATGGTATGGAGGTTCATCAAAAAATTAAAAATAGGACTACCATCTTATGCAGCAATTCTACTTCTGAGTATACATCCAAAGGAAATGAAAGCAAGATACTGAAGAGATATCTGCACCCCTATATTTATTGCAGCATTATTCACAATAGCTAAGGTATGGAAACAATCTAAGTGTCTCTCAATAGATGAATGGATAAGGAAAATGTGATGTGTATATATACGTAATGGAATATTATTCAGCCAGAAGAAAGAAGAAAATCCTGCCATTTGCGATAACATGGATAGACTTTAGAGACATTAAGCTAAAGGAGATAAGTCAACTGAGAAACACAAATACTATATGATATCACTTATACGTGGAATCTTAAAAAGCTGAAATCGTAAAAACAGAGAGTAGAATGGGGGTTATCAGAGGCTGAGGGGTGGGGGAATTGGGGATACGTTATTTAAGGGTTCAAACCCACAACTAGCAGATAAATCTTGGAGATCTAATGTACAGCACACTGATTATACGCAACAATACTGTATTATAAACTTTAAAGTCACTAAAAGACTAGATCTTAATTGTTCCCACCACAAAAAAAAATGATAACTATGCGACATGATAGAGGTGTTAGCTAACGCTATGATGATAATCATATTGCAATATATAAATGTATCAAATCTAAACATTGTATACCTTAAACTTACACAATGTTATAAGTCAATTATATCTCAATTTTTAAAAAGCCACAATTTGAAAGCATAGCAGAAAAAAATCATATGATCATCTCAACAGATACAGAAAAAGCATTTGACAATACTCACCATCGTTTCATGATAAAAAAGCTCAACAAAATGAGTATAGAAGAAACGTACTTCAACATAATAAAGGTAACATATGACAAGCCCCCAGTTAACATCATATTTAGCAGTGAAAGGTTAAACCTTTTCCTTTAAGGTCAGGAACAAGACAAGGGTGCCCATTTTCACTACTCCTACTCAACATCACATTGGAGTCCTAGCCAGAGGAATTAAGCAAGAAAAAGAAATAAATGCATGCAAATCAGAGAGGAAGAGACAAAACTGTCTGTGTTTGCAGATGATATGGTATATTATGTATACTAAACCCTAAAGACTCCACTGAGGAATTGTTAGAACTAACAAATGAATTCAGTAAAGTTGTAGGATATAAAACCCATATACAAAAATCAGTTGTGTTTCTATACACCAACAACAAACTATATGAAAAAGAAATAAAGAAAATCATGCCATTTACAATACCATCAAAATAAATAAAATACCCAAGAATAAATTTATCCAAGGAGGTGAACAATCTGTACATTGAAAATTATAAGACTTTGGTGAAAGAAACTGAAGAAGATGCAAACAAATGGAAAGATATCCCATGTTCATGGATCAGAAGAATTAATATTGTTAAAATATCCTTACTACCCAAACTACTACCAAGTGATCTACAGATTTAAAATGATCCCTGTGAAAATTCCAATGGGATTTTTCATAGAAACAGAAAAAACAATCCAAGATTGATATGGAACCACAAAAGACCCTAAATAGCTAAAGCAATCTTGAGCAAGAATAAAGCTGAAGTTATCATATTTCCTTATTTCACATTATATTAAAAACCTACAATAATCAAAATAGTATGGTGCTGGCATAAAAAGAGAAGCATATACCAATGGAACAGAATAGAGAGCCCAGAAATAAACCTACACATACATAGTCAACTAATCTTGGTGCCAAGAATACACAATACCAAGTCAACTAACAGTGGTGCCAAGAATACACAATAGAGAAAGGATAGTTTCCTCAATAAATAACACTGGGAAAACTGGATATCCACATGCAGAAAAATGAAACTGGACCTTTATCTTAAACCATCCACCAAATGCAACTTAAAATGGATTAAAGACTTAAATATAAGACCTAAAACCATAAAACTTCTTGAAAAAAACATAGGGGAAAAGCGTCTTTTCATTGGTCTTGGCAATGAGATTTTGGATTCAACACCAAAAGCACAGGTAACAAAAGAAAAAATCAACAAGTGGGACTACATTAAACTAAAGTTTCTGTATAGTAAAGCAAACAATCAACAAAGTGAAAAGGCTATCTACAGAATGGGAGAAAATATTTGCAAGCCATATATCTGATAAGGGGTTGATATCCAAAATATAGAAGCAACTTACACAACTCAATAGCCAAAAAAAAAAAAAAAAAAAAAAAAAATCAAAAAATGAGCAAAGGACCTGGATAGACATTTTTACAAAGAAGATATACAAATGGCCAACATGTATATGAAAAGATGCTTAATATCACTAATCATTAGGGAAGTGCAAGTCAAAACCACAATGAGATATCATCTCCCACCTGTTAGGATGACTGTTATCAAAAAGTCAAGAAATAACAAGTGTTGGTGAGGATGTGGAAAATAAAGAATACTTGTGCACTGCTGGTGGGAATGTGAATTGGGGCAGCCACCATGGAAAACAGTCTGGAGGTTTTTATAAAATTAAAAATAGAGATACCATCTGATCCAGCATTCCTACTTCTGGGTATGTATTCAAAGGACATAAAATCACTATCTTGAAGAGATAGCCACACTCCCGCATTCAGTGCAGCATTATTCACAGTAGCCAAGATATGGAAACAATCTAAGTGTCCAACAACAGATGAATGGATAAAGGAAATGTAGTGTATATACATACAACGAAGTATTATTCAGCCACAAGCAAGAAGAAAATCCTGCCATTTGCGACAACATGCATCAACTTGAAGTACATTATGCTAAGCGAAATAAGCTAGACACAAAAAGACAAATACCGCATGGTATCACTTATATGTGGAATCCTGAAATGTTGAACTCATAGTAACATAGTAATGGAGAGTAGAATAGTGGTTGCCAGCGGCTAGGGGATGAGGGGAAAGGGAAGATGTTGGTCAAAGGGTACCAACTTTCACTTATAAGATGAAAAAGTTCTGGAGACCTAATATACAGCATGGCGACTGGAGTTAATAATAACGTACTATATCTTGGAAAATTACTGAGAGAGTATACCTCAAGTGTTCTTACCACATATACACAAAAGTAACTACAGGAAGTGATGGGTATGATAATTAGCTTGATTGTGGTAATGATTTCACAATGAATATATATATATCAAAACATCACATTGTACACGTTAAATATATACAATTTTTATTTGTCAATCATACCTCAGTAAAGCTGGAAAAAAACCCAGGACAATAAAAAAATCCATTCATAAAATACTATAGTACTTGACTCAGAAGCGAACAAGACTGACATAGTCATAATAAGGCAAACACCACATATTAATACACTGAGAACTGTGATATACCCATATTGAGAGGGTGGGAAGGAAGAAAAGAGAGGCCTTGCAAGTAGAGGGTGCTAAATTGCAGTTTCCACAACAAGAAACTGATAATGTCTAAAACTAAGAAAGTTAAGAAATAATAATATAAGCATAATATTTACAAATAAAGGTAGATATGAGAAAAAATATTAGAAGAAAAGGTGGAATAGGCATTGGTGGTTGTCTCTGAGAAAAAGAACTGAGAAAAGAAGTGAGGGAGAGTCCCCTGTGCTTTTATGTATAAGTTTTTAGTTTCATATGATTTTTAAATTATTTTGACAAAAATACCTTTTATAAAATAAATTATAAACAAATTAATTCTGTTCCTCCCTTATTTACTTATTAGTGGGAGTTCCACACATTCCAATTGAAGGAACTTATTTCACTGAACGATATAGAAATTTATTATGCTTGGCTTGAAGCAAAAAGAAAAAAGCTGTGTAAAAAAATGTGTGTGTGCATGTGTGCTAAGGTAGACGTGCTTTTCATCACTTTTCCTGATGAAATTTTTCGTTAAGCTTCAAAGATGTCAGTTAATGCTTCTGACTGTCATGTGGTCTTGGATCTTTGAAACCAGGCTCTTCTGTTTGATGTCCTTCTTGTTTCTGTTTAGAATTTTTGGCTCAGCTGTGTGGCTTTCAGGAAATTTAAACACTCTATGAGTGATCAAAACTGACCTGTTGGGAAATCAAGAAATGGACAGAGGAGCGGCTTGTTCTAGTTCAAAAAAAAAAAAAACAATGGAAAAGAAAATGAAACTGTACTTAGAATAAGCAAAGGTTAAGAGAAAATAAAACACATTCTAGAGGATCCGGCTGGGTTTACAAGCTGTGGTCTTGCTAGTGATTGCAGTGATTGGCTTATTCTTGAGGTGTTACATGAACTAAAAGTGTGGAATTGTAGATTAAACTAGAGAATACAAATGTTATGCTGTGTACAGAGTTGTTTCATAAGCAAAGTATTTCTGTTTTGAATTTTGTGTGATAAAGTGAAACAAAAAATTAAGATCCATTAAAATAAGTGATTTATTCAATAAACAGTTGTTGTGTTAGATATTTTACCAGATACTGAGAGTGAGAGTAAGAGGCAGAGGGAAGTGGATGAATACAAAGAGAAACTGGCATATGCAGGTCCCTGACTCTAATAGAGGAAACAAGACAGGTACTGAAATAAATACAGCACATGTAGAAAATGACAAAAGCAGCACAGAGAAAAGCCAAAAGAAACAGCTATCATTTTGAGTTGAGTGGGTCAGGGCTGGTATGAGGAAGGAGATGCCATTTGAGCCTGTGCCTTGGAGGATGTTTAGGGCATATGGGCTGGATCCCATAAAAAGGAGTCACATAGGGGAGGAATTACAGATATTTCTGACCCTTATTAGGGATTAATAATATTTACAGAATTAACGGTCCAGCTGGGATCTGAGGGCTGGGATATATTTTCCTGAAACACTTGCATCCAGCAGAAAGCAGGAGGGTGTCCAGCAAGTCACTCTCTGACCGGAAACTGCTGACACCACACACCAGTAAGCCTGCTGACTCAGGGCAATGGGAACGGCCAAACCCTCGTCACCCCTCGGCGCATGAGTCTTCTACTACAGCTGTGGGAATGGAGCCAGGCTTGCAAATTGCCTTTCGTGCCACTTGCCAAGAGGGAGTGTTCACTAATTTTTTTCCCCTGGGCAGAGAAATAAATGACAGCGATTTTCTTGGTTTTCTCTCCTGAGGGAAGGGTAGTTGGTTCAAAATGTAGAGAGTCTGGTAAACTTTGCGCATTTCTGTACAAGCCCAAGGCTAGAAGTTATATAAATATAATTATGTTTGTGGGTTTGCCTATTTATTATCACATCATTTAAAAACAGCTAGATGGAAGAAACATTTGTGTCAAGTTTAAAAGCAGGGAAAACAATACCCTATTTGTTGAGATACATATATGTAAATAAAGTAAGATGATATGTATCTATAAAGCAGATGATAAAAATAAGCATGAGGATAATAAACATAAAGTTCAAGATAGTGGTTTGCTCTGCAGGGGAGGGAGAGATACACAAGGAGCGTCTGGTTGTGTTTGTATTGTCTTATTTTGTAATCTGAGCAATAACCATAAGGGCATTTCCTATATTATTCTCTACACTTATTTGTGTGCCTGAAATATCTATTATTATTTTGTCTCAAAAGTCTTTATTTTGCCTTTTATGAGCTTTATTGAGGTACACTTTACATACAATAAAATTTACCAATTTTTAGTACACATTGTGTACTAGTGTGAATGAGTTGTGACAAGTATATAGTCATGTAACCATCACTAAAATCACGACTTAGAACATTTCCATCACCTCCAAAAATTAAAAATATAAAATCAGCTGAGACACAAGGATTTGTGTTTCTAGCCATGATAGAAACTGATATTCATACAGCTTTCTCATTGTAAATGACCATAAAAGTAGACAAAATACATGAAATAACTGTTTTCAGATGTTGCATAACAGGCAATATGGGACTGTGATTCTTGAGAGAATGGGAAAAAATGTGAGCCTCAAAAGCCCTGACTTTCTATCTGGAGTCAATTTCTGGACTGTGGTCTAAGGAGGGGTAGCCTAAACAGAGCATAGAAGTCTCCCTGACTTAACAAGACAAAAATCGGGGGCAGCCCCGTGGCCGAGTGGTTAAGTTCACACACTCTGCTTTGGCAGCCCAGGGTTTCACCAGTTCGAATCCTGGGTGCGGACATGGCACCACTCATCAAGCCATGCTGAGGTGGCATCCCACATGCCACAACTAGAAGAACCCACAACTAAAAATACACAACCATGTACCAGGGGACTTTGGGAGAAGAAAGAAAAAATAAAATCTTTAAAAAAAAAAAAAAAACAAGACAAAAATCAGAGTTCAGGGCTACTTAGTTATCTGGAATTTGTGGAGCAGACTACCAAAGATAAAGTAGAAATGCCAAGGAGATGAGCTGCTCTAGAAATCTGCATAGGGACCCTCTTGAGTCTTTCACCAAATACTAAACTGTGCATGCACAGGACAAGACTCCAAGAGGCTGGGAAAATAATAACTATCAGTTGGCTGTGACCTAAATAACAACGGAATCTCATCCAGGGCTAGGAGATGTTCAGGTTTAAACCAGCGAAAGTGGAAATATGTTACAAAAAATGATGTCTTGATGGAGACCTCAGAAAGATCCCATCTTGGGGCCGGCCCGGTGGCGCAGTGGTTAAGTTCGCACGTTCCGCTTCTCGGCGGCCCGGGGTTCGCTGGTTCGGATCCCGGGTGCGGACATGGCACTGCTTGGCAGCCATGCTGTGGTAGGCGTCCCACGTATAAACTAGAGGAAGATGGGCACGGATGTTAGCTCAGAGCCAGGCTTCCTCAGCAAAAAGAGGAGGACTGGCAGTAGTTAGCTGAGGGCTAATCTTCCTCCAAAAAAAAAAAAAAAAAAAGAAAGATCCCATCTTAGAAGGTCTAATCTAGCCCTAGAGTAAAGATTTCTCTAGTCCCACCCTAACAAAACTGAAAAACAGGTCTCAAAAGGGTTAAGCTAATTCTCAAGTAAATTAACTCCCTAACAGAACAAAATCCAAAATCCAAAATGTCCAGCATATAATAAAAAATTCCTAGATATGTGAAGAAGCAGGAAAATATGATCCATAACTGGGAGAAAAATTAGCCAACAGAAATACACCTCAAAATGATGGAAATGATGTTATTATCAACAAGGACTTTAAAACAATATTATAAACATGTTAAACTATTTTAAGAACAAGATGAACACAAGAAAGAAAGAGGAAATCTCAATATAAAAATAGAAAGTGAAAAAAAGAATCAAATAAAAATTCTGGAATCCAAACATAAAATACATGAATTGAAAATTTTACTGGATAGGTATAAAAACAGTCAGAGACACTGAGAAGAAAGAGCAATGAAAATGAGGATATGGCAATAGAAATTACCTAAATTGAAGCACACAGAGGAAAAAAGCCCAGAAAATTGTCAACAAAGGCCCAGTGATCTATTGGACAATATCAGGCCATCTTGTATATGTGAAATTCAAGCACCAGAAGGAGAGTTGAGAGAGACTGAGGGAGAAATATTTGAATAATGGTTTCAATATGGTACTTGAACAACGTCAAAATTTTTTCAAAATTTCCAAAATATAAACCCACAGATCAAGAAACTCAAAGAACCCCAAGAAGGATAAATATAAAGGAAAACAGAGTGAAGAACATCATAATCAAATTTCTGAAAATTTATGGAAAAAAAATCTTAAAAGCAGTCAGAGGAAAAAATATGCATTATATAGAGATATAATAAAAAGAATAATCTCTGGCTTCTCATCAGAAATAATGGAAGTCAGAACAAAATGCAGCAATCATTTAACACGGTATAAGAAAAAGAAAAGCTGTCCAACTAGAGTCTATATCAAGCAAAAATATCCTTCAAAAACGAAGCTGCAACAGAGGCATTTCCAATAAACAAATCTCAGAATTCATTGCCGGTAGACATGCTCTTTAAGAAATTTTAAGTAGAGCTCTTCAGGGAAAGAAAATGATGCCAGGTTGAAGCATGAATGAATAAATGAAGGAATAAGAAATAAAGAGTACTAGAAGTGGTAAATATAAAAGACTGTTTTCCTCATTTCCTAATTTCTTGAAAAGATAATTATGTGAAGAAACAAAATAACAATGTATTACCAGGTTTATTATGAATTTAGAAGTAAAATGTGTGTAAACAAGAGCACAAAGGAGGAGGGGAATGAAAATATACTATTATAAGTTTCTTAAATTATAAGTGAATTTGTATTATTTTAAGGTAGAGTATGATAAGTTAAACACTATAAATCCCAGAGTAACTACTAACAATATAAAACAAAGAATGTGTATAGCTAAAAAGCTAGCCATGTTCATGGATTGAAAGAACAAAAGTTAAGTTGTCAATTCTCCATGAAAAAGTTTTTTTTGTAGAAATTGGAAACTTGATTCTAAAATTTATATGCAAATATAAAGGACCTAGAGTAGCCAATATAATCTTGATAAAGAAGAACAAAGTTAGTGGACTTATTCTTCCTGATTTCAAGATATACTATGAGACTGCAGTAATCACTGATAACGTGGTATTGACATTAAAGAAAAAAAAAGGTCAGTAGGAAAGAACGTAGTCCAGAAATAGATCCACTCTTACAAGAACAACTGGTTTTTTACCAAGGCATCAAAGGAATGTAATGGGGAAACAAAGTCTTTTTTTTTAATGAATTATTTAAGACCTTTATTAACAGGTGCTTGCAGTTTGACTTCATTGAAAAAATCAAGTTGTAAATTTTATTATAAATTAAAAATGAGGTTCTTAAAAATCTCAACTTGGCCAGATACGAAACAATTTAAAAACCTTTAAAGGTGTATTGAGAAAAACCAGGCTTTTTAAACACACACACACACACACACACACATTTGTCATTACCAAAAAGAATCTTTAGGTGAAAATAATAAAAACCCCACGCTGCATAGATAATGCAGATAGTTCTAGTTATCTGGCTAACAGGCAAAAAGCAAACACTTAAGGTCTTCAGCTCCAATCTTTTGCTCCATTTCTTACTGCTAGAATTTCATATTCATTTCCTCTTGTTGGATGACTAAACCGGATGATGGTAGAGATGGTAAGCAGGCATTTACTCAGCCCCGTCCTGCTCAACCTCCGGAGCAGACAAATTTTCAATTAGCGGATAGGCTGCTTTGTCTCTTTGCCATCTTGCAGCTTAGGGTTTTCTGGGCGTCTGCTTCGTAATTGAAGTTGCGGTGGTACCAACGTTGAGGTGGCTGCTGACCTTGGGTCTCATCTCCTTGATTTTCCTTATCTTCTTCGTTGCTGTCCTCTCTAGGCTGTCTTTAGCAAGGAGGGCCCCTGCAGAATCGTGGTCTATAAACCCGATATGTATTCTGCCTCACTGGTCTACCTTGTTCTCCTGCACCCTGGCTGTCAGCACCCTCCATCACTTCTCCTTGCACAGGAGGGTTGGAATACTGTGCTCGAAGCCCATAGGGTCTCCGTGTGTAGTAAGGTGGGAACTGCCGCCTGCGGTAGGGCCGGTGCTGTTGGGCCTGGCCTTCGGGGATGCTCTCGGATCCCTCATTCTTTTCCCTGCTCTCAGTATTCTGGTAATTCTGCTGGTAATTGCGTGGAGGACCCCTGCGACGTGGGTAGTGTCTATAATGGTTACAGTCTGCTGCATATTTACCGCCTTGCCCTGGAACTTCACCAGGGCCGGTAACATTTGTGGCCTCCACACCCTTTTCCCCTTCAACAACATCAAACTCCACAGTCTCTCCATCTCCTACACTGCGAAGGTACTTCCTGGGGTTATTCTTCTTTATGGCAGTCTGGTGTACAAATACATCTTTCTTGGTATCATTCCTGTGGATGAAACCATATCCGTTTCTTACCTTGAACCGTTTTACTGTTCCCAAAACCTTCCTTGCGATCACCTTCTCCCCGCCGGCAGGCGCCGCTGCTGCCGGTGGTGCCAGGCTTGGTGCTGGCAGCGCTGAGGGCTGGGGCGGCGGGCGGCTGCTGGGTCTCGGCCTTGCTGCTCACAGTTGCAGTGATGGTGATTGGGGCCGGCTGCGGCAGCTGCGCTCTTCCTGGGGTGTGATGGTAACTAGGCCGGCGGGGTTGGTGGGGCTGCTCAGGGCTCTCTGAGTTCTGATCTCTGCTCCACTACCGATCCAACTCCAAAGTCTTTTCAACAAATGGTGCTGGCACAATTGGTTACCTATATGGCAAAACTGAACTTTGACTTTTACCCCCTTCAATACAAAAATTAATTCAAGCTGAATCATAGAATAATGTAAAAGATACAGCTATAAAACTTCTAGAAGAAAGCATAAAACTTTGGGTTCTGGTTAAGATGGGGTAAGCACACTCTCCCAGCTCTCCCACTGAATACAACTAAAAACCCCAGAGGGAATGCATAGAGTAACTAAGGGCACTGAAAAGCGAAGGATAGCAAAAAATTAGGGCAGGAAACCAGGACTACTAACCTAGCAATAAGTTCCCCAGGTTTTCTCCTCCTGTATCTACCAGCCTGAATTCAAAGGCAATCTAAATTCCAGAACTGTGCACCAGGTATAGACAGAGAACTCTAAGAGAATCCCTCTCTTTCTGGTTCAAAGAATGGAATTAGGGC